>NW_028327179.1:28922500-30225883 GCF_987537825.1 Furipterus horrens
CTATTTTATCAAATTTATTGTTTCTCCAGAAATTTTATCCAGACAATTAAAAATATGCTTAGAGATTTTAAGCTTATAAAATTGAATATTATGAATGTTAATTGAAGTCAACTGACTTTTATACAAGCCCTGTTAGCATAAGAGAAGGAAAAATATTTCACAAACCTGAAAATAGTCCGAAGATGCAAAAGAGCTGAAGTTCTGGCGTGGGACAGGTTTTTAATTTAAAGGCTCAATTAGGCCCCACCTGCTATTTTCTGCATCCTCCATGGTGCTGAAGCTCAGTGAATTTGGAATAGATTTGCCCTGAATTATGGAATTACATAATGTTTTAGCTAGACTAATGGCTGGAGCAATGCAATCTAAATCTCTGTTGTGGAAGATAAGAAGGTGAAAAGAAACCAAAGTGAGTGTGTGATTTGTCCGAAGTCACGACTTAGGACAGGTGGTTCTCGAGGCCCATGACCAGACTCCCTGTACACAATTAGTGTCATAATGCTGCCTGGTCCACACAGCAGCTGCCCCAACCTTCTTCTTGTTTGGCTTCCTGGACTGTAGATGCTGAAGCAACTAAACACTCCATTTCCCGGGCTCCCTTTCAGCCAGGATTCTATGAACGGCCTGCTGTAGGGAAAGAAGGAATAGCTGGACTGTAAATCTTATCTCAGCCTCAGGGATGCTTGAGCAGAGTTTGATCTTTCTTTATTTTTGATTTTTAATTTTTATTTTTCCAATCAAATTTTAAGTTGGTATTTTGTATTTAATTTTTTCAAGCATTTCATGGAGAATTTGTCTCCAGGCAAAATTCTTAAAAGCAACAATGGTTGCTTGCAAACACTGAATATTTTAGTAGCAGTAGCTCACATTTATTTAAACAATGTTTTAAATCCAAAGCTTTAGGCTGATCCAGTCTCAGAAAGATTCTTTAAAGGTATAAAGCTGTCCACTGTGAACTGAATGAAAGGGGTGAGAGAGAATGAATGTCTGCCTCCAAATATCTGGCAGGTCACTGCCTAGACATGGTATCAATTAGAGTTTGATCTTTAGTCAAATTTTTAGAAATATCCATGTGATTAAATGAGGGATCCACAAACGTTCCCTAGCATGCTGTACCTAGTTGTTGAGATTGTTACATAACCTGTAATTTATGGGCTGTGGCTGCAATAAAGAGCGGGAGCTCAGCACATGGCCTTTGGGTGATAACTAGGCAAAGTCTTTAGGCTCAGGGATCCTAAACCCTGTGTCTCCCCTCCGCTCACATAATCACGTTCACTTCAACTTCATTTCTTGACCAAAACACACCCAGTGCATGTGATTGGGGATGTCAGAGCTTCACTCCAAGGCCTCTGTGCCTCTCTTACTTTGGATGCTCTTTCTCCTTGATCCTCTTAAGGCTAAGTAACCATTGTCCTGGCCAAACCTATTGTGCCTGGAAAACCTGATTGACAATGCAAACTACAAACCCTCTCTGGTGACCTTCCACTGAGGTTCTGCCAAGCAATCCACCTGCATGTGACCTGCAGGCAGAAGTGAGCACAAGGTGATGTGGCCATGGCGAAGCCATCAAACCTTCTAGTAGGCACGACAGTGGGTGTATGGTTTTTCCAGGGCAATGCCAGTGTCTTTCTATTGTTCAGCCTATAGCATCACAGGTGCGAGCAACGCAAACCTTGCTACCTGACAGTTAAACTCATTTCCAGAATCCAAGGAAGAAGGAAAGACAATTTGTACATGTCTCCATTAGTCACTTATCATAGTAGTTTGCTTATATGAGCAACATAAATTCCCTTTTTCTTGTCTCCTTCACCTAGATCCTCACCATCTTTTAATCTCTTGTCCCTTCTCTCCCCACACCCACCTCTGCCCATTAAGTTCCACTTCTTTTCTGGCCTTGTCTCTGGCAGACAGTCATCTGTATTCTCTGATCTGCCTTTGACAGAGCTGGAATGGAGTGAGAAGAGGAAGTAGGTGTTGGGGTCAGGGTCTGGGGTCAAAATGAGATCAGGTGAAGGGCCTCTAAGGGACAAATGGGCTACATAAAGTACAGAGGGAATAGGAATGGAGAAGGGGCTGTGGGTGAACTGACCTACGTGCTCAAAGGGAAAGGTATCACATGGAAGAGGCAGCAGAAACCTGAACACAAAGGCAAAGGGCTGGAGCAGGGTCCTGAGATTCTGCCTGCAGGAGGACCACACTGAGGACAAAATATTTCAAAGCTCTTAGTTGATCCTTTTTAGTATAATTTATTCAATTCTTTGGCTAACAGAATATTAGTCTTTGCCTCTGTATTGCCACAGGTTCCTGTTACTAGCCCAGTCTATCATGGGCCAGACCCGGAAGGAGTGTGGGTATACACTCCACCTAAGACAGGAGATGTTCACACCTTTAAGGTAGTTACTATTATTACTCCCATCCATCATATCATAACATGGAGACCCAGGAATTTAAATAATTTGCCAGAGATTGCAAAGCTGGTCAGAGGCAAAGGGAGAATTCAAACATGGAGATGCCTCTACTGCTTCCTTTAGTGTCTGATACTGTATTAGCAACAGGCCACACAAGACTGAGTGAAAAACAGTCCTTGCCTTGGGGGAGTTCCCACTCCATCTGGGAGCCTGACACACAATAACTATGAATAAGTAATGCTAAGGGAGCACAAGGGAAAAAATCTAATAGGCAGCAGTTTGTAGTCTCTCGTGGTCTGTGAGGCAAAGTCTCAGGGAAATCACCCTCCACCCCTCCTTCTTAACCCATTCCTCAGGGTTTAATTGGAAACCTGTGCTTTCTGACAAGTTCTAAATTTCTTAACTTATTTACTTCCAACATTGCAGCAACTCTTCATTGAATCCTTGATGTGCAAAGCACTGGGCTCCATCTTTTTCCAAGGTATTGACAAATGGATGAAGAATAGTCCTGGCCTTCAGTAAGCTTACAATTTGGGAAGAAAAAATATAAAAAATTAGAATAAAGGAGTAAAAATTATAGCCTAGCAAACCGGGTAAGAATGAATCAAAGCTGAAACACAGTAGGAATACCAGCCTGCTTTGATCTATGGTCTTTGATCTCCGTTGTAGGTTGTATCATTAACTTACTCATTATAGAATATTTATTGAATCTTTACTAACAACCAAATACCATGATAGGTTCCGGCAATTCAGTAAGGAACAAGACACAGCTTTTGTCCTGGGGGGTGCTTATAGACCAGGCATCATCAGGAAGGTGGATGGGGGAGGAAGAGGTAATATCATCCATAGGGGCTAAAAATCTATTCTTGGGAGGGTGAGAAAAAAATCCTACTGAAGAAGTTAAAGTGTTGATAGGAAAAAAACAAAATGAATGTAAGAGCTATTAAATAGAATCAACAGGATGTGGTGATGGATTGCATAAAGCTAAGGAAGTAGAGAGAGGAATTTATTGCATGTGGAGGTACAATATTGTGATTCATAAGAAATAGATATTTGGTTATTCAGATGACCACAATAATTTTTCATATATATTTGGTCTTAGTCCATAGTTCCTGGCTCACAGCTCCCAAAACTCTTGAATTTCCTAAGGACTTAGAATAATAAAGGTATGTTTTGCTACATGAATGAGGTGACTTTTGGAAGCACCTAGAGAGGAGGGCTGAGAGAGCTTCCAGGTTGGTGAACACATAGAGACGTGGGGCAGTGATGAGTCTGGAGAGGGCATGGAAGCTCCGCACACCTTCCCACATTCCTTGCCCTATGTACCTCTTTCATCTGGCTGTTCCTGAGTTACAGCCTTTGTAATAAATCAGTGACTTGGTGAGCAAATACGTACTCTTGAGTTCCGTGAGCCATTCTAGCAAATTAATTGAACCCAAGGAGGGGGATCATTGGAACCTCCCACCTGTATCTGGTTGGTCAGGGGCTCATGTAAGAGCCTGGGCTGTGGCTGCCATCTGAAATGTGTGTGTGGTGGTGGTGGCGGTGGGGTGGGGATCTTGTAGACCAAACCCTTAAGGTGTGGAGTGTTGTCTATGGGTAGATAACATCAGAATTGAATTGAACTTTTGGATATCCTGCTGGTGTCTGAGAATTGTGTTGGGGGAGAACCCCATACACACGTACTGTGGAATTGTGTTGGGGAACCCAGTGTAGGAAGTGAGAAAAAGGAAGCCATCAAGTCTTTGATAATGCCAGCTGGGTGATTGAATTAATAAAAAGAAGTCCAAACACTGAAGGGTAATCAGTTTGGGGGCAATAAAATGAATCAAGTTTTGATCTGTGGTTGGATTCAGAGATGTGGAACTCAAGAGGGAGAGATTTGAACTGTGGAGAGATTTGGGTACCATCAAAATACATGGTCCAGAGAGCCAAAAGAGTTGATGGAGCATCCAGGGAGAGAATGGTGTGAGGTATAAGGCCAAAACCCTAAGACCAAAATGTGAGGATGTTTGGTGTTGTTATTAAGAGTAAACAGGGTCCTGAATTTGAAAGGTACTATCAGTTTCAGATTTTGGGTCCATTTGTGTGACCTCAGAACCTCAGAAAGTTTGCTAGTCTCCTCTTTTTGGGAGAGCTGCTATCATCTAGTGTTCCCTGCCATACCTCAGTGTCTTCCTGCATAGGGGACTCTAGTCGGGCAGCCCTATTTGTTGGCATGACTTCTAGGTGACCAGTACGTAGTGCTCACCTATGAGGAAGTGACACAGGGGCACCTAAAGGCATGCAGAGTACCCTGTGAGCAACATGAGACTCTCTGACAGGGTAAGACCACTGGAAAGCAAGTGTCAAAGGTCCACTTGATGAGTACAGAACCAATAGGTGCTGACCCAACACGGGACCCATCTATCACTTTCACCAAATCAATTATATTTCCTTTGGGAGAAAGTATAATGGTGTAGTGGTTCTAAGGCACAGGCTCTAGGCAAACTAAAAATGTTCAACCTAGCTCTTGCTCATCAGCTATTTGACCTCTAGCAAGTTACTTAATTTCTCTGAGCTTCAGATTATTCATCTGTAAAATGAAGGATATAATAGCATCCCAAATCATAGAGAAATTGAGATCTAAATGAGAGAATCCAAATAAATCCCAGTGCCTGGCATATAGTAAGCACTGTTAGCTACAGGTGCTAGAGGTCATTATAGTCTCTCCTCTCCAAGTCATCCTGCATTACCAGCTGTATGATGATGGAGGTTTAACTATTTCTCCCTTGCAGTGAGCACATTATTAAGCTTTGTCATTAGAGTTATTACAGGAGGAGGGATTTCTCGCCCGAATCCAGCGTGCTGCTATTTCTGCTGCTTACGCCTGCTGTACGGCTGTCAGCAGCACGTGTGTTAGGATCTCCAATGATTTTCTCCCAGTATCATGCCCACAACCCAGTCTCTTGTC
Organism: Furipterus horrens; assembly: GCF_987537825.1. Lineage (NCBI taxonomy): Eukaryota > Metazoa > Chordata > Mammalia > Chiroptera > Furipteridae > Furipterus > Furipterus horrens. The sequence goes on from NW_028327179.1 coordinate 28,927,859, forward strand.
AAGCTTGTAGCCTGGACTGGTGATCACTTAACACGCCCTCCTGACAGGGACAGTGAGCATCCCAGACCCCAAAGGCACCCTGTCTACAAGTTGGTTTCCAATGCCCTGACTCATTCTGTGTGCCTGCCACCAAGCCCAGCCTGCCCGCACTCCCTAAGTTGCCCAAGGCCCTCCAGACATGCACACTGCAACTCCCCAGGCTCCAAACTGCCCTCCTGAGGAGCAGGACCCAATACACCAACTTCCACTGCAAGCCTGCTGCCTGCCCATCTCAGCACACCCACCAGACGGTAGTTTCTGCTGGTGCAGCGAATGCAGACTAACTCTAGTCTGGGCAATGCGGGAAAGGTCTCTGCTGTCCTGTGGACCACAACCATACCTTCCCCAGTGAGCTCTGAATTTAAAATTTTACTATTCTTCTACCCTGGTGCTTGGTGCTCTTTTCAGTCATCTAATGTGAGTGGCAGTGTTCACTCGATATGTCATTACTATGCAGATAGTTATTCTTTTAAAGTTGCTTAGCAACAATTACTCAATATTCAGCTCTTACGTTTTTTGCACTTAGATGATTTGAAACCCTGCAGGGTATACTATTTCAGGTACCTGGCACTGAACTCTATTATTTCTTTGCTAAAATAGCACAAGTTAATGTTAAATTTGTATAACAATAAGACATTTATTAACACATAATTGCCAACTGAGCCCAGCATTTCTGTGTTTCTGTCAGATTTAGAGATACGCAGAACACAAAATTAGTTGGAAGAAGTACATTTGTGTTTCAAATACACTAATCTTGAGGGTCAAGATGCATATCTTGATCAAATAAATTCTGAAAAATAGACTAGATAAACTTACTAGCTTCTTCAAATTCAATAATTTTATATGAATCTCATGATACTACAAAGGCCCTCGAGTCTATCCCCTATCAGGTATCTTACCAAAATAAATTAGAGGCCAAAGAGAAAATGCTAACAATCTCAGTGTTGTTCACTGAAAAACCAATTATCATATCTTTGAAACATATCAACATAAAATGGTACCAAGAACTAGAAAGAAGAAAGTGTTATATGGTGTTATAAAGATAAAACAAGTGCAACCACCAATGTAACCATTATCTTTATTTTCCCTCTCAAACAGGTGTGTTCTTATTTTACATATTGAACAAGTTCATGAAATGTTATGAATAGATAGGAACTGCGGAGAATTGGATTGTCCTAAAAGAGGAGCTAATTATGCTAAATAAAAGCTGTGTTTCATCCTTAATTAGAATAAAATAATTTTCCTGCTTTATTGGATAATTGGATATTCGGAATGGATACTCAGGAATATGTATATTTAACAATCCAGTATCATACTCAATAATTAAATGCTCTTCTTTAATAAGGCTTAATATGCCATGAGGGGTGTCAAGAATGATGATAAACATCCATATAAATATTACCCAGTCAAAATACAACATTGCAACTCAGGACCCCAGAAGACCCCGAAGTGCCCACTCTCCATCACAACCTTATTCATTACCCAGGAGGTAACCTCCCTCCTAATTTTTGTAACTGTATTTCCTTGGTTTTCTTTATGGTTTTACCACTAATATCTGCAGTCCTTACAATATTGTTTTATTTTGCATATTTCTGAACTTCATACAAGTGGATTCATGCTGTATTTGTATTTGACCTCTTTCTTCCAATCATTCAGTTTCATTGCTATAGGACTATACCATAACTTTTTATCTGTTATGTGGAGGAACATTAGGATTGTTTCTGGTTTGGAGCTGCTAAAATAAATCTTACATGTACATTCTTGTATCCTAATCCTCCACAAGTACACAAGAGCTTCTAGTGTACATATGTAAGAGTAATTTTGTGGGTTGTTAATATTAATAACAATAATATCAATAACAATGATAATATAGACATTATAGTGTTTATTGAGCTCCAGGTACTGTTCTGAGCATTTTACATAGATTAACTCATTTAAGTCTCACAAAAATCCTTTGAGGGCAAAAATTCCTTCTTGGGAAGAGGGGGAGGGGATTAATTCTTAGTTTTTAAAAAAATCTATAAAGTGACATGCTCAAGGTCATAGAATTAAAAAAATGATATTCAAATCCATGTACAGCAGGTCCATGAATAACATTGCTTCACTCAGTGTTTCATTCCATAGAAACTTTTGTTTATAACTGATTAGCCTATGGTAAAATTGGTTTTATTATACCTTGTTTTGCTTAAAGTCACAAAACCTATTAATCATGTTATCTATAGTTAGCAGCAGAATTTGTACTCAATTACACATCATAATGCAATAGTATTTATAAACATCTTCAAATATATTAGAAAACATCAAACTGTTTTCCAAAAAGGCTGTACTAATTCATACTCCCACTAGCAGAATAAGACAGTTTCCATCACTTCCTATCTTTGTCAACATTTATTACTGTCACCTTATTTTAGTCAATCTGGATGTTGTGCAATGCGATCTCACTGTGATTTATATTTGTTTCTGTATTGGAAATGAAACGAAGCATTTTTTTTTTATGTTTACAGACCAAGTGGATTTCCTTATTTGTGAATTTCTTGTTCAATTGGATTTTACATCTTTCTCACTGACAAATAGGAGTTCTTTGGATGTTCTGGATACAGTTAACCCTTCGTATCTGTGTGTTCCCCATCTGCAGATTCAACCAACTGCAGATCAAAAATATTAGGGGAAAAAAGTTATGTTTTTGCTCATGTGTACTATGTAGTTATGCCTACAACGGTTGTGTCTCTTTTTTCTTGTCCTTTTCTAAACAATACAGTATAAATATTTACATAACATTTACATTATATTAGGTATTATAATCTAGAGATGACCTGAGCATATTGGAAGATATGTGTAAATTATATGCAAATACTATGCAGTTTTATGTAAGACACTTGAGCATTCATGGATTTTGGTATCCACAGGGGGGTTTGGAACCAATTCTCACAGATACTGAGGGATGACTGTACTATTTATTTGGCCATTGTATGTAGTGCAACTATCTCTTCATACTCTGAGGCTGTCTGCACACTTCACTGCTTTTGATGGGAAAGGTTACATGTTAATGTATTCAGATTTATTCACTTTTTTCCTTTGAAGTTAGAGCTAGTTGTGTTTTATTTTAAAAATCCTCTCCCTACCCTAATATTCTCTATTATATTCTTACATACGGTATTGTGTAATAATTTTCTCTTTAACATTTCAATCTTTAATTAAAACTACAACCAATTCTAGGTACCAAAGTTCTTTTTTTACAAAACAAAAAACTGCAAGCAGTCCTTTCTCCACTGTAGGGCAGTATCACTGTTGCCATAAAGCAGCTTCCATATAATAAAATGCTACACTATCTTAACTATAGTCATAATATATTTTGATATCCAAAAGGCAGGGTAAGTCCTATTATATCATTCTTCCTAGAGTGCCTGGGTTATTCTTGGTCCTTTGCACTTCCATATTAACTTTAAAATATGCTTGTCAATTGCAAGCCATTTGGAATTTTGATGAAGATTGCATTGAAATTACAAACCATTTGGCGATAAGATATTTACCTTATTAAATGTTCCAATCTTTGAGCATGGAATAGTTTGTCTTCTTTAGTATCTAAAATTTCATAATTTTCTCCAGAGTTTTGAACATCTTTTTTGAAATTGCTTTCTAACTATTTAGTATTTGTTGATATTATTTTAATGATATTTTATAATTTTCATTTTCTATTTGTTGCTAAATAGAAATGCAATTGGTTTTGGGGTAGCAATTTTTAATCCAGCAAACTTGTTCAATTCTCCTATTCATGCTAATAATTTAAAGATTCTTTTAGATTTTCTACATATATATAGTATTATCTGAGGCTAACCATTTTGACTTGAAAAGCAATGACATTCTTGTCTTATTCCCAGCCTCAAAGAAAAGAGAGCTTTCAAGGATTCATCACTATTTTTGCTACAGATGTTGGCAGAAACCCTTTAATTAGATTGATGAAGTGCCCTTTAAACCTAGTTTGTTAAAAGTGTTTTTTATCATGAGTGGATATTGAATGTTTAGCAAATCTTTTTCCTACATGATAATTATGGTAAATTCCTTTTATTTCATTATACTTTTTCTAAAGTAAAAACAACTTTGGATTCCTGGCATAAACCTGACTAGGTCAGATGAATCATCTTTGCTGGATTTGTCTTACTAATTATTTAATTCAGGATTTTGCGCCTATGTTCCTAAGTGAAATTGGTACCAGGTATTTGCTGGTCTTGTAAAATGAGTTAGTGAGTATCCCTCTTTTTCTATTCGCTAGAAGGGATTAAATTTGGAATTACTTATTTCTTGAATAGTTGGCAGTATTCACCAAAGTTGTTTAGCCTGGAATTTTCTTTCTAGGGGTATTGAGTCAATTAACTTAATGGCTGTAGAATCATTCTTTTGTCTATTTTGGTAAACTATGCTTCTAAAAATGTGTCCATTTCTTGTACATGTTAAAAATTTATTGGCTTTAAGTTGTTCATGACATATCTACTGGAACAGCATAAACGGTTCTGTCCTTTTTCACTCCTATCATCAGTTGTGTGTACCTACTTTTTCCTTAATCAACTTTGCCAGATGTTTGTCAGTCTTAAAACTTTTTCCAAGAATAAACTTTTGATTTTTTTTATTACTTTCTGCTCTAATCTTTATTTCCTGCTATTTCCTTTGAGATTATGTCATGCTGTCTTCTATTATATTAAGCTAAATGCTTTTATTAATATTCAGCCTTTCTGCTAGACACATTTAAGGCTATCAATTTCCCCCAACTACTGTTTGAGCTACAACCCATTAATTTTAATAAGTATTTCACTAGTGTTCAGTCCCACTTATTTCTTGATTGATTCATGTGTTATTTGGAACTATGTTAACTTCTTAAAATATGGGGCTGAGTAATCACTTACTTCCACAATAACAATTTAAAATGATCCTCCTAGTGAATTGAACCTTTCATTATATGGAGTTACTTTCTTTAATCTCTAGTAATGTTTCTACCTTAACACTTTTTTCAAGTATTAATATACCTATATCAGCTTACTTTTGGTTGGTATAACTTTTGCCATCACTTCACTTTCAAACTTTTTGTATTTTATGGTTTGTGTTGTATACACTTGCTTTCATTTTTCAATCATTTTTAACAATCTGCTTTTAACTGGATAACTCAGTTCCTTTATATTAAATTGTAACTTCTGACATAATTGGGTTATATACATTAGTTTTTTTCTATTTATCCTTCCCCTTTCATGTTTCTTTTTCTCTTTACTTTTCTTATAACATTATTTTTCCTATTTAATTCTTTTCCCTCTACTAGCTTAGAACATATAGTCATTTTTATATAACAGCCACTTTTGTGGTTGTTATATAAAAATCACATTTATACTTAATCAGTTTTTTCTCCATTCTCTTCTCAGACCATCCATATTTAGTGTTTACTCCAATCACTACCCTACAAACTTATATATCATCACTTATTTTTAAATCCCTCATTTGTTTAATCCCACAAAACATAATTATTGTTCTATATAGTACATGTCCCTTTAGATTAATCAATATTTACAAGCATCTTGGTTCGTTCTTTCTTTCATCACCTTTCTTACTAACTCCAGCACATCGTTTAGAATTTCCTTTCGTAAGAACCTGGAGGTGGCAACGTTGCTCATGTTGTTGTCTGAAACTGTCTTTATCCCACCTTCGTTCTTGAAATATATTTGGTGAGTACAGAATTTGAACTTGCAAGTTATTTTCTTCTCACGTAGTACAGACAGTCATTCAACTGCTTTCTGGCTTCCATTAGTGCTGTTGAGAAGTCAGCTAAAGAAAAGTCTAGCTGAGATTGGTCTAAAGGATAAATGTAACTTTTGTTTTGGCCTTTGGCATTCTATCGTTTCACGTAGATGCTTCTTGGCATGAATTTGTTGATCAGTATTTTTCACTGATTTGAAAAATTCTCAGCAAATACTTAAAATATTGCTTCTGCCCCATTATCTATTTGAAACTATTATTGGCTATACATTAGATCCTTTTGCTTTATCCTCTACTCTTTCCTAGTTTTCAGGCTCCTTTTCTATGCTAAATCCATCCAGGATAATTTCTCCTGTCCCATTTTTCAGTCATTAATTCTCTTTTCAGGGCCATCTAATCTTCTGTTAAACCTGCCCATTAATTTATTTTTAATTTTAGTCATTCTATTTTCCATTTCGAGAACTTCTATTTGATTCTTTTTTTCAAATATGCTAGGTCAGTTTTCATAATGTCTTGCTTCCCGTAGATATCTTCAAACTTGGCTTCTATATTAAAAAAATAATAATTGTTTTATATTGTGCATGTGCTAATTCCGAAGTTGTTTTCTGGTGGTCTTTGCTGCTTTTTATTCATGATGCTAGTCTTTCTTGTGGCACTTACTTAAACATGAGGCAGTCATGTCCTAGGGAAATTACTTGTGACCCTAGCATCCTCTAAAGCTTGTTCACATGGCAGGCAGCTGGTAAGTTTCCAAAGTGAAGGTTGAAGTGTACAAGGCTCTGAGGCTTAGTCCCCCAATATGCATAATGTCACTACCCACATTCTTTTGAACAAATCAAGAAACAAAGCCAGGCCATGCCCCAAGAATTGGGAAACAGAATTCTTGATGGGAGGAGCAGCAAACTCACATTGCAAAAGGGCATCAGTACCAGGAGTGGTAGAGAACTATGGCCTTTTTGCAATGCGCCACGTGGAGTTGTCGGAATTACTGGATAACGAGGAGACCTCTAGGGAAATGGTGAAATCTAGCTGAATTCTGAAGTGGTGGACTGCATATATGTTAATATCATGCACTCGCTGAAAATGGAAGAAGAGTAAGTTTGATTTTAAATGAGTTGGAAAATCCAAATAGAATTTCAGAGATCTGAAGTTCAGAATGAGATTAAGATGTTATAGATTTAAGAAATTACTTGTGACCCTAGCATCCTCCAAAGCTTGTATTTAATAGCTTGTAGCTAATATCTGAAGCAATGGATATCTAAAGTAAGATTCCTAGAGATGAAATCCCAGAGAACACCTTTTTTTTTAAGCAGGAAAGAGAAAAATTCTAACCTAAAGGAGAGTAAGGCAGTACACAAACCGAATGAGAGTGGTTTAAAAGCAGTAAATAATAGTTAATACTATCAAACCTCACAAGAACAAATGCAAATCAATTTTTAAAGAGCTGACATAAGCTATATACCTTAAACATATACAGTGATGTGTCAATTATTTCTCAATAAAACTGGGAGTGAAAAGCCCTGATATAAATGCAATGGCACCTGAAAAATGATCACTTCAAAGATTTCATGGTAAATATGCAATAAAAGTACAAGTTGTTTTATTTTGTAATGTTTTTTAAAATTCATAAACATTTTAGGATGTGAATGGGATTACCATTTGATTTTTCCACTTTATAAAAGAACTTAAGTGTAAGAAAAATTTATAAAAATGATTTTATCTCCCCAACCATCAGGCAATAAATGAGATTCTCAAGATAAATACAGATTATGTAAGGGGTCATCAGTTATTAATGAACACTGTAGAAATGCATTGTTTGTTGTGTAACCTATTATACAAATGATAGAATAATACTGAACCTTAAAGCTTCTTTTTAACTTTTCATTATAAATAAAAAATGACTCAGGGAGAAGGGACATTTAAAACAATAATCATATATATATTACGAAAGTAGAAATGATGAAACTTTCAGGATGACAATGTAATTAAATAATAACCTTATGGAAACTTCACGTCTATATTATCTTGATATACTTATCTGATGAAGCTAAAAACATGAGACTAATGCATGAACAAGAATAGCATCCAAAACAAATTTATATATAAAAATATTTTGGCAACATTCCACAAGTTTGTCTCATTTAGAGATGTTCTTCCTTGTTTAGTCCAAAAATCAAATCCCATCCAGCAACTACTGTTACCTCAATAATGTCAAGTTCTGTCCACCAGTGATCCTGATCTATGCATTACAGAGAGCACTCACCACATCCCCAGATACAAAAAATATAATTCATGAACACTAGGTATTCTCAAAGCCTAAAAGCTAAAGAAATACATTTAAAAAACCAACGATAGTTAAAATAAGGGGTTCCAAACGTTAAATGCTTTGTAAAGCTTTATTGTAGAGACTAAAATTCTGGTTTTCTAGATTCAGTGATACTAAATTGCTTATTGGTTTTAGTGGCTTCTTGCATTAGCTCCTGTAACTGTCCTATTTGTTCATCACGGAAGTCATTAAGTTTCTCTTCTGGTAGGGCGATTCCAAAACATGCTTTTTCAATTGAATGTTGTCTGTTTTCGTTAGCTTGTTGCCATAGCACTGCTGCATACGCCTAGTAAGGAGAGAGAAAAAATAAGGTTATAGATATAAAACTAAGTTAAGATCTGTATTCACTCATTTAATTTTGGAGAACTTGAAGAATTCTAGTTCTGAGCACCTATTATTCTCCATTACGAGTCTTCTGCCTTTGATGAAACAGATACAAACAATACTATAGCCATGTCTTTACTATTTAGTGATAATTTCTGTATCTTATTTTTAGCATTTTGAGAGACTTAATAGACTTTTAGAAAAGTTCTTAACCTGGAAAGCTGGGCAGGGGAGTGAGAGTGGTCCATAGAGAGGCTTCAGAAATGTGTATAAACCAACCAAAAATCACATGCAAAATTGTATGTACACAAGCATGGCACTGTCCTGGGGGCCACAGATGCCATGAGGCTCTCAGAGGGGTCACCAACATTCTTACAGGTTTAAAAGTGGGTCTCAAAAATTTATTAAGTTCATCCCCCTGTCTTCAATTTAAAAACTAATTTAAATAACACTAGAGGAAAAAAGAAACTTTTCAAACATTAAGCCTTCGATATTTAACAACCACCTTTGTCAGGAAAAGATTCTAGCCCTGGCTAGGTGGCTCAGCTGGGTTGGAGCACTGAACCATATGCCAGAAGGCTGTGGTTTTGATTCCTGGTCGGCGTGTGTGCGGGAGGCAACTGCTCGATGTCCTCTCACATCGATGTCTTTCTCTCTCTCTCTCCCCCTTCCTCTTTCTAAAATCAGTAAATATATCCTCGAGTGAGAATTTTAAAAATTCTACATTTTTCATGCTGCAATTTTTCCTCTTATTCTGTCAACATCTTTAGCCTAATAATCCAACTACCATTGTCCTACCCAAGTAACACTCTTTTGAAGCAGATTCTCACTCTAAAAATCAATCTTAATCAGGCAGAAGGTACCAATATATTTCAATTCATGAAGTTAAAAGATTATATGGTTAAGTGAATGAATTCATTAACTCTAGATGTTACTATTCTATGTAGTTTAAGGATAATCAAATTGCTTATAAGTGCCAGCATCACCAAAGAAACTTTAATTCCAGACAGTCCAAAACTTTACTTATACTGGAAATAATATTTTCATGTTTTACAGAAATCCATTTCATATAATAACCATAAAAAAAAAAAGAACCTGCACATACCTTAAGCTTTATGAATCCCATTTCTCAACATATGCCCCAGCACAGGGTTTCTCAGCCTTGGCACTATTAACAAGTGGGACAATTTGGATAATACTTTGTATTGGGGTGGGAGTCTGTTCTTGCATTACAGGATGTCTAACAGCATCTCTGGTCTTGTCTCTACTCACCAGATGCCAGTAGCACCCGTCCCCTCAGTCTTAATCATCAAAAATGTCTCCAAACATTGCTGAGTGATCCCTGTCAGGCAGGATTGTCCCCAGCTGAAAACTATTGTCCTAAAGAAACTTTCAAACATGTAAACAAGTAGCATGCCCAGGAATATACATTGTGGCATTGCTTGTTAAAGCAGAAAAACTGAAAACTATCTAGTTTTAATAGGAGAAAGGTAAATTAAATGTAGCTTACTAGTTCTGTTTCTCATTAAAATTTTTGAAAAGGGAGAAGGCCTGTAGTACCAGTTTACAAGTAACAGGAGAACTAGAAATATTTTGGAGACTGGGTCTGCCTTCACTGTACTTTCAAATTCTCTAGTTATATATTAAATTTTGCAGCTTGAATCCAACTGATACCACTAAATTACCAGTAACAAAGTAGATAAAGTCATATTCTAATAGATTCTAATGCATGTGAAAGATAAAAGTTTAATAAAATTATCTCTACAGAAAAGTATGAGCAAACTGACTTTTCTATTGCATAGACTTTTTTAAAGAATAAAAATGAACTGCATTAGATTTACTTTTATCAGCTTTGGGAATTAATTAAACTAAAGGAATAATATCATCTAAACAAACTTACATAACACAGACAGTCCCCAACTTAAGATTTTTCAACTTTACCATAGTGCAAAAGTGATATGCATTTAGTAAATTGTGACCTTTTCCTGGGCTAGGGATATGCAGTCCAATACTGTCATGATGCCGAGCAGCAGCAGCAGCAGCGGGCCAGAGCTCCCAGCCAGCCACGCGAGCAGGAAGGCCAACAACCAGCACGCTGCAGTATACAGTGCTGCCAGCGCTTTTTGGATACTGTGTTTTCACACCCCATCATGCCTACTGTAGGAAACACCCATTTGTGTCTCCTGCCAGCAAGAGGGCAATTACTCTTGAGTTTCATTTCAAGAGTAATTGCCCAGCATGAAGGCAGCAAGTCATAATTACATAAATTGGATGATATATTAAACACATTATTATAAAATAGATTTTGTGTGAGATGATTTTGCCCAACTGTGGGCTAGTGTAAGTGTTCTGAGCACATTTAGGATAGGATAGGCCACACTATGATGTTCAGTAGGACAGCTGTATTAAATGCATTTTCAACAACAATATTTTCAACTTACAGTGGGTTTATTGGGTCAAGAAGCATCTACAATGTGTTAAATTTCACTATGGAAATACAATCAGCAAAACACAGAGTATAAAAAAACTACAAAAGCAACTTCAGTCTTAGAACTAATAAAGGACAGATTAGCAACTTTACAGTGAAGAACCCAGAAGACACCACCTTACCAAAAGATCAAAGTTAATATCACCAGTAGTAAGTGATATTGACGGCATGTACCCCCTGAGAATTACATACTGAAAATGGCACATTACCCCAGTAATGTCCTTCCTAACAATGTTCAACCTCAGTCTAATCAAAAGAAAACATCAGACAAACCTCAGTTAAGGGACACTCTACAAAACCACTGGCCAGTAGTCTTCAAATGATTTAATGTCAAAAAATAGGGAAAGGCTAATGAACTATCACAAATTAGAGAAAACCAAAGCCACATGGCAAGCACATGACATGTGGAATATTGAATCAGGCTCTAAAACAGAAAAAGAACATTAGTGTAAAAAGTGGTAAAATTAAATACACTAAAGTAGTTAATAATATTGTACCAATGTTAATTTCTTAGTTCTAATAATGGTACTATTAATTATGTAAGATGTTAACATGTGGGAAGATGTACTATTTTTGCAACTTTTCTGTAGGTGTGAAATTAACACAAAGTAAAAAGCTAAATTTTTTTAATTTCAAAAAATGATTTAACAAGCAACTAATTACAATTGTATCAATCTCTTTGGAGTCTTACTCAAACAAAAATGCTGTTAAAAAAAGATAATCAGGAAATCTTAAGCACTGATTGGATGTTTGATATTAAGAATTAATGTTAATTCTGGAGATGTAATAATGGTACTGTATTATGGTAATTTTAAAGAGACTCTTTTAGAAATAAATACTGAAATATTTGTGAATAAAGTTATATGCTTGCAATCTGCTTGAAAAGAATTTAGAGGTGAGGGGAGATGTAGCTGGGAGTACAGATGAAACAAGATTGGGTATGAGTTGATAAATGTTGAAACCAAGTGATAGGTACATGACGGTTCAGTATATTTTTTCTACATTTGTATATGTTTGAATTTTTTTCCATTAACTAAAATTTACACACACATATATAAAACATGTAATTAAAAAATAAAATTAGAAGCAAATTTAAATAAACAGGATTAACTATGTACAAATACAATTCAACTAAAACTATTGGGTTGGCCAAAAGTCTGTTTAGCTTTTTCCATAAAATGAGAGGCACATTTTTCATTTTCATCAATAACGTTACTGACTTGGATATTTTGAGTATGTCGGCTATGTCCTGCTATTGGCTTCGGCTTCTAGTGGGTAGAGGCCAGGGGTGCTGCTGAACATCTTCAAGTGCATTGGACAGCCCCAAAGCAAAGAATTATTTGGCCAAAATGTCAATAGTAATAAGAAACTTTGCTAACCACTTTTGACACAGCCGATCAGTGACAGCACCTTCTCCATACACTGCACAAATCTTTTATTGCGTTTCAGTTGCGCTTTTACCTTTCTTGAAATAATAAAGCACAATACACCAAAAATGTTACATACTTTCTTCCATCTTCAAAATTAAAGCAGCTACACAAAAATTCAAAATTTTGATCAGTTTTTTTAAATGCACGCTGAGCTGTCACAATACAATCTAACAAAATCGATTCGAATAAAGTTAAAGACAACTAAGCACTACTAGAGCCATCGTACAGAAAAAACTAAATGAACTTTTTTTTGGCCAACCCAATACTTCTGTCACTTCTAAATTTCAGCTATGGATTCTGAATTTAATTGATTTACAAATCTTTCCAGACACTGAAAAGCAACCTTTCGCCTGGTCTAACCACAAGCCTGTAACTCTAGAGAGTCCTCTCATATTGCTTTAAATTCTCAGACTGAAAATCAGAATTCTCAATTCTTTTTGTTTCAGTGAGTGAGAGATATCAAGTGTCTTCAATGCTAAATTTAATTTTTGTCAGTAAGCAAAGAAAAAAGCAAACTGCTTTATTCAGATTCAAATATGATTTTTGTCATCTCAACTTCTAAAATAGTCTTCAAATTTTTCTTCTACATTCATCAGGGTTCAAAGGGTATCTTTTCTCAATCCTGAGACCTTTATTTCCAATAAGGTCATAATGATTACAAGGGTAACAAAGTTGTGTCCCTTTTAGTTCTTGTCATTAATTAATCTTGTTTGATCCTCATTCTCTCCTGCTGCCAATTAACTATTTCTTAAGTTTCTCCTCCCTCTCTACTAAGTGTTTATTTGAGGAACACAATAAGGTTCTTTAATGAAAAAGCCTACATTTACCAGCATTTTTTTCTGTTTCTGGAAATATTTCTTAAATACCTTAGAATTATTATAATTTTTAAAGCCATACACATTTCAAAAGTCTAAGTAAAATACACCAAAATCATTTTCAAGTAGGTTTCACTACAATTTCCTCACCAAAAGAATAGGATTTAGAATTACTACTTTAGCACATGCTTGTTAACTCTGATGAAATTCATGTACCATTAAGTTACCATTTGTATTTATGGAGTGAATAGTTGTATTTGCACTACCTGCCCCACAGGCTAGCATCAAAATGGAATAAAATTCCTTATATACCTGGCATGCAAAAATTGAGACGGATTGGTCTTATGAACAAATCTGGGCCACAATTTTTAACATGGCAATAAGGAGCAGAGCTGTCAAAAAGCGAATAGAATAGGATTTCAACATGGGATGGTGATAAAGTCACAGAAAGCCAAGAATCAATATAATAGATATATGGATGCCAGAGACCTGAGACTATAAATGTGAGTAACAGTAATATCAAAGCAGAAAAGCTACTAGACCCATTCATATCTTAAAGAAATACATGTTTATTAGAAAAAAGGGAAGAATTGTTTAAATTAACTATGGTATACCGACTCTATAGATCAGTATGGAACAGTTAAAAAAGTCAAACATGGACTGACATAAAAACTTGCCCAAGACAAGTGAAAAAAGCAACTTGCAGAATATAATATAAATACAATGTTATTTGCATATGTTTTAAAAGTATGCACAAATTTATCTATGTGATAGAATGTATATACAATTACACGTATATATAAATATGAGCAGTCTTTAACATTATGTTCTGAACATCTCACCTCTGTACTGTTTTGATCTCACAATAAATATTTAAATAATTAATATTTAAGTAATTAAATGGGAGAGAAAGAAAGCAAGGAGAGAAGCTTATAAGGAGAAATTCTAGAATGGAGAAAAGTTATGTCTGGTTTTTCCTGGGTTTTCATGATATGTCATTCCAGCAGAGACCAAATCAATTTGCCTATTGTAATTAATTTGGCCATAAAGATTAAAGCAAATGAGAATTCTCATTACTTTGTTTAATCACATATCTACTATTTGCCCTTCTTTGTTCTTTAAAACAAAATTGCAACTAAACCCAAAAGTACAGTCAGAAATAATTTTTGATTCTGTAGGACAGGGATCCTCAGTCCCGGGCCGTGGACCCCAGTACTGGTCTGTGACCTGTTAGGAACCTGGCCGAGCAGCAGGAGATGAGTGGCGGGCGAGCGTAGCTTCATCTGTATTTATAGCTGCTCTGTCGCCGCGTTACTGCCTGAGCTCCGCCTTCTGTCAGATCAGCACTGGCACTGGATTCTTATAGGAGTGCGAACCCCACTTTGAACTGCGCATTCAAGGGATCTAGGTTGCGTGCTCTTTATGAGAATCTAATACCTGCTGATCTGAGGCAGTGACGCTAGCACCGGGGAGCGGCTGCAAATACAGATTATCGTTAGCAGAGAGGTTTGACTGCACAGAGACCATTAGAAATCAATTGCTTGCAGACTCATATCAAAACCCTTTCAGTGAGTGGCAAGTGACAAGTAAGCAGCGTCTGGTGGCAGGCTTTAAGTCAGAGTCCAACACTTATTTTAGCCTGTGCGTGGCCCACCCATTGCTGTATTTACCACTTCTGTCCCTGCCTCTTTCCCGCACGGTGTACTTGTCTCAGTCAGTTTTGGTAAGCACACAAGCTAACCCTAGCCAAGATGAGTAAAAAACAAACATCACTGGAGAGCCTCTTTGAAAAGGGGGAAAGACCCAATGATGAGAGAGCAGAAGACTCTAAGACTGCCAACAAAAAGAAAGCTGCATTTAAGAGTCCCACTTAAATTATGGGTTCATTGCAACAGGTGGTTCACATTCTTCAAGCCTGCTCTGTATAATATGTGGCAACTGGCTATCCAATGAAGCTATGAAACCTTCAAAACTGCTTCACCACATGGAGGCGAAGCACTCTGCATTAAAAGACAAGCCTTTGGAGTTTTTCAAAAGAACAAAACAAAACAAACAAACGAACAAAAAACGTGAACATGAAAAACAGAAGCAGTTATTGAAGGCCACCACTTCATCAAATGTGTCTGCACTAAGAGCATCATTCTTAGTGGCTAACCGCATTGCTAAAGCTAAGAAGCCATTTACCATTGGTGAAGAACTGATCCTGCCTGCTGCTGAGGACATCTGCAGTGACCTTTTAGGAGAGGCTGCAGTTCAAAAGGTGGCACGTGTTCCTCTTTCTGCTAGCACCAGAACTAGACAAATTGATGAAACAGCAGAGGACACTGAGGCACAATTGTTAGGGAGGATTAATGAGTCACCGTGGTATGCAATCCAGGTTGATGAGTCTGCTGATGTTGGCAACAAGGCAATGATGCTTGTTTTTGTGTGATGTATTTTTCAGGAGGATGTGCATGACAATGTTATGTGCACTTTTGGTGCCAACCAACACCACAGCTCCCTTTGAATAATTCAAGTCTTTGAGTGATTACATATCAGGAAAACTGGATTGGTCATTTTGTGTCGGTAGATGCAGATGGAGCAGCTGCCATGACTAGACGGCTTTCTGGTTTCACTACTTGGGTCAAAGAGGTCGCTTCTGAATGTGAGTCTATACTCTGTGTCATCCATAGAGAATGACAACTGTGTTCAAGTCAGCAGATAAAGTGGCTGCATTCAAAGCCAAACCGGAATTATGGGGATGACGCGTGAACATGGGATTTTTGACACGTCTCAAACATTAGCAGAGATTTTGAAAGAGACTGAGCCAGGGCCTTCTTTCTCCCAGCTGGTGCACGAGCACCTCTCTTGGCTTTCAAGAGTTTGAGCATTACTTCCCAACCACAAAAGACCCCCCAAACTGGGAAAGAAAAGATCCGCAACACATCTGTGAATAAGCCAGGTGAATCGACTTTGTCCGTGCTAGAAGAGGATCAACTCCTTGAGATCGCAAATGACAGTGGTCTTAAACGTATGTTTGAGACAACTTCAAATCTCCATACATTCTGAATTGAAGTCAAGGCGGAATATCCTGAGATTGCCACAAAAGCACTGAAAAGCCTGCTTCCATTTCCAACACCCTATCCTTGTTAGGCAGGGTTTTCTGCAGTGACAGCAACCAAAACGAGATTATGGATTAGACTGGACATAATCAACACACTTCATGTACCACTGTCTCCCATCACCCCCAGAGGGGACCATCTAGTTGCAGGAAAACAGGGCTCCCACTGATTCTGCACTATGGTGATCCGTATAATTATTTCACTATATAGTACCATGTTAATAGAAATAAAGTGCACAATAAATGTAATGTGCTTGAATCATCCCAAAACCATCCTCCCACACCCGGTCCATGGAAAAATTCATCTTCCACAAAACCATTCCCTGTGTCAAAAAGGTTGGGGACCACTGCTGTAAGAAATCATGATTTATGAAAATCCAAACTGTCAAACTCTCAAACTCTATAAATAAAAAGATAATTCCTTCACAGAAAGATATTCATATTTAGAAAAGCACTTATCATAGGCCCCTAAATGGTTTAAGAAGCTTCCTTCTTTGGAACTATGTAAATTCAATGATAAATTCTCTTACAAGTTAGGCATATATGGTGCTGCTTTGCCCACAATTTCCTGGAAAACTAAAATGACAGTAATTTTTCAGAGTTTTGGCAAATTAAATTATTTGTACTCCTTCAATGTAAACTCCCAAAGAGAAGGACAACTACTAGATCTAGAAGAAAAAAGTTACCTTTCTACCCAAATTATTCAATTATTGTAAGATTTTATTAGCAACACTGAATAAACAAGATTAGAGCATTTCATCAAGCTTTCCCTGGAGAACTGATTAAAAATACCATCCCTCCTCAAGGAACAAGAATAACAAAAACATCCCCCTCCATAAAGAAACCCGAAAGTTACCTGAATTATAAAAATTAAATTCAAAGACACCATGGGGATTTGAAGTACAGCTGTCCAGGTCATTAATAAAGAATATTTTATATTACAGAAAAGAGTAATCTACGTTGGCAATGATAATAAGTCTGACTTCTTGGCTGTCTTTGACCAAGTTTTATGATTTTAAAGTCATTGGTAATAGATTATTCATTTCTTTAGCACAAAAAATATCATCAAAGAATAACCTATACCATTTCTTAGCCCCCAAACACACACAATGCATTGCGCTGATTCCCAGAAAACAAACAAGAATACAAAGTAGCACTAGTAGTAGTAATAAGTGTATATCTCCGGTGGCCACAAAGCTGGGCCCCTCTGGAATCAAGTTCCCCACGTTCCTCTGCCCAGAGCAGTAAGCCAGACTCAGGACTCACCTGTGCCTCCAAGGATGAGCACAAGTGTTAGCTGCTATTTACAGCAAGGCAAAAAAAAAAAAAAAAAAAATGTGTTTGGGGTGGGGGGAAGGGCAAATACTAAAAACAAGAGCATGGAAGATTCTTGGTTAAAGAAGTCATAAAAAATGTAGACAAGATCTGGTTCAGAAATGCTCTCTACACTTACTATAAATTCCATATATCCTTGACATTTGACACATACAAATCAGATTTGTCATTATGACAGAAACGAGAAGTCAGTGCAAATAATTAAACACATTCTTACTTGAGAAATCCATCCAAAAGTTCCTAGAAGCTTAATATTAATAGCATTGTACTTAAATAATATTATATAACTTATTTTACTTAAAGGCAATCTTCCCCACCTAAAAATATATTCATATAAGTAATTTTAAAAATACATTTTCCCAATCATCTCAAAACCTATAGAGGTAGGTACATTTTAAGCTTTATATGGAAACTTTATTCTTTTGTGATATAATTTGCCTCAATAATCTGTACAATACTTCATTATGTTATAGAAATAGAATCCAACCTATAATACTATGATGCATTAACTCAGGATATTATCAAGCATTCTAATTAATTGGACATCTTTATTAGACTTAACAAATGTGTATAGTACAGGATGATTGTGAGAATTAAATTACAAAGTCAATATTTTTAAAAGGTATTTGTATAGAGGCTATAAAATACTGAAGAATTCTCTTGGTGGTTATATGTCTTCGTGAGTACTCTTACACAACGTCAAATGCCTAATTTTTAAATATACTGACTTTTTAATCTAGCTTTTTAAAGGACTTATAATTTGAAATTTTGATATTTGCACTTTATAAAAAGATCCCTACTCTTTTCAATATCTTATTTTGTACTGATGACATTTTCATTCCCTGCTAGGTGGTTCTCGAACTCTTTGGTCTCAGGACTCCTTTATACTTAGAAAAAATAAGGAACATGTTTGTTTATATGCATTATATCTAGCAACATTCACCATATTAGAAATTGAAACAGATTTTTAAATTAAGTCATTAAAAATAAGTATGTATTACCATGAGCCTCATAAACTTGATAAACTCATAAGGTAACAACACATCTTTATTAAAAATAGCTATTTGCAAAAATAATAAGCCTTTTAGGAGAGTAGCACTGAAGGGAAGTAAAAGCAAAAATCAATGACTAAAAAGCTTCTGCACAGCAAAAGAAACCATCACTAAAACAAAAGGCAACCAACTGAATGGGAGAAAATATTTACAAATGATACCTCTGATAAAGGGCTAATATTCGAAATATATAAAGAACTCATACACCTTAACAACAATAACAAACAATCCAACTAAAAAATGGGCAGAGAACCTGAACAGATGTTTTTCCCAAGAAGACATACAGATATATAAAAAGAGGCTCAACTTTACTAGCTATAAGGGGAATGCAAATCAAAGCCACAATAAGATATCATCTCACATCTGTTAGAATGACTTGTCAATAAGACAAGAAATAACAAGTGCAGGAGTGGATGTAGAGAAAAGGGAACCCTCATACACTGCTGGTGAAAATGTAAATTGGTTGCAGGCTCTATGGAAAACAGTATGGAGGTTCCTCAAAAAATTAAGAATATAGCTACCTGCAATTCCTCTTCTGAGTATCTACACAAAAGTTTTTAAAATGCTGAGTCCTAATGATATATGTATACCTATGTTCATTGCATCATTATTCACAATAGCGAAGACATGGAAACAATCTACGGTGTCCTTCAATGAATGGTTTAATAAAGAAGATTTGACAAGAATCATATTATTTGATTCATATGTAGACTATAAAATAGAAAGCAACAAAGGTACAAACAAACTCATAGACACAGACAACAGGCTGGTGGTTACCAGAGGGGAAGGCGCAACAAACATATGGTGACAGGAGACTAGACTTTGGATGATGAGCACACAATGCACTATACAGATGATGTATTACAGAACTGTACTTCTATAATGTTATTAACCAATGTCACCCTAAGAATACTCTACCCGGCAAGGATATCATTCAGAATTGAAGAAGAGATCAAGAGTTTCCCAGACAAGCAAAAGACAACGGAGTTTATCACCTCTAAAATGGCAATATGAGAAATGAAAAAGGGAATGATTTAATTTCAAAAGAAAAGGCAAAAACTGAAAATATGTGAAAGATAAAAAATGTTACTAGTAAAGGCAAACATATAGTAATGGTAGTATACCAACTACTTATAAAGCTAGTATAAAAACAATTAAAACAGCAATAAGCACATACCTATCAATAATTACTTTAAATGTAAACAGACTAAATGTTCCATTCAAAAGACACAGGATGACTGTATGGCTTAAAAAGCAAGACCCTTATATATGCTGCCTACATGAGACTCACTTCAGAACAAAGAAAATGAAACAATAATTTGAAAAGATATATTCATGCCTATGTTCACTGCAGCATTATTTAATTTAGCCATGATATGGAAGCATCTTTAGATGAATGTCTAAAGAAAAAGTGGTATGTGTGTGTGTGTGTGCATGTGTGTGTGTACAGGGTGGGCAAAAGGTTAACAGTTGTAAGAGAAATAGTGTTTATTGGTATATTATTATTTATTAATTAGTGCACTTCTTCCATACAAACAAGTGTAAACCTACTTTTGCCCACTCCTGTGTGTGTATACATATATACACATGTATGTATATGCACACTCAGCCCTGAATAAAAAACTTACCATTTGAGAAAACACAGATGGCCCTCAGGGTATTATGCTAAGTGAAATAAGTCAGAGAAAGACAAATACTGTATAATTTCACTTACATGTGGAATCTAAAATATGAAACAAGTGAATGAATAAAACAAAACAGACTCACAGATAAAGAGAATAAACTGATAGTTGCCAGAGGTTGGGTGGTGAGGGGATGTGCAAAAAGGTGAAGGGGATTAAGAGGTACAAACTTATAAATAAATCACAGGGATGTAAACTACAGTATAGGGAATAGTCAATAATATCGCAATAACTTTGTACAGTGACAGAAGGTTATTAAAACTTCTCATGGTGATCACTTCATAAGGTATACGAGATCTGTCCAGAAAAAGTTAATATAATGGGAACTGTTTGCATGACATAGATGTAACCTGGCAGCCAAGGAGAGTGGACTGGAATGTGCATGTGCGAACAATGACAACTTCACTGTACTACTCAGTGGGGGTGGTACACATCATGGAGTGAGCATGTGTACTGTGTGGCTGTCGCATTCAAAATGACTGAACAAGTAGAGCAACAAACCTGCACCAAATTTTGCATTAAGCTTCATCACAACAACACACCCACTCATGCATCAAGTCTCATACACAGTTTTTTGGTGAAACATTAAATCACCAAGGTAACTCAGGCCCCCTACAGCCCAGGTTTGGCACCCTGTGACTTCTGGCCTTTCCCAAAACTAAAATCACCTTTGAAAGGAAAGACATTTCAGACCATCGATGAGAGTCAGGAAAATACAATGGGGCAGCTGATAATGACTGGGAGAACTGTGTGAGGTCCCAAGGTGCCTACGTAGAAGGGGACTGAGGCGTCATTGTCCTAGGTACAATGTTTCTTATATCTTGTATCGTCTTTAATAAATATCTCTCTTTCATATTACATGGCTGCATACTTTCTGGACATTCTTTGTATAGATGTCAAATCACTATGTTGTATACCTGAAATTAATATGATATTGTATGTCAACTATACTTTAATTAGAGCTTTACGCTTGAGAATGAGGAAAAGGAGAAATAATTATATTAACTAACTTAAGAACATGATGCATTCAAATTATACTTTGAAATTTTTTTAGAAAAATCTTCAAGATTTTATCAAGAAAATAAAATGAGCAGTATGTTTTCTAACTGATTACTAATTTATATTCTGGATTGGATCAAAAAAAGTGTGTAACAAACTACAATTCTCAGACATTCTCCAAAGCAATCCATTAAGAGACTGAGTTACTATATCAAATTAAATAATTATTTTTTAAAAGCACATGTGAAATTGACAGTAATTTTGCATTTCCAAAGCAGGCTATTGTTACATTAAATACTACTTTGTTTCCAAATGACAAATTTTACAGAAAATTAAAATAGACTATGTCTTAAAAGTTATTTTCCTCATTTAAATATTCTAATAAACCAATGGGAGAGTGTATCATTATCATTCCACAATATTTTTATGAGTTACCCAGAAACAACATATCTATAACCAAACCAAAAGAAAAACAAAACCAAAAATAACTCAATTGCTAAAGGAGACTATATGATTAAATACATCAAAAAATGAACTTTGGCCCCGGCCAGCATGGCTCAGTTGGTTAGGCCTTATCCCAGAGAGCAAAAGGTCACCAGCTCAAGTCCCAGTCGGGGCATATCCCTGGGTTCTGGGCCTGGGCGCTGGTTGGGGAGCATGTGAGAAGCAGCCAAATGATGTTCACATCAATGTTTCTCTCCCCCTCCCTGCCTTCCCATCTAAATAAATTAAAATCTTTTTTTAAAAATGAACTTTGGGTATTTACTCTTAGGTTTAAAAAAAGAAATAACAGAAAGGGCAACAAAAATTAGTTTATAGAGCAACATGATAAAAAATGTAAAAGACATGGGAACACAATGCCAATGTATAAACTATCCACAACACACTCCCTTTTTAACTGTCTTGGCATGAAGAAGGCACTGAATGTTGTAAAATGTTATCAAGCTATTTCAAGTAAGAGAGCGCCTAGGTGAGTCAAAGGAGTGTTTACTTGTAAAACCCTTTGCACATTGTTCTGAGTATGCTTAACGAATAACTTTCAGACATGTATGTAGCTGTCCAAATTGCAAAGATGATGACTATTATATACACTATTCTACACAATCCTTTTCCATCTGGCCCCTGCTATAGTTCCCAAATAATCCCTGCTTGTTCACACATCAACAACAGGCGTATATTCCTTCTACTGGGAATGTCCTTATCCACTTCAGGGCGTAAGACTTCAAGAATCAGCTCAAGTGACACTTTCCTCTCCATGACACCGGTACCCCTGCCCCAAGTTTGCTTCTGGTGCTCCCGGCACTCTGTATGTATTTCTTACAGCACACATCTTAAGGCAGGTTATGGTACACTTTGAAGGCAAAGACCAGCAGGCAAAGGAACATGCCTAGACACATGTCTCCACATGTGTCTTCAGTCTAGTATTACCAAGCTTTAATATTTATTGAAGAGGAAAGAGGAAGGAAAAAGAAATAAAACATGTAATGTACAATGTGCTGGCCAACCAAAGCTTATGTTCTCAGTTCACCCGACAAGTTTTGTTTCACAAGAGAAAATGCCAATGTAGCAATGCAGTCTGTATTACCTCTCACATTTCACAAAAGCCCACAGAACTTGAAAAACTTGAATGAATAAGCTTGCAAGTCTAAACATCAGAATTCAAACCCGGATTGAGCCCTATAAAATGAGGCTCTTCAATGAGAATTAATATAAACGCGATTAGTTGAGGGTGATTTTCATTTCTCCTTCACACTTTACAAAATCTCCATGATCATTTAAATTTTTTCAAAATAATTTATTTGTTTATTTGTTTATTTATTTTTAGTGAGAAGGGAAAGGAGAAAGAGAGGGAGAGAAACATCACTGTGCAGTTGCCTCTCAAGCATCCCCAACTGGGGACCTGACGTGCAACTTAGTCATGTCCCCTGACTGGGAATCAAACCAGCGACACTTGGTTCACAGGCCGATGCTCAATCCGTTGAGCCACAGCAGCCAGGGCCATTTAAATTTTTTAATCAAAAAATATTTAAAAGGAAGCCAATTCTTATTACAGTATTTGAAAGTCAAATATTAATTTTCATATATATAAAATACTTTTTAAAAACGCACTACTGGAATACTAAACGGGTACTAAAATGAAAACTGTAAGAACGGTGTCACTTAAAGAACCATGAGGAGGCAGCGAACAGAAGAAAAAAAGTTTATGAGGAAATTAGCAAGCAGGGAGGAAGCCCTGCCGTGAATGGCCCGATTCCCGGGTCCTAGGGAAGGAGGGGCTGTTTTATAGGGGGGAGGAAAAAAGAAACTATCGAATTCAGTCGTTACCTCGCAGCTGTGAGTCTAGGGCTCATCAAGGCCAAACGGAGCTCGGGATGATGTACCCCACTATCATGGGAAACTCCCAGACAGCTGCAGGTGGGTGGGGAAGGGGGCATGTCATGGGAACCAAGACTGTCAAAAACAAGCAACAAAACAAACAAAAGCAGGAACATTTCTTTCAGATACCCTCATGTAAAGTCAAGAAATGTATTTTGCCAGAATATAAATAAAAATTCAACCTAAAAGCAGTTCTAAGATTGTTCATGCCTTCCTCTTTTCCTTCCTCTGTATACATGTGAAACCTGCATCACTAACACTAATAGTCTCTGAAGTAAATAATTTATCCACTGTCTCCACTTTGTTCTTGTATTTTGTTCCTTAGATTTCACCTATAAGTGAAATCATATAGTACTGGTCTTCTCTGCCTGACTTATTTCACTTAGAATAATATTCTCCAGGTCGATCTATGCTGTCACAAAAGGTAAGATTTAAACAAACAAAAATATTAACATACTCACATGGCATAAAGGGCTTGGAGGAGAATTACTTTCCTCAATAAAATCTTTACTCATTATGTTAAAATGTAAATTTAATGTATTCAGTATGCTTGCAGGATGAAAATGAAAGACCTATAATTCTTTATTAATTAAGAATTAAAGCATGTTGGTAGGATTCCTCTTTACTCAGTAGGAAGCATAAGAGAGAGTTCCAGCCTATGCAGTTATGGTCTCTTCTTGAACCTGTAGTGACCAAGATGTTTAGTAGCTATGGTGGGTTCGATCTTGCTTGCTTAAAACTGTAGTCTAGTCAGTGAGATGACCTTTGGAAAAAGATGTTAAGGTCCAGTTCAGATGACTGAAGTGTACATCAAATTTAACCACATGCAACCTGTATGTCTCTTCATTATTATAATTGAGAACTGTTAGTTATGGAAATTCTTATGGAAAGTATACAGTTTTGTGTATCATATTTAGCATAGTAAAGTTTCTGGGAAATTTATGGACATAGACATGTGAGCCTAGGTTGACTAGAAACAAAGAGGTGTATATTATGTTATAAATAGCAAATAACTATACCATTATAAATAGAAATTCTAGACTTTAATCAAAATAAAGAACAAATGGACACATTTCCATGATGGTCAATACCTGAAACAACTCAAAATGAAAACTATAAAAATAAAATTTCTGATCATTCGTAATATAGCAGCCTACATAGCAGGTCTGAAGCCCAACTGTAAGCTCTGGTTTATTTCTCATATATGTTACACTACACTGTAGTAAAATCAGCTTAAGAAAAATAATTCCCTTTTACAAAACAAATTTGCCACTTCACGTGCAGTCTTAGTCTTTCTAAATAAAAGAAGATCAGGAACATATCTTTAAAGGGATCATAAATATAATTTAACTATAAAATCTCGATAAAATGTAAATTATTAATTTCTATAATCATTCTCAATTATCATAATAATGAAGAGACATACAGGTCACGTGTGGTTAAATTTAATGTATACTCCACACAGCTGAACTGTACCTTAGGATCTTTTTCCAAAGGTAGTATGACCACCTAGAGTACATTTTTAAGCAAGCTGAGATCGAAACCACTGTAGCTACAAAAAGTCTTAGTCTCTACCGGTTCCAAGAATGAGACAGTGACTGTGTAGGCTAGACCTCTCTCTCACGTTGCCTACTGAGTCAAGAGGAACCTTACCAGCATGCTTTAATTCTCACCTCTCTCATTTCCTAGTTTTGTAAGGTTATATTAAGACATTAAGAAAATGCAGAGAGCCTTGGTTGGAGTGTCATCCCCTATGCCAAAGGGTCATGGGTTCAATCCCCAATCAGGGCACATGTCTAGGTTGCGGGTTCGATCTCTGACTGCGGCATGTATGGGAGGCAAATGATTGATGTTTCTCATATCAATGTGTCTTTCTCTCTTACCCCTTTCTCTCTGTAAAATCAATAAGTATATCCTCGGATGAGGACAAAGAGGGAGGGAGGGAGGGAGGGAAGGAGGAAGGAAGGAGGGAGGTAGGTAGGTAGGGAGGGAAGGAAGAAAAGAAGGAGGGAAGGAAGGAAGGAATGAAGGAAGGAAGGAAGGAAGGAAGGAAGGAAGGAAGGAAGGAAGGAAGGAAGGAAGGAAGGAAGGAAGGAAGGAGAAAGAAAGAGAAGAAAAAGAAAGAGGGAGGGAGAAAATGCAGAGAAGTGGGGACGCTGCATTCCACAGGGTTCATGCTCCTTTATCCCTTAACAAGTTTCCCCATTTCACTGAGTTAGGCCCTGGCCTTGTAATGAGACCAGCTTTCAAGACATGCACATAATCTCCAGTGCATATAGATGATGTTAAGCTTTTATACTATTTTCTCATACAATAAATAGAACAAGAATGTTTTAAATATACAAAATTGGGTATTTAACTCTAAAAAGAATTTCCTCAAAATCTCTATACTTCATTAATAGACAGACAAATTGTTAACATTATCTAACCAATATGCTTAGGGAAATGCTTTTGGTTTTTCTACTTTCAATACACAGCCTATAGTATAGTGTTCTCCTTTTCCAATTAAAAAAAAAATTATTACTTTGGTAAAATACACTTAGGGAGCAATTAAAACTTTCATGATCATATCCTTTCTTTTACAGTCTAATTATAGATTGATTTTTAAAAGACAAATAACTTTTAAGTCACTAGGGAGAAATTATTTTGAAATTCCCAAGAAGTTATGATTCATTCTATATTATATTTATAAATTACACTTTTGAAATTTAATGGGATTTTTTAGCAATTCTAAGTAATTAAAGCCTCTGGTATGTCCTCCTGGAAATTGGCAAACTACGTTGGAATTTTTGATAAATTTCATTCTATTGCCTTTTCATAAATGCCTGCAGGCCAGTAAATAAACAGTCATAAATATGAGAGAAGTGAAAACTGAAAGGAAAAGGAGAATGAGAAGAAATTGTTCAAGTCGATTCAGCAGAGATTAAAGCATTATTTTAATGGAAACTAGAAATAAATCACCTGAGTTTGGGGAGGGAAAAGAAGTCAGCAAAGTAAAAAAATGGTAACAGAAAAAAAGATACTGAGTTTTCAGGTCTTTGTGTCTTTTAGTACAAATCGGTGATTCTCTGATGAAAACTAAGCAGAGAAACACTGCTATTGTAGTCATTCCTTCCTCCAGTCCCAACCAACAGCAGCTAGTTGTGAAGTAGAGTCCCACAGACTATACAGTATTTTTTAAGAGCTGACAAAGAAATTGACACAAATAGATGTGTAACTGTACACCAAATTCCAAAAATTACTTTCCCATTTGAAAAAGAAAAGGAAAGTTTTACTGCACTAACTTCACAGGTTTCCTTTTACACAATGACTACATACTATTCTCCAAGCCTAAGGCCTCAGCAGCCCTTTGCTATTCTTTCTACAAATTCAACTCTAAATTCCAGAGATTCAACATTACCAAATCTAAAGCCTAATCTCAAACCCTGGCTCCTCTGCCTTTCCCTACAGTCCCATGTTTTCAACTGCCTACGGTGCATCTGTATCTGGACACGCTTCCATCAGTATTCAATGGGTAACATTCCTTGTCATTATCACCTCTCCTTTCCCAGTGTCCTCAGGATAAAATCATTCTCAAACATTAAACATCTTAGGACCAGATGTCAGCAAAAATAGTGGAATAGGGAACTCCAAAGGCTCAACTGTCCACAGACAACAGATACACTGGCAAAAACTGGCAAAACCAACTTTTTCAGAACTCTGGAAACCAATGGAAAGCCTTCAGCAACTAGGTAGACATTTAGTCAAGAAAAAAATAGCTGAATTTCAGTCAGAGAGCTCCGTGGTATTTTCACTCACTCTGGTCCTGTCCCATGCTCTCCAGATGGACAGTGGTTTTAAGACAACAGCTCACATTCCCAGTACAGGTGCCCAGTATCAGAGAGAATAAAACAGGTCTTATCCTCAAAGACATTGTAGTCAACACCGGCAACTCCTGCGGCGCACCTGAAGCCAAGCTGTATTGACTTCGTCTTTCCCTTGGACCCTTCAGCTGCGAAGAGAGGGGGGGTCTGCTGCATGGGCAACAGCAGACCCTCCATATCACCCTGCCCAGGCTCTGTAGCTTCAGTTTCACTGGAGAGGACACTCCAGCGTCATCGCAAGATGTCGACTCAACACGGGAGGAGACAGATACCGGTTATAAGCTCATCCGATTGGCGAAGGAAACGAGCGTCAGGGGTCTCCTCTGACGGTGGGAGAAGTCATCGCACCTCACTGGACAGCTACCGCCCGCCTCAAGCTGGGCAGCCCCAGCCAATTAGGTGCCGTCTCGCCATGGCTCACCTGCCCCACTGGGTGCGTGGGGATCAGAGAGGCGACTCTCGAAAAGTGGGCCACAAAACACCCGCACCAGTTAATTCCAAGCAAACAACAAGAAAGAAGCCTCCAGCTCTTCGTCTCGCTAGCTGGAACATCAGGACCATGTGCCCCGGACTTACTGCAGACCTTCCGTGGATCAATGGTGCCAGGAAAACCGCTGTCATCGATAGGGAACTGGCACGACTAAACATCGACATTGCGGCTCTACAGGAGACCTGGTTGGCCGACAACGGAACTATCAGAGAAACCAACTACACCTTCTACTGGCAAGGGAAGTCTCCGGACCAACCAAGACAGCACGGTGTTGGGTTCGCTGTGAAGAACACGCTTGTTAACTCCATAGAGCCACCCACAGGAGGCACAGAGAGATTACTTACCCTCCGATTGTCAACAACTTTCGGCCCAGTCAGCATTCTTAGCGCGTACGCCCCAACCCTCTGCGCCACCATCGAAGAGAAAGAACAGTTCTACCATGCACTGGACGAAGCGTTATCCAAGATCCCCAGAAGTAACGCTATCTCCTTGGAGACTTCAACGCAAGAGTAGGAGCCGACCACATGGCCTGGCCCACCTGCCTTGGAAACTTTGGGAGAGGAAAGATCAATGAGAATGGTCAGCGACTGCTTGAGCTTTTGTGTCACCACAGCCTGTGTGTGACAAACACATTCTTCAAGTGTAAAGAGATCCACCAGGTGTCATGGAGGCACCCCCGCTCCCGCCACTGGCACCAGCTTGACCTCGTCATCACCAGAAGAACGGATATTGGCAGCACCCTCCTCACCCGCAGCTACCACAGTGCAGACTGCGACACGGACCATGCCCTCGTGGTAAGCAAGGTGCGCATAATGCCGAAGAGGTTGCACCACTCCAAGATGAAGGGTCGCCCACGCATCAACACCAGTTGTGTCAGCAACCCAGTTAAGACCCAGCAATTCATCAACAAGATGGAAGATGCACTCGGCGAGGGAGTGGCGGCAGATGACATTATCGAATCCAATTGGTCACGTCTCCGCGACGCCATATACAACTCCGCCATTATTGCTTACGGGAAGAAAGAGCGGAAGAACGCTGACTGGTACGAGGCTCACTGGGAAGAAATGGAACCCGTGATCGAGGCTAAGAGGAAGGCCCTACTGGCTTACAAGGCCACGCCCACTTCCAGTACACTTCAAGCTCTACGGGCTGCCAGGAACAAAGTCCAGAAGACCGCCCGCCACTATGCCAACACCTATTGGCTAAACCTGTGCAGAAGCATTCAGGAAGCCGCCGATATAGGCAACGCACGAGGAATGTATGAGGGTATCAAGAAGGCAACAGGCCCAATCCCCTCCAAGATCGCCCCCCTTAAGTCCAAGACAGGTGAGGTCATCACTGACCAGGAACAGCAAATGCGGCGGTGGACCGAGCACTACCTCGAGCTGTACGCAACGAAGAACACCGTAACAGACACTGCTCTTAACGCCATCCCAGACCTACCAGTCATGGAGGAGCTAGATACCCCACCTACTGCGGCAGAGCTCAGCAAAGCCATCGACCGCCTCGCTTGCGGGAAAGCACCAGGAAGCGACGGAATTCCTCCAGAAATCCTAAAGAGCGGGAAACCAGTCCTGCTACAGCCGCTCCACCATCTACTCTGTCGCTGCTGGAAGGAGGGTTACATCCCCCAGGATATGAGAGATGCCAACATTATCACCATGTACAAGAACAAAGGAGACCGCAGCGACTGCAACAACTACCGGGGCATCTCTCTCCTCAGCGTCGTCGGCAAAGTATTCGCCCGGGTCGCTCTTGCCCGCCTGCAGACCCTTGCTTCCCGCGTCTACCCAGAGTCCCAGTGTGGCTTCAGAGCTGGCCAATCAACAGTGGACATGATCTTCTCCCTACGCCAGCTGCAGGAGAAATGTTACGAGCAGCATAAACCACTCTACCTCGCCTTTATCGACCTCATGAAGGCGTTTGATCTGGTCAGTCGAAGTGGACTCTTCAGCTTGCTACGGAAGATTGGCTGTCCACCACATCTGCTTGCTGTGGTCATGTCCTTTCACGACAACATGCACAGCACGGTGTCCTACAACGGCGCAACCTCTGAGGCCTTCCCAGTCAGCAGCGGAGTAAAGCAGGGCTGCGTCCTCGCGCCTACGCTGTTCGGAATCTTCTTCTCCATGCTCCTCCAATACGCCTTTAAGGACTGCAGCGAGGGTGTCTTCATTCACACCAGATCCGATGGCAAGCTCTACAACCTGGCCCGTCTACGAGCCAAGACCAAAGTCAAAGAGGTGCTCATCCGTGAGATGCTCTTCGCCGACGACGCAGCTTTGACATCACACTCCGAAGAGGGACTCCAGCAGCTAGTCACTTGCCTTTCCCACGCATGCAAGGAGTTCGGACTAGCCATCAGCCTGACGAAGACGAACGTTATGGCTCAAGGCATGGGGACTCCCCCATGCATCACCATCGACGGATACACCCTGGAGGTTGTCAACGACTTCACTTACCTCGGGTCCACCATCTCGAGCTCTCTGTCAGTCGACCTGGAGGTCAACCGGAGAATCGCCAGGGCAGCCACAGTTATGGCCAGACTGAACCGGCGAGCGTGGAACAATTCCAGCCTCACTGAGAAAACCAGACTGCGCATCTACCAAGCCTGCGTACTCAGCACTCTCCTCTATGGCAGCGAGACGTGGACCACCTACGCAAGGCACGAAAGGAAACTCAACAGCTTCCACATGACGTGCCTGCGACGCGTCCTGCATGTCGCCTGGCAGGATAAGGTCCCCAACACTGAGGTGCTGAAGCGAGCCAATATGAGCAGTTTGCATGCAGTTCTTAGCAAGAGACGCCTCAGGTGGCTCGGCCATGTCAAAAGAATGGATGCAGGCCGTATCCCCAAAGACCTCCTCTACGGCGAGCTAGCAGAAGGCAAGAGGTTGACAGGGCGCCCAAAACTGCGGTTCAAAGACATCTGCAAAAAGGACATGACACAATGCTCCATCAATCTCAACACATGGGAAGTTCAAGCAGACGACCGCCTAGCCTGGAGGCTCGCGGTCAGGCAAGGTACGTCACGTGCAGAGGCTGCGCGCAACGAGGAGGCGGTCCAGAAAAGATCGAGGCGGAAGCAGCGTCAACAGCAGCAACAACGGCCATCTGCCTTCACCTGTAACAAGTGCGGCAGGGATTGTCACTCCCGAATCGGACTGCACAGCCATTCTCGGCGGTGCAGATAGACTCTCGGGAAGCTACGCCATCGTCTCTCGAGACAGACGGCTGCCGACGACGACGACGACGATCCTCAAAGAATTAAGACTGTTTTTTTGTGACCTGTTTGGTGACTTCCTGGAGGAGTAGCTGAAAGGGCTTGCCTTTATCTCATCACATTGGGAACTCTCCCAGTGTTGGGGTGGGGGGCACCTAGAGTCAGCTGTCAAAAACATGTAAGGCAAGGTACAAGTCACTTATATCTAGGACAAGAGGTCACAGTGAGGTGAGGGCAAAAATCGGGCTAGCCAAAAAACTTGGAATGAAAGGCTGGTGAATCAGGTGCTTTGGGGGGTAAGAGTTCTGAAAAGCACCCACATATTTCTGGGCACTTAAAAGACCACACATGGCCACATACCTAAAATGTTGAAAAAGTAGGTGCTTAGAGAAGATCCCTTCAGGAAAGCTGCCTGAACAAGAACATCTATATACATACTTTTCAAGTGCAAGACATAAATTCTTATATTAGGCCACTGACACTTTGGGACCATTTGTTACAGAAGTTGGCATTAATTATATGAATAATATAGACCTAGAATCTAAGGATTCTAGAAGATAAACATGTTATTTTGCTATAAAATAAAGAACTTGTTTGAAGAAAAATGACTTCTTTATACTATGTTCTGTTCAATTAGATTCAGCAAATATATTTTCTTTAGATTATTAAGACACTAACAAAAACATTAAAAGGAAAAACACAAATAGAGTCTGTTTACATATGTATATATAGATACATTTCAATAAGTTATTTAGAGCAGTACATGTTGGCTACCCCCACACAATAAATCTTAAATTTCATAATACAAGTCATTAGGTAAATGGAATTTATATACTCAGATTTAATTTTGCTAGAATACATCTATCTTATAAAGAGAATTACACCTGAGTCAAAGAGTTTTATCATTAACACCTGGGAGCATTACCTGTGAAAATAACTATGGATTACTTTCAAGCTAAAAAGGAAGAATAACATAGTCAATAAAAATCTATCCAAATTGTATTCAACACCATGCAATTATTCTCCTGAATTATAATGCTGCAGGTGAGGAATTTTTGACAAGACAATAGATCTGAATAAAAAGAAAATCATTTGTAACAATGATTGTTTGAAACAATGAGAAGGCAAAGTAACAAATGGAAAAATATGCAATTGTTAAGTTAACTTGGAAAACCAAAGCCCTAAACCTGAATTCATCTTGATTACATATTTTTAAACAAAATAAATAATAGTTTCACAAAATGAGTTAAAACATATACAGCCAAAAAGGAATTCAGGAGGCAGCATCTCAAAAAATGTCAGACAGACATGAAATATTAACTTCCTTGAGCATGTTGCCATATCCCATACTTAAAAGTATTATGAATTTCTTCTTCTCACAGTAGCATCAAAATGCCTCTTACTAAATTTTGCAATTTACCCCTTTATTTAGAGATTTAACATTTACCATTATTTAATATACATTAATATACATCCAATTTTTAAATTAATATATAGTCCATAAATACCAAAATAAGTAAAATTAACACAGAATTATATACTATGTATACATGTAACATATATATTATATAAGTAATATTGTATAACATAAAAATATATTATAGCCTAAAAGCATAAGGTACATGTTTTCCTTAAAAGGATTATGGAAACTCACCCAATGCCCCCAATAAAAAAATGCACCATTTACTATCACAATTGAATAATATATGGTATCACAGATTAGCCAACTATTGCTCTATACAGAATCTATTAACTGTCAAAATGCCCAAAGGGGTATATATGCCTCACTTTATAACAAATAATATTTAGAAAGTTGCATGAATCAAATTTTGAATTATAGTAAATAAACAGAATAAATGGGTTCATTCCTAAAGAGTATGTTAATGTTTAAATTTACCTTTGGAAATAAAATAATCAGTCCTAATTAATCATGGTTTAAGTTCATATTCTGTAGACTGGGTTCCTTAAAATAATCATGGTCTATATTACTTTCTAATTATTTCTTTCTAGCAATACAGCACACATATCTTGCCATTTCAAAGAATTACTCATAAATATAGGGAAACTAGAAAGGTGTTTATAAGATGAAAAGAACAGAGATATCTTTTAAAGACAAAAGAGTGAAAGCATTTAAAATCTATATTCCAAGAGAATATAAATGTCAGCCTCCTAGAAGTGGTTTCCCAATTAACCAAGAGAAAAATTTTAAGACAAGTAGTCTAGCAATGGCTTGGATTTCTATATAAATTCCCAGGTTCTTCCTTACTGGATGTAGAAACCAGTATACATCCAGTATTGTTATCAGGAAGTAAAAGGGAACTGTCATAACAAGGATACCGTGCACAAAGGAATAATTTGAGGAAGTCTGGAGACTATAGAAAATAATTAATTTAGAAAGACA
This sequence comes from Furipterus horrens, assembly GCF_987537825.1. NCBI lineage: Eukaryota > Metazoa > Chordata > Mammalia > Chiroptera > Furipteridae > Furipterus > Furipterus horrens. The sequence continues at coordinate 28,961,538 of NW_028327179.1, forward strand.
GGAAAATGGTCTTTAAAATTCTTAAGAGTTCTCTAGACCATTAGTCTTCAGAATCAGATGAGAGCACCTTGGAGATACAGAATTTGCAACAAGGGAAGAAAATAACAGAATTTTTATTTAAGTTTTTATTCAAAAAGATAAAGGAAATTTTGTTTTACCGATACTTAAATTGCAGGTTGTCAGGCCAGCCTTATAACTGTGCAACACAGTGGAAGTCATGTAGAATTCAGGCAATAAGTAATAAGAGGTTAGTTTGCCAGTTCCCCCCGCCCCTCTGCCATGCCACTGAACTAGAAAGACCTCTCCCCACACCCCCAATCTGCTCTGGAGTATGGTATCTGGATAGGCTATCGTTTGACAGGCCAGTTAACTGAATTTACAGTTTATGTTATCTAGTCTAATTAACGTCACAAAAAGTGCTTAGGAAACTTTAAAAGATATCTATAAGGAATCTTCTGGTTGAAAACAATATTAATAATGTAAACCCAAACAAAGAAAATATAGTGAAGATAATTTTTCAACTACTAGTATAAGCTTATCCTCATCAATCATATTAATGAGATCAAAACAATGGCAATGACATTTACTTCTGTGGACTTTCTTCCCCAAACCCCAGGTTATTCATGAGGAAAACATTTGACAAATCCCAATTGGAGGGCATTCTGCAAAAATAGTTGACTTGTATTCCTCAAAAGTGTTAAGATTACCAAAACCAGGGAAAGTCTTAGAAACTGTCACCATCTAGAGGAGACTAAGGGGACAAGACAATAAATACAATGTGGTCTCCTTGATGGGATCCCAGACAGAAAAAAAAGGTTATTAGATAAAAACTAAGCAAATATAAGTAAAGAATGGACTTCAGTTAGTAATACTGTATCGATACAGGTACATTAGCTGTGACAAATGCACCGTACTTTACAAAAAACAGCAATATAATCAGATCGAAAAAAGTTCAGCTCGAAATTTTTTAAAGTATCAAGACTACTTGAAATACAAATTTATATCCACTGTTGATGATAAACACTCCACCCTAAGTGTACATTATGCTTCAGATATTAGCTAATTATAAGACATTTTTAGAATTTAAAAAATGATAAATATATATCACATGATTGAAATATGCACCAAAAGCTTGGATACCACAGTTCTAGAAAATAAGTAAATTAACTAGATGTGATATTCTGTTCATACATCACCAATTACTGAGTATATACGAAATGTCAGGTGCTAGAGATACAAGCATAATCACACAATTTCTGTTTCAAAGTAGCTTATAATTTAGTGATGAAGGAGAGAAGTAAAAGGGTAACTAGCACGCAAAGTAATAATGAAGAGGAATGAGTGCTAGTAATTGCCATAAATAGAAATGAACACAGAGTCTCATGGCAGCACTTGGGCTAAGAAATGAGAGATGGGGCAGAGAAAATAGGACACGGTGCCAGCTAAGCTGAGTCAAAAAGGGTAAGATGTTGATCCAGCTAAATAGAAGGAAGGTGTTCCAGGCACAGGGACCACTACGTACAGTCATCTAGAGCTACATTATCCAACAGAGCAGTCACAAGCCAATGTGACTTGTGCATCCGAAATATAATTACTGTAGAACCTGAATTCTTCATTTTGTTTTACTTAAATTTAAGTTTAAAAACTGAAGCAGTTCTGCTTAGTTAAGATGTCATTTTCCTGAAGCTGATCTCCCCAAGTTTCAGAAGAATCACTCTTCCTGATGTTAGAATGTATACAGCTGCTACAGCAAACAAGTCAGTGTGGAGGAGTGAAAGACACACAGATCAATGGAACAGAATAGAAAACACAGAAACAGGCTTGCAAGTGGACACATATGAACCAGAAAAAGAAAGAGAGAGAAAGAGAGAGAGAGAGAGAGACACTTAACCTAATCCTCACATCATATGCAGAAGTTAATTCAAAATAGATCACGGGCTTAAATGTAAAATGTAAAACTCTAAAACTTTCAGAAAAACAGGAGAAAATCTTCAGGACCTAGGAGCAGTCCACAACCTTTTCCGGAACGGGGTGGGGGGAGTTGGGAGGCAGCTTGGTTTCAGGATCATTCAAACTCACCTCCTGCCATGCAGCCTGGTTCCCAATAGGCACGGACCAGTACAGGTCTGTGGCCCGAAGGTTGGGAACCCCTGGAGTAGGTGAAGAGTTCTTAGACTTGACACCAAAAGCATGATCCATAAGAGGAACAAATAATAAATTGGACTTTATTAAAATTAAAGCTTTTGCTCTGAAAAAGATCATATTAAGAGAATGAAAAACAAACTACAGTCTAGGAGAAATATGTACAAACCGCGTTTCTGATAAAAACCTCGAGCATATAAAGAATTTTCAAAACTCTATAGAAAAATAATCCAATTAGAAAATATGCACAAGGCAAATATAGCACACAGATGGCAAATAAGCACATGGGAAGATGCTCATCATGAGGAATCATTAGGAAAATGCAACTTAAAACACAATGAGATATCACTATACACCTTTCAAAGTGACTAAAATAAAAAAGTGACAATAAATGCTGGTGAGGATGTAGAAAACTGGATCAATCATACATTACATGGAAGTACATAAAATGGTACAGTCATTCTGAAATATAGTTTGGCAATTCCTTTTAAATGAACTTACCAAACACCCTAGCAATTGCACTCTCGGGGACTTCCCCAGAAAAAGTAAGACATTTTCATACATAAGTTTGTTTACAAATGTTCATAACAATTCTATTTATAAAAACCCAAAACTACAAACTACCTGAATGTCCTTCAGTGCATAACGTTTGGCAACGGTTAAACCAACTGTGGTACGTCTATACCACGGACGACTACTCAGCAATAAAGAGGAAGAAATATACAAAAGCAACTTGGATAAACTGCAAGTATGAAAGCAAATGTCAGAAAATTATGAACTGTATCTTTTGTTTATAATTATATAAACTCTGAATAATAAACAGATTAGTAGGTGTCAGGAGTCAGGGATAGAGGAGGGTGGGGTGGATGTCGCTACAAAGGGGTAGCTTGGAAGAGCCTTGAGGTGACAGTATAAGTCTGTATCTTCACTGTGATGGTGCTTATACAAGCAACACACATATTGCATAATTTATGTGTACACACACACGTGCATTTATAGCTAGTGAAATATGTATGAGCTTTGTGGACTGTAAACAATGCAAATTACTTGGTTTTGATGCTGTATTATAGTTATACAAGATGTTAACACTGGACAAAGTTGGGTTAAGACCCCCTTGTATATTTTTATATAACTTCTTATAAAGTTATAATGAATTCAAAATAAAGATTTTTTTTTAAAGAAACTGAACCAGCATAAAATATTTTCCCAGTAAACACTAGGTTTTGATAGGAAACAACAGTTGTATTGCACAAGATACTGTTGTATTGTACTGGGGGAGGGGAGGGCAAGCATTATTTCTAGTTTTACACACAAGCATATTACCAATCTAGTTAGTGTCTATGTATTGATTCAGCTCGGTGGTGTTTTTCTAAGCACCAATGCAATGTGCATTAGAATACTTCATGCAAGACAGCATGACTTAAAAAGTGCTATTCATCGGTAATTAAATCAAAATACTTATTATTGAAATTATAATGAACCTTTGTTTAAGCTTAAAAATAAAGTATGGGCAACTCTTTAAATTTAAAAGAAAGGCATATTATTGATGCAGGATGGAGTAGATGCAAATGTTAGTACTATGACCAAAACATTCAAAGACTGGAATGGAAGGAAGTATCACAAATTTCATGATGAATGATTTTTTGATAGAGCAGAGCAAGATAAGAAGGCTTTTTGTTTTTGTGTTGATTATTAGTATAGAGTCACTCAGCTCCGGATTCACCCAAAGCCCACTCTGTGAAATGGACCTGAACCCTTGAAATATTTTTCTTTTGCCAGATAACCCATGTTAAGCTTTGTCAATAGAGGGCACAGGAGAGACACTGCAGCAGGAAAGGGCTCTGCCCTCTCACTCCGGGGTGCTCAGGTGCGCACAGCTTTGTCCAGCACCCGCTCCTGTAGCACTCACAGCTCCTGTAGTGCCCAGTGCCCAAGAGCTCTCCTGATCACCCGCCACGAGGTCTCCAGTGAGACACCTCCCTATGAACAGCTTTCCCCGGCACCTCTGGGTGCTCATTTCTGGCAAGTTCCAAATGGCAGATTTCTAGCAAGTCCTGCCAGCATGATGCAATAGCAACTTCTCTGCCATCCAGTGAGTGAGCTATAACTGCCCTCTTCCAACAAAATCTGGATCTCAGCTGGAGAGGAGGGAATAACTCGTGTGCTCTATCTCAGCCCTAATAGTTGTGGTTGCTCCTTTTATCTGTTACTAGGGTTCTAGCCACTTCTTCCTAGGTCTTTCTATTCCAATTTCATGTTATAGTTACTAACTCTTATTAAATGTTCCTATTCAAATTACTGTGTAGTTTTCCTCTCCTGTTTGGACTCAGTCATGTAAAAAGTATTTTAAAGATAATAATGTAAACAATATTAAAAGACATTTTTAGCGAACAGCAAATTTGATTGAGTTTTATCTCAAAAGTCAAAAAAGAACCAATGAAATTAGTTACCTAAAATCAGAATTACATGTCTAATAAATAAAATTTAAACAGCTTTTAACAGGATTTGAGCTGGTAACTTTGGTCAACTATAAAAGAAAATTTTACATACAAAAGAAAATTCAGATGGAGAGACGTAAAAAAACATTTATTTCAATTTTGGAAATTTTGTTATAAAACTATGAGAAAAAATTAAACAGGATATTTTTACAAAAAGTGAAAGATCAATTAAGTCACCCAACAGTTGCCCATAAAATACAGTACCTTTCTAATAATATCTTACTTTCAACATATTGTTCTGAAATTCCATTTTCATAAATTAATTTTCCTTAAGTGGTGATACTCCCAACACTGGACACATACAAGTACCTTGTATCGTAGCTGTAGTTTTCTTACTCTTCTACATCTTAAAGTTTTGTGAGGCCCCAAATGACATAATAAGCAAAACCATGTTTCCAAAGGGAAGGAAATAAAAGGAAAAAAAATAAACAAATGGGACTGCATCAAACTAAAAAGATATTGCACAGCAAAGGAAACTATTAACAACATGAAAAGAAAACCTACTGAATGGGAGGAAAAATTTGCCAATAATACATCTAATAAGGAATTAATGTCCAAAATATATAAGGAATGCATATAACAACACCAAAAAAAAAAAAAAAAATCCAGTTAAAAAATGGGCAGAGAACCAAAAAAGACATACAGATGGCCAAAAGACATATGAAAAGGTTGTAGATTTGATTCCCAGCCAGGGGATATACCTAGGCTGCAGTTTCAATCCCTGGTTGGGGAGTGAGCAGGAGGCAATCAATTGATGTTTCTCTCTCACACTGATGTGCTTCCCTCTCTGCCCTCCACTTCCTCCTTCTCCAAAATCAAAAACATATCCTCAGGTGAGGATTTTAAAAAATTACGACAAGTATATTTGTTTTAGTAAGAACCACAAACATGAACTCAAACACAATAATGTATTTGGTAGCTATCTGCCTTGCAAAATTGTAAACTCCAAAAGCACAAAGATCATATCTTGTGAATTATTTTTACTACTATAAATTGTCAGTGTCTAGGGTGGTATATGAAACATGGTAAGCATTTAATAAATATTTACAGAATAAATGAATTTCTTAAATTAAGATGGAAAATTTCAGAGAAGACCTGACAGTGATAAAGCAGGCCAGTAACAAAACAGTCAAGAGAACATGAGATGGCCACTCAAAATTCTAGGCAAATTAATACAGAAGAATGCATGCTGAATCAATTTCCTTAATTAAAATAAAGTCAAATGAAAGTTCATATTTTGGGTTTCATATATTCATCTATAAATAATAAATAACTGCATTCCATTTCCCCTAAACTGATTAAGAAAAAATACATTTACCAAAACAATTATTTAAAGCACCATTCAGGGGAAACCCACTAAACCCTCAGAAATGGGTTAAATTATATATAAGAAATAGAAAAATGTTGTATTCTATTTTAAAATTAGTGAAAGCATTTAAAATATTTTAAATGGCAGTGATATATCTATAAGAGACAATACAAACATGAAGATTACTAGTGGAAATATGAAAAGACAAATAATATTTCAGATGAACAGAAATAGTTTTGACTTTCATTTGTCTTTCCAGATACAAGCATCTTCTGCCATCGTGTGGAAATTTTTGAAATTACACTTACACAAAAAATTCCTGTACTTTATCTGGAGTATTTGTTTCCCAATATTATAAAGGATGGATCCCGTTGTAAAGACAGTAAACACTCTTAGAAGAATTAAGTGAAAATGATCATGCACAGTTGCTCCTAGCTTCGCTCTTCTTCCTAAGAGAAAAATGGTGTTCATCTCAGCCTAAGAAAACTGTATGACACTGAATTTCTTTTTTGTTTTCAAGACTTAGCAGTTATGACTATTCTGGATTTCTACCAGTTCATGACCTTAAATTCCTTGAATACTCTTTCCTTAACTAAACAAACCCATTCTCAATTGCTTCAAAAAGAATAAAATACTTAGGAATAAACCTAACCAAGGATGTTAAAGACCTGTACTTGGAAAATTATAAGACACTGAAGGAAGAAATTGAAGTAGGTACAAATAAATGGAAGCATATACTGTGTTCATGGATAGGAAGAATTAACATCTTTAAAATGTCCATACTATTCAAAGCAATCTATAGATTCAACACAATTTCTATCAAGATTCCAATGATGTATTTCACAGAACTAGAGCAAATATTTCATACATTTATATGGAACCACAAACAGCCCTGGATAGCAACAGTGATCCTGAGAAAGAACAAAGTGGAGGAATCACACCATCTAATATCAAACTTACTATAAGGACATAGTAATCAAAACAGTATGGTACTGGCATAAAAACACACACATAGATCAATGGAACAGAATACAGAACCCATAAATAAATCCATACCTTTATAGTCAAATAATATTTGACAGTGAAAGCAAATATATACAATAAATTGTGTAGGGAAAATTGGGCAGATACATGCAGAAAAATGAAACTAGACCACTTTCTTACAGCACACCCAAGAATAAATTCAAAATGGATCAGAGACTTAATGTTAGGCTCCAAACCATAAAAATCATAGAAGAAAACAGATAGAGCAAAATCTCAGACATTACTCATAGCAATGTTTTATCAGATATATCTCCCCAGGCAAGGAAACAAAAGAAAAAATAAACAAATGGGACTACATCAAACTAAAACACTTTGCACGGCAAAGAAAAACAACAATATAAAAAGACAACCCAGAGAATGGGAAAACATATTTGCCGATACATCTAAAAAGGGGTTAATTCTCAAAATTTGTAAAAAACTTACAAAACTCATCACCAAAGAAAAACAAACAACCCAGTTTAAACATGGGCAAGGGACCTGAATAGACACTTCTCCAAAGAGAACATACAGATGGCAAATAGACATATGAAAAAATGCTCAACATCACCAATCATCAGAGAAATGTAAGCTAAAACCACAATGAGATATCTATCACCTCACATCTGTCAGAATAGCTATCATCAGTAAATCAACAAGTGACAAGTGCTGGCGAGGATGTGGACAAAAGGGAACCCTAGTGCACTGTTGGTGGGAATGCAGACTGGTGCAGCCACTGTGGAAAGCAGTATGGAGATACCTCAATAAATTAAAAATAGATCTGCCTTTTGACCCAGGAATCCCACTACTGGGAATATATCTGAAGGATCCCAAAACACTAATTCAAAAGAAGATAAGCACCCCTATGTTCATTGCAGTGTTATTTGCAATCGCCAAGATATGGAAGCAGCCCAAGTGTCCATCAGTAGGTTACTAGATAAAACAACTATGGGACATTTACACAATGAAATACTTACTATTCGGCCACGAAAAAGAATAAAATTTTACCCTTTGTTAGAGTATGGATGAACCTGGAGAACATTATGTTAAGTGAAGTAAGCCAGTCAGAGAAAGACAATACCATGTGATTTCACTCATACGTGGAATCTAATGAACAAGCCAAACAGAGACAGAATCGTAGAGCGCAGGATGACAGCTAAGGATAGGGAGAGTTAGGAGGTGGAGGCATTGAGCAAAAGGAAAAAGGACTCATGGACATGGTCAACAGTGTGGTGATTGCTGGGGGAGGGGGCTATAAGGGGACTAAATGATAATGGAAAATACAATAAACTAGAAATAAATAAAACAAAAAATAGTAAGTATAAAGCTAAAAACCACATGATTGAAAACACCATATACATCTACTTCTATAACTACAAACTAAGATACAGTAAAAACTTTGTATAAGTTCACAGTAGCCCCATTACTATTTAAGAAAATATAGCTTAAAAATATAATATAGTTTAACCTTGACATATGAACTCTTGCCACCCCTTAATTTAGGATATATAGCATATTTTGATAGCATTTAGTTGAAAAGAATAGAACTAAAATAATCTGGCTTGTCTCATCTATCAAAAGTGCCAAATCTGAATTTGTTCTTCACACTAAACTGAAATTAAATTTTCTTCTCTTCAGACACATGAATTGACATCTGTAGATAAACACTATTTAAAACTAATTTGATGTATGTAAATGCAGGTTTACACAAAGAAACAAATTATGGGCTGAATATTCACTTTACAAAAGGATTCACTAAAGAATTTCTTTAAATAGCTTGCTAGTATGCTTAAATTACAATTCAATTTAAAAAAATTAATTTGTAAACAACTTTTCAGAAATATACTCAGTATAAAAGTAGTTAAGAAATTATCAAGCTTCAAAAGCTTCTACTATTACAATCTTTGTTTCAATAGCTTGACAAATCTAGCAGGTGAAACTAATATATTAAACATAATGGCACAGGAATGTGTATTATAATTGTTCTTAAAGATATACTTTTATAACTATCCTAATAATAAGCATGACACCTGAGAACCAAAGAGCAAAGAGCCTGCTTTGCCTTCTTTGTGGAGACAAGCAGTACAAAAGAAGAAAAATCCAGAGATCCCCATCAGTGTTGCAGGTTATTTTTTGCTTTTGTTTTGCAGTTTTCTAAGAAGTGCTCTGAGATGTAGTAGACAAGGTCTGGGAAAAGGAAAGCCAAACTTGATGATCCACAACTGGAGCGTTTTGAACAACTATGGGAAGCAGGAAGAATCGTAATGGCCTCAAGTAGCCATTACTGGCAGACATCTTCCTGTTCTGTTCAGAGTTCCTCTTAAGATCAAATTCACAAACCCTGTCATCTACACTGAAGACCGAATAGATGTGGAGTAATCTGATAGCAAAGATTTACCCTGAAAATATAAGGTAGTGAGGCTGAAGGAGACACAGAAAAAGGATTTAGCTAACTCAGGAAAATCTGATGGTGCAAAGGGAATAGCTTGTTGCCTGAAAAAAAAAGGCAACAGGAGGAAGAGGAGAGGGAGGGGTTTAAGGAAGAGAGGAGAATGGAGAAATAAAACACAATATCCATCAACATTAATTCTAAAGTAGGAAAAGAACCATAATATACATCTTCGAGGTGTCTCTGACTTCCTTAGATTTAATTACAAAATTAGAATATAATCAAGTATCTCATTTTGGCATTTCCTAGCCTGTCATTTGAAAAGACAAAATACCTTAATGTGTATGTTTGGTAGCAGAACTTTACTACTTATACATAATTTGAGTTACAGTAACAATATAAAGCCTTTATATGAATAAAATAACTCTAAATAAAAAATTTAAAAAAAAAAGAATATAATCATATTGCAGTTTCCAAAAGTGCCTGAGAAATTTGAAGTGATTTTCATGAAGTAGCCAAGGCGTTATTAGCACCCTGAAACTATATCAAACTTGTACATATTTCTAAACATTTAAAGTAAGTTTCTCATTCTGTGCATCTTGCTCTTAACCTTGTAAAGGCATTTAGAGCTGTTTATGGCATTTTTTTAAGTGGTGTTAACTATGATTATTAGTTAGAACTCCTAAACAATCAACTGCACAAATCTACAGCTTATAAAATGAATAAGTAACAGATAAACTACCACGGCCTAACCTGTGAAGTGTGAGGCAGTGAACAAGATGTCTTTTGTAACGGTCACAGCTAAGACTAAGTGCTGTGAAGCCAGACCCACTGATGGTCAGGCTGATGCTACTGTAGTGGTTTTGTATATACACATGTATGTATTCGCCATGCCATCTGCTGCCATTCTTGGTTTAGAAGGAGGATGGGGAGTTCCTGTGAGAAGTGTACAGATTTTTTTATTCAATAGGAAAAGTAGTCACCACACTGAAGTTCAGAAACCTTCACTACTTAAACATACAAAATATAACAGAATGTTGAATATTGTATGTTTATAATGATGAAATATTTTTTGAAAGAAAATAAACCATTTATTTATATATTTAAAACCTACTAAAATTGAGCATAAATATTGTACTGTTTGAGAGCTTAGGAATCAAAATGCAAGTTTTAGAAATGTTTCAAGTTCCTGCGATTTAGGAGTAAAGAGCCAAAACTTGTAAATAGGATAAATATAATCCTCCTTCAGGAATTAAGCTAGTTAAATCAACACACAATGGGAAATATTACCTGAATTAATCAATTAATACATTAATAATAATAATAATAGTTTGACAGAAAGAAAGTGTTTAAAGTAAAAGTAAAGTATTACGAATGGGCTTCAGGCAGACTTGCTGATATATATTCAGCACCGTCCAGGAGAAAAGAGCAGTGAAGCAGGAGGACCCTCGATGTTTTCAACTGTAGACACGGTGAGGCCTGATGAAAAATATCTCATGCCTACTCATTTCCTGTTATTTTAATTACATGTTTACCAGGCAACATTCTAAACACTATTCAGTTTCCCAGAAAGCTTAGCAGTAGTCCACAATTCCTTACTTGCAATTCTGAAGTCAAAGAATTTTCAAAAAAATATACAAAAGCTCTTTCAGAACTTATCTGGCAGCAAATCCTGACCTAAAATAGACAAGAAACCTTTGTTTACTATACTTAATATGAAGAATTAAATGTTTTACTGATGAAACATTAATGTATTTTATTACAGGGTATACCACCTCAAATTCCACTGGGTGCTTCATAACATGCAATAATATGTCTGATTACCTTTCTAATATCTAAAAAGTTCTGAATTTTAAGACATATGAAAGAGGGTTCCCTGGATCTAAATGTATATATTCTGACTCTAGGAAAAGGAAAGCCCTCTTCACTAGCCCCCTGTCCTCCACCCACAGAAATGAGTAAATCAGCATTCCAATTTATACTTAAATATTATATAAATTTAGTGTGAATCTGATGCCAGTATCTGATCGTCTCTGGGTATTGGTAAAGTCTAATTACAGACCTACAAGATCAATTACCAGAACATATAATCACAATCCTGAGTGGCACATACCTACCTAGAATTTCTTTCCTAAGCCTACTAATTTTCAAGCCACCAAGAGAGCCTGTTTACCACCTTCCATCCTCCCTGACTGTTCTGCCAGAAGACAAACCAAGAGTTAACCAATCTCCCTTCCCAATCCTGTCTCCCTCTCAGCCTTCATGCAATCTTCCAAAATACTTAGGAAAAGATGGTCCTGGTGGGTGTGGCTCAGTGGATTGAGTGCCAGCCTGCTAACCAAAGGGTCGCCAGTTTGATTCCCAGTCAGGGCACATGCCTGGGTTGTGGGCCGGGTTCCCAGTTGGGGGCGTGTGAGAGGCAACCACATAATAATGTATCTCTCCCTCTCATTCTCTCTCCTTTCCCTTCTCTCTAAAAGTAAATAAGTAAAATCTTTAAAGAAAAGAAAAAAATGAAAAATTAAAATACAACAGATCTTTAACAGTTATTAAGTAGCAATTAATTTTGATCAAATTAAGTTTTGGAGAATCAAAGAATAGTATTTAAGTATGACCACTAAGAAATTAAACATGAGAAGGTTCTTTATGTTACTTAAAAAAGACTTAATATTATACCAGATGGATGGCCCAGATGATTCTTTTCTGATCTCAGCTTAGAGCTCTAAAAATCCTAAGTATGTCTTCTAGTGGTGAGGTAAAAAAGAGTAACTAAAGGTTAATTTAGAGTCTACACATGTTTTCAGCAGTACTTTATATAGTTTTCAATGTACAGGTTTATATATCCTTTGTCTGAATTATCCCTAAGTATTTCATATTTTCTGATAAGTATTTATAAATTCTGATTTCCAAGTTTTCATTACAAGTACACAAAAACAGTTAATTTTTATTTAGTGATCATATATCAGACAACCTTGCTAAACTGAATTATTAATTATAGATTTTTTTTGTATATTCCATCAGAGTTTCTACATAGATAATCATACTGTCTATGAATAAAGACAGTTTTATTTCTCTCTTTCCAATCTGGAGGCTTTTCAGAGCTTTTCTTCTCTTATTTTAGTGGCCATTTACAATGTTGAATACAAGTCTACACATTTCAACTTTTTTCATTTCATTTATATAACTCTGTAAGAAATCATATAAAACATATAGCTCACATAATTTATTAAGCATGAAGAAGTCTAACCTACAAAATTTAAAGGGCAAAATTTAAAAATATATTTATAAGGTACTAGTATTCAACTCATTGAATGTGTCTGCTTCAAGCGCTTTGTGACACAACACTGGCAATCAAAATATTGAGTATATCCAACTGCATTTTATAAATAACATCTATTGGCTTTCTTATAATTACTAAAGTAACATACGATCTTTGCAGAGCATATGCAAAATCTGAGGTACAAGGGGGAAAATGACATCTTTAATCCTACCACCCAAAGATAAACTGTTTATGCTCAATTGTATCAGGAGCAGTTTTCCACATCATGAATTCTTCTGAAATACTATTTCTAATAGCTGCATAATAACCACCCATTATATGGCTATGTTATAATTTCATTCTTCTTCCATCATTGGACATCCACACTGCTTTAAAATTTTCACTATTACCATAGACATGCAGTACAACAATTAACATCTTTGTACATAAGTCATTGAATGACCTCTTGTGAGAGGTAATTTTGTTCATTCTTTTATTAAAGCTGTTAATATTTTCCCTGCCCAAATAATCTTTTTATACTAATGCTATCAATCACATATCATATTAATCCCAAATACACTCTATTTGTCTTTTTGTTTAAGCTATTCTTTAATTCAGAAGGTAAAAATTTTTATGTTAATTATAACTACTATAAAGACAAATAAAATTTACTGTATTTTTATTACCATTCTATTATTATAGTAACACATAACCTTAAAACTGACAGAAAATATTAAAGAGAAAAATCAGTGGTACCAATGAAAAGTGTAAAGTGGGCTAAGCCATTTGATATTATTTTAACTCATCTCCTAATAAAATTACATCTTGGAGGTAAAAGAGAATATTTTGGTCCATCCCTAATTTCAAGGGTAAAATATCATTTCCCCTACTGAGACAACTGAGGCCCAAAGAAACCTTCCAAAAATTGCACAGAAAACATATATGTGCCTGACTAGTACAACAGTTTAACAGTTATATTGCAGCAACTTCCATTCTTATTTCATTATTGAAAAAAACCTTTGAGCTACCAGAGGCAGATCCAGGAAGAGTAGATCATTCTAAGAAGCACCAACAAACAATAGGAATCACAAAAATGGGGAGACAGAGAAACAACCCCCCATCAAAAGGAAAGGTAGAATCCCCAGAGACAGTGCTAAATGAAATAGAGGGGAGCAAAATATCACATACGGAATTCAAAACATGGATTATGGAGAAGCTGAATGAGCTCAGCAGAAACTACAAAGAACTCCAGGGAAACTACAAGAAACTCCAGAAAAACTACAAGGAACTTACAGAGAATTACAAGAGCATGAAAAAGGACATAGAAGCTATCAATAAGAGCCAGGAGGAAATGAAGAATATGATCTCTGAATTGAAGAACACAGTAGAAGAAATTAAAAGCAGGCTAGAGGAAGCAGAAGATCGGATCAGCGAGCTGGAGGACAATGTACACAAAAACACCCAGACAATGCAACAAAATGAAAAAAGACTGAACAAGACTGAAGAGGTTCTAAGACAGCTGCAGGACAACATGAAACGTAATAATATCCGTATCATAGGAATTCCAGAAGGAGAAGAAGAAGAGCAAGGCATAGAAAACCTCTTTGAAAAATTAATGACAGAAAACTTCCCTCACATGAGGAGAGAAAGAGTCACGCAAGTCCAGGAAGCTCAGAGGGTCCCAATGAAGATGAACCCCAACAGGCCCACCTCAAGACACATCATAATTAAAATGGCAACATTCCAAGACAAAGAGAGAATCCTAAAAGCAGCAAGAGAGAAACAACTAATAACATACAAGGGAGCTCCAATAAGGCTGTCATCGTATTTCTCAGCAGAAACACTATAAGCCAGAAGGGAATGGCAAAAAATATTCCAAGCAATGAAAAACAAAGGCCTACAACCTAAAATACTATACCCAGCAAAGCTCTCATTCAAAATGGAGGGTGAAATAAGGAGCTTCCAAGACAAAAGAAGGCTAAAAGAATACATCTCCACCAAACCAGCAATGCAAGAGATGCTAAAGGGTCTGCTTTAAGAAGATAAAGAAACAGAGAGAGACAGAGAAGAACACGAGTACAAAGGGGAAAAATGACAATGAATAAGTACTTATCAGTAATAACCTTAAATGTAAATGGATTAAACGCTCCAATTAAAAGACATAGGGTAGCTGAATGGATTAGAAAGAATGATCCACATATATGCTGTCTACAAGAGACCCACCTTAGAACAAAAGATCTACACAGACTGAAAGTAAAGGGATGGAAAAAGTATTTCAAGCAAATGGACATGAAAAAAAAGCTGGGTAGCAATACTTATATCAGACAAAACAGATTTCACAGCAAAGTCCATAAAAAGAGACAAAGAAGGGCATTTCATAATACTTAAGGGAAAAACCCATCAAGAAGATATAACCCTTATAAATATATATGCACCCAACTTAGGAGCACCCAAATATATAAGGAAAATGTTGAAAGACTCCAAGAAAGATACAGACAGCAACACACTCATAGTAGGGGACGTTAACACCCCATTGTCAACAATGGACAGATCTTCGAAGCAAAGAAACGCCAAAGATATTGAGGCACTGAACAACACTCTAGATCAAAGGGACTTAGTCAATATATATAGAAGTTTTCACCCCAAAGAAGCAAAATATACATACTTCTCAAGTGCACATGGAACATTTTCAAAGATAGACCACATGGTAGGACACAAAACAAGCCTTAACAAATTCAAGAAAGTGAAATTATATCAAGCATCTTCTCAGATCACAATGGCTTAAAATTGGAAATCAACCTCAAGGGAAAAACTCAAAAACATTCAAACTCATGGAGAATGAATAACATGCTATTAAATAATGAATGGGTTAACAATGACATCAAGGAAGAAATCAAAAAGTTTCTGGAAACTAATGATAATGAACACACAACAACCCAAAACCTATGGGATACAGCAAAAGCAGTCCTAAGAAGTAAGTTCATAGCATACAGGCCTACTTAAAAAAGCTAGAAGAATCTCTAATAAAAAATTTAACCCTACAGCTACAAGAACTAGAGGAAGAACAACAAGCAAAGCCCAGATCAAGTAGAAGGAAGGAAATCATCAAGATCAGAGCACAATTAAATGACATAGAGACTAAACTAACAATTCAAAAGATCAACAAAAGTAGGAGATGGTTCTTTGAAAAGATAAACAAAATTGACAAGCCTTTAACCAGGCTTATCAAGAAAAAAAGAGAGAGGACCCAAATAAATAAAATCAGAAACAAAAGAGGAGAAATCAGAACTGATACAACAGAAATACAAAGGATTGTAAGAAATTATTACGAACAACTGTATGGCAAGAAATTTGACAACCTAGAGGAAATGGACAGATTCCTGGAAACCTATAGTCTTCCCAAACTGAATCAAGAAGAAGCAGAAAGTCTAAATAGACAAATAACAGCTAGTGAAATTGAAGCAGTAATCAAAAAACTCCCAGCACACAAAAGCCCAGGACCGGATGGCTTCACAAGTGAATTCTACAAAACATTTAGGAAAGAACTAACTCCTATCCTCCTCAGACTATTCCAAAAGATACAAGAAGAGGGAAGAAGACTCCCAAACTCATTCTATGAAGCCAGTATAACCCTAATTCCAAAACCAGGTCAAGACACAACAAAGAAAGAAAACTACAGGCCAATATCGCTGATGAACATAGATGCTAAAATCCTCAACAAAATATTGGCAAACCGGATCCAGCAACACATTAGAAAGATCATACACCACGATCAAGTGGGATTCATCCCAGGGATGCAAGGATGGTTTAATATTCGCAAATCAGTAAACGTAATACACCACATAAACAAAATGAAAGACGAAAACAACATGATCATATCAATAGATGCAGAAAAAGCATTTGATAAAGTACGACACCCATTTATGATAAAAACTCTCAGCAAAATGGGAATAGAGTGAACATACCTCAACATAATAAAGGCCATATATGAGAAACCTGAAGCCAACATCATACTCAATGGGCAAAAACTGAGAGCATTCCCCCTGAGATCAGGAACAAGACAAGGATGTCGGCTCTCTCCACTCCTATTCAACATAGTCTTGGAAGTTCTAGCCACAGCAATCAGACAAGAAAGAAAAATAAAAGGCATCCAAATTGGAAAAGAGGAAGTAAAACTGTCATTATTTGCAGATGACATGATAGTGTACATAGAAAACCCTATAGACTCCACAAAAAAACTACTCAACCTAATAAGTGAATTCGGCAAAATAGCAGGATACAAGGTCAATATTAAGAAATCGAAGGCATTTTTATACACCAACAATAAAAACTCAGAGGTAGAAACTGAAAAGTCCCATTTACCATAGCAACAAGAAAAATAAAATACCTAGGAATAAACCTAACCAAGGAGGTAAAAGACCTGTACTCAGAAAACTACATAACACTGAAGAAGAAATTAAAGAAGATACAAATAAATGGAAGCATATACCATGCTCATGGATGGGAAGAATCAACATCATTAAAATGTCCATACTACCCAAAGCAATTTATAGATTCAATGCAATCCCTATTAAAATACCAGCAACATATTTCACAGACCTAGAACAAATACTTCAAAAATTTATATGGAACCAAAAAAGAGCCTGAATAACCACAGCAATTTTGAGAAAGAACACAGTAGGAGGAATCGCAATACCTGATATCAAACTATACTACAAGGCCACGGTAATCCAAACAGTCTGGTACTGGCATAAAAACAGACATATAGATCAATGGAACAGAATAGAGAGCCCAGAAATAAACCCAGGCTCATATGGTCAACTGATATTTGACAAAGGGGAAAAGAACATCAAATGGAGTGAAAAGAGCCTCTTCAACAAATGGTGTTGGGAGAACTGGACAGGGACATGCAAAAAAATGAAACTAGACCACCAACTTACACCATACAGCAGAATAAACTCAAAATGGATCAAAGACTTAAATGTAAGCCGTGATACCATAAAAGTCCTAGAGGAAAAAATAGGCAGGAAAATTTCAGATATCCCACGTAGCAACATTTTCACTGGTATATCTCCTAAGGCAAGGGAAATAAAGGAAAGAATAAACAAATGGGACTACATCAAACTAAAAAGTTTCTGCTCAAATAAAGAAAACATCAGCAAGATGAAAAGGAAACCAACCATATGGGAAAATATATTCACCAATGACATCTCAGACAAGGGATTGATCTCCAAAATATATAAAGAACTCATACGACTCAACACCAAGAAGACAGACAACCCAATTAAAAAGCGGGCAAAGGACCTGAACAAACACTTCTCCAAAGAAGACATACAGAAGGCCCATAGACATACGAAAGTATGCTCAACATCACTAGCCATCAGAGAGATGCAAATAAAAACCACAATGAGATACCACCTCACACCAGTCAGAATGGCCATCATCAACAAATCAACAAACAACTTGTGCTGGAGAGGATGCGGAGAAACGGGAACCCTGGTGCATTGCTGGTGGGAATGCAGACTGGTGCAGCCACTATAGAAAACAGTTTGGAATTTCCTCAAAAAACTAAAAATGGAACTGCCTTTTGAACCAGCAATTCCATTGCTAGGATTATACCCAAGAAATCCTGAAACACCAATTCAAAAGAATCTATGCACCCCTATGTTCATAGCAGCGCTGTTTACAATAGCCAAGTGCTGGAAACAACCTAAATGCCCATCTGTAAATGAGTGGATCAAAAAACTGTGGTACATTTACACAATGGAGTTCTATGTAGCAGAAAGAAAGAAGGAATTTCTACCATTTGCAACAACATGGATGGAACTAGAGAGAATTATGCTTAGCGAAATAAGCCAGGCAACGAAAGAAAAAATACCTTATGCTGTCACCTATTACAGGAAACTAATGAACAACACAAACAAATGAACAAAATTGAACCAGAGTTAAGTAAACAAGAAGTAGACTAACAGTAACAAGGGGGGAGGTGGGAGGGAGAGAAGGGGGTAAGAAGAGGAAGGGTCAAGTCAAAGAACATGTATAAATGACCCACGGACATGGGCAACTGAGTGGGGACTGAATGTGGGGGAAGGGAGGGGCAGGGTGCAGGGAAGCAAAGAAGAAAAAAGAAAAAAACCTTGGAGAGAAATGTGTGGCAATTAGCATCTTGGGCTAATAAACATAAAAGAAATAATAACTTAAACATAATTTAAACATTTATTATGCTAGAGGTATAGAAGATAAAAACTTGATTAAGAAGCTTTCCTTTCTCTTAGGAAAAAAAATTTAATGGAGAAAAAATAAAATATACAAATAAACCATAGCAAGCAAACAAGCAAATTTCAAAGAAAAAAATCTATAATCAATAGCTTTTGGAAACATTAATTTCCAAAACCTTATCTAGATTTTCATTAGGTAAAAAGCACAAGGTATTTGTCTATCTAGCTGTGTGATACAAAACAAGTCATTTTATTTTTATATTTCATACTTAAAATGAAAGAACTGCAGATTTCCAGCCCAAGAGGCAGACTGGGGAAATCACAGGAGCATCTTATTCTGTCCCTTCCAAAACCCCACTAAATTATACTGAAGAAACTTGTTAAAGGAATAATACTTAATGACTAAGAGAACAAGAATGGAGGAACCATTAGCAGCAAGAAATTTCAACCAATTTTTCAAGATGAAAAGAAGAATGTAACAAAACAGCTCAGAAAGAGGAAGCCACAGTTTAGAATACAAAACAGAAAATATAGCTGAAGATAAAGCTAACATTGCCAGAACCAACCTAACACAAACACCACATAGGTAAGGAAATCAGACGTGAAAAGGCAAATCCAAGGAAGAGTAATTGAAACTCTGTAACTCTGAAAGTAATTTTCCAATCAACAAGCCTACCTATATACAGAGTTCTCAGTCAGTTCTTATTGCTTTACTTGTAAATACGGACAGATAACCAAGTTCACAAGATACGTGAAACATGAAAAAGACTAAAATAAAATTGTAAATGTCCCCAGAAGAAGAGATAAATTAAGAAATAAAGAATATATTGCTCTTGCCCTGACTGGTGTGGCCAGTTTGATTCCCAGTCAGGGCACATGCAAATGATTACCAATAAATGTTTCTCTCCCTCTCTTGCTCTCCCCCTTCCTCTCTAAAATAAATAAATAAAATCTTAAAAAAAAAAAAAAAGAATATGAGGTCTGTCTAGAAAAGTCCAGCCATTGTTAATATAATGAGAAGCATTTGTGAGACATAGATGTAATCTGGCAGCCAAGCAGATTGGGCTGGAATGCACATGTGCGAACAATGACAACTTCACTGTACTAGTCAGTGAGGGCAGTAGGCATCATTGAGTGAGCATGTGTGCTGTGTGGCCATAGCACTCAAAATGAGCAAGTAGAGCAACAAATCTGCATCAAACTTTGCATTAAGTTTGAGCATTCCTCTGCAGAACTATTTGAATGATTCAGAAGCCTGCAGCTGTGGGCAACTGGTGATTGGCAGCTTCATTACGACAATGCACCCACTCATGCATCACGTCTCATGCAGAGTTTTCTGGTGAAACATCAAATCATCCAGATGACTCAGCCTCCCTATAGCCCAGATTTGACACCCTGTGACTTCTGGCCTTTCCCAAAACTAAAATCATCTTTGAAAGAAAAGAGATTTCAGACCGCTGATGAGATTCAGGAAAATGTGATGGAGCAGCTGATACTGACTGGGAGAACTGTGTGAGGTCCCAAGGTGCCTACTTTGAAGGGGACTGAGGCATCATTGTCCTACATACAATGTTTCTTGTATCTTCTTCAATAAATCTCTGTAGTTTTCATATTACATGGCTGGACACCTTCTGAACAGACCTCATATATTGTTCTTTATCATAAGCTCTCCTATACTAATTAATTTTTTAACTACATGCATAATTACTTTGATTTTTTTTTAAGTTTAAGTGCATTAACTAAAAAAAAAAAAAAAGAGTTTACTAAAGCAATGTGAAGCTCCCTTTCAGTCAATTCTAATTCGCCCTATGTAAAACTTCAGACATTTATTCTTATTATACAACCATAAAATATATTAATTTCATAAATAGTAAAGAAAACCAGTGAAATTAACATTATGCACATATAATTTTTTATCTTAAAATATGTGCAAAAACTTAAAAATTTTAAGACATGTTATGTATACATACACAATACACACACCTCTATACACACATACAGATCTGTTTTAGAAGCATATTCACTAGTATATTTATATTATTATGCTATTACCATTATTTTAAATCTGTAAATTCCAATAAATTTTAAATCATTTAAACAAAAGGAACATACCTCTGTGTTCCAATAGCATAGTTGTAAAGTAAATAATATGTAGAATATTGATAAAATATTGTGATTTTTTTAAAAAATCTTTACTTTATACATAATCATTATTAAAACACATGTCATGACACCAATAAAAGTTAAATGTTCATAAATAAAAACATCTTACAAGCTCCACTAAAAATCCAAATGTTTCAGAAGTAGAAAAAAAATAGGAACATTTTATGTTCCAAATATACAGTATTTCATATTCTCTGCTTTATCCCTTTTCAATTGTTGGTTAAGGGCCACAATATGACTAAAAATTTTTTAAAGGTAAAGCTTACTGTGTGACACATCACCATTCAATACACCATCACAAAATTACTATATTGAATAACATGCAGAATAAACAGTATGACTGAGCGGTCCCCAAATGATTCACTCATACATGGTAGAGATATCCCCCCCACACATGATCCATCTACTGAACAGAGAAGTAATTCATTCCTTTTCTTCCCCCAAGCTAAAATACAAACTACAAATCAGGATGTTAAAAAGCAACAAAATGAGGTCCCCAAATTAGGTAAGAGAGGCATACAATTATAAAAACTGCAAAATACCCATTGAACCCTAATTATACCAAGTTAAAAAAGACTCTAAATATAGGTGACTGTAACTTAATCATGCATTTTTTATCTGATGATTCACTTCAAAGTCATAAATAAGAAAAAGATGTCCCATGTGAGTTACAAATAGATGGTTACAGTGACTCTGAAGCACTTCCTCCTCTCTAAAACAAATACAACAAAATAAAACAAAAAGGCAAATGTTATAAGATCTAAGCTATCACACAAATCCAAAGAATTAAACATAATCAAGAAGGAAAACAGTATACTCCTTTGCAGAAGTAGTTAGGAACAACTAAATACAGAAGAAGATAACAGAACACTGCTAGGATCTTGTATACTACTATCTTTGACCACCTTACCCTATATTTTACCCAGTCTGGCACTTTCATACACACCTTTGGAACACCAACTACAGATAAGGAATTCCAAATCACCAGTCACAATCTGTCTCCTGAGTATTAGACCAATATATATCTTAGAACATCACCACTTGACTGCCCCACCAGAATTTTTACCATAAAATGTACCATAGTGAACTCATTCCCCACCTGCTCCTCCTACATACCTATTCTAGTTATTGGTATCACATTCTAAAACCTGAGAGTTATCCATTCCGTTTCCTCCCCTCACTAATCCTTTATCAGTCACCAAGTCAAGTCTTATTCTACCTTAAAAAGGATAGCACCCTCCTCCTCCACAGCTAACATTGACGACTTGAAAAAAAGACTGGAGAGAATAAAGAGCAGCCGCAAATGAAGCTGCCCCTCCCGGCCCCCACAGCTTTAGTTCACTAAACTAGAGTCCTCATAGTTTACAGGGGCCTCGGCGGGCCTGGTGGACACGAACTGGTCGTTTGTACCCAACCGTGGATCTGGGGAGGAGCCGTGGCACAGCGTTTGTACATACTCTGCTTCTCCGTCAGCTCCGGCCTCTCTGGGAGACTGTCTGCCTATTAGTTTAGTGTACAAACTTGTAAACAGCTGCCCTCCGCTCAGCTCAGACTAGGTTCCCTGTCCTTTTTCTTTTTACTTGCTCATTTGTAAAGTTGTCTTAATCTTTCCTAGCTTTTAACTTAGGAACCCTTTGATAGTCTTCCTTTGAGTTCGTGAGCTCTTCTCCCTGTAGCCCTGAAGGGTCACTGTGTTCTGTATGAATGCATGGCATGATACAACTAATTTAACAGTCTTTTATAAATAAAGTTTGCATTAACTATACCTGTCTCCCAAGAGACTCCATATCTGGGAGTACTGGGAAACTTTCTGTCACCTGTTCTAGGAACCAGCTGGGTATTCAGCCGGTTAAAGAAAGATTAAAACGATTTGCCTAAGAAGAAAAAAAAAAAAAGGATAGCACCTAAATCCATACTCTCCGTTCTCAGCCCCTCTGGCTTGGTTCAGGCACAAAGATATTTCAGATTACTAACAATTCTCCTTACCTTCAGTCTGGCTCATTTGTCAATCATTCCTTCATATTGCTGCTAAAGTCATCTTTCTAGAATATAATTTGAATCATTTCCACCACTGCTTAAAATCTTTCAATGATTCAAAATAAAAACTTAATCCTTAGCAGAAGATCCTGTCCCATGCTACCTCTTTTGCTTTATCTCTTCCTAATCTCCCAAATAATACATTACGTTCCAAACACATCATTGCAGGTTCTGGGGGAAAAAATCATATTGTTTCTTACATCAATACCTCTACACATGTTACTCTCTCTTTCTAGAAAGTCTTTTTTGGGACACTTTCAAGTATCTTTGACTTGCTCAAGACTCAGCTTTGACATTATATGTGGCCTTCAACTTCCTCCGCTCCCTCCTTGTTCCCATCGCATTTACAGACACCTTTTCATACCACAGGGGGATGTTAAGAACAGTATAGGAAAGGGAGTAGCCAAAGAACTTATATGCACAATCCATGGACATGAACTAAGTGGGGTGGGGGGCATGGAGGGAAAGGAGGGTACTGAGTGGAGGCGGGCAAAGGGGGAAAACTGGGACAAGTGTAATAGCATAATCAATAAGATACATTTAAAAATAAGTAATTTTAAAAAAGTAAAACATAAGCATCAAGCTTATATACTCAGATAATGGGTACCAAGTTTTTAATCATCATTGTGTCACTCTCAATTAGCTTGATCTGAACATAAGCATTCAGCTTGTAATATTCAGATAACACGTACCAAGTTTACAATCATTATTAACCAAAAACAATAGAAATTTATGCCATAACTGGTAGCATCATACATAACGAACATCAGTTAGGTGTTTTGAAGAACACACTGAACAAGGGATATCACTCTTGGTATCACCGCCCTCACTACGTTTTTCTCGCTTCCGAGTCATTGGAATCTTCTCTAGCCCTCATCCTTGAAAAAAAGAAACTAGTTCTCTCGGCAGAAACCACCCTATCTCTTCTAATTCCCAGGCTTAGACTGAGTTGCTTTTCAACTGAAAGAATTATTATTTTAACTAAATCGATCATTGGGTTTAAACTTATCTTTACCCAGTTGCTAGGTGATTAAGTCCAGGGCCCTAGTCCCATGGGTCACACTTTTCTTCATTTCAAAAATAAGTAAAAATGCTAGATCAAAAACAGGGAAGAAGAAACGATGCTTCCCTACAGAAACATTTCCAACTAATAAATTCTGGAGGAGCCCTGGTTGCTGTGGCTCAGTGGATTGAGCATTGGCCTGCAAGCCAAGTGTCGCTGGTTCGATTCCCAGTCAGGGCACATTACTAGGTTGCAGGTCAGGTCCCCAGTTGGGGGAGCGAGTGAGAGGCAACCACACAGTGATGTTTCTCTCCCTCTCCTTCTCCTTTCCCCTCTCTCTAAAACTAAATAAATAAATAAACAAACAAATAAACTATAAAATAAATAAATAAATAAATTCAGGAGGAATAAGGGAGACAAAGTCATCCCTGTAACACAATGGCAAGATCCACCAATGAATGCTAAAATTAGTTAGAAAAGTTTAAGGAGAAACAGGGTATCTGTATAGCCTGAGTATCTCCCCCAAAATATGTATTTATTTCAAAAGAGAAAAGAGTAACTTCATAGTGGAGAAACCTGGCTGATACCACAACCAAGTGGTCAAGGTTTACATCACCAGTAGTAATGTCACTGATATCATGTGTCCTCTGACATGATGTACTGAGAAGGGCACATCACCCTTGTGGTATCCTTCCCAATAATGTGTAACACCAGTCTATTCAAGGGAACACATCAGACAAACCCAAACTGAGAGATAGTCTACACAAAAACTAACCAATACTCTTCAAAATAGTGTCAAAGACATGAAAGATAAGAAGAAATTGAGAAACTGTCATAGACCAGAGGAAATTAAGGAGACAGGATGGCTAAATATTGTACAATGTAGGATCCTGGATTGGATCTTGGAACAGATAAGAAAATTAGTGGAAATACAGGCAAATGTGAATAAAGACTGTTCATAGTACTGCAGCAATTTAACTTCTTAGTTTTGAAAATTGGTTGTATAAAATGTTAACAGAAGGAGAAGCTGAGGGGAGGATGTATGGGAACCCAGCACTGTCTTTGTAACTAATGTAAGTCTAAAATTATTTCAAGAGAGTTAAGGAAAAAGAAACCCAGAAACAAAAAGCTGAATTCCTGATACTAAGCCTTCTAGGTTGAGCAACACACTTTTTATTTATAGCTGTTTTTTTTAATGCCCTCTCTTTCCTCCAGCCTACTATCAATTTACAGTGAGTTCCTATTATTTCCCTTAAAAACTTCCAAGTTCTTATACTTTAGGACCTCTCAAAGTGCATTTACTTCTTTCTAACACAGAGCTAGACTCTCCTTCCTGTCCTCCCACAAATAAATCTAGCTTAAAAGATGTCACTTAAACATCTTAATATCATATAGTTTCATTGCAATTAACAATTTACTAAGTGCTTTTAAATACATTTACATACAAAATTTTAAAGATGCAAATTGTAAATACTGTTATTTCACAGATAAGAAAATAAAACAGGAAAGATTACGTGATGTGACATTTAAACAATGTCAGAACCTGTATTTAAATCCAGTTATTCTGACTTCGAGACCATGTTACCATATTAAAAGATACTAGTCTGCATTTTAAAATATTCAAATTCCCTGGCTCCAGGCAGGCTAATTATCTGGTTGGCCAAAAAGGTCGTTTTGTTTTTTTTTCTGTAAGATGGCTCTAGTAGTGCTTAGTTGTCTTTAACTTTATTCAAAACAATTTTGTTAAATTGTATTATGACAGCTGTCATAGATGCGTGTATTTAAAAAAAATCAAAATTGGTGAATTTTTGTGCAGCCATTTAAATATTAAAAATGGAAAAAAATAAGCAACATTTTCAGATTATGATTTATTACTTCAAAAAAGGTAAAAATGCAACTGAAATGCAAAAAAAGGTTTGGGCAGTGTATGAAGAAGATACTGTGACTCATCGAACGTGTCAAAAAGTGGTGTGCAAAGTTTCGTGCTGGAGATTTCTCACTGGACAGTTGGATAGACCAGTTGAAGCTGATAGTGGTCAAGTCAAGACATTAATTGAGAACAATCAATGTTATACCACATGGAAGATAGCCAACATACTCAGAATACCCGAATCAATAAAGTTACTAATGAAAATGAAGAATGTGTCTCATTTTATAGAAAAAAAAAAACGTACGAACTTTCTGGCCAACCCAATACATCTAATACACATTATATTTAGGAAAGTTCCAAATTTCACCCTTGTCCTAAATGTCCCTATTGCAAGCTTCAATGATTCTACAATCAAGAATTCTGGTACTCTGTGACAAGGTTTTGTGTTCACCCTAACCTTCATGACTTTTAACAACAGACTTCAATCATCTCTTCAGCCATCAACATTTTAGGTTGAAGAATCACCTCTGTTTTTATACAAATACTGCTTCAAGCTTTCAAATACCTGAGATGTCACTCTAATCTCCAATTCCATTCATTTCTTGATATTTACAAATCAGAACTAGGGGCAATCCAGCAGGGTCCCCAACACCACGAAATATAATATTCTGAATATCTTTTTCCAGAGAGAGAAAGGTGTGTCTGCTTTAAATTTAAGTGCAATGATGCAGGGCAATGTAACAAAGTAATGTGACTTAAGACTCAGAAGAAACCAACTTTCACCTGACTTAAGTGACCAGAATTTTTCTCTTTCAACCCTTGTGGTCCCCCAGCCTTAACTGATTTCTGTATTAGTCAGCTGAGAACATTATTAAGGCCCAGCAGAGAGCACTTAAGTTTTAAAAATAGTATTTATGGAAACAAGCCTCTAAGTTTGAAAAGTTAGAGGTAATGAGAAAAGCACTAGTTTGTTAATAGGCGCTTGCTCCGTACAAGGCACTGGAGGGGACATAAGCTCTGAGCACCTGACGGTGATTTCTCTCATCCTCACTTCTCCAGGGCCTGGCACGGGCAGAAGCTCAGTTGAAATGAATTGCAGACGCCTGTGTAACGGGATCTGATCCGGCGAGAAACCCGTGGGAGAAACAGACGGGCTCGTGGCTCTAACTTTGGGAAGTACTGTTTGAACACCTTTGCGCTGTTTAATTCAAATGGAACAGGCTGCCGCTGGCGCGGGACCCAGGGAAACCAGCCGGCACGAGCGGTCTCTCACAGGGAAAAACTGGGACACCGCTGAGAAACCCCAAGGGGATAGAGCGAAGAACAGGGGCAGTCACTTGCCTCCCACTCCTGCAAGAAACGCCGGGCCTCGTCAGAACCAACCGTCTTATGTCTCCTAAATTCGTCCTTCACGTACTGGTCGCCCAGGGACTTAAGGTCTGGCGGCAGAGCCCGGTGCAGCAGCAAGATGCGCCGATACAAGGCCCGAACACGCGAGACGTGCGCAGCCGGCATAGCGCCGCGCGTGGACCGGAGACCACACCTGCGCAAAGGGACCACGCGTGCCAGCCCCACGCTGGGTATTCCTGAACCTGAACACTGACGGAAGAATGCGTGCGACCTTCATCCGGTTTGGTCCGCTCTAAAATCAGGACCATCCGGAAACCAGAGCTGCGACTGCAGGCGGAAAATGGGCCGGTCACTGTCTGCGCGGAGCGTGGCTTTAGTGGAGTGCTGTCAGCGCTTTGATTGCCGAAGGGCAGCGTCTGGGTCAGAAAGGGCTCCAACGACAGGATTGGCGTTGGCCGGTTGCCACCCCACAGCCATACCCCTTCATCTTTACTTTCATTTTCCCCCCCTTCCGTTCTGATAAAGGCCTGAGAAATCCTTCGTAGAAATGCCTCCTCCAGGAAGCCTTCCTTGCTTAGCTCGACCCACTTAAGATTTCTTATAGTGTTCCTGCACTCTGAGAGCGGAATCGGAGTGGGATTAACCTCTCCTTCCATGAGCCTACCAACGTACACACTTTGCACAGTGTTGTGCTTCTAATTTGTCTCCGGAAGGTATGGCCTCTTTCGTGTAATTCAAGTGAGTCCTGAGCCAGTTTTGTTAGCTCAAGTCAAATTAGCTGCAGAAAAAATCATGAGGAAGCATTTTTAAAGTATTGTTTCCGTGGCAACGATGCTGGAGATTGATTAAATAGTCTGAGATGAATAGATAGAATCAAGACGTTTACAAATCTCCACCTTTTGCAAAAGTGATGCTGAGAGTGTAACCAGTTTTCAAAGCTGACAGAAACATGACCTAGTTCTTTTCCATCACACCTTTGGTTCTTCAGCAAATCCTGATGGCTCCACCAACAAAATGTATGCAGAATTCAACCATTTTTCATCACTTCCTCCACCACAATTGCCTTTCTTTAACTGGATGTTGTGGTGGCTTCCTGTGTTCCTGCTTCTGGCCATGACCAACTTCAGTCATTATCCACCTAAAACTGTAAATCAGATGTCACTCCTCTATTCAACAAAATCCTCCAGTGGTTCTTATCAAAGTAAAACCCAAAGTCTCTCCACTTCTTAGCTCTAAATTTTTTCCTAGTGCTTTGTTCCTAGTTGACCAGTTCCAGCCACACTGGCCTTCTGCTGGTTCCTAGTTCATCTTTGAACAGGACAGGCACAGTCCCATATGAGGGCCTTGGTACTTGCTGTTCCCTCTGCTTGGGATGCTCTGCCACATATATTTTCTTAGCTAACAACTTTATTTAACTGAGCTCATTACTTCAGGCCCCCTCCAATGAGAGTCTCCCTGGCAAGTGCATTTGAAATTGCAACATCACTGCTTTCTCTCCATAACACTTACATATTTAACTTAAGTATTTGCTTATTATCTGTTCCCCAACCCCCGCTAGACCATGATCCTAGATTTAAAATTCCATGAGGGCAGGGATTTTGTGATTTTAAAGGCGTCAAGCAACTCATGACCGGTTGGTGATGAAGGGGCAAGAGTGTGGGAATTTGTGAGGTTCCCTCCCAGATCCCAGACTCTTGTCTGTGCAAACTTTTTAAAAGACAAAGACACATACCCCGCTACCAAGGGCAGGGACTTACTCATTTTATTATCCTATTCAGGGCCTACCACTGTGCCTTACAAATAGTAAGCACTCTAATATTTATTACTTTGAATGGACTTTTTCATTTTGCTTAAATTTAGGAAAAATATTTATTCAAAAGAACACAGAACATTTTCTAAAATGAATTTAATTTGGTATTATGACAAACCACATTAATGGGAAGGATTGAATGGCAGTGTGGTTATTTACCTCAGGAAATTTTTTCTAACCATACTTCATCTCTTAATATCCCTGTAAATTGAAAATTAACTCCTTGTTCCAGTTTACTTTTTTCCTGGTTTCCTTTGGGGTTAAAGTACATGTTTAATAAAGACATCTTTTAGAACCAAAGCTCTTACAAAAATGTGGGAAAAGCATTCTGCCAATGAATTAATAAAAAAGTAACAATAAAGGAAGCAATTCAGCCTAAAGGGAGCAGAAAAAGTCCACAGAGCATTGGGCAACTGATGCTCTGAAATGGCAAATGATGGGTGAGAGAGAATCCAAGATATAGTGGTGTGGTTAAGCCTTAAGGTGAGAAATCAAGCAATAACAGTGAGAATAATAATAAATGACCTTTTTTTTTCAGTGGGCTAGACTGTGAGTTACGTCTTGTGGACAAAACTTTCTCTTTGTCAAAATTTTCCATTGACCTTCCAATTTAAGCTGACCAGTTTTCCCCTTGTGGTCAAAATAACCACGAACTGAAAATAAGATCTGATTTATATGCCTTGCCGTGAATCCAGATCAGTACACTTCATGTAGGCCTTTCCTTTATCCTTCCTCTATCTGTTTTCTTTTCTTCTGTGTGAGTCAACAAGTCACTCAACCACTCTGTGCCTGCATTTTCTCACAGGTCATAGAGCTGTGTTAGGCAATTCTCATTACCTTTCAACTCTACTAGCCTAATCACGATTTCTTCCAGATTCCCTTCAAAGTTTTCTGTAAAAGTAGACACCAATACACATCCAGTGGGAAATAATTGCTTTGAGAAGATTTTAAGAAGAAAGGGGAAAACTCTCAAAACTTGATGTGGAACACATCACCTAAGCCTTTCAGGGCACACAACATATAACAACCACACTATAACCATACCCATGGGAAGAGCAAACACAGCAACTGCACAAATAGAGATGGACGAGACTGCTAGAGAAGATTTTTAACAACCAGAGAGAGAATTTTGAGGTCAAAAGAGATAGAATAAGTGAATAAGAAAACAAAAAAACTGAAAGAAAGAGAAAGGAAATGCTTGTGTGGAGCATAATTAACTGTTACTTTGTAATATGCCCTAGTCCTTGTATTAATATGTTGAAAGTAAGTCTTACTTCCAAATAGTGTTAAAGCCTTTTCCTCTACAGCAGAGGGAGAAAAAATTGATGAATGGGAGAGGCTGGGGGTGAAAAATTGGGAAACTATACATCATCAGATACAAAAACATCACACCCACAGGTTTGGCTTTGGTGGCACAAGTGGCTCAGTTTTGAATTTATGGTTGCTAACTTCCAGATTCTAAATCATTGAGAATAATGAAAGGAAAAGCCTGGGACAAGATACATCTTTGACCCAAACATCTGTCACATACTTAGAGGCCTGCAGAGATGAACAAGACTGATGAACCATGGTAATTACGTGTAGTCCCCTGAGCAACACCAAAAATGGTCTGCCATTTGCCACCTTACTTTGGAATCCCTGATAGGAACATTGCTGTGTGGAGGTGAAAATGTAAAGAGGAAGGACTTCTTTAAATATTTTTACTTGGTCTCTGAATAGTTGAGATGCAATGGTAAGAAAGCAGATAGTCTTGAAAGCTAGGATTTCAAGCAAATAAATCTGTGGAAAGTCTATTTTTTGAAAGTCAGGTTGGAAAAAAGTCAGTATATTCATGAATTTTTGAAACATTATATAAGAAGCATCAAAGAGGGACTAAATGTGTTTGTACCTGGAGAGACAAAGCCAATTGTAAGAGATGTTTTAAATGTTTACTCTTGTTAATAAACGAGTATGGAAAATCAACCAAAGTCCAGATATGCTTTGCTATGTTTGATCATTTAAAGTACTAATGATATTATTTGTCTACAGAGAAAAATACTGACCATTGCCCAGAAGCTGAAAAATCATTTGACAAATTCATCACCCATTCCTGATTTTAAAATAATAGTAACAAAAATGGAAATCAATGGATTCCTTAACACAAAAGCCAGCATCTTAGTTAATGGAAAAATATCTGACAAAACAGGCAAACTTTTGTGTAAAAGGGAAATGGGAAAAGAATGTATGTAATATTTCCTTCATTGTGCAAAAAGATACACTACAATGTGCCATGCATGAATTAACTCAACTGTCCACACTTGAGTCAATAAAGAGAGCAAGAGATTGCCTAATGTTGAAGACCAGGAGGTGGAAAGAGCTCTGGGGGTGCTACAGGCATGTGACTCTGAAGGACACTGGATTTAAGGATTAACCAGATACAGGGAAATGGGGAAAATGGGGAAATCAAAGAGGTCTTCATGCTTTCTTTTATGGAGGTGCAATTAACAAAGAAAAGTCAGGAGGGAAAACTACTTCAGTCGTATTGTGTCTGAAGCAACAGGCTACACTAAATGTTGCATTAAAAAGTTGTCTAATAGTATTAGTGTAATTTACTATTGGTCTAAGTCAGTGGTTCCCAACCTGGGCTGTATATTACAGTCACCTGGGAAATTATTTTTAAAAAATACTGATAATCAGGTTCCACTCCAAACCACTTGAATCAGAATCTCTGAGAACGGAGCGAGACATTGTTATTGCTTAGAAGCCCCTCCAGGTGATTCTAATGTGCAGCCGGGACTGAGAATCAGTGGGCTACATTTCCAGCTTGGAGACCCCTGGGCTCTGGGAAAAGTACCCAAGATAGTAAGGCACTATGTTAGAAATTGATTGCTAAATATCCAGTACTTCAACACTAAAGAGTTCCTATAACAATAGGGATAAAGATTTTTATATAGCTAACAATATTTTAAACCATAAAAGTAAAAATCATCTCTGAGGAAGAGAATGGAAAAATGAACAGAGGAGTGATATAACTCTGGGTCACATCCACATTTATAAAGCGGGAGATGATTCATAACTTGAGGGCTGTCTGAGAGTTCACTCCAAAATAATCCTGTTTCTCACAGGTGACTTTGCTATAGCACAGTGTTTCTCTGAGGAAATGGTTTAAGCTTTCCAGATAACTAATGAACATTCAGAACACAGCTTACTTAGGCGAAGTTGAAACCTCTTTTATCTTTATCTTCTCCCTTCCTAACCTCTTCCAATGCAAGCCTTCCATCAGAACTCTTGATTTTATTCCAACACTTCTGAGAGGTGGCTTCATAGTTATCCCCTCATTTTTTTCCCCCCACTGGCACCTCCAGTTATTCTCTTTATGAGATTATTCCCTTCAGCTCATGAACATTTACAAGAATTATTCACAGTGGGAAGAAAATCCCTCCATCTATTCTGCCTCCTCTCAAACTATCATCCTATCACTACACTTCCTTCCTTGGCAAACTTGAAAAAAATAATACATTTCTCCCCACTTCATCTCTTTTAACTATTATTGTCCCCACTACTCCTCTAAAATCACTTTCTTCAAAGTCACTAGTCACTTGCCTCTGACCTTCTAGAAATCTTTCTATGTTTTGGCTTTCATACATTTGTACTGTCCAGGCGATCCCACCTCCAGGGTCCCATTACCTCTGTGTTCTTAACTGGCTTTAGCTCTTCCCGCCACCAAATGGGAACACATCCAAAAGTTCAGTCCAAACACTAGCTTCGATGCCCTTGTCCTGTCTCACTCTCCCCAGCAATTGGTGATGCTCTGCTGCCCCCACCTGGCCAAGCCCATTCTAACGACTTCAGAGGCCTTTACCTGGAGAAGTGCCAGGATATTACCAAAGCTCACACACACTTCTGGCCCCTCTCAAGTTTCAGCCTTCCTCTGTAAGTACTAGATAAGTTCAAATTGGATGTCCTGTCATCCTTTCACAGTCTATATATAGCCCACGTTAAAGTCCCCATTTTTCTCCGAAGACCTTTCTCTCTCCACCCTTCCTCAATTTACCTGGACTCAGGACTCAGGACTCAGGAGGCATTTATAACATCCTCCACTCTCTTTATGTATCTTGTAATTGAGGAATCCTCGCTGAGGCCTTTTTTGTATATCAGTCATTTTTTTCCCCACTTCATTGACCCATCTACCTGGACTTATAGCCTTTATTTAAATGATTACAACAGTCTTCTAATTGGATTCCCTTTCTTCAAAACCTTCCAGAGTTTTCCCATTATCTTTAGGATAAAGTCTGTTTCCGTAGTATATAAAATTGGGTAAAAAATTACATTAAAAATAAAGACAAAACTTTCAGCTGAGCTAGTATCAATTCATTTTTTATTTCATTATACATATATGAAAGTATTTTTCATTATAATATACAATTGTATATTACACACTTTATTAATTGAGGGAAAAATTCTAAAATAATATAAGCAGGCAAATATTTCAACTTCATAATGCCATTATACTTTTAACCCACAAAAAGCAAAAGTAGGTAAATATATAACAAATGCAAAAAAAAATTCATAAGGGAAGTCAGTGACCAAATCATATTTATATTCAGCTAGATTCCTAGTCTGCTATTTTTCAACTGTGTGATCTTGGACTAGTTGTTTAAGCTTTCTGGTTTAAGATTCCTCCTCTTAAAATGAGAATAATATTATGTACCTCAAAAGCTTTTTGTTCATTTTAATTATTTAATATATAAAAGGGATTCAGACTAGTTAGTCTATAGCAAATAGGAAGTACTGATTAGTGTTAGCAATGATGATGATGATGATGATGATGATGTAAATTGATATCCTATAGAAATCATGTTTCTTACTTTAAGATTTTACTAAAATTCTTCCCACTTTAGAATAGGCCATTAATCTTAGATGTATGAACCCTAAATTCACTAAAATGATGTAATGCAATTACACTGTGACTGCCTAAATTTAACCAGAGTTTATCCCTGAGCATCTATGCACACAAGCATGATGGCTTTCCTTTGAGCAACAAAACAATTGTTCTTGAAGCGATTATCTCTTGTCAATCTGGACTGAGTTTACTGATTCAAGATAAATCCTACCTTGAGGTTAGACTCTCAACATCAATGGTAGGAACAGAACTTTTTAGTCTTGGACTATGTTGTGAAATCACTTGAATTGCTATTACTCATGCTGGCTGAGAATGACTTTGACAAATCAGGTGAAAAATTAGTGTTTAGTCTTTGTCTACCAATTCTATAGCCATGATCATGAGGAAGGAGGATCATTTATCTAGTGAATGAAAGTGGGGCCTGGATAATTCTGGAAACTACATTACTCTAAACCAGTAACTTCTTAAAAATTATTTTCAAGGTTGCCTTAAGAGTGTTTAAACAAAAAAGCATTTGTTCTTCCTTTATAAAGTAAGACTCTGTCAATAAATGGTTACAGTATTTCTTTAAAAATATAACTGCAAATATCACAGTGGTCTTAGAATTAGGCTCAAGTTCTAAAATAAATCGTAAATTTATTTAAATTACTTTATTCAGTTGACACCCAAATGGCCTTTTGGATAATCCAATAATGTTAAACAGATGAGATTATTAAAAAATGGATATATGATGGAATTATAGCCTTTCTCAAGAATGTCACAACAAATGCAGCCAATAATGAAATATACATTTCAAAGTTAGCTCAAATTGGATACTTGACAATGTTTTTAAAAAGAAAACATAAGTCTAGTCTACACTTTCTCAAGAACTGTGGCAGAATAAACATTCTATAGAGAATCTACTCTGTCATATATAGGTGTATGACATTAAAATTTTTTTTCACAAGTACTTAATTGAAAGATGTTCATAAATTTAAAATAAATCAATTTTTAAGCTATCTAGTTATAGTCCAGAATCATTATAAATTAAATTTAGACCAAACTAGAGAGAGGCCTAAAAACTTATGCAGGCTCCATAAAATGCTGCTGAAGGTACCTAAGGAAGGATTCTTCCTACTGGAGAACCTATATAATGTCCCAAGAAGATGGGTCTCAAAT
The DNA here is from genome assembly GCF_987537825.1 of Furipterus horrens. Lineage (NCBI taxonomy): Eukaryota > Metazoa > Chordata > Mammalia > Chiroptera > Furipteridae > Furipterus > Furipterus horrens. The sequence goes on from NW_028327179.1 coordinate 28,996,646, forward strand.
CCAAGAATGATTTGTTCAGAATCGGTGCTTCTCAAACTGTAATGTGCTCACTCATTATCTAGGTATCTTACTAAAATTCAGATTCGGATTCCTGTGGTCTAGGGAGGGCCCTAAACTTCTGCATCTCTGACAATTTCCCAGGCAATGCTGAGGCAGCTGGACCACAGAGCACACTTGAAGAAGCAAGGTCCTAAAACATAATCCATATCATAAGCTAACAGAGAATGACATTTTACGTCCCCAAACTTCTTATTCAGATATATATAAGGTGGATAGTTTGGGTGACTTGTAAACATTTTAAATTTCTCCAAATTTAAGTCCAATTTAAAATATTTTCATTACTGTCAAAAAGAAGTGGTATGAAAAGTGAAACAAATAACTATTATTTAAATAAAAACATCACCTGAAATGATAACATAAATTATTGAGAGCAGAGAAGAGTGGAAATAAGGCTGGAGTATAATAAACTTCGAGTTAAAGAGCCCAGGCATGAAAGAACACTACAAAAGTAAAGGCAAATCAGTCCATCAGGGGAAGTATTGTCTTAGGTCTAGGGCTTGCCTGGCCTCAGTAGATAGCTGTTGTGTGGTGTAGGGGAGTTAAGCCTTAAGTACTTAAGGCTAAAAGTATTCACGAAGGCCTATAGTTGCCTAATCAAGTTGCTTCTATGCTTTTGGATCAGCATTACATTACCCCACAGGGAATTTAAACACAACATAAACATGTATTTAAACGAACTTAGAAGAAAGCTTGTAGTCCCGTCTCCTGTTTTAATTAGATATGTCTTATATAAGAAACATACAAATGCAGACTCTGCGGTTTCCCTGGCAAGGCTGCAGCACTCAGTAAATCCACTATAATATTATTTTGTTTGCTTTTTTGCCCTTAATTAAGTTTTTAAAGTTTCCTTAGCTCTCTGTGTGGCTGCTTCAGCTTAGGCAGCCGGGCTTGTGGTGAGGGTTTGGGAGAGCGCATACCAGCAGCCCTTACCCCTCCCGGCGCCTGATCGCACTACCTCCTGTGAGGAGATAGGAAAGCAAAAGAGAAAAGACGAGGAAACATCCCCAATGCACAATAAGTGCCCTTCACAGAACCCCCTCATAGCATGCTTAAGAAAAGTCCATTATTTTCCCAGCATACTGACAGAATGAGGGACACTCAAAACTCTTCGAGTATGTGGACAGCCTTCCAAGGCTCATGGAAAACAAGAAAAGCATCCAATTTTATGATGCCAAGGTATTAAAATATTTTGCTGGCCCGAGTGCTATCTTCACCATAGATCTCTGGACTAGAGGCTCCTCTAAAAGCCAATTTCAGAGGCTGGAATCATGGCTTAGCAAAATAAGCAATGTGGAAGCAATCAATACATAGGCCTTTAACTTCTCTCTTTCTTGTTAAAGCCTCAGTGAAGAAGGCCAAGTTTGATTGATGGGTACATGCTGAATAGCTATTTAAATTAGAAAGCTGAATGGCCTCAAAACACTTGTGAGTTTTTGTCTACCTTTTTGTTTTGTTTCAGTTTGATATTAATTAGGCCCTAATTGAATGGTGCTAAAAATCAAGAGCAAGAAGGATGACAAGTGTAATATGAAGTGTGTATATGTTGATAGAGCAGGCTCCAAATATGTGTGATTGAGCTGATGGGGACTCACAGAGGACAAAAGCATATCTCTGTATACCGTTTTTATGTCTTAGGAGAATAACAGGGAATAAAACTTAATAAGTTCATGTAGTATTCTTTAATTTATGCTTCTATTCTCTAGGTTATGTACTTGATTTAAAAAAGTTAAAGTTTATATATGAACAAAGATAGACATAGGGGGAAAAAAGACTCAAAGAAATATACCTGAATGTTAGAACTGATTATTCTGAAAAATGACATTAGAAGTTACTTTTTATTTTTTCTCTTCCCTTCACCTCAGAATTTCTAAGCCTTTTAAAACAAAATCAATCAAAGAAGACTATAGTACAAGAGAGAGCATACATAATTAATAACTTTTCTTGTTGAGATTTGTTCTACAACTATTTTACATAAATTACTTAATTCAGTTATTCAGTACATTTACTAAGAATCTCCTATGTACCAAGCCCTGTGCTTGGCATTGGGATTGCACTAATATACATACATGTTTTTATCAGATATCTAGCCAAATACTGTTCACTAACCTATGGAAGGTGCTAGAAATGCAGGCTCCTTCTTACCCCTGCTTCTTTCCTAAATTCCTCCTTATTCTCCACCTTTTTTAAATGTCACTGAGAATAGAATTACACTACACAAGCTTTTCATCACTTTGTTTTCATCCTTAGTGAAAGTAATGCCACCTGATATTAGGGCATAACTGCTTTCTGCCATCAAAACACAAAGATACAGGCCTCATGTCCATCTTTTTGTGGCTTTGTGCCAAAAATCAGTAATGGTACAATGGCCTCCTCACTCCTCTGAGGCAGGGGCAGGCCTAGGGAGGTGCCGGTGAACCTCTGTTCCTCTCCCTTTTGAAGATACTCATATTTAGGAAACCCCAAAGAAAACTGTGTGAGATCAGGCTCATCAAACAGAATAAACAAAGACTGATCAAACACTCAAAGACCACAGTCTGTAAAAGATGCCTATCTAGTTAAATATAGATCTTCAAAATGGAACTTTTGTGTATGCCCTCGGTTCCAGAAGTAACCACTGTGATTATCAACTTCCAGCGATCACTGAAATTCTAATATAGTTAAGTGGCACTCCTTCACTGTCTAGGTGTAGCATGTTATTTAAAAACATCTGCTGCCAAGTCCACCCTGCTCCTTTCCACAACAGACAGCACATTAAAGAGCCTTCTTGACTGCACATTCAAGGTTCTTCCAACAAACACCTCAGCTCTTGCTCCTCCCACTCTTGTTTCTGCAGAGCTTTTCAGTCCAGTCAACGGGCCTAAGTAACTAGTCCTAGAATATGCCTCTCACATTCCCACTTTTGTCTCTTTATCCCAAAGCCCTCCTTTCTTTTTTCCATTTTATCCATCTTCCAATGAGAAGTGACATATACTTCTTTAGGAAACTCTATAAGACAGGGGTCCCCAACCCCCACGCCACAAGCAAAGCTCAACTAAGCTCCGCCTCCTGACTCCCCCCCCCACACACACACACCGCACCCCCAACAGGTCCCTGGTGCCAAAAAGGTTGAGGACTGCTGTCATAAGAGGACTTCAACTCCCAGAATGCCTTGCATCCTCGTACTCCAGTTGCTTGCCTCTATAGAATTCATTAGGCCATGAGTGGGTTTAACAGGGAAGATGGTTTGGATTGGGTGGGGCTGTCAGTCCCTGTCCACACACTCTTAGAGTATCTTCTCTTCAGCTCCTGACCATTCAATGCTATTTTGGCTTTCCTTGTCTTTTGACTGCATAAGGCAGCCCATCTAATAATGAGCCTAGGTGGACCTTCAGTGGGTCATAGGGTCGGTGCTGTTGTGTTATAGAGCACAGAACGAGTAATCCAAGCAATGGGAAATTGTTATTTTATGATCTCATTCCTCTTTAACTTTTCAAGACTGAGTCCACCCAAGTAGACTTTGTGCTCTTAGGGAGCAGGGATCATCTCAGTGTTCCTTTTATCTCTCAGAGTTTCCCAAGGCAATGCTTTGCATATGTTAAGTGGTGAACAGATAGTGTTCCTTGATTTCTTATTCAACACTATCAATAATAAAGCTGTCTCATAGAAATGCCACAAAGTAAAAAATTTGCCTTGTAAATCTGACTATCTGGCTTCTTTCCTTTTGGACCCTCAGCTGAACCTCTTTTATAGTCTAGGTGGTCTCCAATGATACTGAAGCCAGATTGATTGTTGTGGCTCGGATGAGAAAAGTGAGAGGGAAGAGAGCAAAATGTCTTCAGCGTAATTATCCCTCCTAATAGCATTTCTAAATAGGTTTTGTAACTCCATGATAATTTTGTGACAGACTGTTTATTGTCCCCTGATACTATCCTCACTTGCCCTTTTAGAAACAGAAATCTCACATTTTAATTGAATATGTGGCTGCCAAGCTGACATCATATTGTCTAGTCTTCCTTGTATCTGGGCAGAGGAATATAACCTCTAACCTACAGCCAGTCGGACATGAACAAAAGTGATATGTGCAAGTTCTGAGTCAAATCCTTTTTACTGTGTGGTTGCCTCTCACTCGTGCCCCCAACTGGGGACCTGACATGAAACCTAGTAATGTGCCCTCACTGGGAATCGAACCAGCAACACTTGGCTCACGGGCCAATGCTCAATCCACTGAGCCACAGTAGCCAGGTGAGTCAAAGCCTTTAAAAAAAGAGTTTACTTGAATTCCTTTCTATCTAGTCTACCTTGCTTTCCCTTGCCCAGGCTCAAATGCAAAGCATAAAGAGTCTGTTTTGAAGATGACAGCACCCTCTAACAGATGGCCTCACACAATGCAAGGAATCCTGAGTCCCTGAATTACTTCATGAAGCAGAGCAACCTACACACCCTAAGCTGCCAATCAAGTCTGGACTGATATATAAGGGAAATATATCATTGTATCTCATTTTGAACCACTGTATTTTCAAATCTTTATGAGAGTAACTTAGCTTGTACCTTAATTAATATGGATATTTTCCAAGTAAATGGGTGTTTTAAGAGCAACCACTCTCCCTTAATTTTGCCATAAATTTTACTTTTCAGAAACTTTTGCACAGGATCTGGCTTCTGTCTGGATTTATTTAAATATTCAATGCTGCTTAATGATATAATAACAATATAGACATGGTGCATCACCTTCACCAACTTGAGTTACAGAGTATGGTTTCTCTAGGATAAACGCCAGCAAATTTTGGCCTTTTTTCATTTTGTCTTTCTCTTACCAACAAGACTTAAATGTCACTTTATACCACACAAATTCATGCATACATCTGATGTTTTTCACCAATGTCCCGCTAGTCCAAGGCACCAGTTTTGTATGAGAGGTCTACTGTATGACTATTCTCCCAGAACAGCATTATGTCTTAAAACTGGGGTCCAAAAAAGAGCATTCCAGTCAGAGAAGCTGCCTGTCTCTTACCTCTCAATCTTAGATAGAGCATCCACCTAGTTTGCTGAAACACTTGTGCTGGCGCCCTGGGATGCCCTACCCTGAAACCTGTGCAGAGGCCTGCCATGTTGTGAGGAAGCCCAGGTTAAACCTACACGGAGGCCACAGGTAGAGGCCTCCAATACTACATACAGACGAAGATGACTGGTCAGTCTCCAGATGTCCTTGCCACCTACTGTTCCAGCTTCAGTCATTGTCAGACTCCAATCAGATGAAAAATTCTTAGCCAAAACTACCAGCTGAGCTCTTCTTGAATTGCTATCTCATAGAAACCATAAAATATTGTATGTTATCTCTAGCCTTAGGGTAGTTTGTTAGAATAGATAACTAGAGCAGTCACCAAAAATACAGAGCCTACTACCCAGTTTTACTAGGGCCCTGAGGGAAGGGGGCTTTTTTCTGACCAGAGGCCTTGCTGCTGGAGAATTTCAGCATATAGACCACAAAGTGTGAAGTTAAGAGTCTCAGTCCTTATTTACCCCTTGCTCCAACTTGCCTATAAGGGATGACTTTACACTACTCATTTGAGTTGTTCAGATTCTATAACTGCAAAAAGCCTATGCAGCTCTTAGGAAGACTGCAAGGGTCAACAGGACATAGTAGAAACAATTCTCACGGAAAGTGTTCAATAAACATCACATGTGGCTTACCCTGGCCTTGCTCAGTTGGTTGAAGCATCGTCCCGTACACCAAAAGGTTGCTGGTTTGCTCCCTGGTCCGGCTGCATGGGAGGCAACTGATAGATCTCTCTCTCTCTCTCTCTCCTTTCCTCTACCCCTCCCCTTTCCTCTCTCTCTAAAATCAATAAACATATCATCAGGTGAAGATTTTTTTTAAATATCACTTGGGGCTTGATTTCCTCATGCCTAGCTCATCTTCATCAAGGTCTTTAAAAAAAGCAAAGCTGCTTGAAATGGTTAATAATTTGATGAGTAGACTTTCTTCTAGTGAAACTCGAACAGACTCAATCAAGTCAATTGATCCTAATTAAATATCAGTCACCTTCTGACTTGTTAAAGAACAGATGAAAGCCCCTCCCCCTTCCATGATTTGCAGAGGAGACTCCTGCTTCCCATCTTAAATGCAGTCTGTAACTTCAGGGGGACAGGCCCCATTGCTTTTCAATAGAAGAAACAGTAGAAAATGTCTTCTCTCCAAAGGGCCTCTTTTATGAGCTTTGCTCTCTGTGAGATCTCAGGAAACATATGTGGTCAAGGTCATTTCTTCCAGTGCCACACCTCTTTCCAATATCCCTCCTTTGGCAGCCAGCAAGTCTTTTATAATCCCTCTGGGAATAATCACCCTAGCAACGAGGCAGGGAAGAACACATAACCATGTCCCAGGAAAGCCTTGTCTGAGGCCATCATTTAATGCCAGTCCTTGCAGAGCATGGTGACTACTGAAGAGAAATATTGCTTTGATATAGAAATCAGGCTCTGCGGCTGCTCAGCATGGGTGGCCTGACATCCAGGTGGGATAGTTCTCAACCTAGGTTACTTCTAATGTTCAAGGGTTAAAGAAAAATACTGAAAATTAATTATTTTAATATATATTCAGATATTTATCCTGCCTCTAACCAGACAGAAGCAGAGCCTGAAATAGTTCCTACCATAAAAGCTAAAATTGAGACAATTTTCTGAAAAAAAGTCTATACTTTTACATATATGCAGTATGAACTGTTCTATCATTATAAGTTTTGAGTGAAAATCTTAAGCAAGCTATTCATTAATAGTAAGACTAGCCAAACTCAATATTTTTGAAAAAAGGAAGATGGGCGCAGATCATTGATACTGCACTAATTAGGAAATTTAGTTAAATCAATATGTTGAATTCAGTAAAATTAATTTTGACTGCATCAACATCCCATAGAAAGATATAAATTTAGAATAGATTATATTTCACAGGCTATGTTTTGAGTACTATTTTGTTCATCTTCCAATATGTTTCTACAACCCCAAGCCAGGGTAGGAACACAAAGAAATTTTGTTTCTGGCTTCATTTTTCAAAAATCTAATGTAAAATGAAACTCAAATCTAAAGGATACTTTGCCTCTAATTTTGAAGGTATTAAAAACACTAATTGTTGGACATATAAAAAATATTTTTTGAAAAGATTTAATAGAGTCGAACTATTAGCAAGTTTAAAATTGACTTTTTTTTCTACTATTATAATTTTTAAGTGCTTCAGACCTTTTAATGGAAGCTTTCAGAACTGCATCCTAAGTCATTTAATTTCTGTTAACAGATCTGTCCTGGCTCCTTACTGGCATGTATTCCTGTGCCACCCACGTAGAACTCCAAATGTGGATCCAAGGACTGCTGAGCTGTGAACACTCTATTTGTATAATTCTGCCAGTGACCACCCTTAAACCTCAGAAGAATCAAAGGAAAGCAAAGATATGCTGAAACGTTAGAAAAAAAAGGAGAAAAAACAACCTTGAGGACACTTACAAGAATGTGAGTTCTCCTATACTGCACCCTGTCAAATCGGCTTCTAAGGGTCAGGACCACCAATGTGCAGGTTTTAGCTGTTGAGGCTTCTGGGCATGATCTGTGGCAAAGCTGTATACACATATGTACCAGCTTGCCGAATGCCCCACACAGAAATCAAGACTAACCACAGCTGAAAGAGGAAACCCTTGTTTGGTGCAGAGAATAGGTGAATTGTGAGCCCTGAGTCAATACATCTTCTTTTACCTTCCTCCGTCCTTAAATAGAATTTGTGTGTGTGCGCACGCACACATGCCTGTGCGCATGCATGCATGTGTGTGTGCTTTGTACCTTAAATCAGAATAAAAGGACGGGAAACAGTAGGGCCTTCCCACCCAGCAACTATGGATTAGGCAAGAGTCGAACAAAAACAATATATAGTAGTCATCTGAACCTTAACTACTGACTTTCTTGCCAACATCACCAACAACACTAAGAGCTTTGTTTCATTCTTATTTCAATTTTCAATTTCAATTTTATTCAGTGCTCTGAATTAAAGTGAGGATAACATCAGTTAATTATAAGTTAATTTTGGCATAACCTGGAATGAATTAGATGATTGCTTAGTTCACATAAATATATTGTAATCATAAATTGGGATTTTAGACTTTGAAGAGAGCTTTGAAATTATTTCCCATCTAAACCTCTCATTTTAGAGATGAAAAAAAAAAGTGAAGATCTACTGTGATTAAGTGACCTGCCCAAGGTCATACAGCTAATTAAAAGCTGAGTAAGAACTAGATTCCATGTCTCCGGCTTCCCCATCTGGTGTTTGCTTTTTCTATTACACCTCAATTTTTGATTAGGCATAATAAGAGGCAGCAGTGACCTGGATTAAACAAAATAGCAAATAAACCTGGTGTCTCCTTTCTTTGTTGTTGGGCTTTTTGAAGATGAGGTTGTTTTGTTTAGTTGTTTATTCATTTAGCTTTATATCCTCTGGAGTATTTAACACAGTGTAGATTTTCAGCACAAAGGTGTTGAGTTAAATGCGCTGAATAAATGGGGGGAAATTGACTGGTTTATCTTCTGAGGAGCAGCAGATTAATGTTACTATTAGCATTATGCACAGTGAAGGAAGACTGCCAGCCAGGTGGGGAGTGATGGGGAAAGCCGGTCTGGAATTTATATTTTCCATGTCTAGACCACAAAGAATAGACTATATGGAGGCAATACAGACTTAAAAGGAAAATACAAATAGCAATATTATTTACATTATGTGAAGAAGTCATTTATTTTTCTCATCATCCTTCTTAAGTTGCTAATGAATGGTATTCTAACATGTATGACTCTCAGAGTTGGTTCTTATTTCTCAGCTCTAACTTAAGTCATCTCCCCATTGCATGTAGTACAACTAACTCTGAGCTTATGAGGATTAAAAATAGGTGCTAATTAAAATTTTAGCAGGAGTGTCATATATGATAAAGAGCATTGGAAGTGAGAATTTGGAGGCATGGTGTAGTCCTGGACCTGTCAGTAACAAGCTGTGTGACTTTAGACCAGTACTGCAATCCCACTGGTGATTCCCATCTTCATTCCAGCTTTAGAATCATATGATTCAATTCTTTTCTTAATGAATTCACAAATACTTATAGATCAGTACCATGTTTGCTGTTCTAAAGAAGGTGACTACCTCATTTGGAGAGAGCAGACTTGGTGTGCCATGCTATCACCATCACAAATAGAAGACTTAAGTCATGTGTTGGGCAATGAAAAAGTGATGATGGAATTAAAGTATAGAACAGGGTTCTGTATCCCTATTTGGAAGGCTTTAATTAACCAGGTGGGGAGACAGAACCCTCATAGATAAGTAGTGTTCACATGAATCTTGTCCGTGCTAAGGGTCTAATAGTGTCCAGTTTTATTTGGGTGATGTATTTTTAATAAGCGCTAAATTGTGTTATATAATCTTAGACTCCACATGCATGCAGAGAGAGAGAAATGTGACCTAGAACAGAACCACATGTCCTGAAACTGGAAGACAGCTACAATTTCACCAGCCCAGGAGCCCCCTTCATACAGACAGGGCCAGTGATATAAGTGTGGTCACACAGCACTGGGTGCTCAGAAGGGCCCTACAAGTGGGGTTTAATGCCCTGTGGTTGCTGTCTTAACATTCTTACTAATATTATCTCTGTATTTAAATGTTGTGAGTGAAGTGTAATAGGACAACGGGACATGTGCCAGGATCTCTGCCCTCAGCTCCCATGTGATCTGCCTTCTTCCATCTCCCTCCATCTTCCCACATACGGTTCTCAGCAGCCTGTTCCCCTACTCTCCAGTTTCGGGCGCCCCACACACAAGCCAGTCTCCCCTCCCATGCCCCATGATGACTACTGCCCTCCCCTGCTGGCCTGAACCTGGACACAGCACTGGGGTTGGGGAGGGGGGTGGGTGATGGCCACCACCTAGCCCTGGGCTGACAGCACCAGGTGCATTCTTCTGGGTGGGGTGAGCCACTCCCCAACCCCCATAACATCCTGAGCATATTCTGGCCCTGAGGTTTAAAGATGCTTGGGGGTTGCCCACTTGCTGTGAATTGGGGTGGGCATCCCCTGCTGAGGCTCCTTGTCTGGGCTCAGTGGCTGGAAGGAGCAGAAACAGAAACTGTCTGGCCACCCGCAGCAGGCCCTTGGGCATTTGGGAGGGTCTGCCCTACACCTGTCCCTATGGGCAAGGGTGGGGGGAGGGGGGCATGAGTGGTTAGGGGTGGAGGGCGATCTCTCTTTCCCTGTCCACCCTGCCTGAGTAGGTTTATATTTGTCCCCTTTATTTTTATAAGGTGCTCTGATAGTAGCATTTAAAATCAGTGTAACAGTACAAAAATAAATGGGAAAATTCATGCTAAACATTTAATATCTCAATTTTATTTTACTTAAGATGATATTAAATAGCAAATAAAAACACTGTGATGAGGTTGAGAGAAAGACTATGGCATAAAGGAAAAACCTTCCAGTGTACCTGTAAGGGCACTTTCTTCCCTGCTTTTTTTTGTTGTTGTTGTTGTTTTGTTTATTTATTTGTTTTTTAGAGAGGGGAAAGGAGAAAGAGGGGGAGAGAAACATCATTGTGTGGTTGCCTCTCACTTGCGCCCCCAACTGGGGACCTGACATGCAACTGAGTAATGTGCCCTTACTGGGAAGCAAACCAGCGACACTTGGCTTACAGGCCAACGCTCAATCCACTGAGCCACAGCAGCCCGGGCTTCTTCCCTGCTTTTTAAACAAGGCTCCACATTTTTACTTAGCACTCGGCCTTACAAATTATGTACTCAGAAAGAGTTTGTATTATGTAGAGTATTATATATGATGAATGTATTGTGTAGAGGATTTTATTTTTTTTTTATCATGTATTACAAGTTGTGTAGTCACAAAGAGTTGTTTACCCACCAACAGAAAGAGGAATTCTAGCCTAAAAAGGTTTACTGAGTTTAGTCATGTTTATATATTACTTTCAGAAGGTTAAAGGATTTCCCTCAATCCCTAATCTCTGCCCCTTTTTTATTTTATTTTTATTTATTATTGCCTCTACCATTTCCTTGAAGACTCCTGAAACTTTCAGAAAACTTGAGTTTTCATATCCAGTGCTTGGCAACAGCTGCTCCAGTACTACTTGCAGGTGTTTAGCAATGATTTTGAGGCAAAACTATTTGCTAAGTACACATTAAGCATCAGGAAGAGAGCCCCTAGAAGGATAAGCAGCACCTGCCACAGGACGCATTGCAGTAGAGCTGAGCCTTATCTCCTCCACTAGGTCTCACGGGCTGAGACAGTGCAATTGCACTTGACGCGAAGGGGGCAAGGCAGTAAAAGTGTACAACAATCATTGTTCAATATGTATACTAAAGGAAAATATTATAGAGAGAAATCCTATTAAAATAAATCAATTATAATTATATAATATGTAGATAGCATTAAGGAACTATGAGCTGACAATTTTGTATTCTGCTGTCTTCACTTAAAACGTCAACTGCATTTGTTCTAATTTACTTGACATTTTCTTCTCTTTGGATATTAGTTGTTTCTGGTTTTGCACCCAAAACTCTTCTTTAGAGGTTTTTCTTTAGAATAGATTCCCAATTATTGGGATAAAAAATATAATACTGATAAATATTTTTAAAATAGCTTTCAGAAAAAGTTATAGAAATCCCTACTCCTACAAAATTGAGCATTTTACAGCATTCTTTCCAGCACTTAGATTTTTCCATCTAATTCATCAATTAGTCATTTTTCCAATTTAAAAGGAAATCATACCTCATTGTTGTTTTAATTTGCATTGCATTGATTACTAATAAGACAATATCTATTAGTCATTTTTAATACCTCTTTAACAGACTGTCTTTATGTCCTTCTATAAGCTTGAAAAGGCTATGATGGCAAAGGTGGGTAATATTAGCTCTGGGCTTACATCCTACCAGCACAGCAGTGCTAGCAAAAAAAAATGCTGTGTCCCAAACTGACTATAATTGGCCTGAGTAGGATAACACACACACTCCTTAACCAGTCATCACAAGTAAAGGATAGAGCAGTACTTTCATTTGTGAGGCCTGGGTAATGTGCGAACCATGACACTGGGACATGGAGTCAGCCCAGTGAAGCTGGGAACAACAAACTCCGTGGTTTAGAACAAGTCACTGAGCGACCAAGGAAAACTACATAGTTCCTAAAGATAGACATTGTAGTGTATGGTATAAGTAAGTGCATTTCCATACCCTCAATTCAGTGGGAATGCTTCGAGGCTGCAGTGAATTGAGGAACAGAATGTATTGCAAGTGATCAATTATCAAGTACTTAACTTTCCATATTCAAAAACTAATTCTCCCTTTTAGAACTAAGCATCTGCTAAAAGCAAGTATTGAACTAAGTCTATTGTACACAGTATTTTATGAAAACATCAAGTTGTATCAGGAATGCATGTCCAAACAAAACATCTCTTAACAAATCAGTCATTATGATTGTTTCCTCTGAGTGAAATTTGTCTGGAGTGAGTGAAATAGAATATAACATTTCAATGTTATTGAAATTTATAACGTCATTTTTTCCTTATATACATGAAATGCAGATACAATGGCTTCAAAATTATTTTTCCTGTCTTCCAATACATTTTTTCTGCATCTAAAAAAATACAAAATATTAAAAATAAATAAAATAAAAACCTTTGTAAAAAAATAATAATGGAAGACTATCTCTTTAAAGAGATACACTTTTAGTTTATAGGGTTCAGATGCATATAAACGATGAGAAGCTGATTAAGATGAATTTTGAGATCTTAAAGTTCAACACTGCAAAGAAATATACAATAAAAGACTTCTCTAAAAGTGTAAACAAAAGGACCACAATACATAAGGTTACTTCTTAGTTATTCAGTCTTCTTAATCACATTCCTGTCCACTTATATTTTGATCACAGAGACCACATGTCATAAAACATCAATTCACATTTATTTATGTCAGCCCTGAAGTGTCTGTTAGTATTCTAATTTTCACTGCCCCCTTTTATTGCTGGAAAAAAAAAAGTGTAGGGGCAGGGGACACACAAGGAAGCTAAGTAAGTTGCCTGAAGTCACACAATTCCTAACAGACTCAAAAACGCAAATCCTGTTTCCTCTACTCTAATCCACTAAATCCCTCCAAGAAGCATCATAACCCTCATCAATTGGATTTTCAGAGTGTGCATTCCAATGGCTAGAAACCAGGCAAATTGTAAATGCCACCAGCAAGGGCTAAATATGAATTAGTGAGCACCCGGAGCTGAACCCAACTCCTTACTCTGAACGCTCCATAGTCAGGCCATTTTTCACATACTTTCCTGAGTTCCCTGGATATTATTATAGCTCTGGAAAGAGCTGGTTGGAAAACTTGGCAGCAACTGTGCAAATAAAATGAAATGAATAAGTTTTTCTTTTAAGAGAGTTTATTTCTCCAAAACATCGGTTCAGAAGCTGTGGAAGCAGCCGTATTTAATTAAACAAATTCTAAGAAACCTCATGTTTTCAGTGGAACAGACATGGTTCTTGCCATCTGTCTTTTTGCAACTGCAGTCACCACAGAGTAGATGTGGTAAAAAGGAATCATGATTGTTTTCTTCCCTAACAAACATTTTTCATGAAAATTGTCATCATCTTAACTACTGTCAGAATGAACAATAGATAAAAAGAAGGAGAATTTCCAAGTATGTTTCTGAAAAGGTCCTGATTTCTGTGATAGGCTGTCCGTTTCCTCATTTAAAACGCTTATACAGTTGTTGCCCATTCTAACATGATCAACATTAAAAAATGGAGGCTTTTAGCCAAATGGATGAACACGTGTCTCTTGATTTTGAAGATAGCAGGGTACCTGGAAGTGCCTTGAAAACCTATAGTTAAGAAAAATGCAGAAAGATGAGATGCCACCTGTGCTATGGTACAATATAAAAGAAGTGGAGAATTGACAAGGTGACAGGATTCACTTTTCATCTTGGATAAATTACTAAGTATGTGCAGGTAGGCTTTTTGTGTTTGCAGAGTTGGAGTAGTAATAATGCTAATCAGACTCAGAGGGACATGTTATGGTTACCAGGAAAAGGGATTTTAAAAGCAAATACTTAGTAGTATTATTACCGACATTTTAGATTCTTACTTCTAAAATTATTTACAATGTAGAATCAAATAAATCCCATTCCATAAAATCTCTTGAACCTACATATTTGTCTTTATTTCTGTCATTATTACCCTAATCTAAAATGACATGGTCTCATATCAAAACTGCTTCAACACGCTCCCAACACATATCTCTGCCTCCTTTCTTGCTAAGGCTGACTTCAAGTCTTGAAAAGATGGTGGTTCTCTCTCCCAACCCCATATGTAATTTGAATAAAGTTACTTTATCTTTTAAAAAGATTTTATCATATGACTCTGGTAGACTGTTTGCTTTTTTTTTCTGGTCTTCAAGGTAAGAATATGACTTGCATTTATATAAGACTATTGTTTGATATAAAAATATCTCTGTGTTTGGGTGTCTGCATTCTGGACCATATTAAGCAGAATCTAGAACTAAGTTCTGATGAATAAAAAAAGCCATGAAGATCATAATTTCTCATTCATAAATCTTAATCAAAATTTCAAGCTCAAGAATCACTGTGCAGAATACAACAGGAATGCAACTTATATGGCACTTTATATTTTTGCAAGAGAAAATGCTTTTGAGAAGAACACATCTTTTTTGCCAACTCAGCATCTACTAACTGTTTTCTGGTGGACCATGCCTCCCCCACTGGGTATGCCCTTGAGAGGACTAAAAGCAAGGTAATGAACATGTGATCCAGGCGAGAGCAATCAGAAGCTCTCTTCCTAGAGTCTGAAAACTGAGCAAGTTTATTCATCCTGATGGCAGTGATCTTCAGAACTGTCCATTGATTCTTGCTACCTATATTCCTAGGGCTACTCTAATTCCCATCCTTTGGAGGCCAGGCTCTTTGGAGGCTACAATACCCTTCTACTAATTTCCTTTTTTGTTTAAATTAGCCAGAGTTGATTTTGGTTTGCTACTTGCAACCAGAGAACTCTAATTAATGTGAAATATGGTCAAGATGAAGGCATAGGTAAACACGCCTCACCTACACCCACAACTATAGCAAAATATACAACTAAACTACAGAACAAATTTCACCCAGAACTATCAGAAAATCAAGCTGTGTGGAAGTCTGACAACCAAGGAGTTAAAGAAGCCACGTTCCTCCAGACAGGTAGGAGGGGCGAAGTTGTGGAGTTGCAGAGAGGCACAGAGACAGGGAATGGGTGGTCACACATCCATGTATGGTGGATAAAAAATGGGAGGGATACCTTGAGAGCAAGGGATCCCAGCCCCTGTCTAGACCACCCAGCCTGGGGTCCCAGCACCAGGAAAATAAGTCTCCATAACTTCTGGCTGTAAAAACAAGTGGGAGTTGGAGTGGTGGAAAAAACTGTGTCCTCTTAAAGGGCCTGCAATGGACTTAGGACTCATGCAGACCCCCTCCCTCTGGGATTCAGCACCAGGACAACAGCTGAAGGGCACCAGTGGCATATGGGGAGAAAGTGAAGTGCAAATTGGGAGATAGCTTCTGCTCAGGCAAAATTCTAGAGGCCAGGCAGTGGCAGTGTCCCCTCTGTAAGCCCTCTTCCACACAGAACAACAGAGTGGTGACATGGGTTGCCCAGCCCTCGTGATTACCTAAAGTTCTACCCCATAAAATTTAAAGGTGTGTTAAGACAGGGAGTCAAAGCAGCTCTACCCAATACACAGAAATAAACACAAGGAGGCTGCCAAAGTGAAGAGACAAAGAAATGTGGCCCAAATGAAGGAACAGAACAAAACTCCAGAAAAAGAACTAAATGAAATAGATATGAGCAACCTATGAGATGCACAGTTCAAAACACTGGTTATCAGGATGCTCCAGGAACTCATTGGGTGCTTCAACAGCATAAAAAAGACCCAAGCAGAAATGAAGTTTGCATTAAGTGGAATAAAGAGAAATCTACAGGGAACCAGCAGTGGAGGGAATGAACCCAAGAATCAGATCA
The DNA here is from genome assembly GCF_987537825.1 of Furipterus horrens. Taxonomy (NCBI): domain Eukaryota; kingdom Metazoa; phylum Chordata; class Mammalia; order Chiroptera; family Furipteridae; genus Furipterus; species Furipterus horrens. The sequence goes on from NW_028327179.1 coordinate 29,012,753, forward strand.
ATGATTTGGAACACAAGGAAGGAAACATTCAATCAGAACAACAGGAAGAAAAAAGAATTCAAAAAAAGGAGTATAGGCTTAGGAACCTCTAGGACATCTTTAAACGTACCAACATCCAAATTATAGAGGTGCCAGACAGAGAAGAGGAAGAGCAAGAAATTGAAAACTTATTTTAAAAAATATGATGAAAGGAAACCTACCTAATTTGGTAATAGAAATAGAATTCTACTTAATACAACTGCCACACCTTTTTAGTCCCAAGACAAAGCTAATTTACCTTAAAAAAAAATACCTAAGTAGTACCATAACCTTAATTTCACAACAAAGTCATAAAATAATATAATTAAAAAGGAGAAAATCTGTAACACATGCAGTCTTGATCATTCCTTTCTTTTATGCTTTTATTTTTTTAATTTTATTAAATGTATTGTGGTGACATTGGTTAATAAGATTTTATAGGTTTCAAGTTATGCCTCTTTAGATAGAGGATGGTGCTAAGACTAGTCCAAGTTTTTCTCAAACATGCTGCCCCCCACACACACACCATTTGAGTAGTCATCGAACCTGTTATTAGTCCAAAGTGAGGCAGCTCAACCACACATTGATGTTAAGAACACCTACAGCTCAGAATTCTTGGCTCCTCTCCAGTAGTTTCAGTGTGCTAGGACTTCTTCATACAACTCTTACCATAAGTAAGGGTCTGAATGCCTTCTGCCAAGTCACCACAGGGCCTCCAGATGGGAGAGGTGGGAGAGACTTGGGGTTAATGAAACAGTGGCCATGTTCAGCTCAGTTGCTACCCAATCAACTCTCTTTTCATGATCGATCTTCTGAGAGACAAAATTCCTCTAGCTTCACATGTGACTTTCAAGTAAATATTTTATTTTCCAGCTTATTTGTAATATGAAAATTTAACCATAAAATAATGAGCTTTTGAAAAGCAAACAACAGCAAACGTATAAATCCAAAAGGATAGTATTTTAAGTAGATATTTTAAGATTATACATTTTGTGAATAGAGCAAAAAATATTTTTATAAAACCTGTGTTAGAATTAGTCTCATTATTTTTTTGGCCATCACAATATATAGTGCCAAATGAGTTTTTTGTGTCTAAAAAATCAAGTTTATCCTCAAAGAATGAAAATATGGTGATTTTTCAAATGATAGTCAAAGTTGCAGAACAATGTGTATAGGAAGATCTCATTCTGTAAAAACAAATACAAACACGTCCAAGACACATTTCTCTTCCTATTTTAATATAGCATTTTTTCATTTCTAAAAAGCTATTATTAAAATAATGATTCATCATATACTTATTGGCATCTGAGAAATGAAAAATATTATAGATAATCTAAATGTCCCCAAGTATTCCATCCTACTTTAATATTCCTTGTTATTAATATCTAAATCAAGTGGCTCAAGTTTTTATCCAATCTCTACAGTACCTAGCACCCATACCAAAAGATTCCATAGAACCCCTATCATCATCTCTTGGTCCAAATAACTGATCCAGCTACTTTCAAAATTTTATTGTTCAATTACAGTTGACATACAATATTATCTTAGTTTCAGGTGCACAACATACTGATTAAAACATTTTTATACCTTATGAAGCAATCATGCCCATTAAGTCTAGGACCCATCTGACACCATACAGCGTTTTTTACAATATTATTGACTATATTCCTTATGCTGTACTTTACATCTCTGTGACTATTTTTGTACCTGGCATTGGTATTTCTTAATCCCTTTCACCTTTTTCACCCAACCCCACTCCCATCTGGGGACCACCAATTTGTTCTTTGTATCTATGACTTTGTTTCTGTTTTGTTTGTTCATTTATTTTGTTTTTTAGGTTCCACGTATAAGTAAAATCATATGGTATTTGTCTTTCTATGACTTATTTCACTTAGCATAAAACTGTCCAGGTCCATCCATATTGACATAACTAGTTCCATTTTATCTATTGTATACAGCACACATCTTCTCTATCCATTCATCTATCAATGGACATTTAGCTCTGGCTCTTTTTGATCTGCACTCCTCACCTCACTCTCCTTTTCTGCACTTCTTCAAGTGCTTCTGCATTAACTGTCTCCATTTCCAAAACATCATTAACACAAAGCTTTATGGAAATCCACACTTTTACTGGAATTTGAGGAAAACAGAAACGTATTACAGGTCAGCACAAAATAATAAGTAACATTAAATGGAATTTTATAAATAGCAACTTTTCTTAGGCATCCCAGTCCTAGGGAATTTCTCAATGGCAATTTTACCCCTGGGTTCCATTTTCCACCATATTTTGGAGGATCTATTTCTCCCTGATTCATACATCTTTTTGAAAGTTCCTCCTTTTTCAGTTCTAGCTGCTGGAGGAAAGTCAGTATTTCTAAGACATTTTATGCAGAATAACCTCTACTCCACAACAGACTCATAATATTATTTCATTTTTTAAAAAGTTGTTTATTTACTTCAAAACAATTATGACCTGGCTGAGGGGGTTGGGTGGGGACTAGGGTGCATAGATGAAATGGATTGGACATGTGTTGATAACTGAAGCTAGTTGATAACTTCATAATACTAATCTTTCCATGTTTATAGATGTAATGCAAAAATAAAAAAGTTTTTAAAAAGATAGATAACACTTGTGGGTGAATATAAAGATGAGGTTTTTTTTGTAGAGGTAAACATCTCACTATCAGAAGTCGGTAAGTGTTTATGGGGCAACTCTTACAAATGGTAAAAAGCTGCATAGAAGCAATTACTTCCAATCCTGCTTTTTTAAAAAGCTTATTAAGGTAATTTCATAAAAGACATAAATTCATAAATATTATTGCTCTCGCTCCTCTTTCTGAAATTCTGCACATGCTATTCCCTCTACCTGGAACACGTGCCTAGTCTTCTGCCCCCACATTTACCTGCTGACTTTAGTCATATGTCAGATCTCACCTTCTTTGGAAAGCAGTTTTTCCTAGACTAACTTAGGTTCTCCTGCTATGTGCTCTCATAGCTATTTTTCCCTCCCCTTCTCAGCACTCACCACACATTAATCATATGTGTTTATGCCTCGATTGCACAGTCCCTAGGGGCAAGGACAAAACATGTCTTGTCCTGGGCGACAGCCAGAGTATTTAGCATTGTGCCCAGGATATGGAAGGCAATCAATAAACATTTGTGAATAAATGATTGAGTTGATTGAATGAAACTGGGGAAAAGCACTATCCTAGTTCTTAGTTCCTATAAAGTAGATACAATACCTATGTGTTGAAATAAGGCAGGTGAAGAAATGGGAATTTAGAATCAGGGCTGTTCAGAAAGGAAATTTAGGTTAATGTTAAGTGGATATCAAGCTGGAGAGCCCTTACCTTCTCAGTGAAGTAGGAGGTTCAGAACACAGTGAGTAAATGGGGAACAATGAAAACAAATCACATACAAACAAATTTGGATTCTTTTCAGATCTATTATATTTCCTTTCAATCTGTCATCATTGTATTCATGCATGATTTATCTGTACTGTCAATTATTATATTATATAATGTAGGAAAATTTTCCAGGAACAAAGGGCACTGAAGTATATTATTTTAAGGTAGAGCCTATTTTTTATGTGTTAATTCCGTGAAAGGATGAGCCAAAATGGTATAAGAATGGGTAATACATTGTCTGTTTTGTGATTTATGTTTTTGTACATCTTTGTGTGTGTGTGTTTGTATGACTTTTGGTGAAAAATAACTCCCTCATTGGGCTGATCTGTTGGGCATTATATAAATTTTAAAAATATCATCAAAACTCCCCCCCGCTTTTTTTTTCTTAGAATTATTGAGTTGTCAAGGTTTTCTCTGGTAATTTTCTAATATTCCCCCTACCATCACAGCAGGACTGATTTCTTTTCCCTAACTCAGAAAAAGCATTAGGCCTAGCCTTGAAATGAAGGTTTTCATAATATTTAATCTTTTTTCCTGACTTCGCTGTAGCTTAAGTCCCATTACTCCTGGTCTTGTCCTTGTTGACTAATGAGGATAATTGGTCCCTTTCCTCCTGAAAACATCCTTTTATGTATTTTGGAGAGTTATTATGGCCCTTTTCAGCTCTCTCTTCTCTAGGCAAAACAGGCCTGATTCTCTTAACCTTTCCTCACAGGGCTGATTTTGCAAACCTTTGATCATTTTTGTTCTTCCCCTCTGAACTCTCTCCAATTTGTCTGTCTCTTTTAAAGGTGGTGTCCAGGAGAGAATTCAATCCTTCATTTGAATCTTAACTGATATGTTATTAACATGGCCAATGCTTAGTGAATGTGTTATAGAATCTTAAATATTATTTGTCCAAATTCTAGTATAGAAGTTCCCTTTACTTAAAAAATAATAGACATTTTAATTCAACATTCAATGTTCTTTAAATAGTTTACAGAATAGTATACCACAGTATTTGAACAATAGTGGATAAAACTTGAGTTAGAGATACAAGATAACATTTTTAGAGTAGATGCACTTCCTAAAGAAAAATAAATAGGGCTTTTCAAATACAAGAAAGACTTCCACAAAATTCTGTCATTCTGCTCTGTTGTGTAGGATTGAATGTTTGTAAAAGACTTTATTCTTTGTTTACATTGCTTTGAGAATCTCCTGGGAGTAAGTAAACTTTCACAAAAACCCAAGTTGATCTAGAGCTTATTTCATTGATTTGCATCACAGCTTAACATTGTACTAGTAGTTACCAAAAACTATAGTCCATCAGCTGGTTGGACAAAAGGAGAAAGACCTATTCCACTTGAATGTGAGAAAAGACTAAGGAATGGTTTAGAAAAGGATAGATTTTACATTTTACGTCATTAAAAACTTAAGGTTGTACCAAAATATCTACTTAAGTTATTTCATTTGTACTATTTCTTCAAATTAAGTAATTTAGTAAACCCCCACTCCCAAAATACTACGGACAATACAAAAAGACATATAAAGCATCAACCCTTGCTTTTGCAGGGTTTGACCTCTAGCAGATGAGACTAGACAAAGAAGCATGAAATACAGTGGTACCTCGGTACTCATCGTTAATTCGTTCCAGAACTCATGACAAATGCTGAAACTAACAAGTACCAAGCAAATATTTCCCATAAGAATTTTTTCCTAGCAGGGCAGCATCATGACTCATACAAGTTCTAGCAAGTGCAACAGGTCCCAAGCAAGCGCCGAGTGCTGAAACACTTTTCTTGTCAAAATGCGACGAGTACAGGGTTTGACGAGGTCTGAAGCTGATGAGTACCGAGGTATGACTGTACTGGAAAAGCAGTTTAATGCTTCACTGAGTGGTACTAAATATAAATAAAATAGCAATTCAGTGATAAGAAGAGATAGATGGCTTTGTAGAAGATATGGGCTTACAGTGAACCTTAGAAAACAGGCAGCAGAAAAGAAAGGGAGAGAGAAGAAGACAAACAAAGGCAGGAAAGGAGAAAGTAATACGCTGGGTCTCCAGAGGACAGAGAGGAAACTGACTTGACGGGCATAAAGAAGTGAGCTGAGGAACTGTGAGGAACTAGTAAAGCAGGCCATTCTGATGAGCGTTTAAGTTCAATGTGGTGGACAACTCAGGGCACTGAAGGATTGATGAGAGTTGCTATTTGGGACGATTAGTCGGGTGGCAGCCTGCCGTGTGGATGGGACGAAGGGGGCAGTGCTAAAGCAAAGGGAGCACCTGTGAGCATTCTATCCATCACCAAGTGCTTTGGGCTGTCAAACTTGTCCTTTTAAATATTCGAGCCCAATTATTCTCCCTTTGCTATACTGCTAGGTGACTTTCATTCAAGTCAGAAAAATAGTCAATAGACATTTCAGTCTTAATCCATCAACACATGTATTTGAAGCAACTTACAGACCCAGAAAGACCATTTATGTGTGTATATTAATAGAGATTCAACTTCAAATGCTTAACTCTGATAAAACTTTTGTTGGAGAGAGAGAGAAAAGGGGCTGGGCTGGGGAGGAGAGGAAGGGAGAAAAGGGATTGGGGAAGAGAGAGAGAGACAGAGACAGAGACAGAGAGAGATGTGACCAGTAGATGTCACTCTTGCTAGCCTACCTCAGTGGGCTTAAAATAAAAGAGCTTTCAGTGCAAGAGAAAATTGTAAAATCCATAGTACTTACAGATGAAATTCTCCCCAGCCCGGCACTCCCCCACATCAAATCTCTGCTCAAAGGGTGCACTCAGGCTATCTGTCTAAAGGCATATTATAATTTCTAAAATAGGCTGGCTGCAATTGTTACATTCTTATTTTTAAGCCAGCTTCCTTCCTCAGCACTGTGGATTCTGCAGTGCTGTGTGCAGGGCCGGACCGTCACTTTTTAAGCAGCAAACCCAGTCAGTCATAGTGACTTAGTGGTTAGTGCTTTTTCAAAGGATGTAAAAATTTTTAATCACTTAATATCCGACTTGGAGTGCTTGATTTAGTTGCATGTGTCCCAGGTCAATTGCTACAGAATCCCAGAGTTCTCTGTGTTGCTGTTTCACAATGTAGCTTTTATTTAATACAGTGGGCAATTTGGAAGCTCAAAGCACCCTTTCTCATTGTTTACACAGTCCTCATTACTGAGCTTTAACGATATTTTGGACATTTAAATTATTCTACATGTTTAGGCTATAGCTTATGTTCTAAAGATAACATCGTATAACAATATGTTTTGTGTACCTAATAAAGGCTCTTAAGTAGCGTTGTATGTACTTTTTGTAAATATATACTATATTAAATACCTTATGAATATTTAATGACCATCCCCTATGGCAACTGAATTGTTTTTAACACAAATTCTTGGGGTCTTTTTCTACTCTTCAAAGATACTATTTAAATTAAGGTACTGGGAAGCCAGCCACACACTAAAGTGGAAGCCATCTTAAGTATCTGGATGTTTTGCCATCTCCTGTTTTTCTTTGGGGTGACAGATACATGTGACTTCAGCTCTTGTTTCTACCCCTGATTGTAATTTTATAAAACAGCGAAAGATGGAATATCATAAAATACAGTTTCATTGAATTAATGTGATTGAATATGAAGATGTATTTGTTCTTCAAATTCATTAGAGTGGGTATAAATTTTATCAGAAAGTTGCATTTTTCTTTGATATTTCCAAATCTTAATGTTTTTTTCCCAGGAACTTTGGAAGGCATATGGAGTCAGGTCTTCGTGCCTTGTAGAAAATAATATCTTTTTGGACTTCCGGCCAAGATGGAGGCTTAGACGGACACGCTAGGTCTCCCTCTACAACTAGAGAGGAATACAACTACTTCAAAACAAAGGATAACTAGAAATTCCAGAAAATAAAACTACACGGAAGTCCAACATATGAAGTTATAAACCAGCGGTGCCATTTGGGCAGGTAAGAGTTAAAGAGGGCAGTGCTGTTTGCGGTCGCACCCGGAGCGGCGGGCGGCGAGGAATCCCGGCTGCGCAAGCCCCTGGCGGTGCGCGACCCCGGCGAGGAGTCCCGGCTACACAAGCCCCTGGCGGTGCGCAACTCCGGCGCTGGGGAGAGCGGCCGCCGCATCGCCTTGAACAGTGAGGCCCAGGGGTACGGGAGGACGGATCCCGGTCTCCTAGCTGAATAACTGTGTGAATCCATCTTGGACCCCCGCCCCCAAAGAAAGCACCACAGGGCTGCGAAATAGGTTGCAGACAGGCAGGCACCGGTGGCTGATTTGTGACGCCAAACGGTGCCCGCCGGTCGCTGGGTCATTACGAGTACACAGGCACTGCCCCCTACAGCCGGCCCAAGAAAACAAAACGCATCTGTCAAAATGAGGCAGACAACTATAGAAATCCCGGTGGCACAGCTCACCAGACAGCAGATAGAGAACCTGACAGATGAACAGATAAGAAACCTGTCAGAGGCTCAGTTCTGGGCCATTGTTATCAGGTGGCTTACAGAATTCACAAAAGAGCAGGAAAAAGATAAGAAAGAAGCGAAAAAATTTCATAACGAAAGGAACAAAACCGCATACGAGATAGAAGGTGAGAAAAAATCCAGAGTTCATTTCAACAAACTGGAATATGGAGAAGGAACAAGCAGTCAACCAATGCAGAGAGAGGAAATGGGAAGCAACAATGAGAGGATCAGAAACCTCTGGGACAGCTATAAAAGGCCCAACATAAGAATCATTGGTTTGCCAGAGAATGAGGAAGATGAACTAGAACTTGAAAAATTGAGTGAAAATATAATAAAGGAGAACTTCCCAGACTTGGGGAAGGGAATAGACTTGCAGGTCCAGGAAGCAAGGAGAGTTCCCAAGAGACTGGACCCAGGGAGAACCACTCCAAGACACATTATAATCAAAATGTCAAAAATTAAAGATAAAGAGAGAATCTTAAAAGCAGCAAGAGAGAAGAAAAGAATTATGTAAAAAGGGGTCCCAATTAGACTATCAGCTGACTTCTCAAGGGAGACCCTACAGGCAAGAAGGGACTGGCAAGAAATATTCAAAGTAATGAAAATCCAAAACCTACAACCACGAATACTCTATCCAGCGAAATTGTCATTCAGAATAGAAGGACAGAGAAAGTGTTTCCAGGACAAAATAAAACTGAAAGAGTTCATTAGATCCAAACCACTGTTATATGAGATGTTAAAGGGACTGGTTTAAAAAAACAGAAGCTAGGGAGATGAAACAAAGGCAAACTAAATAGGCAACGAGAGTGGAAAAGGAACTGTGGGTACGGGATGCATATTGGGGGGAGGTCAACAGGGAGGGGGAATGGGGAAAGGGAGGGAGATGATATAGGAATTGGGGATCAAGGTAGGAGGGAATGGAATAGACGGAGAGAGGTTGGGAGGAACTGTATGCACAACTAATGGACATAATCTAAAAGGGGGGGACAACTGGAGGGAGGGGGGCCACCGGGTGGAGGGGAGCAGAGGGAAGGGAAATTGGCACAAATGTAATATTTTAATCAATAAAACACATTAAATCTGGAAGAAAAAAAAAGAAAATAATATCTTTTTTTTCCAGACATATGCATCTCTGGGGAACTACTTGGTCACTTCCTCAGCTGGACTTCTAATTACACAAAATCAGAGACTCATCTCGCACTGAGATTTGATGTGGGGGAGAGCTGGGTTGGGAAGAATTTCGTCTGTAAGTACTATGGATTTTACAATTTTCTCTTGCACTGTAAGCTCTTTTATTTTAAGCCCACTGAGGTAGGCTAGCAAGAGTGACATCTACTGGTCACATCTCTCTCTCTCTCTCTCTCTCTCTCTCTCTCTCTCTCTCTCTCTCTCTCTCTCTCTCTCTCATGTTCTCTCTCTCTCAGGCTCTGGGCAATGTAGAGAATTAAGAAGATTCTGAGGGCAAAGACCTTCAAGGTCCCAGACACGATGAGCTGGCCCGGAGTGTGCAAGCAGCCAGCTTTCTGAGGGAACTGTGGTATACAAAAGGAAAGTGTTCTTTCTCCCCACCTCAAGCCCTCCAAAGAAAACTTTCTTTTCTTTCCATTTAATCTAACTCACCGCAAGAACAGATCCAGGTGACAAATTCCTTGAGCAGTATCCATGCAACATGGAAGTGAATGACCAGAAAAGTTTACTTATATGTGTGTGAAGATGTGAAAAAGTACATCAATCCTAGTTTTAAATGCCCTACAGGAACTTACTTCTCTGAAACATTATATATATGAGGGGGATCTAAAAAAAACCAGAATTTATTTATAAAAAATATGTATTTATTCTTACTTGTTTAAACTTTAGTCACCTTCAAAGTACTCTCCATTTGATGCAATATAGCTATCAAGACTTTTTTCCATTGCTCAAAACAGTTTTTGGATTTATCAATTTTGATGACTTTTTGTGCTTCTGCCATTTTTTGTTTACCCTTGAGGGCTTTTTTAATCTGGAGAAACAAAAAAAAAAAGTAGGTCGGGGTGAGACCGGGTGAATAGCACGACATGGGAGTCATGCCATTTCTGGTCAACAACTGCTGAACACTCAGTGCCTCTGTGGGCAGGTGTGTTTGTAAATCACCCATCATGAAATGGGCAAAAGTGTTGAAAGAGTCTTCAAAAAAATTCACTGAAGCCGAACGAAGCCTCTCATGATAACGCCAGCTGGTACATTGATACTGATGAGTTTCTAGAAAACTCACCTAGCAGGAGAAGCCTGAACTACAAGGGGCCCACCCTCTGGAAGAGAATTCTGGTTTTTTCAGTTTCCCCATGGTACAGTGTGATGAGTTCTTATGTCGATTTTTACATTCAGATTTTTATACATTGATTTAATTTCAAAGAATGAACATACAATTCTTTTTGTAAATAAAAATGGAGATACAAAAAGAAAGAAATATTTATATTGGCAAAATAGAACAAGACTTTGAAACAATATAAATAACTTAAAAATACTTTTGATAGTGAAGAATATGGGATTGTTCTATCCGTCATAAATATGTATAAGTCAAAGGTTTATAAATCTCAAAATAACCTTATAATCATTCAGTTTTCCTCATCATTTCTTCTGTAGCAAGAAACCAAGAACCTTAAGTAATATGAAAAAACTGATATTGTGGGATCTGTATCTCAAAAAGTAAAATATCTACCACTGTTATTATGGAGACTTCATTTTATAAGGTAAACTGTTTACCCACTGATATTGTGGAGTCTGTATTTTATAAGGTACAATGTTTACTCACAAAGAGAGTTTACATATTTTCCATTAATAATACTTTCAGGAGTTTGTTACTTCTATTGTAGGTGGCCTCAAAACAACCAAAAGAAACTACTTGTAGTCCTTCCTTCTATCAGAAGCGATGAAGAGTCTTCCTAGTTTATATGATGCAATAATATTTGTAATGTAGATGGTTATTTCCACTTGAGGTCAAAATGTGGTAACAATAGAAAATTAGACATTTGGCAGAAATCCCAAGTTTTAAGCTTAAAGAAACAGAAGAACTTTTTGATCACTGGAAACTTGAAAAAAAAAAAAAAAAAAAAAACAACAACTCCAAAACTTTGTATATAACTATATTAAAATGCCTTTGCAAATTAACAATTTGTAATCTGTAGTGAAGTTAATGGAATGTCTTACTCTAAACTAAAATTTAATAGTTCAGATGGAAAGCCCAGATTAGAGGGAACAAAGCCATTAAAACTCGATGCAAGGCATCCCAGGAGACGTGTGCTCTGCATGGCCACTTGTCTGGAGTTCTCTTTGGAAATGCTCTCTGTCCGGATGCTCCCACACTCCACGTGGGCCCCATGCCAGTAGCACACCACGTCCGAGAAAAGAGAAGGGATGTGAAGTCAGGAGCTTGACTTGGCTTCCCAAATCCAAACTCTGCACGGTCAATAAGAAGGGGAAAGGGGCTTGTGGCTACACAAAGCACGTCTCATAAACTGTTTCACGGTATTTAAAACAGATTTTAAATATATTAACTGCTATACTTACGTCTGCTTATCCTTTCAGGTGTTACTGTTGCAGAGTGTGCAGGTCGTTCCCTCCATAAAAATACCCAGACAAGGGCGCTCAGGAGTGAGCAGGCTGAGTGCCGGCCTGGGCTGTGGGACCAATTCAAACAAGACACTATATGGCTAGTGGCAGCCCTCCATCCTTTACACTGTGCTCTGTCCTTTCTCCTTTCTCTCTGATATGACCCATGCACCACAAGAGGAGAGGCAGCATTGTATATTTCCTTGTGTAAATTCCAAAAAATTATCCCTCCCCCTCAAATCACACATTTGGCAGAAATAGTAAGTTAATAACATTAAATAATAACTTCTTAAATAAGTGAGTTAGTCACTGAAAAATTTTGAGATTTACAGAATTTGGTACATTTTAGAGGGGGTCCTTTCAGGCACGGTCCTCAACTGTGAATGCCGGTGACTAGTGTCAAGGCAATAATCATAGAGGCCAGAAAGAGCTGGGCTTTTTAAGTACTACTTAGCAGCTGGGGTAGAAGAACTTCTCCATGAAGCTGTGCTTGGGGGGACCTGGAATGCCCGAATAACCACCCCAATGAACATCATCTCTGCTGTCTTGCTGTAGAACTTTAAAAGTCCATCTCCTGCCCTGGCTGGTGTGGCTAAGTGGATTGAGCACTGGCCTGTGGACCAAAAGGTTGCCAGTTCAGATTCCCAGTCAAGGCACACACCTGGGTTGTAGTTCAAGTCCCCAGTTGGGGGCATGGGAGAGGCAACTGATCCATGTTTCTCTAGCACATTGTTCCTCTCCCTCTCTTTTGCCCTCCCCCTCTCTAAAAATAAATACAATATTTTTTTTAATTAAAAAAAAAAAGTCCATCTCCTCTCTGAGCTAAGATGTATAATCTCAATGGAAGTGCTATTGCCCCCAAGTGAGCAAAAATTGGATCTTGGGGGCAGAAAAAAAATCACTATATATATATATATCTATATATCTATATATATATATATAGATATATATATATACAAACAGATATTTCATAAAAGGATATTCTGCTGACTGTGGTATTCATTTTTCATGGGGAAAGAGATTAGGAAAATATGTCCATAAAGGCTTGTGTGGGAAGAGGGGCACAATGATGAAAACCAGTTGGAAAACACTGGATTCAGGCATGTTCTTTAGTAAAGTATATATCAAATTATGTTATCAGTAAAAACAGAAAAATCAAATGACTGACCAGCAATTATTGAGCAACAATATGTGCAGCATTCTATATGAGCTATTATAAGAGAGCCAAAGAGATACAAAATGTAGTTCCTTTTTAAAAAGTACTTATGTGTGTATGGATTAGTTGGATAAAGAGAATCTAACACAGAATAAATAGTTGCTGATATGGATTGCAACATCTGAATAAAAAATACTATTTAAAATACAGGGTGGGACAAAAGTAGGCTTACAGTTGTTCATATAGAAAATAATACAATAATTAATAAATAATAATAGAAGAATAATCTCTGTGTTTCATGTACTCACAATGGTAAACCTACCCTGTACTTTAATAGTGGGAAACAGTTTATGAAAAGGCCTAAATAATTGTCCAAACAATAAGGTCAAGTGTAGCTCAAAGGTAAGAAAGATAGGGTGGCGATCAGGGAGGGATTCATACAGCAAATGGGATTTGAACTGGACTCTAAAAGAGAGAAGGGGTTTGACTCAACAGAGAAGATATGAAAAAATACCCAATCGAGAAAGTAGCTTTGGGACTAGGGACTTGCATCAGAACGCAGAGTAAAACTTTCAAGCCCAGAAGGAAAATAAAGTCTCAAAGGATCAAGGAGAGAGTTTAGAGACTTAAGCCAAGTTTTGGTCAGTTTGATGGTTGCACTGGGACTTTCTTCTTCTTTTCCATTAAAAAAAAAACTACAATAGCAATTTTAGTGCATGTGAGGTGGTATCTTGTGTTTTTCTAATTTACATTTTTATTTAGTAAAACATACATAAAATTTACCATTTTAATCATTTTTAAGTGTACAGTTCAATGACATTCCATACATGCACATTATTGTACTACCATTAGAACCATCAATCTCCAGAACTTTCTCACCATTCCATACTGAAACTCTCTACCCATTAAATGATGACTGGCCCCTTCCCCTCTTCGCTAACCCCTGCTAACCACTGTTCCTCATTGTCTCTATGTATTTGACTTTTTTTATGTACGTCATATAAGTGGAATCATACAATATTTACCCTTTTGTGTGTAGCTTATTTCATTCAATATAATGTCTTCAAGGTTCATCCATGCTGTAGCATGTGTCAGAAATCTATTGCTTTTTAAGGCTGAATAATATTCCACTGTATCAAGCTCTTCCTTCTTGTTCCAACTCTCTTGATAACTGAAACTGAGAGACTAAAAGTGCAAGCATCCTTTCAAAGGCCTTAGAATACTTTAGTCATAGGGAGACCAGATTACTCCAGGTTGAACTACAGTCACTGAGAAGACCCTCTAAATAAGGGTAGATATCAAGGCTCTCAAGAAAACACCCCTTCATCCCTGACCGGTGTGGCTCTCAGCTGGTTGGATGTCATCATCCTGCAAAGCAAAAGATCACCAGTTTGATCCCTGGTCAGGGCACGTGCCTGGGTTGAGAGTTTAGCCTGGTCAATGTGTATGAGAAGCAACTGATCAATGTTTCCCTCTCACATTGATGTTTCTCTTCCTCTTTTTTTCCCTCCCTTCCCATCTCTCTAAAAATAAATAAATAAAATCTTTTTAAAAAGATACAAAAAGAGACCAAGTTACTGTAAAATGACATTAAAACAGGGAGACTAAGACATAGAAGTTTAAGTTTTCTTAACCCCAGATATATACTTAGAGCAGGAGTCTCATGGGGAAGATAAGATTGGTCATAAAAAAAAATAATGAAGAAACAAGATTTTTTTTTCTTGCACATATAATTTGCAAATTTGAGGACTTACTATTCAATACATTGCTCCTACTGTGGAAATAGCTTGCAAAGGTGGCTCAAATTTTCCATCCCTTTCTGTATTCATTTCCTTTATAATGTAAAGTTGCAGCCTCTTCCATCAGGATTTAGAGTCTATTTTTTGAATATGAGCTGGACTTATGATTTTCTTTGTCCAAAAGAACATGGTAGAAATTATGATATACCACCTTCAAGTCTAGGCCTCAAGAAGCCTTTCATTGCTTGTGTTCACTCTCCTTGACCTCTACCATCACCATGAGAAGAATCCTGACTTAGCTTGCTGGAGAAGAAAACCACATGAATTGGTTGCTTCTTGCACTCCCCCAACTGGGGACCTGGCCTGCAACCCAGGCATGTGCCCAACCAAGGATCAAACCATCAAAATTTCAATTTGCAGAATGATTCCCAACCCACTAAGCCATGCCAGTCAGGGCCTAGTCTCTTTTTGAAAGCTGCTTTATCCTTCAAATTCTCTCTCTTCCCCTGTTCCTCCTTCAGACAGCACCTCAGTGTTAGGAAGGCTCATGTGGCATCATGACAATGGGAAAGGAAAAACTTGGAGTCAAGATGTAGAAATGACCTAAATGTTCATTGATAAAAAAACAAATAAAATATATAAATATAAATATAAATATAATGGAATATTATTCTGCCTTTAAAAGGGGCTTTCCTCTTCTTCTCAGTTCAAACTCTTCAATATTATATATCTTTTCTGTCCTAGGGAAGAATTTCAAACCCTACCCATCACAGGCAGAAGATAAGTCTTACTTATACTATGGAGAAAAGTCTATGTATAAGTTGGCCAAACTTGGGTGTGAAAGCCATGGGACAACTAGAAATTAGGCATGGCCAGGGATAAAATATATCAGTGTAATATGCTCCCCTCCCCCCAAAGAAAACATTTAAAAATGAGAAAAAAAGGGGTAATCAAGGGTGATTGCAAAATGTCCTACCTCTGTGACTGGGAGAATTTTGGAGACCATCCTGCCTGAGTTGGAAGTAATGACAAAATCCTTTGAAATGTCTACATGAAGATGTATAACTGGAATTCAGGGAAGAGGTTTGAAGAAGAGAAGTAGACTCAAGGCTCGTGAGCATTGCACATGCCAAAAAGTTCGGCGCTTAGTAAGATATCCCAGGAACAAGACGCTGACAGGCTCCATGTGTGGGGAAGTCAGAGAGATGGATGGTCTTTAAAAAGCAGCAATCAGAAGACTAAGAGAAGAACCACCAAATAGTATCTTGAGGGAGGGGCCCTGCCTTTGTGATCTTTGTTTCACTAATGCATATAGGTACCTACCATTGTAGTAGACACTCAGTACTGTGTTTAGAGGAAAGAATTAATAGAAACAAGGAAGACAGGCAGGAAAGAAAGAAGAAAGACTGGATTAGGGTAGGGTAATGCCAGGAGAGCCATGTGTGGCAGACAGAACAATGGCTACCTGAAGATGCCCGTGTTTCAGTCCCTGGAACCTGTAAACATGCTATCTCATTTAGGAAATCGGACTAAGGTCACAACTCAGAGATGCGAAGATTACCCTGGATTACCTGAGTGAGCCCAATCTAATCACATGAGCCCTTTAGAGCAGAAGAGTGAGTCAGAGAGATGTGATATGAGAAGGACTCCATTCAGTGTGGCAGGTTTAGCAGAAGGAGCTATGAAATAAGCTAAGGAACACAGTGGCCTCTAGAAGCTGAGACCAGCTTTCATCTGATAGCCAGTGGAAAGCTTGGACCTCAGCCCTACAGTGACCATGAACGGTCGGTCAATCAACAACCAACTCCACAAACAGGCAATAAATTCTCCCCCGGAGCCTCCGGGAAAGAATGCAGTTTGCAGTCACCTTCATTTTAGTCTGATGAAACTGGTGACAGACTTCTTTCCTACAGAAGGTTATATTTTATACATAATAATTAATTATAAATAATGAAATGTACAAAAATTAGAAGAAGTGATTCATTTATAATTTCATATTGAAGCACAATGTTTTGTTATCAGATAAACTATATAATTTATCTGTATAATCTTAGAAACTTAATTCACTGGGCCTCGGTTTACTCATTATTAAAAACCAGATATAATACTGTACCCCGCTTACAGACAAAGGGCTATACCAGGTTACTTCTTGAAGTCCTTTCCCAGATCAAAAAGCTCTGACTCAGAGATTGTTACTTTTCCCTACATGTCCATGGGGACCTATAGCAGACCATCCTACTTTGAGATTAGGCAGAAACCAAGTCAAAATTGCAGTCCAATATAATCAAAGGCTGTTCAGATGTCTTCAGCACAGACATTAGGGATAGCAAACAGGGTTCACACGAAGCATCATTGTTTATTGTCAGTTGTCATTGTCAGTTGATTGAGGCTGCTGACTAGAGTACTGTGATAAGGAGGATTCTGAGGCCAATTCCAGGCTAACTAAATCTTGTGTTTCAGTATTGCTATCCAAGTATAGTGACTGTCAGGGGTGTAAGGAGGCAGAGTGTGGCTACGCAAACCTCATATGTACCATCTCTGCAGTGTGGGGTAAGGATGACTAAGAAGTATAAAAATTTACCATTGACATTGCTTGCTATTTCTTGGAGGAGAAAACATTTGATCTGAGCCTTGAAGTGGGTAAATTTCAGTAGAGAGGACGAGGACAGATCATGATGTTATGCCACATATATATGATATGTATGGGAAGGTGAGCAAGAACTGGTGTTAAAAAACCATAGACTGACTCTCTCAACCTCCATTCACCTTCTTTCTAGTTGTCTTCATGTACACCAAGACAGCTTGCAACTAGGATTCTGGCTGCGACGACATGCACTGTATTCCATGTAGAAAGCCGAAGTGAAGGAATGGCCATTTTCATACTCCTTTTGGTTCTTTATTGCTAGCTATAGGATATAGAAATGAGTTTTGGGGTTTTTTCCCCCTCAATCAGATTCTAGTGCCCTCCCCCTCCGCCCCAGGTTCTTTGGTTGAGAGGCAATTAATTGCCATGTTATTGATGGCAGAAGTTCCTGATCCCTGGATTGCTGCAATATGTTTTTGAGTTATATCTATCTGGTAACAACCTCCATGGTACCTTAGAAGTTGTCCTGGGAGGCCCAGCCTAGATCCTTCATTCAGCCCTTCTGACACTATTGTAAATATCCAATAGCCTGGATTGAATCCCTTGCTCTCTAAAACATCTAGAATGACTTCAGCTTTCTACACTGAATCCCAAACTAGGGGCAGAATGGTCAAAGATGCAAAGGTGGAAAAGTGTTGGTATGATCAGGGAACAAAGAGGAATTTAGCTTGATTGAAGAAATAAGATTATTTTGGGAGCTCTAGAAGTTGAAAATGGACTGGATTGATGGGCCACAGGCAGATTTTGGAAGCCTTTCATGCCACAGTGGGGAGTTCAGACTTGACTTCATCACTAGTGAGGCAGAATGGGGTGAGGTTGTTGGAGAGACTGGGGATAAGAAGACTAATTGGAGGGCTTTAGGTGGGGAGGGCCTAGAATAAGGTAGAGAGGCTGTGGGTGAGAGGAAAAAATAAATACAAGGACATGAGAAAAGGTTGAAAATTGTATGTAAGGTATAAAAAATGCAATATTCCTGACCTCCAAAGCTCATTGGATTAAAAGTACTACTTTGTCACAAAACAGCTATGAATGTAAATAGGTCAATATATATGAACATTAAGTATAATTCCAGGAGTTATGACTTCATTCAATAAAAATGAAAATTTATATTCTCCTTTGGTTTCTTCCTCAAAGTTAGACAAACTGGTTTTGATCCATCCACAGGCTCTGTCCACTGACACTGCTCCCCTTCACTGCTGAATCATTGCAGACACTGTCCAAGTAAAATATTAGTCCCTGAGATTCTGGAATAGTGCCCTTTCCTGGCAGTGTGAACCTAACAGAATAAAGGCCAAGACTGAAGAAATGTCCCCTGAGAAGTCCCGCTCCCAAGCCACCAAAGTTTCTTCCCTAGTTCCCAGGCCAGTCACATCTCTCAAGTTAGAGGCATTGTCCCTTTCTGTCAAGTATCTTCTATGCCCAAGCACAGAGCCAAGATAATTACATCTGTCATCTCATTTTACTGTTATGATCATCTTTATAATGAATATTTTCTTCATAATTACACAGATGAGGAAACTGAGGCTCAGAAAGTTTACAAAAATTTTGACCTATTCATACAATCAATTAATTTCCTCCCCTAAAACTGGAAATCAGGGTGAATTATGAGATTTAAGAGAAGACAACCAGCTAGCTCATCCTCTCCTACCCAGACAGAATGGAATCTCCTAAGTTCAGAATGTTATTGGTGAGGTAATATCTTTGTGAGATATTTTAGAAAAAATATGGAGAAAGTATTGAGACTCTTCAATTATCAAGATTTGTATAGTCCTAAAGTTTCTATCTCATCCTTTGATTACATTATTTACTGATTAAAAAGTAGGTAATTATCCTCAGACCAAATCAATTCTATTTTTTAAAGATGAAGTCTTTCAATAACTCCAGATTATGCATCAACCAACATTCACAAAACTAGAAAAATTGGTTTTTACTAATAATAATTATGTAAATAGAAAGGAGAAAAAGTAGAATTCCTAAATGATGTGGAATTTTCTGGCATGTCTGGCCTTCCACTACAGTAATTAGTTACTATTAATCTTTACATCCAATTATTTTAGGCTTAAAAAGTCAAAGAACTTAAAAAAGTTTCAGCCACTGCCTGGTCCTATAATATTGTCTAAGTTACTCTTTTATTTTCCTATTTAGTGAAAAAAAAGAATACTAAGTTTCACTGGGTCCCAGGAGTGTTGGGCAGACTAATTAATAGTTATAAAATGCTTTCAAATGCAGAATACTATATCTGTAGATGCTAACTTTTTTTCCCCCAGTAATCATGTTAACACCCTATTCATTTCGCTGGTAACTGTATAGCGCCATCATCATAATGTAATGATGTGCACCATGCAAAAGTCAGGTAAGATGATCTCATGATGCCAAGATGAAATGCTGTCAGTGTAAGTCTATAAAGATAGTATAACACTGTCAAAAATGAAAGGAAATTATGGCACTGTAAGTTCTACTACCATTAAAAGATGTTAGAAGGAAAGGGTTCCACAATCTGGGGCAATGTCTGTTATGACAGATGTGCTCAAGCAACTAAAAAGACAAACTGGCATTCCTCATCAAATTTTCTTTATCCAGAGACTTTTTATTAAACTTCTCTGTTAATATCCTACTTGAATGTCTTCAGGCCCAGAATAGGACTATGATTCTCAAGAGCAGTTTTTGTTTGAAATATTCATTGTTCTTCTAGTCTATGGTCCAGCATTAATTGTGCCTGATAGTAACTTATCTTTTTTTTTTTTTTGCAAGGGCAGGGAATACATTTTAAGTTTTGTGAAAAGTAACAGTCCTAGAAGTTTCGCTGTTTGAAGAAATCATGGCAGTAAGAGTGATATCTTTATTATACATGGCATATCTCACAGAAGAGAAATACAGCTTTCTCCCAGTCCAGTGCTCTGCTTCACTATACCAAGTTATTTCTCTCCTGGAGTCTGGAGTGACCTTTCCAGGCGGACCTGACTCACCAGAGCAAACTGGTCACATGACATGATCATCACACCAGCAGCTTTGTTCCCAAACTCATCGATCCTCTGTAATCATCATGTACCTTATGGCTTTGAATGACTTTTGTTTGCTTTATAGAGTCAGAATTACCAACAGAGAATGAAACTTTACCATTATTAAATATTTTTGCATTCTCAATACATTCTGAAAAAAGCAGTCAGAAGTGCTTTAACCAATGGCAGTGTTCCGGGAGTGTGTGGCTTTGTGCATTTGGATGTCTGTGTCTAGTTCTACCACTTACTGTTGGGTGATCTTGGATAACTTTATCTGTGCCTCAGTTACCTCATCTGTAAGGTGGGAGTAATAATAGAACCAATTTCATCAAGTTGTGAGAATTAAGTGGAATGCTATACATAATGTGCTCAGCACATTGCCTGGTACATAATAAGCACTCAAAGATTGCTTGCTAATATTATCTTCTCTCTCTTGTGTTTAGATTGGTCTCTCTTATAGTTGTAGATGTTCAACCAACACAAGTATATATGGTATAAAGAATATGAAGAGTCAAAGAAAAAAATAGAGCCCATTATTTAATGCATGGTCAGTTTAGGCACAAGCATTCATCCTCTTCATATACCAGATTTTGAAAAGTCTTAGGAAGGTCTAAGTCAAAAAGAAAACAAACCTTTCAGTATACTTTTGTGCATGTGGGAGACTCGGCTTTCAGTCCTCTCATTCTCTATTATGTGGAGGATTTGAATTAAATTATTTTTAAAATATAGAGGTGTGACTTCTGCCAAGACTATTTAAAAGATAGTAATCAAAATAAAATGAGGGCCCTGGCCAGGTGGCTCAGTTGGTTGGCATGTCATCCCATGGACCAAAAGATTGGGTTCGATTCCCGGTCAGAGCACATACATAGATTGTGGGTTCTGCTCCAGCTGAAGCACATACAGGAGGCAACTGATTGGATTCTCTCTCTCTCTCTCTCTCTCTCTCTCTCTCTCTCTCTCTCTCTCTCTCTCTCTCTCCTCCCTCTTTAAAATCAATAAACATATCCTCAGGTGAGAATTGAAAAAATGAAATAAGAGATACAGAGTCAAAACATGGAAAAAGTTAGACAAGGATTAAACTTCATTGTACTCAGGGATTCCACCAGTCTATGTGATGCCTTTGTGTGAGTTAGAAATGGATGCATGTTTCTTGGAGTAGATACAGCCCCTTGCCTGGACACACGGCTAGGCAAGTAGGTGCAGGTCAGTTTCCAGCTCCCATTCTCCCCCTCATCATGGCTCCCGTGTGCAGTGTGCAACCTGCACAACCACAGGTGGTGGTCCTGACCATCCCTATGTCCTGGGTATAGGCCCAGTAGCTCAGCCCCAAGAACTCTCAAAAATCTTTGCTCTGTCGACCATGCAAATTCCCATGATTCCAGGATACTGGATAGAACTTCCCAAAATGGCCTCCTGAAAGATTGTGGGGAGTGTTAGAAATACCCCATAAAATCATGGTCTGGCTAGGACTGTTCTGGCTTCTGCCTGTTTTCCTAGGGTAATTATTACCATTCACTTTCAAAACTGTCCTGGTTTGAAATACACAATATATGGCCATCTTACACACATCTATACAAAAGGAACTGAACATTTTGCCAGAAAAGTCTATAGACCGATGTAAGAGCTACATATGTGAATGTGAAAGCAGGCAGGGGGCTATGGTGGGGGGCGGGGGGTGGGGGATAGAGGCAAATGGTGGAATAGCATTTCTGGTTCAGTTTAATGTGTGTTGGTCATTAGTTAGTTCCAGGGACCAATTGCTCTTGACATTTAACATCAGTTATGAAAGTAAGCTTTTTATTTCTTTTTTAAAATTTCTTTGGCTCTGATGCTAATATATGCATCATATCTCAATTCACTTTCCTAAGTCATTGATGCTAATATCCAGCCATTGGATTCCAAAGAATAGTGAGATTCATTACAGTGAAAGGGGGTTGTTGATGTAAACAAACCTTACAACTCAAAGGTTTATGGCATGTGCTCTTAGGTCTCAGAATGCAAAGAAAAGGAGAGGAGCAATAGAAATGTTATTCTGGTAGCTACAGAGCCACAATTCTTTGCTTTCATTTTCCACACGGTGTAGGATTTCCAGTTTTGGAGATTCCCCATGCAATAAACCTGCTAGCCAGGTTCTAGTAAGGTTCTCACATTCCTCAGTGTAGACGGGATAACCATAGCACCTGTGCTTACAGGTTGGTGCAAAGATGAGTGAAGTAATATATATATATAACAATTAGCACATAGTAAATGCCTAATAAATGTTATTTTTTACTTTAAAAGAGTAGCAAATTTGCTTGATTCTAAAACCAAATTATGTGTGTGTGTACATACAGATCGCATTTTAACCATGGAAAATTTTAATAATCTTTGATAACAGTACAGTTTGATGTAGTGTATGTCAAATGGGAAGATAGGAAGTCAGGATTCTCATTGCCTTACATACCTCTCAAGAATATTGTGAGGGTAAGTATTAAATTATATGAGAATCCTTTGGAACTTAAAAAATGTTTAAAACTCTAAACACATTCAAGGTATTATTATGAAACTGGACTCTCTGGCCACAATTTATTAAATTCTTCATGTCGGTACTCAAGGAGTATCTTTTATTCAAAACAAATGTATCTGAAAGTGGATAGTATTTCTAAAGATCTAAACAAAATCACTAGCTGTGGTTCCTACCAGTGCTACCTCTTTCTGGTTCAACCACCTGAAGTGTGGAGGAGGTGGCAGGTGGTCTTCCATGGGCATGGGAGAGCTGAGCCAGGCGTCTCCCTTTCTCAGGCGCCCACTAACGTACAGGGACTGGGACAGAAGCTTGGGCAAGTCCAGTGGGTAGCCTCCCATGCCCATGGAGAGAGTAAAGATTTTGAGGATGGCTATAGGGGAGAAAAAGAGAGTCAGCCAGATAGGGAGAGCTGGCAGCCCCTCAAGAGCCAGCAATTCCACACCTGGATGTTCCTTGGCAGAGTGTAGGACGAAGGGGCACTCACTGGGCACTGTTCACACCAGCCCTCAAAGATAAGATGCTTGATTCCCAACAGCCATGGCTGGCTGGCAGGCAGTGCCAGCCTTCCAATAACAGATGGGGCAGGAGAGCCAATGTGGAATATGAGCAAGTTCAAATTAAATGAAAGGCAAATATATAAAAGTTGAGGACCACCCATAACAGCCTGACATAGTTACTTCTCAAGGCTACTGTGAAAGTAGAAGTGAATTATATATGAAATCCCTTTGGGAAAAACCATTTAAAGGTCTATAAAATTTGCAAAAGACATGCCAAATGTTCACCATGAGACTATGAAGTGGAATGAAGTCCAAAAACATATTAGAAAAACTTAGAGAACATTTTTTTCCTAAAATGTGATATTTAGGGCCATGTTGAATTTTAATGACCCTAGTAAAAGAAAGTCGCAAAGGAGAGAACTGTCATTAGCACCTTGTAGTCCATTCATTCCAATTTCCCTGGGAAGTGATCCCCAAAAGGCAATCCTTGGGTGGACAAGTGCTTTTTCCTAAATGCCATCCCAATGATTATTCTAATTCAGAGAGAGCAGAGTGGTTATTAATGCCTGGCTGTTTCTTTTTTGCTTTCCATTCCTGTTTCTCTTCTAATCTTTTCCATTGTTCTTATATGTTAGGGAAAAATTTCCAGGTGACTTTAATCATTAAATACAGTACTTTTACCCCAGTTTTACACCTAATTGACTAACTTCAGAAATAATTCTATTAAAAATATTATCATTGTAGCAAAGATGATCTTTTTGGTTCATCTCTTTCTCCCAATGCTAAAATATTCCCCTCCCCCTCCCCCTGCCCCCACCAAGTTTACTATGCAGGTTAACAACCATTGACCTAGCACAGTTATTCTGTAATATGACTCCGAAAATGTCTGAAACTCTTAAATGGCAAGTGTGAAAAAGATGTAAAACAGTACACCCCTGAAGCAGCGAGAAACTCAAGTAACAAAGCAGGCAATGGAGAAGTCTAGGGAAAGAATAGTGTATCCATAATATGATCAGAATTTTTCCATGTATGAATACAGCTACTCTTGCCTCTATCTGTTATTTATTTAGTTTGTTGATTTTCACTTTTGCTTTTTCCTTTGAGATGATTTAATAATGTCTGTATATATTCTGTGGCTAGTTGAAGTCCAGAGTTTCATGAAGAGAATTATCTTTTCTTACAAATTTCTTGAAACTTGTAAGAAAAATTCCAGATATCCATAAACCCCATTTTCTTTTATTTTTTTCTATTGCGATATAATTCATATACAGCATTATATTAGTTTCAGGTGTACAACATAATGATATTTATATATAGTGTACAATGATCACTCCCTGCAAGTCTAGTTAACATCCATCACCACAAATAGTTACAAATTTTTTCTTGTAATGAGAACTTTTAAGATCTTTCTTAGCAACTCTCAAATATGCAATACAGTGTTATTAACTATAGTCACCATGCTATATATTACATCCCTATGACTTAGTTTTTTAAAAAACTGGAACTTTGTACCTTTTGATCCCCTTCACCATTTCACCCACACCCACACCCCCAAAACCGATTTTAGATTAACAACAGTGTATGTAGACATGCTGCTTGCAAAGTGAGGTCTGTTGAAAAGTTTCAGCAGCAACTAATGTTTCTTGATTTCCTACTAACCAATCAAAATGCATACATCAGTTGGGGGAAACACTGCAAAAATGTGCTCAAACCATTGGGGACATGTAGTCAATACCCAAAATTGTAAACCACGATGCAGCAATAAATTTTTTAAATGTAAATGTTTATAATACTTTGCTAAATGCACCATCCAATTGCCTACTATGTTAAGACAGTGAAATAAAACTGAAGATTTCATGTTGCAAAAGTCATATTTGCCATAACTGACCATGGGCTATATAAGTTGACTACTACTAAGATCCTGGGTACAAGTAGAGAATAATGAATATTTTCTGCCCACAATTTTAAAAAGTGACCATATGGCCATGTAAGCTACACTTTACTTGGAAAGCTATTGACTTTCCCTTTCTGTTGCCTTAATTTTCTTCTGCAGGAGCACAGAGGGATGCAAGTCCAGGTGGGCACTGTGCCTTTGACTGATTACACTGTGTAACACAGCAGGGGAACCTCTTATCTCAGGCTGGGGTTGCCTGTTTAAGAATCTTTTTCTTTATAAAAGGTACAAGGTAATAAACACAGCTGTAGAAAAGGTTTTAAATTTTCTTGCTGTTTGTTTCAATCTATTAAAATGATGTAATTAAGGTAGAGTGCAAAAAGTGTCTATAAAATTATACTAACTGCCCATGTGTGTATGTATGTTTGGGCCAAGTTTCACCCAGCTCACAGTGTTTGAATAATCGGAATGGATTTGACTTTAGAAGTGGTTTTTTACATCTTTGCATACAGTGTTGTCAGATCATAAAAACACAGTGGCTTAGGACCAATGAACTTTAAAATTTTAAATTGATCTTGTAATTAGGATGTTATTAAATATGACTTAAGCTTCACTCTTGCTATTTCCTGGCCAGAGTTGGATCATTGCTCTGAATTCCTGTCTGCCGATTACTTTTCTTTTAACTCCACAAAGGATTTTTTTTTAATTGGAATATTTATATACCTTTAAGGAGAATAAAGGTTTTGAAAGTAGTATTGCAGCCAAACCTTCCTTTCAAGAAGATGAAATCTGAGTTTAGGATGAAGAATATGCCTCAATTTCAGTTTGTGAAGACATATAATAATATAATCCCATTTACTTCCTCCTTAGATGAACTTGAAGTGTTTTCAGCTGTGGTATACTAAATTCGTCTCATAGAGAATAGATTTGAGTGGATACTTAAGGCCTTTTCCTCACCAGTTATGGCTAAGTTAAATCAATAAAACATTTTAATGTCTTAATTATGAAAACAAAACATGCATCAGTCTGTGATCTGCACTATTATTTGGAAATAGACTGAAAAATCCTATTAGGTTAGAATTAAGTGGAAAATAGTTTCCCTCTCTGAGGGGTTTTAATTTATTCAGAATATGTATATAATTGCCTGCTAGTGAATCTTTTGAGATTACCTAATTGGAGAAGTTGTTTAACTCCAAACACATTTTTCTCGAGGACAAGGGGGTACTGTTATTAATTTCAGTGTGGAAGGAATCTTTCTTTCTACTTATCCTTTCCCTTACCTCCCTCCCTGGATGAGCTCATTGTCAATTAATACAGGCTCTGAAGCATTTGGCTTGGACCTTAAATTAGTTCAGCCTCATGTGCATGAGAAGAACTTTAAACCTAGGTGGGGAATTAAAGTTTTGCTAATGCAGAACATGAACCACCTCTGAATGTCAGTTCCAAGCTGGTGCACCTTGTTCTCTGTTGAAAGATACAAAGGCCATTCAGCTGAGTTGCCAAAACCAAAGACCAACAATTTGTGATATTTTTTAAAGCCTTCACCACTTTTGTAATACTCGCTTCTATCTTTTTTTTTTATGTTTCATTAATTATGCTGTTAGAGTTGTCCCAATTTCTTTTCCCTTTGCTCCCCTCCACCCAGCACCCCCACCTCACTCCAGCAGTCCCACCCCCCTTAGCCTATATCCATGGGTTGTGCATATAAGCTCTTTGGCTTTCCCTTTCCTGTACTATTCTTATCTTCCCCCTGTCTATTCTGTACCCTCCTACTATGCTTCTTAATTGCTGTACCATTCCCCTCCTTCTCTCCTCTTCCCCCTCCCAGATGACACCCCCCATATGTTCCCTGTACCTATGATTCTGTTACCCCTTTGGTTGTCTGCTTGCTTTGTTTTTGTTTTTATTTTCTAGATTCTGTTTTTGATATTTGTGAGTTTGTTGTCATTTTAGTGTTCATAGTTATGATCTTCTTTTTCTTAAATAAGTCCCTTTAACACTTCATATAATAATGGCTTGGTGATGGTGAACTCCTTTAGCTTTACCTTGTGTGGGAAGCCCTTTATCTGCCCTTTCAGTCTAAATGATAGCTTTGATGGATGGAATGATCTTGGTTGTACGTCCTTGCCTATCGCTTTGAATATTTCCTGCCAGTTCCTTCTTGCTTGCAAAGTTTTTTTGAGAAATCAGCTGACACTCTTACGGGAACTCCTTTGTAGGTAACTCTTCTTTTCTCTTGTTGCTTTTAAGATTCTCTCTTTATCCTTAACCTTTAGTATTTTAATTATGATGTGTCTTGGTGTGGTCCTCCCTGGGTCTAGTTTGTTTAGGACTCCCTGTATGTCCATTTCCTCCCCCAAATAAGGGAAATTTTCT
The DNA here is from genome assembly GCF_987537825.1 of Furipterus horrens. Classification (NCBI taxonomy): domain Eukaryota; kingdom Metazoa; phylum Chordata; class Mammalia; order Chiroptera; family Furipteridae; genus Furipterus; species Furipterus horrens. The sequence goes on from NW_028327179.1 coordinate 29,040,023, forward strand.
TTCATTATTTTTTCACATAATTTTTCAATTTCTCGGTCTTCCTCTTCTCCTTCTGGCATCCCTATGATTCAGATGTTGGCACATTTAAAGCTATCCCAGAGGTTTCTAAGCCTCTCATTTTTTCAATTCTTGTTTCCTCCTTCTGTACCGGTTGACTGTTTGTTTCTTCCTTATGTTTCAGTTCATTAATTTGAACCCTGGTTTTTTTTCCTTCACTGCTAGTTTTGTGTGGACTTTCCTTCATTTCCTTTAGTATAGCTTTCATTTCTTCCCTGTCATGCTTAATCTTTTCTGTCAAGCCTGTGAGCATCTTTATCACCAGTGTTTTGAACTCTGCACCTGTTAGGTTGTCTATCTCCTCATCTGTTAGGTTGACTATCTCCTTGTCGCTTAGTTCTCCCAATGGAACCTTAATCTGCACTCCCTTTTGGGCTATACTTCTCTGTCTCCTCATCTTGACAGCTTTTCATGTTTGCCTCTGTGTCTTAGGTAGAGCTGTCCCACCTGTTATGTTGTAAGGGGCAAAGCCTTGGGTATTTTTTAGTGCTGGTGACCCAGTTCACCACGTTGTGGTGCTTTATGTGGGAGAGGGGTCTAAACGGAACAGTGCTGCTTGCCCACCCTTGCCCCTTTACCAGACCCTTCTCCCCCTTTCCATTCTAAATAAGCTGCCTCCCTGGAGAGACCAGTAGTTTCTTCCTCCGCTCCAACCCCCACTGGTTTTCACAGTCAGAAGTAATGTGGCTCTATTTTCCCCAGCACTGGAACCACAAGCTACGCGGTCTGGTCTGGGGCTGGAATCAATCTGGTTTGGGGCTGGGATTGCTTCCCAGGTTTAAAATGTATGACTGCACTTTTCCTCATGGCTACAGCCCCTAGGCCGCTACCACTGCTGCCAGCCCCGCTGCCGCTAGCCACACCACCTCCAAGCACCACCCCCGCAGCCACTGGCACAATGCCCCACATCCTTCTTTCCGTCCCAGCTCCACCCCTCCTGCCTTTCTGGCTGAATATCTCTTCTTTATTTCTTTGTTGAACTTCCATGTAGTTTCAATTTTCTTTTTTTATTTTTAGTTTTGAACTGGTTGTAAATTCCTTCTTAGCTGTGAAGGAGACAGTGTGTCTACCTATACCTCCATCTTGGCCAGAAGTCCCTCACTCCTATATTTTCATCTCATCCCAATTCATGGAAATGTGTCTCTTTTAGACAAACATCAAATTGAATGTGTCAGAGCTGTTACTTGAGGTTTATTAAATGGTCTTAGTGCCTTAGCTCAAAGAAAAAATGAAGCTCCATTGTAAATAAAATGATTACTCAGGTCTATATCCACAAAATGTATGACAAAACCAGCTTTGTGTTTGAGATCTGCAATGAAAAGTGCTTTTAAATGGGTCACGATCAATAAGGACATAATAACAGTGAACTGCTCTGAGAGCCTTTTTTCACTGGGAAGATAAAGAAATGGATTAAGTATTGCAAATAAAAACTAAAGTAAACCTCAGCCCAAGAACAGGACTTTTAAAAAAATGTATTCCACTGATAAAACTTCTAAAGCCAAGAAGCATTATTTATATCAAGTTTGCATATATACTGGTAGTATCACATAACAGGGTCCTTTATATCTACCTTACTTACATGCATATGATTGATGTGTACAGTGTTCTAAGTGAATAAAACAGTAATTTCCATATCAAAAAGATCTTAAGTTCATAAATTAAATATTTTCAGGTGTACTGATTTGTCTGAGCTTCAAGTCCAAAGGAAAGGATATTCTACTTTTGGCACACCATTGAGCACCTGGGTTTCCAGATTGGGCCAGAGAGAGAATACTGAGCTATTGCAGTTATTAAAATTATCTCTCCTCCCCACTTTCCAAGGCACTCTCCCTGCAAAGTTAGGTGGCACTATTGTTCCAATTTATATGAGTGGTGAGTCGCCTGCTACCTCTCTCCAGTACCTCATCTTTCTAGAGGAGGCTCAGCTTCCTTAGAACTCTCTAGGAAACAAGGCTCATCCTTGACTGTTTCCAGTCACCGCAAGAGATTCAACAGTGCGAGTTAGTCCCCCAAATAGCCAGATTTCTGCTAAGACCCAGAAAGAGGTGATCTTCTGGGAGGGGGAAGGAAGGGTATAAATATGTAAGGAGAAAACGAAAGGAAGAAAAGGACATGAGAGTGGAGGGAAAGATCTGCTGGAAGAGAGAAGGAAAGCCATGCAGTAATGGACTCAAACACACCGCAAGGACCAGCTGGTGTCCTCGGACCGGTAACCCTGAGCTTGGGAAGCGTTTGCCGTTTGCACGCGCTGTTCCTGTGGGGCACTGGGTGGCGCTCGTGGTAAAGACTTGCATTTCTCTTGAGGTCCTTTCTCCACCACCGCCCCCTACACACCCTACCCCCGCCCCTTGCAAATTTCGGCTACTAGGAGAAGAAATTACTCACATTCTTCCTACGTGTCGCAGGGGGGAGCGCACTTCTGGAGAAGTTTGATGTTGCGGGGCCGTTTCTCCATGGCTGAGCCCTTCAGTGGGTTTTGAAAGAGGCAGTGGCTTCGGTCCCCGAGACTTAAGACTAAGTTCCAGGCTTTGTGTCAGAACTACGACACAGTACCAGCAAAATGTACTGTCCTGAAAGACGGGCACCAAGCGCGCGTGCGCCCAGAGCGTGGGTCAGCAGCGGCGGCCAGGCCCGGGTGCAACGGTGGGTAGAGCCACAGTGACTATAATGTGAAATGAAATGGGACTGTATTGTGGTAAGACTCCAGCTCCTTTTAACTTAACACTCTCCCTTAAGGAAAAGGTAGGGGGAAGTGGGGTCGACTTAAAAAAGAAGCAAAACAAAATGAAAAAGTCGAGGCTCTGGACCTTCAGAGACACACACAGAGTGGGAAGTCTCACCCAGCTGCGAGCAGCCTCTGCACGAGTGGCTCGTGTTTGGCTTGAGGGACAACACTAGAAACTGAAACAAAGAAACTGACTAAATTCTTCCCTTCCACCCCATTCCTTTTTGTCCTGCGCAAAATGTGGGAGAGAATGTCTTTTTTTGACGGAGCGAAAGTGAAATTTAGCAAAGTCGAGACTAGCTGAACATTGTAATACTGTGTTCTCCCCCCAAATCCGAAACTTCTGAATTTGGCCCAAAGTCTGCAGCTTCCAATCCCACCCTGATTAGAATCTGCCTTCTCAGCAAGGTCTAAACACATTGCTAGAACTCCCTATTAGCATAATCATATTGACCATTTTTCCCTTCACGTAGTAACTTTTAACTCTGTAAGAAATAAAAAGTGCCAGAAGCAGAGGGACCAGTGGAAGGCCGCCCAGCTCCCCTTGCCCGCTTGCCTTTGATGGGAGGTGCTTTGAAGCCTCCTTGGCATTGATTGCTTTGGGGATTCGACCTGTGTAATTAGACCGCAGGATGTGCTTAAGGTGCCTCGATGGGCTCTAAGAACGTCGCCAGAGCAGAAGCCAGGACTGCAAGCCCAAAGGGGTCGGCAGTGCTTCCCGAGCCGCTGTAGCTCTCTATCTAGGGGGTGAACAGCAGCGTCAACATCGACAGCGTGGAGAAAGGATGGCAGCTGTGGCTGTTTTCCAGGGGTCAGTTTCAGAGAAGTCAAGGGCCACTCAGGCCTCAGGCCAAAAACTCAGGCTGGCAGGTAGGGGAGGGCACTGAGAGACCCTGTGGCACACCCCTTTTTTGCCCTGTGCGCACCTGCGCTGAAGCTGCCCCCCAAAGCAATGCAACAATAGCTGTGGTTTTACAGAGCCCAGACAGTAGAGACAGGCTGCACGTTTGGCTGCTCTCTGCTTTGATATTCTGGAACTAGGTTGGCGACCTGTCAGAAGTTCCAGATCCCCAGCTCTCCATGCCGGCCTATTTTGGGCCAGAGTAGCTCCATAGCCAAAAGTAAGGCTAACCTAACACTAGGCACAATGACTGTAGATTCCTCCCTTTTTAGTTTGGGTGGAGGGAATGATGAGAGGCCAGATGGTCCCAGCCAGGATGTTTGGTGGAATCCCCAGGTTCCCAGTCTCAGACACTCTGGAGGATGATGCTGACAAGGTACAAATCAGGATCCAGCTCCTGGAGTTGCCAGTTTTAAAGGAGTGAAGATAGGGAGCAGTAGATTGACTTATGTTACATTCCTATGCTCCCAGCTGACCATCACTAGAGCAAGAGTGACACATCATGAAAGCAAACTCTGGGCCTTGAATACCCAGTGGTTTGTTTTCTGAGCCTTTTGTCCTTTTACATATGAGCTAAGATGTCTCCAAGGCAGGAAATAAAAGGATGTAAGGTATAGGAACCCAGATCTGGGAAATGGAAAGGCAGGCCCTTGCGTGCCACATCCATAAAGCCGGGAGGGGGATATCCATGGGCTTCCCCCAACTTTCCAAAGGGCTTTTATCTGTCTGCTTTCCAGTGTTCTTGGGATTCCCATTAGGTCTGTTGGAATGACAGGTCATAATGAACCCCTCACATTTTCAGGAGTCTGGCTACTGAACACAGTTACAGACCCTCTCTTCCAATTGCATCCAAATAGATGAGAATACTGCCCGTTCGTCTTTGGGACCAGCAATTGGGTCATTAAGTTATTTGTGCTTAAGACAATAATATATTAAATTCATTTAAAATATTAAATGAATATTTAGTATTCATTAATAGGGATTCAAGGTTGCAGGAACTCTCTCTGCCATTAACTGCTGAATGCACAGCATGCAATCTTGAGTATTCTTATCCAGCCCTTTTCTGAGAAATATTCATCTCATGGAAAGGAAGTGCTTGTGGCAAATTTGTCTCTTTTCCCAAACTGTAAATTTTCAACACATTGTAAGTTACAACTTGACTCCCAGCACCCCAATAAAAATAGTGTTCTCAGTTTCTTCTTGCCATTGGCCCACATCCCTGATTCCGCATTTCAAATATCACTGTTCAATTCCACATTCGCCCCTGGTGAAGCCCACGGGGCGGGGGGGACGGCGGGGAGGTGGGGAGTAAAGAAAGACCATCGCCAACCTCACCCCCAAAACATGTGCACTTTCCAAGGCTGCTGATTGGAACACATTGTCTCCAAACATTGCAAAGCTGGTGTTGGGGCTTCTGTGTTTTCTTTGGTATTCGCTGAAAACAGACTTAGACCTCCCCTCCTTCCCCAACAAGGAACAACACACGCGCGCGCGTGCACACACACACACACACACACACTTCCCTCTCCCTCCATTTTTTTCTCCCTCTTTTTTTTTTTTAAGCAATGCTTTGTTGTGTTAAAACTAGTTGGACGAGTTAGGGTGTTGCTGCTGCTCCGGAGGCCCTGGCCAATGGAACCCGATCCACCCCGCTGTGCGTAAGCGCGCAATTAAGGATTTAACCAAGGCTGTGCTGCGCCTCAGTCAGCAGTCAGCCTGCCGGAGACCGAGCCTCCAAGACTCCCAGCCTCCTCCTCGCCGCCGCCGCCGCCTCCTCCTTCTCTCCTCCTCCTCCTCTTCCTCCTCCTCCCTCGCTCCCACAGCCATGTCTGCTTAGACCAGAGCCTCTCCACAGCCAACTCGGGCAGCAGTCGCCACCACAACAGCAAAGACAGCCGCTGCCGCCTGGGAGCGATGACAGGAGTGTTTGACAGAAGGGTTCCCAGCATCCGATCCGGCGACTTCCAAGCTCCTTTCCAGACGTCCGCAGCCATGCACCATCCGTCTCAGGAATCGCCAACTTTGCCCGAGTCGTCGGCCACCGATTCCGACTACTACAGCCCCACGGGGACAGCCCCTCACGGCTACTGCTCTCCTACCTCTACTTCTTATGGCAAAGCGCTCAACCCCTACCAGTACCAGTACCATGGCGTGAATGGCTCTGCCGGCAGTTACCCCGCCAAAGCTTACACCGACTACAGCTACGCCAGCCCCTACCACCAGTACGGAGGAGCCTACAACCGCGTCCCGAACGCGACCAGCCAGCCAGGTAACAGGGTGGGAGCCAGCTCAAGGGGGAGCCAGGGTTCCGGAGGGGAGTGGAGGGGGGGGAGATTGGGGCCCCACCATCCACTGCAATGGGGGCGAACCTGGCAGAAGGGAGTGGAGGCCTGGACTCTACAACCAGGAGAGGTTCCCAGGCCAGCACTTCGGGCTTCTTAGTAGGAGAAGCCTTCCGGACTTTAGACCAGCGACTCTTCCCTCCCGCATCTTGGGAGTGGGGGTTGGGAGACTCTGTCGCCAGATTCCCAGTTTGCCTGGTCAGGAAGCCAGCTAGGCTGGAAGGGGGGGTAGGAGTGGAGAGAAGAAAGAATCTAGCAGCCCTAGTGGCATTTGCGTAATAAAGGGGAGGTTAGTTGTTGGAATTTTTGGTAAGCGTGCTTGGTTGGTGCGAGTGGGAGTGTAAGGCTGCCTCAAAGGTTCCGTCGGGATTAGTCTGAGTGCAGCCACGAGCCAGCGTCGTGTGGGAGCCCAGAACGCTCGAGGTGGGGTGGGGGTGGGGTGGGGAGCTGTAGCCCGCCTGAGGAAGAGAACCTTGCGGTTTGTCCAAGGCACTGCCAAAAAAAAAGGCCGTTTCAAGGTGAAGGAGGGTTGCTGAGGGTTCACCTTACTAGAGCGATTTTCTTTTTTCTCCACAAGTGCCTAAAATTTGTCTTCCTCCTCCCCACCTCCTCCTTTTTCTACTGTCTTGAAACTTAGTTGGAGGGTTTAAGAGGGTTAGTGAGCTTGGGCGGGAAGAGGGAGGCATGAGGTCTCCTTGGGGAGGTTTTGCTGGTCAGGTTTGATCTCTTCCCACCAGCACATTAATAATCCTGCTAATATTAGCATCCCCTACTCTGGCAGAATCCAGACCACAGCCCTCATCCTCCACCCTTCCTCTCCCAGGAGCCGGCCACACACACACACACACACACACACACACACACACACACACACACACACCCCAAGGAGAGCTTCTCCGCCCCCTCAAGAGATGGGCACTTTTGATAAAGTGGGAAAGGGGACTTGTGGCTCCAGGGCATCTTTGTCAAACACGAGTTCAGAAAGTCTTTTTCCCGTTTATAATCAGGATTTTGAGAAATTCGTCCCGACCTGCCGCCCCTTTCTTACGAAAACGCCCCACCGCCGATTCCTTTTCAATACGGGACTCTTGTTAAACTTTAAGAGCCTAGGGGTAGGATGTCTTCATTCCTTTCAATGTCTCTGTATTTCCTGCATAAGTGAAAGATTTTTTTCTTTTGGCCAAGAACTTATTAAGTCTATTTGTAAAAGAAACCAGACACATCTGTGCCCTCGCAGATCTGCAGGGAGATTATGGGGGCTGCATAATCGGCCCTCTGTCTGCGGCAGCCCTGGCCGCTTGCTGCTGAATTGAAGGAGCATAGTTTGCTTGTGGGTCTTTGAACTTTGGATCCCCCGTTAGCGTCTTCCGTACCCATGCGTCTGGCCTCTGCGGTCGCCCCAATTGATGCTGTTGGGGGGAGATCACCGCCCTCGAAGCCCAAGGAGGGGGCTGGCCATGATCACCCCAGAACGCGGTAAAGCACGAGGTAGGCTAAAAGCATGTCCGGCTGAATCAGAAAACGGCACAAGGGCAAGATCCAGGAGGCCAAGAAGCGAGCTCTGCTGTCCTTAAACAAGCCCTCGAGAACTTGAATGAACAGAGTAGGAAATTAATTTGAGACAGACTACCTGGCCTTTCCATGATTTGGGGGAGGGGCATATGTCTCTGGGTTTTGTGAAGCAAAGTCGGTGGTATGGGGAAACAGAGTGAAGACTGACTGGTAAGAAACTCCGGGACTGTATTCGAGGGTTCTGCAAAAGCGCCATTGTCTGCCGACAAGCTGTAACCGGTTCTGTTTTGATTATTTAGAGAAAGAAGTGGCCGAGCCCGAGGTGAGGATGGTGAATGGCAAACCAAAGAAAGTTCGTAAACCCAGGACTATTTATTCCAGCTTTCAGCTGGCCGCGTTACAGAGAAGGTTTCAGAAGACTCAGTACCTCGCCCTCCCAGAACGAGCCGAGCTGGCCGCCTCACTGGGACTGACGCAAACACAGGTAAATCAGGCCGGGGAAGAGCCCCGCCTGGGCTGCATGCCTCACTAGGGCATGCGGTTCTGTCCCCGCAGGCTGGAGCCGATCGGATAGCACTTGCGGAAAAGTCACTTACAGATAGTCACCTTGCACCTTTCCCTCATAAGCCAGACCGGGTGTCGTCGCCATGCGACGTTGGGGACGGGATGGAGACGTCGATCATCCCTAGAGGTCCCAGCTTCCAGCCTGTGGGAGCGACGGGCAAACTTCTAAAATTGGAAACAAGGGGGAGGGTTCCTTCTAGGACGCTCTCGCAGCCTGGAGAAATTGTCTAGTGTTCTGCACAATGCAACACTTCTCGAGTCTCAAGCCGAGCAAAGGCCGAGGATGTCGCCTCCGGCCGGAAAACCTGAGGGGTCTCGCCATTGCTGTTGCAGAGCCGCAGCAGCCTGAGGGGCCGAGGCGGGAGACGCTGTTGTGTAGGGTAATCTTCCTTTGGAGGATCCCATTCCCTATACCCCCACTCCAACCCCTATAGAAGTCTTAAGAATGTTCAAGTCACCACCCAGAGCTGCAGGAGGATTCTGACCTTTCTCGGAGCTGAGGAGGGGGTGAAGGGAGTGGGGCGGCGTATTGGGCGATTAATGCTCTACCTGCTTGAATTCGCGATCGCATAGTCGGCTCCACGACCCTTGCGCCCTGGGCTCTGGCCATTGTTTTGGAGACTTTGGCGGCGCTGCGTTCCGTGCGTGCTGCGTGGGCCTACACGTGTGCACAAGCCACCGGGGAGACTCGCCCCCTTACCCCCACCCCCCGCCCCTTGCCTCCAGCCCAAACAAAAGACAACAGCCTCAGGGTCGTGCCCTCCCAGTGGCTGGGGCGCGCGGATCCAGCCAGGGCGCCCTATGGGGCGCGAGACCCAGGCTGTGCCTCAGGCCCTGTCCCTTGACTATAGGCAGTGAGCTGCGGGGAGACGCCAGGGCCGGGCCGTGGGGGGCCGAAGATGCCTCTGAGTGTCCGGGTAACGTGTGCCTTTGTTCCCCTACCCAGGTGAAAATCTGGTTTCAGAACAAAAGATCCAAGATCAAGAAGATCATGAAAAACGGGGAGATGCCCCCGGAGCACAGCCCCAGCTCCAGCGACCCCATGGCGTGTAACTCGCCGCAGTCTCCGGCGGTGTGGGAGCCCCAGGGTTCGTCCCGCTCTCTCAGCCACCACCCTCATGCCCACCCTCCGACCTCCAATCAGTCCCCCGCGTCCAGCTACCTGGAGAACTCGGCTTCCTGGTACCCGAGCACAGCCAGCTCAATCAATTCCCACCTGCCGCCGCCTGGCTCCTTACAGCACCCGCTGGCGCTGGCCTCCGGGACACTCTATTAGACTGGCCGCTTTCTCTTGCTCTCTTTTTTGGGACTACTGTGTTTTGCTGTTTTAGAAAATCATAAAGAAAGGAATTCGTATGGGAAAGTTTGAAAAACAGAAACAAAAAAGATTCATGTGTAAAGCTTTTTTTTTTTTTTTTTGCATGTAAGTTATTGCATTTCAAAGGACCCCCGTCCTCCCCTTTTTTTACAGAGACTTTTTTTGCGCAACTGTGGACACTATCAATGGTGCCTTGAAATCTACGACCTCAACTTTTCAAAAGACTTTTTCCAATGTTGTTTTAACCATGTAAATAAGTGTAGATAGAGGAGTTAAACTGTATATTCTGGATAAATAAAATTATTTCGACCATGAAAGCAAAATGCTTCTTAAAAATACTTCCTTGCCCCCTTATAATGGGCTAGTGATCTTATGCAAATGCAGGCAATGAAAGGAAGATAGGGTTTGAAGAGATCCAATAAGGCAAAAAGCGAAATGGAAATTGGCAGCTGCATAGATGCAGAACTTTACATGTTATGCGCTGGATGCTGCTTTATATGTTTATATGCATATGCGGCCTATTTATATATATTTAGGTGTGTGTGTTTTTCGTAACCACAAAAACGTTTAGATAATTTTAAGTTTAACCCCAAATTGTTTCAGATAGAAAGTAACCATGGAATCTAAATAGGGTTCTCCTGCCCTGTGTGCGAGAAAGGAGCAGAAATCCCTCAATAATGACTCTGAGTTCTAAGCTCAAAGCAATTATGGTGGAGAGCTGCCCCCCCCCCAGCTTCTGTGTGTTGCCAGAGCAATTAGACAAATTACACTCCCTTCAAAGGGAGCTTCCATAGATGAGAAAATGAGAAAAGAAAAGAAAAAAGGAAGAAAAAGAAAATTTCTCTCCTATTACATTTTTTAAAATCTGTAATGTTTGCAGCATGGCAAATGGTAGTGCCTTGGACTCTTTCGTGTGCCCTTATAAATTTATCTGAGCTCTTTCAGAGAGAAGGGAGGATCACAAGACTTGAAAACAATGATGGGCCTAGATCAGCAGGCCAGACAGTGCATGTGGGGGACATTCTTCTTCTACTTAGAGAGGGAATTGTGGGGTGGAGGAAAGAAGTAAAAGCATCGTGGCCTATTGTTGATTTCATTTCCATTTCATATGAGATGAATATATATATATCTTTTCTTTCTATTCTCTTTATCACTCTCTATTTTTTTTTCAGAACGGAGCTCCTGCTTTGCTTTTACATAAAACAGTGGCAAAGCAGGTTCCAAACTATGGGAAATTGAATCTGTTTGCAGGGATTTCTCCTTTGTGAAGGCTAGTTTGGGGTGAGAGGAAGGGCTTGCTGCAACTTTGGCCTAAGTCCTGTTCTTCTCCCCTACCCCTGCATATGGACATCCAGTGTGACCAGAGCTATAGCCCGGGTCTACAGCTGTGCTCCCAGGTCTGAACTGTAGGAGTCTTTTAAACTGTCATTTAGTTTGCCTGTCTCTGTTTCCTTGAGATACCAAGGGAAATTGTATGTTGGGAATTACAAGATGCAGGAGGTGTATTTTACAGCTAGGAAGTTGGCAGCAATAAACGTGACAAAAGAGTCTTCTTAAAAGAGGGGTGGTTGGAGATTAGAACATAAAAAATTGCATCCTGTCATCTGAGGATTTCTGAGAAGGTTCTTCCAGGGTTAGGAGAAGAGACCTGAGCAGGCAAGCTGTGTGCCCCACAGGGAATTTACCTGTGTTGATTCTCATTCTCTCTCTCTCTCTCTCTCTCTCTCTCTCTCTCTCTCTCTCTCATCTCTCATTCGGGGGATTCAGAGTTTAGGCGGATCTTTAGGAAACACCCCACCTAGCCCCGCATCAGCTCACCCGTCCACGGTCAGGGCTATGGACCCCTCTTTCTCTCCCACCTCTAAAGTTTGAGTGGCTGCTTCTCTTTTCAAATGTGTCCCCCCTCTTAATTTCCCCCCAGCTGTTCTTTCTCAAAAGAAGTTCTTGGTGGCAATGCAATGGGGGTTGGGGGGTGAAGGAGCAATATGAAGCCCCACTTTGTTTTGTGCCCTGGCAGAGACTAGGAGGATGAGGGGAATAAGTGGAGGGATCTATTGCTTGATTTTCTTTCTTTGCCTGTAAGGATTTCGGGAGTTTCCATTATACGGAAAGCCAAAGATTCCTATCCAGGGAATCCGGCTGGGAGAAACCCTGCGCCCGTGGTTTTCGAGGGTCAGCTTTTCCCTAGGTGGGCGGGCACCTCTCTCTCTCCGCCCCTGGGTGCCTGTTTGGGAAAGTTGGAGGGGGCGCACCCACTGTACATCTCTAACATTTCCTACGTGCTGGCTGCCTGAGAGTGGCAAGAATGTACTTGGAACTTGCTATCTCCCCTTCTGCACAGCGAGAGGACAGATATTTTTTCCAGCCGTCCTGTCATCCCCCCCACCTTCATTCCTGGCTTTGAAAAGGGGATCCCTTCATGTCACCCCAAATCACCCGGCTCAGTCAAGCTGATGGAAGGGCTAGTTTGGACTCTTCCCAGGAAAGGAGAGGGAAACTCTTCTTAATGACTACCCTTCCACCCCTAGCCTTGCCGCTGCATGTTGTTAAGGGCACTAAGCCTCGTTGCGACGCGGGCAAGCAGAACGCCGTACGCAGGCTTGGTTTCAGGATTCCTTCCCTTGTGCTAACCTCACTTCTTCCACTCGCAATGGCCTCTTCTCTCGCGCGGTTTTTTTTTTTTTTTTTAACTTGGTCTGGGAGCTGTGGACAAAAATATTCTGCCAAACCAGTCTGTAGCGGGTTTTCCCTGGCACCATGGGGACTCTCCCGGGGGGATTTAACTCCCTGCAGCCCTTCGTTCAGGGATGTAAAAATAACAGATCCTCAGCAAAGTCTAAAAATATCTGTGTGATGTTCCTCTCCCTTGCACTCCTCCCACCCTCCCTCTTTCTCTCCATTGTTTATCTCTATATCTAATATAAACGTACACCACTTCCCAGCATATTCCTTGGTCTGCCTGACCCCACTTTCCCGGACCTCTGCCTGCCTCTTCTTGTGCCCACTTGCCTAGCTATTAGTCTAGTGCTCCCAAGATATCCAGCCCACTCCAAGAGTTCATTTTCTTTTCCGAGGGCCTCTTCACACATCCTCACACTCCCTGCTATCATCTTGGGGCTCCCTCACAAAGCCCACAAAGACCAAGGGGCCCAGAATATCCTGCCCCCGCCCCGCCCTCCTGTAAAAGATCAGATAAATTAGTCTTTGTTTGGGGCTAAGCAGATTTCTGCCACCACCACCACCCCTCTTTTTTTTTTTTTTTTTTCCCTGGCGGCCAACTCCTTGTGGAACAGGGGGCAGCCTGGGCAGCCGAGAGAAGCCGCATTCCTGTGGGTGCCAGGCGGCTCCAGTCCTGAGCCACAGGGCCTGAGACACACACAGAGGAACCCGCAGACCTCGATGCCCTTGATCTCGCTCTCTCTCCCCTCTTGTTGGGTCACCCACCCGGGAGCCTTTCCACCCACACTCTGATCCACCCAGGTCTCGGCCTCGGACAGGAGCGTGCTGACCCGCGCACCAGCAGACGCACACACCCTCTCCTGGTGACATAGGCCGGGCCAAGATCTCCCCGCCCATGCCAATCTTCTGTTTCCCGCCCCTTATCCCACAATCCAAGACGAGGCGACAGGCCTCCTCTGGCTCCTTTGATCCCACCGGACGCCCCACGGCTCGCGGCGACCTGGCACCGCCGTCCTGGGAGTCGCCCACAGCGTACCAAAGGCAGGCCGCTCTGCTCCTCCAGGCGCGCCCTCCAGCCTACTCCGGCCTTGACACCACTCGGTCTCCTGAGCTCCCCAGCTCAAAGCACAAGGGATGCCTCCTGGGACACTGCCCCCTGCCCTCCCACTCTCCTCCCGAGCTTTCTTTTATCCTAGGAAAGGGACTTTTAGGGCTACCCAACCACGACCCCCCTTCCCGTTCTGTCCCCGTAACCCCTTGGATCGCAGCACCTCCCCCTGGCCACTGGGATCTCGCCAACCCCCAACTCTCCAACCCTCCCCTGAGGCACGCCTTGAGGGCAGACACCCTCCCGCAATTCTGGGAAGCGCGCCACGCCGGCGGATCCGCCTGCGGTCACCCCTCTCCTCCACCCTTAAGCACCCCCTCCCACGCGGCTGGGTGGAGGCTCCCCCCTCCCGGGATCTTGGGGAGGGGGCTCTGCTGCTCGCTCCAGCCCTCCGCTCGCGTTCCCAGGTAGCCTGCTGTCTTTTCACACTGTACTTGTTTTGGGGTTTTTTTTTTTTTTTTTTTTTCAGTCACAGCGAACTCTGGGCCTCCAAAACAGCCCAAATAGCGGTAGCATGTACGGGATTGGCTAAATATTTTTCTACGCAGCCCTGCTCCCCACCCCAGCCCCATCCGTGTTTTCTTTTGCATCTGACAAACTTTCAAGTTCCCTCGTGGCACTGGGCAGAAAGTATAGGTCGTTTCTACCGCAGGAGGGGCAGGAGTGGCAACCGGGGGGAGCCTTCCCTTTCAAGCACCCAGGGTTGCCGGCTGTAATGTAATAACCTGTTTTATAGGTCGAGTTCTAACCGTGAAGATAGGAACCGGGGGAATTTTCATGAATCTCTCTTTAAAGGAGCCGGGAGTCCTGTTTTGCAGCAATTAAGTGTTTCTGCTCTTTTGTTTGCTGGGACTTCATATTACTTCAGATTTATGGGGATCCGAAGGAGTCTCTTTGCCAAAAGCTCATGTATTATTGAGTCTGTTCCACATCCTAAACCAAGATTTATATAAAACCGTGAAATACCACGCATTACGACCTTTCGCCACAGGAAGGGAAAAAAGCTCATAATATCATTCTTCTCTCTCTCTCTCTCTCTCTTTAAGTTCAGTAATGATTCTCTCTGTCAAATCTCCACTATACAGAGTCTAGTGTATTCTTTTTTAATTCGGCGTGGGTGAAGGGCAGTAACCAGTTCACAAACTCTGATTTGTTTTAAAGCATTTTTTTTCTTGTAAAGGCGAGAAAATAGAAATTTGTCAATAGAAACATATTGTTATCCAAAGACTATTTCTGCCACTTGTCTTTTGCAAGGTAGAAGAAGAGGGGTGGGAGAAGAGGCAGGACATGAACTCTATTTCTATCTATAAACAAGGTCACTACACAAGAACATTTCATTATTGCCCTTAAATTCACAGGAATTAAGAAGCCTGCTTGTCACCCTGCGGGATGGCCCTAGTTGGGCAGTTCCCTGGTCTGTGAGGTGGTTGGGGGAGGAAGAATCATTGCACAATGTACTGGAGGCTGAAAAAAATGCTCAGGAATTCTCAGTGCTCATGGTGGGAAAATTGAGCTCCTGAGGATATCATGGTTTTAGGTATCCCTGACCAGAATGTCCCCACTAGGAACAAGAACTAGACTCCAGAAGTCTCAGCCAGGGCAGGGTCCACCCTCCTGGAGGCAAGAGCTGGAACCTGGCATTCACTTTCACTCTGGGACCAGCACAGTGACCCAACCTCTCTCCAGACTCCTGCTCTAACTCTCCAACTCTCTTTCTCTTCTTGTCGGTCCTTCCACATTGTAAGGAGACTCACTTTACAAAATGGTGTTGTACAACCATAGCTAGGGGCAGCGACAGTTCTTTTCCAAAAGACACTGGACTTTCTGGAACCCAGAAAGAAGCACATCAGTTACTTGTAGCAAAAGAAGCATCTGGACAGGTTTATGTGGAGGAGGTGTTAATTAATAAAAGTTAATAATAGGATTAAAGCCAGTAGCCAGCCAAGCAGAGTAGAGGAGACAGCTTCCCAGCCAGGCTTTATTTAATTAGCAGCAATTAATATATTTTCTGCTAATATCCTTTAGGACTCTCAGTGACTTGTTCCCTGTGAAAGAGAATGGAGATGGAGCTCAGGAACACTTACATGCACTCAGGGCATTTTGTGCTAATGACAAGAGAGACTGCAAATTTATTTAAGAAAATGTTCATAAACAAGTGACAGACACTCTGAGGCTGGCTTCATGGAAACAGCGGTGAAACTGACAAGTGTTCTTCACTTGGGGAAGAGGCACTTTTCTTTAAAATAAGGAAATGCTTTAGGGGAGAGAGGGGAAAGACAAGGATTTTAAAAAAGAAAAAGAAAAATTGTTTCAGACTTCAGGCAACAGCAGATGCAGCATCCCTTGCAAACGTATTGAAGATTTGGACATGAAATACTTCAGACCACTGATTTGCTATTTTCTTAATTCCTGCTCTTCTTTTTCCATATGAATCAAACAGTCTTTTGTCCTTCAGGGTTTGATTTGATCGCTACTGTTCACATTTCAATTTTGTATTTTCCTCTTCCTATACCATTACTCATTGAGTGCCCTGTGAAATTACAATCGTACATTTTCAACTCAGCAACCCATTTGCAGTGCAAAAATAGGGTCTAAATAATGGCTGAATTAGCCCTACTGGACAGTTTCAGATGTAACACTCTGTAATAATTATATTGCAGGCTGGATTAGGATGCTATTATCATAATCTGGACGTTTACAATTATCTGTAATTTGCAAAGATGCGCCAGGTCTTGATTACAGCAGTTTTTTTTTTTTTTTTTTTTTTTTTTTGTATCACGCTAACCATCACTAAACAGTGACAGTAATAACAGCTAATTTTGCTGGCAATATAAGAGGTGCCGGGGTGTGCAAACAATTTCACACCTGGATGTGCTCACTCAACCAAGAATATAGAGAAAGAGCTTCTGCCCTGAGACTCAGAAAAATACTCTCCTCTGCTTCTGTTCAGTATAGATTTCTAGACCCTGATCATTGCTTAAGAGATATTCACTGGGGGTAAGTTTTTATTTCTTTCATACTTCAAGGCATAGTTCATATTTCTCTTCTCACACTTTTCAAGCTATGTGTTACTCTTCTAATTCATTATAGACTGCAACTTTGCTTTACAGATTTTTCAATTCTGACCCCCCCACCCCACCCTTTTAACAGTATAAGAGGTGTCGTTCTGGTGAGTAAAAGATTCAAGTGAGAACGGAATCCTTAAGAACTCGGATCTGTCTGTTTTGCTTTCTGTGCTGTTGATATATTTGGTGCAGCTTGTGACTGGAGACTGCGGAACGGACTAAGTTTCTGTAAGGTGTGGAGGGAGATTCCAAGCTATGATCTCTTTGCAAATTGTTACTCAAAGCTAGTCCTAGGCGAATCCACCGAGATCTTTTTGTGTGGTGATGATTTTAAGTTTGGGGGCATTGAGAGAGCAAATGGAGCTGGAGGTAGTGCTCCTTTACTAACACAGGTATGCGGATATTTGCAACGGCAGGTGTAGTCTAATCTCTAGATTGCATAGCCCTTAAGATATCCTCCATTTAGGAGAAAGTTTCAGGAATAACAGGTACCTAAAACCCTTCAGGGTTGCTTTGCAGGGTCTTTGCTTCAACCCTGGGGGGATGCGGGGGATGGTGTTGGAAGAGGCGAGATGCCTTTCTAGAGCTATTGCCCGCGGGGCCTGAATGCTTCGATCTTGGGGTTGGAGGGGCAAGATTGGCCAGAAGATAGAACTGAGCTGCTGGGCCCAGGAACCAGTCTGATTTAGGAGTGCACGGAGGAAGATTCTCGCAGGAAGCAGTGCTGTTCTATCTATAGATGACGCTGTTTCCTGACGCCGTAGACGCTGGAAAGCTAGAAATGTTAAGTACAGGAGCCTGAGAAATCTTTGGCTCTCTCACCCAAGTGCAGAAAGGCCTTTATCTGGCAGTGGCGGGAACCTTTGGACTAAATTGTGTCAAAAGATAATGAGATGCTTATTGGCGCCGGGGAGAAAATTTCCTCTTCACCCTCACCACCTGCAGCTATTGTTCTCTTTTTTTTTTTTTTTTTTTTTTAACATGAGAAATATGGTCAGAACGAGACTCTAGGACTCGAACTCTGGGGAAGTGCGAACGTGGGGAGGCGTAGTAGGCAGCGCGACAGGGTGATGCCTTTTGCCCACGCCCCTCCTACCAATCCCTCTCTTGGGAATCAGTTTACCGGGTCAACACTTTCTAAAGAGCGAAAATATTAACCCTTGAGGTTCAGAGAACCCAGGAAACCCAGCTTCCAAGGGGATATGGAGAGAACCTCTTGGCAGAATTTGTTTAATTAAACTCATATTAAGAGATTGATACAAGGCGCATCATGACAACACCTCCAGTGTGTTAAAATGCCTTTGTGGATTTCAGAATTTCATGTACGCATTGTGGTTTGGCATGTGTCTGGTGAATTTTTTTTTCTGTTAAAGAAAAATTAGTGTTGGTTTCAATGCATGGTAGCTTTCTCCCTAACGTAATTTAAATAATTCAGCAAAGCCCCACTACCAGCTGTACTTCTGCAGCCTCTTCCATTCTTTTCAGCATTATAATTTTGGTTAATTTTCAATTTTAGGTCCTACGTCTCTGCAATTTGTGTATGAATAACAGAATAATTTCCCTCTTTTGTTTCGCCTTTCCTGTTCCTGAATCTAAATAAAGATGGCTTTTTAGTATTAAAAGTGGAAGAAAATTACAGGTAATTATCTTTGACGGTAAAAACGCTGTAATCAGCGGGCTACATGAAAAATTACTCTAATTATGGCTGCATTTAAGAGAATGGAAAAAAACCTTCTTGTGGATAAAAACCTTAAATTGTCCCCAATGTCTGCTTCAAATTGGATGGCACTGCAGCTGGAGGCTTTGTTCAGAATTGATCCTGGGGAGCTACGAACCCAAAGTTTCACAGTAGGAAGGGGGAAAAAAGAAAAGAAAACATTTTTCCTAATGTAACAATGCGAATGCTAGAAAATGACAAGACTGATCGGTTTTAAACCATTCTGAAGACTGACTGAGCATGGAAGTTCCTCAACAAAAAAAGGAACGGGTATATTGGTAAGTAGTCTTTGCTTTGTGTCTAATTATAGTGACTGTCCTTTGCACGACTGTATGTCGCTGTCATTATATGGAGCACTCTGAGTATCTCTATTGACTTCTGATAAATGGCTCAGTGGTTTCAAGGTTCATAATTTGAAGGATGCCCAGGTCTGTAGCCATTAATTCTCACAGTATGGGGCTTCCTGCCTATATGACGAAAGGACTTTTCATTTCCATTATTTCTAAGCTTTCCACAAGATCGGAGGATGTATTTCATCCAGGAGTGTGCTTTTTCCTATCTAGCTAGCTTGCAAAGAATTGTAAACATTAAGTAGTCATAATTGTGCATTTACTTTCTGTTCTTTTCTCTTATTCTTTCCTCTTTTTTCTTTTTGTTGTTAAAAACTGCTTCTAAAGAAAGACCAATACAGCTTTATCATTTCAGCTGAGAAAAGGGAGAAGAGGATACTTAGTTTCAGCACTAGAAACTACTGGATGTCTGGAGGTTGTCACAGAATAGGAATAGATCATTCTATATTTTAAATAGAAGAAATTATAATAAACTATTTTTTAAAAGCTGAGAAAACATCCATGGTTAATGTTAAAGTACTTAAGACAAAGGCTAATGCTGCAAACTGACATCTTTGCAGGCACTTGATGTGTGTGTGTGTGTGTGTGTGTACATATATATGTGTATATATATATATATATGGCTTCCCATATTAGGAAATGGAAATTCTTTGAAGGATGATAGAAAATATACTGAGAGGGAGGGAGGGAGGGAGCAGGTGATGAGATAGAGACACACAGAGAGAAATATACAAGACACTCCCAACATTTTGTGGCTTTTACTCCATATATGAAAGAAGACAAAAACATACAAAGTATATGTACAACTAAAATTCAACAATATATACAGAAATGTTTCTTGATATAAATGTCCCTATTAGCTTAGTGAATGCCACCAATTCACCTAGTAAAGGTATCAAAGCAATAGAACCATGATTTTGGTTGTTTCCTCTGTCTTTCCTGATTCCAGTTCAGGGTTTGGGGGTGGGGTGGGGAAAGAGTGGTTTTGTTTTGTTTTGAAATCATCATTCTTGCTCACTGAATTTTGATAAAACATGCAGCTTTCCCTTTGTGGCAACGTTCTAATATTACAGCTGATTTTTACTTTTTCTTTAGAGAATGGTTGTTATGTGAGGGTTTTTCTTTTCCTTTTTTTTTTTTTTTTTTGTCTTTTTGTCTTTTTTGTTTTTGTCAGTCTTGGATTGGTAAATAAAAACGTAGGAGTCTGAAATGCTTCTGTTTCATCATGTAATGCCTTAAGTTCATTAAACAAGTAAAAACGCTGCCATGTTTGCGCAGATTCTTCTGGTGGGGGGAAATGTCTGTAAAAAAAGGTTGTTTTAATGGATACTCCCAAAGAGGAGAAGAGGCTCAGAGCCTGGATTCCCAAGGGGTAAGAGAAAATATACTTACAGTGAGGGGTTTTAGGAGCGCTGGCATAGTAACCAGCTTCTCCTTCTCCCTCCCTCCCTCCCTCTCGCTCTCTCCCTAAGATGCAAGATCAATTACTGAGGCTGCTCCAGGGAAAAGGCAGACAGGAAAAAAAGGGAAAAAGGAAAAGAAAGGTGGGGACAAAGGGAAAAAGGAAGGAGTGAGGGAAAGAAAGGGCGAGGGGAGTGAGAGAGAGAGTGTGTTCGGATGATCTCGCCAGATATGAGTTCTCCCGAGCCTGCTCCTTCGGCTCGGTTCGGCGGCTGCAAGCAGGTCCGGATCCTCCTTGCCTTGTTCAGACGTTTCCCTACGGTATCGATTTCCCTCGGACAACTCACATCATCTGTGGTCTCTGCATCGTGTCCTGGTGTGGCGAGGAGTACCAATGCGAATAGCCGGGCATGTAGCTGTTGGGGGGCATACTGACGCCCTTGGCTGAGGCGGAAACGTCCCACACTGGAGGCAGCGCTGGCGAGCGCGGCGACAGGGCCGCTGAGCCTGGGAGAGGGTCGCTCTCATGCGGGTTACTGCCTTGCTTCAGCAGTTTCTTAAACTTAGAGCGTTTGTTCTGAAACCATATCTTCACCTGGAACGAAAGGCAGCAGTGATTATTAGGCTCGAAAACATCCAGAAGTGCTTCAACTTGAGGCTTTGGAAGCAATTCTTTAAAATAATAATAACGATGATGGTGGTGGTGATAGTAGTAATAATAATACAACCCAAACCCTCAAGTCCCCGCCTTCCTTCACCTCTTTCTGGCCTCCTCTCCCCCCACCCTACCCACCCATTTACTAGGTATCTTATCTGGATACCTAAACTCTTCAGCTGGATGCAAACCTAGGTTTAAAACAACAGCATAAGTAAGACTAAAATAAAAATGAAGGTGAATGAGGGTTCAAAGTCTAAAAAAGTCTTTTTGGATCAAAGTCAGCTGAATGCACTTTTTTCTGATAGTCTGTTTTAAAAAAAATATTTACCAACCCCTCAACTTGGCATCTCTATGCACGTACAGTGAGCATATGCCTATGAACAGATTAAAATTTGTACATTTATAACCAAATGCCTTGAATATCCTTATGCACATAGTATTGCACATGCCACAGACTGTGCATGGGGCATCTTTCACTCTACATAAATATATTCCTATAATCTCGTAGAGTTTAGGAATTGTACCTCCCTCATTCTGTACTTTGCATGTCCCTTAGTCAAACTGTGGTCAGCAATTATCACATGATTGTTAGTGCAGTCACTTAAAGTCAAAGGGCCCCTGAAAATTAAATGGGAATCAGGAATCTGGAAGAATATCTAAGCTAACATACCGGGTCTCTTTATTTGAAGAAGGAAATTCTATGGTGCAGCTTCCTTTACCTTTAAAATTCCTTAGCCATAGGAATTTGCTTTTCCAAGAGGAATACAAGTTACTGAGTAGCAGGAATCCCTTCGTTTCAAGCCCCAAATATTTCCAGTGGCAACATGGCAAGAGAAAGTAGGCTGAATTGAAAAGAAGAGCTTAGGAGCATCTGTTCTAAGGCACCACACAATCATTCCCCAGCAAGAGTCTCATAAAGCCTGAAGTCCCCTTGCTGAAGATCACCCACCTCACCTGAGGCCTACCACCCCATGCAGCTAAGTTAATCAACAAGGACAGAAACCACAGGTGATTGCAGCCTGGCTTTATGACCAGAGTCCTAATATACCTGTCTAAGCCCCCTTCCTGTGAAGTCTGAATAGGCCCCAAATGTCTTTCAAATTAGTAGGACAGAAGAACTTCACCAACTGTACTTAACTGAGGCTTCACCTGCTGTAATTTGGGGAGCATTTCTCTTTGATCTCCACCTCTGCCATTGCTCCCAAGTGCTGAGCTGTAGGGAGGTACCTCAGCTTGCACCAGCCAGTCGCCCTGCATGATTTAACCATTGAGCTTAGGGCAATCTTCAGATAAACTCACTTCACCCATCCCAGGGTGAATAGTCAGCACCTTGGTCCCTCTCCTAAATCCTGTTGGAGACTATGACTATCCTCCCTTTTCATTTTACTTCATAATTCTTTCTTTCTATGTCAACAAGCTAAAATACTTAAGTCCCAGTTGTTCTGTTTTGAAACAGGACGCAAATAAATGATGAGCTTTGTCACCAAAGGACACTAGACTGGGGTGGGGTCGCCGAGTGTTGGGAAGATATGCAAATCCAAATCCAGTATTCAATACCAGGTAATTTATTCCAAACTGTGTTGTCCCAGCAAAGTGCGTAACTGGAGCAAAGGCATTTCTCATTAATCTCCTTCCATCCTTGGTTGACTAGGCCAAGAATTCCTCCTGATGTGTTCCCTGCCCGATCTGCAAGCAGGGTCAGCATTTCAGGGATATTCGGGCTTCTCGGGAATTACCTGTGTTTGTGTCAGTCCTAAGGAAGCTGCCAATTCAGCTCTCTCAGGAAGGGCCAGGTACTGAGTCTGCTGAAAGCGATGGTTTAAAGCCTGAAGCTGCAGGCTGGAGTAAATGGTCCGAGGCTTCCGAATCTTTTTCCCTTTTCCATTGAACCTGATTTCCCCGTTTTCAATCACTGTAGTTTTTTGTTGATCTAAAAGCAAAGGATACAGAGGAGCAGTCACCCGTGAGGCTATTTCTGAAGTCAGTATCCCTGAGCATGGCCTGGCTTGCGCAAGGTCTCCCCCAAAGACCAATAAGGCTTTCCTTGAGGCGTCCCTACGCCACCCTGACCTCTCAGAGTCCACGGTGCCCGTGTGTTCCCAGAGGCTGCAAAAGCTTATCTCGGCTCCTGACTCTGTCACTAACAAAGCTCGGTGGCTGGACCCAGGAAGCGCCCTCGGCCCTTGGGCAAACAGCCTCGCTCTGCCGCAGAAGAGGCGGCGCCGGCCACTCTCTGGGGTGCGCGGCGCCGTGGGGCGGCAGCTCTCTCCGCGGAGTCCGACCCCCAGTTCTGGCTTTACAGTGCTTTAAGCTGTGCTTGAACCGCCCTGGCGTTTATGCGGCCAGTTGACTTGATGTCACTAGCTCCAAGCCCGGTATATCAAGACCTTCGGCGTGTTCGAAATGATTCTGCTGAAAGGAACCAAAACCCCATACAAAACGTAATCAGACGCTCGGACCAGCTCCCTAGCAGACTGAGCCTCGCACGGCAGTTTTGCCCGCTCCGGTGCTGAAAACCATCCTCCCTAGGCCCTGTGCGTCGCCTGCACGAACAAAGGAGCAGCCGACAGTCTATCGAAAACCCAGGGGGAGGGGGCCGGTCAGGGGTGAGGGTGGCAGGACACCTCGAAGCCCGCGGGAAAGAGCCCAACTGTGACCAGCTTAACTAGAGCCAGAGGCCATGCCACCTTTCCTCCGGGTCACCGAAACGCACCCGGCGACCCATGCAAAGTAGGCCACCGGCTGCCCACATTGGATTGGGGAACAAAACACGCTCCCCAGTTTCGGCCCGGAAATGTCCTGCCAAACACGGGTTACAGCCCGGAGGGGAGGATGGAGGCTAAGGGCGCGCAGACCCAGCGGGCTGGAGACCGCAGTGAGGGCCAACTCGCTGAGCGAAGCCTGCGCCGAACAGGAGGCGCGGCCCCAGAAGGGCGCGGGAGACTGGGGAGCAAGGCGGGTCGCGCCGCTGCGAAGCCGAGGGTCCGCGGCGGCGCGAAGAGGCCCGGCTGGGCGAGGCCGGCAGGCAGGCGCCAGGCAAGCAGGCGCGCACGAGGCCTGGCCGGGGGCGCGCCGGGCCGCCAGGGGGAGGGGGCCGGTAGAGGCCCGGGCGCTGAGGAAGTGAGCGGGGCGGGCGGGGTGGGGGGCAGCCGGGAGGCGGGAGAAGCGAGCTGCCCCGGCGGCCTCTCACCTGTGTCGTCCCCGCGCGTCTGGGCGGCCGCGCTGCTGTTGTGGTAGGACTGGAGGTAAGGGCTGTGCTGCGAGTGGCTCATGTAGGGGTAGGCGGCCAGCGAGCGGTGGTTGTAGGAGTTGCCGCCGCCCGCCGCGTAGGGCGAGCCGTGGTGGTGGTGCTGGTGGTGGTGGTGGTGCGACCCGGCCGCCGCCGAGTGCAGGCAGTGCAGCGGGTAGTGCGCGCCTGCCATGGCCGGGGAGCTCTGCTGCGAGGGCGGCGGCGGCGGCGGCGGCGGCGGCTGCTGCTGCTGCGGCGGCGGCGGCGGCTGCTGCTGCTGCTGCTGCTGCTGCCCGAACTCCATGAAGGCGGATTTGGACGAGTCCTGGCCTTCCAAGCCGTCAGCCATCGTAGTCATGGTCATCATCAAAACTTTGGGGGCTGGAGAAAGCCTTCTCCCGGGTTTCCTCCACCCTCCCCCCACTTGGCTCGTGCCGCTCTCCCCTCTGCAGCCACCTTAGCTCTTGGGATCCTTGCAAAAAAATTAAAAAAATTTTTAAAAGAGGGGGCGGAGGTGGTTCTCCCTCTCCCTCGCTCTTCTCTAATATATATATTTTTAATATAAAGAGATATAGTGAGCGGGGCCTTGTTAACTCAAAGGGAGGAGGAAGGGGGAGGGATGGGAGATGAGAGGGGGAGGGGGGATCTGCTCTCCCCCCCTTCGTTTCCCCCCTTGAATTTTTTGGGGGCTGGTGCAGTTTAAGGCAGAGATTTTAAGGTGGATTCTGCGAAAGTTGCGCGTCTGCTTTCAGACTTGATGCAGACGCCACGAGTCGAATGGTTTGTCTCCAAAGGGCAGCGCCTCCCGATTGGTCAGTCGCCCCCTGACGTCACAGGCGCACGGCTTCTACTGGTGTTTGCGAGCCTCGCAGACTTCTTCGCCTACCTCCGGCAACTCCAATCCCAGCCCGGAGCTGCAGTCGGGGCCGCGCGGCTCTGCGCACAGGGCCGCCCGGGAGGGAGGTGCCTTCACGCAACCAGACTCCTGCCGCAGCTCGCGCCCCCAAACCCGGAGCCTAAGTTCCTAGAACCGCAGCCCTGGAGCAGACTGGCTGGAGACTGCTCTCTCTCAGTACCCTTGAACCTTAAGTAGGCTGCCTGTGCTCAGAAGTAGTGACCTCTGCATTTACAGCTAGGCCCCCCAACCCCCGCCTTTGACCTCCCACCCCCCTCCACTACAGTCCCACGGGAGCGTGCTGTCGCCGTGGATTTTTCTAGACGTACTTTATTGAAGCCACAGAGGGAAGAAGAACCCCCACACCTGGGCTCCACCCCATGGTGGGTGTTGTAAAGAAAAAAGAAAATCAGACCCTGTTCTGACGAGGTTTCTGCCGTTGCAGTCCTTATATTGAATAAAAAGGGGGAGAACCCCCCCAGAACGCAGCAGCCTGTTCTGAAAGTGAATTGTTGGAGGACTGACAGTAATGCATTTTTTCCTATTGAAAACAGAGGCTACTGTAATGCTTTCAAATATATGCAAATGATACATGCGGTTAGTGGTTTGGCAAATCTTGATTACAATATAAACTACCCAAGTAAAAGTGCCTTCGTCCTAAATTTGTCTCTCGATTACAATTCCAATTGATTTTATTTTATTGTCAACATTGTTAATGATAAAAATAGAGTCGTTTTACAGTTATTTTTACTTTCTGGAAGGAGGCAATTAGACCTCTAATCAGGAATACACAAAAATCTCCCATGATTAACTGCAGTACTTTGTTCAAATTGCTGCTATAAAATTCAGAACAATTTGCCTGTAATGATTATGGACTGGGTTTATTTTGGGAGGTGGAATAAAAGTGGATATAGCATAAATTATCCTCTAATTATACACCAGTGTCGCCTCAATTATCCTCTTATCAAAATGGTTGTCTAACTGCCGCATTTAGTTTCAATTCTCTCCTTTTTTTCTATAAAAAGAACTTCATACCTTGTTATTATTAATCCATTTATTATTTGCAAGGGGATTTATATCCGCACATCCAGGTGGTAGAACCACTTCTCTTTCAAAGATGGACTGGGGAAAGACATTAAGTTAGGAGCAGCCCAGGGCTGCGGATCTACCCTTTCCCCCTCTAGTTTCCAGACCCGTTCAGGTCCAGGCAGCTGAGCAGAGACAGCGGAGCCTCGGCACGCAGCTCAGGCCTGAAAACCAGGTAGGACAACCGGACCGGACCGGAGACCAGGAGCAGAGGAGGGCAGGTAGGGCCGCGCCCGGAGCCGGATCCTGGGACTGCGGGGAGGCGCCGGGAGTCTGAACTGCCAGAGGATCTGGGTGGGCGAGACGTGCAGACCTCCACGGGCTCGGCGCCAGCTGTTGACCCGCGAATAAACCAAAGCAGCGAGCTTCTGGCCACATGCAGAAATGTATGATCTAGCCATCCCGCAACAACATGTCTACAGGTTGCGGGTATGAATCTGGGTCTTTGGAAAAACTGCGGGCTTCTCTGCACTCTATTCACTTGGACTCCTTAAGTTATGCGACCCAAGGAAACTGAGAAATGGACAATTTAATGGTCCCTGTAACTCCAGAAAAGGTGGCTGAAGATTTACATATTGCGCGAAGCTCCGGGGCAGCGGTTTATGCTCATTTATTTACTCAGCTCCGCAACCTGGGGTCCCCCGGCTTCACCGAGCTAGTTTGCTCTTTCTTCCTTTCTTTCTTTCTTTTCTTTCTTTCTTTCTTTCTTTTCTTTCTTTCTTTCTTTCTTTCTTTCTTTCTTTCTTTCTTTCTTTCTTTCTTTCTTTCTTTCTCTCTCTCTCTCTCTCTCTCTCTCTCTCTCTCTCTCTCTCTCTCTCTCTCTCTCTCTCTTTCTTTCTTTCTCCTTCATTCCTTCTTTCCTTCCTTCCTTTCGTTCTCTTTCTTTCTTTCCTTCCTTCCTTCCTTCTTTCCTTCTTTTCCTTCCTTTCCTTCCTTCTTTCCTTCTTCAGTTTTATCAGATGTCTTGAGGCTCGCTGCTCCCAGGTTTTCTCCCGGGTTCCCAGGGCAGCAGCCTTTACTCTTCTCTCCCCCCTCCCTTTCCCAGCCCGCCGCGCTTAACTTCTTGAGCCTCGGGAGCCGGTTCAGTAACTCTGAATTCATTTTTAAGTGGCGTGCCTTGTTTCTCTCCTTTTAACAAGAGGTACACTTTAACACGCGAACCAGTAACCCGATCCACGCGTTTACAAGTCAGCAGTGAATTAAAACAACAACAACAAAAAGCTTCAAGGAAAATGAAAGGTGGCTGGGTAAGGGGGAGATGTGGGCAGAGTGTGTATATATGTGTCTGTGAGAGAAAGAGAAGGTCTCCCCTCCTCTGGAGCGCTCTCGATACACCCGGCTGCGCGCTGAGCTTGTTTGTAAAGTCCTCAAAGGCAGCAGGTAGACGTGGCAGTTTTATTGCTTTATACCCTGCAGCTCGCTGTTAACACGGTGAAAGTGGTTCCCCCTGTACATGTCTGTGTTTCTGTCTTTATGCTCGCAGGTGCACTGCTGTCCTCGTGGGCTTTCCGTGTGGGGGTCGGTCGTCAGGGGTTGGGGAAGGTTCCTGCACCCAGCACCAGAACCAGGGCAGCAGTCTTTGCATTTTTTTTCTTGTTTGCTTAATGCTGGAGGAAGCCTTGAGGACTGGAATTGTCTGGGGGCTGTAGCTGCAGAGCTGTCAGCTCCCTCCCCGCACCCCATTAGATGGAGGATAAAATTCCACTATGCATTCTAGAGGAGCAAGGGTGCAGCTGCACCGAGGTAGCAATTGCATGTAGCGTAAGGTAAAGGTCCTGCTGAGAACTGCTGAGCGACCTAGATTAGGCTCAAACAGTTGGAGGCTGGGGAGTGAGGTGAGCAAGGGGTCCCTCCTGGCTTGAGAGCGGTCTCTGTGCGCTTGCTGGATAGAATCCAAAGTGCAGGCTTCATCATCTGGCTTCCTGGCTAGTCCCGGGAATAGCTGGCTAGCGGAAGAGCTAGTCTGGCCCCACATAATGTGCCAAGTTATCACGCTGTGAGTGTCTGCCACGTGTGGCCTCTGCCACCAGCCTGGGTGCAACGAGTTCGGCATGCGGTGGTTGTCTGCATCAGGGGGTGCTCCCCAGGATCATTTCTTTCCAGTTGATCCAGGTGCCTCGTCTTCAGAGTCCTTCGCCCAGGTCATGAATGGCAGCAGTAATGAGCCAAGGCAAGGTGGTTGGAGTCTCCCCTGGTTTGTTCTAGTCCAGCCCTAACCTCCAACCCTTCTGTGAGAAGCAATAATCTCAGGTTCTTCAGGGCCTCCCAGCAAAAGGGCACACCCCAGGGGCTCCAGGCCCCTGCACCCGCCTCCGCTGCAACCCACACTCTGCCTCCTATTGCCTTGTCTGGCCTGCTGGGGAACCCGGGCCAACCCTGGGGTAGGCCAGGCCTCTACATCTTTATCATTGTAAAAGAGAGCAATCTGGAGGACTCAGGGCCCAAGGCTCTTGTAGGGCTTGTAGTAGGTGAAGGTCACATCCAGGAAGAAGCTTTAAGAAGCAGGATTTGAGGCCTAAATTGGTTTTTGTTTTGTAAGGTGTTGAAGTGTTGGGGCATGTATTCCAGCTATCAATGTTAGAGAGAAATCTTCATGGATTGCCAACAGGACTGTGTCAGTGTGCCCAAGGCCACTGTGGAGGAGTGGGCTCTTTGGGTGGGAAAGTTCCCGGCTGTTCTAGCTATGGCTGAGTATTTGCAGCACACTCATAGGGCAGGGAATGCGTTGTGTGCCCTGAGAAGGTTTGCAGCCTCCTCTGGCTGTAGAAGCACACTCAAGCTCAGCAGGGCCTGGCTGGGTTTGGTTGCTAAGTTGGGCTCAGCTATCACATTAATTCTAAAGAAATTAGACCTGGATAAATAGCCTTTGAATTCAAAGAAATAACTCGGTATTGATTTACATAGCCATGCTAAAGAAACCCCTTCTCAACAGGAGACATTGGTGGAAAAAAAAAAAAAAATTCCTGCTAGTATTTTCTCCATTCAGTGTAAAATTCTGTTAATATATGTGTGTAGGAAAAGGATGCTTGATATCCTAGAAATCTAGGCACCCTGTTCTCCTCCCTCAACACACACACCTGGGAAAGCTTGGGTGGGGGGGCTGGCATGACAGCTGCCTCTTCACCTTTCTTAGTTCAGGTTAGTAATTGTATTACTGGAGTAGCCAAAAGTATCTATGCAAGAAAACATGGAGATTATAGCATTATTTCCTTAAGTGCTAAAACTTTAATGCTCATGTGAAGACAATCCCCTCCCAGGCTCCCCAAAATCCAGCTAAAAAGTGGGCCCTGCTTATTTCATACCCAGAGAGAGGCTCATTGAAGTCTGGGGACAGCATCTCTCTCATCTTTCCAGTTCTGGTTCCCAAGAACAGGAACCCTCAACATGAATGGCCCGGCCCACCTGGGCCAGGAATACCCACTGGGGGCTTCACAGACTATCTCTAGACTGTCAAATCTGGAAAATATTAACTAAGCATGGTCCAACCTAGAGGCTCCTGTCTAGGTCTTTTCAGACCTGGAGTCCAGAAGATTTATGAAAGAGAAGTCAACAAGGTCCTCAAATTCAATACCATTTGCCTCCCTCTGACCCTATTCCAGGCTGTGTGAACACCCAAAGTGTTCTTACCAGAGGAAGCCAATATTCTGGGCCTAGAATGGATTTTGAGGTGGGGGTGAGGGGGTGTTGGATAACACGTTACTCCTTCCCCAGTTTGGGGATTATATATAGAAGTCTTCTCTTTATTTTTTTTTCTCTTTTATCAAGCATAGGACCTCTCTCTCCCTAATACACAAGTATTCTTCTTTCTCTCAGTTCAGGAAAAAAAGAAACACACACAACAATGTTTAAACACTTAGATTAAAACAAGATAAATGGTGATGTTTGTCTTTTTAATCTGTTCAATAAACCAAGCTGAACCCCTCCATATTTGCCCTGTTGGGAAATGTATCAGGACAAAGGGGGAAGGGAAGGGGTGTTAGAAGCCAGCTTTAATCTAGCCAGTCTTTGGAAACCAGGACCCCCTGACCATTGCAGGATAAACACAGCCCTAGAGTGGCAGGGAACAAGCATCAACAGGAAACAGCAGACTATTTTTAGGCATAATAAGGAGTTAATATAGCTGGTCAAGCCTCTTCCTAAATGCCTCCAAGCATCCTCTCTTTTAATACCTCCATCCCTTCATCGGCACTAACAATAACAGAGTCACAGCAAACACCTCAACTTAAGAAGAGCCAAGCTTGGGACAGCTCTGCAGAAAAACCTGGGATGAAAAACATCTTGTCATTTTGTTATGTGAGCTCTTAGATAGCTCTCTTATTACAACAGAAAAAGAAATGAAAACCGTTTTTCATTAGAGAGAGACTTGTTCTGTACCTGACTACTCTTGTGATATAAATGTTCTGGTGATTTTCATAGTCATACTTGTTCACCCACACTTTTTAATGCTTTTATTTTGTAACATCCACTGTACAAAATAAAGTAATTTATTGGGTTTTAAACAAACTTTCCTTAAAGAGCAACCAATTTGAGAACCCTTAGAAAAAGGCGAGGGATTAAAAATAACTCTCCCAATGATGCCCTTTCTCTTTTCTTTTGTTCAGAACAAAATCCTTTTTTACACAAATCTAAGAGAAAGAAAGCTCCCCCCACATCCTACAAAAAATAGTGTTTTTCTGTAGGTTTTATTAATTTTGTGCAGTGAGCACAAATGCTCCACCTCAGAGCTCAAAGCCTTTACTTTAAATACATGCTGAGGGTTGTGTCCATTTAGACACACATTTGGGTTCATATTTAGGTTCATGCTATTTCTTCCCATATGCTTTGTGGAGAGGGAGCAGAGTGGAAAGGCAAGAGTCATCAGAAGAAAAGGAGTTAGAGAACAAAATAATAGAGTGAGCAAGAGCGAATGTGAATCTGCTTTGTTTTGAAAGTAACTCTGTTCAAGTTTTCTTCTCTATCTTGTTTGCTACATTAATTGCACAATAAATTAACAAAACTAAGACTGATAAAAGGAGCCGTTTGACCACAGGTCTTCTTCACATGTATTTTACTCCCACGATTGTGGGGATGGCTAGAGCCCACCCACTTGTGTTCTCTATGCCTTTCCCCTTTTTCCTCCTCTCCTCTCCATCCCTTCACCTTACCTCTTTTCCCCTCACATACCTAGGGCACCATGTTGTTCATCTAATAGCTGAGACCTCAAAGCAGGAGGACCATCAGAAAATTACGAAAGAGGTCATCCACCCTGGACAAAGTAGTCATTTTAAAAACAAGGCTCCAGAGGCTCAGAAGTCTTGGGCCCAAGAGTTAACAAGCGAGACAGTATTTTGGGATCTTAGGGCAGCAGTCCCAAACAGACAGGCTGGTGTACAGGGTGCTGCAGGGGCAGGGGGGAGAAACTGGGGTGAGGGAAGGGAACAGGGAGGACAGGAGCCTAGAGGGCAGGCAGAGGCAGAGGGCGACAGAAGCGCCCGCGCCCGCAGCTGGCTCCCACCGGCTGCTGTCTACAGGGGATGTGGGGCCGGGTAATAGAATTCAGCAGGCGGATTCTCCAAGAGCCAGCCACTGTCTTGTACAGATTTGTAGAGAAACCCTCACTGTAATTAAAACCTTACAGTCAGATTAATTCAATGTGTTGCTCAGCAGCGTTTTTAATAGTAAAAATCCGCTTTAAAATTGAATTAGGGTCGAAGAAAATTTCTGTGAGACCCGCCGGATTTTGCCAGCTTTCACGGAAGCCAGCCTGTGCTGGACTTTGGCAATAGCTGCACAGTGTCCCACCTCCCTCTTTCCGTGGCCCTAAACCTGGAGTGGGGTTGGGGCTTTGGTGGTAGGGTAGAGGTAAGGGATAGGGAACTGATGTACAGGGGGTACCAGATGGGGCTCCAAGTTGGACAGCCTGAGTCAGGCCTGGGGTTAGCCTTCCGATGAGACTATGCAGATTTTTGACACCAAGACCCCCCTCCCCCTTCACACCTTTTGACGAAGTTCACGGCTCAGGTAGGGTTTGGGGAAAGAAGGGAGCCCTGCTGTTTCTTGAAGCAATTTCCCACTGTGTGTTCCAGGTATGGCGGAGGTTCGAGCCCTTTCTGTTTGGACGCTGGAGTGTCAGACAGGAGAAGGTTGTGGTTCCACCCACCCACAGCCTTTTTTCTCTTGAAAGTCGTCCAAAAATTAAGAGTAATATTTTAAGCGCGCTGTCAAAATCTCTCCCAAACTTTGATTTGGCTCGCCGCCCCCCTCCCCCCCTCCCCACCCGTGATCCTTCGCGTATCTGGTAGTTGTGAAGAAAACGTTAGTATTATGTTTTTCCCCTTTAAGGTTAGACACCTTAGAGCTAAAAAGTGGTCCAGAGTTCCTGGAAGAGGTGGCGGCTGAGTGTTAACGGAGAGGATCTCACTTGAGACAGCTGAGGGGTGAGGAGAGGGCTGAGGGAGCTGCACCCTACTCTTTCCCAAGGCCAACCGGGTTTTCAGGGGCCCAGAAGTGGTCTCAAGTTGCCCTGTCTCCCACGGACTCGGCCATTGCCGTGGGCTCCTTGGCTGCTGAATGCGAGCGCGCGCGTGCGCGCACGAACACGCACATGGATGAAAATTACTCAACGACTTAGTCACATCATCAGGCCTGGGAAAACAAAAACCGCTGTGGGTCCCTGCTCCTCCAGCAACAGGCGCAGACGCTTTAATTGCCGCAAATTGTCACTTTGTCCCCTTTTCATTCTCTCGCTCCTTCGTTTATTTTCACTACACCAAATGCCTGCAAACTTCCCTAGCAAGGAGAGCGCGGAGCAATTATTGCCTTTGCCTTCAGGGCCTGCTTTGCCAATCACTGAATGGGATGGAGTAAACAGGGCGAAAAGCGAGGTGCGTCATTGGTCTTGCTTATTTCAGGTGGCGGGCGGTAAAGAACCCTCCCTGACGCGCCGCCCCCTCCACGGTTCTTGAGTCCCAATTATCTGGCAGAAAGGAGATGGTTCCCCCTCCCTCTACCCCCCATCACATCACACCCCACCCTGTGTGCGCCAACTTTTCCTCGAATCCAGCAAATCCCGCCAGAATTGGCGGGTTTCTCAGAGAGTAGTTAAGAAAGGAGAATTCCGCGGGGACCTAGCTCTCAATTCTGTACTGAATAGAAAGATGCAACGTGAGCAGGCACCTTCCCCGCCCCCATGCCGGGAGAATGGGGTCCTTTTCTTCGGAGGGCCAAGTGCGGTGATGTACGCCACGGAGGCAGATGATAGAGAGCACCCTTCTCCCCACCCCCTACCAGCGGAAGCTTTGAGATTGGTTCAAAGAAGTTTGGGATAGTCTGTTAGAACGGCTAACGATCGACGTTGCTGTTGTTTTAAACATTAGCCAGAAATTCTGAAAGGAGAACTTTAAATTTCAAGCTGAAGTGTTGTCTTGAGTGCTGCTTAAGGGCTATTCTTCATCTCTCCTCTCCCCTCTGGTCTTTCCGAAGGCAAGCACCGCCGTCAGGGGTGGGGAGGGAGGCAGGTGTTGGCAGCAGCAGCCCAAGGGGGTCTCTGGCGTCCAGCGGATGGATCCCAAACAAATCAGTGCAGGATTAACTTGTCTGTCTGCTGAATTGTCTCCAATTGCAAAAGCTGCGCGGGTCGCGCCTGCTGGGAGGGTTCGGGTTACTCGCGCATCCTGGGCTCGCTGTCTCTTCCTCCTCGGGCTGGGGCTGGCACAGCGGCCCAGAGCTGGCGGGAGTTGGGCCGGCTGGCAGGTCGTTTTAAAGGAATACAGCGAGTATGAACTGCTCCATTCTCACACACACCCCCTTCCTATTTCTTTTTTATGATAACATTTACAAGGAACCTAATTTCAGATCATGGAAGTAAATTTCATGCTAGGATATATTTTACAAAACATGTAATCTTTCAGGGCCGGAAGACGTTTAATTAAAACCATACTTTGACAAGTTGAGTTTCAAAGCGAAGTCACACCAGTGCAGAAGGCTAATTCATATACAAGATGCAGCCTGTACTCCCTGTTGTTTGAAAACATCAGCCGGGGCACCGGCAACAGTGTGCTTGCCCTGCTCTGCCTGATCAAGAGCCTGGGACTCCAAATCCCAGGCGCCTGGCCCAGAGCTCCCCACGTTCAGCTGTTCTCCTGTGGATTGGCTTGGGTTAGCATTGTGGTCTTGAGAAGATAGAGGAAACCTTCCTGGGTCACCTTTAGTGTCCTTGAATACGTCTTTTGGGATGGTCAGGAGGCCCCCAGGCACCAGAGAGACTAATGGGGAGAGCAGGCAGGTGTAGATGGCCAGACAAGGTGCTTCAAGGGTTTTCCATGGGATTGAGAGCCCCAAGATCACCTAGCGTTCTTCTTGCTCCCTGGCTGACCTATGCCAGAGAAAGAGAATCTCCCTCTCATACTCTAACTACCTCCATTTCTGATGGTCCAGAACATGAGGTGGTAGGAGGTTTGTCCTGGCCCAGTTGATTTGTGGGCCCAGCTCTCAGAGGCCTCCAGGAGGACAAGTGTTAGTTCCCAAAAGCCTCCGCGTTGTCAATTGCATTTTTGTGGTTGTCCTCAATAATCTTTCTCCTTAACTTCCTTTACCATTTCCCTATAACTTCACTAGTTCCAACTTAAATCAGAGAGGGGCAGCCTCACATGTTTACCAACAAGTTTTGTTGGAACCAGGTACCAATGGCCATGACTGCTGGGATGGGTAGGACCCAGTAGGTATTCTGAGGTGTGCACAGATGGGAGACAAAGAGACTCCAGGGTAGCCTGGGCTAGAGCTGGCAATGCCTGTAAACAGCAGCTCCAGAGGCTGAAACTCTAGCCAAAGCTGGATTTCAGGTTATAGTCTTGAGTCCATACTTGAATGTTTCCCCTCCTTACTCCTAGCCTGCTGGTCTTTTCTTCTCCCAGAGATGACAATGAGTTGTCATCAAAGTCAGCTTCACGGAGAATCTGAAACCTACCTCAAGAAAGAGGCTGGAACATGAAAATGAGACTAATATTGGTTCAATTTTACCCAAAATGCTTAAGAAGAAAAACCCCTTTACTTATCACAGCCACTCCAAAGACAGGGAAAGAGGATTTTGCTTCACCTGGGAACAGTGAAGATTATTGATTGACTGATGGACTTTTTCCCCAGGTCTCTATTTTCTTTCAAATGCACCATTATTTTCCTTAAAGTGCAAAGATAAGTCAATTATAAGAAAAAGCCTAAAATCTAGTGTTCAAGAAGTATTTTAAACAACATGGCCATCTTCTCTTGAAGTCTCATTTGATTTTATTGGACCATTTTAGAAGAAAGCTTAATTTTTTTTGCAAAGACAATCCCAAAACACAATTGCAATAAAGTATTTTTTACTCTTTACAGACACTACCAGCTGGCATTTCTGAAGGTTCAGTGGGTATCTCTTTCACAAATAGACATGGATGTTGGCAGCTAAGTGATTAACAGTACATGTCAACTTAATACTTTTTGGTCAAATAATATTAATCTTAGATTATCAGGTAAGACCTTGAAGCCACTTGTTAGTGCCTTGCATTTTGAGGGCTTGAGTGGAACTCTGGTTCACACGGTCAAAAAAAAAAAAAAAAGTTATAATTGTAGGCCTGAAGGGTGAGAAAGAAAGACCTAAGAGACACACAGAGGCACTTCTGATGGTTGTAAGCATCACATTGGTTGAGTTGAGCACTAAAAAGTATGTACCTGACCAAATGCATTTGAAGCCTAATCCTACATTGGAGACTTGTGAATTACACAAAAGGGGAGAGGAACTGCAAATAATAATCCCCACCTGTTTTATTTCAGTGACATGAACAAGCAGTTTTCCTGTCACAAACAGGAGAGCTCTCAGAGGTGTGGAGGCCCATTTGTGGGCAGTAATTCTGGCAGGGGTATATGGTAGGAAGAGTACAGGGCGGTTGGGAACTGTCAGGCTGGTGCTGCGGAGAGGGCAGACAGCAGGACTGGTGTGCAGAAGGGGCAGGACTGGTAATATTTCCCAGCTGGCCCACCCCTTCTGCAGCTCCAGAGAATCAACCTCATCATTTTAAGCCTGAGAGCTTGGGTGGAGGTGGGAAAGGGCCAGACAAGCTGGAGATTCATGTCACTTTTCTACCTTTCTAGTTCTCTCTGCTCTTCTATAATTAGCCCCATTTCGCAGATGTGGAAGCTAACACATGCACCTCACTGCATAGACTGCTTTGGTGTTTGGGAAAGGGAGAATGGAGGGCAGGTGTTCTAGTTTCCCATCTCCCTGGCAACTGTGGGGGCTGGGGCTGGGGCTGGGGCTGAGGGTGGAGCAAGAGCCGGGTTTGTGGCCTGTATGTACGCGTAATTTTTGTTGTTGTTGTTTTGTTTCTGTGACTCATTTGGTCAAGGAGCTAGGTGTGATTTTCACCTGACGGACGAGGTTCAACATTGGTGCAAGTCTCAGGGTTCTGACAGTAGCAGTCCCAGAATTCCCTGACTTTCTGCCAGTGCTCTTTGGACAGACTTCTCTCTAACCTTCTAACTTAAATTCTGAATACTTTAACTCTCGCTTGTAGTAAATGCATTCGTAGTTGTAAAATGTGTCTATGTGGCACAGATATCTAGGGTGTCAAGGTGAGAATCAATACTAAAGCGCTTCTTATTTTTAAACTGGGTTGGCCTCTGATTGGGGACCGAGATGTGAGTGTGATCCAGAGGCGCAGGAAAGAGCTGGATTCTATTGGCCGCTACAGCCGGGCCCAGCTCTGCTGGAGTAGGCTCACGTGTGCGCCTGATCGCGCAGATCCGACGGTTGGGGCATGCGCACTGCACGGGGGATGGTTATCAGTCTTCACTGGTAGTTGAGACGGGACTCCCAGATGCGCAATAATTAGGTTTCCTCATTAAACAAAAGGTTTCCCCATCATTCCCCTCCTCCCACCGTTCTCAGGCAGAGCGCTTTACAAACCAAGCTGATTACCCACCCACCCACTTCCAATCTCTGCCATTCAGACTTCCGTCCGCGGCTCCTTCTTCTTAGGATCTCCGTATTTTAAGGTGCTTCACCTACCTCTTCATTATTCCTTTTCTTTTGATCCACGTTCAAGAATATTAAGATCTGATTTTTCCCTTCATTTTAGGTCCCCTCCTCATATCTCCCTATCAACAAGATAACAAATTCCCTAGCTGTTGATCCTAGAGCAGAGTGTCAACACCGCTGCTCCCCATTCCACTCTGCATCGACCTCCTGGACCGTGTGGGTTTCAGTCCAAAGCTCAGGAAAATGGATGGGCCAACGACCGCCCGCCTCCAGGCATCAGCCCAGGCCTCTACCAAGCTAAGACAAGTATCTGCAAGGCCATCCAGGGTTGTGGGGTGATGCCTTTCTTCCTAGTCCCCATTTTGCGGGAATGCCTCCAAGGGTATCCTGTAAACCTCTCCAGGACCCCCAATGTGGCACGAGGAACCCGGGGATTCATCTCCTTGGAGCAGAATGAATGGCCTTTTCTGGAAAGAGATCTCAGTAGGCGAGAAATAGCCACCATTACTTTCAAGGCACCCCCGCGGGAATGCTCGGTGGCTCTGCTACTAGTTTCGCTGACCCTCGTGCGGCATCGCAGCGAGGACCGCGCCATACGCGTTACTGGAACCATAGTCAGTTCTCTTCCCTTGTCGAAACCGCTGTCGCTTCTCTGGGTTCAACTGACCTCAGCTTACCAAAATCCTTCCTGCCCTGGATTCCCCTAGGTTCCCCTGGATTCCTCCTTCCCCCTCATCAACCTTAGCCAGAAGGGAGAGATATGGGTTTGATTCTATGATACGATACGAATAATTGTTGCATCATGTAACTCCCTACATCTTGGTTTTAATTTGCAGTGAACCAAACAAAGATATTTGCAATTTTAAAATAAGCACTCAACTTAATAAATGGGAACATTGTGCAGGGAATACTATGCGCTCCCCTCCAACCCCACCCCTTCAGAAGACGTTATTAGCTCTGACAGCATGCCGCTCAGGTTTGCGGAGAGGATTTTGTAAAGGGATGACAGACAGGAAGGCCAGCAATCATGGGCTCCTTGGGCTGAAGTCCCCCCCCCCCCTTTTTTTTATCAGAATGTTCTGTTCGATGCCATTTATCCTTGATGATAGAAAATTGCGCTGTTGCCAGGACGCTGCTGCTGCCGCTGAAATAGAGGGCAGGAGCCACATTTCCATTTTCCGGCTTGAAAGCTATTCAAATGAATTTGCGGAGAGGGGGGAACGTCTAGCGATAAACAAATGAGAATAAATCGAGTTCCCCTTTCCATTCTTTCCTGTAAATGGGTAGCTCTTCATTTCTGATATAAAGATTTTTGTTCATCAGTGTTTGGGAATACCTGGGATAGTGTAAGCCAACGTACAATTTATTTTGATGCTCTTAAAGTGACTAACCACATAAACATTTAAAAAGAATGTATGTCTAAATATATATAAAGTATAAGAATTATATATACATAGATCCCGTACATACATACCTTTACACAATTCCAAACTACACTGGAGAATAAATGCTTTCAGCAGAGTTTCAATTGAATATAATTTGTAAGCAGTGCTGGCTGTTGATGGTTATGGACTTCTTACTAGTTGTGTGTATGTTAAGTATTGCTAGATGGGATCATTTTTAAAGCCCCTCCCATATTATATACTTCATGATGCTATATAATTTCATTATCGTGTAGGTTTTAACTTATCTTAAATATACTCTCCTCAAAAAAAAAAGATAAAAGATAAAACTCATCCTCTGTCACATATTTCTTTCAAGTTAATTTTCCAAATTTACCTTTAGTTTCCTAAGTTAACAAATACAAGTCAAAGAGTTGGTACACTGCGTTTCTAAAAGATATGAAATAAAGAGAGGCTTAAGCCTGGGCTTCCCTTCCTTAACATAAAAAGATTATATATTAATAGGAATTAAGAAATCACATCCAAAATATAACATTTTGAAAATGAGAACTTAAAAAAACACAACCAATTAGAACATATATGAACATTAGCAATGTCTGGATAGAAATGATCAAAGTTGTAGGGCTCCCACTGCGTTTTAAATATTAAATAACTTATTAAGTTCTAACTTTGTTTTATGTTTCAGAGTCAGATACCGCGCATTAGAAATTTTTCAGTAATAGAAAGGCCTGTAAAATATGGGGACTAATTGTATTAGCGATTTCAGCTGGTACTTAAAACAAACAAACAAAAACAACCTGGACAGTATTTTAAAACTTAATATTTTAAAAATGAGTCGTGGATCTCTAACAACTATATTTTTAGCCATATGATTTTTATTTTTTCCGAGTGATAGGCCACCGTCGGGCAAACAAGGGCTGCAGAGCGAATAATAGTGTAAAACCAGAAAGAAAGGCGGAGGGAGAGTTGATACTGATGTTCTGAACTTTTCCAGTAGAATTTTAGGGCGACTCCCTTCAGCCAGCCATGATTCCTGGCTACAGATTCCTGAACAATCCGTGTTCAGCCTAAAGTTTTCCTGTTAACAAATAGGATGATAATAAGGAAACAATGAATGATCAACGCCGCCGTCAAATGAAGCTAAATAAAGCAAAGAAACGGCCTAAGAAAGTTCAATTTACTTGTGTTTGTTCGGGTTCAATAATTGGAGGTGAATGTAGAGTGTTAAGGCACTGAGGAGGTTCTTCTTCCCTTATCCTTGGCCCTGAGATTTATATCCCGGACAAAAAGCTTCTCTAGCCCGTGCTCTCCCAGCAGAGGCAATTCGCAGGGTTCCTTGGTGAATTTCCCCTCCAGGTACGTGCTTGGGGCGCGCAGCGGGAGTTCGGCGCCACTGGGACGCAGAAGCCGAGGCGTGGGCGCTCGGGCGGGGCTGCGGCTTACAGCAGAGTGGGCCCCCACCCCTTACCCCGGGATAGAGCCTGAATTCAGACTCCCTAGGGCTCCGCGCAGGATCAGCGTAATGGGCATTACGCAAGAGGAGGTGGGACCTCCTTGGGTGCCAGGGCGGGGGTACGCGTGATAAAGACCCCTGGTCCCCCGGAATCGGGTCGGATGAGACCCCTTCTAGGGCCATCCTGCGGGGTCTTCGTCTCAAGCCACTAACTGAACTTTGGCCTCCTACGGCAGACGGCTTTGGAGAGTGGCCTCCAGCCAGGGACGGGAGGGCCAAGGGGGAGGAGGTGGTGAAAGGATAGAAACGGTCGAGGGCTAACCTAAAGGAACTTGGAAGAGCCAACACAAGGAAGTTTCCTGCAGGGCAAAGGCAGAGCTCAGCCGGATCAATGGATTGTCGGTGTTAGGACCGCTAGTTGTGAGTGTCTTTGTGTGGCCTGGCGTGCAGAGTTTTGGAGAAAAGGAGTTTGGGGTGGAACTGTATAAACCAAGAGTGGAGACCTTGGAGTCAGTCACATCCCAGGCTGAGAACCTCTACCCTCCGCCTCTGCAAGGCAGTTCACCCCGGTAGTACTGAGTCCTTATAAAACGGCAGGTTGAGCTACACCCTGGCGCGCCCTCTTCTAGGTAACGCTGCGAAAATCAGTCAGGTTTGGAACAGGAGAGATTATTCTCCCCCTGCATGAGATGTATACACTAAGCATTAAAAATGAAAGCGATTTTCTCCTTCACCTTCTGAGATCCCAGGAATATGGGATTTGCCTTTTTCCTCAACAAAAGAAGGGGCACTTCTGAAAGACTGCAGAAACACTCACGCTTTAGGGGTTCCAGCATCCAGGAATGTCACACGCGGTGGAAACACAAAAGCTCAACATTTTGATGTTTTAAACGATTTTCCCTTCTTTTAAATACTCTGCGTAAGTGCTGGTTGTAAGGTGAAAGTGCTTTTGTGTGAAAACATGCGGCAGGGTTCCCTTCCCCTTTCATGTGTACTGGCAGCTGCAAAACATTCCAAATGAGCTAGAAGGTCATTGTGGAAACATTACTATGACAGTCAGTGCTGGCCTCATCGACTAGCCAAAAGCCTTGCCCCAGAAAATTAGAAAAGAGAAAACAAATGTTCTTAAAAATACAAAGTATTCTAAATTCTCTGTATTGCCTCCCAAATTCCAAATAACTTTCCCTAGTTAGCACTTGCGCTATTTATTAACCCATCCCATTCAAACTCTGGTTCCCTTGAGTTCCAGGGCTACATTTCTACTTTTTTTTTGTCTGCAGAGCTTTGAATGTGCAATGCAAACAGTAAAGAATCACCTTGATCTGGCTTTGATCTCCAAAGGGAGATCATAGCAGAAATCAAGTCACCACACAGATAAGCACTGCTGCGAAAAAGAGTCCCATCTTCTTACTTTTCTTATTCTTTTTTTGCTTTTGTTTTTTCAAGGTATTTCCCTTGGCTTCAGAACATCCATTGCCAGTTGGCAAACTCTTTGTGACAATATACACTATGAATTACTTTTTATTTAAAGCTTGATGATTATACTTCTTATATGGAACTGTTTCTTGTCTTGTAGATCTAGATATTGGGGTTAATGTACTCATTTTGTCTATTTGGTTATTTACATAAACACATCAGAGTATGTTCTAAATCCATGCCTTGTAACCTCCACAGGAACTTAATTGCCTTAAAAAAAAAAAAAGTTATATTCTCTCTGCTTTCTTTACCCCTGAGTCCTAAAGGCATCAAATAATGCTAGTTAATCTGCTTAGATAATTTAAGACTTAAAGGTTAGAAGGCCTATATTGACAATTTCAAAATTCAAGTCTGAGTGCTTTGGCTAAGCAAAGCTTAGGAAATGACAGATGTGATAAAAAGAACTGCCAAAAACTAGACTTTATTAAAACTAAAGTGTGATGTTTTATGGCTTTGAAAGAAATGACTGCTATAATGCTCACAATCCAAATATGTCCCTAAACAAACAAGTAGAGGGGTATTTCATTTTATGCCACCTGATATTTAGACACACAATACAGTATCGCATTGTACTTGCATATACAACAGAGATAAATTTTACAGTGCTTCTCAAACCACCCCCATATATATATACATATATATATATATATAGCTAATTGGTTAGTATGGTGAGTATAGCTGAGCTACATACTTAATACAAGTGATGTGTACATAGCATAAACATTTGTGCTATGTATACATTCTTCCTTTCATTTCTCAGTTTCCTGTCAGGGCACATAGTATCAACATTATATTACAGGAGGCTGTTCATAAAGCTATAGCTGCCACCTAGCTTTCTTCAGAACTTGTTGAATGGGGGGAACACATGTAGATAGCTAAATTTGCTTAAAAAAAAAAAAGCTATTCTGCTTCAAATCATTCCTATTATAGTTGATTATCATTTAACCTAAATGAGCTGGCCTCCATCACAGCCCAAATCACACTGACTCTCAGGCTTCCCAAATGCTTGTACATGTAGGACACAGTACATTAAACTGCTTTGCATAAAATATGTCCTTTTAAGGTGATTTTAGACAACTGGTTTGGGAGCACTGCTTGGAAGGACTATAATGGAAAGAGAGAGTTCCAGAAAAAAAAAAAGAGGGCAAAGAGAGGAAGCAGGTGAAGGAAAAACACACACACACACACACACACACACACACGGTTATTTAGGCAGAGCAATCTTTTATGGCCATAGACTGTCCTCAGAGCGGTTGAAGTGATTTGCAGACTCAATGTCTGTTCTCATCTTAGTGGCCTCCCTTTTCCTTGATCCATTCCTCTAAATCTGTTACCATTAAAATCAGGTTCTAGAGAATTTGTAGTGGACGCTTGTTTATAGGATCTTGGGGATATTTTGTTGGCTACAGATACATAAAGTATTGCATTAATCATCCCAGGAATGTTTATACTGATGATAGTTAACTTTAAAAAAACTACATTATGTTCATATGAGCTGATTTGTGCTTTGTCTTACTTGCGATTTAACCTGGCTCTATAGTTTATTTTATAAGCAAACTTCACAAATATTTTAAAGTCAAAATTACTTTCTCTCCAAAAAAAACCAACAAATGTTGGTTACTCGTTGGTCTTTAAAGATGGAAATAAGCATTACATCCTAATTATATTTAGACTTTTGCTAAAAATCCTAATCTTTTCAATCTGCTCTTTTCCTTTTACCAGAATCCCAAGAGCCTGATATATCATATATGTGTAAGGAGAGAGAATAGACCTCCTTGTCTTTTTAATTAAAGTTTATGCAGCTTGTAGAAAGTAGTAATTTTCTAGAAAATTAGATAATTTTAGATCACTATAATTCCACTCTTCTTTAACATGGTTCTAAGAAAACCTTGTCCTTAAAAAAACCCATCAATTATAAAGCAAAAAATATTGAAGAAGGATTCTGAATTTAAAGTATTAGGATTTTGCAATCTGGCCCATCTTCATGAGAATATGTATAAATGATGGATTGTACTGTGTGTGCACAGTGTGACAGAGCACATTGGTTTCTGTCTGGCATATCAGCGTAACACATGGCAGCACCCACTCCTGCTTGTGGAACACGGCATCATTGTTACTTCCTTCCTGATTCTGGGGCTTATGATTCACATACCCAAATGGGCCTTTTTAACTTACCATTCTTTTTCTAAACAA
This sequence comes from Furipterus horrens, assembly GCF_987537825.1. NCBI lineage: Eukaryota > Metazoa > Chordata > Mammalia > Chiroptera > Furipteridae > Furipterus > Furipterus horrens. Next base: position 29,083,145 of record NW_028327179.1, read on the forward strand.
GGTGGAAATAAAATAAAATTTAACCAGAAAGTAATCAAGGTATTGAACCAAAGGATTAAAAATTATTTAGCAAAGAAAGGAGGTCTTTTTCTCATTAAAAAAATGTTAGGCTTACTTTTAGGGCATTCTTCTAAAATTTTTAGTGGCTCCCATTGTCCATAAAGTAAAAACAAGTTCCGTAGTTTGGCATACCTGGAGAGGCTTAGAGGACCTTGGGTTCTGGAGTCAGACTGCTGGATAATCTTGAGCAAGTTATTTTTCTACTCTGAGTCTCAGTTTCCTTTTTGCACAATTGGAATAACAATAGAGCTAACTTATGTGGTATTGGTAGAATTAAATGAGGTAAATGCCTGTAAAATGCTTAGCAAGGTCTTTTGTGAAAAGTGAATGTTCAAAGAATACTAGTTAATGTTTAACATTACATTAACATAATGCTTAACAGGACCTCTTGGTTTATTCTGCATATGCTATTCCCGTATTCTAGAAACCCCTCACTGGCTCAGGGCCCACCAGACCAACTTCTTACCTCTCCAACTCTGCTCAAGTAATACCACCCCTGCAAAGCCTTCTCTGATGTTTGAAATTAAGCATAGTCTTTATGCCCCCATAGCACCCACTGCTTATTTATTTTATAGCATTTTGTAGATTTTATTGTCATTGTTGCTTTACTTATTTATCTCCTTAATTAAACTATAAGCTGTGGCAAACACTATGTAATATTAATCTTTCTTTGTCAGAGCTCACAACTGAATCTGGTTGATAGTTAATACTTGATATATTTATGTAGAATGAATATTCAATCTTTCTGTTTTGCTTGCATTTATAAGTAAGTTGTAACTGGATGTATTCTTCTACATTTAGTTTTTACTATTTAATATTCCTAAAGGAAAGTGTACAAAGGAACCTAACAATTATCACCATAAGCAATTTTATAAAGAGTTTTGATTGTGGGATCTGTAATGAATTGTTGGTATTTTTAAGATAAAATATCCTCATTGAGTTTTCCATTTTAATTAAAGAACTCATGGACAAATTGGGTTATCTGTGCAAACTTCAGACACCAGACAATATTATCCAATATATGACTTATGCATATTACTCTGATAGTGATTTGGATTGTCATATGAGTGCTAATAGCTAGGTTTCAACTATCACAATGTCCTGGCCAAGTGGGCTTCCAATGAATCCAATTATGTCATTGGTTTATTAAAGTACATATGTATATGTAAAAGTTATTCATAAAGATTGGAGGGATTGTAAACATCTTCAAAAGACCGTGTAGGCTTGTTTCATTGGCATCTTGGATTCATACAATGCTTGAACGGAAATACAGGGAAACCCTCATTGTGGAAGGCTAATGTGAAGAAAGATCAGTATAAACTATGATATATCAGAATTATAGAATATTGGAATCCACTGTATAGTAAATACTTACACAAGCAGGAACCAATACTATGGGGCCGAGACCTCATAATTGGGTCTGCTTTAATGAGTAGACTAAAATTCTTTGCAATCATTTCATTAATCTTCAGAAACAGTTATTACTGGAGTGTTTGAAAGCAGTTTGTTTTCTTAAGATTAATCACCCCCTACAAGGCTTATTTAATTAGATTTGTAAACTCTTTTTCTTCCAGAAAGGAAAAGTTAAGCCAATTTCTCATCTAGGAATTATCAAATGTTTAAAAGGCACAAGGTCCAAATTTAACTCAATTTTTCCTGGAATAACTTAATAAACATATAAGTTAAGTGATGATGATGATTCCTACTGTTCTGCTCTTGTAAACCATAACTGCTGTTTATAATCTTTTTGTTAGGAGCATCAAAAATAAAATGAAGCAATACAAAATTTAAAAAGAAAGAAAAGAAAAGAAATTCAGCTCAGTTGTGAAAACAATAGAATTTTCATTGATGATGAAGAACAGTACTCTCTTCAAAGCAGAGAATAAAGTAATTCTTTGATTTGGTTGCTGGTCCAGAGAATGGGTCTCACAGAAGCTGCAAGAAAAGCTTGGGGAAAATCATCAGTCTATTTTCTTGACCAAGGCAGGGCACTTCTATGCCATCATAGTCAGCCCTACTCAAAACCCAGTAGAGCCCTGACCCCACACTTAGCACATTCCTCTGAGGCAGTTCAGTTACCTGTTCAGACAAAGGTGATCAAGGAAAGGGAAGAAATGGAGAGACAGGAGTTTATATTTTGCACCAGGCATAAGACAATATGGGGTATGGGATCCTAAGAATAGAAAATGCTAAGTAACTAGTAAGGGAAATGATAAAGTTTGCCATACAAATGGATCTTTTTTTTTTTTTTTTATTTCTGCAACTTCTTTTGTGGCACTTCTGATTTATTAATGCTCCATACCTTTTCATGAAGGATTTGAAGTGAATTTAATAACTGACATGTAAAATAAAACAAATATTTTACTACTCCCACTGCCACTCCAGATTAAAAAGCTATGGAGTTGCTCATAGCACACTGGCCACATAATTTCTGCCAATGAAACAAATCATTCACTGGTGTTATAATGAACACAATGACAAGCATAGAAGGCCCTTGCTTTGTTTTTTTCTGTGTACATAATATGGGTCCAGAAAAAGATAGTCTTCTTTCCTCCCTCCAAATATCAAAATCCGTTTTGCCCCACAAATATGGCCTAAAGGGTCCATCTAGCAATCATATTTAAAAGACATTCAAACAAGAGTCTACAACTTCTCTTAGGGACTTATTCCTTGTGGTTGCTCAAAGGATAGTGTGAAAACTTTTTATTGTTTCAGATCGGACCTCCCAAGCCTGACTGGGAGTTTTTATGCCTGAGTACCTAAAATACTCCAAGAAAAACACAGTTCAAACCACCACATTTTGCTTGCTTTCAGGTTCAAACCCTATAAAACCACCACATTTTGTATGGTTTCCACCCTAAACTGTAAGTTGGCATGAGATCCCACTAGATGCTCTGCTCAGGCCTATGTGAGATGTTTACCAGCCTTGACAATGTTTTTGGCTAACTTGTCACTAACTTGGAATGCAGGTGAAAAAAGCTGAGTTCTCAGCAATCATTTCTTCATTTGGATCCCTTTACTTGACCCCCGCCCCCAAGCTGCAAACACGTAGCCATTGCATTGTCCTGAGTCAATCATTGTTACTTCCTCTGTGACATTCTCTTAATGTTTGCTTTGCCTTGAAACTTTCTAATTCTCTTTTTCCTTTAAAACTTACCTCTTCTGTGTACTTTCCTCTCATATTGTACACTTTGAGGCTGAAAGATAATAGTTTTTGCAAAGGTGTTAATGGATTTAAAAATTCTTAGGAAATACATAGGGCTCTTGGTTTTAAGTTCCTTGGCAGGGAAGCATAGTCTCTTGATGACCATTTAGAGTTGCTGGATCATCTACAGATTTTTATTTACTAAATTTGGCAACCGTGTGAACATTGTATCTTCTTCTTCTAGAAACGCCCACAAAGCAAGTGATTGGCTAAATGACTAAAGGAAAGTAATGGGCGATATATATCTTGGAATCTTAATTGTCTCTAAATTATATCACATGAGAAGCTGGCTTACCCTATAGGCCTGGACCCGTTTCATATGATCTCAAGCCTCTGACTTTTTGATGGGGATTGGGGTGGGCATGGTCCTTGAACTTTCCTCATTTTGCTCTTTTTGTTTAACCATTGTTCTAGAAGGAAATCCTTGTTCCTTTAAGGAGCCTGTGGGGTGAAAAGGAAGAGGAAAGGAACACCTGCTCTTAGGTCATAGTTCACCAAGGGAAGAGAAATCCTGACAATTGGATTGGGAGGCCTTGAGAGAGTGGGGAAGCTCACTGATAGCTTCCTGCTGTTATTTTTTCCCCACCAGAAGTTGGAACTCCTTTGACAACCACAAATATACAAATAAGAGCCTCCTGGGAATCCATGGGTGCTGGGAGGGGAAGTAATAATAACAGTTCGGGTTCACTAGAATCTTTTATAAATAGTCCTAATGCCCCCAAAGTCATTACCATGAGAATTCCTAAGGCCTCTGTGGAAGAGGAAAACTGTCTCAGCATGTTTATTTTATCATTATGTTATATTATCAATTACATTTCTTATTGAAACTCCTGTAAAATCATAAGGGTGCTTTTACTTTAAGAGCAAAGGGCCACTGGACATAAAGGCACTGTTGAATTTGTCTTAATTCACTGGATCCACTGTTTTCTTCAGTACTTTGTTATGTTTCTCCTTGGTGTCCATCAGTCAGTATCTCTCCTAAAAATGTGACTTGGAAAGTTAAGAAATTCGTGAGTAAATTGTTTTAATTTCAGGGGTTTCCTAAATTCCTCATATATTAGCATATCACCTGTTTATTTAGACTGTGACTAAAGCTTTTGGTAGATCTATTTTATGTAAGTTGCTTTCAAAAGACAAAGAAAATACTTTAAGCCTGAGAGAAATCAACTCTGAGCTAGAAAGAGCTCAGAATTAACACCCCCACCCACATGCTCCCTGGTGTTGTTTCCTGAGTGGATTATCTCTGATGCTTTTTTATCTGATTTCCAGAATCTACTGCTGGCCTCGGGCACATCGACAGATAGAGGAAAACTATGTGCTGTCTGTCTGGCTACTGAATTCTGTTCTAACAAAATAAGGTCACAATACCTTAAAGTCCCATTCAGAAAAAGTGCTCTCAAAGGTGTAGCATTTTGGTTTTCTACACTTGATGGTTAAAAAATTAGGTTTTGGGAGTCAAATCTATCTGGAATGGAGTTCTGGATATGTCTCTTTAGTAGCTTGAATCAAGTTGCTGTACAGTTGTAAACTCTAGTTTCCTAGTATGTAAAGGGGAGATAATTATAGCACCTATTGCATAGGGTTGTTAGAATTAAGTGATATATCATATAGAGACCCTAGCCCATACACAGTAAGTGCTCAACAAATGACAGCCATCATTGTTCAAAGTCCGGGACAGAAGATTTTCTTTTCAAACAGAACCCGTGTCACCTGGATTGTGCTTGTGAGCCATCATGGAAACTGTGGCAGCAATGTCCCTGCACCTGGCTGGCCACATTCCTTGTCTCTCCCCTGTATGTCCAGCTTCCGGTTTAACTGGAAGCTGGAAGGCAGTGTCAGGACACTTGCACCCTCAGACAAACCCAAGACCTGAGCCTGGTGGGAAGGTGGGTGAGGCCTCCCTGATGCCACCCTAAATTGCCTCTGACATACCTGGCTGCTCCTCCTCCCCAGCTTTCCAGGGCTTGTTTTGGGAACAGTGCATTTCTAGTACTGTACATGTGGTGGCTGAGCCCACTGCCCCAGGCTCTGCTGGGTTTCTGGTCCTGCCTCCAAAATTCCAGTGCTCTTCTGGTTCAACCAGAAGTTCAGGTGTGGGATGGCCTGGTGGTGTGTGCTGGCCTAGGAGAGTGGGTGGGGAGGGTGGAAAGCACTTGAGCAATGAATCTAGAGGCTCTGGGGAAGGTGTAAGATGCTTTTTTTTTTTTTTTTTTTTAACCAGTGGAATATTACATCATGCCCCCTATCCCTTCTACATACTCTGAGCTTCCAAAAGCTTCAATCCCACCAGGAATGTAAAGGCCACTTCAAAGAAGCTCTGCAAAGAAAAGATTAGAGGAAGAAGGAAGAAGTTGAGATGGGTTCTTCTCTTCAACAGTGTCCCTTCTCCTAGCACCTCTCCAACATTCTCTTTCCTCTGAGCATTGCTTTCCTTTTAGTCTTTTTAGAACATCCATCCCTTCTGGCCATCCACAGAAATAGAAGCTGAAGTTAGAGGCTGAAGGAGCCTCAGCATTCTTGTTTTTTTCATCTATGTTCATCCTTTCAGTCCTATCTTCCATTATTTTTTTTTTCTATTCTTTTTTAGAGGATAGGAGAAGGGAGCTTTTAAATTAATACTCAAAACATGGAAAAAGATAACTTTAGAAGCAAAGCAGAGGAAACCAGGTGAGTAAAATAAGAAGAATAAAGAGGAGGAAGGCTGAGGCCTTCAATCCCAAATTCATAGAAAATGGTCCCAAGTTAATATGGAGCAGGAAAGGCCTCTTGTCTTATTTAAACTTCAGAAAGGAATTTGCTGAAATTTGATACAATTGGGAAGGAAAATCCAAGGCAGGAAAGGCCTCCCACAAGAGTAGCAATGATATTGAACAACTCAAAGTGTCGAGGAAATCCTGGCCATGTATGTGCCTGAAGATGACCCATCCAAGTAGACCAAAGGGACATAGAGTTATCTCCCCAAACTGGTCATTTCTTTTTTGTGATAGCTATGATGTATTTTATGAATAAGTTAAGAATGATATCTATAAGCTTGCTATAATAGGCTTTCTTCTCTATTGAGCATAAATTTAGTTCATATTTATTTAATTTTTAGCATATTGGAAACATCCTCCAATTCTGGTAGAGCCTGAGCAAAGTAAAAAAGATGATTCTTCTACTTATTTGGAGACCCCCAAAATATGAAAAAGCCAAGCAATTTAAATCATGATGGTGGTGGGGAAATGGGCAGGGGGTCTGAGGATCTAATGTATAACATGGTGACTGTGGTTGATAATCCTGTATGTGTAATTGAAATTTGCTGAGAGAGTAGAACAAAAATGTTATAAAAATAAATAAATAAAATAAATATGTGAGGTGATGGATGTGTTACTTAACTAGATGGGGGAAATTTATCTAGTATGCATGTATATCAAATTATCAGATGTACATTTTAAATATCTTACACGTTTATGTGTTATACCTCAATAAAGCTTAGAAAGAGCAAATGTTTTCCTTTCCCAGGATTGAATTTTTTACATGTATTTGTATAATAAATTTTCTAAACGCTATTGCCATGGTAAAGGACCCTGCTCTGACCGAATCCCGGGTGTCCCATTTCTCCTGCAGAGGGGCATTTCACCAGGGAGGGGCATGTGTATCTGTGTGCTTCCTGTGCTAGTTCTGCGTTTCTGGGCACCCATCGGCGTTTCTCAGTCTAAACCAGGCCATGGTGGAGGATCGTGAAAGGGGCTATTCTGAGGAACAGTCACTTACTTGTTTGCTTATTTTCACATGCTTATTGTCTTGGTGGTAATCTGGTTTAGAAACCTATTCCCAGAATATTCTAACGTTTTAAAAAAGTTTTGTTGTTGTCGTGGAGTGCTTATTACATGTCAGGACTTCAAATATCCAGGAGGAGGGGTGGGGCGGGGGTGGCTCAGTACTCCTCACAGGTGACATCACTTAGCGCCCGCACAGCCCAGTGATGTGGGGATCTTGACTGCTGTACGCAGCATCTCGCTCATTGCCAGGGCTCAATTCGTCTTAAACAATAGCAGCAGCAGCTGTGAGAGGAATCCAAGGACCAATTTGTTGGAATAAAGCAAAACAGGGCTTTGCCATATGGGAGATATATCTCAGATGGGTTTATTAGATGTAGGATGATTTTTCTTGTAGCCTAGGGCTTTCTGGAGGGAATCTGAAATCTTTTCACTATGTGCACATCATTGCCAGATGTGGATATAGTGAAATAAACCTTATCCTGTGTGTGGGCGCGCACACGTGCAAATGTGCATGGGTAAAAGCTAAAAGCAGCAAATTCTGGCTCACATACCAAGTTTCAGTTTGTCTCACTCTTGCTTTCTTATGCAAAAATTTCTTCATGGGCCTTCTAAATATGCAGCAGGACTTTCTGCCCAGCCCTATCTGAATAAATTATGGGTCCTATCATGTCCACCAATATGTAAAAACAGAGGTAGTAAAATAATGATAAAGCATGGTTACTTCACGGAGGACCCTGTTAGTACTCTGATGGAAGGATGGAGCGGAGTGCTCCGCCTAAACTGAAAAATTCATAATGATTATTGATAGCATTGATCAGAATTTGCCATGTGAACAGATCAGGGATCTGTTGTATTAAGCTGTCATGTGGTTGCAATCATACCTTTTTAACTGCCATCAGAGGTAACTGTCAGCAACACCATGTCTTCTCTCCAGTCTATTCTGGCTTCAGGTTCCCAGGGTTCCATTCTGAGTTCAGGGCAGTTTGTGCGATACTCTAATGACCTGCTGATTGTCTGCACAAAAGCAAAACCGTACACTGTTCAGGCAGCACAGTGATTCCACACAAAAGCAAAAGGACTGTCTGGTGTCAAAATACTACCATACTCTAACTTTGATAAATATTTTTTTTAACTGACTACAAGATACTGTTTGGTGCTAATGTGTGTGGCAGAAATAATGTTTGTTCAAATAGCTAACAAATTGGCAGTAGGAAAATTTCAGGAACACATGAGTGTAAAGGATGCTGTTTAGATAGCTGTTTCTGTTCAGATTTTCGGTTCTAATTTTCAAAGGCATAGAAACTACAATGTATTTGTGTCAGTTGGATATTTGCTCATGTTGGTGATTATTAAGATACACTTTATTTTTATTTTTTATTGTTTTTCTAAGATACACTTTAAATAATATGTCACCAAAGGGTTTTTTTACCAGCAAGTGAAAATGTGTAGTAAGTACTCTGATTTATCTATCTATTTATCTATTGACCTACCTCTAAGATCTGCCTCATTGTGCAGGTTTGGGGCTGTAGGAGGTCAGGTGAAGCCATTGCAGCATTCTGTGTGGGTGTGGCTGCTCCACAGTGTCTCCCCTCTAAACCTGGGGACGCAGGAAAGAACCTGGGCCAACTGTAGAAAACCATCCCAAATCCTGTCCTGTGTCTCCTTTTCTCTGTCCTCATGCTCCTCCAGCTCTGCAGGCTGGCCAGTATATGTGTGTCTAATGGGCTGGTTCTTCCCTAGGGGACTTATCACCAAGTTATTTATCTGTGTAGTGATGGGGGATTCCTGCTGAGATTCTGACCTGTATTCTAAAGCTTTATTACAAGACTTGGCTTGTTTGCGTGTTCATTCATTTGTTTATTCTTTCATTCATTTTAAACCTTGTTACATACCATGCCCTATGCTAACCACTGGGATGAGAATGAAGAATAAAATCTGGCCTCAGGTCTCAAGATCCAATCTGCTCCTGTAGGTGCAAGTGATGGTCAATTGGCAATTACCTGTACTAAATACTTAACAAATTGTCAAGGATTGCTTGTCAGCTCAGCCCTGAAAGGATTGAAAGAGAATGTGAGTTTCAGTATTTTGGCAAAATGAAGGCTCCTCCACTAGACTGTAAAGTTGTTTAAGTCAGGAAGTGAATCTTGTTCATGGAATTCTTTACAGCTCTGAGCACCGGAAGCACATAGAACACATGTTCAATAAAATATTGGTGAATTTTTTGGAATGTCTAAGAAAAGAATCTACAGCAATGGACTTTAACTTGCAGGTACCAAGAGCAGGGGCTTTGGGGCCAGTTACAGGTTTGGCCTCTACTGATATAGTTCCACTTAATAATCAGTGAGCCCCTCCCCTATCATATTTATTCATTCACTTCAAAATATATGTGCTTAGCACCTATAATATGCCAGTGTATGTGCTGATTGCACATTGGAGACTGAACAAGATAGGAACAGGATCTTTCCTCATGTAGCTCGCAGCAGAGGGGCTGTGTGGGCCTCAGAACAGGCAGAGAGGATTCCAACAATATGTGTTAAGCTTTATGAAAAAGAAGTACTAATGTTGCCTACGCAGTCTCAGAGGAGGGGTTAGGAGGTTAGGGAGAAGAGTGCCCCAGGCCATAGGGATAGGGTGCAAAGGCCTGGAAAGAATGATCCTTGTGCCTTCCAGGCACTTAAATATATTCACCAGCATTGAATTGTCATCTTCAATGAGAAGAGCTTGAGATGAGGCTGTGGAGGTGAGTGGGGCCGGATCCTGGTGGACCGTGTGAGGAATGCTAAGCAGTTTAGACTCCATTGAAGATCAAAGGGGATTTATTGAAGGGGTTTGAGCAATGGAGTACCCCAGTAACATCTGCATTTTAGAACATTGTTTGAGTTTCATATTGAATGGGGGGGGGGGGGTGATGAGGGTGAGATGTAGACCAGTTAGGAAGGCTTTTGCAGTAACCCAGGCGGACGATGGCCTGTAGTCAGCGTGGTGTAGTGAAAAATGCATAAGCTTGAGAATCCAGCAAGACCTAACTCTAAAAATTACTATCTATGTGACTTTTAGCAAGTAACTATTTTACATACCCCCTGGCCCATACTTTCTTCCACAAAATGGAGTAACTTGGCCTGATATTAGACTTATGATGCTATACATAAATTGTCGGTATTATACAACACACATTTAAATGATTGTCCCCGTTGCTGTCAGTAATACCCCTTCCTCCCCACCTGTATTTCCCGTCCCTAATGTACAACTCTGTGCTTTTACATAAGATCTGTTGCTGCTGTTGGTCCTCTGTATCCCTGGATAGTGTGTGCAGCACTGGGGCCTCCTTTTTTCCCCTTCTGCCTTTATGACTATTACAGTTCTCCCAGAATGTTCTGGGCCATTACAGGGTTACCTCCGAAGAAGCTGGTTCTGTGGAACACTTTATTCCAGTCTGGGCAATGTTATAATCAATGAAAACCAAGCTGGGTAAGGACAAAAATCTTTGCTCTCTTCCCTTTTGGAATTTTCTGGTAACTGCATTCTCTTCACGCCCTCGGAATGCAGCAGTGGTGTTATCTTTGGCTGTCCTTGGGGCTGTTTTTTAAGTGCTGGTGGAGAGAGAACTTTGTATTTCTTTTCTTTTCTTCTCCCTCTCCTTTTTTTTAAAAAAACAGAATAGACCTTATTTTCACCTGAGATTATTCCAAAATCCTGTCATATTTTCCTTTCTGACATTTCTAAAACTCATCTTTTCCTATTGGTCTCCAATAGCTAAAATTCTTTCCCATATTTTGGCTCACTTTTTCTTTTGCTCCTTGTAAGTACCTCCACTGTGGTCTCTGCTCTTGAGTTCTGTCTCTGTTAAAGCAGTCTCCTTGGTACCTTCATTATGACATCCTTCTGAAATGCTTTCACTGATTTTTCTCATCTGCATTAACTCGGGACTTCAGGGACCTTCACTGCTCTTCATTGCCTGGTTATTTTTTTCCCCTGCTCGTTTCCTATATTTCTCCTTAATTTCCTGGTACCTGACCTCCTTACATGTGTTCTTTTTACTTCTCTCATTTACTTTTTTGTTTTCTTAGGCAGTTTTCAAGCTGTTTCCTCCCCAGCCAAGAACATTTTCTTTCCTTTTTAAATGCCAAACTCAGCCTCAAACAAGTTGTATCCGGAAACCCCTCTCTTATTTCTCTCATTGCTATTTCTCTTCTCACATTTTCAAATGTCTCTTCCCTCTCACAATGATGGCCATTTCTTTCTCAAGTGATGTGATGGCTATATAACAGAGTATATGTATACACTTTTTTGATAAAAGCAGTCCTGTCATTTATTAAGGAAGGCATTTGCTATTAGTTGACTTAAGTCCACTCTCTTGCCTGCGTTGCAACTGCCTCGTTTGGGGTTGACAATTGCTGTCACCTCCCACTTGGTCTCACTGTTTTGCCTCTTGCCATTCTCAGAGGTGTCTTTCTGGTGCCTTCCTCTTCCTATACAAAACAAAATAACACAGTTTCCCCTGTCCCTCTCCTATATAATAAGATTTACCTTGTTTGGTGCAACAGAAATCTTCATACCATGGCCCTGCCTCACCATTCCAGACTCACTCTGTCACTTTTTTTTTTAAACCCCAGCCTTAAATTCCAGTCATTCAGAACTGCTTGAGGAGGCATTTCACTATCTACAGAGGTTGAGAGTGGACTTCTACAGGCCAGATCTAGTCTGTAGATTCTTTGCCATTTTTTGAAAACTGAAAGATTTCATATAAAGAATCTGTTTTTCTAGTTTCCGTCAGAAAATATGGCAATACTGCACCATATACCCTCTTGACAACAGAAGGTTGGAGTGGAATGGCAGTTGCCCCTTTAGATGAAGTTGGGTCTTCTCCAGTTTGCCACAGTTTCTGCCACACCTTTTTGTTTCCCCAGCATGGAGGCAAAGTGTCACTTGCCATTTATCATTGCTCTTGTGTTTTGTTTGGCCTTATAGAATTAAGAGAAAATTATATCACCTCTCCACAGGTAAATAAAAGATGGGAAGATACTGTTTTGCATTTCAAGAACCATATGGGGCTCACATCATGCTTTCATCCTCTGACCAAGTATCCTAACACTAAGGGCCTGTGTTCAAATCCTGCCCTGTCACTTACTGGTTGCGTGGCTTTGGGCAGGTTACTTAGGTATTCTCTCTGCCTCACTTTCTACCTCTGTAAACTGGGGATGACAACAGTGTGCACCTCACAGAGTTCTTATGAGATAATCTATGTAGAGGACTGAGTAGAGGGATTGGAACATGGAAAGCATTCAATAAATCTTAGCTACATTGTTATCACTATTATTATTATTCTCTTTCTCCCAGATCTAATCATGGGAATGTCAAATCCACGAGGGGCATGGTTTAGGGCAGAGTCTTTAGGTGCCTGTTCAGCTGCATCTCCTTAGCTACCAGTTTTGCCACTTACTAGCTATGGGCCTGGTCAAGTTTATTAATCTTACTCTATGCTTTCATTTCACCATCTGCAAAATGTGAACGATAACGATATAAGACTAGAAGCCACATCTTTGGTTGTGATGTATCATCGGAGATAACCGTGTACTGTGTGTTATCACCAGTGTCTGCCACATAATCAGTAGGCAGTAAATGGTAGCTATGATTGTCATCAGCTGTCCTGGCAAAATTTTGCCTGTATGGCCTCAGTGAATGTCACCTGATAGTTGTGAGGATTCAGGGAGACAGGCCATCCACATTTACGTGCTATGCGGTGCTCGCCTGTGTACATGGGCTTTTCAAAAATTGAGATATAATTCACATGCCATAAATGTACACTCCAGTGGTTTTTAATATATTCACAAAGCTGTGCAATCATCACAACTATCTAATTCCAGAACATTTCTATCATCCCCCCAAAGAATTCCTGTATCCTTAGCTGTCATCTCTCAAACCTACCCCCCAGCCCTTGGCAACTGCTAATCTGCTTTCTGTCTCTATGGATTTGCCTATTCTAGATATTTCATATAAATAGAATCATACAGTAGATGGGCTTTAGCCTGTGTGTTTCCCTGAAAAATAAAGCTGCACCCTTTTCCAGAAAACAAATTCCAACTGGGAAAATGAAGGAGGCCCTAAGTAGGATGTAAGAAGTAGGAAGCTAGCATGGGACAAGGCTAACCTCAGAGAAAGAAATAAGCAGACATGGGTTTTAGGGGCCACATTGAGTAGCTGGGAAGGTTGATGGGCTGTGAACCATGAGTACAAAATACAACCATGCTAATTCCTGTGGATTTTTTTCAGCCCAGCCCTCAAAAACACTATAAGGATTTCAAATGCCCATTTGTGGCTTCACCTGGGAATTGGTTAACAATATAGGTTCTGAGCCTTTCCTGGGGCTCACTGAATCCTCATCATCATAGAGGGGGAGGGGTTAGGATCTGCTACAAGATTCTGCCAGGCAGTGGGTATGGAAATCATTGAATTACAGGGGACATGCTTGTATGACACTGAGCTGGGTTGCCGTGTCCCATCTTCAAGGACCCTGCTCTGTTTACAATTAGACCTTACTCTGCTTTGTCCATCTCAGCCCTGGGCAGGAGGCAGGGGCTCAGCACCTGCTGCAATATTGGTTATACAGGAACCTGTAAGGTATTGCTGGGATATTGCTAGCCACAAAGTCACTAAGGTCAATAAGGCCCAGGAGGAGATCTTTCTCGTGCATTAAGCATTCTTTGTTTGAGGCTCTGGTGTTTGCCTTCAGGGCTCTGACTTGTGCCCCAATGGTCAGAGCCCTTTGATCCTGAAGCTCCAGTGGATGTCCCCAGAGCAGTCCCTCAGGGCTGCACAGCGCTGATAGGAGAAGAGTAACAGGTGAAGCAGGTAGGAGTGGTTCCTACACCTCACTGATCAGAATCCCCCAGGGAACAAGCTAACATTCCTGTGTCTCCTGGACCCGCTGAACCAGACTGTTATCCAGGAAGGGGAAATTACTACTCAGATACTACCTGAATTCTGCTGTAGGCTTTGAAGGACATGATCCTCTTGCCTGTCTGCAGCAAAGACGGGTTGTGCTCATGGGGACTTACTTGGGCAGGGCCATGGACTGGGCTTTGGGAGACCTAGGCTCAGTCTTGGCCCAGCCTTTCAGTGGGTCCCTGTGTGACGCTGGGTATGCCACTCACTTTTCAGTTTGCTTCTTTGTGAAGTGAGGGATTTGGACCAGGGTTAGAGAGCTGGAATGCAGACATGATCATTGATATCTACAGGCGCCTGCTCTCTAGGCTCACATGTCCCTCCGGAGGATCTTCCTGTTTGTGTGCCCTGAGGATACAGCTGCTCTCTCAGTCCCAGGTTAGCAGCTAGCTATTCAGTGTCATTGGAGGCAAAGTTGCTGAAGCCCACTGTTTCGAGGTTTGGTAGTTTGTGTGTGATGGTGGTGAGATTAAACAAGCATGGGAAGCCCTTCTTTTCTTGCCCAGTCATCCTCTCCTCTCCTTCAGATGTTCCAGAGTTTCATGTATACAGCTCCTTTTTTAATTTGCAAATATCCCATAAGAATGTTAAAGCCACTAATTGTTAATACTCTAGGATTTGAGTAAATCTAGCTATTGGAAGACTTTACATTTAACTAGTATTCTGAATTAAAGACATTTGAGTGGGTGGATAACAGCACATATACACTTGTTACAGAGCGAACCTGGGTTCTTTCACGTGGCAACTGGGTGTAAAGCCCAACAACTAGTGTTGAGGAAAACAGGTCTTTATTTACAATATTCCAACCTGGGGAGGGCAGTGAGCACTTCAGCTCAGAGCCCTGTTCTCCCACAGGACCTAGCACTTCCCTTGCTCCCCAAAGGGCTAGAAGCCAAAAACATGCCCAGAAGTTCCCCATCCCTTATCTGTCAGCTCTCTCCTTCAGGATCTGGTGGGGTACGATGTCATCAGCCTCCATATAACTGTCCAGGAAAACATGTGCCTTGTTGCACTGGATTATGCATGGTTCTCCCTTTGCCCTTTCAAAGGCGCATGGTATTCTCCCTTACTTAAAGCTGCATGGAGAACCCCTCTTCTCAAAACAGCGTGGAGAACCTCTGCCCTCCTTGCAAACTGTATGGAGAACCTGGCTAAAATGTCTGCCGCCTATTTTTAAACCCCTGACTGCATCCTCTGACAAAGTGGACATGGTAACCAGTTCTGACCATTCACAGAACCTTGCTCAGGCTCTGTATGCTCTTTCCATACCATTCCATGGTCAAAACCCCTCCCATCTTCTTGGAGCCTTGGAGGAAACAAAGCTATTTGCATAATTGAGACACTAAGCTTCTAGCCACAGTCATGCAAAGGCGTCTTAAAAGCTGTTCCCTTTTCCCCATTCCCCAACCCACTGGCTCTGGGGATTTTTGGAGACCCCCCACTCTGTAACACACTGGGTTCCTGGAGCCTGAGGATGGGACAGGGGGCCACAGCAAGGAAATCCTGGCAAAATTTGGTAGTTTTGCCTAGTACCTTGGCAATGGTGCTATAATACATCTTCCATGATGCTTTTGGCAGAAATGCCCTAAACTAGTGATGCTTCAACCGGACCATCTTATAATTCTGTTATTTGTTAGTGACTCTAGAAAGCAATCATTTTGGTTGCCTGGGAATTGGGCAAGGCTTGGGTCACTGCTCTTTTAACTTTTCACGGCCCACTTAAATCTATGCCTATTCCCAAATATAATTATTTATTTAGTTCCCACTCAGGTCACAAAATCAAAACTCCACTCAGGCTGGCTCTGTGAAACACTGTGAGAGAGCAGTGGCTGTTTTTGGATACTCCTCCCCCCCCCAAGTATGTCCCTTCCCAGCCCACTCGTTCTACATCCTCTCTGCATGTACACTTACTTGTATTTAATTGCAGTTATATATATTTTTCTTTCTTTGGTACAGCAAAACAAACAAAGGAATGGAGAATCCTCAGGCATAGTTTGTGTGTTCCTGTAGTCTGCTGCATTGTCTGAAAAACCACAGACTTCACGTAGATGCCAATGAATCCGTCATCAGGTTTTGTTTAAGCCGTGTATTTACCCAGATCCTCACTTGAGCCATGGCTTAACTTTTTAATCTCTGATTTATAATTTTACAGTTGCTGAGACAGAAGGAAAACCCACTCCTTGGGAGGAGCATGGCCTTTTCCTATATTGCTTCCCATCGCTGCCAGTGAGCTTCTTGAACCTTGGACCCTGAACACCATCAGCAAGAAGACCTTGTGGATGGACTACTTACCCCTGAGAAAAGAGGAACACCAACTGCAGTTTCTAACTATATTGCCTTCTTCATTTCAAGTACTGGCTGCTGTCAGCGTTAGATTAAAGATGGACCAACTGGACAACTGCTTGGAGGACTAATGGACAAGGGCACTGAAATGTCCATAATATGCTAACACATCCTTGAAAATATAAGGAGATGAAAAATAATACCAGCACTTCTTTTAGGCACAATTCTGTATGGAGCTGAAAGAAATGGTTTGGTAAATTCCTTAGGGGTAGAAAGTAGGGAGTAATAAGATTGAGGAGAGTAGGGATGTTTTACTGGGGGCTCCTGTTTTTCCTCCTGGGATATAGAATTGGGAGCCCCACGTGAATTGTTTATAACCACAGAGACAGGCAGACTGCCCTAGTGGTGCTCCTGCTTGTTTTTTACCCAAGTAGAGCCCAGCCTGTTCTCTGGTAAAGATCTGGCAAGAAGTGGTTTGAAGGAGACACCAGTTTATTAGCCTACACCTCTCCGCTCTGCCCCCTAGAACTTGAAAATGAAGACATAGTTATAAACTCTCTATCTTTCATTTCTAAGATGTTAACCTTTAGTGTGTTTTCATTTTCTTGGTGGTGAGGGTTGTTAACAGAGGAGGTCATGTCAAATGGAGCTTGAACTCTTTGCTGATAGGTTGGGTGATCAGACCCTGTGCTGAGTTAATTAGATCAATGGAGACACCAGGGGAAGTTTGGGTCTTTAAAAATATTTGGCTAAAGGGTGATATTGCTGGCTATTTGTAAACAAGGACATCAAAGAATATTTTTGGAATCATGAACTATGGAACTGATGGTCATGTACAATAATTCAACAAATAGTGAAATACCAGCTAGGACACTGTGAAGACCTAGGAACAAGATAGACATGCTTCCTATCCTCATGGAGCTCACATCTTTGCTTTTTCTCAGATGTGAAGAGCAGTGGCCACAACAAAGAAGTGCTTGATGAAGCAATTTCTATTGCCTTAATCATACCTAGTATCCATGCTATTATACTTAAAAGTCTGCATTCTATAAATGCTCTCTGAACCACTGTGACTCTTTCCTTAGCAAGCTGTATAAAGTCCCATGGTGTCAGGGGAAGGGGCTAGTGTCAGGAAGTCCCTGTAGAGGGAGATTTTAAGTTACTTGGGTCAGGAAATAAGAACGGGTAGAATTCAGGGACAAGCTATTGCTTCTGTTCTATGAAGGAAAACTTCACTGTGAGAAACGCTGGGCTGGAAAATTTGAGATCCAGGTTTTAGCCTTTTTTCTAATACTAACAAGCTATGTGACTGTGCAAGTCACATCACATTCCACTTACAGGTTTCTTGAGTGACTCCAAGACCCTTTCTAGATCTAAAAATGTTAACACCAGGCTCCAGACTACTGGTCAACTCGCCAGTTTCTAACCTTCCTATTTCTAAGCTGTCAGGTCAAATAGATCTGCAGTAGTCACTTGATTGTTTTTATTTTTTATTTTTTTAAAAGTTGTTTATGAACCTTGAAGGATACAATGAGTCTGCCTTTCTCCTTTGTAGATGAGAAAATTCTAGAAACATCCCTGTAGAGCTCATAACAGCTTCATTCCCTCATTTATCTTTTCTTCTATCCCTGCCTTCCTTCTCTCCTTCCCTTCATCACGTTTCTACTGAGCATATACCATGTGCTATGTACCAGGTGATCCAAGGTAAACCTGACATTTTCCTATACTCCAGAAGCTTTCATAGGACAGGGGACAAAACCCCTTCTTACTTTCATTTGGTGACTTTTCTTTTGGTGAGAACCAACCACGTCCCAGGGGAATGTGCTGTTGGTACTCCCAGGGCAATGAGCTGCAGGCAGATGCCCCATTCGCTCAAGCAATTGTGAGGTGCCTTGCTCACCATTTAGACCCAAGGTCACCATGAAGAGATCTATATCCATATTTAAGGAAGAGACAATCTTTTACTTCTTGGGATACACCTATAGAGGGTCAGTCTTCCATACAGTGATGGCCACTGTCTACCCTATCTCTTGCAACCCCATCTCTGCCCAGGTGAGGAGAATCTAGGTAACTACTTCCTAAACCTCAAACAAACAAACAAACAAACAAACAAATAAAAAACCCCTCTCAATAAATAAACACCTTTTATGTATACTGTACTTCATATATATTCACTATGGCTGGTGGCCTCTTTAAAAAGGAAAAGAAAAACACTTATCAGACAAAAAGATATTGCTATCAATTCTTACCTCAATGTGAGTCCTATATAAGTGATTTCTCCTCATCTTTGTTTCTTCCATCATTACCAATTCTATTTGATACATATCTCTAAGTGCAGCAAGTGTGTCATGGAAAAATAAATTTGTGAAACATCATAATCAGAATTGCTGACACAAATGAGGATTTTATCCTGGGACATAATTTTAGGGACTTCAATTTCTGGCTTAAATGGTGGAATTAATTACTTTTGACCCTCAATTTTGCTTCCCATTAGAGGTCAAGGAATGTACTGATACCTCCAGTTAATGCCTATACCTCTCCATGGCCAAGAGCTTTAATTTTCCCTTTTCCTTTCATTTTTTTGCACATGTGCAGCAGTAATAAGTGGATTGATTAATGCTTCATCTCTTCTTGTCCTTACTTTCCCTCCTGTAAATTTGCTAAAAATAGTGTAAGGTTCACAAGATCAGATGGCTGACAGGACTCAGAAGAGACACAAAGGGCCTAAAAATTCAAATAAATGGAAAATCAACCCTCAAATAATTGACAGCATGTTCAAATATCTTAATGCAGTGTTACTCCTTAAGCAGAAGCAGTATCAGTAAATTTATATGACCCTAACCATTGTCATGAAAAGGGAAATTTCTTTTTCTTATGTGCTGCAGGAGCTGTAGCAGAAAAGGGAACATACTGTCAATGATCTCATACTTCCAAATATCTGAATATTGGCCACTTTGAAGATAAAAAGCACAGATGATACACTGGTCTTTCCACTTCTGATTTGTATAGTCAAGTGCTGTAGCTCCAGCCATTGACTCCAAGGCAATTTACATTTGTTTTCTCTGTCTCTGTTGAGAGATAACAAAAATCTATTTTTCAAGTAATTAAAACTCTTCTGCTTCAGTTTAGATGAAAGAATTAGGAGTCCTGTCTCCTTGTACATAATTGCAAGTTTCATTTTGTTTTAATGATTGACAGAAAACTGATAAATCGAGACATCTCTGAATCAGGGTTGGATCTGCTCTCTTAGCGGCCCCACTACTAATTTGTTTGACTATTTTGCAGCATTTCTTACTCTGTGATGAAAAGGTTTATTAAATATGAGGGTGCAAAGCTTTCTGAATAGTAATGGACTTATTTGCCAAAATTTAAGTGTTCTTTCTTGTCAGTGAATGTCTGTCTCACTTAACAGGATCCAAATTGAATAATGAAGAAAATTAGACTATATCATACCCTCAAGAGAAATCATGTGTGGGTTATAATGGGTGGAATGGGGTCATATTTTAGATAAAAAAGGTAGAAAAAATGTCATATATGAAAGGATTCACTCAGAGAAATCCAGTTCTTTTCAAAGAAACATAGTAGTTCAATAAGCAGGCTTGCCCACTTCACAAGCGATCTATAACTTTGGCTAGCTTAGAATGAAAGTACAGTCATAATAATATATAAATGAGTATTAGTTTTTAGTGGTTGCAATTTACTCATGTTTTTCTGGTGTAAAACATCATATCCCTGTGATGGAATAGGAAAATAAAGTTTGAAAAGTGAACACAGATCTTCAGAGAAGTACAATAGGCAGAGTTAGAGTGAGACATTACCCTAATTTTTCCTTTAAGCATGGTGCAATAATGACATCCCTTTGTCATTGTGTTTACTTCCATTGCCTTGGTGTTATCACTGATATTGATAGTCATGATGCTTTCCTTTTGCCAGAATCACGACACCAGCATTTCCTTTGCCCACAATGAAGGGTACTGTGGGAACAAGAAGGCCGCCCTCTTGACTAGGAAGACAGGCTGGGAGAAGTTCAACAGCCAGGCAAACTGCTGAATTTGGTTAGGGCCAAAAAAGAGTGTGCACCTGGAGTAAAATAAAGCAATGGTGGGGAAGTGAGGGAGAACACAATGTGAGACTACGGAACGATAGGAATTGGTCCCTGTCATAAGGTGTCACTGAAAACGGATGAGGTGAGGAAGGATCCTAAAGTAGACAAAATAAAGGAAAGCGTGAATGTCTCCAGAGGTTGCTAAAATTAATTATTCTGAGGTTTCAGGAGGAGAAAAGGAAGATCAAAGGAAAAAAAAAAAAGAAGGTCCCAAAGCCTGTGAAGTTTCAAAAACAAAACACAAACAAAAAATTTAAAAAACTACAATCATGCTCTTCTAGGAAAAGAGGCTGGGCATTACCAGAAATTTTGATGACAGCAGGTTTTTTATTTAAGGATTTACTCTCAATCTCTGAGAGAAAATATATGACATAAATCCATAGACTTTAATGTGTTTTTTTTTTTTGGCCATGACACCAGGCTTCATTGCTAATGGGACAAAAATGGTCAATGCTTTTCAGATGTACACCAACCGTGTAGTCTTTTGCTTGAGATTTGTATTATCTTCAATTAACTAGAAATAAAGAGACCTAGTATATTTGATTGACTCTGTGGGAAGGCTTGAGAATTAAAAAGATGGATTTTCCCCTTGGACTGAAAATTCGATATTAAAAATTAAGTAAATAAATAGGAAGAGAGTCTGGGGATATTAAGATTCATCTCCACCACTTGAAACCATGATCTGCACCTTCAGGAAAAAAGAACTTGGAACTTGGGAAATGGAAGAAGAGGGAAAAGAGAGGACTCCTGGTTGGGGGAGCAGGAAGGGAGAAATGAATGCTGCCAACCAAATAAGACTACACAGTTTGTGAGAAAATTAAATGAACAATAGTGTTGGAAGGATAATAAAGGTAATGAGGAATATGAGATAATAAGACATTTAAAAGCAGGAAATTACTAGGGAAAGCGAAGATAAATGATGAATTACATGAGACACGATTAAGGCAAGGAAGGTAGAGGGTAATGGGGGTGGGAAGCAAAACGTGGCTAACGCCTGTAAGAGGCAAGTTTGAACTCCCAATAGCATGTCTTCCAGCCTTTGGAGAACGTGTATAACCCAGAGATAAAGGAGGAAACAATGAAAAGATTTCATGGTTAACACAAAATTGTGAGGACAACAGAAGAAGCAATGAGCATCATTAGTCCTCAGGAATGAAAGCATTTCTAGAGAAATGCATTAATATGTGTTCTACATTCAACTGAACATAGCTGTCTTCATTTCTCTTTTTAAAAAGGTTGAATTATAAAAATGAACACTAGAAAAAGAAAGAAATCTAAGCATTATCAGGGGATGTTGAAGAAGAGATTGAATCCAGAACCACTAAGCAAGCAAAACTGTTCACAGCCTTTTATGAAAAATTGGAAATTCAACTTCTTACTGAAAGAACTAGAAAAAAATTATCCAAACAGAAATGTGGGCAGCGGTGAGGGGCTAGTCATACCTGTAGTAAATATTTTAACTGTAGTAAATATTTTAGAATATATTTTCACATTCTTTTTTCTCATAAAAATGAGTGAATTATAAAGCTTCTAAGCCCTGGTTGGTATGGCTCAGTGGATTGAGCACGGGCCTGAAAACTGAGAGGTCACCGGTTCAATTCCCTGCCAAGGCACATGCTGGGGTTGCAGGCCAGGTCCCCAGTTGGTGGTGTGCGAGAGGCAACCGATTACACCTCCATGATATTTCTCTCCCTTTCTTTCTCCCTTCCTTTCTCTGTCTAAAAGTAAGTAATAAAATCTAAAAAAATAAAAAATAAAAAGCTTCTGAGTATTGCTTTAAAAAATTGAATAAGATTTATATCAATGTAACATTCCTAGTAGTAGATAAAACATTAATTTTTCAAGACAATTAATGTCTGGAGCAGATCTAACTGCCTGTGATTATCCTTTTGCTTTCTTGTGTTTGTGCAGGGGAATCCTTTCAGCCAGACAGTACCAGACCCCCTTTGGAGGGAAGCTGATAAAGTAATTTAGGTGGAAAGGCCTAATGAGATAATGATGCTAAGGCCAGTTAACACCTAATAAGAACATAACCACTAGGGATGATATTGTTGCTTATTAATTATAATGATGATGTGGAGGAAAGAGACAAGGTGGCACTCATTTAGCAGAGAGCACTCAGGAGTAAAAGCTGTTTTCCCAAAGGGCAAGTTGCAGTCAGTTAGAGTTAGAAGTAGGGCGACATTTAGCAGAGTTGGAAATTTATGGCTCTTGGGTTATGCTGGGACCACAGAACTGGAGGCCAGGCAGGAGGTGACAGATGCCTTCCTGATGGTGTCCAGGGCCAGAGTGGAGACGGCTGTGGTTGCAGGGCTGGGCCATGCACGGACTCGAAGGCTCCAGGCTGAGTGTGGAGGCAGTGTGCTTGCCTGAGATTCCGCAGTGGTCATTCGTGGGCAGACGGGCAGGTGTCCAGAACTGGACTGGATATGCTTCCAGTTCTCTGACCTCCCCCTCCACTCCACTTGGCGCTGTGCATCAAACCCATAGCACAGCTCTCCAGTCAGTGTTGGTGCCCTGCCCTGTTGTGGGAGCCCAGAAGATCCTTTGGCCCTGTTTTAGAGGCATAGATCTAGCCTTCATTTGCAGACTTGCATGTAAGGTTTCATGGTGTTAGTCACTACCCTCATTCTGCTTCCTGAATTCCCTGTGGGCCTGGACACGTTCATGTTCACTGGGGCAGGGCATGAATGGGTACTATCAGTTCACTGTAGATACCCTAATGTCTGTATTAGTTACACTGGCAGGAGTCGAGGATTCCAGGAAGTTTTGTGAGTCCTCAGGGGAAACATAGGAGCTTGAAACCCAGGACCAGTGTGGGAAAGTGGATTTGAGACTCAGTAAGGAATATGGAATTTACCGTCTTTTCCCTCACAACGTGGTTCTCTATCTGATCCCTGGAGTCCAAGCTGTCACTCATTCATCCCTGTGTCTGGTCGCCATCTCTGCAATGACAGGGGATGGTTTTCTATGCCTTCCTGTGCTAATTATTTTATTAGCTGGATGAGGGCCACCTCACAGGATTTGTCCTGTCTTTTGTGATGATTCACTGACTTGGCCAGAGAAAGGAAATAACATTCTCATCATTAACTTTTTAAAGGAAGTGTATTTTACTTTTATTGACTGTGTGGTTAGACAGAGGCAAGAACAAACAAGTGCTGGACTGGAAGACAGAAGATATGGCTCTAGCTTGATCCTACCCATAACAGCCTTGTAGCTTTGGGTAAATCCTTCAGCTTTCTGAGCCTTGGTTTCCCCAACCATAAAATGAGGGTTTTTTTTTTAGGGTAATCTTTATGGTTTTAAAGCTATTTACAGACTTAAAAATCTATATTTAACCATATATTTTGGTAAGGATTCTACATTTATTAATCCTTTATGAGACGGATAATTAGTAAACTTATAGGATGACAAATATTGCCTTAAATTCATGGTTCAGGGTGGACAGTTAAAATCAGAGTTACCAAGGAACGAATTACAAAACTATTGAGCATAGACCAGCCTTAAAGGAAGGTGTTTTACAGGTGAGGACATTGAGGCTTCAAAAGGTAAAATAGTTTATTTAAGGTCATGTAGTTAGTTAAGGAGGGGATGGAGCCAATGTTTAAACCCAGATCTCCCAGAAACTAAAGCCCTCAACTGTAATCAACACAGTGTGAATCTTCCACTTATTCAGACCTTAAGCTTATGTCCCTTACTTGATGGCACTAGCCACTGAAGTTTTCTTTAATCATAATGATTCTCAACTGCTGATGGAAGGAGCAAAGCAAGGAGTAGTTTGAAAGATCTTCCCAGTTAATTCTGATACACAGACCTCTCTGCCTCTAAACTCACCTTGAGGCATTACCTGGCCAGAGTCAGACTGATGTGATTACATAAACAATACCTTACTGTGGCTGGTGTGGTTCGGTGGATTGGGCACCAGCCTGCGAACCAAATGGTCACCAGTTCGATTTCCAGTCAGGGCACAAACCTGGCTTGTGGGCCAGGTCTCCGGTTGGGGGTGCATGAGAGGCAACCACACATTGACGTTTCTCTCCCTCTCTTTTTCCCTTCTTTCCCCTCTCCCTAATAAATAAAATCTTAACAAACAAACAAACCAGTACCTTACTGGAGTACTTCCTGTCCTGTGCAGATTCTCATTTCTGCTACTGTCAGTATGGCTTTGGAGGAGGCAAGGGCATCGGACACAATTGTTTCTCTTGTCTCCCTAGTGGGAGATGGAAGCAAAAGGAATTGGATAATGCAATGTCATGCACCCAGGGGTCACAGAATTGACACAGGGACCCACACTTTAAGACTCTAGCCCCCAAAAGACATTGTCTTTCTAGCCGATTCAATTAATAATGTATTGTGTGCATAGAAGGGAAAATGTCACATTTTTCTCCCTGGAGTTTCCTAGTAGGCTTATCATTTCAGTGACATTAATTTATTCAGAGTACCTGTCCAGCCAGCAATTGACAAATACCAAATGGAGGGGAATGGTTTCTTAAACAGACATTTCCATGGGGAAAAAACAAAAACAAAAACAAAAAAAACCCAAGAAACAAAACAATGACTTTCTAGACTTTCAATGATTGGCCCCAGAAAAATCTTCATCAAGGTTCTTAAGAAGGTTTAAGTACTGAAAACAGAGAGTGGCTTTCATTGTTCATATCATCTTTAAAAGTAATAAAAAGTATTAATTCCTTTTTGAAAATAAAAATATTAGCACTTAGAATTTCAGTTCGTTCGGCAGCCGTCCGTCTCGAGAGACGATGGTGTAACTTCTTAAGAGTCTATCTGCACCGCCGAGAATGGCTGTGCAGTCTGACTCGGGAGTGACACGGTATCTGTCTCCTCCCGTGTTGAATCGACATCTGGAGTGTCCTCTCCAGTGAAGCTGAAGCTACAGAGCCTGGGCAGTGTGATATGGAGGGTCTGCTGTTGCCCATGCAGCAGACCCCCCCTCTCTTCGCAGCTGAAGGGTCCAAGGGAAAGACGGAGTCAATACAGCTTGGCTTCAGGTGCGCCGCAGGAGTTGCCGGTGTTGACTACAACGTCAAACCGCCTTAGGGACTCCGGCTCCAGATTTTCTGTCAGGGTTTACTCCCTTAGCCTTTCCCCTGAAGAGGTATGCCGCAAGGCAGCGGAGGTTTTTTGGAGTCAGAGTTTTCCTTCTCTGATGTGCCCTGACTGGAAGATCGAACCAGCGACACTTAGCTCGCAGGCCGACGCTCAATCCACTGAGCCAAACCAGCCAGGGTTAGAATTTCAGTAATTTATTTTAATACCACACAGACAAAGCCCCAGATAGTCTTAATCCATAATTCTTTATAATCTAAAATACCTTCATTTGGTCTTCTTTTTATAGTTTGATTTCTTCTTTTCCCTTTTGCTGAAGAAATACTAAATTATTGCTCAGTATGCTCAGTATGGTTGCACTCAGCTAATTGTGAAAAGTCAGAAGCATACAGCTATAGGATTTGACTAAATAAAGGTACAATAGAATATAATGTTGCCATTTAAAAGAATGAGACAGCTCTATAAGGAATGATCTAAGATATATAGTTAAAGTTTAAAAAGCAAGCTATGGAAGAACTTGTAAGCTACCATTTATATAAATAAAAACACATCTATGTTTATACATTGCCTAGCTGTAAAAGGATGTCTAAGGAACTTGTAATGGTGGCTGTCTCTGGGGAGAAACTTACTGCTGGGATATTGGAGGGATATTCTATATATACCCTGTTGTTCTTTTTATATAGTATATCATGTTCATGCATTACCTATTCAGATTTTGTTTTATAAAGCAGGAAGTAGAGCTATTTTTATTGAGATGGAAAAATACAAAAGATATATTGTTAGGTACAAAAAGCAAGTTGCAGAATAGTATGAATAGTAATATATGATTCTGTTTATGTAAAGTAATTATACACATATATATGTATGTGTATACATACATAAACATCTGTAAGGATATACAGCAAATTGTAAACAATGGTCCCGCTAGAGAGTAGCAAATAAGTGTGTGCATGTATGTATGTGTATGGGCTTTTATTTTTTAAATCCTATGTACTTCTATATTATCTGAATTTTTTTTTACACAAAATCTGTACTAATTCAAAATAAATAATTCATAAAACCCAAACCCAACCAAAGGATTCACTTTTTTGGGGTGTAGTACCAAGTTACTTTATTTGAAGGAATGGTACAAATGAAGGACACAAGTGGATGATTTGGAGCAAGTTATAGAAAAGGTAAAGATAACTTCAATATGCGTGTACTGCTTTGGTGACCATGGAAGTCACTCCTGTGGCTGTGGGAAGGCAACCTAAGGCTTAGCTCTCTGTACTGTCTTCCAGAGTGTGCTTGTCAAAGAGATACTCTGCTGTGCCAGATTCAGGGGCCCCCAACCTGCACAAGTTGGTTATGTGGTCACTCTCTTTGATGGCTTGCACCTGCTCACCCAGGTAGTAAGTCTCAATGAAGTCACACAAATCAGGGTCATTTTTTTCAGGGGCCAGTTTGTGCATGTCCAGAAGTAACTGATTCACACTTTTTTCTAAGTGTAATGCACACTCCATTGCATTCAGCCCATTCTCCCAGTCATCATGGACTGGTGTCTTGATATCCTGAAGAAATATTTGGCCACCTTGTTGGTTCTACAGCTTCATCAGTTTCTCAGCATGTTCCCTCTCCCCATGAGATTGGTGATGAAAATATTTGGCAAAGTTCTTCCAAGCCATATCATCATGGTCAAAGTAGTAAGACATAGACAGGTAGACATAGGAAGCTTAGAGTTCCAAGTTGATCTGGCAGTTGATGGCGGCCTCTGAGTCCTGGTGGTAGTTCTGGTGCACCTGCAAGGTGGATGTGGTCATCATGATGGGCAGCTGAGGACAGGTGGCTTCGTGGCACTGGCACAATCACGGGGGCCTTGAGGTGGTCTGAGGACACTGTGAGGAGGTGACAGAAGGATGGATTTGGGTGGCTGGCTGGGATTGGGGTGGAGCCCCGGGACCCATTCAAGCACTGTTAAAGCAGAAAGCCACAGTGGCTCTCACAAAGACTCAAAGGATTTACTTGACTTGTACTCAACTATAAACAAAATTTCCCAGATCAGCCTTTCTGGTCAGCCATATTTTGTTTTTACATCTCATGGATTCACTTTAGATTTTTCCTTGACCTCTTCTCTGAAATTTCCTGGACTTTCTGTTTCTTTACTCTCTTATATTCCCTTTTATTAGTAGGACCCAGCTATGGTCATGACCAAGAAATCTTAGTAATAGTACAGATGATTCCTCACTCAACATCTTTCCCTTTAAATCAATCTGGAATGATGCAGCTAAAATCCTTCTCATTCCTATTTTAGAGACTTCAACGTAGGCTAGATCTAACTATCTACCCATTCCAAGAAAACTTCTGTGCTTTACGGATTATTCTTATCAGCACACAAATATAGCTCCAATCTCAAACTAAAACAAAACCCTTGGTTTTTGTTGTTGTTTGATTTTAGTGAAATTAGAAAACCTCTACTTACCCTCTCTCAGCTCCACATTCTCTCCAAATACTATCCCATTTCTCTATACTCCTTTCCAGTAATTTTCTAGGAAAAGTTGTCTTTGCTTTTGTAGACACTTCATCTCCTCCCATTTATTCTGAAAAGCCCTCTTCTCAGGCTTTCAGCCCTCCCACTCTCCCTAACCTGTATTGCCAAAGTCAAATCCAATGGTCCGTTTTCAGTTCTCATCTTCTCTCTCAGCTCATTGGTTACAATTGTTCAGTTTTTCCTTCTTGAAACAGTTTTTTTCTCCTCTTGGCCTTTAAGAGCCTCTCTCTCAGATCTCCTCCTATCTTATAGTCTGCTCCTTCTTCGTTTCTTTTTTATGCTCTTCACCTTAAAATATCAGGACTGCTCAAGGCTCAGTTCTTGAGCCACCTGCCTTCTCTATTTAAACCCATGCCCTTATCAATATTATCGAGATCCCTTGACCTTGAATGCCATTTCCATGCTGATGACTTCCAAATTTTATGTCTAAATTCCAACCTGGCCCTAAACTATAGACCCTTTGTCTTCTCGGTACCACTATTTAGCTTTTTATCAGGCATCTCATATTTAATTTGTCCAAGAGATAGATCCAACTGCGTCCACCGTCCTTTCCATATTGGTAAATGGTAACTGAGAGATCATTCTAAGAAGCACCAACAAACAATAGGAGTCACAAAAATGGGGAGACAGAGAAACAACCCTCCATCAAAAGGATAGGTAGAGTCCCCAGAAAGAGTGCTAAATGAAATAGAGGGGAGTAAAATATCAGATATGAAATTCAAAACATGGATTATGGAAAAGCTCAATGAGCTCAGTGGAAACTACAAGGAACTCCAGAAAAACTACAAGGAACTCACAGAGAATTACACGAGCATGAAAAGGGACATAGAAGCTATCAATAAGAGCCAGGAGGAAATTAAGAATATGATCTCTGAATTGAAGAACACAGTAGAAGAAATTAAAAGCAGGCTAGAGGAAGCAGAAGATCGGATCAGCGAGCTGGAAGACAATGTAGACAAAAACTCCCAGACAGTGCAACAAAATGAAAAAAGACTGAACAAGACTGAAGAGGCTCTAAGACAGCTGCAGGACAACATGAAATGTAATAATATCCGTATCATAGAAATTCCAGAAGGAGAAGAAGAAGAGCAAGGGATAGAAAACCTCTTTGAAAAACTAATGACAGAAAACTTCCCTAACATGAGGAGAGAAAGAGCCATGCAAGTCCAGGAAGCACAGAGGGTCCCAATGAAGATGAACCCCAACAGGCCCACCTCAAGACACATCATAATTAAAATGGCAACATTCAGAGACAAAGAGAGAATCCTAAAAGCAGCAAGAGAGAAACAACTAATAAAATACAAAGGAGCTCCAATAAGGCTATCATCAGATTTCTCAGCAGAAACACTACAAGCGAGAAGGGAATGGCAAAAAATATTCCAAGTAATGAAAAACAAAGGCCTATTACCAAGAATACTCTACCCAGCAACTCTCTCATTCAAAATGGAAGGTGAAATAAGGAGTTTCCAAGACAAAAGAAGGCTAAAAGAATACATCTCCACCAAACCAGCATTGCAAGAGATGCTAAAGGGTCTGCTTTAAGAAGATGAAGAAACAGAGAGAGACAGAGAGGAATACGAGTACAAAGGGGGAAAATGACAATGAATAAGTACTGAAAGAAAGAAGGAACTTCTACCATTTGCAACAACATGGATGGAACTAGAGAGAATTATGGTTAGCGAAATAAGCCAGGCAATAAAATAAAAATACCTTATGCTATCACCTATTATGGGAAACTAATGAACAACACAAAAAAATGAGCAAAATTGAACCAGAGGTATGTAAACAAGGAATAAACTAACAGTAACAAAGGGGGAGATGGGAAGGAGAGAAGGGGGTAAGAAGAGGAAGGGTCTAGTCAAAGAACATGTATAAATGACCCATGAACATGGACAACTGGACGGGGACTGACTGTGAAAGAAGGGGGGCAGGGTGTAAGGAAGCAAGAGGGGGAAAAAACTGGGACAACTGTAATGGAAAAACAAACAAAAAATTTTTTAGTGGGGGAAAAAATAAAAATATAAAGAATGGAAATGTAAGCTCAATGAATGTTGGAGGGACAAGGATTTTCCTTCACACTGTATATTTTTCTCCCTATCTGATCCCTCCAGAGTTTGGCATTCTAAACAAGTAAGTAATGACATAGGTTTCTTTACATTAAACTAATAAGACCAGTTGTTAATAGAGGTTTTTTTGACTAAGACTTTGACTGGAATGTCATGCCTAAAGGAGACATGCTTGGGCTCTGGTTGTTACCAAAAAGCACTGAGGAACTGAGATTGATTTTCAAAGGTAATAAAAGCCCACGAGATAAAAGGTCTGGTACCTTGGTTGGATGTGCGGTCCATAGCAATCTTTCCAGGGACAGAATGAAGGTTGTTTTCCTGAAAGATGGCTAGAAGGGACCTTAAGGCACAATGTAAAACACAAAGGACTTGGAAAAGACAGATGTTTGCAGGCAAGGCTGAATGCCAGGTATGTGGTTCTGCTTCTGTGCCCTGAAGGGCAGACTGAAGGTCACCCTGAATGTTCCTTGTGTAAGTTCCAGCAAAGCAGAACTAAAGATCATAAGTGATCATTTGCTGCTCTTGTTGTGTTTATGAAAATGAACAGGATAAATTAAAAATGGACTTAATGCAGTCCCTTTAATGACAAGGAGGGTAATCTTAGAGAGAAAAATTGTGATTCAAGGAAAATCACAATGCTCAGTGGTAGACTATAAAGTAGTGCAGCTAACCATCTTTAAAGTTTCTTTTCATTTAAAATTTGTTTTCATTTGAAGATGGAGGCTTAGACGGACACGCTAAGTCTCCCTCTACAACTAGAGAGGAATACAACTACTTCAAAACAAAGGATAACTAGAAATTCCAGAAAATAAAACTACACGGAAGCCCAACATATGAAGTTATAAACCAGCGGTGCCATTCGGGCAGGTAAGAGTTAAAGAGGGCAAAGCTGTTTGCGGAGCGGCGGGGCGGCGAAAAATCCCGGCGGCAGTCAAGCCCCTGGCAGTGCGCGACCCCAGCGCTGGGGAGAGCGGCCACCGCATCGCCTTGAAGAGTGAGGCCCAGGGGGGCGGGAGGACGGATCCCGGTCTCCTAGCTGAATAACTGTGTGAATCCATTTTGGACCCCCGCCCCCAAAGAAAGAAAGCACCACAGGGCTGCGAAATAGGTCGCAGACAGGCGCCGGTCGCTGACTTGTGACGCCAAACAGCGCCGGTCGCTGGGTCATTACGAGTACACAGGCACTGCCCCCGACAGCCGGCCCAAGAAAACAAAACACATCTGTCAAAATGTGGCAGACAACTATAGAAATACCGGTGACACAGCTCACCAGGCAGCAGATAGAGAACCTGACAGATGAACAGATAAGAAACCTGTCAGAGGCTCAGTTCTGGGCCATTGTTATCAGGTGGCTTACAGAATTCACAAAAGAGCAGGAAAAAGATAAGAAAGAAGCGAAAAACTTTCATAACGAAAGGAACAAAACCGCATACGAGACAGATGGTGAGGAAAAAAAATCCAGAGTTCATTTCAACAAACTGGAATATGGAGAAGGAACAAGCAGTCAACCAATGCAGCGAGAGGAAATGGGAAGCAACAATGAGAGGATCAGAAACCTCTGGGACAGCTATAAAAGGCCCAACATAAGAATCATTGGTTTGCCAGAGAATGAGGAAGATGAACTAGAACTTGAAAAATTGAGTGAAAATATAATAAAGGAGAACTTCCCAGACTTGGGGAAGGGAATAGACTTGCAGGTCCAGGAAGCAAGGAGAGTTCCCAAGAGACTGGACCCAGGGAGAACCACTCCAAGACACATTATAATCAAAATGTCAAAAATTAAAGATAAAGAGAGAATCTTAAAAGCAGCAAGAGAGAAGAAAAGAATTATGTACAAAGGGGTCCCAATTAGACTATCAGCAGACTTCTCAAGGGAAACCCTACAGGCAAGAAGGGACTGGCAAGAAATATTCAAAGTAATGAAAATCCAAAACCTACAACCACGAATACTCTATCCAGCGAAATTGTCATTCAGAATAGAAGGACAGAGAAAGTGTTTCCAGGACAAAATAAAACTGAAAGAGTTCATTAGATCCAAACCACTGTTATATGAGATGTTAAAGGGACTGGTTTAAAAAAACAGAAGCTAGGGAGATGAAACAAAGGCAAACTAAATAGGCAACGAGAGTGGAAAAGGAACTGTGGGTACGGGATGCATATTGGGGGGAGGTCAACAGGGAGGGGGAATGGGGAAAGGGAGGGAGATGATATAGGAATTGGGGATCAAGGTAGGAGGGAATGGAATAGACGGAGAGAGGTTGGGAGGAACTGTATGCACAACTAATGGACATAATCTAAAAGGGGGGGACAACTGGAGGGAGGGGGGCCACCGGGTGGAGGGGAGCAGAGGGAAGGGAAATTGGCACAAATGTAATATTTTAATCAATAAAACACATTAAATCTAAAATTTGTTTTCATTTGAAAGTTAAACTATGTCTGTGGTATTATCAAAGATGTTTAATTTACAGGCAAGAAGAATTTCAAATGCCTTGCAAATGGATGTCTTTCTGATAAGACAGTCCTACAGATTTAGAGACTTGTATGTGGGTTATGTTACATAAATTAACATGTGTTTTCTGTTTTCAAAGGGCATAAGCCTACGATCTCATTACGTGAGTGATTGTCTGTATGTATAGGCCTTACTTAATCCTGTCTGCATCACTGCCTCCTGAGACTCAATGGTTTGGCTGAACTAAGTGGCTGGGTTGGTGAAGAATGGGGTGGTCTGTGGGCTTCACTTTAAAACTGGTTTCTCTTTTCTGTCCTAATGGCTTGGACAGAAAGGGCCCAGAGGTCTGAGAGGGGGGAAACCTAAAATATTTCCCTGAGCCCAAACTAAGTATAATGGACAAAAGGATTTTGGACAGGTGAGGTGTACCTGGCACACCTTCCTCCAAAGAAGCCTTTCTTTTCCCTAAGGTGGGACATTGAAAAATTAATACCTGTCTTTTGTCATCTAGTGGTTATAGATTGAATGATGTCTTTTAACCCTGTTGCCAGATCTGTTGCCTCCAGAATACAACAAGGATGCCAGCCTGTTAAATCAAGCATGCCGTTGTCTGGGGACAGCCAACCGACCTGGAGTCTGCGCGATCCTTCCATATGTGGGAAGGCCACCCTCCCCTCCACACCCCCACTCTTATTAGTGATTTCTTGACCCAAGGGTAGGTAGGATGACGACCATGTCCAGCTTGAAGCAGCTAGAGGAGCTCGAGACCTTCGCCCATTGTCCCTTATAATATTATAAAGGGTCTTAAATCTGAGAGGGAGGGATTGTTATTTTTTATTGTTAAAATATTTAACTAATTAATTATTTTTTAAAAAAAGAAGAAGAATATATGAAAGGGTGAGGCAGGAGAGCTTGTATATACGACCCATGGGCATGGACTTGGGGGGTGGGGATTGTTTGGGAAGGGAAGGTGCTGGGCGGAGGGGAGCAAAGGAAAAAGAATTGGAACTATTGTAACAATATAATCAATAAAATATACTTAAAAAAATGGTAACTGAATTGAACCTTTACTTTCAAAATGTGTCCTGAATGTGATTACTTTCACTATCTCTTAGTCCAGTGATTTTCAACCTTTTTTATCTCATGGCTCACATAAGCTAAAATTCTGCGGCACACTAAAAAATATATTTTTTGCCAATCTGACTAAAAATAGGTGGTGGCTGGGTTGGGTGGAGGAAGACAAAAGGGGAAAAACTGGGACAACTGTAGTAGAACAACAACAAAAAAATATTTAAAAATTTGAATTTATTTGTACTGGATGGTTATTATTATGTTGGCTGTTGTCATTTTTTTAAATTTTTTTATTTGACAGTCTAAAGGAAAACAGGACAGTGACCCTGACTAAATTGTCAGGTATTACATGTTTAAAAAAATATGTTATTTATTTATTTTTAGAAAGCAGGAAAGGGAGGGATAAAGAGAAGGAGAAAAACATTGATTATTTGCCTCTTCCATGCCCCAACCGGGGACCTGGCCCGAAACCCATGCATGTGCCCTGACAGGAAATTAAACCAACCTTTGGTTTGCAGGCTGGTGCTCAATCCACTGAGCCTCACTAGCCAGGGCAGGTATTGCAATGTTTTAAAAATTCTTGAGACACACCAGTGTACCATGGCACACTGGTTAAACACTGTCCTAGTCCAAGCCTCAGTATTAATCACCTGAATTAGTTCAACAGTGATTTAGGTGATTATGATGTATCAATGTAGGTTCATCAGTTGTAACACATGTACCACTCTGAGGGGCAGCATTGATAATGGGCCAGGCTGTGTATGTATGGAGGCAGGAGTTATATGGGAAATCTCTATACTTTCCCCTCAATTTTTCTGTAAACCCAAAACTGTTCTAAAAAATAAACTTTTAATTTTAAAATACCTTTAAAAATATAAATCATATTATTTATAAAAATATAAATCACTGCTTTGCTAAAAATCCTCCAACGTCTCCCATTTCACTGCTAGTAAGATCAGAAGTTCTTACCATGGCCTTCAAGGCCTATAACGTACTCACCCCACATCTCTGAACTCATCCTCTGTTACTCTCTCTTCACTATTCTCATGACACATTGATCTCCTTGATGCTTTTTGGACATGCTCCCTTCTCAGGGCCTTTGTGCTTGCTGTAATGTCTGTCTTGAATGCTCTTTTCTCAGATATATACATGGCTCAGTCCTCTCCTGTTATTTTGGCTAGATGTTACCTTATCAGACATCCTTCCTTGAACACCTTTAGAATATTACTTG
Organism: Furipterus horrens; assembly: GCF_987537825.1. Lineage (NCBI taxonomy): Eukaryota > Metazoa > Chordata > Mammalia > Chiroptera > Furipteridae > Furipterus > Furipterus horrens. The sequence continues at coordinate 29,117,909 of NW_028327179.1, forward strand.
CCCATCTCACTCTGCCCCTTAATCCTGCTTTATTTTACTTTTGAGCCATTACCATCATCTGAAACATTATATGCCTATTTGACTATTATTTGCTTAGTATATATCAGCACTGAAATGTAAGCTCCATGAGAATAGGAACTTTGTCTTGTGCACCACACTATCCTCAATAGTTAGAAAAATGATTGCTACAGAGAAAAGTGCTCCAAAATATTTGCTGAGTGTTGAATAAAGAATGTTGAGAAGTTCACTATACCTTCCTTTAGCATATTTAAATTACATGAAACGTAATTTGGTTATGTTGTTACAATAGTCCCAATTTTTTCCTTTTGCTCCCCCCTGGCCAGTAACCTTCTTCCTTCCAGCAATCCCTCCCCCACTTAGATCATGTCCATGGGTCATGCATATAAGTTCTTTGGCTTCACCCTTTCCTATATTATTCTTAACTTTCCCTTGTCTGTTGTTTTACCAACCAATTATGCTTCTTAATCCCTGCACCATTTCCCCATTTCTCCCCTTCCCCCTCCCAGCTGATAACCCTCCACATGATCCCCATACCTATGATTCTGTTCCTATTCTGATTTGCTCAGTTAGATTTTGTTTTTATTTTTTAGATTCAGTTGTTGATAGGTGTGAGTTTGCTGGCATTTTAATGTTGATAGTTTTTATCTTCTTTTTCTTAAGTAAGTCCCTTTGACATTTCATATAATAATGGCTTGGTGATGATGAGCTCCTTTAGCTTTACCTTGTCTGGGAAGCACTTTATCTGCCCTTCCATTCTAAATGGTAGCTTCTCTGGATAGAGTAATCTTCGTTGTAAGTCCTTGCTTTTCATCACCTTGAATACTTCTTGCCAATTCCTTCTTGCCTGCAAAGTTTCTTTTGAGAAGTCAGCTGATAGTCTTATAGGCACCCCTTTGTAAGTAACTGTCTGCTTTTCTCTTACTGCTTTTAAGATTCTCTCTTTATCTTGAACCTTTGGCATTTTAATTATGATGTGTCTTGGTGTGGTTCTTTTTGGGTCTAACTTGTTTGGGACTCTCTGTGCTTTCTGGATTTGTCTGCCTATTTCCTTTGCCAAATTTGGCAAGTTTTCCTTCCTCATTTTCTCACATATGCTTTCAATTTCTTGCTCGTTCTCTTCTTCTCCTGGCAACCCTATGGTTCAGATGTTGGCACGTTTAAAGTTGTCCCAGAGGTTCCTAAGCCTCTCCTCATTTTTTTTCAATTCTTATTTCCTCATTCTGTACTGGCTGACTGTTTTATTCTTCCTTATGTTCCAAATCATTTATTTGAACCCTGGTTTCCTTCCCTTTACCATTGGTTTTGTGTGGATTTTCCTTCGTTTCAGTTAGCATAGCCTTCACTTCTTCCCTTATGCATTTGCCGTACTTAAGCCTATCTGTCAAGCCTGTGAGCATCTTTATCACCAGTGTTTTGAACTCTGCATCTGTTAGGTTGGCTATCTCCTTGTTGCTTAGTTCTCCCACTGGAACCTTGATTTGTTCCCCCTTTTGAGCCATACTTTTCTGTCTCTTCATCTTGATAGGCTCCTGTATTTTTTCCTCTTTGTCTTAGGTAGAGCTGTTGCTCCTGTTATGTTATAAGGGGTGGAGCCTTAGGTATCATCAGTGTGGGGTGACCTGTTTCACCATGTTGTGGTGTTGTATAAAGGGGAGGGGTCTGAGAGGAAACAAAGCTGCTTGCTCAGCACTCGCTCTTTTTCCAGACACTTCTCCCACTTCCGTATGGGACTGGTGCCTCTCTAGATGTTGCCCTGGGGATTGTTCCCAGAGTGGGTGGGTCTGCGGACATTTTAGGACTGTGGGGGCCCTTTAAACAAATGGACTCTGCTGAGAGACCAGCAGTTTCTGCCTCAGTCCCAATCCCCACTGCTCTGCACAGTCAGAAGCAATGAGGCTTGATTTTCTCTGGTGCTGGGACTATGAGCTGCAGGGTCTGGTCTGGTGCTGGGAGCATTCCCCAGGTGTCCCTCTGGACTTTTAAAAATGTGTGACCGGACTTTCTGCTGGCCTACCTGCCACTGCAGCCGCCGCCACCGCCGCCACCACACCGCGTCCTCTCTGCCCCAGCTCCGCCCATCCTACCTGTCTGGATGAGTATTTCTTCTTTACATTTTTGTTTGTTGGATTTCCATGCAGCTTGATTTTCTGGAACTTCTGGTTGTCTCTATTTTTGAGGTAGTTGTATTCCGTCTTAGTTGTGGAGGGAGATGCAGCGTGTCTGTCTAGGCCTCCATCTTGGCCTGAAGTCTGTTTTATTATTAATACTAACAAGCAATACAAAAGAAAAGAAGTGCTGTTTCATTTCTTAAGCTTGAAGTTTCTGTGGAGAGACACTGTCTTTTCTCTAAGTTCTGAATATCAACATGTTTGCTATACTTTCTAAAGACAGACAAAATGATAATTTGCTGACTTCACTGTGTATTCTTTTATCTACTGTATGCAACTGTTTTGGAAGAGTTAAAAAAATGAATGTATAATATTCCATATATGTTCATATTGCTTTTTAACTTATTATTCTGATGAATACCTGCCATTCATTTATTCAACAGATATTTATTGTGTGCCTAATATATGCCAAAGCTTTGTGCTAACAATGCTCTTTTATCTTCTAAGATGGTCTGGGCTGAATACTACCTTTAAGACACTGTTAGTACTCAAAGTTAGGTTGAAACTCCTATCTTCTGGGTAGGTTACTCTCCATGGAATTGGCATTCATGTTCAGGAGACAAGGGCATTATTATGCTTTAGTAACTGGTTTCCAGGGTTAAAAAAACAAACAATGTCCCTTTCAATACACCTGAAATTTATAAAATAACCTACCATTTGGTAAGATAAGACTTATTGATTTAATGATTAGTGAAATGAGGATATGACTGAAATATCACTAACCTCTATAGTTAAATGAGCATGTATTAAACTCTTTATAAAAGTCCCCTCCATATTAAATATTAATTAGAAATCTTCCTCACACCAATATTCTTCTCCCATAATCACCCTCCCTTTCAGTGTTTGTAGGGAGATCATTTTCCCTGTTAGCTTGAAATGTCTTAGTTCACACCTGTTGTTCCAACATAATTGTTAACTGCACCCCATTCACTCTCTAAAGAATAGGGGTTTGGACAATAAATTATATGGTCAACATAAGTATTAGGGTCTCTGGGATAAATAGGCAAGGCGCCATTCCTATTTATTGGTATTACCTTGTCACAAGCTGTAAAAACAGTTTTCCTTTTGATTGTTTCTTCCTGAGTTGTCACAAAGACCTTCACATAAAATCACTCTGTCCCATTAAAGCAATTATTAAAACCCCCTTCCATAATGACCACTTGTTTTAGTTTTCCTACTCAGATTCCAAAGACCAAAGGTAGATTTTGCTTGTGCTGGGTCAGCATCATAATTGTCCAGAGGCACAGCCTTGCACAGGGAAATTTTGTCTGACTAGGTAATCCACAAGAAACTTGAAAAGACATTTCTCCTTGGTAACATTATCTGATAGAAAGAGTCTGTGATTGACTACTAATTTTAGCCCAGATAATGGAAAACCAACATACTAAATTTCAGTAGAACACATATATATTTTTGGACTAAGATACCAAATGCCTCTAGAGTCCTACTAGGGAATGAGTTATTGAAAAGTGAATTTGGGTGGTCTCCTTAGATATCATCTCTGTTAAAACGACTTAATCTCTGGTTCACAAAGACAGTTTTTCTTAAGTTGATGAATGGAATGATATTTCTGAGATTACATGTTTAGACAACTATGTTCTTGGCTGAGTCTAGTGGAAGCACCATCTTGATTTATTATTTAATTTTGGGAAATTGGTCACTTTTTGTTGTTGTTGTTTGTTTGTTTAGTTTCAGCGAAGGCTGTGTCCTCATAGAACCAAAAGATACAATCAATTCAATGTTTATTTAAAAAATCACTTAAAAAACATGGGATCACGAAGATTCAATGACTAGTAAAGGAACTAAGTTATTTTCACCTAATTGTTTGGCTGTTTCTTAACTTATCTGTATGTTGTGGGTAATTTGGCTATGTTAGCCTTCCTGATGGCAGTGGCTATGAGAGTGAATTACACACTTAGTAAAACATTATGGACATTTGGGATAATAGAGGCTGAATGACTTTTCATTCTGGGTTGTAATTTGTTTGAAAAATGAAATAAAATGAAGTGGTTAAAGTGTGTTTTTCTCCTTTTCTATTAAAAATATTATTAACACAGTCAGCTGTATCGTGACACTGATGAACTCTGAAATATCACACGCTTTTATCAAAATTAAGAAGGTATCAGGAAAACTGAGCTCTGAAATTCCTTCTTAATGTAAGGGACTGAGTTGAATAACTAAAGAAAAATTTTCCTTATAATTATGCCTTTTACTATTTTAGGCATCAATTTCATCCCCTCACCCTGCCTCATCTGTTTCCCTAGAAAACCCATAACAAAACCTGGAAAGCCCCCTTCCTTATGAATCACGACAGCTCCTTTCCCAAGGGTTTCAGGGCCTGTTTGTGAAACATGGTCTGGGCAATTGCCCCAAGAGTCCTGCAGTCCCAGGTGGACAGGGAAGCTCCATGATTTGGAAGTAGTGGCATCAGGTGGTTAGAGGGGTTGGGGTAATAGACCAGGCTTCTGGTCTTCCAGGAAACCAATTCTATCGGGGTGATCTTAATAGGCCATATTATGTATTACATATTAAAAACACCTGCAGTTCTCTTAAAGGCTAAAGACTCACAAAAAGAAGGTAAGAAGTTGATAACACAGAAAAAGATATGTGTGTGAATATATATTTTTTCTGATTTAAGATAATGACCTATTCCCAACTATCTTCTTTTGGCAAGGTTACACTGAATAGTCAGTCTGTGCACATCTCTGCAATTCTTAAGAGATTTGCTTGCTGTTTTTCAGCCAACTATATGACAAGGATTTATTGATGTGCCAAGGCGAGGGCTTGGGTGTCAGAATTGGGAAATCTGAAACATGATTATTTGGTTGAAGAATTCTAAGTTCCTTGAACATTCTTGTTCCATGAGTGGTTCACAGAAAACTGTTCAGGCTGTCACAGGGGACACTGGGGCAGAGGGGCAGAGTAGGGGTGGGGTATGTGTTTCTGGTGGAGGGGTGATATTTTTAACAATACATTCTGCTGGATGGTCTACAGGAGCAGGACCCACCTTAGGAAATGCTGGGAAGCAGCTCTTGGGCAATATTTACTTGTTTTGAAACCCTGCTTCCTCTCTCATAATTCCTCCACCCAGAGGTATAATTTCGTAATCTGGTTACCTAAGGTCCCTTCCCTGTGGCCCTCACCTGAACTGATATGCTGTGGACCTTATCTACTTCTCATGTTCTCCACATTTCCTATCAGATTTTACCTGCATCATGTCTCATTCCCTTTGGAGATTTGTTTCAGCCTTCCCAGGGAGCGGATGTTATTTGGTAACCTACTTAAAGTGAGAGTGCGAAGGGTAGAAGCAGTTTAATATGCTGTTCCTCTTACTACAGAGGTAGAAGTATGGGTTTATACTTCCATGGGTGAACAGCACTATCTTAATTCAGTGATGTGAATCTTCAGTGGTGAGCTTCAGAATATATGTTGCAAATTGATGGGAGTAATATTTTGGTAGATATAAAGACATTTTTTTAGCCCCTTTAAAATCATGCACATAGACAGATACCTACTCTACGTGAGGAAGGCTCAGCCCTTGAGCCTGGGAGAGTCAGAGTATGTTTTGCATAGCCAGGTCTCGTCAGTGCTGAGACAAGAGGTGCTGGCAGGGAGCGAGACAGGCAGAGAACGTGCTTAACTGCTCTGTCAACAGGAAGACCAAGGACTGACTGTACATACCTTTCTCCTCCTGGGGGGTTGGCACCAAGAACAGTGCTCAGCACCCCTCCCATGTGCACATGCACCCTCTCCCAAGCACTCCTATAGGCTGATTCCTAAAAGATCAGAAAGACAAATGATTCAGAAGTGCCCACAGCTGATTCTTACTTAGAATATGTAACCTCACAATCCATGCTTGTTTCCTTTTACGTGCTTATATGCCTCTGATCAAATCTTCACTCTGTTCTCTAACTGTTCCTTTGAAAATAGCAGCAATGCTTTATTTCTGATTACTTAGTGACTTAAGCCAAATAACTTTTAAAAAGTGCCTACAGCAGTTTTGATTTGACAGTGTTTATGTTTCATATTTGCTATCCTAATCCAAGATTTTCTGAATATACTCATAGCCTAGCCAGGACACATTCGCTGAATTACTGACTGGGCAGAGCTCTGATTTAAGTTCTCAAGCAAATTTCTCATGTGACTTGCTGTGTTTTCAGTGAGACTCAAGAGCACCATTGTTGGTTCCTAATAATTATGTGGTTTCTGTATGTAAATATATGTCTTTCATATGCACAAATGCACAAGCACCCATAGGGCATAGGATTTCCAGCACTGGCTCAAGTGCACATGCATGCATGCATGCGCGCACACACACGCACCATGAATCTCTGGTCTTCACTTACTAATAGTTCTCTCATTTCAGGTAACTTCTCCACTGCACCCACAACTATTAAATAACAACAAATACAGAAAGATGCTTAAGCAAAAACAATCAAAAGTTGTAACTGTTCAGTTTTAAGAAAGAATAGCGTTGCTACTAGACACACACTGCTAAGTACGAATTTTTCTGGCAAAGTGATTAGGTAAATACATTACAGAATTACGATAAAGAGCACCTGCTTTATTAGCAAAAGAATAAATAAGTAGTCTTATAATCCCTCTAAGTGGTGATAAAGCATAAAGACATCCCATTCAGAAGTTGTTTTTCCCCCAGCTGTTTCCTTCCTTTAAAACCACAATATTGATACCATCAAAAGATTATTGCAATGGTGCACAAAGCTGCTATGATGCTAAATTCACAGAGTGCTCAATAAGCCTGAGCAGGGGAGTATATATATATATAAGAAATACACAAAAAGATTGCAACAGTTTTAAATTAGGCTCAAGGCTATTCTCTTCTAGAGAAGAAGCTATTGGTTATCATTACTGCACCACATTAAAAAAAGAAAAATCCCCATATTGTGTAAGTCTCTAAATAGTCATAGCAGATAATTTTTGAGTATTGACTCTGTTCCATACTGCACCATGCTTAGTACTTTACTTGCTTTGTTCTCATTTGAGCCTTATGATGTTTTCTAAGATGAATCTGTTATCATGCCTATCTTGTATATGTGGATATATTTCAAAAACATGTACGTGTAAAAAGCCAGTACCTAGCACATGTGAATTTGAAATGCCCTCAAACAGATCTAAGTGATGTCTATGGGAGCTGCATTAGGATCTGTAGAGGGGGTAATATTTTTCTTCTTAAACTCACACTGATGTGCTCCATGGTATCGTGATGTTTCTCTGCATGTGCACATGTGCAACACACATTTTAGTTTTTGTCACCATTCCCCCCCTTTTCTGTTACCTTCATACTTAGGATGGACAACTCTCACTTTGAAGTCTCTCGTTGCAGAATCTCTTTTCCAGTAAAATTTTATGGTAGTTCACATTTCCCAGGAAGTCAACTTTAGAACTTTCCGAGGGATATTAACGGAAACAAAATAAAACAAACACCAGTCTTACACTCACCATGAGAGAAATGTTATGTCTCCCAGTGCCATCTTCCCAGTTACTGCACATGTCATAAACGCTAATGTCATTTTATTCGGGACCCTGCCCTGTTCCTTTTCTGTCTGTCTTGTGGGTTGGGGCCTTTACAGAGATCGCATCTCTTTGCCTGGCTCTGAGATCAGGCTCCCTGACACTGTACCTCTGTGTTGCTTGGAGAGGCAACTTAAATATACAATTTCCAGACGGGAATGATTTAGCAAAATTAAAAACAGACAGGGTGCAGAGAAGGCGGGAGGTGTCAAATGTTCCTTCCACCCCACTATCAGTTTGATGTGGTGGCCTTGTTCCTACCTAGTCCCCTTTATGCTGTCCACTACCCAAAGTTAAAATGCCTGAAACGTTAACAGAATACACATGGATAGAGAGATGTATACCCTTCCTTTTGCCTCCTAACCCAACACATGGAGTTCTGATCGTGGCTTATTTCAACTTAATTTTGCTTCACCTTTAGGATGAAAGAGACTTGTTTCAATGTCTCAAGAGGTATTGTAATACATAAGCACTTGCAAGAATCTGCTTAACCACCTCAAAAGAAAAGTATTACTTTTGGTGGATACTAAGCATTTGCTTTTGGAGTGAGTTTCCTTCCTCTTTCCACACATACATGGTGATATTGATGAGTTGATATCAAAGTTACTGAATGTGTAATGTACTTTTATTCATTATTTGTGCACATATGTCAATAAAATCTCTGCTTTGGTTAGAAACTAATGGAGTAGAAAACAGGCCAAAGAGGTATAGAGAAGAAATATCATGTAAAAGTGGCCTTCCTTCAGTCCTTGTCTGGGGCAAAATAGGGAATCCAGCACCTCCAAAATGCTGGGGGCTTTCATTACAAATGGTGAATTTCCCAGTTTTCCCAGATCTTGCAACCAGTGTGGTTCACCATGACCCATGAAGCCATCCCTGGGCCCCAAGTAATGGCTCACATGGGGGTGCAGTGGTTACAACTGAATGCAGAAACGGTTAGGTCCTCCATAGCATTGCAACCTGGTTTTCAGATTTGATATTCATTTTAAAATTCATTCAAAAAGCTGCTACAGACTAGGCTGCATCTCACCAATCTCTAGCATGCCTCCTGAACATGACATTCGCATGCACTTACACTGTGTTAGGCTGTGACCAACTTCCCAAGTGGTTTCAAGCACAGTTTCAGAGTGGTAGTGGGAAAGCCCTGTGTCGCACTCTTGTTTCTTGCTAGTGCCTCCCATGACTTTCTGGACGACATGGCCCAGGGAGCTCTGCAGCACAAAAAGTGATAAGATGTTAGGTATCTTTCATTTTCTGCAAATAGTCTGTATTTACAATACTACTCCAGTGGTTTCTGACTACCGCTTAGGGCAATTTTGCTTAGCCTAGTGGAATGTCCTGGAAACTACTGGCAATGATTTAGCCTCCCAAATTGGAACGCATTTAGTAGAGACAGAAAGCCTATGAACAAATAGTGGGCATGTGCCAGAGTAAATAAGTGTGGTTCGTGAGCTGCGGTCAGAAATGTCTCTCCTTCAGTATGCAGGGCAGAGCTTTTGCCAGCATTTGCCATAAAGTCATCACACAAAGCAGTTTTTCCTTTTGGTGAGGCAGACTCAATGGAAGAGAGATTCTAGTCTCAAAGCCACTATCTACTGTAGGGACTGTAGTCACAGGTCATACCAGTGGAGACCTGAGCCGAGGGGGGCTTTCTTACCCAGCCTGTGGCCAAGCTTCTGCGACAAAGAATGAAACCCACGAGAAAGTGAGGACAAGGTTGGAAGGGTTGGAAGAGGAAAGATTCTTTGTAATGCTCAAAGCTCCTCCCAGGATCCCATAACAAACCTCAGAGTCAGTTTGCTTCCTTGCTTTTCCAAACCCAAACTTGGCCTTTACTTTAAAACTCCTTCGAAGCACTTGATGAGGCTATCATTACTGAGAGAAGCATGAAGACACCTTCTTCTGCAGAATTCTGTCAGAGCTCAGAGGCTGAAGAAGACAAGTATGGTTTTCACTTTGGACTGTTTGCATTTTCCTTTAGAACTTAACTCCTTGACCACACATTACAGAAGGATTTAGTACATTTGGATTGGAATAGCATGATTTCTGGTGAAGTGTGCATGCTTGCCCCCTGAGCCTGGAGTCTGGTTTCATGCAGGTTTTTTTTCTTTTTTTTCTTTTAATTTCTGTGTAGACTGCGCAGTCTTAGCAACCACTGAAATCCAAGAAGAAACTGTTTTTCTTTAACTAAAGAAGCCATTAATCAATACTCCCTAAGACTCATTCATTGTGGGGATATTATTGTAGGGGCATATATAGTTCACCTTTTAAAAAGAAACATAATGAGAGATGTCATTTTACAAAGCCTTCTTATGATCACCATTGTCATCATACTATAAAAGAGTAAAATATGGGTAAATGCTTTAGAAACACCTCAGGCATGAAATCTTAAGGAATAAAGAAATAAATCTGAAATATTATTTTGGCACTAGTTAACAAATTTCCTACTTCATCTCCATAATTATGCATCCCACAGTTAAAATCAACCAATATTCACTGGACGCCCATTATGTGCCAGGCATTATTCTAGGTACTAGAAATACAGAGGTGAAGGACCAAAGAAATATACCAAAAGTTGATAATTGTCAGTTATGAGTGGTGGGACTTTGCACTCTGTTCAATTTAGAAATTTGTATGTCCCCCCCAAAACAAAATAAATAGTCCCTCATTTCAAAAGGCTCCTAGTCAATGGGTTTGGACATGGGTGATCCAATACTGTAAACAGCACGATAAACAAAATAATAGGGGGATGTGCAGAGATGGCAGTTTCCTGAAGGCACCAGAATTAAGTAGGATGTGAATCTGGTATTCTACCATGGAGCGATGTTAACTGATTTAAGAGTCAGAAAAGCCTACCTCTGTTTTTGAATCCCAATTCTTGCTTATCCATGTGATCACAGACAAATTGCTCAATCTCTCTGACTTGTAGTTTCTACTTTCTGTCTTGCTTTGTTATAGGGTTGCTACAAGAATTAAATGTGAAAATATAGATAAAAAAGGCAAAAATAACTGTGCACATATGTACTAAGTAGGATGCTCTTTTTAACCATTTATTTATTTATTATTTTTTTTTAAATTTTTTTATTTTGGTTTTTCAATTACAGTTGTCCCCTTTTCCCCCAATTTCTCTCCCCCACCCAACCCACCCCCTCTCCCACAATCATATCCCTCCCCGTTGTCCATGTCCATGAGTCCTTTTGGCTAAGATCAAGTGTAGTATCTGTTCTTATCAGGATGCTCTTTTTGTTATTAGTTATCTCAGAGCCTTATTTGCTGAACCAAACTACATAGCCAATAGCATTCTGTCACACACATCAAATATACAACATATCAAGTATAGATGACTACAGAAAGTTATGCTTCACTTTTTTTTTATCTGAAGATATTCAAACCCTTTCCCCAAAGTCTCATAACCAAGTACTCTGGGGTTCTAAAAGGAGAAATGACTAGACTCATAATGTTAAATAAGTCCAGTCCTCCACTAGGAGAATCATTAGATTTTTGCCTCAGGTGAAGCTGGGGCGATAGAATGATGTAGTGGGATGAACGCAGGATTTGGAGTAGAGGAACCTGTGATACCTCTATTTCTCCCTCTGCAAAGTGGGATAATATTGTCTATCTCAAGGTTCTGTGAGGATTAAATAAGTACGTGAAACATTTGGAACACAGTAGCCACTCAGAAAATGGGGCCCTTTCCCCTAAGCACATTGATCCATAATGACCCTAAATTTTATTTTACAATGTCCAAGTCTCCTTATATGAATAGATACTAGGAAGTAAAATAATCTATGTAGATATTTTGATGTGAGACTTGAAGTGACAATGAATAGACGAGGAAGAATCAAAAAAAGAAAATGGAAGGACATTTACACTCACGACCTGGAATTAGCTGTTCTGGGGGCTCTGGGTGGACCTGAGTACTGAATGAATGTTGCAGTAAGGGGGAACTGTCAGGCACTAACTAGGATTTGCTTACATTTAAAACTGGGCATTACAATCTTGCTTTGCTTGTTTTTAAGACTTCCAATTCATTCACCCAAATTTTGCTCCAACAAGAAGCAAACACCTTCCCCTCCCAGTGTCCCAATCCCTTCAATGCTTAGACTTGTGTCCTTTTGTGCTGGCTCCAACAGATGTAATAATAATTCTGTTGGCCAAACTTCTGCAAGCAGCCCTGCTATCATATGGCTTCTTCACCTGCTTTCCCCCCTGCCCGTCACAAAAGAACAGGATGACATGTATTCAAAATGCACAAGCAAAAAAACCCAACAACCAGTTACTGGAAAGACAAAAAAAGTGGTCTCATGGTGTATGTGTCATTTCTATCCAAGGTTCTGAAAAGTGTTGCTCTATTGTCCTTGTTGTATTCCCTCCATGGCTCCATCCTGCCCAGCAATGGGTGAAAGCCAGAGTTAAGAATGGAGAGATGCATTCCTATGACACTCAATTCACTTAAAAGTGTTGTACATTTTTTATCTTTCTCAGTTTAGTGATTTTTACCAATAGAAATTTCTTTTTCCTTAGTAGACAAACTGTATTCTAACAATATCATCCTAGATTACATATTAGCAAATAATTTATAATAGAATCAAAACCTAGCCACCATCATTTTGATAATCTCAGTCATAGCCTATGACCATGTTAAAAAATGGATTCAATGAGTCTTTATTTCTTTTAAAATTCTCAAAGGTATAGGAAAAGAAAAGAAAAAAAGTGGTACAGAACACAGTGAAAACAAAGCATCCGATTAAATCGGAACAACCTGAATGACAGGCTATTGGTTTAGTCAAACTGAAATAAGCAAATAAGATTGTTTTGGTGAAGGAGAATTCACACACACACACACCCATTACAGACTAAGCTTCTATACCTGTACATCTTTCCTCTATCTGTCCTGTCCTTGCCCGAACGTGCATACTTCCAATATTTAGAATATCTTACTCTCTATTTATTTTTGTAAAAATACTATTAGGCTATTTCAAAGGCATAAGAGAAAACAATTGAGAAATGGTGTAAATCAAACTAACTGATCTACCTTTTTGACTTGCAATGTGGTCAGGGTATCTGGACACTGTCAGGGCATTGTAACCCTTATCCCAAAGTGACTTTGTTATATGAAAGGAGTTTAATTTTTTTCCCTCTTTGTAACCTTGTGAAATTTCCACATTAAAAAGCAATCACATCTTTCAAACTAGAAATGATTGTGTTTGGCACCCTAGCCTCTGGTGTAATGGGTTGAGCTTGTTTTCACTAAAACAAAATCAGCTTTCAAAATAAATCATCTGTAACAACATTCTACTCCCCAAATCATATAATCCTATTAACAGAGTTTCTTTTTCTCTTTCTTTCTTTCCTTCTTTCCTTCTTTCTTTCTTTCTTTCTTTCTTTCTTTCTTTCTTTCTTTCTTTCTTTCTTTCTTTCTTTCTTTCTTTCTTTCTTTCCTTCTTTCTTTCTTTCTTTCCTTCTTTCCTTCTTTCTTTTTCTTTTACCATTGTCACTGGGCTGACAAGATCTGCCAAGTTTTAACATGGAGAAACAGAAAACTTTGGAGGAACTGGCCAATGCAAGGAGACCTACCCAGCTGCTGCCTTGCCAGAGCTTAATGAGTCCTTACGTATAATCATCTGTGTTTCACCTCCACCTAACATGCTTCGTGGGTAACGTGGCTATCCAGTCACTCAGCAGTTCAAGCCACTCAACAAATAGTCCAGTTGGGACAACCAAAGGACAGTGGGTTACCATGGTTATCCCAGTGAATAAGACCTTTATCAAAATTACATAAGAGCGCCAATGTGCTGAATGAAAACATACCCCAAGTGGCTGCTGGTAGAATCTTTGCCAGAAGTGTAAATTATGTGGCAATATCTAAGAGCACATTATGATTTCAGATTTCTCAGGAAAGCTTATTTTCCTTTGGGGGGGAGGGTGGAAAAAGAAGCATATTATAATAACCAAGTAGATTGTTTTCTTCTGTCAGTAGGAAGAAAGAGCTCCTATAAAAGTTTAGGGAGTTCCCAGTCAAAACATACTGTTGAGCTTGGTCCTTTCAAACAGAATGAGACACTACTTGCATTTGGATGTATCAGTCAGGGAACTGACCTTCTGCCAGCATAATGTTCTTATTAAAATAGCCCAGTCAAAGCGGTTGGAAGCTGTAATCAATTTATGATTTTCCATGATAAGTGACAGGTCACAAATGTCATTAGCCCTAACCAGGTTCTGTCTTGGATGGGCTGCTCCCTTTGGGGCTGAAATTCATAGGCAGTACACCCTATCTCTCTGGAAACTCCTTCTTCAAGTCAGTCCTTGGAGAAAGTTTTTTTGTGAGCCAGTATCTTTTGGCACAACATTTACAAATGGGCTTAAGAGTAACTCAGTTCTCCAGAGTCAATGCAGATTTAATGGTGGTCTGACTTTGTCCTTTTAAAAGCTTCCCCCGTAACAGAGGCTCATGGAAGACTCCTTGGTTTTCAGCTTTGGGTTTGCTCTGACTCTAGAATAAGCCCTAGGTTTGGATTTTGTCTCTACCATTTATTTGCCTAATAAAGTTGACCACAGTAAACATTTAACTTTGTTTAGCCTCAGGTTTTCCATCTATTGAAAAGATGTAGGAGTATTGTGAGGATCAAATAATGAATAATAAACAGAAATTAACAGTTATCCTCCAGTCCTTAGAAAAATCATAAGGTCATTTGGAACAAAATTGATTCACTGTATGAGTGAACAATAGCAAATAGTAGCAATAAGCAATTTTGTGATCTCAAGTTTTTGATAGCATTTCTCTCAAACTTTTATTATAACAAAAGGGTAATTAGATGCAAATAGAGCATTATAGATATTCACCATTTCCCTCCCATGGATTCCCTAGAGTGGTTTTCTAACATTACAGATTAAATAGTATTTAAGAGTGGATTGATTTTCTAGACCACAAGAAAAGCACATTTTTCTATGGGAAGTTACTTTCGGGTCTAAACTAGTTTTGAAGTAGTTTTAGATGCCTGGCGAAGATCATACAACTTGCATAAATGATAATTGGCTTTGTAAAGGTCTCCACTGTTTAAAATTTTATGTTCGTTATTTAAAACCAGTGAAAATAGAAGTTACATTAAAGAAAAAAAGGATATTTCTTTTTTGGAAAAAAGTTTAGTAGGTAAGCTAAAATGGATGAACATGTTTTTTTTCCCTTCTATGTAAGGCATCTAGTCATAGGAAATACATCATATAACTTAAGGAGACTTTGCCTTTAAAAAAAAAAAATTAAGTACTATCTTCCTATGAGATAGAATATCAGACGATTATACTTAAAGGAATGGTTATAGACTTCTTTGTTATTATTTGTGAAGTAATTCTTATTCTCATTCTTTCCAATGACTGAAATAATTGTCCTTATTTATGCTGTCTAGAGCCAAAACATACTTTGATTTTAAAAAACATTCTCTGCTTAGTTGGAGATATGAGCAAACAAATATTCATCTTGATTTAAAAATGATTAATTGTGCCTTCGCCAGGTGGCTCAGTTGGTAGGAGCATTGTCCCATACACCAAAATATTGCAGGTTCCATCCCCTGTCAGAGCACATGCCTAGGTGGTGGGTTCTATCCCTGGTCAGGGCGTATATGGGAGGCAACTAATCAATGTTTCTCTCTCATATTGACATTTCTCTATCTCTTCCTTCCTTTTTCTTTAAAATCAAGAAACATATCCTTGGGTGAGGATTTTTTTAAGGTTAATTGTCCAAAAACCAGGACAGATTTTGAGAAATAATTTTTTATGAGAAATTGGGGCATTCAGGGGCCACATTAATGGCATATCTCTTCGTAGTTGAGCTGGGCCTGAATTTAATTCAAACTAGTTGTCAAAATATCCCAACATACCAGACTGGCTGTTTGTTTATTGTTTAATAATATTTACTGTCTATTGTAAACACAGTTGTTAATGTTTATTGGAACATATTTTATATACCATACAATTCTTTCATTGTAAGTGTACAATTATATTTTAAAAGTGAGCTCATAGAGTTGTGCAACCATCATCACAATACAATTTATAATACATTGGCTAATTATTGATCATGAGTTTTAGATTATTTAGACAGAGCTTCAAGTATGTGCAGGCAAAATGGAAAGGTCACCAGACAAACTTACCATTCCCAGTCTGCGTTCCTGACCTTTACTATATAGTGATAAAATCAGCTGTGTACATGTCTGTGTCCCTGACTATCCTCTTAGCCTCTTCGTGGTGAGACTCTGGCAGAAGTAAATACTTCAATGTAGTTCTTTCAGAATACTAAAATCTGGGAATGTCCTGTCTGTGGACGGTAGGTCTGGTACCAGTGGCAGCCTTAGTGTTTGAGGCATGAAGTCCAGCACCAGGCCTGCTCGCCTGATTCCTTATGCTCAGTTTGGTTTACCTTTCTCCAGTGAGAACATATGCCATATTCGAATTGTTTTTGATGCGTGTAAAGTAGGCAGACTTCAAAACTTTGAGATGCTAACTTAGCATTTTTGAACTACAGTAAACAAGAAGTTTTTACCAGCAAACAAAAAGGCAGTTACCTGAGAAGGTGGACATCAGTTATTTCTGAATCTCGGGGCTGTGGGAAACCTGCGGGTCCACCTGGTTCACTGGAAATGCTTCTGTCAAGGACTTGCCCACTGTTGTCTGGGTCAGTATTTTCACAGAGTAAGGGCCATTATACAGAGTCATAGCTAAACGTTGCTACTCCCAGATAATAATCATTTTGCTCCCATGCAACCAGTTGTTGAATATGGGTGTGTAGCTGTCAAAACTAGTCTCCTTTCACTCTGATGACAGTAGCATTCAACTGGGGTTGGATCATCTGACCCTCTGTCCTTCAAGCTGCCCAATTGGTTGAAAAGTAAAAATGCAGTCAGTCAATTCCCCCTCATCCCCAGCCCACAAGACCAAACTCATCTGAACTGGTTTTCTTTACTAAATGGTCAGCCATTTTGGTGGCTGTGGAAAGAGTCTCGGTGAAAAGTCCTGTGGGGCACTTACTGGCCTCACGGAACCTGGTGATTTAAACCTTATGCTGCAGTAGTCCTGGGGAAGCAGAGCCGCAGGCGGGCCAGGTACTCTCATAACACAATGCCTGACAGATTGTTCTAAACAAAGTGGAAAAGCCTGTCAGCAAAGACTCACTTCTCTGGGTCTTGGAAAACAGGATGTGTTTGTAGCCTGTTGAAAAGAGGGACAAACACTCCATTAAACATAAACTCCTCTGCTCCCCTTCAGAACATTAAATTCTGACTCCTATAGACAAAAAACAGAACCTATACTCAGAGTTTACGAAGTTAATTTAGCTCTGAGCCTGAATAAGCAAGAAGGACATTACCCCATTAACCTTGGACAGACAACTGGGCTTATATCATGGTCTGGAATCTTGCCCTTAAAATCCACAATTACTGTGTATTACATGATCACTTGCCTGCTAACAATTACTCCCATGTGGGAGAATGACATTTTTTTCCTTGCTCAGAATAATACGCCAATTTCCTTGGGGCACAGGTGCCATCCAAAGAAGGCCTTATCTTCCACAGGATTTTTTGTTTTTCAGAAGTTTGCCTGGCCAGGTGGCTTTCAATTACTTCAATGCTTTTATGTTCTCACTAATGTTTTCTGACCCTAGTATGAATATGTAAAAGAAAAATAGGAGACATTGGACATTTAACACTGTGGTAGAGTGGGTGGGTCAGAGGTCAGAAATAGTGTAAATAAGACTTTTCATTTATGAGACTTTGGCCAGTTCAAGATGGCAGCCTCTTAATTTGAGTACCTAAAATTTCCAAGTCATGAGAAATGTCCATAGTGCTCTGTTGGCTGGCCAAGTTGAAATAGAGTATTGGGAAGTTAAAGTAAACTCATCAATCTTAGAGCCTCAGATTAAATTTGCAGCATAAATGGCCAAACTTAGAACACTTCTCCTTAGCTCCTGTGCCATAACACTCTATGACGCAATGATGGGACTTGGGATGTATTTAGACACTGTGCATAGCTGTATCAGGTATATTGCTGTGCCTATGGTCACATATTTATGTGACTGTTTATTAGGCTATGGCTCTATGAGAACAAGGACTACATCTTAGGCATTTTTGAATCCCCATCGTCCAGCTCAGGTGCACAGTAAGTATTTTGTGGTGAATAAATCAGAGCGATGTAAAGAAACTGTAGGCATGAAGGGATACATCTGGAATGGTGTACAGCTAAACCGAGCCAAAATTCTAAGATTGGGGATTTCCCTAAATTCAGATGATCAGATGAAAAATAAATCATCTTCCAATTTTGGCTAACTTCAGCCTAACTTTAAGCTGTCATATGTTTGTCTTCCTTTATGGAACATGGATCACTTATAATTTAAGTTCTCCTTTAATAAACATTAATATAAAAGCAAATTAGTTAAAAATATGTTCTAAAATCTGTCTTCTATGTTTTTAAATCAGCACAAAAGTCTAGACACCCTGTAGTGGTAACTCCTTTTAAATGAGTCTTTCAAATATTTCAGGGGATTGAATTTTCTGTCCACCTAAGACTCACACCCACAGAAGCACTGTTAGGTGCCACCACTTAACACATGTCTAGCTAACACCAAACCTAAAGGTTCATAGTTCTATGAAAGAGACAATTATTGCATAATTAGTTACTGACTCTTCTTAGTTATTAAGGCATCTTTTATGAATAAAGCTAATTTTACCAGTTTCATATACGAGATAATGCTACTCACATTCGCTTGCGTACATTATTAGAGTGGCTTGGGTTTCTTCGGTTCTAGATAACTTCAAGTTTTATGTAACATGACTTCTACTGGATGCATTTAATAGGTAAATTAAAAACCTGATTGTGTTTATTCTGTACTTAATTCACTATACTTTTTACCCCAAGGATCTCAGAACGGTATGACAGGTATCATTTTATCTGTCCTCTCTACATTTCAGTAAAGTGACAATATTCCGATGCTAATTATGGATTTTAGGAATTGAAGATAAAGAGAAATTATATTACATGTTATAGGGCCATCGGGCCAGACACTCATTCAATATATCCAGTAACCATTTTTAAAATGTCCCCAGTATATATCACAATAGAAAAAAAGAACAACAGAAAAAGGATTTAAATTCCTGGGCTGGCTCCTTAACAATATTCATGCACCAAATATTAATGACTTGTACTAGTTAGTATAGTGTTAGTTGTTATAACAACAAGCAGGTGTTAAAATGTGTAAGGGCTTACAAACAATAGACGTGTCATTCTTGCCCATAAAATGTCCTGAGTTGTTTGAGGCAAATGGAGAGTGGACAGGAGGGGGTATTCCTAGCCATCCAGGGACCCAGGTTGATGGAGGCCCTGCAATCTTCAGCAGTTAGCTTCCGAGGTCATTGTGGTGGTTTTCTTGGTCAGTTGGCTGGAGGTAAACAGTGTCATGAGGCAAGTGTGGGAGATTTTATGAGCGGGCCCTGGAAGCAGAACACATCACTGCTACTTGCACCCATTAGCTAAAATTCAGGCATATGACATTGCCAACATGCAAAGGGGCCTTAGAAATGACATTCTTGGCTATGCAACCTATTTTGCCACAACTCTGTGCCACAAAGGGGAAACATACATTTTGAGGAATAGTTAACTGTAGTTGCCACATAACCTAAGTCATAGGTAGGCTTTCCTTTGTCTTCTCCTACTGGAGTCACCAAGGTGGTGGTTTGCTATCAGGGCAACCTGGGCTCTGATGAACACCAGCAACCACACTGAAGGTCATGGTTCTGTATATGTTTGCTACTTGACCAACTTCTGTTACTTAAGCCTGGCGTTTCTCAGGCCTTTAGCTGGTATTAATAGCACCTGGGTGTATGTTACTGGTTTAAGCTTACTCTAGTGACTTTCAGTGGTATTCCTAAGGCATCCTCATCACCTTTAAACTGGCTTGCATCTCTGTGCTGTGCTGGTGGTCCTGATGGTGTTTGTTTTTGCATCATTTAAACTCTTCCATAAATTGCTGTCTCTGATGTAAAGTGTAAGCATCTCATATTTATTGTTGGCAAGTCTCTTGGGAGCTGAAGAGAAGCATTATCCATTTTGAAAAAAATTTTTTTTTAGTTCTAGCTCTGTTCCCCACTCCCCTCCTCTTATTTTATCTTCTGAGGGCTCAATGGTATGTGCTTACAGGGTCTATTTTGATTTTGATTATACCCATGAGCCAAAAAGAAGGAGTTTTGCCAGGATGCTGAATGTCTAGATAAATAAATTGTGGAAGAAAAACCCAGTTGATTCAGATGTCAATAACTTTGGCTAATATTTATTGAACTTGCCAGGCAAAATGCTGAGTTTGCTATAGCATCATTCCATTTAATTTGCATAATCACTTTTGGAGGCTGATATATGATTTTCATTTCATACACAAGGAAACTGAGGTAGAGAGAGGTGAAGTAACTTGTTTAGGCTATACTAGCAGTGAGTGGCATTGGTATAAATAGAGTAATGTTTGCGTAACTCCAAATTCAGGTTTATTGTCATTTTTGTGTCTTGCCAATAGATTACATGCTCCAAGTTCTATTTTCCATGGGTCCTCCATATATAAAATCTATATATCCTGTTAGTATTCTTGACACGTAAATGGTACACTAAATAAAAAAAATATATTTCAAGACATTTTTCTTGATCATCTTGTTCCTCCTATTAAATTATATGCACAAAGGAGGGAATAGGCTTCTTAGAATCCAGAGCACATATTTCCCCAGATGAGTCAAGATTTGCAGCTCTAACTGAAGTACCTGACAGCATTGTTAATAAAAAGATTTAAATCCACCTACCACTTTAAACTCAACAGATCACACCATCCCTTAAAGACACAACAGTGTGAGAAAAATAGTACTGTAACTATTCTTTGGTAGGTATTCATTAGATGTTAGCACAATGAACTCATTATATTAGTTCATTTAGATTGGGATTACTAACAAGTTAAATTTACATTGGTACTTCTAACAAGAATCCAGGGATATGAATGGGAGAAATAACACATATAAACCATGAAAAAAAATTTAAGCTTTGACATATCTTAAAGGTATTTATTTTCATTTACTTATTCTAATAGTCATCTGGAATCAGAGAGATATGAAACCGTGTGTGACTTTGGGCAAGTTATATAATATTTCTATGCCTCAGTTTCCTCATGTTTAAGTTGGGGATGATCTTAGTGCCTAATGTACAGGGTTACTGTGAAGATTAAGTGAGATAATGCTTATGAAGCACTTGGTGATCACCAAGGAAGAGTAAGTGCTTGTCTTAGTCTGCAAATACCATTGACCAGGTGATTAAAACAACATAAATTTATTTCCTCACAGTTCTGGAAGCCAGAAGTCCAAAATCAAGGTGCTGCCATGGTTGGTTTCAGGTGAAGCCTCCTCTCTTCCTGGCTTGCACATGGCCTCCTTCTAGAAGAGTGCTCACAGAGTGTGCATGTGTGGAGAGAGAGTTCTCTGGTCTCTCTTTTTTAAGGGACATCAGTCTAATTGGATTAAGACCCCATTATTATGGCATTACTTAACATTAATAACCTCCTTATAGGTTCTATCTCCAAATACGATCTCATCGACAGGACTTCTACAAATGAATTTGGAGGGGATGCAATTCAGTCAGTCCACAGCAGTGCTAAAAATAGTACACTAGTTATTTTTTCATGACTTCACTTTTGTTATATGCCCACTCAGTACACAGCTTTATTGTATATAGAAATAAGATCTTGTAAATGTTTTCAAAGTGAAGCTCAACTTAGATTCCTTGAGGGATTCTCCAGAGCAAAAGTACTTTAGGAATTGATTGGAGTTACTGGCAGCATGAGATATTAATTTGATCTCTGGAGATGTGGTAGTGTTGTGTGTGTGTGTGTGTGTGTGTGTGTGTGTGTGTGTGTGTGTGTGTTTTGCTATTAAGAGAGCATCAAAAATAAAATCTTGAAAATATTGATTCACTAGAATTGAGATTTTAGGACACCTTGCATGATTAAGACTGATGAAAAACTAATGCTTCTTTCTTTTCCCTGAACTCTTTTTCCTCTATTTAAAATTGAGCCTGTGAGTTCCGATTTCGGCTGAATTGGAAATCTGGAACTGATGCTTAGCTAAATGCCTTTTTCTGTTTTTGCATTTCACATTTCGCACATTGCTGTCTTCCTCTTGCCTCATCCCATTCCAAGCATCTGACAGGTGGTAGACTACCTATCTTGAAGAATCAAGCATCTACTCTAGAGTTCAATGCCTGAATTATTCATTTGGATTCTGGCATTTGGGGTCATTTTGCTGACCACCAAAGATTGACAACACAGAGAAAATGTTAGCAAGACGACAGGCTTTGGCTTCTAAGTCAGAGCAATTTTGAATGCAAGTCCCAATCTTAAAAGATCTCTTTCCAAGGCTTAGAAGTGACAGGCGGCCTGGGGGAAAATCTGCACGGCTGGGCAGAGCCACCTGCATTTCCATGCAGAATCATTTTGAAGGTCACCCCCCCCCCTTCTTCTGTTGGCAGGACATTAGTCATCATCATAAAGATCTGGTATTTACCAGATCCTTTTAAACAAATAATCGGGAAGAAATAGGAGGAAATCTGCAATAACTTACAATCAACTCTTAATTTAGAGCTGTTTAGATTTTTCACAGTCTGCCTGAAATGAGCAATGTTTATAACGAAGCTCAAGACTTCTACAAGCAAACTTGCTTTCCTGAAGGTGACAGCTTGCTCCTGCCACTCAGCCACTAAGGCCTGGGGATTCAGAGCATGTTCTCAGAGCAGTATCTGGTTGTTAGGTCTGAAGTTCTGTAGAGGGCTTATGGGATCATTCTGGGGCAAAAAGCCTGTATTCCACAGAGCTAACATTTCTGTTCCATTCACTTCAAGATAAGTGAATCTAGATCTATGTGTGGAGGTTGAGAAGAAAGAAGAGTAGAAATTCAGGTTCCTAATCCCAGTAGCATATAAATGAAGAAAGATGACATGGACCATCAAGACCATATAATAAAGTGCTGCACAGCCAGAATGCGAACTCTTTTCAAGAGCTTTATCAAGCCAGAAAAGGGAAAGAGATTGTGTACTCAAATCGAAAATGTGGGACTTCAGCTAAACTTTTTCATTCATTCCACAAATATTTACTGAATATAGTAGTCCCTCTCTATATCGCAATTCACTTATCACAGGATTTTAAAAAATATTATATTTAATTATTTATCGCGGATTTTTCACTATATCACGGGATTTTGCAGTACTGTATATGTATGTTGTTAAAGTTATGTAGGTTTAAGAGTGTAGAACATGTTTAAGAACATAAGTAGTGTTTATAAAAGTGTAGAAAAGGTTAATAAGGGAGTGGGAAAGGTTAATAAGGGACTGGGAATGGTTTATAAGTGTGTGGGAAGGGTTTACAAAGCCTTAAAATATATATAAATGCTAAAATAAATGTAAGGTTCCTACTTCATGGATTTTCACCTATCGCAGGGGCATCTAGAATGTAATACCCGTGATAAGTGAGGGAATACTGTACTCTCCACATGTGGTCACTGAGCTGAGTGGAGGATGGTGATAAAGATGATATGCTCCCTAGACTAAAAGAGTTTATGTTCCAAAAGGGGGAGAGAAGCCCTAAACACCTAAAAAAGAATTACAGGTTAGAAAAGGGGTGATGAGGGAAATAAAAAACATATTTACAGGATAAAAACAAGAGGTAATAAACTTTAGACTATGTGGTCAGGAGGTGACATTTTAGCTCCTATTGGATGATAGGAAACACTGAGCCAGAAGGACATCCAGGGGAGGGACAATGCTGGATAGGGGGCCACCACCACACAAAGCGTGAGGGTGATGGGGTGTGGGATGACTGAGCTTGATGGAGAAGTACCAGTGCTCGGAGTGGGGAGAGGAATGATTTTAAGGAAGAAATTGACTAGCTTGGCTCATTGTTCATTCTTCACTCTGGCTTCTTCCTGCTATACTTTCCCTACAAAAGTCCACTAAATAACACACTCAGAGCTCCTTGAAGCACAACCAATACAGTGAAACCAAGAGATGACTGTGTCCATCAACTGATCACTCACAGAGCACGTTCAGATCTTTTTTGTTCCTTTTAAAGGGCTTTCATCTTCCCCATCTCTCTCAGAAGAGGAGACAACTTGCTGTTCTATATTTATCATAAAAATGTGAAATGAGGTTTCCTAAGATAGTGTGTGTGCGTGTACGCATGTTTGCATGCATGTGTGTGTCAGACCATGAACATCTGAGTCTGACCTGGGGTGGGCCCCGGCTTCCTTCCCTTGCCTCCTGCCGTTCACTCATGTGTCAGCTGAGATCTGCCAGAACCCCTCTCTAATGGTTCCCAGGGCTGTGCTTAGGGCCATGGAGCCAGGGCAGCCTTTTTCCACAGGGGCTCAAGGCTGGAAGTTCTTTTCTTGAAGCTCTGTGAAAGTGTGACTTTGTTTTAGTGTTTCTGGCCCCCATTCTTTGGAAACCATTGTGAAGGGCTTTCATCATAGTGCGCAGTAATGGCCCACCCAACTCGGTATTGCATCAGTGGAAATTCTGTCCCTGAATCAAGGGTGGTGTATTATTTCAAATAGGTCATTAACCAAAAGACTGTAGTTCCCCTCACAGTGCTACAAGGGGCAGGATATCACCTTGGTCTGTTTATCTGTAAACAGACTCAGGCCCTGAAGTAAGAGAAAGCCTATACCCATTAGATGGGCAGAATTAGACCCATATCCTCCTAACTTAACCTAAAAAAAGATCTCGATACATTTTTCTGCAGAGATCACAATCTTTGCTCTTGAACAAATTGCTTCTTGGATTGTCCCTCCTGCAAATCAATGTGTTTCTCAGAAAAGAATCCATTGCTATTTTCCTAATGAAAGAGGAGAGGGAAAATAGTCATGCCAGGTTTTTACAAAAGGTAACACCCTCATGATAAAATATTTAGAAAATATTCCCTAAAGATGGGAAGAGGTGAATCATCTACTCTCAAATTCATACAAGGGGTGACATGCTAATGTTATTAGGATACCAGATGCAAATATAAACTTTCTCCTTAGTGTTCAAAGGGGTGAATATAAACATCAAATTCAAATTGTGGGCAATCTAAAATGTAACTAAGTTATACATAGTCAGTATTTTCAGAAAGGGGAATCTTTCTTATCTCTATACTTAGAAACATAAGAAAATATTTTTTGATGAAAATTAAATTGATCATATTATGACTATATTGTCAAGGATGCAGTAAATCTGCAAATATTTACTTCTATCAGTGCCTCCTAAAATTCTAAATTTGAAGCTCACAATATTACTTTGACTATCTATAAATTCTTTCTATGAGAAACTTCACATATTTGGGGGCCTATTAGTCCATTCTGAGAGTGAAGAATAGAGAGAGCATTCTGTTTTTCTTTTCAGGTGAGATTCAGTGAGGCATTTATGACTCACCTCAACAATCATCTGGGTTAGGGACAGAATTGGACCTAAAACTGTCTCATCCAGGCATTAGCCATTGGTCAGAGAGGGGGTGAGCAATAAATCAGTGCAACAAGCTGCATGAGAAGAGACGGATGGGAAAGGTGACTGGCCTGCGACCATGCTGCCTGCTCAGATCTGTATTGTCAATTATGGCTTCCTGTTGGGCACCTGTGGCTGGAGGCAACGTTGTCTAACTGCACCCAGTATTAATGGAGAGTACAAGCTTTGCTCATTACTGGGAGCTTACCGGATTACCTGGGATAAAAAACAAGGGAAGGTCATTGGATCAGCTGATACCAGGTCCAATTTAGGCTTTAAATCTATAACAACTTCTCAGCTTTTAAACAAGCCTATCAGCAACTTTTCTTTTTCAGGACTAAAGCCACCTTTTCAAGGGCTTCTCAGAGTTGAAAGGCAATGAATTTACAAGTATTCCTGAGTCTATAATGGCTAGGTATCCAAGTTTCAGTTTTCCTGTCTGCAAAATCAAGACGATATCTACTCCTTAGGGCTGCCACCTGGAATATAGTGACCCCTCAATAAGAATGAATGATTGTTGAATACCGGGAATCTTTGGTGCTGTTTATATATTATCTCTTTTTTTCTGGAAACAGAATTGTTTTCTAAAGAAATTGGTCCCATTAAGTTTGTTTCAGACTATGCTATAAACAGATACACTTATTCATCCATCTGTGAACACAACAAATATTTACTGAGTTCCTGTCATGTTTATTCTGTGCCAGGCACAGTTCCAGGTACTGAAGCTACAGCAGTGAAAAGGACAGACCCTGCTCCCACAGAATGCAAACTCATGTAGAAGAGAGATAAATACTATGTGAAATAGCAGGCAATAATAACCAATAGGAGGGAAGAGGTGAGAGGACAGGGGACGACTGGCAGAGCTCGGGGTTGTCTTGCATACAGTAGTCCAGGAGAGCCTCTGTGGAGGTGACATTTAAGACAGGAATAAAAGGGGAGAAGGAGGCATTTGATGATCTGGGGAGAAAGTGTTCAAGACCAAGAGGACAGGAAGAGCCAAGGTTGCGAGGTAGGAAGGAGCTTGGAGTTTTTAAGAAAAAGCAAGAGAGACTCAAGGTCTGCTGCGTTCACCTCTGCCATAGCAGCCTCCTAGCTCGTTTCCCTACTTCTAAATCTTACTACAGTCAATTCTCTAAGCAGCAACTAGAGTACTTTAAAAATATAAAACTTAAATTGTGCCATTTTATTCTCCAGGTCACAACTCTATAGTGGTTTCCTACCTCATTCAGAAAAAAATCCAAACTCTTCCTGTGGCTTTCAAGGGCCACCTAAAACCACCTGGCCCTGCCTACCTTCTGTAGCACCCCACTCAGCCAGCATCCTCTCTGATAGGGAATGAGGTTGGCATGGTAAGATACCAGTTCGGAGCTATGGAAGTCAAGCTGAGAACTGAAGGCTAGAGAGGTAGTGTTGGGGTAGGACAAAGTGGTTTGATGTGGGATATATTTGGAGAAATGCTGACTAGAGTAGCAAAGGGCTGGCTGTGGGCTCTGGTTTTGTATGTCCTTGGTTTCTCCAAGTTGTCAAGTGCTGTTAATGGCTGCTCCTAGCTTGGAACTCCTGTTTTCCGGAGGGGGCGGGGGGCATTATTTTTCTATAGCAAACTAAAAGGCTACACAGGTAAAACTTGACTTGCTTAAATGGTCAGACATATCCTCCCTGTGAAATTTCATCTCTGTGTTACCTCAGAATTGAAGCCAATTCTCTAGAAGCATAGTGAAATGTCAGCAATATGGGTGGACATTCTATGTGTGGATTATTCAGGGCCCTGGCTGAGGGGTGGAAAGGATTAGAGATGAAAATCAAATCATATTGTTGTTCTGATATAATTTTCATTGAAACAGATATTGACACTTCTGGCTAAAAAAGAGTTTTGAATTATCTGAAAGTCTCTATGATTTCTACTGTGGAACTTATTTTATAATGTTGAGAACATTAAATGTATGGGAATGTATTTTGCAGTCAATTAATGTCCTAGGGCTGGCAATGGCCTCCAAGGCCCCCTGTACCCTGGCTCCTGTTCCTTTTCTTACTCTGCTCCACCTCTCATTGCAACTTCTGAAACATGTCTCCTTAAGTATTTTTCACTGGCTATTCTTTTTGCCTGGAATTCTTCTCCCAGATGCCAAAGTGCTAACTCACTAACCTTGTTCCAGTCTTGTTCAAATGTTACCCTCTCAGTGAGCCATACCCTGAGCATTCTATTTAAATTACACCCAGCTCCCCAACCCCACCCTACTCCCTCACTCCTGATCGCCCTTACCCAGTCCTGTGCCTTCTATAGCGCATATTCTAACCTATGATATAATTTACTTCTGCATTTTGTTTGTTTGATGTCTGTCTCACTAGATGAAGCTCCATGAAGGCAAAGATTCTTCATTTATTTTGCTCACTGACATAGTCCAACAACCTAGAACAGTGCCTGGCACATATGAGGTATCAATAAATATTTGTCAACTGGGTGAATGCATGAATGAACTGCCCTTTTTGTTGTAACATGATGAGGTAGGGAATGGAATGAAAGAAATCTCAGAATGAGGACCTAAGCTATATGCTTATCACAAATTCAGACCTAAGTTCCTATAAGTAGTATTCATAAGGACCCCCACTCCCACCCCCCAAAAAAGCCTCATGGGGAGGGGAAATGTTTGGACAGAGATACCCATTAGATTTTCAGCTTTCTGGCCTTAAATCCCTGGGGACTAACAAGTCACCCTCAAGGCCTACTCTAAATGGTTAAATGAGGAAGTGACTCATTCTGGGAGAAACTGCTAAAACAAGGGGTTCAATGGAAGTTGGCACCCTCATGCTTCTGATCCCTCCCTCTTTGGACCAGGGCCAGAGTCCTGAGAAGATGGGGCTGTTAAAATAGTGAGGCTAACAAAAAGCTAAGTCACAAAGCAGCACTGTTTTGTGGCCTAATAGCAGGGTGTGATGGCTATGGGGGAAAGATATTTCCCTCCACACCCACTTCAGTTTGGAAACTATGGGCATGTCAAGGAAAAATGGCCTCATAGGACAGTAGCTGAGAACGTGCTCTAAGAATTTTATGCATGTCTTCTGGTCACTGACTCATAAGGACGACCGCTGGGGATATGTACAATTGCACAATGATTTTCCCCTGGGACTATCGTGTGGGGTCAGGAGGACTGCTAGAAGTGTAGGGATTTAGAAGAAATAGTTTTCCATCCACCTAACTAAGGTGGGGAAAGGCCAAGAACTGGTTTATTGTTTCTGTTGCTGGGCTTTGTTAATACCCAGACTACGTGCTTTGAGGAAATTCCCACTCAGGTCATGCTCATTGCTGGTGGTCACTGTGAGAAAGAGGAAAAATTAAAAAGAGTCCTAGATACACTTAAAATTGAGGATTTCCAAGACATGGCAGTGTGTTTCTATGTTTTCCATCATGTCTCCCAGGTTCTCCATTAATGAGCAGTAGTGGAGGAAATGAGCTCCTTCATTGAGGGCTATAGCTGGTACTCCTGGTCACTCTACAAGAGAAATAATTCAAAATCCTGTGGACTTGGGATTTGGGAAAGGAGACAGGGGCAGAATCCAGGGCCATACTAACCCTAGCAGACCTCCTGATCAGTGTCATCAGCCCTGGGTCCCGGGTGGCACAGCAGGGACCTTTCTACTGAATTCTAGAAATTACATTTGCAGAATGAAGTTGGTGGCACCAAAGTGAACAACAACAACAAAAAGAAGCCCACTTCTTGGGAACTTTGTAACTTCCCCTTTTCCAGACTGCCTGACAATAATACAGAAAGCAGCCCTTTTCTCAGGACTTTGGCATTTGTGTTTCCTTTGCAGAAAATAAAAAAGACAGTGGGAGAAACTGTTTGGGATTTCCCAAAGTAATACAACTAAACTCAAACTGTATTTTTCCTTTACCCCCTTAAGGAAAGACCCTGAAAGCATAACAAAATGAAAATAAAATGAGAAATAGAAAAAATATTGAAAATTTTACTTTTTCTTGAGTGCTCACGCAGCAAATAAGAGATGATTTCTAGACCATACATGGGAGAAACCCCAAACTGGTTTAGGTTAAAAAAAAAAAAAATGCTTGCTCTGTGTTCCTATAATTTAAAAAGTAACCACGCACCTAGAGTGATGGGCATTAAAAAAGACCTTGTTAGTCCCTATTAGTTCCAGAACTTTTCCCTCATCTTGCCACAATACTTTTGCCCTACTAGTGTTGTATCAGTGTAAGTGATGTCATAGCAACACAAACTGGCAGCACAGGCAGCTGCTGGGTTCCCTGGGGAGCACCGTGGCCCCAGAGTGGTACAACTTTGTGAAGAGTGTCAGAAAGGGAGATGCGATATTGCAGAAGGATCCTGTTCCAAGTCACAGGAAGCAAATTCTTTACAGAAGGAAGGACTGGGCATCTGATGGGTACGGACTTCATGAGGTTACCCATGTTTCCATTTGTTGATGGGATACTATCATCCCAGGGCACCCTGAACTGTTCTGGAACAACACAAGGTACAAATAAGTGCAGCAATGAGACACACCCTTTTTTGTCTCCTCTCCTGGCAGCAGCAGCCTGTCTGCCCGGGCACAGGGGAAGGAAACAGACTGAGCAGTGTCTCCTTTTAGACTCTGAAACTCTAGGTTTGACTGTGGGCAGTAGTTCCTAACCCTAGTAGATCTTCTGGATTACTCTGGGGAGAGCTCCTGAAAACTGTAATCACTGGGTTCCACTCCAGACTGGCAGGGAGGGTGGGGCACTGGCATCTGTATTTTAACAAGCTCCGCAAGTGACTCTTGGGGAATCCATGGGTCCAATATCTAGATGGTCCGTGCAAGGTCAGATTGGTTCAAAGGTTCTCTCTGAGATGTTAGAGATGCCTCTGTGGGCTGCATGTATGTGTGTACTTAGAGATGGGAAGGAAAGGGATGGGAAGTAGGCAGTTATACCCTGGGGTCTATAGAAGGGAGATAAAACTTCACAGTAGTTCCTGCACAACAGTCACCATTTCAGAAATCCCTTGATTCTGGGAAAGAAGAAAAGGAAACCTCATCAAATGTCCACCATGCACTCCACCCTGTGCACTCACTTATTCATTCACAATGATAAAGCACATCCCACATGCCAAGCCCTGTGCTAGGTGTTGGGATTACAAAGACAAAAGTGACAATTCTCATCCTGAAGGAGGCCACAGGTGGTCACTACCCAGAGGAACATGTACCAGGATGGAAGGGAGCATGGGGTGCTTCAGGAGACTTTAGAAGGGGCTCTTAACTCCGATTGGGAGGGGTAAGGGGATGAGTGAGGGAAGATTTTCAAGAGGAGGTGGCACTTAAACTAAATCTTAGATAATTCTAATTCTAATATTAACTACTGCAAAAGTCCAGTACAGTCGGAGCAGAGCAAGTTGAGGAAGGATGAGAAGGGGTACAGTGAGGAGATGTTAGAGTCAGAGGTGAGGCTGGAGAGGCAGGTGTACTGAAGCCAGGTAATGAGTTGCCTTGACTTCATCCCGAATGCAGCAGGCGATGCTGGAGGAGTCAAAGAAGGTGGCAACAGAATCACATTCAGGGGCAAGAAACTACAACCTGGCGGCAGCACAGAGCATGCACTGGGAAGGGGGTGAGATGAGATGGGAACCCGCTGGCCTGAGATGAAGCAGTGTGAGTATGGGTGAGAAGGCAGGGGGATCGATAGGATTGGAGAGGGAGGGAGAAGTCAAGGATGATGCCCAAGTTTCTTTTTTGGCAGCTGGGTGGGTCACGGTGTCACTCACCATTCACTATTTGCTTTAACGTAGCCCTTCGTTTGCCTTCATAATAATAACCGTATGTCATTTTTACTAGAAAAGTAAGGGAAAGCTCTGAAAAATCAAACAGAAAAATGGGGGAAAGCTCAAGGTCCCTAGCTTGAAAGTTGGGATCCAAATTTAGGTCGGCCTGAGTTCTGAAATCAAGCTTCCAATGCCACAGGCAGATGCAAAACTTAACGAGGCTAAGAAAAGAAGAATGGGGCTTTGAGTAGACTTCATTCACAATAGAAACAACATGAGCTAAGCTTTGAAAAGCAGAATCCCAGCACCTGAAATCTATTCTTGACTACAGTTCACATGGCGAGATATGACCTCCTTTTTGACAGGGTTGTCAATGGTGTCTCTCCTTTGTTGGGCAGCCTTTTTATACCTCACTAATGGCAAATAGGACTGAATCAAGATTTTAAAGAGGAAAAAACTACTGTTAAAAATGTCCTTACAAAAAAAGTCAAATGAGATACATCTTAATCTTTATCTCACAGATTTGCTTATACCTCCTCCTAAAGTAATCTGTTTAAAAACAGTTATCTTGCTGGATGAGTTTAACTAAAATTTAAAAGTTTTTTGATGAAAAAATAGAGCTCTACCCAGAATCTTTATGGAAGTGATGTGACAATACTTTCAAGACAGGGCAGTGAGTATATAAGTTCTCTGAGACAAAGGCTTATGCAGAAGTCCTCATGGTGTTGGGCCATTGACAGAGATGCTACCATTCAAACCTACCTGGGCAATGTATAGGTCATCTCTGCTGTCACCAGGTACACACCTGGCTGTTTCAGGGTGCAGTCCGACCTTGAACTTCTGCTGTTTCTTTGGCCAGAATTAAATTTAGTCTGTGTGTCTAGTATCTTTGAAATTACTTTTGCCTCTCAGTTTTGATGAAAGCAGTCTCCTTATTAATGAATTAGGATATTACCCTACTTAAGACGATTTGTAATATTTCTAGAATCCATGTTTTCATGCTTTGAGTTAGCTGCATACTAAAGATAGGTTTGATTTAGATTTGCCTCCTATATTTCCCCCCCATGCTCACCTCTAACCAACTTGTCTCCCAAAATACGCTTTTGCTTTCCCACTCGAAAACAATGTACTCCTGTCTGGAGTTAACTTTGTTGGTCTGAACAGTCTGTTGGTTTGTCACTCCCTTTCTTGGGCGTTGACTCTCTGGGGCCTGCACCAGGGCTCCTGACACTTGAGTTTCCCCATCCATTGGATTACCTTCACTCACCTTGAGAGATCACTGCGAGGCACAGCTCATAAATGTCATCATAAACTGCTCTGCAAAAATATGTCCCAACATTTGTGATGCCAGATTCAAAAGACTGTGTGTCTCTGGTCAAAAGGAAAACGAGGTCGCCCTTTGATGCTGGGCATCACGGTGGGGAGCTGGCAGACTTCTTCACGTTTCTTGCGGTAGCCGGGACCGCACTTTCTCCACCCGGCCTCAGGAGCAGTCAAGTGTTCTAGATTTCATCCTTACCAACAGCAGCCAGCAGGCTTGCAGATCGATTCTTTTTCTCTAGTTGGTTGGAAGGGCCTCCTTTCTTCAGTTTTTAAGAGCAGAAATTTTGAGACAGTACCCCACCCTTCCATAGCAGCTCGAGTAAATGCCTAGACGCCACCCTCCCCCCTTGGGCAGTCGGCCCATTATTGCAAGAGAACAATAAGGAGACGGTTCCTTTGCTTCTGCTTCTTTGGCAATGTAGGAGTAGGAGGTGGCTGAAGCCAGACACATTGGCTCCATGCACAAGCCCAAGCCTTTTTCAAAGTCTCACCCTGTTGAGCAAGAAGGCAACTGTCTCCATGTTAACATCACCAGTGACGATGTTATAACTGGATTGGCTAGGTTTTTTCATTAAAACCTGGCTTAAAGGGTGTGCCCGTGTGTCTGCTAAATGTAAATTGAAAGAAGCAAAAGGGAAGAGAGGCAAAAGTGAAATCACTCCTTTCTTGGCAAAGAAAGAAAGATTTCATTTTACAATAAAGGCAATTACCATGATAGCTGAACAAAGAGCTAGTTTGAAACACTAACCAATCACTAAAATACAGAGGTTTTAGGTCTGTGAAACTCAATCACATATAAAGTGAACTAACTGTTAATTTATCATTCAGGCTAAAATGTGCTTTCTACCATCATTTAAAAATTCTTCTGCTGAGCTATAACGTTGCGACACCTTCTATTGCATACATTTTTCTGCCTCCTTGACTTTGTGCCTGAGGTTCTCTTTTATATCAGGGGAATTCATATTCATTTTCTAAGTTCCAGCTCAAAGATCTTCCTTTCCTGTGCTCCCAGGCAAAACTGGTTGTTTCCGAGGGGCTCTGTTTAAATTAGGGCTCACTTCGGCATCTTTCATTACCCCATGGAACTGTGCCTTTCTTGAGATTGGAGGCTGTTTCTTGTTCATGTCTGTATCCTCGGTGCTTTGTAGAGTTCTACTCTCTAGTAAGTGCAGAATTAACTTCATGTCTCTAGTCATAGGATGGAAATCTTTTAGGTGTCCAGATTTTAGTTAATGATAGTATTTTTTTTTTAATGGAATATGACTTCTAACACATGCTCTGGATTTTTGGCTTTATGTAGTGTTTCCTGTTTTTATACAATATACAATCCAGGGGTGAATGCAGGGAATCTATATTTCTTTCAAAAAAGTTGTACTCCAAATCAGCAATATCTTCCTTTTGAGTAGAATCAAAGACTTTGGCATCTTGCCGTATAGGTGAAGGGAGAGTTCAGACATGGCTGAGAAAGCCAATGTAGGTTGATAAAAGGGAAGAATGAGATCAAAAGGGCAAACTATTTTCTCTAGTACAAAATGAAGTTTCTTAAAATTGGGTGTGTAGACCAAAGCTGCCTTCAGGCAGGTTTTACTTGCATAACCTGCATATAGTCAGAATCTAGAGTTTGGACTGACCTTAGCTTCAAAGACAGGTACTTTTATGTGAAGAAACTCTTTCATCCAATTATTAGACCAATCATCAGTTCTCTAAAGGTTTCAGGTACATTTACTCTTTCTGCATTCTTTTAAGTATAATAGAAGAAAATGAGAGATCTGAATTTATCTAGCTCCTCTTTAGTCCTTTGCATTTTTTAAGCATTTTCTTAAAATTAAAAAATGAATCCATGTAACTTGTAGAAAATCTTAAAATGTAAATCAGCAACACACACACAGTCACCCATAATTCTCACACCTGACTATAACCACT
This sequence comes from Furipterus horrens, assembly GCF_987537825.1. Classification (NCBI taxonomy): domain Eukaryota; kingdom Metazoa; phylum Chordata; class Mammalia; order Chiroptera; family Furipteridae; genus Furipterus; species Furipterus horrens. The sequence continues at coordinate 29,152,158 of NW_028327179.1, forward strand.
GTTAATATAGTTAATGGCTCATTCATTCAACAAATATTTCTTGGTATATGAAGTTTATTTCCAGAGATTTTGTTGCTTCTATATACCCACCTCCACACATTTTTATTTACAGAAATAGGCTCATAATATCTTCATTGTATTATTAGTACTTACTGCAGTGTTTGCACACTTCTCTCCCTTCTTTTGTGTGGATTACCATAGTTTATTTAACCAGTTCATTATTGTTAGATATTTAGGCTGTTTCTAAAGTTTTGTTATTATAATCAAGACTGCAAGGAACATCCTGTAGATACTTCTTTGACTTCTTATCCAATTGTTTCCTTAGAAAAAATTTTAAATAAAAGTTTCTGGCCAAAAAAGGAATGCAATTTTTAAAGATTTTGGCATATTTGGCTAAATATGGCTCAGAAACATTGTATCTTTAGAGTAACTGTTTTCTCCATAACTTTATTAATAATGGAGTATTAGCACTATTTAATAATTTTTACTGATCTGTTACATTAAAAATGATACATTGTTTTAGTTCTTACTGCTATATTTTTCTGCTCTAAAATTGTCTTTAATTACTTTTTCTTGTTGCTTTGTAAAAGCTCACTATATTTAAAGATATTCACCTTACTATGTAGTAAATGTATCTTGAGTACTAATTTTTCTTTTATTTATTACTTTTAGTCTTTTACTACTGTCTTATTCCTCATCAGGTAACTTCCATGAAAAATAAAGAGAAATTCACGATTGTGTTTATTGTTGGTTTGTTTATTTCTGAAGGCCTATGAATTGTTATTTCTCTCAAGATGTGTAAAACGGAGCCATAAAAGTGAACAAACTGAAGATCTAGATATGGAATCCAAAAAGCAATGTGCCTAAGCTCCTTCCCTAACTAAAGGTTTTCATTTTCACTTTTGTACCCTATCTTTGGCACATGTAAAGATATTTTTACAAATTAGAAATGTTTATATGCCAAGGAAATATTCTTAATAGTTCCAGAGGGATTTTTTTTCTTTTTTTTTACTTCTAGGAAATGAGTCATGGTGAAAAACAATCAGTAAGATTGGAAAGAATTTTCTTTGCAGCTCTGGATAAAGAACCTGCACTCAAGTGATACCATCATCTGGGCAGAGAGATGGACCTTTCCTGGAGAGATGACTCTGGGGCTAAACCTCTCCCTATCAGGCCTTGAAATATATCAATGGATTTGCCTTCCTTCCTTCCTTCCTTCCTTCCTTCCTTCCTTCCTTCCTTCCTTCCTTCCTTCCTTTCTTTTCTTTTTTTCTAGTCAGGTTATCATGAATAAACTCTTCTTCATTTTTTATCCAAGTGAAATGTTTTTCTACCTCAATTTCTCTGTTCTTAATATGATTTGTTTAAAGTAATAAATATTCTCTTCCATCACAGTTCTTTATTTCCTAGACTTGGCTAGTCCTTTAGTTCAATAGAATAATTCAAATATTGAGTGTTATTTCAATAGGGATAGAATTATTAATTATGCATTGCCTGTTCTGATCTTATAAAAAGTTAAACTGCCCTGACCTGTGTGGCTCCATTGGTTGGGCATTGCCCCACAAACCAAAAGGTCACTGGTTTGATTCCCGGTCAGGGCACATGCCTGGGCTGCGGGTTTGGTCCCTAGTTGAAGCACATGCGGGAGGCAGCCAATTGATTCTCTCTCTCTGACATCGATGTTCCTCTCCCTTTCTTTCTTCCTCTCTTTTCCTCTCTCTAAAAATAAATAAATAAAATCTTAAAAAAATAAAAAGTTAAACTTTCCTATTATTCACATTACATATATGTGTTAGCAATACAGCTAAGGGAAGGCCCACTCTGAGCACTGTTTTAAGGTCCTAAAAGTAATCACCAAGAAAAGGTTTTGTTTCATCAGCCTAGTGGAAGGGCGGACATTCTTTGTGTAGCATTTTGGAAACAGTACTTCCAGAAAAACTTGTGTCAAAAGAGGTAGCTATAGCAACAAACAACAAGAGAGCATGCATGGAATGGCTGGGGGGAAATGATACTTAGCCAGCAGGCAGTTTGGATGTCTTAGTTAACTTTGTTTTTTGTTCTTCAAATTGTTATATACAAAATTTCAGAAAAGTAGGGTTATAGTTACTATATTACAAAAAGTTTTTTACTTTTTTTTCTTTATGAGATTTCTAAATTTGAATAATAATCCATACTAGGTGGGACTGTGTCTCACCTGTGTCCCAAGCCTACTGGTTCTAAATTTCTATCAGACTGTTATCTTTTGGATTGAGAAATGAGAGATCAAAATTCCCAGGATGTCTCAGTAATTTTTTGTCTTTAAAATACTTTGAACATTTCTTTTATTGTTTACTCATTGTTAGGAACATCTAAAAAAATTAGTTGAATAAGTAAGAAATATTAAGTTTGGTAGTATTTACACGGAACTTGTTTATTTTTGTCTTTAGCAAATATTCAAAAGCTATAAAATCCAGCAAACATAATTGATTAGTATTCAAATGATGTGACAGTAAGATCTCTCAACACTATGTGGAATCATGTCTCAAAATTGCCAATATAAAAACTTGTATCTCTTCCAAAATCAAAATGTGTTATATATTGGAATACCTTCAGAGGATTTGCTTAAAGTGTTCTATGTATATAAATGTACCAATGCTTATTTTATTTGCAAGCATGGCTCACTGTTAGCACCAGCTAGCATCATGAACATTCACTTATAACATGACAACAGCAATAAGCCAGACTGACCAATTAGAGCTTGAAAGAGATACTGGTTGACTTTAACTTTCAACTCCGTGTGTTCACATTCCCTGTTCCTGCTTTTGATATGATGCCAGTGGAGCTCTTCAGATCAGTAACATCTCTACATCTGATGGCTACATTTTAATTCTTGCAGAAGAATTTGAATAATTTTTCCAGTTTTCCTAACTTTCCAACAGATTTTTTTTTTTTTTTTTTTTTGAGATTTAGAACAACACAGCAATTTCTCAAGAACTGCTAGGAAGTTATTCCCACATGGATGTGCTACCCAAACGTGACCTCTCTACAGCTGACCAGGGCTGTTCCTTGAGGACCCAGGCTGGGTGATATGACAGGGCCACATGGGATTGGGGTTTAGGGACCCTGCTTTTAATCCTGGCTGTTCCAGTGACTGTTGCTCTGTAACCTGGAGTCAGTTTCCTAACTTCATGGGGCCTCCACTTGCATGTTTTTAAAATGAGGAATTGTTGATAGTTTAAGAGAAGCTGAATGCGCGTGGGAGAAGAAACAACATTTCTATGAGGCCTTGAGGTCACTATGAGGGGCAGAGGAACAAAAGTCTGTCAGAAAAGTCTCCCTGAGTGGCAGATTGGGTTCTGACAAACCCTCAAGGAGAGGCTGGTGGTTGGTGCCTGTTCTTTTGTATCCCACTGGGGGCGCTCTGGTCAACTGCGTGACTGGGAACTGGGGGCTGCAGCCAGCGCACACCCCAGCACACCTGACTGCTTAATCTTCAAGTTGCCTTTTTATTCATGCATTTTAGGACTCTTTATGCTAAATCCAGACTAGAAAGAAACCATATTGGTTAGCATTTGAAATAATAATGATAAAATAATAAAACTATCATTATGGCTAAGTTCCTAACGTAAAACTAGCAACAACTAGTTTTACTTCAAATGTTTTTGTGATTCAACAGACTGGAGTGGGGTGGAGGAACAGTATGTTTTTCTTCATAAAGGTAAAGGGGTTGGTGGCAAGTGTATTTCCATGAAAATGAATAATAAATATGTTTATTTGCTACTGAGATCAACAACTGTTCTTCAGTGTAATTAGGTACTGTTTGCTAATTCTAGGTTTGTCAGGTTAAATAGTTTGTTTTTCTTTTTTTTTTGACTATGTGGTTGCCTCTCACTCACGCCCCCAACTGGGGACCTGAAGTGCAACCTAGTAATGTGCCCTGACTGGGAATCGAACCAGCGACACTTGGCTCGCAGGCCGACGCTCAATCCACTGAGCCACAGCAGCCAGGGCTCGTTAAATAGTTTTGACCAGGAGAAGCTCTGAACAGTGCAGGAGGAGCTAGATTAAAACATTTGAATGTTTAAATTTGCTATAAAACATTTCCCATTCACAGAAGAATTAAAACTTCCTGATGAACAGTCTCAATTTCACATATATAGCTAGAATAGATTACACAACTCTAACTCTCCCTCCTCTCTCTCTCCCTCTCATCACATTTCTCAACTGGCCCACTCCTTCTCATTCTTCCAGTCTCTACAGCATGTCCAGAACCTCCAAGTCCACATCAGAAACTCCCTGGATATTCTTGCACACCTTGTCCTTTGTCCATCAGAGCACAAATCCTAATGGACTGGATGGTCTTAGACAGATATCATGGCTCCCTTTTTTAAAAATTCTCATCCAAGGACATTTTTTGATTGCTGAGAAGGGATCAGGGGAGAGGGGGGTAGAGAGAGAGAGAGAGAGAGAGAGAGAGAGAGAGAGAGAGAGAGAGAGAGAGAGAGAGAGAGAGAGATGTGAGAAGATATCAATTGGTTGCCATTTGTAGGCTCCCAACCCAGGATCAAACCTGCAACCTAGATATGTGCCCTGACCGGAAATTGTGCCTGCAGCCTTTTGGTGAATGGGACAATGGTCCAATCAACTGAACCACCCAATCAGAGGGACCACGTGGCTATCTATTTCATAACTGTATCCTCAACATCATGCACTCGATACATATACATATTACTGTGGGCCAGATGTTGAGTCAGACATATCATTACATACAAAATCTTATTCAGTCCTCTCAACAACTTTATAGAATAGAGATTATCATCCAAGTTTTACTGGTGAATAAACTGAGATTTGAACTAAGTAATTCATTGAAGATGATAGGGCTAGTAAGTGCCAGGAACCAATTTTTGAATATCGTCCATTGGTCATGTGAGTGCACTAACTGCACTGATTCAGAGATGTGAAGGACATATTCACTTACTTCAAAGAGTTTACTTTTGAGTAAAATAATTATATGTACACATCTGTCATAGTCAATTATTCTTGGGAATAAAATACAACACCTGCTTTGTTCTTAAGAGTTTTTTACAGAGGCACTCATTAGGAACATTTTGCATAATGAAATAGTTCCATAAGTTTCCTGCAGGTGGGGTAATTAAGTATTGCCTTTGTAATTTTGTTGTAAATTTTTCAACAGGATACCATATATTTGGGCTTGGTTCATCGGTTGATTCTTTATAGTTTATTGACATTTATTGGTCTTTTCTTAAAATCAGTATCTTTAGATTTAGATTTTATCCAAACCTTTTCAAATCAACTTAAACTGACAAACCTAGAATAATCAAATTATCTAGTTACACAACAGAATCCTGGCTAATAATCACATTCATAGATGCATATTTCATGATTACTTTTTATAGTAGGTGCTGAAAGTAGGTTTTTAAGGTGATATGATACATTTCAGAAGGATGAAATCAACAGCAGTTTGGAAAAGAGGTTTTTTTTTAAATTTTTTTAAAGAGCTTCTTTAGCAGGTGAGGAGGTTTATAGACTCAGAAACTGAGTGAATGAAAGACCATTTAGAGATAACTCTATTTCTTGGGGAGAGAACAAAGTTAGGGAAAAGAATTAAGATGACATTCTGGGATAATAGCTGAAATGTTTTTTAAGAAAAGGGAAGATGAGTGTGCCTTTCAAAGGACTTGCCTTTCGAACTTAAGGCAGAGTTTCTGATCTACATGAGCTCTTCTTCATGACAAGTGCTGTACACACCAACTCACCCAGCTGTGCTTTGGTCCTAGCTAATGTGCTTTTCTTCTTGTAGATCTGTGTGACTCTGGATTGGATTTCTGGCCATGGATTTGCTCTGGGACTCTGATAGTTTAGTCTGCTTGGAGATGAAGTGTTCTAATGATGTGACCTGACATGGTCCATTTAAGGCTACTTCATGGGATGAACCATGTCTGTCACCCATGTTTGATCTCAAGCAACTGGATCAGGTTTTTCCTCTGCTGCCTTGCAGTAACTAGATTTTTTAGGTATTTCATTCTATCTTGCTAGGCATAATGTAGGAGTGGTGTCAGCCTCTATAATTGAAAGAAAAGGTTGGGAGTAAGGAGTATTCCCAATGAAAACTTAACAGTTTATTGTAACTAATGAAGGGTGAGTGGTGAGGAAAAGTCTATAAAAAGGTTTTGAACTTAAGAAAGTAAAGAAATTGTGCTATCTATAACAAGATGAAAGAAGTAAGAAGGACTGAGTTTGGGTTAAAAGATATTGACCCTGAGACATTAGTGGAACTTCTTGTCAGGTGTGTACAGTGGGAGTTTGAGGGTTTATAGTGGCAGCATGAAATAGGAACATCTTGAGATAGAGACTGATAATTGCTGAAGTTCTGGAATTGGAAGACATTTCAAGTAAAACAGAGGAGAAGGTGGTTTAGGATGGAACCTTGAGACATGCTCATACTGTGGGATGGAAAGAGGACAGAAGCCCTTGAAGGAGACCAAGCTAAGCTTATGAGAAAGGAAAGAGGAGAACCAGGTGAGAGCTTTGTAAGAGAACCCAAAGGAAAAACAGTGTCAAAAAGTAGATCAAATGTCAAGGACTGCAGAAAGCTCAAGCAGGAAGAGGACCATTGTATCTAATGATGAGAAAAGTGCTGATAAGTTGGGGTGAGTAGTTTTGGAAGAGGGTTTCCTAGTTTATTCTGGTGCTTTGGAGAAACTGGATCTTACAAGAGCTTGAAATGTTATCTCATTATGACTCTGAAACCAGCATGGGTGGCCAAGGAAAGTGGGATATCATGTGGGTCAAGGGGGATGATGCCAATACACAGTCAGCCTTGAGTTGAAAGCCCCTCATTTAAAAAAATATTCTTGAACCACTAACCAAAATAAAGAGTACATAGGTTGTAAGCCAAAAGAGACATTGTAATGGCCTTGTAACCATGCACAGTTATTGTTATAACTTAATCTGTTTATTTTAATCCAACAAATCAACAAATCTCCAAGAATAAGCAAAAAGAATTACACAAATTGGCATAAATTTAAGATCCACGGCCAGATAGATTAGATCCAAAGATTTCAGTTGGAAAGGATAGTAAATACAAATATTAATGATGAGTGAAAACTATGCTCTTAGCCTAAGATGCACTCCTTGGCCATTCCTGTGCTCACAGTAGCACAGTGAACATGCACCTGCCATGGGCACTGAAGCAGCATATGACAGTATTTGACTACCAGTCTATATCACATGCTGGCTGATGACAGGCACCAACATCAGCTGTGGTCATGTTATGCTGCAAGTGAGGGTGGGCAGGGATATCATGGCTACAGAAAAAACACCTGCTCGTCCTCTTCACTGGGCAGGTGGAGGTTACATTGTCATTTAACTGCTCTCTCTGGGTTTCATTTTCCTCATCAGACAAATGCGAGGGTTGGATGGGATTATCTCTGGTCCCCTTTCAGAAATAAAAGTTCTGTAATTCTCTGCACTCTACATTTCTCTGTGTAGTCAACAGCTGCATCAGTGGGAGGCAGCCGTGTTCGTGGTAGCAGATATATCAGTAATTTCCTAAAATTGGGTTTACAGCTGACCTTGAATCCAAAAGACCTGAGACAATCCCTTGATTTACAGTTTTCTAGCCTTTCCTCTGATTGTACAATCACCTGGTTTCCTGTATTAAAACCCTTTCTGCTGAAAATACCTAGAGTGGTTTCTGTTTCCTGCATTAAACCAGAGACAGAGAGACTTTTAACCATATGCACAGATATTTCTGAAGCCGCCTCAGTGAAATGGAGTGACTTTCTCTTTGGGTACAAATACAAGCTCATTAGTTTTCAGAGCAAAGTATCAGTTTGTCACATTAGATGTTTGCTGGGAAGTTAAATCCTTGAGTGCATGTTGTCCAGCACTTACTAAAAGCCAATATCCAAAACATATATCCAAGAAAGATATCTTAATTCTTCTTTCCTCAGGATCCTTTAACCTCTACCCTGCAATGTAATTTCAAGTGAAGGTATTAAAAGTTAAGTAAGGGTCTTATTTAAGAATTTGAGTGACCAATTTCTACTAGCATTTATTGCCAGAAAAACATTTGTTTCTCTTGATAATCTTGATAATAAGAATAATGTAACCCATTTTACTTCCCTTATCTTGCTGATCCTCAAAAGCTCAAAGACAAATTAGAAATTAATTGTACCATTTTTCACTGCAAATCATTTTTATCCTCTTTCTTCTTGGTTTCTGATCACTTACCTTCATTTTAACTATTGTATAAATTAGGAAATATTTATGTGGAATTAACTTAGAAGTAAGGACTGAGAGGATATATATAAGTAAATAAAATTTCTTCCCTATTTTGCATTAGTAACTGCTATTAGCTTCAGGACTGTTTTCTATATAAAGTCTAACTATTATTTTATATTTCCTAGACATTGATGCAAAAACTTCTTGGTTGGTATGTCTTATGCATGAAATTAGAGTTCCAACGAACTCTTTTGAAAAGCAATTTTTTTTCAGTGCTTTACAATGCTTTCGTTCTAAAGCTAATTCATAAAAACATGTGAGCCAAAGCAAAACAAATAAGAGTATTGTAAACAGCAAAGAGTTAACTTTAAAAGTGAGTTTAAAAAAAAAAAGAAACAAAAATCCCTCTCAGCTTTTTTTCTTTCTAATATTCTCCTCACACAATTTCCTGTTAGTCTCTCTGACTTTTCCAAGAGATATTATTTTCCTTTCCAGTACCAATTTCAGCAGTGACGGACTAAAAGATTCTGGTGCCCCAAGTGAGACCAGATTACAGGACTCCATATGGGGTCAAAAAGGAGGCTCCTTAAGGATTTTTACCAGCAAAATAAAAGCAGCTGGGGTTTACTTCTTCAAAGTAAAGATATCAACACAAGCAAATTCTCCTCTTGTCATTTTGATAAAGAAGCAGAAAGACTGTTCCCGTCATGCCAGTGGGAGCTCTAATGACTTGAGTGTGGAATTGAACAATAAACTGGGATGTTTTATGAAATTCTTCACTCTGATGTACATGCACCAATTGGAGAAAGTATATACACATCGTAGGCAGCCGTCCGTCTCGAGAGACGATGGTGTAGCTTCTTAAGAGTCCATCTGCACCGCCGAGAATGACTGTGCAGTCCAACTCAGGAGTGACACGGTATCTGTCTCCTCCCGTGTTGAATCGACATCTTGTGATGACACTGGAGTGTCCTCTCCAGTGAAGCTGAAGCTACAGAGCCTGGGCAGGGTGATATGGAGGGTCTGCTGTTGCCCATGCAGCAGACTCCCCCTCTCTTCGCAGCTGAAGGGTCCAAGGGAAAGACGGAGTCAATACAGCTTGGCTTCAGGTGTGCCGCAGGAGTTGCCGGTGTTGACTACAACGTCAAACCGCCTTAGGGACTCCGGCTCCGGATTTTCTGTCGGGGTTTACTCCCTTAGCCTTTCCCCTGAAGAGGTATGCCGCAAGGCAGCGGAGGTTTGTTGGAGTCAGAGTTTTCCTTCTCTGATGTGCCCTGACTGGAAGATCGAACCAGCGACACTTAGCTCGCAGGCCGACGCTCAATCCACTGAGCCAAACCAGCCAGGGACATAAGCAGAGTATTACATGATAAAAGTGCTGTTTTGTTGGGAGCTATCATGCATTGTCACTGTGTAGAAAATTCAGCTGTTTCATAGTGGTGTGTAACTGAAGTATACACATACACAAACACAAACACACAAAGAGATATTTGAGATCAAGGAAGAGATTTTTATTTATTTAACAGCATGTAACTTTTAGTAGATGTCTGGAAAGTGTTATATAAGCTGTTGTATAAGCACTAGCTTCTGGGAAGGGTTTACTTCCCCTGTGACACACGGAATTAGACCATCATAAAGGGGCACACCTTCTCCTGCCCACTTTCCTTCCTGAAGAAGTCATGTTTCCTTGGAGTACAGTGTCTTGTTGTCTGAGGACCAGTAAGCAAAGGGGCTCATAGGCTTCCTGTACGTTTGTCTTAGTACTTAGCATCTTGATACATGAATGCCACTTATAATGATTGTCAGTAATCTCACTCTTGGACCATGGTAATCTTGAAGAAGGGAGAAAACAATAGCACTTTTCAGGATGTTGAAGAAGTGCTACAGGATATTTGTATTCATTTTTCCACCCTGATGCCCTGAAGGCCGAATATGCGTTCCTTAACTAAGAACTGTTCTCCTTCCCTTGACCATGCTCTTCTCAATTCCATGACAGGTAAAATCAACACTAATTCAGAGAAGGTTTGCTTGCTCTAGAAAACACTGCTTTCCTTTTTCAGGACCAGGAGAAAATGATGCTTAGGGCTTCAAATGGAGGCTTTCCTCCATTTTAGTCAGCATGGCACAGCATAGACTTAACAATTAGACAGACCTTGGTTGACATTCTGACCATTTTATATCTTTAAAGCTCAGTATCTTTATATGGGACATAGGAATAATAATCAACTCTCATATGGCTGCAAGGATTAAATAAAACAATGCAGGTAAAATGTTTTGCCAAAGCCTGGCACATACTAAGACCTCATTAAATATGAGCTTTTTAGGCAGCTTTGGGGACTAACTCCAGCTGTCTTCCAAGTCCTCATGTTGTCTCTAGTTCTCCTGTGCATGTATCTTGCTCTTCTCATTACTGACTGGCTAGTTCTCCTTATATGTTTCTACCGAAGATTCAGGAGGGAGCTACAGTGATTGACTAAGTGGAGTTCCTTCCGAGCACTTGTCAGTGAAGGGTACTCACAAAGGGAGAATACTACAATAACCTTTTTATTACAAGATACTTCATTCTGATACCATTAAAAATGCCAATCATACCCTGGCTCCATTGGTTGATGCATCATCCTGTACACCAAAAAGCTGTGAGTTCCATTCCCAGTCAGGACACATATCTAGGTTGTGGGTTTGATCCTCAGTCAGGGTAGGTACAGGAGGCAACCAATTGATGTTTCTCTCTTACATCAATGTTTTGCTCTTTTTCTCTCTTTCTCCCTTTCTCTCTCTCTAAAAAATCAATTAAAAAAGATCCTCATGTGAAGATTTTTAAAATGCCTGTTAGTTATTATTAATACTTCCATAGCCTCCTCAACTAATCAGTCTTGCATATTCAAGACTGAGATTAAGATTTTGGTTTGGATAGTTGTATTATTTTAAAGACAGGCTGAGAAAATCATGTTTCTCTAAGTTCCATGACAATTAGAATACCTTTTTGAGGCTCAAATAGTTGAACTCAAACCAGGGCCACCGGCCCTTGTAAACTGCAGCATAGACTCTGCTTAGAATTAACTCTAGTACAGCCCTCAAAGAGAAACCATGCCCATCTCTGCTTCCTTATCCTGTATATTTCTAATTAGCTGCACAATTTATTTTCACTCTAAATGGCCCCAAGCACCAATGATAACAGTAATCCAAACTAGCTTTTAATTTTTTGGAAGTCATGTTAGTGAAATACTTGTTATGTCATGTAAAATACTACCCAGCTGTTTGTCAGAGCTGTTTAAAACCAGCCTGTTACTTTTTGGGTGGTTAACACCTGAGGCAAAAGTTCAGGAGAGAAACATGAAAGTTCTCGTATTACTTGAGGTTAATTATTTGTGTGGTGAGGCTTAAGTATCCAGTTTATGTACATTTCTGATCTGCTCATCTCTCCATCTAAATGGGTGTAACTTAAGCCAAAGGTATGTTATTGTCAGTGGCATTTTGGATACAGATTTATATGAGTGCTATGGATGAGTGCAATATTAAAAAATTTATTTTTAAAACTGTATTTTTGTACAGCAGAGCAGCCAGGAAATAAACCATGATTCAGTGAAATTTCACATATGCTAGCAAACCCAAAGCATCTTCATACTAGGGTCGGGATAATTTCCATTTCTCTGAAAGCAAAACCTAAATCTCAGTCTTCTTAATGTATCTAATGTCTTTATGTAAAGTAGTTAAGCAAATTATAGGAAGAAATGCCAGTTGCTTTAATTGTCATTAATTGCTCTTATTTTAGGATGACATATACCTTTTTTTTCACTATTAGTTTTCAAGTTGAAATAACTCTATTTTAGTTTTAGTATTGGACCAGAAGTTAACACACAGCTGCTTAACTGTGCAGTCACTTTAAGACAATTATCAGGGTGCAGGAAAATTAGGAAATGAATGGATAATTTTGGATTGAATGGATCATCTGAAAGAGATCCAGATTATAAACTCCTATAGAAAATTATAAATAAATATTATTATGAAGGTTCTGAGTCACCTAGAGAAAGTGTTAACCAAATCAGCACAGACAGATCTAGTTTTTTCTCCTTTTCTTGGTATAAAGAACTAAGGCAGGAATGGAGGCTATGTAGGCACAGACTGTCCCCACTTTTTCCCACCCCATGGATAACAATTTGTGGACAATATTATATTCAAATAAAATTAACATGAATGATAGTGACTCTCTATTTCTTATGTCTTTACTGAAGCACAGTCAATTTAGAGAAAAATGGCTTAAACATTGACAGCAGTCACAGAACTACGGAAACTTAGGGTTATGCCCAAGCGTTGAGGAATTTTAAGGGTTCTGCTGTGCGTATGTCACTTTCACAGCAGGGCATGTTATGTCATTTGAGTTGGATTTAAACATATAGTTTGAAATATTCAGGATCTTTTTTAGTCTGGATATGGGACATGAAAATGTCTCTCATTTGAATGAAAGGTGGATGAATGCCTACTTTGGAGCTGCTCTTAGTTTTCATGTTTACTGCAGATGAACACAATAACTTTGCTCTAAGTGTGGAGAGGGCTGAATATAATTCAGGTGAAATCCCACTGCTCATCTCTGTGGACACTGGTATCACCAAAACATTAATGCTCTGATGAAGTGACTAGGGAAAATAACAGTACCTAACAGGGGTCTCTGTTAAAAGGGACAGGACAGCACAATTGAATTTGTTCCCGTGGCCTCCAGAAATCTCAGTCACCTTCAGCATTAACTTTTCCATTTTCTCTTTCAAAAAATCAAACCTGGAAAGAGCCAATTTAAAGATTCTCCCGTTAGTGCTGATCTCTGGCAAAATGTATATAGTTTTCTGATATAAAAGAGGTTTCCCAGCATGGGATTGGGTGGAAGGCTAAGAGAGGGCAGGGAAATTATTAGGTATGTCCTCTGGTCCTTCCTGAGTGTTATGAAATACTCATTTGGATAGAAATAGTGACAGGCGATCCTAGCAGAAAAACCACAAATAATATACACAAACACACAGTACCCAGAATCCATTAGCTTTTTAGTGTGTGTGTAAAAGATATGAAATAAGAAGACACACATTCTGCTTGTATTAAAACAAAACAAAACAAAACCAAAAAGCAAAAACCACATATACCCTAAAGGACAAACTAAGAAATAAAATACATGGGAGACCCACAAAAATTAGCACAGGTTTTCCTACTTATCTCTTCTATGTCTGACCCAGCTTCTAGGAGAATGAGGAATATCTAGTCTGAGAATCTTGCAGCCAAGTTTAAATGATGTCCATAACACAGAAGGAAAGTCCCTCTACTCTGTCTGCACACATATTTAAATTCCCTAAGCAGAGATGGTGCAAAGGAGAGCCAACTGCTTGACACTGTTAGCCATTATTACCCAATAATAGTTTTTGAATATCCTCTATGTGTATGAAGCTCTATTAAGACATTGGCAAAGGTCAGCTTTGCCTAACTATGAAACTTTTCTTTCTTTTTTTTTTTTTGGTAGGGCAGAACATTTGCAGAATTTATGTTCTAGAAAGTGCACATTGATGAGGAATGTAGTATCAACACAGCTCCCATTTTTCTTCCCCACTTTTGCTTTCTCCAGTATCTCCTCCATCAGAAGAGGGCTGTCCGTAGTCTCTTCCAGTTCCCCAAGCATGCCTCACTGAGACAGATATTACAGCAGCAGTTCTGCAGTGGTGGAGGAAGGCTCTGCAAAAGCAAACTACACTTCCAGACTTAGGGTCTTGGAAGCCTTAGTTGTTTCCAACCGAGCTCTCTGATACCCTAGCCCTCAAACAGACACACACATGCTATGATCATTGAGACTCCTCCCTGGAAGTTTGACCCAGATTTTGATCTTCTGGGCCTGTGGCCTCATCTAAACTCCATATCTGCTTGCTGAGCTACTGCTCAGGAACACATATGCAACTTCCAGCCAAGATGGAGGCCTAGACAGACATACTGTGTCTCCCTCCATAACTAAGAAGGAATACAAGTACCTCAAAACTAGAGACAACCAGAAGTTCCAGAAAATCAAGCTGCATGGAAGTCCAGCAAACAAAGAAATAAAGAATACTCATCCAGACAGGTAGGAGGGGCAGAGCTGGGGCAGAGAGGATGTGGTGTGGTGATGACAGTGACAGGCTGGCAGAAAACACAGTCACACATTTTAAAAACTTGGGAGGGATACCTGGAAAGTATTCTGAGCACCAGACCAGACCATAGAACTCATGGTTCCAGTGCCGGGGAAAGTAAAGCCTTATTGCTCTGACTGTGCAGACCAGTGGGGGCTGGGGCAGAGGAAGAAACTTCTGGTCTCTCAGTAGAGTCTGCTTGTTTAAAGGGTCCCCACGGTCCTAGAACATCCTCAGACCCACCTACTCTGGGAATGATGTCCAGAGCAACAGCTAGAGAGGCGCAAGTCCTATGCAGAAGTGGGAGAAGTGCCTGGAAAAAGGGTGAGTGCTGAGCAAGTGGCATTGTTTCCTCAGACCCCTCCTGCACATACAGCCCCACAACATGGTGAAATGGATGCCCCTTATAACGTAACAGGTGAGACAGCTCTACTTAAGACACAGAGGCAGACAAGCACAGGAGCCTGTCAAGATGAGGAGACAGAGGAGTGTGTCCCAAAAGAGGGAACGGATCAAGGTTCCACTGGGAGAATTAAGTGACGAGGATATAGCCAACCTGAGAGATGAGGAGATAGCCAACCTAACAGATATAGAGTTCAAAATACTGATAATGAAGATGCTCACAGGCTTGATACATATACTTAAGTGTGGCAAATGTGTAAGGGAAGAAGTGAAGGCTATGCTAAATGAAGTGAAGGAAAATCCACACAAAACTAATGATGAAGGGAAGGAAACCTGGGTTCAAATCGATAATTTGGAGCATAAGGAGAAAAAAAAAGTCAACCTGTACAGAATGAGGAAATAAGAATTGAAAAAATGAGAGGCATAGGAACCTCTGGAACAACTTAAAGATACCAATGTCTGAATCATAGGGGTGCCAGAAGGAGAAGAGGAAGAACAAAAAAATTGAAAGCTTATGTGAAAAAATAATGAAGAAAAACTTCCCTAAGTTGGCAAAGGAAATAGACATACAAATTCAGGAAGCACAGAGAGTCCCAAAGAAGCTAGACCCAAGGAGGACCACACCAAGACATATCATAATTAAAATGCCAAAGGTTCAAGATAAAGAGAGAATTTTAAAAGCAGCACTACTCTATCCAGCAAAGCTATCACTTAGAATGGAAGGGCAGATGAAGTGCTTCCAGACAAGGTAAAGCTCAAGGAGTTCATTATCACCAAGCCATTGTTAAAAAAAAAAAACAAAATTCAACTAAGAAAATCAGAATAAGAACACAGTCATAGGTATGGGGATCATTTGAAGGGTTATCAGCTGGGAGGAGGAAGGGGAAGAAATGGGGAAATGGTGCAGGGATTAAGAAGCATAACTGGTTGGTACAAAATAGACAGGGGGAAGTTAAGAATAATATAGGAAAGGGTGAAGCCAAAGAACTTATATGCATGACCCATGGACCTGAACTAAGGGGGATGGAATTGCTGGAGGGAAGGGAGGTACTGGGCAGAGGGGAGCAAAGGGGGAAAAAAAAAAGGGACTACTGTAACAACATAATCAATAAAATATACTTAAAAAGAAGAAGAACACATATCTTATTGAACCTGTCTGCCTACCAACTCCTGACTGCAAAACACATGGAGCTCCTCTTTCCCTAAATGGCTATGGTGCTCCATCCTATCTTTTCTGGTGGAACTTATCACATTGTACCTTGTATCATAACTATTTAAATTTTAGAATGTCTTAATGGTAATATCTTTTCATCTTTGATTCCTATGCAGTGCTACAAAGGAAGGAGTGAAAAGTCTCCAAGTTGTCTCTGGGCCTAATCTGTGCCTTGCATGAGTAGAGATGTGAAAAATATTTGCTAAATACATGACTCTTGTGTCCCAGTGTTCTTTTAGCCTATGGCTCTCAAGCATTGCTAGTGTCTATGAGAAGGTAGCTGATCTCACATATAGGGTTTTAAGGATATAATTAGGTATTTGAATACATAATGTGAAGATGAAATTCTTCAACCTGGGGCCATGGTGGAGGATTCAAGAGTGAGTAGATGACTGACATCAGGAAAATGAATGTTGTACTGGAACTTTTGCAGAAAAAAAAAAAAAGACACTATAGGCACTCGCTTATTTACCTATTTGTTCACAGGTTACTCGTGAAAAATAATTATATATTAGACAATATTATACAGTGTAGTATTAGTCACAAGTTTAGTTTAATGCTTCAAGAAATCTGAGGGTTATTAAGTGATTCAAGTAGTGCAGAAGTTATTTTTCTTAGAATGGTGCTTCTTGAAATTGGTGTATACAAATTCTGATTCCATTAGGTGAGATGGGCCTGTGATTCTGCATCTCTGACGAACTCCCAGGTCATGATGATCCTGTTGGTCCATGAATCACGCTCCTAAGAGGGAGGGCCTTACAAGATCTCACTCTGCTCTGAATGATTTTGTTTTAAAGCCTAATAGAAAAAAAGATCTGAGTGTGATCAAGGTTCTTCCTTCATTGCTTTGGGCAAAAGCGCATTGACTCTTTGAGCGTCTGCAAAATGGGACAATAATATCAACTCTGCTATCTTAAATGAGTTGTTAAGATTACACGAGATGTACATGAGTAGATTCTACAAACAAAAAGCATGCTGATTAATATCGATGATGATAATTACTAATTTCACATGAGTTGACATGGGGTGTCCTGAGTAATGAAAACTTCAAATGAGAAAAGAAACAAGGTTTTTTAAAATTCTCACCCAAGGATGTGTTTGTTTATTTGAGGGAGAGAGAGAGAGACAGACAGAGAGAGACAGAGACAGAGGCAGAGACAGAGACAGAGACATAAACATGGATATGAGAGAGAAACATCCATTGGTTGACCACATGTGTGCCCCAACTGGGAATCAAACCAGCAACCTAGATATATGACCTCACCAGGAATGGAACCCACATTTTTGGTGTACGGGATAATGCTCCAGCCAACAGAGCCACCAGGCTGGGGCTCGCTGGTCTGCTTTCTTGATTGACAGGAAAGTTGAGTGGCTTCTGATATCAGGTAGTGCTTGGGTGAGAAAGAGGTTACAGATGGTTTTCAGAAAGCTTTGCTTTGTGTTGAGTGGGGAATTTCTTCTTTGCTGTCATGTGAATGAGATGTCAGTAAAGAAAGAAATTCCACACAAAGGTTTTGGTGTTGAATTGTGTATCTACATTTTTTTGTTTTGTTTTTTGTTTTCTTTTGCTTAGTTGGATTTTGTTTCTATTTTTTAGATTCAGTTGTTGATAGTTGTGAATCTGTTATCATTTTAGCTTTCATAGTTTTGATCTTCTTTTTATTAAGCAAGTCCCCTTGACATTTCATATAACAATGGCTTGGTGATGGTGAACTCCCCCAGCTCCACCCTGTCTGGGAAGCACTCCATCTGCCCCTCCACTCAGAACAACAGCCTTGCTGGATAGAGTAATACTGGTTGCAGGTTGCCTTTCCTCATATTGAGTACTGCTTGCCAGTCCCTTTCTGCCTGCAAAGTGTCCCCTGGGAAATCAGCTGACAGTCCTATAGGCACCCCCCTGTAGGCAACTCTCCTCCTCTCTCTTGATGCCCCCAGGACTCTCTCTTTATCTTTCACCTTTGGTATCTCAATCATAATGCGTCCTGCTGTGGTCCCCTCTCGGTCCAGCTCTCCCGGGACCCTCTGTGCTTCCCCGACCTATATATGTCCATGTTCTTCACAAAATTTGAGAAGCTTTCCTCATTTTTTTCAATTCTTGCTTCCTCATTCTGCACTGGTTGACTGTTTTTTTCTTCCTTATGTTCCAAGTCATTGATTTGAACCCGAGTTTCCTTCCCTTCACCATTGATTTTGTGTGGATTTTCATTCATTTCACTTAGCATAGCCTTCACTTCTTCTCTTATGCATTTGCCATACTCAAGCATATCTGTCAAGCCTGTGAGCATCTTTATCACCAGTGTTTTGAATCTGCATCTGTTAGGTTGTCTACCTCCTCATCTGTTAGGTTGGCTATCTCCTTGTTGCTTAGTTCTCCCACTGGAACCTTGATCCATTCCCCCTTTTGAGCCATACTTTTCTGTCTCCTCATTCTGACAGGCTCCTGTGTTTGTTTGCCTCTGAGTCCCAGGTAGAGCTGTTGCTCCTGTTACATTGTAAGGGGCAGAGCCTTAGGAATTTGTCAGTACAGGGTGACCTGTTTCACCATGTTGTGGTGCTGTAAGAGGGGGAGAGGTCCGAGAGGGAACCATACTGCCTGCCCAGTACTTGTCCTTTTTCCAGGCACCTCTCCCACTTCCCCATGGGACTAGCTGTTGCCCTGGGTGTTGTTCCCAGAGTGGGTGGGTCTGCGGAAGTTCTAGGACCATGGGGGCCTTTTAAACAAGTGGACTCTGCTGAGAGACCAGCAGTTTCTGCCTCCACCCCAACTCCCACTGGTCTGCGCAGTCAGAAGCAATGAGGCTTTATTTTTCCTGGTGCTGGGACCATGAGCTGCGAGGTCCGATAAGGAGCTGGAAACACTCCCCATGTGTCCCTCCTGACCCTCCAAAATGTGTGACTGCAACCTCCGCTGGCCTGCTGCTGCTGCAGCTGCCACTGCCACCACACCACATCCTCTCTGACCCAGCTCCACCCCTCCTATGTGTCTGGATGAGTATTTCTTCTTTATAAATTTGTATGCTGGACTTCCATGCAGTTTGATTTTCTGGAACTTCTGGCTATCTCTAGCCTTGAGGTAGCTGTATTCCTTCTCAGCTGTGGAAGGAGATGCAGCGCCTCTGTCCACACCTCCATCTTGGCTGGAAGTTTGTGCATCTACATTTTTATCTCATTTAACTTGCACGTTAACCCTCAGCAATGATATTATTTATTCCCATTTTAAAGAGTAGGACCCATGAGCTCCGTGAAGGCAAGGACTATATAATTTTGCTCTTCATACTATCTTAGCAGTAGCACAATGTTGAAATAGAGTAGTCATCTAGAACTTCTTGCGTAATGAATCAGACTGATAAAGAGGTGAGGTGTCTGGTTTAAGGTCACACCCAAGTAAGTGGTAGAGCAAGGCATTGTCTCAGATCCATTTGGCTTCTAAGCCAAATCCTTGGAGTTTCTCATTCAGCAGGTGTAGGTTGAGTCCAATTACTTGTATTTTTATTAAGCCTCCCACTGAATTTCTTTGATTCATTCATTTTCAAACATGTATTTATTAAACACATAATATAGGTCAGTCATATTCTAGGTGCTGGGGCTTCATCAGCAAACAAAACAGGCAAGAATCCCTGACCTCCTGGAGCTTAAGTGCTAGTGGTAGATTTAGCCAGTTTGAGAAACTGCATTATACTTGACAACAATGGATTCTGTTTATTCAGTTAAAATTATTAATAGCATTAATGGGAGATTTCACTTATCCTTTCACCCAACTTTGCTGTGAGAGCTAAGAACATCCTGGGCAGATGAAAGCAAATACAAAAGGTCCTCTTCTGATAAGAAGTCAGAGCTTTTTGGGTGGGATTATCCTTTATTTTGTGGGTTTGTTTGGAATCCCTGGCCCCTTGCACTAAATGCATGAGCAACCCATCATCCTCATTGGGGCAACCAGAAATGTCTGGTCTCAGGTCCCTCTTTCCTTTTGAGAACCACTGGAGGGACTGAAGTAGGATTGTGTTGGTGGGAGGAAAGAAGCTCTGGCTCAGCCTTAACGCCACCATTTGAAGGCCTTTAAGCCCCTAGAGATGATTTTTTGATTCCCTCTTCTGATGGTCAGATTCTCTACTCAATTACTTGGAGATACTTTATTAGGACAGATCATCATTTTTGATTTTGGGATTACTACATTGAAGGGTCTTGATTGTTATCATTTGACATTCATTGCCTCCTGCCTCCACTTCTCTTTTTAAAAAATGTCAATAGAAACTTCAGGCAGGTGAGAGAAGGGGGCAAACGACTCCCTGAGTTTGAAGTGTCTGCTATTTTAAAAACCTGTAGTTCCTTATTCACTTAAATGAGTAACCTGCATAATTGTCATGTATTTAGTTCTTAAAAATCTGTTTTTGCAATGGAAATCTTCATGCAATCAGTATAATCAATTGCCAAATTAATAAACTGGGGTGATCTTCAACACAGCTTTGTCTGCTTTGAGAAATGAGGGGAAAATACCTCCATGTGTGGTTTAGACCTGTAAGACTTTTAGTAACAAATTCTGAATTGAATGGCCTTACTTTGAAGTTGCTGATGATACTCATTTTTCTGTCATTTTCTTAAATGTTTTCTGTGCCAAACTTAGCATTTAAAATGGACAGAAGGCAGCAAGTTAGGAAACCTCTTGGGGTGGAAGGACCAGTTTCTGAAAGAACTTTGCATAAAATTTCTCTATTAACTATTTCCAATTTTAGAAAAATAGCAAAGCTAGTTGCATTTTCACAGAAATATGAAGATATATGGAAAATCAATTCCTTACCTCAAGATTTTTATCTAGTTAGATAAAAGATTTGCTTCATTTGTTATAATATCAAGAACAAAACTGTTAATGCAGGTGCTACACAACAATATAGATAGTTCAGATGGGTAAGGACAGTGACTTCCTATTTGCAATCTGAAAAAGCTTTCATGGGGTTTGTGCTGGGTGGGTGGCAATTCATATTGCTCTAAGAAATGCATTTAGTTACTGAAAAATGCCTCTGTTTAAATATTTACAAAGTAACCACTGCCAAAATATTTTTCTTTGGAAAGCAGTATTCAAGTCATGTCATTGATAATGCCACAAGGAGGCAAGGGAGATGTTTTTAGCTCTTCCTGAGCATTGTTTGTTTTGTGAATATTTAATTTCTTTCTTATTGCATGATATAAAACAAGCCAAATGTCCCTTATTGAATGCTCCATAGTCTCACTCCACTGAATTTTGCTAGTTCTCATGAGCTATTGAAGCACCTACTCCTGAATAGATAGATCTAGCCAGCTTAAAACCATTCTAAGAAAGCAAAGTTTAGTAATTTTCTATTGTATAATCTGAAATCAGTATGCAGAAAATTTTATACATCTGTTTCTATGTAAACCTGGTCAAATTATATATTTTAAAGGTCTTTTTTATTCAAGTCACCAAACAAAGCATGGTATCTTAATGGAGAGTGCTTTAATGTTGTTTTCTAAAACTGTTTTTGTTTACTTCTAACCACTCTCTAAGTGAAAGTAATAAAATGAAATAGGAAGGGGTACATTTTCTGTTCATTATGAGCCTCATTTTATTTTGCATAGCTTAGAATGGCCTCTGATTTAAGTTCCACTAATGAAAAGTAAGGTGGTATAAAAGGGCAAATTCAGGATTAGTTTGCTTTGGAAAACCCAAGTCAAAATTGATTACACCCAGAACAGAGCTGG
The DNA here is from genome assembly GCF_987537825.1 of Furipterus horrens. NCBI lineage: Eukaryota > Metazoa > Chordata > Mammalia > Chiroptera > Furipteridae > Furipterus > Furipterus horrens. The sequence goes on from NW_028327179.1 coordinate 29,173,845, forward strand.
TTTTCATTTTGCTTGGTTAGGGAAAAAAAGAAAAAAAGGTAATAATGCAAGCCTCCAGCTCAATCGCTAATATTGATATTGTAAAAGTGTTAATTACCTAAGTAGAAATTTGTAATAAATATATGTGACTATGATATATTTTATACAGTTGAAACCTAATTTTGATTTATTTTTCTATTTAATGCCAAATAAGGAACAGCAAAGTAATAGGCAGCACCTTTTAAAAATAAAGCCTTGTGCATTTAAAAAAATTTATTCATGGTACTGGAAATGTGAGAGTAAAAATAAGATTTTTTACTTAATAGTTTATTTCCTTCATGTCCTTGAAAACAGAATTGTTGTTTCATGAACAGCAAAGACATATGACACAATGAAATACAAGTGCTATCTAAAGACAGATATCCTCATTTAATAATTAGCAGCTATAAAAATAAATTATACTGTGTGACTCAAGGAAGTTGTTAATAAATCTACTTTGTTTACATTATGCTTAGAAAGCAACACAGCTTAATGAGATCAGATATTAGGCTAACGGTGTATCTTGAAAGTCATAATGTTTTCAAGCTCTGCCAAAACCGTAGGCAGATTGAATGTGGGTAGTTTTTACTGATAGTGTTTTCAGAAGAGGAAATGAGTAAGGCTCCGCTTGGTATAGAAGCTATGCATTTGTTACTTAAGAAAGAGTATTAAGTACATACAAATTACTGAGCTGCTGAGAAAGGACACCACTCCAAGAATGTAAATTGGGAAAAGTCCAAGAACCATGAAGGTATTTTTATTTAGAACTATGAATAATAATAATAAACCCATAGAAAGCCCATAATAACAGGTGGCCAAGTATACAAAAAATCATGTAGTCATGTTCTAAAGCAAGTGAAAAGTGTTTAGAACTGCAATTTTCTATGAAATAAAGTTTGTTCCTGCTTCTTGAGCTCTTTGGATGCATTAGTTACAATAAAGAGGGTTATAGTCAGTTTTTCATTGTTATGATTCAGGAAAACATTAAACTTCTTAACCTTGGAGTTACTTACTTGATTTTAAAAATAGATGTGATATTCAAGTAGGTAAAACTTGCTGTCATCTACCCCTTTATTAAGGACATGACTGTTAATATGCAAGAGCAATTTCTCATTGTCATAATGAAAGATGCAACAGTGAGTTCAGTTGCCTTTAGTGTGACTTTAGTTGCCACAAGCTGGGTGGATGTCTCTAGTAAATAACATTTAAGGAGCACAAGCACCCCAGTACAGCAGAATATATAACAGCAGATTCTTTGCAGATTTTTTTTTTCAAAATTGACTTTGTATTATTTCCTCTCTCTCCCTACACCCAAGCTTTGCAAAGTGCCAGAAAGAAAAAGCAACCCTAAACACCCACTTTGCCAAATTAATGAGAAGGCAGTTTCTGTGAAAGTAGAAATTACTTGTTCTGCACCAGTAGAACACATCAGCTGTATGTATGCAGCTGTCATGTCAAGCATACAAACTTCTCCTAAGGAAAAGGCACAGCATGTGTCAGTACATTTAGCTTTACATAAAAATAAATATATTCCTATATTAATAAGACAAGGGCAATAAGAAAACATATTTTGCAAAGCTTATTACTAACTAGGAAGAAGACGACATGATGCTATTTTGTTCTTGTATCCAGAAAGTAGCAGAATTTCTAGAGATGGGGGGAATGTACATAGTATAATATAAATTAAATCTAGATCCAGAAAGGCATTGCCTGCCTTAAAGGTGATGCTGTTAGGTGAGCATAAGCTGGCAAAATCTGATGCTGTTAGATATGTGTGTGGGTTACTAACCACATCTCCTCCTGATTTGTTCAGGAAATTAATTCAAATTAAAGGAGCAAAAGGAAGTATGGTGGTCAGTCCATCATCCCTTCAATTCCTCTCTTGGTAGCATTTACTGAAGCTTCAGAGAAATACATTCATAGGCAGTTTCTTCTATAATATAAAGAACAGTGTCTGCTTTAATTATTATTTTTGCATGATGAATCACTCCAGTAGTTTGTGGCTTAAAACAACAACAATCATATTATTTTTTCATAGCTGCTATGGGTCACAAATTTGGGTCGGGCTTAATTAGGGGGATCTGGCTAGGGGTCTTGTACAAGGTTAGAGACAATTAGTAGTTGGTGCTGAAACAGGGGGGCGGAGCAGGTAGGGGCTAGCTGTGCTGCTCTCCCTATCTTCTTATCTCTTCATCTATAAATCTATTATCTTAATATAGTGTCAGAGCTCCCAGTGGTATTTCCTGGGGGCTACTTTAGGCTTCCTTGTAGTATGGTGGCCTCAGGGCAGTCTGTTTACATGGTGGTTCAGGACTCAGTAGAGTGTTCCATCAAGCAAGGTGGAAGAGAAAAAAAATTTTCTGATCTAGGCTCTGTAGTTGCACAGACTTCTTCCACATTTTACTTGTTACAAGGAAAGAGGATAATTAGACTTAATTTGTTATGGCAAGTTTTAGGAGATCTTGTAGGCCCGGAGATACTGGGATGGCCATCTTTGGAAAATACTACCACAGTGTCTTATACTCTGAAATGGTTACCTTTGCTAAATTGGTGATATAATATTTTGAATAAAAATTGTGTCTTTTTTGCTAGTAGATTACAGGGGATGACTTTTTATGGTTAAAAAAAATAAAATAAATGAAATCTAGTAGTTTCTGGAATCTTTGAGGCAAGATATATTATTTGTTAGTGATACCTCCACTCCATGGAAATTCCAGTAATTTCTCACACCATTAGTAGGTCTTTTCAGAGAAGGAAAACTCTGACTCCAAAAAACCTCCGCTGCCTTGCGGCATACCTCTTCAGGGGAAAGGCTAAGGGAGTAAACCCCGACAGAAAATCCGGAGCCGGAGTCCCTAAGGCGGTTTGACGTTGTAGTCAACACCGGCAACTCCTGCGGCGCACCTGAAGCCAAGCTGTATCGACTCCGTCTTTCCCTTGGACCCTTCAGCTGCGAAGAGAGGGGGGGTCTGCTGCATGGGCAACAGCAGACCCTCCATATCACCCTGCCCAGGCTCTGTAGCTTCAGCTTCACTGGAGAGGACACTCCAGATGTCGATTCAACACGGGAGGAGACAGATACCGTGTCACTCCCGAGTCGGACTGCACAACCATTCTCGGCGGTGCAGATAGACTCTTAAGAAGCTACACCATCGTCTCTCGAGACGGACGGCTGCCGACGAGTAGGTCTTTGTTATTCCCTCAGCCTCATGCCAACCGGAATGTTGATACAGATTCACTGTGTATTACAAAACTCCAGCAACAGTGGGAATAACAAAAAATATTGAAGGCCATTTAATTCAGCTTGGTGAGAAAAGAGGAGGAATCTGATGCCAACACTGAATTGACAGAGAGGTTGGGCTGTCTTCTGCCAGTCTGGTAATCTTTCTTGGTGTCACTATCCCTTTTTGTCAAACAGAGAGGAGCACTCCTGACTTGCCTTACAGAACAACAGCAAAGCAAAACTAAGGAACACATTTGGGAAACAATTTTCAGATACATGATTTTAATCTGGATGCCACCTAGGAGATGCAATTATGATACTTGAATTGGCTTGCCTACATGTCTACAGCATGGACTTTGTCCTGGGAGGATGAGACCACAGATCTATCACTCAGACACTTGTTTTGACTGGTTTTTCTTCTAGTGGGCATGGATTTCTGCTAAGCTACCCACATTCCTACCTGGCCTTCCTCTTCGTGAGTGGAATGTCCTTTCTTGGTAGCAGAACAAGTAAAACCATTACTAAGAGGAATAAAATCCACTGAATTTTCTGACACTTTGGTTTATTAACAGCAAATTTTAGCCAAGTGAGACAGATAAATCTGATTACAAGGGTCTGCAAAAGTTCCTATGCAAATGCCTGCTAAAATCTGATGTAAATCCTTGAGATTCTGCATGACGTAGGCATTCATATTTTTTTAAAAGTAGAAGCCAGAAAATGGTAGTGTAAGCAGAGTTTTTAGTTCACAGGCATCAGAGGCTTCCCTCAGAAGGGTAATCCAAATGGACAAAGATCGTTTCACTACTGGGGAGTCAGAGAAAGCTCATGCAAAAGGATTTGGTGGTGCCCAGTGAAAGGGCCAACTCGTCAGTTTCAAAGCACTACAGAATATCTGAGTTGAAAGCCGTCTCTTCAAGATCATTGTGGCTAACCAACTAAAGCCCTTCTGAATGTGATCTTCTGAGATGAACATCACTCCCAAATTCCAAATCTGGTATATTTAAGGCACATTTATTGTGAGGCCTCAGAGGCAGTTTGTGGTTGTGGTCAGCTCCATGATGCAAGGATAGGATAGGTAATACTTCTTGGTGTTTAGACGAAGATGACCATTTATCTTTAATACTCTCACTTACCCTTCTATTCCCATTAAGTAATTTCTGACTTTTGAGGTACTGAGGAGGGGGGAATCAAACCCCAACTGATCTCAAAAAAGCAGATTAGAAATATAGCAATTATTGCCCAGTCAGGAGATAAGAAAAGTTTCTAACAATCTCTTAAGTCAAATTATTTACTTGCAAAAGGCTCACCTGTAAGGCAAGCACAGCTTGATACTTTTGTAAAGTCTCCAGCTCTCTTCTAAAGGAAGCCGTGTTTAAGCAATCATCCATTTATACCATTTATACTGGCAGATAACTGCACACCAAGCAACACTTTGTACTTCTCTGAGAATATCTGAAAGAAACAGATTTTCCTAAAATGGGATTTCAGTGATATTTTGGGTTAAGCATAGTGCTTCTATTGTTTCTGTAATTTAGAGCCTTTACAACCAGTGAGCAAAGAAAAGCAATGATTCCAGAGACTTTTGTAAGGCAGATAATATAGATGGTATTTCACACTTTTGCATTATTCCTAGTGAATAAATTCCACTGAGCTAATGAGCCTTGGAAAGAATTTCAACTCAGTGTACTACACGACTGAAAACTGGGCATAAGAACAAGATACCCCTTGAATAAATAATATTCCACGAGTTCAAGATGCATCAAGGTGGCATAACCCCAGACTGAAACTCTGAGTTGCTCTAAATGGAAAATTCATATAAAATGTGAGACTTTGAAACCAAAAACCTTTCTGACTTCTACTTAGCAATTGCTTACTGTGGGTTCTCAATGTGAATTTTGTATAAACAGATTAACTTTGTTTTCTAAGTGTTTCCAAAGAGCCAGGAAACTGAGAATTAAGTACTGCTTCTGCCCATTCCTCAAAAACCAACAAACTCTTCCCCAAGCTCAACACCTGTTGTTGAAAATCTAACACAGTGGCCTTCATCTTCTATGCCAACAGATGTGAAGATGCCCAGAGGTCCCTCAGATGTTTGTGCTTCTGAGTCTCAGGGGGCACCAGGAAGGGGAGGGAAAATGATTCTGGAATTCCAAAGGTCACTGTTGGATTGAAATAATGAAAATTGCCCACATGTCGAAAAAAACTCCAATGTGATTACTGGAGGGTCTGGTAATCAGACCAAGAAGAACTGACTTGGCTAGAGTTTCATTTATATTAAAAAAAAAGAAAAGAAAAGAAAAGAAAGAAAAGGAAGGAAGGTGTGCCAGAGTGAGAGAGAAATGATTATTATGTTTTTCAGCCTTCAGACTGTCACAATTAGCAAGTTCAAACATAAAATGAAAGAAATATTTACCTGTACCAGAAGGGATTAAGTGTGAACTGTCACCTATACCAACACTCATTTCTGAAAAAAAGTCTAAGAATTTATTTTAGGTAATTAAAGAAAGTAGAAATTAGAGTAATTTTTTTATGGCAAAAGAAAACAATGATATTTGTTTGAATTTTCTTTCAAGGCACCTATGATGTCTGATAACCATTACCTTACTATTTTATTTTAAGGACAGCTTTTCTTTCTAATGTATCTCTCCCTCCTTTCACTCGAATATACTGGAACTCTGCCTGCTGATGCTTACATGATTATATGTGTAAAACCATGCCCTTTGTGCATAAAGTAAACTGAGAATTTTGTTTTACAGCCTCTGCTTTGTAATCTTTTCACTCCGTGATATTTAGTAGATGACCTAGAGGCATCATGGGGTATGGCCCATGTGGTTTGGTCAGAGCTCTGCTCCTACTCCAGCTGTATGGTCTTGGGTCAGTTTTTCCTTTATTTGTTTATCCCTTCACTTAAAGTTCAAGTAGTTATAGGTAACTCGAAAGCAACAGGCTGTAGATACACAGAAACGGACACCCTACCTTCACAGAGCTTTTAGCATTTTCATTTCCTGTGTTCCACTCTAAAATAGCAGTATAGCATGGCCTGGGGGCTTTGAGGATGGGGTGGAGTGCGGCAGAGGAGGTCAGAAGATGATCCTCAGAAGATTTAGGACTGGTACCAGAGGCTCAAGCAGCAGTTAGCCAGTGGAAGGGCACTGGATCTGCACATACTTCTCTGGTGTCCTTTCAGCCCAGTATATGTGTTTAGAAACAGGAAAAAGCAGAGTTTTGTCTAGAGCTAGAATCGTTGGCAACAAATTGCAGATGATAAACTTGTTATAAAAATCACCTGGGGGGTTCGTTAAAGGCAGATTCGTTCAGTAAGTTGAGGTGGACCCCACTCTTAAATAGTAAGGTCTTAAAGCACTTAAGGAAAGCCTAATTCAGGGAGATCAATTTGCTGAAAGTTTCAGTCTTTCAAATCATTTACTTCAAATACATGGTCTCATTCTCTTTCTATCTCTCTCTCACACACATACACAGTTTAAGTTCATTCTGCCGACTATACACAAAACGTATAATAACTGATCAACTCATAGAGAATGTAGCAACTATTCTGGTGATTATTATCAGTCTACAAATGGGTTAAACACGGATTCTGTCCACCATCACCCTTTTTAATCGCAGCACCCTCACCAAGTTCTGATAGTTTTAGACAGGACTAAGGCAGTTGTCTTAGGAGATGCCCATTGATCTGTGCCAGCTGGGAAGAGCAGTATTTTCTTTTGCTATCTATATAGTATTATCTTTCACAGGTAAGTTTTGTAGAATTCACCTCTGTATATTATACAGATTTTTCTCCACAGAATAAGCCAGTTTGCCATCAACCTTCCTAAAAGTCCATTACTTCCTCACTGATTTGTGATGTCACCTTTATCATATATCAAGTTGCTATATACCCCAATATCTGTTTCTAGGCCCCGCATTTTATTCCATCAGTCTATTTGTCTATATCTTTTATTATTCTGGCATGGAGTATGCCTGAATAGCTGGCAGGCTATTCATGCATCTTATAGTCCTCCTTTACATGTTTGATTCAGTTTACTAAGTCCTTCAGACAATCCTGCATGCTCAATTACCAATAGATGATTTTAAACTGCCACCTAGGGAGGGTGAGTCTGGTTTCTGTTTCGTCAAGTAAGGTGTACCTCAAAGATAAACTGAATTTCTCCTTTGTCACTTGTGATTTTTCTTCCTCCACCATTTTGCACACAGAGCTCCATCTCTCCTCTCAATAAATATTGAGCAGTGTTATGGGCTAAATTGTGTCTCCCTCCAAATTCATATGTTGCAGTCCTAACCCCCACTACCTCAGAATGTGATCTTTTTGGAGATATGGTCTTTAAAGAAGTAATTAAGATAAATGAGGTCATTAAGGTGGGTCCTCCTACAATATTACTGGTATCTTTATAAGAAAAGAAATTTGGACAGAGACATAGGCAGAGGGAAGGCCACATGAAAACACAGGGAGAAGACAGCCATCTACAAGCCAAAAGAGAGGCCTCAGGAGAGCCTATCCTGCTAAAATTCTGATCTTGAACTCTAGTTGCTAGAATTGTGAGAAAATCAATTTATATTGCTTAAGTTACCCAGCCAGTGATATTTTGTTATGGCAGCCCAGGCAAATTAATGTAACTAGGTATTGAAAGAATATTAATTTAAAGGGGTGCATTAAACTTTAGCTTAGCTCTCAATCTTGGTCTGTTCAAATCTGTGGCTCTATTTTTGGTTTTTTTTTTTTTTTTTTTTTTTTTAGGCATAGACCTACTTGTCAACTGTATTTTTGTCATTCTTCCATGAATATCTGTATGGTACCCAAAGCTCAAATACTCCAAATCTGAGTCATGATGTTTCTCTTCAATTCTGTTGATCTCTGGTGGCCTCTATCTTATGTAACGGTCATGGCAAGACCTAGGAGTCACCTGAGACTTCTGCCTCCACCATCCTACGAACCCCTTCAAATAAACATCAAAAGAGTCAATTTATCCTGATTATTTCAATCTCGGAACATTTCTTGCTGCTGACCTCTTCCCATCTCAATTACCACTCTGCTGGGTCAGGCCCTCATTATTTCTTGCCTGGGCTCTGCTAAAGATGTCTAATTGGTCTCCCAACTCCATCATCTCCATTTCTCTGTCCCAATGTCTCTTAAAACATGCCTGATCATGTGACTCCACTCTTTCATCATTCCATTATTTAAATGAAAGAGTTCTAATTCCTTATCAAGGTATTCAAAGCCTTTTATCATCTGAACCAATCTATCAGTTTAACTTCTTTGCTTCCACATCTCCCTCTTTCCAAGTACCTTTTAATCCTGACAGACCTGTCTACTTATATTCCCTTCAATTAAAAACACTCTAACACCTTCACATCTTTGGTTGTTAGTATCTTCTTGCAATGCCTTTCACTCCTTTTATTGTTAAAACCCCGCACATTCTTTGAGGTCCAAAGAAACTGGTAATTTCTTTAGAAGTGTTTTTGGTACTCCCAATTGTGATGGACAGTTTCATACTCTGTGATCCTAATGGTATTTTTTGAATCCTTTTCCTTCATAGTTATCATATTTTGTTTTAGTTTTGCATCACTAGGCTTCTTCCCCAGTAAGTGGTAAGCTCTGTGAAGGCAGGGGTAAAATTTTTTGTTTATCTTCCGGTACCCACCAATATATAGCACAGAGCTTTGTACACTACAGTCGATCTGTAAATACTTGGATGAATGGAGACAGTTTCCCAACTATCAATTCTATAAGAGTTTTTAATTCAGAAGCACGTCACCATTTAATTAATTCTATTCCATTCATTTTGCAGAAAATATGGCTTATTCATTCACAGATCCAAATTATTAAAAGGCTCATTTTTTGGCTATAAAGTAGCTTTTAGAAAATATTATGAAAAATGAAGTGCAAGTTAATCAGAGAAGTGAAAATTAAATTTTCCCTGAAATGTCCTCAGAATTAAAATTCAGAGAAACCATTCAGAAAGCAAAAATGTGATTGCATTTGCCAAATTCAAAATATTTTTAGTAATATTTTATGGTGATTGCCAATCTTCTCAGGGCTTAAACATAGACTACAGAAGTAGCCTAAACACTTTTCTAAATCTACAGGAAAAGGTATTTGGAATTGAAAGTAGCCTTATAGTTTGAAAGACTATATAGCAAAACATACAGCATTTGGGACGTAGCCAACACTAAATAGACTCAATCCTTTCCTTATTTTTACTCTCTTCCCTGATTATTACCATTTACCACTCAGCCAGGACCCTATGAAGTCCTGGCTTAATCCATTCAACACTCCCAAGTGTGGATGCTTCTTCCTTAGATTTTGTTGTTTTGTTTTGTTCTTGCTTTTTTTGTTTCTGATTCTGCTTCTTATTTGTAGAGTCCAATTAGTGTTGGAGAAAACAGAAGCCTGTTGAATTTAAACATCTTATACAATTACAGTGTTTACTTTTTACAGACTCCCCAGTGATTCCTTGTAGAGACCTGGGTCTTCAGAGTCCACAATTTAAAAATTGTTGATTTAATAACTGAATTGAAATTTATGGAGGAAACATAATATTTGTTTTGCTCTGACAGCATGAGGTCTGAAGGTCTGCACTTTTTAGTAGTTGATAAGTCACTCTTCACTAGTGGTCTTGAATCTCAATAAGAAAAATCACTCTTAGTGGTGCTTAAATGAAATCCAATCAGAATATTTGACGGAGAAGGCAAAATCTTTGGCATCTTCTATTTACTCAGATACAATGCTCTCTATGGATTCTAGTTCTCCACCTGTGTCCACATAACCTATAGAAAGGATAAGGGAAATCTTGTTGATAAGAGAAAATTCAAATAATGCTAATAATCATATATGATTCTTACAAGAAGATATTGGGTAAAACCATATGATACTGCCATCTATACAAGTAAAAAAATGGTTGATATCAACAATTTTTTAATTTAAACTTTGTTATTAATATCTCCATTTTACAGATGAGAAGGCTGATGTTTAAAGGTCAAGTTAATGTACTAAAGGTTACACAACTGTCAAGTTGAGAAGCTAGACCTGGAACCTAGAAATGTAGTATTTATGCCCAAAGCCTTGTTCTTTGTCAGACTATACTGCCAGGTGAGGAATGCAATTAGGTTAAGAGAAAAAGATGCACGCTACCCCTCTCCATGGCTCATTGACACAGCAGAGAGATGGGTAGCATTTCTTTACTGGTTATATTTATGACTCATGAAGACAGATCCAGACTTGTTTAAAGAAATACATTCTAGTTTCCTCCCCTGTGAGCTTTAACTGTGCTAAATAAACAAAGGTTATGTAGCTCTAGCTCTTGATCCACAGGGATGAAAGATGCTTGAGACACGGATGGCAATGGTTTTAAAATAGGTAGTGTTTTAAGTCACCAAGGCTATGACTGGCTGGAAGGCTCTCACACTACCTTAGGGTTGTCTCATATGTTTTTCCTCTTAGATTGTAAGCTGCTCAAGCACAGCTACCCTTTTCTCTTTGAGACTCCCTCCTACTCAGCATAAATAAATGCTTATTGACCTTTAGGACAGTGGTATCAGGCTGGAAGTGGTGGCCCAACTACAGACAAAAACATAACTTTCTAGATAGAACAACTCAATCAAAAAGTTATCTGCACATACTCCTGCTTTCTGTAGGGAAAACTGTATACTTAGTTTCACTAGTTTTGCTTTCCTTTTTGGAGGGTTGCTTTTAATTCCTCTCTCTTTTAGTTTGGCAGCTTTGTAGCTACAGTCAAGCCTCTCCACCCCTGCCCCAGGCCTACCAGAATGAGGGCACTTAATTTTTGCATCAGAAGTCCCATAGTATATAGAAGGTCATTCATTGAGAACTAAGGGGGCTGTTTAAACAGTGGGGGTCATGCAAATTAGTGTGATTGCTGGCCCAGGTCCTGAAAGAAATTAAGTTGAACTGAATAGAAACCAAGCCATGAGAGAGTTTGATTTTAAATCAGATTTGAAAGCATATGTTTCCACCCTGTTACCAGTTTTTTTTCCCTCATGTCACTATCGTGAATTGTTACCAGTTGCATGAAATTAATAAATGGGGTGTAGAGATTGGTTGGGGGTGAGTTTGTGGTAATAGCATTGTTGGCAGGGAGATTAATGTTTTTAATTTACCTTCGCTGTTTTTTTTTAGACAACATGAAGTAATTTTGAGATATACCTTTATTATTGTTTTTTAATTCTCCTATATCTGCCTCTCCCACACTGTGACCTAAAGAAGGGGCAATAGATGAAAGCCTTCTCTGGAGCCAGGATTCCTTTGACTTTGACTCTCTGTGCCAGTTCGACCAGAAGTTTTTAAAATTGAAATATATTCGACATAATATTGTATAAGTTTAAGGTGTACATGTTGATTTTATGCATTTATATACCTTAATATGATTGCTATCATAGTGATAGTTGGCACCTCTATCACATCGCATAATAATTGTAATTTTGAAGTTTATATCTACATATTTACTTTTATTGTTATAAATATAATAATTTTAAAATAATTTTTAATTTTTCAATTATAGTTGATGCACAGTATATTAGTATCAGGTGTACAGCCCCATGATTAAACATTTATATAATTTACAAAGTGATTACCCAGATAAATTTAGTATCCATCTGGCACCAAACATAGTTATTACAATATTATTGGCTATATTCTGTATGCTATACTTTACATTCCCATGACTATTTTATGAGTACCAATCTATGTTTCTTAATCCTTTCACTTTTTTCTCCCAAACCATCCCCCAACCCCCTCTCCTCTGGCAATTGTCAAAATGTTCTCTGTAGCTATGAGTCTGTTTCTATTTTGTTTGTTCATTCACTTTGTTCTTTAGCTTCTGCGTGTAAGTAAAATCATATGGTATTTGTCTTTCTCTGTCTGACTTATTTCAGTCATGTTGTCACAAATGGTAAGATTTCATTCTTTTTCTTTGGCCAATATTCCATTGTATATATGTACCACATCTTTTTTTCCCGTTTGTTTGTTGATGGACACTTAGGTTGCTTCCCTATCTTGGTTATTGTAAATAATACTGCAGCGAACATGTGGATGCATATGTCTTTTCAAATTAGTTTTTTTAGTTTCTTCAAAAAACACCCTGAAGTGGAATTGCTGGGTCCTTCTTTGTCACTTGTTATAGCCTTTGTTTTAAAGTCTATTTTGTCTGGTGTAAGTATTGCTAACCCAATGTTTTTTTTTTGTATTTTCAGGAAATATCTTCCCCCATCCCATTACTTTCAGTGTGTGTGTGTGTCTTCTAATCTGCAGTGAGTCTCTTGTAGATAGCATATATACGGGTCTTGTTTTCTTGTCCAGTAAGTCACTGTATGCCTTTTGATTGAAGTGTTCAAATCATTTACATTTAAAATAATTGTTGGTAGATATGTAGTTATTCCCATCTTATTATTCATATTTTTTATCTTTTTTCTTTTTCTTCTTAAAGGAGACCCTTTAACATTTTTTTCTGTAATACTGGTTTGGTGGTGATAAACTCCTTTAGCTTTGTATCATCTGGGAAGCCCTTTGTGTTTTCATTCTAAATGAATAGCTTTGCTGGGTAGAGTAATGTTTGTAATAGGTTTTTGCTTTTCATGACTTTGAATATTTCATGCTAATCTCTTCTGGCCTGCAAAGTTTCTGTTGAGAAATCAGCTGACAGTTTTATGGAGCTCCCTTGTGGATAACTATCTGCTTTTATCTTGCTGCTTTTAAGATTCTCTCTGTCTTTAACTTTTGGTACTTTAATAATGATGTGTCTTGGTGTGGTCCTCTTTGGGTTCATCTTATTTGAGACTCTATTTCCTTTGCCAGGTTAGAGATGTTTTCAGTCATTATTTCTTTAAATATATTTTTGATTCCTTTCTTTCTCTCTTTTCCTTCCAGCACACCTTTGACATGAATGTTGGTATGCTTGAGGTTGTCACAGAGGCCCCTTAAACTATTCTCATTTTTATGGATTCTTTTTTCTTTTGCTGTTCTGATGGGGCATTTTCAGCTTCTTTATATTCCAAATCACTGATTCAATCCTCTGCTTTATATAATCTGTTATTGTTTCCCTCTAACATACTCTTCCTTTCAGTTATTATATACTTCATTTCTGACTTGTCCTTTTTTATATTTTCTATATCCATTTTTATATTTCCTATCTCTTTGTTTCAGTTTTCACATAGTTGATCTATTATTCCCCTAAGTTTTTTGAGCATTCTTATAACCAATGTTTTAAACTCTGCATCTAGTAGATTGCTTGTCTCCATTTCATTTAGTTCTTTTTCTGGAGTTTTGCCTTATTCTTTCATTGGGGACATGTTTCTTTGTCTCCTCATTTTGACTGCCTCTCTGTGTTTGTTTCTGTGTATTAGGTAGAGCTGTTACATATCCCAGTCTTGGTAGAGTGGCCTTATATAATAAGTATCCTGGGGAACCCAGAAGCACAGCCTCCCCAGTCACCTGAGCAGGGCCCTCCACGTGTGCCCCCATGAAAGTTGTGTGCACCCTCCTGCTGTAGTTGAGCCTTGATTGCTTTGGGCACATGAATGGGAGGGATTGGCCCCAGAGCTGATCTGCTGAGAGGACTGGCAGAGACTATAATGGCGGAGCTGCTGTGCTGGGGTCCACTCCATAGAGCAGAAGTCAATTCAGCAGTGCTCTGTTGCTCACCAAATCCAACCCTTGAGTATGTTGCTTGTGGAGGTGTTTGGTCAAGGTCAGCTGCTGCCTGTCCCCTGCCATGGGCCACCCAGCATGAGCTACAAAGCAATTTGCAGGTAGTTGTCACTTTTGCTGGGCTTGTAGGTGCCTGGGAGAGGCCAAGCTGTCATTAGTGCTGAGCTTGAGGCTGCTTAGCAAGAGTTACAGACCATACTGAAATATATATAGAAGAATGTAAATAATGTAAATGTACAGTAAAATACTGTACCCTGGCTGGCTTAGCTCAGTGGATTGAGCGTCAGCCTGCGAGCTAAGTGTCGCTGGTTCGATCTTCCAGTCAGGGTACATCAGAGAAGGAAAACTCTGACTCCAAAAAACCTCCGCTGCCTTGCAGCATACCTCTTCAGGGGAAAGGCTAAGGGAGTAAACCCCGACAGAAAATCCGGAGCCGGAGTCCCTAAGGCGGTTTGACGTTGTAGTCAACACCGGCAGCTCCTGCGGCGCACCTGAAGCCAAGCTGTATTGACTCCGTCTTTCCCTTGGACCCTTCAGCTGCGAAGAGAGGGGGGGTCTGCTGCATGGGCAACAGCAGACCCTCCATATTACCCTGCCCAGGCTCTGTAGCTTCAGCGTCATCACAAGATGTCGATTCAACACGGGAGGAGACAGATACCATGTCACTCCCGAGTCGGACTGCACAGCCATTCTCGGCGGTGCAGATAGACTCTTAAGAAGCTACACCATCGTCTCTCGAGACGGACGGCTGCCGACGACAGTAAAATAATGCAAATGGCAATGTATCCTTCATCCTGCTTGAGAAATAGAACATAACAATACCTCTGAATTTCCCTACTTTGTGGGTCTCTGCTCAATCCCACTAATTCTTGCCTTTCAGAGGTAACTACCATCTTGTGTATTGTGGTATTAATTTCCTTGCTTTATTTATGGTTATACCACATATGTATGTATTCTTAAATAATAAATCACTTAATTTCATGACCTTTTAAGCTGTATATAAACTGAATCATATCTACATGTATGCTTCTGTGAGTTGCCTTTTTTTTGCTCAACATTAAGGTTTTCAGATTAATCTGTGTTGTATGTAGCTGAGTTTTGTTTATTTTTATTGTTGTGTAGTAGTCTATTGTTTGACTTCAATTTTTATATCTACTCTCCTGATGATGAATATCTGGATTGTTACATTGTATATTAATATTACATTAAGATATTAAATAGAAAATGTCTAAAAAAGATATTTTCAAATCGTTTAATAAGCTTTCCATTTTGTTTGAAATGGCTACTACATGCAATAGTGAGTCAAGATTTTAACATTTCAACTTCTTAAAATTCCTGATAATCATCATCAATAAGAAACATTATAAATTTGGTGATAAAAACTTCGACCTTTTTTTTTTACAACAATATTATTTTAAGAATCTAGTAGCTATCATTTTCTTTCATTGACAAATGTAATATTGGAGTTTTTATTGTTTTGTATCAGTACAGAGGGATATTTCTAATTCAACTAAAATTTTATCACCTGTCAGAATGGCTAATATGAAAAAGTCAACAAATGACAAGTGTTGGTGAGGATGTGGAGAAAAGGGAACCCTTAGTTAATTGTTGGTGGGATTGTAAATTGGTTCAGCCACTATAGAAAATAGTATGGAGGTTTCTCAAGAAACTAAAAATAGAACAACTATACAACTCAGCAATTACACTTCTTAGTATTTATCTGAAGAAAATAAAAACACTAATTTGAAGAGATACATGCACCACTATATTCATTATAGCATTACTTATAGTAGCCAAGATAAGGAAGAAATCTAGGATGAACTGACAGATGAATTGATATAGAAGATGTCATATAATATTTGTCCAGAAAGCACCCATCCATGTAGTATAAAAACTAGAGACATTTATTGAAGAAGATACAATGTACAAGAAACATTGTACATAGAATAATGATGCCTCAGTCCCCTTTAAAGTAGTCAGCTTGGGGCCTCACATAGTTCCCCCTATCACCATCAGCTGCCCTGTTATATTTTCCTGAATCTCATCGATGGTCTGAAATCTCTTCCTTTTCAAAGGTGATTTTAGTTTTGGGAAAAGCCAGAAGTCACAGGGCACCAAATCTGGACTGCAGGGTAGCTGAGTCACCTGAGTGATTTGATGTTTCACCAAAAATCTCTGCATAAGATGTGATGCATAAGTGTGGGTATTTTTGTGAGGCAGCTGCCAATCATTAGTTGCCCATAGCTGCTGCCTTCTGAATCATGTGAATAGCTTCTGCAGAGGAACGTTCAAGCTTCACACAAAATTCGATGCAGATTTGCTGCTCTACTCACTTAGTCATTTTCAATGTGTTGGCCACACAGTATAAATGCTCACTCAGTGGAGTCTACTGCCCCCAGTGACTAGTACAGTGAAGTCGTGATTGTTCATGCATGCGCATTCCAGTCCACTCTCCTTGGCTGCCAGGTTACATTGATGTCACGTAAGCCATTCTCATTATCTTAACAATGGCCGGACTTTTTCCGGACCAACCTTGTATATATAAAATGTTAATCAACAATAAAAAAGAGTAAAATCTTGCTGTCTGTAACAACATGGATAGACATAGAAGGTATTATGCTAAATGAAATAAGTAAGACAGAGGAAGACAAATACACTATGATCTCACTTTTATATGGAGTTTAAAATAGCAAAACAAATAAAACCAAAAGAAAAATAAACTCATAGAAACAGATCAAACTGATGGTTGGCAAAAGGGAGGGAGGTGGGCAATAGGTGGAAAGGTGAAGGAAATATAATTAATAATACTGTGGTAACTTTGCTGGGTGACACATGGTTACTAGACAGTGTGGTGATTATATCTTAAGGTATATACATGTTGAATCACTATGTTATACATCTGAAATTGATACAATATTGTATGCTAACTATACTTAAATAAATAAAATGAAAAAATAAAAAACAACAAAATAACATGATAGTTATAGGGCTACAACAAAGCCTCTGTACTGTGAATTTTTAGGCAGGGAAACTTACTATCCACAAAAGATGAGCCAAGAGTTAGGGTATAAATGGGTGACTATATACTGTTATAATGCCCATTTTACAGATGAGAAAACTGATGCTTAAAGGCACATGTATAGTTTGTCTTAGGTCACACAGATACTCACTGGGAAGGATCTACATCAGCTCTTTTTAAAAACAGCCTCCACTTTTACATACAAAGGCCTATGAGCATAAATTAGTGAATAAGGTGTGCATGGGAATCTGAAGCCCAATAGGAAATAAAAGTATAAGAGCAGTTAAATCAGAAAGTCTTGAACAATAGAAAGTGGACTTCTGGGAATTCAGAGGATATTTAAAAAGCTATTTATTAATATGCTACCAGCAAATAATGTCTTACTATGTAAGGTCAATTATGGAACTCAAGAGTGATAAAAAGGGAGCTCAGCATCACCACTGAAACCTTGAGCCCCCACAGGTGACTAGAAGAATTTATTTGTTCCTTGCAAGGAAGTATTAATGGTTAACAAAGACTCACACTTGTACTGAAGAAATAGATGTATTGTAAACTGTTAGCTGTGTGTGTTAATTCTTTCATTTAGTAGTCACCTATGTAGGTAAGCCAGTGTACTTACCCACATAGTGTTCAGAATCTAAAGACAATAGAATTGACTTAAGTCTAGTAGACTGTGCGTTAACCAGATAAGTAGATGCTAAGTTTATTTGTAGTTTACATATGGCATCATTCTTTGTTAATTTGATTATAAATTTTAAAAACAGAATTTATTTCCATTGTTGTTAAAGAAGAAACATCTAGATCTGGTAGTAGATTTGATTTTTCTTAATGTATAAGTTTGGAGTTATCCATGAATGGGTCTGCCATTTACAAAGATATCTGTAACAGGGACTGTCCCAGCTTGTAGTATACTTAGGTAACCTAATTCATTCAGGCAGCTTCCTTTTTCATTTGTAAGAAATGTAGGTGTTGGCTCTTGCATTCTTTTTTAATGTTATTTTGAAAGTTATTTGTGTTCACCATTGGGTGCACCATTATTCAGTTGGTTGAATAATAAATAGCAAAGTTGTTGCTAACCTTACAGAAATAAGGGCTGTTGCAACTCCGCTTTTCTGAACTTGAGGAGCCAACTTGATTAAAGACGGGAAACTAAAGGCTCCACTTCTCTCCCTTCTTACCCCTCATTATAGCTGATCAAAGTCCTTTCTCCTATACAATCTGCCATGCCAACAGGGACTGGTTTGCATGAAATTGTACAGTGAGTGATTTGAAACTTACTAGCTGTGTTACTGTGGCAGGTTAATTCACTTCTTAAAGCCTAGGTTTCTTCATGTATAGAAGTGGGTTCAGCAGTATGTCTTTCAGGATTAGAGTAAACATTAAGTAGGATAACAGATACAAGGTGATTAATATATTATCTGGCATTAGTGTGGTGTTAAACATTGGTGTGAAGTTGTGATCCATCTGTTCCACTCTTATAGCAGTATAGCAGTTGAAATTTGGAAATTTGAAAAATTCAATATACTTAGTTTCTTTACTTATATTTAATAAGGCCCTTGAAGAGGACACATAGCCATGAGCAACACTTCTAAACCCCCTTTTCTCTCACATCCACTCAGTCCTTAGACTCCCTCCGCAGTCATAAGAAAAGAGCCTCTCATCCTTTCAGTCTCCCTTCTCTCAATTCTGGAGCACAGAATCCCAAGGAAAAACATACTTCTGGGAAGATCTGGGGAAGAAATTCAGTGGACGAAGTCAAAATTCTCTTAGTGGCTGTTAACTACTCTTTGATGGCGGTAAAATGGCCAGCATACTACTATCCAAAAACCATTTTCCCCAATCACATTTTATCAGCCCTGATGCCCTTTCAAAAATGATAATTTATTTGAACATTATATAAGGTTCTCCAGTCAGATGACAGAATTACTGGCCAATCAAGTTGAAAGGAATGATAGTCTGGATGGTCATGGAGGTAGGTAATTTTGGAGCAAGATGCTTCAAGTGCTAAGTAATAATGATAAGAAGAGTAATACTCTCTAAAACAAGATGTACATTTTTACTGCACTTTACAATTCTATGAGTGTTTTCACCAGTTATCTAATCTGATTCCCCCCAAAATCTTATAGGGTTGGTGGGGTGACCATAATTGTCTCCGTTGTAGAAAATGGGAGGCTGAATCAAAGGAGACTAGTGTGATACAAAGTGCTGCAGTGAGGGGCTTCAGGCAATCAGAGAGCCAGATGAGAGCCCTGGTTGCCAAAGGGGAAGATGGGCAGAGTACAAGTAGCAGCGGGGCAGTCTACTCTGCTATGGAGCCTGGAGAGGAGAGCATCTCACTTCTTACCAGGTATTCTTCCAAGCACTTCGTGTACACCAGAATAGCACTTTATCTGCAAAACTCATTACTTTAGGACAGAAAATTTTATTAACTCTCGCCTTTCTCCTACTTGATGTAATAACACAAATAAGTTAATCAAAGAAAAACTGTGTTCTTTTTAAAAAAACAGGAAAGATTTTCTTAGTTTGATTATTAATAACAAATAACTGTTAAATATGTCTGTTGTGGTTTTAGAGCACAAGGACACCACAGTCAAATAAGACCTTTTATCCCCAGTAAAGAGCAATGGTACATTTTACTCAATTCGTTAAATTACATAGACATTAGCCACAACATGTTGATTCAGCTTCACAGGAAATGAAAATCAATACCATCTGTGTGGATAGCCACTCCACATTACCATAGCACACACTGTAATGTGTTCATTGCAACTCAGCTCCAAAACCTCACTTCATTAGAATGACATTATTGTAAGTTTTTAAAAAGTCACTTTAATATGCATATAAAAAATCCAAATCAAGAAGTCAAGAGATTTTTGAAGCCAGGTTTCAGCAGCAACTCTCTCCAGATGCTTTGAATTTGCCTAGTGTTTGATAAATTCTAAAACTGTTATGAGATACATGTCATCAAAGGCAGTGAGACAGGGCCCAAGTACCTAGCATAGTGCCTGGCACATAGTAGGTGCTCAAACAGTATTCATTGAATTAATGAATCAGCACAAGATCTATTATCAATTTAATAACATTCCTGAGCAAAAAGGAACCTTAAAGTAAATATCCCATTGAGTCTAAGATGCACAATAATTTTGAGAAGGTGAAAAATTTTGTAATTTAGAGTCTAGGGGAAGCAAAAGTTGCTCTAGGAAAGGGAGGTATAAGTACACTAGGGTTCTGTAGGACAAAGAGTTTATTTTCAGCAGAGGAACTGACTAATTTTTTACTGTAATTATCTGGAGAGACTAGTAGGGTGGGCCTTTCTTTGACAGCTACAGAATTCCTGAGAAGGAGGGGCTTAGAGGTGACAATCTGGTTGGAAAGAGAATGAGTGGACAACTGAGGGACTTGCTCTAAAAAAGCATTTGTTTAGCCAGCACACTGACTTTCTTTAGATTGCTTATTTATTTGAAAAGCCTTAGATTGGACTGTGGGTGAGGAGGGGTTGATGGTGATTATGTAGAATTAAACATTTTCCATTTTGGAAAATATATGAATTCATGTCTAGATCTATGTGTTTGTCTACTCTCTTGTTTGTCTGCTTGTCTAGCTTTTATCTTTCTTTTCTTGTAAGTAATAGACTCAAATTGTCTGCTTTTATTGAAAATAACCTCTACTTGTATTTATTCTCTTCTATAGTCAGGGAATTTCCTGAGGGACCATCTTTGTCTTATCCATCTCCATATTCACAGCATTAGCGTAGAGCCTGGCTTCCAGTAGGTGTGAAATAAAGTTATTTGTTGCAATGAATGCCCTTGAAAATTGTAGGTGATAGGGTTGATTGTTTTCAGTATGTGTACGTATCAGGTCATAAATAAAAATCTGAAGAAAACTAGAGATAGGATCCAAAGGATTCAAGTACCAGTAGTGTACTCTACGTCATATTCTACAAGTTTTAGCGAAAGGCTCTTTTCCTTGCCTGTCTTCCTCCTAAGCTCCGAGGACCCTTCTTTGCCTCTGTAAGTTGTTTCCTGAGCCCATTTATTCTGTGGCTCACTTCTTCTACCTCAGTGACTTTCTAAATAAATTGTCTATATATTTCTGCATCTAGATATATAGAGATAGATATGTCAGACATGGGTTTTAAATTGATTTTGTGTGTGTGTAGGTTTTGATCTTTCTTTGAGGTCCTCACATTCAACTCGTGACTACTGTCACATGTATGTGTGAGATGGCTGGTGGGAAAAGGTGTCCACTTGCCTCCAGGTAATAACATGGGGCCTCATCATTTCTGGTTCTTTAATCCAAATTTCTTAACCAACTCCTTTTGAATTGGGTCTTCAGTACAGCTACAACAATTCTACAGCTTCAAAACAAAGTCATTTTTAAGCTATTTGAACATGGGGAAAGAGCTGAACCATTTCTGAAAGCACAAAGAATGTCTTTTCTTCAAATTCAAGTGACTGAAATAACTGAAAAGATTTAGTTCAAATCACAAATAAATTCACCTTTGGATTGAGACAAGGCAAGAGAAATATCAGACCCAAAGGTCAAAAGGAACAATTTAGGAGTAAGTTATAAACAGAAAATAAGGATTTAGAATGGAAAAGCTGAACTCAACAACAAGATATGGTCATGACATCTTGGTAACTATTTTCCATTATTTTTAAAAGCTCACTATATTAACCCAGGACTTTATTTTCACTGACTCTAATTGAGAGTGTTTGAATGATTCTCAATTCTCTGCTCCCTCCCTCTTTTCCTCCCTTCTCCCTCCCTGTGTGTGTGTTTAAAGGACCAGGGAATGATATTTTATACTTTGTTATACGTTGGTTCAGATAAATTTAAAGCATATAAAAATCTTGGGTCAGATCTTATCTCTCTATTCCCTGTATCTCCCTACAACATTTATTCCAAAAATTCACATTTGTTAGTGGGATTGGTCTGTGGTTGGTATGATCTCAAATTCCCAGGAGAAATTTAGAGGAACTAAATTTCCAAGTGCCCACATTTCTCCAGCCTCAATAGTTTTGATGTAAATCAATCAAAATAGCAAACTTGGAAAACAGATAAGATGATTAGATGTGCCTGTCCATAAGCAATTAGCACAGCACATTTATGATTTATTGGAAAGTGCAAGGGCAATTGAAATGGCTTCTGATATTTTTCAGTTGCGTGTCAGAGTTAAGTTTTGTTTTCTGGATCTGCAATAGTCTATAATATGATATCATCATCATTTTAAATAATGTTTAAGTGGGAGTCCTCCAACTAGGGATTTGTTCTTGTTTGAGTTGATGCTGGATTAAAATTTACTTTCCACCATCTACTTAAAAAGAGTTTCTAAAGCCATCCATCATTGTAAAAAAAGATTAATTAGAACATTAAAAAATACTTATTGATCAAGTGAACGGGGAATGCTGTAAGTTCACCATTCTTTCTACTTGACGAGTCTACACTTTGTGAGGATTATACTTTATCTCGCCTCACCGGGAGTGGGGCAGCTCTTGTCACATTGCAGTAACCTGCCACTCCGGCCTAACTGGCAGTCTCATCCACTGAAAGTCCCACAGTTGCACTCCAGGTTTTAGCAATACCAAGTGGCTCACCCTGCCGCAACTTGTCTCTGCTGGTATTCTCACTGTTCTTTCTGAAGTGTCCTACCCTTTAATCTCCAGGGAAAATCTCATTCAGCTTTGAGTCAGGACTCAAATGCTACTTCCTGTGTAAGGGCTTACCAGAGTGTCTTAGAAAACTGAACACTCTCCTCACTCCCCAGTATAGGTATTTTAAGCAATCTTCTAGTTGAATTTACTGATTGGTTTATATGTCTGGTTTCTCAGTGGACTGAAAGATTCTTGAGGGCAGGTGCCTTGTGTGTCTACATTTTTGTAACCCTAGGACCTGGCATAGTGCATTACACATGGTACATGCCTTTGAAATATTTACTGAGTAAATAAGTATATTCCTTGGTATAAACCATAAACATAACTTTATATTGCCCCTACAGCTGGTTAGATTTCTTATATTTACCTGTTTCGGGTATAATTTTCTTTATGTAAGTGACATGCCTAAAAACATTTTTAACTTGGGCAATTTAAACAAATTCTAGATCTATGCTGCATTGTCCAGTATATTAGCTCCCAGCCACATATTGCTATTTAAATTTAAATCAATGAAAATTTTTTAAAATTAAAAATTCAGTCCATTGCCAGTGTGGTTCATTCAGTTGGTTGGAGCACTGTCCCATAAACCAGATGGTTGGGGGTTCTATTCCCGGTCAGGGCACATACCTACGTTGTGGGTTTAATCCCTGGTTGGGGGGTATGTATGGGAGGTAACTCATTGATGTTTCTCTCTCACATCAATGTTTCTTTCTCACTCTCACTTCCTCTCTCTCTAAAGTCAATAAATATATTTTAAAACATTTAGTTCCAGAGTAGCATGAGCCACATTTTAATTTTTCAATAGCTACATGAGGCTAGTAGCCTCTGTATTGGACAGTGCAGAAAGAGAATATTTCTATTATTACCAGAAATTCTTTTGGACAGTGTTAACTTAGAGAAACTAACACTCTGTAGTAATGTGTCAAATTCTTCTGTAAAGTGAATAATTACATTTAAACTAAATACTTTTGTAAATCTGGATGCTAATATAGCGAGGTTATTTTAATAGTCTTAAAAGGGTTATACACTCTGATATAGCCATTTATTTAAAAATATTTTAAATAGCCTATGTTTAAATGTAAAATGTATTCAGTAAAATAAAATATTGAGGCTAATGAATAGCATGATAACCCAGGTATATTTCTTAGTACCTCTTCCATCTGAGATACCAATAAAATCATAGCAAAAAAAAAAAAAAAAAAGTTTTAAGTTCTATAGCTCCATGACATGAAGACCGTGGGACAAAGGATCATCAGTGGACAGGGAACTCAAGAAATTTCTGGAATATAAAAAAGTGAAAAAGCAAATTGGAGAGAGTGGCAGCCTATATACTATATTATACCTGGAGGGGTGTAAACGTCCAGTCTCCATACTTAGAAATTTTAGATACAAAGGAGGTCAGGAATAAATTGTGCAACAAGATGGAAAGATTTATGAAAAGTCTGTCAGTTAGAGATGGCCTACAGCTTGGCACAATAAAGGGAAAATTATCTATATTTATTTCCTGGAGGCATTTTAGAACATTAGGGATAATGAGAACATGGAAAGAGACAGAAAGGGGCACCTACAAAAGACAAAAAACAGCCTGGAAAGAAGCTTCTAATTAGTAACATTGGTTACTAAAAGATAATGGAGCAATGTTCTTGAGGTTCTTTATGCATCAGGTATGAGGGTACAATGAAGACATTTTCAGACATGTCTCATTCACAAAGTTTATCTACCATACACCCTTTCTGAGGAAGCTACCACAGAATGTTTGCACCAAAACAAGGGAATAGTAAATAAGGCACTGGTTCTTATGGTGGATTGGACTGCTGCTTCCTATTGTTCCCCTCTTCTCTGTCATCAGTGCATACATTCATGCTTTTGCCAAGTGACCCTGTACCACCTCTCACCAGAGTAGATGGGCTACATTTTCCTATTCCTTTTATGTTGGAATTGGCCATGTGATTTGCTTTGGCTAATGGAATATTAGTAGATGCAACATGAGCAGGAGCTTAAATATGCTTATTTGGCTTGTCTTGGTCTCTCTTCCACCATCTTCCATGAGAAGAGAATGCCCAGAGCTGCTGGCACTGCATGAAAGACATACAGAACAGTCTTAAACTCAACCCACAGTCTGACTTGGAGTGAGAAAAGTTAATGTTACTACTGAGATGTTGGGGTTGCCTGTTATGTAGTGTTATAGTTACATAGCGATTTTGCAGCAATAACTGATTATGGTTTTAAGAACAATATATCCAATTTGTAAGAGCAGAGACAACATATTCTGAAGTGCTAGCAGACCTGCTTTTAGTACCAGAGACCTAAAAGCAGCTGGTCTAGTTTGGAATATGAGAATTAATGACTCTTTGAGGGAAATCGCCAAGAAATAGGAAGAATCAACAGAACAGAAGGTATGCTTGAGACCTTGGGAACATAGGGAAGGCAATTGAAAGAGCACAAAAATGGAAATCCATTTCAACTGCAATATAGGAGCTCAGTAGTCATGACATTGGCCTATATAGAAAAGGTATTTTGACCCTATCACATTATTAGCTGTGCAGTGAACCATATTTATCAGATGTAATTAATTAAGCTCTACTTATAGCTTTTTTCCCCCCAATGGGTATATAGTTATATCCAAACTCACCAAATTGTATACATTAAATATAGACAGCTTTTTGTATGTCACTCATATGTCAATAAAGTACTTAAAAAGGAGAAAAAGAAAAAAAAACAGAAGAAAGAAAAACAAGAAGAGAAAAAACAAACTGGTCAAAGCCCTCAGGTCACCAAAAACCAGCTTCCTGAGCTAGAAGGACTAAAAACTGAGACCCAGCCTCAGTGTTTGGAATTTTGTAAAAATGGTTCTTTGTGGAGTCATAGCAAGAAATGGACATATTACAACTAGAGATAAAACACTGTGGTTTTCTCACTTTTTGGTTTCAAGAAACCTTAACTCTTATAGAAAGTGGGTGATCCCAGAGCTTTTTGTTTATGTGGGTTATAGCAATGAATAGTTATCTAATTAGAAATTAAAACCTACAGGATGTTTCAGTGGCCTTTTGATTTCTAGTTTGAAATATAATACTTTTTGCTTTTGAAGAGTTCGTAAAGTCTACACTTAAACAATTCTTGTTCTTTAAATTCTGAATCAATTAATCTCAAAATGATGCCATGACTTAACTGGCATCATGCTATATGAAAATATTCCATTTTGTGTAAGACACAATAAGGTAACTTATTAACATCTATGAAGTTGAGAGAAAGATAGCTTGTGCCATAGTTTAATTTCTTATTTACAGTTTTTCCCAGTTTCTTTTGCAGTAGATTCCTCCCTCCCATGAGCCAGAGAGTTCACTATATCCATTTCTGTAACTTCAAATGAAGAGGTTGTTGTGAGTTGAGAAAGCAAGTCATCTTCTCCTGCTTCTTAAGCCAATAATCCATTGTGTCTGTGACCCATATTATTTAGCGTGGGACCTGGGCATGGTTCCAGTACATCCCAGGAGGAAACCAAGCAGTCCTATTGTTTATTTGTTTGCTAACACTCTTCTTTATGTAGATCTGAGTTTCTGACCTATATCATTTTTCTTCTCTCTGAAGAAAATCTTATAATGTTTTGTGCCAGGCAGACCTACTGGTGACAAATTCCTCCAATTTTTGTCTGTCTGTGGAAGTTTTTATTTTTATTTTTTACTCTTGAAGGATAATTTCACTGGATACAGAATTCTGAGTTGGTGGTTTTGTTCTTCCCAGCTTGCTTGGTTTCTGAAGGGAAGTCTGATGTAATTCTTATCCTTGTTACTCTACAGATAAAAAAATTTTTTTTCTTTCTCTGGTCCCCTTCCAAATCTTGTGTCTCTGATTTTCTGTAGTTATAATATGATGTGCCTAAGTGTGAAGTTTTGAGTATTTGTCTAGTGTTTTCTGAGCTTCCTGGATCTATGATTTCATTTCAGTCATTATACTTATTTTTATTACAAAACTTTTAATCAAATTTAAGTTTCAAAAACAACATGTACAACTCATATATTTTAAACATAGAGTATTATAACCAATAATACTCTATAATATCTCTTCATATTTAGAATTCTTTTGCAATGTTTTTAATGATACCCTTCATGGAAATATCTATAAAAACACCTATTTTACCTTTTTATTTCTTTTTAAAAATATGCTTTATTGATTATGTTGTTACAGTTGTCCCAATTTCTTTTCCTTTTGTTGCCCTCCACCCAGTGACCCCCCTACCTCCAGTTTTCCCCCATTAGTCCATGCCCATTGGTTGTGCATATAGTTCTTCTTAACATTTTCTTATCTACTCCACTCCCTCCTACTATGCTTCTTAATTCCTGTACCATCTCCCTCCCCTTCCCACCTCCCCCCTCCCTGCTGACCTCCCTCCATAATGTTCCCCATGCCTGTAATTCTTCTTCCACTCTCATTGTCTACTTAGTTTGCCTTTGTTTCAATTCCCTAGCTTCTGTTGTTGGTTGTTCTGATATAGTTTTCATTTTAATGTTCATAGTTTTGATCCTCTTTCTCCTAAACAAGTCCCTTTAACATTTCATATAACAGTGGTTTGGATCTCATGAATTCCTTCAGTTTTACTTTGTCTTGGAAGCACTTTCTCTGCCCTTCTATTCTGAATGACAGCTTCGTTGGATAGAGTAACTGTGGCTGTAGGTTTTTGCTTTTCATTACTTTGAATATTTCTTGCCAGCCCCTTCCTGCCTGCAGAGTCTCCTTTGAGAAATCAGCTGATAGTCTTTTGGGGACCCCTTTGTACATAATTCTCTTCTTCTCTCTTGCTGCTTTTAAGATTCTCTCTTTATCCTTAATTTTTGACATTTTGATTATAATGTGTCTTGGTGTGGTTCTCCCTGGGTCCAGTTTATCTGGAACTCTCTGTACTTCCTGGATCTGTAATTCTATTTCTTTCCCCAAGTTAGGGACATTCTACTTCATTATTTTTTCACATAATTTTTTAGTTCCTACTTCTTCTTCACCTTCTGGCAATCCTATGATTCAGATGTTGGCCCACTTATAGCTGTCCCGTAGGTTTCTGAGCCTTTCCTCATTTTCCTCACTCTCGTTTTCTCTTTCTGCACTGGTTGACTGTTCCTTCCCTATGTTCCGATTTGTTTATTTGATCCCTGGTTTTCTTTCCTCACCACTTGTTTTGTATATGTTTTTGTTCATTTCAGTAGGACTAGCCTTCATTCCTTCCGTGTCTTGTTTAAGATCTGCTGTTAGATCTGTAAGCTTTCTTATAACCAGAACTCTGGACTGTGCTTCAGAAAGATTTCCTCTCTGCTGGACTGATAGATCATATATTTTCTGTCTGGTCAGCTGCATGATTGGGATCTCTATGATGATCTGTGCCATCCTGACAGTTTTGTTTTTACCTCTGCTTCTTGGGTGGGGCTGTCACACCTCCTATGCTATAGGGGGCGGAGCCATGTGTACTCGTCACTACCTGGCGACCCTTCTCACCACACTGTGGCACTTTGTGTTGAGGTGGGGGTTCAAGATGGATTTCTGCCATTCACTCTGTCCCCAAGCCCTCTGGGCCTCACAGTATGAGACAATGGGGGTCTGCCTTCCCCAGCATTGGAATCGTGAGCTGACGAGTTTCGTCTGCAGCCAGGGGTGCTCCCCAGGTGCTTCTCACTTCCCCTTACATATGGGTGTCTGTGCTTACCGCTGTCCCACTGCCATCACTGCAGCTGCTGCTGCCAGCACAGCTTGACCTTTCTGCCCCGGCTTCATCCCTCCTACCTGTCTGGGCAAGCATCACTTCTTTATAACTTCATACGTTTTACTTCCATGTAGCTTTATTTTCTGGAACTTCTGGTTATTTCTGGTTTTTCAGTAGTTGTATTTCTTCTTAGTTGTGGAGGGAGACAGAGCATGTCAGTCTAGGCCTCCATCTTGGCTGGAAGCCCTGCCTTTTTATTTCTTAATAGAGCCCAAACTCTTACAGTAGTTAATTCTGAGTCACTATTTATATTACAAGAAACACTTTTCACTATTTTGCAACAACCAACAAAGAAAGAAAAAAGACCTCCAGGCTGAAACTTGACTTACATTTATTTTAGTTGCAAAATAGCAAAAGAAAAACTGCAATTTTTCTGCTGACAAAATGCAAAAGAATCTTTAAAATCAAGTGATTCTTATGGTTTTAAAACCATAATTGTTTTTAACATTGCAATAGTTGAATGGTGGGCAGGCCATAGAAGCAAATATGAGGATGGAGAGAGGTAGTCTCTTATTCAGGTCTGTACAAAGGAAGGTCTCCTCTCTGAGCCTTGGTTTTCCATCTGTAAAATATGCCTAATGCCTGCTCTGACTGCTTCACAGGGAGAAAAAAAAAAAAAAGGAATATCACAGATTTTTGAAGCTGAATAATCCTGGGAGATCATTTTGTCCTTTTTGACAAGAAGACAGAGGCTAGATTGAGTTGAAAATTTTGCTCAAGGTCAAATATTGAGAAGACACATAGAATCATTGTATTTACATTTGGCATTGACAATACAAAGCTAATATTTTTATAACCCCAGTGAATTCTGTGTAAACTAATTATAACAGTATGAGCTTTGTGGGCCACTTACATTACAATAACATATTTATAGGACAGCAATCTCCTGCTGGTATGAAAAATGGCACTTTTTTTTTTTCCTTTTAAGTGGAATCAATCTCCATCTCCATAAACTGTCAAATAACTACATTATCAGTTCCTGTGTTTTGCCCTTTCTGATAAGTTACCAAGTTGTTGGAATATATTTTTCATAATATCTATAAGCTGAGTCAGGGTCTATGACCTGAAACTTTTAAAAGATGTAGGATTTAGCAAAACAAGTAGGAAAGATTCTCTGGACATAACAATCCCAATGGATGAAGACACTGACATATGAAATAAGTGGTGCTTTCATGACTTTACAAGCAATTTGCTATTGGAATCATCTTCTTCCAATAAGCCATTCATGTGTTCTGTCCTTCTTAGAGGTAAAAGGAAGAATCTGGACATTGAGCAGGGTATGGGGGACAGCCTTAATTTTTTATCTTTCTCACAGTTAAGTGTTTCTGAAATGTCTCCTCCTGTATTGCCACTGTTGCCAGTCTTAGTTCAGGCCATCATCACTTCTGCTTAGGTAACTAGTTTCTAGATTATATTAAGCCTCCTAATTAGCTCGCTGCCCTCACCCAATTCACTCTCCACACTGGGGCTGAGTGATCTTTATGAAACACAAACATCATCATGTTGTTCAACACCTAAGAAGCTTTTGACCTAAGGATTAAGACCAAATTCTTTAGTGTGGCTTCCTGCTCCCCACTCTGGCCTCAATGCTCTCCTTTCACACACGTTCTCACCTCCTGAACACCAGCACTTGCTCTAGTTTACTGGCCTTCACAGAGTCACCGGCTCTTCCAGAGATGCCCTTAATGTTCTGGGCTCCTCACCTGGTCAATGACAAATTAACCTTTTCTCTCCTCCGCCCCTATTTGCATCCCTGCTTTATTTTTTTTTCATTCCACAAATATTTATGGAGAACTTTCTATGTGTCCATTATTGAAGATGTATCAGTGAGCAACATAGGCAAAGCTCTGCCCTCAGGTACTCTACCTCCCTGTGTGTGTTGGGGGTGACAGAAAATGAATGTAACACAAAATAAATAATATAGCATGTTAGAAGATGATATGTGCTGTGGAAAAAAATATTAAGCTGTAAATGAAAAAGGGGAATTCAGGGAGAGATGCTTTCAATACAGTGGCCAGAGCAGGTCCCACCCAGAAGATGACATTTCAGCAAAGAGTAGGATGAGGTAACGAAGGAAGCTATTTGGATATTTGGATCAAGGGCTTTCCAGTCAGAGGGAACAGCCAATGCCAAAAGTCTGACATATTCAAAGAGCAGCAAGAAAGTTTGTGCAGCTGGAGCATCGTGAAGTGAGGAGGATTCATAGAAAAAGCAGACAGAGAGGTTCCTGCAGGACCTGACAATTGTTTAGGCCATGGTAAGGACTTCAGGTGCTGCCCTAAGAGACACGGGGAGCCCGTGAAGGTTTTTGAGCAGAGGAGTTACCTTATTTGACTTATGTTCGAAAAGGACCACTTTTTGTTGAGATAGAGTATGTGGTAGAAAGACAGGAATCAGGGAGACCAGTTAGAGGGCTATTGTAATAATGCACATGAGGTGGATGGTAGTAGCCTAGACCAGGGTGGTAGTAGGGGCTGATGAGGACTGGTCAGATTCTGGGAGTGTACAGATTTTTTTTTTTTTTTTTTTTTTTGCATTTTAAACAACTTGAAACAGGTTACCATGGAATAAAGTTGAGTCTTTGGTGTATGTGTCTAAGAATATTAACATTTGAATAGATTTATGCAGCCACCAGCACAATCAGAATATAGAGTTCTCCAAACTCCCCAAACTTCTTCAACCTAACCCTTGTCAAACATTCTGTCACTATAGTCTCATATTTTTAAGAATGTCATATAAATGGAATCATTTGTAACATTTTGAGACTAGCTTCTTTTACTTGGGACAGTGTCTTTGAGAGTCATCCAAGTTGTTGCTTGTGTCAATAGTTTGTTCCTTTTTATTAATGAGTAGTATTTCATTATATGGTTGTACCACAAACTCTTCATATATTCACCTGGTAAAGGATTGTGGGTTATTTCCAGTTTGGAGTGATTTTGAATACTGCTGCTATAAAATTAGTGTAGAGGTTTTCAAATAAACATACACTTTTATTTCTCTGGGATAAATGTTCAATAGTATAAATACTGGGTCTTATGGTAATTGCACGTTTAACTTCACAAGAAACTGCCAGACTATTTCTCAGAGGGGCTGTAACATGTTATATTCCCACTAACGATGAATGAAGGTTCCAGTTGCTTTGCATCCTTTTCTGCATTTGCTGTTGTCAGTATTTTTTATTTTAACCATTCTAATAGGTGCATAGCAGTATTTCATCATGGTTTACATTTGCATCTATTAATTTACATTTCCCTATATACCTATTAGAATGACTAATTACAGTGAATACCTTTTTTTGTGTTTATTTATATATTATATGTATATCCTCTTTGGTGAAGTGTCTATTCAAGTCTTTTGCCCATTTAAAAATAATGACTTGTTCCTTTTACTATTGTTGAACTTTGAGAGTTTGTTATATATTCTGGATGCAGGTCTCTGTCAGATATGCTGTTGCAAATATTTTCTCCTATTTTATAGCTTGTCTGTTCATTCTTAAAATTAAAATTAAATTTTAAATTCTGAGATAATTGTGTGTATATATATATGTATACATATATATATACACACACAGTTTTAAGAAGTAATATGGAAGAAACTCATATACCCTTTACATAGTTTCTCCCAATGATAACAGCTTACAAAACTGTTGTCTAACATACAGTCAGGATATTGACATTGACACAGTGAAAACACAGCATGATTCCATGACACCAGGCTCTCTTATGTTGCGCTGTTGTAGCCACACCCACTTCCTTTCTAGTCCTACCTCTTCCTTAACGGAGCAACCACTAATCTGTTCCCTATTTCCATAATTAAAAAGTGGCAAATATCTGTTATATTGACCAGTATGTTTGTCTGTTATTATGGTTATTTCTCCATCTAAAATTATCCTAAACTAATACTTAGAGATACATGCCAATTCCTCCATTCATCTATATGGAAGGACTAGTGTACAACCTTTGCAACATTATTATCCACAGTATCACTGGTAATTTAAAATTCAATGTCATTATAGATAATTAATAAAATGATACAGGAAATAAATTCTCAGTATTGTGGAATAAGGTAAGAGAAGGTACAAACATGCAAAATCCAAGTTTGCATGGAGTATGTCCCTTTCTGGGTAAACATGAAAGATCAGTGTGTGCTTGCTAATGAGTACCAGGAAATCAAATTTAATATTACTATAATTGCTATAGTTTTGTGAAGAATTTTTGCTACTTCTTAGCAGTGTCCTCTTGTTAGAAAAAATATTTTCTTGGTTCCCTGAAAAATCCAGTTTTATATTAGACTGCATAGATGGAGGATTACTGTTCAAGGGAACCAGGTGTGCCAGAGGGAGCTCTTGACATGTCAGGCCCACTGTTGAGTTCTTGTAAGATGTGAGGCGTCCAGCTAACTCTTGACAACTCACAGAAAGCAGACTGAGTAATAGAGGCAGAATGAGTAACAAATCCCTCTTGCACTTTTCTTTGAAACTATAGAAAATGTGGTAGCATGTGCAAACAAGGTTTTTAAAATATAAGTAAATTGGAGAGAGTTCAGATGAGAACAGAAAATTGTTAATGGTTTTGTACAAGTCAGCCTCTGAGGAAAAGGTGTTGGGCATATTCACTTGACATATACAAGGGTGTACATAAGAAAGATTCCAATTAACCTCGTTAGTTAATAATGAGCTCAAGCTTTAAGAAAGTCATAAAATGTAAGATATTTGAAAACAATGACATTCTAGAGACTCAAAGACAAAAATAATCCTGCAATTCTCCAACTAAATTAGAAGCTATGTATTTAGGGTTGAATGTTTTCAACACATACGAGATGAAGAATATTTAGGTTTATAGCTAAAGCCTAAATTACCTATTTGAATGCATAGGC
Organism: Furipterus horrens; assembly: GCF_987537825.1. Taxonomy (NCBI): domain Eukaryota; kingdom Metazoa; phylum Chordata; class Mammalia; order Chiroptera; family Furipteridae; genus Furipterus; species Furipterus horrens. Next base: position 29,207,058 of record NW_028327179.1, read on the forward strand.
ATTGTGTTGACAGAAACTATAGTTTGAAGGTACAACAAATACAAACTCATCCTCCCTGGGGATGATTTAAAAATCTTAGAAAGAGGCATAGAGAATAGGATAGTTAAAACAGGGACCAAATGTATTGACACATTAGTACAAACTAATCAGAAAGAAGGTTAAGTAATGAGGAAACTAAACAGCATGGAAACCATTGTGATACTGAGTGTTCCCATATAATGGCTGTGAAGACCATGCTGTGAAAGCAACACTAATCATCCACAGTAGTCTAGATTGTAGGGGAAGTCAAGAAAGAAGTATAAACCACAGCATACTGTCAAAATGAATCCTAAAAGCTGAGCATAAAGTGGGTCAAAAAATTGATCTTGACAGATGTGTCAATCAGATTAGAAGTATCTAAACAAGTGCAAAATGGAACCATAAGAAAATCACAAAAGAAAAGCTAAAAATCAAAAGGTTTTGAAAACCATACAGGATGCTGTAGAAAGTAAAGGATATTAAATACAGACCATTACAAAGGAGAAGGTTGTAGAGCTGACCAAGATTACAAAGAAAATCTCTCCACAGTGATAATAGTGAAAAGGGACACAAAGATTTGAGGATACGGGATCAGGGTATATAGTCAGGGGATTTCAAGTAAGCTCACCACATGCAGGGAATTAAAGAGAGGGTGGTTGATAGAAAAGAATAAAACATTATTAGGGCATGTCTCTTTTTGTGCCAAGTGCTATCTTCTGAATCCATACAAGTGGGTGAGTGAAGGGAAGATTTGCAGTTGGATGAAGAGCCTTTAAAAGGTACATGCGTGAAACACAGAAATCAGACCCTGGCAAAAATGCCTGTTGGGCGGTGGAGTTCACCTTCTACCTCAGTACACTGTTGCTCCTAGCAGGTGGTTGGCAAATGCTGAGTCCAGTCGGGTTCCAAGCTATTGGAACAGTCTTGTGCATAGCAGGCAATCTTTCAATTATTATATAAACTGGATGTTAATACTCATGTATGAACCATATTTGACAGACAGAAAAGAAGTTGAGGCCCTTTGGAATAACAGTAGAGAGTCTGAGCAAAGTTCTGAGGGAGTCAGTATACATTCACTATAACTGGAAGTGAAGACAAATAAAAGGCCAGGAACAGAGGAGGATACCTGAGAGAGTGGTTAAGAACTAAGGGAGTGGCCACTTCATAGGTGCCTTGGTGAAACTGTAAGTGCATAGATGTCTAGTAGAGCAGAAACCACTGTATCAACACTGACAAGGAAGTTGAAGGAAACACTCACCCTCCTGAATACTGATAAGTTCTCTATTAGCTGGCCCATGCATATTTAATATTGTCAAAGAGGATTATTATGGTGTAGTGTTTATTTAAAGTGATGGTGGGGTGGGGTCATAATGTGTATTTGTGGAATTTGTTTTGTTTTAGAAACCACTCCCCTGCCCACCTCATGCCAAAGGTACAAAACAGAACCTCTTCTACTTGGCACAGGGAGAAAACAGAGGTAAGTGGTTATGGCAGTGCACAGAGCAAACTTAAGGCAGCAAATACAGAGGGCAAGCATTCCCAGCCTGTTATGTAATCAGGACAGGATTTTCCTGAGCAAGTTGAAAAGAAGCAAACATTTTTAAGAATAATATTAATAGATAAGCCCTGCTTCAAGGGAACTTGTAGAAACTGCAGCTTCAATGATGAACAAACTCACCAATTGTCACAAGAGCCCAAACAGCAGAACCCAGAGAAAACAAGAACTTGGATCCCAGAGTATCTGCTTAAGAAGTTTCACTGTTTCTTTGGTGGAGAGGAGCACTGGAATGATCAGAGACCTCATTTGATGTAAAGCAAATCTGAAAATGATTATTCATAAATATTATATGTGTATGTATATATAGGGTGGGATAAAATTAGGTTTACAGTTATTTTTATGGGAAATAATACAATAATTAATAATCACATGAGAATAAACTGTTTCATGTACTCACAACTGTAAACCTACTTTTGCTCCACTTTGTCTTCTCTATTGGCAGCCGTCCATCTCGAGAGACGATGGTGTAGCTTCTTAAGAGTCTATCTGCACCGCCGAGAATGGCTGTGCAGTCCGACTCGGGAGTGACACGGTATGTCTCCTCCCGTGTTAAATCGACATCTTGCGATGATGCTGGAGTGTCCTCTCCAGTGAAGCTGAAGCTACAGAGCCTGGGCAGGGTGATATGGAGGGTCTGCTGTTGCCCATGCAGCAGACCCCCCCTCTCTTCGCAGCTGAAGGATCCAAGGGAAAGACGGAGTCAATACAGCTTGGCTTCAGGTGCGCCGCAGGAGTTGCCGGTGTTGACTACAACGTCAAACCGCCTTAGGGACTCCGGCTCCAGATTTTCTGTCGGGGTTTACTCCCTTAGCCTTTCCCCTGAAGAGGTATGCTGCAAGGCAGCGGAGGTTTTTTGGAGTCAGAGTTTTCCTTCTCTGATGTGCCCTGACTGGAAGATCGAACCAGCGACACTTAGCTCGCAGGCCGACGCTCAATCCACTGAGCCAAACCAGCCAGGGTACCAGGATATATTAAGCAATTATTATTGCTCCACTTTGTATATCATACATATTACAGCATATGCATAGTTCTCATTCATTAGAATGGGCATTTTTTTGTTATCTTCATAACAAGTCATCTATTGCTGGAAATAAATATCTGAACTGGACAAATTCTGATTATAGCAGTCAAAATTCTTATATGTAGAGATAGAAAAGCTCAGTACTCTATGGGTAGAACTACTAGATATACTGTGAAAACTGTGACTAAATTCACAATCTTGCCGGTGGGAGGATTTTTTGATTTTTTTTTTTTTAAGCAAAAGACAGCATATAGGTTTCTTGCGACTTTTACCTGTATTAAAAACCACTGCGATTTGAAAATTTTCCAGTCAGATTAGAGCTTATAGCAGAATTCCTCTGTTGGTCATGTCCCCACATTGCTCGGCCCCATAGACCATTATTGGCCACACGTTCCATGAAGACATGAGACATGGTCACAGACAATTGTCTTGAGTCATGTAATCACAGACTTTATTCTTAGCTATGCTTTATACTTACTATATAACAGGTGAAAAAAATCTTTTTATAAATATGTATTTAGGTTATGTATTTGTTAACTAGATATAAGAAATTTGACTTCTCCCAGCCTTGGAAAGCTTCAGTCAAGGGTAATAGGTAAAAATAAAGCACTTTTAAATATAACAAAAACAACCATAATGATAACAGAAATAGCAATGTGCCAAAAATGAAAATAAAACCAAAGAGAGTATTGTAACACTATATTTTTAGAAACTACAATAGAGAGGAAAATTCACTTTTTTTCCTCTAAGTGAGGAGGGATATTTCAAACTTAAAACTATGGATGCTTCCCCCAAGAGAGTGTCCCATGACTTGCAGGTTTAAAGGTTTCCTAAGTTTTTATATTAGCAATAGTAACTAAAACACATCAAAGCCCGATCTTGCCAAATTAGGTGATTCTACATGTATCTGCTGAATATTTTTTTCTGAACGGGGCAGTTCAATGGCAATTTAAAAACTGTGTCTTCCAAAATGTGTCACAACACTAAGTTGATTTATTATTTCATATTAAAGGAGTGTAATTTATCTGGTCCCTTTAACATGCTTGTTAATATATGGCAAACACTGTTGATGTGAGTCATAAAAATGTAATAATAACATCATGACTTCATTTTCTACACTTGTGTACATTATTTATTAAATTTAGGTTTCTAGATATAGTCATACCCACTTATAATGTTTTAAATATAATAAATATTAGGTAACACAGAATCTAACTGACTTCCCTGACTGGAAAACCCATCCTCAATTGGGGAAAAACATCTAACACTAATAATGATAATATAAGCCTCATGTGATCTGATTAGCTGACAATAAGCCTCATATGATCTAATTAGCTGACAATTCTGATCTTAAATATTGTCACATTAAGCCATAATACTTATTCATGTCCCTTCAACTTTGAATTTTGTTAGTTTTCCCATTTATAAGATCCTCTAGAATTTGTAAAAGGTGATGGGGAAAAGCACATTGTCACAAGGAATCAGAATATTAATTAATTAATAGCCTTCTTTTGTTCCCAGAAAACTTGAGGAAAATCACAAAGATAGACATAGCAAGACAACACAATTTACTGCGAGAGCCACAACGAAAAGATATAAACAGATGACAAAATGAACTGGAAACCAGACCATTCACTGTTAAGCCCTATTTTATTGTGAAAGATGGGTTTCAAGTTAGTTAGGTCCCATGCCTTTGAATGGCCTGTGCAATGAAGAAAATGCCCTCAGCTTGTGTGCCTCAGGGTCTTTATGGTAAATGTAAATAAATTGTCTCAGAGAAACACAGCTACTTTACATACTAAGACTAGAAAGAAGTTTTTCAAAGAGTCTGCATAGAAATTGTCCTGAATAACATGCCTTTATCAATTCCAGGAACAAGTTTCTTAGAACTGTTGCTTAAAACAACCAATGGAACCAATTTAGTAAAAGCAATTTTATAGGGTAGATGAGGAATAGGAATTAGTTTACCAGGATCTACTCTCTTGTCCTGTGAAGGTTTACAAAAATAATTGCTATATAAATGTAAGTATGTAAATTCTCACTAATGAAAGTCTCATAAAATAAAAACACAACAGTTCCTATGCATATCAGTTATATTTACTATTCATTTTAAAACAGTAAGTGCAACCATTATTATTTTTTATTGAAAGGCTCAAATACAAGTTTTGGCTTTTCATATATTATCTGATTGTAAAGAATTATTTCTAAATGCCTTAAAAATAAAGAACATAGAGTTCTGGTGACTCTCCTTAATTAAAAAAAAAATCATCTCAGTTTTCCTAAATGTAAAGAGAGTTAGGATTAGGTTAAATGATCTTTAAGGATTTTTACTTCAAACATTTAATGGATCCAATATATGTCATGATGTCACTTTCTTTCTTTCTTTCTTTCTTTCTTCTTTCTTTCTTTCTTTCTTTCTTTCTTTCTTTCTTTCTTTCTTTCTTTCTTTCTTTCTTCCTTTCTTTTAAGCGAAGAACATTTCTTATTTGCTCAGAAGCCTCAAAAGGCAAAGGAAAAAATCAGTATATTGATCCCTGCAATGGATTCCAATGTTATCCTAGCTTCAGAAGGTGTCCAGTTACAGAGAAACATTTTAGTAATCGTAAGGTTCAGACAGACCTTATGTGACCCTATTCATTCCTGACCAGCAAATAGTTTTTGTTTAACTTCGAAAGAAACCAGACAAACTCTGCAAGGTTACTTGTAATCATGACACCATTCTTAGAATTGCCATGTGCTGGGAACATGCCTTCTTGCTTCCTCCCTCTATCTACAGTATAAATCTGAAGGACTTTGTTATGGCTCTTATACTTGGCACATCTTAGGCCTATTTAGAACATCAACACCATCAATCACAAAATATGGGGCCGACCAGCTGGATGAACCCTGGCTATCATGCAGGGGTTATTTGTCATCTGGGCATGTCTGTTTGGTATATAACACTCCTTCAGTCCCAGAACAATTTTCCCCCTCCAAAAATATTCTCTTTGATTCAGGAAACATGTGATTAATAAAGGACAAGGGTTTAAAGCCAGAGGTCAAGGCTAAAAGTCTTAACCAAACAAGTGCATTGCTTACTAACGTTTGCATCAGCAGTCAAAAATTTCCTTGAAGAGCTCCTGCACTGAAGAAACACATCTATTCTTAAATGCCATAAATTTCAAGGAACCGCAGCAACTATGTTCATCTTGAGGGATTTATTTTAAAATAATGTTGCACATCTGAGAAATGTTTTGCTGCAGAATAATAACACTACATCAAGCATTTAAAAGGCCCATTACAAACATTTACAATTTAATATAAGAAGTTAAACTTGAACACACATAGTTTAACCAATATGATATATAAAGAAAATTTGTACTATAACATCAGAACATTTACATTAGAAGTAACTTGTTTTCAAAGGTGTCTATTTATACTAAAATGGATTTAAAAGCAACACTCCTTGTTCATACTTTTTGTCCTATTTATATGCCATCTACAATACTTTATGGTATTTTCCATTAGACAGTCTTTCTTTTATCCATGTTTCCCCTTCTTCCACCAAAAGAACCTTGTTTCATATTTATAGACTACTGGGTTTTCTTCTTTTTGGGCAATTATTATAGTTCTATTCTGTAATAATATTATTTGATATTTATGAATTGTTTTTATGTATGTGATGACAGGAAAAAAGCAATTGTTGGTCAAGCTTTACAATTATCTTAACATTGACTTAACTGAGAGTGACTCCATTGTTTATTTTACTAGAATTCTAAAGGGGGGCCACAAACTCCTGTTGGATATCTAAATAGAGTTTCTCAGAAGAAAAGTGATAAGTAGATTGTATTATAGTGTTGATGATGTTACAAGGCCTAAGGAGCACATGTCAGTCATCACTTTATTCAACTTGTACAAACTTCTCAGTTCTCACACACACGCCACCTGAGGTAACCAGACTTGCTGGAACTCAGTTTTCTTTACCTCTCTGCCAAATGCCAAAGGAATAAAAATAGAAACTCAGTACAAAACATACATATTAAAAATATGTTTCCATTGAAATCCATACTGGCAATATATTTGTCTCATAGATCTCCTTAATATCACAACCTGGAGGAATGAAGAGGCTTTTGATATCATCTGGTCTGATTTCTCTTTCTATTGCTGTAGAAACTGAGCCTTCAGAGGGGAAGTAGCAGAGGTGAGACTAGAACCCTGGCCTCCCATTTACCTGTACTGGGTCCAATGTGTCACAGTATAAATCATTCTATGGCTCAACTGTTGGTGCATAATATTTGGGTAAATCTAACTTGCTCACAGTTAGGTCATCCGTTACTCCACTACTTATGCTAATATGATAACACTGTGCGTTTGACTATTGATGGGGTCTTCTTGGCACTGTACCTACATAATGTTTTCAGTTAGCTCAGTTGACCCTGTTAAACAATGACAATGTGTGTGAGGCCCGAGTTTGTTAGCATTTATTGTTACAAAAATAGGGTTACTGACCTTGTCATATTTAACAACATTGAGCAGACACAGCAATGTAGATCCTGAGGGTGAATAAAGAATTTCCAGTGGTGATGTAAGAACTATGCTAATTAGTTTCTCCCTTCATTCTGCTTCTAGGCACTGAATAACTGTATAGTTTGGCTAGAAGACTCACTAAGTCCTGAACTAATAAAACCCAAGAACTTTTATAAATAATAATAAAAATGTGTTTCAACATGCCATTTCCCTTAAGTTCAAGAGTGGCTTATGCAGAACAGTGTGCCTGGGGTGATCACTCTATTTTTGTTTTTGCATCCCAGCCCATAATAGAATTGAAACAACAATTTAGACTCACCACCTTCCCCCCAGAAGCATACAAATAATCATCTATTAATTTATATTGCCTCAAAATCATTTTTTTTAAGAAAGAGTTTTTTAAAAATGCTACCACACTGTGACTAAGGTGAGAACTGTATGTGAGACCTGGTTTACGTATGTACGCATTTGGATATGGGTATTCTTGCCTCAGTAGAAAAACAAGCTAAGTTAATTTTTAACAATGCAATATTGCCTTGGTACATCTTGTTCTCTCTTTCCCTCGGGGTCTTACACGAATGAATCAGAAAATTGCTCCCTTATGTTAAGCTTGAGTCTGCACCTGTGTTAAATTCACATGGAACTGGAATTGCGGGGGTGGGGGTGGGGATAAATGTCAGCAAAACTAATAGGATGATATATCTGAGTTTGAATTCTCAAATGGACTAGCTAATGCAGAGACCATCAACGGGAACGTTTTTGTAGGCATATTGTTTCACATCTAAAACTGAAATTAGGATATATAATCATGTTGATCAGCTGTCCTCAGTGTCTAAGTTTATGATTAGAAGCATCTGGCTCCAGATTTTAGGAAACTCAGATTATCAGGCATTCTGGAAGTTTTGGCATGCCAACATTTTACTTTACCTTGTTTGGATATCCTGGATCACTTTCCAAGTATTAAAACAATCCCTGTTTCAGACATGTTAAGAGAGATCACAAAACGTAAGCAAGTCATTGAAGCAAATATAAAAAGCAATAAAGAGTTGAAAGAAAGGGAGAGATTAATGACCTCTGGATTTGCAAAAACAAGCAGAGTTTTTGATGTTCTAGACAAGTGGGTGAGTGGGAGGTGGAGAAAGCACAAGTCAGTATAAAAGTGAGAGGAATATAGTGAGGAAAACAGATATGTGGGCAGAGTTGTGTCCTCATTCTGAGATGGCTCTTCATTCATGAATGGAAGTCGTTGGAACAAGTCATTCCACCTCACAGTGAAGCAAACTTGATTATAAAATTTCACATCTGCTCAATTTATATTGTGCATTAGGGCATTGATGTTTGAAGGCAATATTGGCAGACATTTGAGCTGCATTCTGGATAAAGACATCTGTCTCTTTGAAAGACTGCTATCAGAACAGGAAAAAATGAGTAAGAAGTTTGGGGCTCTGAGACTAAGACACCTCAGTTTTATCAGCCATGAAGCACACCCTAAAGGAGGGCGATTATTTGCATATTGCAAAGGAGACTGGTTAAAATCCAATCTATTGAATCCAGATGTGGGTTTCTTCTGTGATTTTTTTATTTTTAAGTGAGGGTTGCCAAAACTTCATGGGAGCAGAGACCACAAGCTAACATAAGCCAAAGGACTCTCAAAGTACAAGGAACATTTTTGGCTTATGGGAAATCTTACTCCTTTAAGCTTCGTGGCTGAAATAATAGAATAAACTGGTCTATGATAAATTAGAGGATATTTACAATTGGCTGGCCCTTGGCTAAACAAAATCTTCCAAAAATAACTCTGCAAGAAGCGTTCCTGATAGGATGTTCAATCACCTATTTAGAGAACACAACTGGTAGTTTATGCTCTCTTGTCAGGAAGTAAACGCCAGGAAAACAATCTGTGAAAATCTTTCTCCTGGTACATGGGGGTAATGAATGGAATTTGAATAAAATGTCAAAGGTGTGTTTTTAAAAAGTGTAAGTGTTCATAGAAATGTCACACCTCTTCAGAAACTAACAGGAGCAGGATGACAGCTGGGATATGGGAAGGTTAGGGGTGGAGGGAATTGAGCAGAAAGGAGAAAGGACTCATGGACATGGTCAACAGTGTGGTGATTACGGGGGTGGTGGGAAGAGCGGTTATGGGACTAAATAATAATGGAAAAAATGCAATAAATATTAAATTTAAAAAGAACCTAACTGGAAAGTCCTTTAATTTTAGAAATTGATTAGTTTAAAAATATTAGAAAATAATTTTGTATGGGAATTCTGTTGTTCTAGTGTTTTCTTTTCAAATGAGACTAATTTTGACCAGTCAAAAATCTTACCTTTCCTTTGGGACCAGGATTCTTGAAATAATTACTGAGAACTAGAATAAGTAGCAGTATGAGTAAAATCATTTTTGTTTTAGTTTATTTTCTAACTGTATTGAACACTTGAGAGTAAGTCAAAGAAATAATTTTTCCACAGCATTATCGTTCTGACAAATCAATGTGTTTTCATATTTCTATGTTCTCTTCAACTATGTAGTAATACATTTTTTTAGGATATTACAGGTGTGCTAGAAAGGATAGTTTTCCCCTAAATAATAATTTATTGGAAGCCTTTCCATTCGACTGTTTAAATATCCTAGAATGTCTTAGATTTATGAAGTTTAATTTATGTATTTGTTAAGCAGGCTACTTATTATTTCATAAGAAAATTTTTTATTTGTGTTAAACTTGAATCTCAAATAAAACCCAGAATTTGTTTAAAATCCTTTTGGAGCTTTGGCTTTCTCCTGTACTTGTTTTAGATCACTTAGTGCTACTTAAAAAATGTACAACCAAATTTGAGAATAAGAAACTTAGATATCAGAAAAGTTCTAACTTAGAATAAATGGAATCCATTCCAATTCCATTGAATTGAAGTCAATCCTGAACTTATTTTCATTGTGATAGGTATCATAAGGGACACACAATAAGACTGGTTTACCTGTCTCCTATGGCCTTCTGCTATATAGACACATCCCTGGGCTGAACTCAGGCAGAGTTTAATACAGAAACAAGCAAAGCCCTTGAAAAACTTCTACCCAAGGGAATGGAAAAATTATTCCAAAAGCAAGGGTTTCTTGGAGCAAGAGGAAATTAAACTGAGCCTCGTAAGATGGGTTGGCATGATTTACTTTTGTTTAGATCCTTTGATAAACTAATCTTGATAAATGAAATAAGTCCTCTGAAGGCAGTGAACTATGCAAGTGTGATTTGAAGCTTCCTTTAACGAGTGGACAGAGAGAGAGAGAGATCTCTTTCTGAACTCTGGCCCTGTGTCTCGTAAGCCTTTCTTCAGCTATTTAGCAGTGAGCAAAGCGGCTTCATGGGCAGGTGATCAGTGCATTTGCACAGGACATTGAATGCAGAAGAGCCTTGTACTTGGGGTTTAATGCTTAGCAGTTATGGTCCAGAAACTCTTCTTAAAAAAATTATTTGTTTGTTTGTTTATTTATTTATTTTTAGAGAGAGGGGAAAGGAGAAAGAGAGGGAGAAAAACATAACTGTGTGGTTGCCTCTCACTCACGGCCCCCAACTGGGGACCTGACGTGCAACCTAGTGATGTGCCCTGACTGGGAATCGAACCAGTGACACTTGGCTCGCAGGCCAATGCTCAATCCACGAGCCACAGCACCCAGGGCCAGAAACTCTTAATAATTGAATCTTTGTAGGTAAAGTCCAATAGGACAATGGAGCATGTGCTGGGGTCTTGAAGCCTAGGCTTACCTGTTGCCCCATGTCTTGCCACCTTCTTACCTCCCTGGACAGGGCTCTTAGTCCTCCCATACTCCCCAACACCTGGAGCTGCACACTCTGCCTGACCTCCCTCACCCCATCTCCACCCTGCACATAGAAAAGAAGTCACCCCCTTCCTGGTGGGCAAGCAAGTTGCATCAACAAGGGAAGGGAGGCCTGTGTTCCATATGTTAAAGCCCTAATTCTCAGTCCCTCCAAATGTGGCTGAATTTGAAGACAGGACCTTTAAAGAGATGGTTATGTTAAACTGAGGTTGTCAGGGTGGGCCCTAATCCAATTTGACTTATTTCTTTTTAAAATATATTTTATTGATTATGCTATTACATTTGTCCCAATGCTTTCCCCTTTGCCTCCCTCTTCCCAGTACCCTCATTCTCTCCAGCAATTCCCCTGCTTAGTTCATGTCCATGGGTCATGCATATAGGTTCTTTGGCTACTCCATTTCCTATACTATTCTTAACATCTCCTGGTCTATTTTGTACCTACAAGTTATGCTTCTTAATCCCTGCACCATTTCCTCCATTCTCCCCCTTTCCCCTCCCTGCTGATAACCCTGAAAATGATCTCCATATATATGATTCTGTTCCTGTTCTGGTTGTTTGCTATAAGTCCAGGAAGCACAGAGAGTTCCAAACAAGTTGAGCCCAAAGAGGATCACACCAAGACACATCATAATTAAAATGTTAACGGTTAAAGATAAAGAGAGAATCTTAAAAGCAGCAAGAGAAAAGAAGAGAGTTACCTACAAAGGAGTTCCCAAACTGTCAGCTTATTTCTCAAAAGAAACTCTGCAGGCAAGAAGGGACTGGCAAGAACTGTTCAAAGTGGTGAAAAGCAAGGACCTACAACCTAGATTACTCTATCCAACAAAGCATTCATTTGGAATGGAAGGGCAGATAAAGTGCTTCCCAGACAAGGTAAAGCTAAAGGAGTTCATCATCATCAAGCCATTATTACATGTAATGTTAATGGGACTTATTTAAGAAAAAGAAGATCAAAACTATGAACACTAAGATGGCAACAAATTCACAACTATCAGCAACTGAATCTAAAAAAACAAACTAACTAATCTGACTATAAGAAGAGAACATTTGGATACACACATTGACACCAGGAATGGGCTTACACAGAGAAAAGACCTCGGGAGACCTCGGAACAAACAAAGCAACCAATACCCTGACCTTGTACTTTTAGACTGGATAACTGTGAGTAAATAAATTTCTGTTGTTCAAGTCACCCATGCAGTGGTGGCAGTCCTAGAAAACCAATATATCCACTAAGACCCTGATATATTAATACATCAATCTTGTGCTTGTCTAAAAAGTATAACACGATTCTACCAACTATTACAAAAATGAAGAGCTTATCTATAAAAGCCCATTGGATGGGACTTGAAAATTCCATAGGACAGAATTCCTACAACACCGTCATCGTCAGTCGTCGTCGTCAACACCAGGATGATGACAACACCAGGATAGAAGAATAAGAAAGAGAAAATAGAATGGGGAAAAAAGAAAAAATTTTGAACAATGTAGGTAAGAAACCATTTAGCTGCTCTCACTTTTTTATATATAAACAATATGTGAATAATACATGTTTATTGTAAAAACATTTTTTATATAGTGGGTCTGCCAGAAGCTTGTTAATGCTCAGATTTCCAAAAGAGATTTTATTTATTTATTTTTAGAGAGAGGGGAAGAGAGGGAGAAAGAGAGGAAGAAAAACATCATTGGTGAGAGAGAGAAACATTGATTCGTTGCCTTTCCCACTTGCCTCCACTGGGGACCACACCTGAAACCCAGACATGTGCCCTGACTGGGAATTAAACCAGTGACCTTTCAGTTTGCGGAACAACACCCAACACACTGAGCCATATCAGTCAGGGCTGTATCTTTCTTTACCTCTTCATTTCCCATCTCAATTCCCACCTCAGAGGTAATTACTGATTGGTATATTGTCTTAGATTATTTTAAAAATGAATTTAAGGATATATGTATAATATTTTTATATGTGCTTAATTTTGATTATAAAATACATGTTATATAATATGTATATTTTGTAATGTTTTGCCATTTAGCAACACCAGTTAGAAATTTTTCCATTATCTACCACATATCTTTATCTTATGTAATATATGATGAAATTCAGGGAACTGCACAGTATGGATGCTGTATCATTTATTTAACCATCTCCTTACTAATATGTATTCAGGATGTTTCCAGTTTCTTAGGATTACAAAAAATACTGCAATGACCATTTTTGTACATATATATTTATGACATTTAGATTTCTTATCAGTGTATTTCTTAATCACTCCTCTTGTTCCATTTTTACTTCTGGATTCCATTTTGGAATGTAAAGCTAAGATAGTCTTTTCTTACCCAAATTAACTATGTAAAAATAAGCCGAGATGCTTTTTCTTTAATGCCTATATAACTAGGTTTATATATGATTTCCTGTTCCCTTGGTAGAGCACAAAGAAAGTGCTTTAACTGTTAAAGCCACACAGCATGCCACACCTGGAGTCAAGAGCATGTAGTCCACAGAGGGAAGCTTAAGCTGTTGAACTTAATACACAAACTCTCTGTGCTTTCAGGTGGAAAGACAATACAGCTTTGAGCTGGGGCCTCAGTGTCTTTCCTACTGTGCCAACTCAGGGCGACACTTAGGATTCTTACTAGGATGGACATGCATGCATAGTGTTTACTACTGAGGAAGTATAAGAATACCCTGATAAAAGCTGGGCAGTTCTCGATTTTGATGCTCCAGTTCAAGGGCCCCATCCAGTGAATAATGGTTCCTTATGTTAAGGCTGCCTAAAGCAAGTAGTGAGACTTGCCCAAGAATAGCCAAGTTAGTTTTACTGTGATTCCATAAATACAGTCTTTTGGTTAAAGAAATAAATACCTGGAATGATTTATTCTAATAGCCTAATGGATGAAGAGGCCCACATATTAAAGAATAGTATTTAAAAACTTAAGCATTTCAAGATGGGTTGAATGTATTTCTATCACTAGACCTTGGGCCTTCCTTCCTAAGTCTAAAAGCATTTTGAACCCCTTCTAGTGTCTGAAACCTTCCAGTCTCTTTTCTCTTTGGCAGAATTTCATGCCTCTTGGCTTCAGACAGCAATTTGCTGAGAAAGCTTGCCATTTTGGCTTACTTCACCTTTATTTCTTATTTCCTCTGTCCACTCAGGCTTCAAAAACCTCTGGTGAGCTGTTTATTTTAATTATTCCAGCTTGGACTTCATCTGGTATCAGGTTTTCCCACTTCTGAGCATCCACAGGGTCTGCATCTTCCCTATTAGGAGAATCTTTCTATTTTTGGAAAAATGCATTTCCTTACCTCCAGTCTGTGGCTCCCATAGCTAGGGTTGGGGGTGGGGCTAAAATGGAAACTGGCAGTGGTCTTGGGCATCTGATTCTGAGCCACATCTACTGCATTTAAAGAAAAACTAAAATTTCCTACATGGCACCCAACAGAGCAAAGAAATTCTCAGACCCAAATGCACAGACCAGCTACTGATGTGAGCACAAGACCTCAGCAGTCTGGGACTAGGTCGCCTCTAGGATTCTCAAGACTTTGGAGGAATAGTGGGTTGGCACCCCTTTTCTCTGCCCTTTGTCATTTTCTATCACATCTTTTAGATCATTAGCATATGCTGGCAAATTAAGCTACCAGGTAACTTGAGGACAGTGTCCAGTATTTGAGAACATGGTTTAGGTCAAGGCACTATCATGAATAGATCAGTTCCCTGGGGTGGCCTGGGTTGCTACTTACCAAATAATTAAGCATGTGATTCTGGGTTTCTCTAGGCTATCCATGGAAACCAGATTCATTTTACATAGACATATTTATTTACTAAGGAAATAACTGTTAGCATCTTAATTAATAACATTCTTTGTATTTAATTGTTTTACTATGAAAATATTTTAGCAAAAGCTACTGTTACTAGCTTGAACCCTGTTTAACCTAAGAACTACCTTTCTCAGTAGAGGCCATCATAAGTTGACACAACCTGGCCACTTACAAGTTTGATCTGATAGAATCAAAAGTTTCTACCATGAAAATATCAAGCACCTTGGTTTTAAACTTGAATTTGAAATTGACGAAGATATAGGCTTTACAAGTCTCACAAGATAATGCATGAAGTGCATCACTTAGACCTCCTCAGTTGTCATGGAGCACGAGTCCTATCTGCTACTTTTAAGACAAAATTACCTTTAAAGTAGACCAACTATCTGTCTGGTCCATGTGAGACTGTCCAGCTTGGGCATTCTGAAGAGTGGTCTGTCAATTACACAAAAGGAAAAGACTCTGAAGATTATTTTAAGTGTGATGGTTTGTTTCAGTTGGAAGTTTCCTACTACTGTGTTCTTTAAAAATCCTCATATATTTTTAAATTTATTTAAAATTCAAAGTTTCTATTTCTCATTTCTATCACTGCTTTAATTAGGCATAAGAGATTGAAATTAGGTATCATAGAATAACTTTGCATGTTGAGACTAACAATACTGCAATTTATTCCACATGATCATTTTCCTCCGTACCTGTCTGAGCCACCAGACATAAATGAATATGCAAATAACAGACTTTCTGGGTTTTTAGAATCTGAGATAAGAAAATTAGTCACCTAGTTCCAAGACTTATGAACTAACCCAAGTGTAGAAGTCTCTATTTTGTGCCTAATGACTGAAAAGCAAGTTTTGTGTGCTGCTGAAGAAGCACTCCATAAAATAACTGGTGTGGATTAAAAAAAGAAATGAAAGTATATGTCATAAACTATTTGCATATGATAATTTCATAAAACATTCCCCTTGAGAAATACCTGAGTGAATTTAATTCACAATCAGTAGGAACCCAGTGGGAATGTGTTCATTAAAATAAATAATCCAAAATTATTCTTGAGCTGTGAAATTTGTTTATTGCCTTAACTGAAGTGTGTATCAAACATAAGTGCATTAGCATTAGCTGTGGGTTGGGGAGTCAGGCACAGCCTTCACCTCTAGCATTTTTTCTTCCATTCTTCTGCTTATATTTCTTGGCAAAAGGTTCAAGCCACAAAAGGGTTAGTCCCAATACCATGTGTGTTTTGTGTAGTCATGGGCATTGCTGCTTTTCAAAAGGTGCATCAGAGGTCCAGTTGAGAACTGAGTAAGAGTTTGTTAATTTTTAAAATTACTTTAAAATTCAGTACCTTCATAGGTGAAGAGCAATGAGTATTTTTAGTCACAGAAATAAAGAGCCTGTCTTTCCACTAAGAAAGTCCCAGGGCTGATGACCAATCTTCAAATTATCCATACCTATCCGTACCTACATGTATGGAAGTCTTATTCATTAAACACTTTATACTTGGTGTTGGGCTACAAAGAACCTGACGTTTGTTGCTTCATTGAATTCTCACAACAATTCTGTAAGTGATGTATAACTGTCCTCATCTGAGAGGTAAGAAGAGAGGCTCAGAAAAGCTAAGTTCCTGCCTATGGTCTTGCAGCTATAAATTGGCAGAAGCCAGATTTAAACGTAGGTGTGTCTGGATTCCAGAGCCAGTGTTCTTAGCTATAATACCCTCTTTCTTTCCTTGCACTCTTCTTGGAGTGCATAATTCTCTTTCTAGAAATCTTTCTCTTGCTTATCCTTTCCCCTTCAAAGTCCATCCTAATCTAACCAGATTTCACCTGTATAAAAATGTTGCTGGCTGGAGGTCTCATAGTAAAAATCTTGTGGGCCTTAGAGTTGAATGGCTTTATAAAGGGTGGATGGATGGATGGAGCATGGATAACCAGACTTGTTTTTTTGGAACCAAGTTGTGAGGAGTTGCGTAGAGATTTTGCTACATTCACAAGTACTGACTAAACAAAGAACAGTCATGGAAGATAATAAATAGCTCCTTCAAAATGTCAATGGGAAATTCCACCAACAGTGAGTGGTCCCATTAAAAGACCCTGAACTGAAAGAAAACAATCTCCATAGAGTTGGCATATTGTAACGGTTAAGAGGGTGACTTTTGAAGCCAGAATGCCTGGGTTTAAATCCTAATACTAATGTGTGATCTTGGACAAGTTATTTATCCCTCTGTGCCTTCATTTCCTAATTTGTAAAATAGGCATAATTGTACCTACTTTGTGGGGCAGTTGGGGACTGTTGTAAGGAATATGAATATATATACTCAGTGCCTGTCACACATTATACACTATTTAAGTATTTGCTAGTATTAGTCATAGTATAATGCTTTACACTTGACCACCCATTTCTCCTGATATCTGACTTTGGTCCTAGGTGCCTGGTACTCACTTGACGTATAATGCCTAATACCTCCTTAGTAGTTGCTGGGTAAATTTTACTCAATCCCTCTGCTATCACAACCCAAACACCCCAATCTCAGACTGAATTTTTGGCTGATTTTTAAATATCTGGTGATAAATTTCTCTCCATGTCCAAACCGAAAATAAACACCTGACTTCAAACTGTCTAAGGGCTGGAATATTTCTCCTCTATGAAGGATAAAGAAAAACATAATAATAAAGATAGAAAACAAGGAAGGAAGGAAAGAAGGAATAAAAGAGAGAGCAAGGAAGGGAGGAAGAGACAAAGAGAAAGGAAGGAAGGAAGGGAGGAAGGAAGAAGGAAAGAAAGAAGTAGAGGAAAAGAGGAAGAGAAGAAGGGAGGAAAAAAAAATAATGCTGGAAGGCAACAAAGCAGGGAGCCTGAAAGGGGAGAGGAGAGGCTAAAGCACAGTCAAGTTTCAGTAACAGCCTTTAATGTAAGATGCTCAGAAACACACACTACTTATAAGTGAGATTACCTATGTGTTTCCACAATGAGGCCCACCTAGTTATTACAAGAGTCTAAAAGGGAAACCAACACCTCTGAATCAAGACATTAATCTTTCTTCTTGTTATTCCTAGAAGGTTCTTCTCCAAATCATATACTTCCATTCAATTTAATAAAAGAACTGGAGACTTTATTGAACAAACTTGATTTTAGAAATATAAGGAATCATCTAAATTTTCCACTTGGAAGCTCTGGAAGCATCAGAAAATATATCTTAGGTGCTTTACTCTTATTATAATTTAGTTAAATTCAACACAGTGAAAAGCTCTCTAAGGAAATTTCATTAACATATTTTTGTAAATATGATTGTCCATGAATTAATGGAAAACTATATTTAGAACAATTTCACTAAAAGGTTTTCTTTTCTGCTAGTGTCTGTTATAAATATAGGTAGCAAAAATTTAAAAAGATGAAAAATAGTCTCTTTTAAGATAATTGTATGACAAGGACTTACATTTAATTTCTATAAGACTGCACAAAGAAGCTTCCTCATTTAATTTATGTCTCCATATTGTAGCTTTACTAAATCATGTAAAAAAGTAACATCACTAATTACACAAGTGAAAGGAGGCAAAGAAAAAAGACTGTATCCTTTCATTAACTTACAAAAATACAATTAGTAATTATTAGTGATTTCCTGGAGAAAGTCCAGAGCTGAATTAAAAATATCACTAACCACAGAGATCTTCCTTGACTCTTTAGGGGAAAAAAAAAAAATCACTGCCAGGAAGCTGATCTGTTGTAGTTGATTTTAAAACATTAAAGGGCTAATTCATAAAGCAGCCACACAACATTTGTAAAGCTTTTAATTTTCTTTTGTGCTCTCTGGGGAACATGAAGAATGTTCCTCTTTCTAAGTAAAATGACCTGTAACATTTAGTCTAGAGTGAAAATGGTTATTTCTTCATTCAGAAGTCATGGATATTTTCTCCCCAAATTGAGTTAGTTTAAAAAAAAGGCATATTTTCTATTTCAATTTTGGCATAACTTACTTTAATGGGCAACATATTTATGCTGATTCCAGAAAGATGGAAACAAATTTCCTAAAAATATCTAGAATTTCTAGGTCTATTTATACTACTTGTGTCAAATATTATTCAGCATCTTGCCATCTAAATATGTTTAAATTATTAAAATGAGCTGCTAAGTTCAACTTGTTGGGGTTATAGAGACAGTCTCCTGGATACCCAGTAGGTCCTTCCATGTTGATGTTATGGGACTGTCCCCCCTTGAGTCCCTGTTTGAAGAGACGTTCAGTACCAATCTTCCACTGGGTATGGTATGGTGAGGGATGAACTCTTCCTGTTAAACATATGGCTCTTTGAAGGCAGGTGTGTTTTGACTGGGAAGAAGCAGGGTCAGCAGAGCTCTGCTGGCATCAGGCAGAAGGGGAAGGAGGCCCAGTTTGGGGAGCATTTGGAGCAGGACCTCAGGGGAATCCTCTCACTCATACTCATCTGCTTGCTATTTATGCACAATTTCAACCTGTTTGATGATTGCTTTCCCTTTTCTCTCTCTCTCTCTCCTTTTTTTTTTTTGTAAAAACAGTAAATTTAGTGTTGGGAAACCGCTGAACAAACTATAAAATTTAGTCAACTCTTGATTTTTCAGAATGCAGGTGACCTGATTTGCTTTTTCTCTGGCATCAGGTTTTAGTCTCAGGTTCTAATCTATTTTCAGTCCACTTCCCTTCTGTTGGGGATTAAAAACTTAATTTAAGGTTAGACCAGTAATTGTCAGGAAGTTAGTCTTCTACTCAAAGAGAGAGCGAGAGCATGCATGAGTCAGTGAGAGAGAGAGAGAGAGAGAGAGAGAGAGAGAGAGAAGAATGGGACAGGATGTCCTCTTTATACCCTTCACCCATTTGCTACCCTCACCTCTTTGAGGAGGAGTCATTTAGTCAGCTCTGCTGAACATGTTTCTTCCTAGTCAAGACACACCTGCTTCAAAGAGCCATATGTGTGACAGAAAGAGCTCATCCCTCACCATACTTGAAGGAAGGTTGTTCCTGTATGTCTCTTCAAACAGGAATGTAAGGGCAGACAGTCCCAAAACATCAGCTGAAAGTATCTACTGAATATTCAGGAGCCTGTCTCCACAACCTCAGAAAGTTGAAATTAAGAACCAATTTAATAATTTAAAAATATTTAGATAGCAAGATCCTGAAAAATATTTGACACAAGTAGAAAAATTATCCATATAATACGTGGATGTGAGTTCTTTGAGAACCCATTTGTTTTAGTGAACTCATTCATTTTGTGAATATTTCACTCTGAGTAATTTTAAGTTTCCAGAACCACTGCCCTTAACACTATGTGGTATCATGAACCCCTCCAGAAAGGAATCAGAAACACTGACCTCCTTGGTCTTGAACATGTGAGGTAGCTGCAGGAAGGAGACAAAAATGATGGACCAATTATGGGCCAAGACTGAGAGGTAGAAAAGGGAAAAGGGGAGAAGGCCAGAAAAGATAGGGCACCTGGGAACCTTTCTGAGGGCAACTTGGTATGAACAAAACGGTAAACCTATGGGAGCTTTTACACTGTACTGTGGGTTCCTTGTGAATTGGAACTGCACTGTCATGCACCTACAGACATTGAGGGCATTGAGGGTTCAAAATAAAAGATTTGGGATTATTTGTTTTTCACTTGCCTATGTTGACAAGGAATTTAATAATTAAAAGTCGAATCTGTGCTATGCTACATTATGAATTCCCTGAACAAAGTGAGATGCAACATCAAATAGTCAGTGGTGGGATTCTAGTCATGGCTGCAAAGCGACAGTATCACTAACTACACAGGAATGCCTACCTCATGGGTCTAGACAGTTGCTGGCAGGCTAACAGGAGAGTTCATTCAGAACAAAGCCCTTTTTGAAACCACAGGTTTTGTTTTTTTTTAATTCTAGGGACCAAAATTAAAGCTTCCTTAGAACAGTTTTACAATTCTGAAAAGAACTGATTGTTCTAAAACCACACCTTGGTTACTTCCTCAGCAATTATTACAATGAAAGATCATTGTCGGATGCATGTTCAGGAGCAGGAAAGATACCCACATGGTAGTTTGCCTGGATTGCACTGGGCCTGGAGCCTTGGGGCAGCGTATTCACACAGATCTGGCATAGTCCTTTGGGCATATGGGCATACCTCACAGCACAGGTCTGTGCCCTGCAGCCAGTAGACTCATAGGGTTGTGAGCAATAGCTTTTCAGTTTCAGAAATGGGGAGGAAGGTGAGGAGTAAGCCATGTTCATGACACACATGCACGCATACATGGCACACCTCCAACTGCTTTCAACAGAAAAAACATTTTATTTTTATCATGTAAACATCGTGAAAATGTTCTGAACCCATTATAGAACTTGTAAGAAGATGTAACCTCTACTCAAGAAGCATCTGTTATTTTTATTCTCCAAAGGAGATAAGTACACACAAGGGTCCTTAAAATGGTATGACTTGGATGCAACTCCCTGCTTGGAATAACTACTGGTTTGCTGGAAATGGAAGAAATACTACAAAAGGGAAGCAACTTTAAGCTTTCTATGTGGGTGTTTATGAAAAAAGTGTCTGAAGAGGACACACCTACTCTAGACAGAAGACTTCAGTTTACAATGAACTGGCTGAAATGGTTTTTTAAAAAATCTTCTTTAGAACAGAAGAAGATGGCGGAGGAGTGAGGGGAGGATGCGGTTTCAGGCTCCCGAGACCCATCTGCAGTTTGGGCTAATTGCAGACAGAACTTCTCAGTGAGCAGCTGGACACTGGCAGGAGTTGAGCCATGGCACTGCTGGATTAGAGAAAATCCATCTGGGAACAACCTGTTTAGTGAGGAAAGTGGAGGAAAAGGGGACGAAACGGGATTCCTGACTGGGGCGGCTGCCTGAGCTGTGGCTGGAAGTACACAAAGGCTTTTTGGCGACCACAGGCTGCCCCAGAGAGGAGTCGGGAGGAGAGCGGATCTCTGCCCGCTGGCAGAGACGGGACTCGACCAAGTAGCATTGGCACTGAAGGACAGGAGACAGTGTGCTCCCGGGCAAGTGATAACATAACTCTCCTATATATTTTTCTATAGTGGATGGTGGAGAGGGGAGGAAAGTTTGGGGGTGGTAGGCCATTCTTGAGGAGCGCAGGCGCAGAGGCTCGCTCATCCACTCCCCAACCCTACCCTTGGGTCGCAGGGGCGCGCATAGGGAAGTGCCCTCATTCACTGGCCCAGGTGCGCGGGGCCGTGAGTCCAGGCATCCCTCGGACACTCCCCAATGGACATAAGATCAGGGCCCCAACGGGCACAGGGAGGGCCCACTGAACACGCAGAGGACAGTGCGCAGACACCCCTAGCCAGTTCCCGTGGGCGCAGGGCCCCAGGCTGGAAAGCAGACCACCAGTGCAGGCTCTGTTCGTGCCCACCCAGACGGGTGAGGGAAGGCGGGCGGCTGCGGTGCCAGAACAGCAGGCGGCAGCGACTCACAGACCCTCACTTCCACTGTGCACAAGTGTCCGGGACCCCACCCTAAGAGGCGAGAGACCAACTCCGGGAGCTCAGCTCAGCGGGACTAAGGGCAGCGAAAACACCTGAGCCCGGGGACAATAGGCGCCAATTACGGGGCAAGCTATCAGGCCACCTGCGCGTGCAGGGACATGTGCGCTGGGACACCTCGGCGCGAACACAGAAACACCTCGGCCTGGCAACAATAGGCGCCAATCGCAGGGCAAGCTCTGCGGCCGCCCTTCCCATGCAGGGGCGCGTGAGCAAGGACACCTCAGCTGGCTCCAGCGGGCAGCAAGAGAACGCGCCATGCAGGCAACTGTGGGTTCACACCATTGCGGCAACCGCGGGCGCACACCAGTGCTGCAAGAAACAAGAACCTCTGAACCGCCACACTAGACCAGCTGCTGACGCAGAAAAAGAAGGCGACGCACCAAGGCTAAAACGGAGTAAAAACGTTCCTTTTTTTTTTTTTTACTTTTTTTTTCCTCTTTCTTCTTTTCTTTCTTCTTTTTTCCTGGGATTTTATTTTATTTTAATTTTTTAAATTTTTTTCTTCTTTTTTCTTTCTTCTTTCTTTTCTCTCTTTCTTTCTTTCTTCTTTTTTTGTTGGTCTTTTTTCCCTTCCAAAAGAAAAACAAACTTTATCTCTAACATGTTGCATATAACCTCTCCTTCTCATCCTTTCTCTTCAATCGTTGTTTGTTTGTGTGTCTAGTTTAGCCCCCCATCACTCTAAATAATAGGATATAATTACTATATAAACCCAATACAATACAATCCCACTTTCTTACTATATTATGCATTTTCCATCCTTTTCTTCTATTTTTATTAACATACAATGTAAATATTACCTACTGGCTTGCATAGTATCAACTATTATTAATCTATCACCCCCTCTATCAAAAATTATATTTTTCCTCCCTAAAAGCAACTCTTATCTATTCTTATTATAGTATAAATCTCTAATCTTTTTACATTTATATTAATATGGGATCGTTGGCTGACAGTAGCGGGATAGAGGGTGGGGAATATTTTTTGAGGGTGTGGGTCTCCTGCCTGGGCTGTGTGTTTAGGTTTTTAACAGCATCTCCACAAAAGAACTCAAGGCAAAGTGGATAGAGTGACTCTCAACCAACTAGCCAGAAGGAACATCCTACCAAAGAACATCTGAAATATAACCAGACAGCATAAACAAACGACATAAAGGGTAACTCAAGAACATCAGGCTCAGGATATCAAAGAGACTGCACCACTGAAACCCCCAGATTTCCCATAAAGAATCTCATACCACAAAGGAGGGAAGTCAAAGCAGACCATCGCCCCCCCCCAAAATAAATAAATAAATAAATAAAAACAAACAAAAAGAATCCAACATGGTAAGACTCAAAAATAACCCCTCAATGAAAAGAAAAGAGGAATCCTCAGAAAGAGAGATAGATGAAATAGACATAGCCCAAATGTCAGACATGGAATTCAAAACAATGGTGGTAAAGAAGATCAATATACTCGACATCCTTAAAAACAACTATGAAAACCTCCAAGGAAGTTGCCAGCAGCTCCAAGAAAATTACAGGGAACTTGCAGAGCACTACACCAGCATAAAAAAAGATATAGAAACTGTTAACAAGAACCAGGAAGAATTGAAGAATTCAATCTCTGAACTGAAAAACAGTAGAATCAGTCAAAAGCAGACTAAACGAAGCAGAGGATTGGATTAGTGAGTTAGAAGATAATGTAGAGAAAAACTCCCAGACAATACAGCAAAATGAAAAAAGATTAAAAAAATATGAACAAGATGTAAGGGAATTACAGGATAGCATTAGAAGAATAATATCAGGATCATCGGAATTAGAGAGGGAGAAGAAAAGGACAATGGAATTGAAAAACTGATAGGAGAAATAGTGACAGAAAATTTTCCACACCTGACGAGAGAAAAAGTTATACAAGTTCAGGAAGCACAGAGTTCCAATGAAGAGGAACCCCCAAAAACCCACTCCAAGGCACATCATAATTAAAATGGCAACATTTCAAGACAAAGAGAGAATCCTAAAAGCAGCAAGAGAAAAACAGCAAATAACATACAAGGGAGCTCCGATAAGGCTATCAACTGATTTCTCAACAGAAACATTACAAGCCAGAAGGGAATGGTCAAAAATATTTCGAGCAATGAAAAACAAAGGTCTACAACCAAGAATACTCTACCCAGCAAGGCTCTCATTCAAAATAGAAGGTGAAATAAGGAGTTTCTCAGACAAAGGAAGACTGAAAGAATACATCTCCACAAAACCAGCATTGCAAGAGATGCTAAAGGGTGTGTTCTAAGAAAAAAGAAGAAAAGAACAAGAGAGGAGAGGAACAGAGGTACAAAGAGCAATGAATAAATACACGTCAATAATAACCTTAAATGTAAATGGATTAAATGCTCCAATTAAAAGACATAGGGTAACGGAATGGATAAGAAAACAGGATCCACATATTTGCTGTCTACAAGAAACACACCTCAAAACAAAAGATTTACACAGACTGAAAGTAAAGGGATATAAAAAAATATTCCAAGCAAATGGACCGGAAAAAAAAGCCGGGGTAGCAGTCCTCATACCAGACAAAACAGATTTCAACGCAAGGGCAATAAAAAGAGACAAAGAAGGACATTTCATAATACTTAAAGGAACAATCCATCAAGAAGATATGACATTGATAAACATATATGCACCCATCATAGGAGCACCCAAATACATAAAGCAAATACTAGAAGACCACAAAAAGGATATCAACAACAACACACTCATAGTAGGGAACTTCAACACTCCATTATCAACAATAGACAGATCATCAAAGCAAAGAAACACCAAGGATATACAGGCACTGAACAACACACTAAACCACATGGACCTAACTGATATATATAGAACTTTCCACCCCAAAGAAGCAAAACATACATTCTTTTCAAATGCACATGGGACATTTTCAAAGATAGACCACATGATAGGACGCAAAACAAGCCTCAACAAATTCAAGAAAATTGAAATCATATCAAGCATCTTTTCAGATCACAATGCCTTGAAACTAGAAATCAACCTCAGAGAAAACTATCAAACACACCCAAACTCATGGAGATTGAATAACATGCTATTAAATAATGAATGGATTAACAATGACATCAAAAAAGAAATCAAGAAATTTCTAGAAACTAATGATAATGAGCACACAACAACCCAAAACCTGTGGGACACAGCAAAAGCAGTCCTGAGAGGAAAGTTCATAGCAATACAGGCATATCTAAAAAGGATAGAGGAATCTCAAATAAAAAAACCTAACCATAAAGCTACAAGAACTAGAACAACAACAACAAAGCCTAGGGCAAGAAGAAGGAATGAAATCATCAAGATCAGAGCAGAACTAAATGACATAGAGACTAACGAACAATTCAAAAGATCAACAAAACTAGGAGCTAGTTCTTCAAAAAAAATAAACAAAATCGACAAACCTCTAGCCAGTCTAATCAAGAAAAAAAGGGAGAAGACCCAAATAAACAAAATCAGAAATGAAAGAGGAGAAATCATGACTGATACCACAGAAATACAAATGATACTTAGAAATTACTACAGACAACTGTATGGCAAGAAATTTGACAATCTAGAACAAATGGACAAATTTCTAGAAACATACAACCTTCCAAAACTGAATCAAGAAGAAGTGGAAAGTCTCAATAGACCAATAGCAAAGAAGGAAATTGAAACAGTAATCCAAGATCTCCCTGCAAACAAAAGCCCAGGACCGGATGGCTTCACAGGCGAATTCTATAAAACATTCAGGGAAGAACTATCTCCTATCCTCCTCAAACTGTTCCAAAAAAACCAAGAAGAGGGGAAAATCCCAAACTCTTTCTATGAAGCCAGTATTATCCTAATCCCCAAACCAGGTCAAGACACAACAAAGAAAGAAAACTACAGGCCAATATCACTGATGAACATCGATGCTAAAATCCTCAATAAAATATTGGCAAACAGGATCCAGCAATACATCAAAAAGATCATACATCATGATCAAGTGGGCTTCATTCCGGGGATGCAAGGATGGTTTAATATTTGCAAATCAATAAATATAATACATCACCTAAACAAAATGAAAGACAAAGATCACATGATCATATCAATACATGCAGAAAAAGCATTTGATAAAGTACAACATCCATTTATGATGAAAACACTCAGCAAAATGGGAATAGAGGGAGCATACCTTAACATAATTAAGGCTATATATGAGAAGCCTGAGGCCAACATCATACTCAATGAACAAAAACTAAAAGCGTTCCCCCTGAATTCAGGAACTAGACAACGTTGTCCACTCTCTCCACTCCTATTCAACATAGTGTTGGAAGTCCTAGCCACAGCAATCAGACAAGAAAAAGAAATAAAAGACATCCAAATTGGGAAAGAGGAAATAAAACTTCCATTATATGCAGATGACATGATAGTATACCTAGAAAATCCTATAAACTCCACTAAAATACTACTCGATATAATAAGTGAATTTGGCAAAATAGCAGGGTACAAAATAAATATACAGAAATCTAAGGCATTTCTGTACACCAACAATAAAATAGCAGAGACAGAGACAAAAAAGAAAATACCATTTACTATAGCAACAAGAAAAAATAAAGTACCTAGGAGTAAACTTAACCAAAGAGATAAAAGACCTGTACTCTGAAAATTACATAACATTGAAGAAAGAAATTAAGGAAGATACAAATAAATGGAAGCAAATACCATGTTCTTGGATGGGAAGAATCAACGTCATCAAAATGGCCATACTACCCAAAGCAATTTACACATTCAATGCAATCCCTATTAAAATACCAATGACATATTTCACAGACCTAGAACAAATACTCCATAAATTCATATGGAACCAAAAAAGACCCCGAATAGCAAAAGCAATCTTGAGACAGAAGAACACAGCAGGAGGAATCACAACACCAGATATCAAACAATACTACAAAGCCACTGTAATCAAAACAGTCTGGTACTGGCATAAGAACAGACATATAGATCAGTGGAACAGAATAGAGAGTCCAGAAATAAACTCAGGCCTCTATGGTCAACTAATATTTGATAAAAGAGGTAGGAACATAAAATGGAGTGAGAAGAGACTCTTTAACAAATGGTGCTGGGAGAACTGGATCGGGACCTGCAAAAAAATGAACCTAGACCACCGAGAATAAACTCAAGATGGATCAAAGACTTAAATGTAAGCCGTGACACCATAAAAGTCCTAGAGGAAAACATAGGCAAGAAAATATCAGATATCTCACGTAACAATTTCTTCACAGATACATCTCCTAAAGCAAGAGAAATAAAGGAAAAAATAAATAAATGGGATTACATCAAACTGAAGAGTTTCTGCTCAGCAAAAGAAAACATCAGCAAGATGAAAAGGAAACCAACCATATGGGAAAACATATTTGCCAATGACATCACAGACAGGGGACTGATTTCCAAAATATATAAAGAGCTGATACGACTCAACATCAAGAAAACAAACAACCCAATTAAAAAATGGGCAAGGGACCTGAACAAACACTTCTCCAAAGAGGACATACAGAAGGTCCATAGACACATGAAAAAATGCTCAACATCATTAGCCATCAGGGAGATGCAAATAAAAACCACAATGAGATACCATTTTACACCAGTCAGAATGGCCATCATCAACAAATCAACAAACAACAAGTGCTGGCGAGGATGTGGAGAAACGGGAACCCTACTGCACTGTTGGTGGGAATGCAGATGGGTGCAGCCACTATGGAGAACAGTATGGAATTACCTCAAAAGATTAAAAATGGAACTGCCTTTTGAACCAGCGACTCCACTACTAGGATTATACCCGAAGAATCTTGAAACACCAATTCAAAAGAACTTATGCACCCTTATGTTCATAGCAGCACTGTTTACAATAGCTAAGTGCTGGAAACAACCTAAGTGTCTGTCTGTAGATGAGTGGATCAAAAAAGTGTGGTACATTTACACAATGGAGTACTATGCAGCAGAAAGAGAGAAGGAACTCCTGCCATTTGCAACAACACGGATGGAACTAGAGAGAATTATGCTTAGTGAAATAAGCCAGGCAAAGAAAGAAAAATACCATATGATATCACCTAATACAAGAAACTAAAGAACAACACAAACAAAAGAACTAAATAGAACAAAGAGCAGAATAGCAGTCAATAGGGCGGAAGGGGAAGGGAGAGAACGGGGATAAGTAAGGGAAGGGTTTAGTCACAGAATGTATATAAATGACTCATGGACATGGACAACGGGGAGGGATATGATTGTGGGAGAGGGGGTGGGTTGGGTGGGGGAGATAAATTGGGGGAAAAGGGGACAACTGTAATTGAAAAACCAAAAATTAAAAAATAAAAATAAAAAAGAAAATAAAATAAAAAAATAAAAAACTTCTTTAAACTACTTCCTTATCTGTAAAATGGGTACATCAATAACCATTTAGCTACTGCCCAAAGTTGTCATGTGGGTCAAGTGCAGACCCCTGAATTGGTCAGGGTTCTTCACAGAATCAGAACCAATACACACACACACACACACACACACGAGGTCTGTCCAGAAAAAGTCCAGCCACTATTAATATAACGAGGACAGTTTGCACGACATTGATGTAACCTGACAGCCCTGGCAGCCAAGGAGAGTGGACTGTCATTCAAATGCATGAACTATAATAACTTCACTCTACTAGTCACTGGGGTGGTATATGTCATTGAGTGAGCATGTGTACTGTGTGGCCATCACATTCAAAATGACTGAGCGAGTAGAGCAACAAATCTGCATCAAATTTTGTGTTACGCTTGAACATTCCTCCACAGAAACTTTTCCAATGATTAAGGAGGCTACATCTATGGGCAATTGGTGATTGGCAGCTTCATCATGACAATGCACCCATTCATTCATCACGTTTCATGCAATTTTTTGGCAAAATAGCAAATCACCCAGGTGACTCAGCCCCGCTGTAGCCCAGATTTGGCACCCTGTGACTTCTGGCTTTTCCCAAAACTAAAATTACCTTTTAAAGAGAAGAGATTTCAAACCATCTATAAGATTCAGGAAAATACAACGGGGCAGCTGATGGTGATTGGGAGAACTGTGTGAGGTCCCAAGGTGCCCACTTTGAAGGGGACTGAGGCATCATTGTCCTATGTACAATGTTTCTTGTATCTTGTATCTTCTTCAATAAATATCTCTATTTTTCATAGTACATGGCTGGATATCTTCTGGAAAGACTATATATATATGGAGAGAGAGAGAGAGATATTAAGATTGCTGAGAAATTGGCTTGTGGAATTATGGAACCTGATAAATTACATGACTTGTTGTCTGCAAACGGGAACTCAGAACAGACAGTGTCGTAATCCAATCATAACCCAAAGGCCTGAGAACCAGGGGAGCCAATGGTGTAAATCCCCATCCCAAGGCAGGCGAGGACCAGTGTCCCACCTCAAGTAGGCAGTCAGGAAGGAAAAGGGACATATTCCTCCTTCCTCTGCCTCTTGCTCTATTCGGGCCCTCAAAAGATTGGGGATTACTGACCCACACTGGGGAGGACAATTTAGTTTATTGAATCCACTGATTCAAATGCTAATCTCACCCAGAAACACCCTCACAGCGATACCTGAAAATAATATTTAATCTAGGCACCCCTTGGTGCAGTCAAGTTAACATAAAATTAACCATCAAAACTGCTGTATAAGGTACATGAATGTAAAATACTGGTAAATAAACTAAGCAGGTTGAAGTACAGATCAGTCGTCTATGCCCAGCTGTACCTTAGTAATAGATGAAAATTGTTGAGAAAGCAAAACTGACATCTTTCTCCACAGCAACTAGATAAAGCCTTGAACATATATAAGCAATTACAGGAAAGAAAACTTTGTACCTTGAGGGGAACAAAACTTAAAATAAAATCTCCCCAAACAAACTAGGTTACTCATCTAATGCTAGTCTCCAAAATAGATTAAACCTAAAGATATTTTTCAATGAGTTACTGACTCTGATAAAATAACTTTATCTCTGACCTTTGTAATTCTGATATGTAATGACCCTTATAGATATCCTTGTGAGAAATCATGTATTTTTAATTCACTGAGCCAGTCCTTGAGAGAGATATCCCCAACTGAGGTAAGAAGGCCAGACTTTGTACCTTCTGGGTTGACAGTCATCACAGGTGGACTTCTTCCAGGAAGGGGACATGGTCTAAGACAACACAACTTCCTTCTGTGGAGGAAAATCCTTGAAAAGGAACACAGCTGTGAGCCATCAGCAGACAGCAGTGCTGGCAGCTGGGACAACATGTGCTCCATGCTGGAGTGGGATCTGGAGGGCATATCACACTATACACTGCTGTTTCCAAAAAGTTGGATTATTGATTAGAGAGCATGAATTTATATTTTAATATATGTTGGCAAATTATTTTCCTTCAAAATTATTATAGTTTTCACTTCCATCAATAATATATGAAAATGTCTATTTCCCTAAATATACACCAGCACTTGGTATGATTACTTTTACAAATATTTGAAAATGACATATCATTGTTAAATTTTAAGTGGCAATTCCCTGATAATGACTGAGGTTGTACATCTTTTTGTTGGTGCTTTGGTGATATTTTTGTGTATGGATGTGTATGCAATTTACTTTTGTTTGCTATGTTTGTTTCATTTTTAATTTAAAAAATTTTCAGTTCCAGTTGACATGCAATATTATATTAGTTTAAGGTATCTAACACAGTGATTAGACATTTATATAACTTATGAAGTAATCATCCTAATAAGTCTAGTACTTGTTTCTTTCAACTCAACTTGTAGAAGCTCCTCTGTGTAAATGATACTAATCCATCGTGATGTGCTGTGGTATAGTCTTCTGGCCATCTCTTAAAATCTGTTCTCCATAGTTTTGCCTGAACACATGACTACAATAAGTTCTCTAGTTAGTCCCCTTTGCAGTTGTGGGATCATGTGACTAAGTTCCAGGCAGGGAATTATGAGTCAAAACGTCTGTGTTGTGCCTCCTTTTTGCATTTTTGTCTTCTCTGCTGGGTGCGTGCAGATGACAATGGGTAGGGTGGAGCCATGAGATAGAAGGAGTTGGGTTCCTGACTCACCATGTGGGATAACACAAACTTTCACCCTGAACTGTTGGGTGAGCAAGAAATAAACCTTTATTATACTTAAGCTACAATACATTTTTAGGATGTACAATTTGTTTTAGCAGGTTTGCCCACACCAGTGTGGGTGTACTGTCTATTTACTTCCCAGTCTATCATTTGTAGCTGACCACACATCCATGGTATGTTTTTAAAGGCTGCTCAGAGAAAGTTGTACATGCAAAGAAGTCTCAGAAGGGAGGCCAGAAAATCTGGAGTAAAAACTAGAATAGTGTGGCATCAAGGAAGCTGAGGGAAATAGTGCTTCAAGAAACTTCTGTCTGACAAACTGAAAGGCTGAATGTGTAGACAGAATGGTTGCAAACTGGAAAAGAGATTGATGATCTGGAAGAAAAACTTGCCCCGACCAAAGGAGAAAAAGCTGGCTCACATGAGACACTGGATCAGACACTAACTGAAGGTAATGTATATAACCAAGACAGAAGAGTCTTGTTCCAACAGAAGCTCCAGACCCCCACATCTTTCTCTTCTAAGAAGTTTCTTTTGTTTTCTGCATCTGTGTAAATTATAAATATGTGACCAAATATTTTGTATCAGAGAAACTCTAAGCAACGAGTTAAATTCAATTTCTTCCTTTTTTTCAAATGGCAAAAGAAAAAGAGAAACAAGCCAGAGTCAGTCACATTTCACACTGTTGAGAGGTCAAAGGAGGCCTGAAACCTAACAGGCACTTGAAGATTGTCTGGTGCAAAGCTGTCTCTGGAGGTAAGATTTCATAAGAGAAATACTAGAAAGTTTTCACTGATAAAGACAACTTATTTGGAAAGTTGTGTCCTAGATGTCCACCTTCTGCTAACAAGTGTGTCAAACCTGTGAAAAGTCAGAAAATACACATCTCAGTCCCGAAGTGCCGATCCACACACGTCTGTAGGCCTGGACATCAGGATGATTCCAGCTCAGCCCATAAAAATTCATCAGCAGGCAGGTCCTACAAATGTCTGTTACTAAGTCTAGAGAGCCCAGTTGGTCATTCACACCTAAACTAACTGTGTCCTTCCTAAAAGGTACAACATTCCCAAGCCTACTAGTCCCTGCTGTCTGAACATGACATATCAACTTACCATTTCTCACCTATACCTTATTCAACTCTCCTATTTCCTCAGGTAAGCCTCTAAAAATTACTTCTAGAAACAGAACACTCTGTGTTACTGAATATCAGGACAATTAAAGTCTCTTGCTTACAAGAAAAATCATAGTAAAATTCTATTGCACAATCCCAGCTAAAGGACTAAAATAAGAAAAAATATATTTTGATTACTCTTTTAAATTAAATGGCCATAGAGATAATTTACCCACCATAAAATTGAGAAATGGAAAGATATTCAGACATGTTGAAAGACATCAATATATGTACTCATTAAAACTGTATGGTGCTGTACTTTAAAAACCTGGAACTAACAGTGACTTTTCTAATTACCCATGACATGTGAAGTCAATTGTCCTTAATACATTGGAATGACACATTATGAATAAGTAGATACTAGAGTTTTCTGCTCTGCTGCTCAAGAATCATCTGATGAAGGACAAGTACTTGGATATGTCACCTTATGTCTTAGAAAAAAAGAAGAAAAAGATGATAGGAAAAGTTAGAGTCATTCTATTATACATGCTTTTGGTAATTCTGAGCATAAAATTAGTCTTTGAAGAGAAATTTTGTTTCTTAAAGTATGTATTAAGTTTAAATACAGAGTTAAAAACCTTCAGTCTTACTTGATTCAAAATGCTAATTAGTTCCTGGCAATTAAGCAGCATACATGCTATCCATTTTAAGGTAATTTGTGCCTAGTTTCTTCTTATGAGCATATTTAGAAAATCATATAGAATCTAGAAAAAAAAGTAGGGCCTACTCCCTTATGCGAACCTATTATATACTATTAAAGCCGTAAGGCATCTGTTTTCTTCCATAATCATTCTATAATATTTTCCTATTATTAACAAATTAAGGGAGTATTCACATTTTAAACAGTGGGAATTATTCAGAATTCTAAGACTCATTTAGCCCATATAATTTTGAATTGATTACGTACAAAGTTTCTTTGCTTTTGCATCTACAGAATGCCCATACACTATGAAAACATAGGCAAATAATGATAATGTCATTGATAATGTTTTCAATCTGTAAAAAAAAAAAAACACTATTATCTATGTTTCCAGTCTTTTCGGATACCCCACACATTTGGTCAGATCTTTTGTATGAAACAGAATGTCATGCAAGCTGAAATCATGATAGTCTGTTGAGTCTAGATCTGACACGTACTATATTGGTAAATAAATACTGTCTTTTGAAATCCACCACACTTCATCCCTTCTTCTCTTGCAGTGATTGTTACTTTCCACTCTGTAGCTGTTATTGCCAAAAGTTCTCTCTCCTTCTCTAGAAAGACCCACGTTTCATTCTTTGTTGGGTCCCCCAAGTGCATTGTGTGTAGTTGGCTCTCAGCACATTTTTGCTGAATAAGTGACTTCCAAGTGATTTAAAGCATATTCCATTTTGCTTTTAAGAAAATTAACATGTACGAACAGTTTTTTATATGAACATTTTCCAATAATTTCCCTAGATGATGTATTAAAACAGTTTGTAGCCCTAGTTAATTGGATTAGGAACAAGGGGGAAATCCTTAGTAAATGATTAGACATTATTAGCTTTGACAGCAGAGTGGAGAACAGTTTATGGGGTATTATAGGGAAACCTAACTGATGGAGCTGATTTTGTCAATACTTTTTACATTTCCACATTGGCCTTTAAAACAATCATGAACATGTATGCACAGTACGCACAGCTACCTTTTATGATCTGTGGTGGTTTTCTCAAATTCTTTGCTAATGTATTACTGGTGTTTGTATACATGTACTCATAATAAAAATGTTATATATTTTTATTTAATTCCTTAATGTTTTCCCACTCTCTTCTAGGTCAGACTATATCTCTATCTCTATATATTTAACTTTCCTAGTGCGCCTCCCTACCAAAATCCAATACAATTCTCTGTAATTTTTGGAGGTTTTCTAAAAATATTGCAACTATATAAGAGGGTTTCCCAGATGTTAGTACGCTGAAATTTTAGTTATGCCCCTTATATCATAATAAGGTCTTTGTAATATTCCTTTTGTAGGGACACATACTATAATAAATTTCTTTCCAGAACTTCCTATAAATAAAGTCCATTGGATGGGTCCCTATAAAGATGTTATCATATCGTGCCAGATTTCATTCTATGACACATTATGATGCAGTTAAGCTTTGATTTTTTTCCATAATAGAACCACTGGGATTCTTTTTGTATGACTAAAACCTTGTTGTGTTGGTGGCCTTGAAACTATTTTTCCTTAGCAACATTTGTAAGTTGTAAGGATACCCTATGGAATTGTGATAATTAATTTTATATGTAAACTTAATTGGATTAAAAGATGCCCAGATAGTTGACAAAGCATTATTTCTGGGTGTGTCTGTCTCTGAGGGTGCTTCCAGAAGAGATTAGCATTTGAATCCATAGACTGAGTAAGGAAGATCTGCCCTCACCTTGTAGGCCAGCAACATCTGAACTGCTGAGAGCCCAAATAGAACAAAAAGGCAAAGAAAGGGAAAATTTCCTCTCTCTCTCTTTTCTTGAACTAGGATGTCCATCTTCTCCTGCCCTTGGACATCAGAGCTCCAGGTTCTTGGGCCTCTGGACTCTAGAACTTGCTCCAGTACTGCCCCTACCTCCACAGGCCTTTGTAATTGGTCTGGGAGTTACACTAACAGTTCCCCTAGTTCTCAGGCGTTCAGACTCGGACTGAATTATACCATCAGCTTTCCTGGGTCTTCCACTTGTAGATGGCATATCATGGCATACCTCAGCCTCCATAATCCTGTGAGCCAACTGCCATAGTACATCTCCTCTTATATATAATATGTATATAAATCCTACTGATTCTGTTTCTCTGGAGAACCTTGGCTAATATAGGAATTTCAAGATATATGATTCTACAGTCGAGCCTCTGGGAGGTAAATTGATCAGCAGTGGCCCTGAACTACACCATCCTTTGTGCATCTTTAACAGCCTCAAAGCTCCCACAATATGAGGCCTGAATAGAATCTCGAAGGTCATAGATTCACTCTACCTAATGCTTGAATAATCCAATTTTCACAGACCAGTCCCATCTTGGAAGTATTCAAAGACATCATCACATTATGTCTCCCTCCCCAAAGACTTCTCCAGCTTGCATTAAACAGTTAAAATTGGTGACTTTTCCTCATGTGATGTACTTTCAAATCTCGTCAACCATGTAACTTACTGTCCCTGTTAAGTTCTCTAGTCCATGGTAGAACAGCATAGTCTGGACAAGTTGTAGTGCCTTCACTTATTCCAATCCTTTTGTCCAATCAATAGCTGTCAGGGTCTGCTGTATTCCGGGCACTGTGCTGCGCACCGGAGAGATGCCAATAGACACAACAGACACAGTGCCTGCCCTCACAGAACCTGCCCCCTGTATATGGCCAATCTCTTAACACAGCACAAGAAGTCAGTCAAATTTTGGCCACCACACACACAAAAAATGTAGTTTAGAGATTAAATACTAAATGTAATAGAGTAGAAAGAACACATGCCTTGAAGTCAGGCTGACTTTAATTTGGATGCTAGCTCTATGGTTTATTATATATTTCACATATATATAGTTTATATATATGTCATATATATAGTTTATAATTTATTTGGTGTATATATAGTTTATCATATATATTTCATATGTATAACTGGATATGCTTTTAAAATACCATGAATCTCAAAGTATTTTTTAACCCGTAAAATGGCTATAGAAATGTTTATCTATAGGGTTGTTAGAAGGACTAATTAAGATAATTAATGCACATAGTTGGTGCATAGTAAGTATTTATTTTTTTCCTGCTTTTTTCAGTGATTTGTAGAATGCTAGTGTTCCATGAGGAAGGGTGTTGTGTTCAAATTAGTTGGAAAAATAAATAAGATTAAGTCAAGTTACTTAGGTTTTCTTTTTAATTAAAAGATTTCTCAGAGTTTTTTTTACAAACTGACATGTTTTGTGAATCTCTAGAAGGATATGGTTTGCAGCATTTCCCAAATTTATCTGACCACAGACACTTTTGGGTTAGTACACAGCATAACATCTTATGTTGTTGTTCTTTTTCCCTGAACATGGTGTGAGAAATGCTGTCCTAGTGGGAGCTCTGGATATGTCTCTCTGCCCCCTGGGAGGGCATGAGTGGAAGTGTGATTGTACCTCTGGGTCCTGGGAATGGCCCATGTGGAAAAATGGATTCTGAGCAAGCACAACCAGGGCAAATATTTTCCCTCTGCTTCAAGTGAGAAAATGGAGTCAGCAATGAAGTAAAGCCTTAAGTCTTTTTGTTTCATCTCTGATGTGTAGGTATAGTCCTCAGGTTTGGGAAACCCTGAGGAGTTCCTCTAAAGAAAGTACTACGAGAAATAAGTTACCAGGAAGAAGGAAAACTGAAGACATGTGGTGGGCTGGGCAGAATCAAGCATGCTGTCCGCTTTCATGAAATTAAATATTTCTGTTTATATGATGGAAAATCTGTGCTGATTCATTCTCATTAAGGCTCTAGCAAGTTCATCAGAAAAACTTTATAGAGACCTTGGGGAAAACTCACCAGGGGGGAATTTCCTGTTGGGGGCTGGAAGTGGGGAGAGAGTAGTTTTCCTTTATTGGGGTTTGCTTTGTTAACTGGTGTTTAAAGAAACCCCATATCTTTCATAGCTGAAGCTCAGCAGAATTAATGTTAATTAAAAAATCATGTTAATGTTTCCAGAGCACATTTGAGCTGTTAGTCGGGAAAAGGCTTGTCCTAAGTACTATTCTCATAGCTTTGTTCGCACAAGGAACTGAAGGTGCTATTTCAACAGGCAACAGAAGAAGCTGCCAGTTTATTTCTTAAACACAGCAGGATGTGTTTCAAATGACACACAAAATAAAGAACACACTAAAAAGTACCAAAACTATTCATTTCTTTTCTTAACTAGGGGTAGAATCAATCTCGAGACAGGATGGTGTAGAGAGTGTTACTATGTGGCAATGGGTGGGGAAAGCTGTGCTTGTATTCTTGATTCATGACGTACAGCCTTACTCATTAGTTGAAGTAGACTGTATTTTCTTTTGCTTGTATAAATCTGTACCAGGGTCTTTCCATTGAATATTCTTTAAAGGACTATTTTACTTCACCGGCAGTGGACTTCAATAAATAGATACATCACCATCAACTCCCTGAGGTCTACGGATTTCCTACGGGTATAAGTAACTGGAAGGGCTCACTAGATCTAACCAATTACCTCAGACAGTATCAGGGGGAAAGCAAAATACTGTACCGTATATATTTTTCTGCAAGTTCTGCAGCCCTCTGATTATTTTTTTTAAGGTGTGAGTTACATGCTATAGAATAAGAATGTCTAAAATTGAGTTACACTTGGGTACAAGTAAACTATCATTAACAGAAACTCTGAAACATGAAATGACTTTCAAATTCAACAAAAATAATTATTAGGTTACTTATTTATGTATTCATCATTTCTTTCTTAAAACAAATGGGTGATATATAACCAAGATCACATATAATATACGTTTGATAAAATAAACCCAGGAATTACAAATGGGATCCAGGAAAAGAGGCAATAGCAAATATACTAACCTCACAGGCTAATATAGCTGTGCTGACTGAACATCAGTTTAGATTCTGAGTTTCCTGAAAGTTATAATTCAAAGGGAAGCATCATGAATTATTAACTATTAGATATGAAGAAGCATATAAATGAATTCCTTTTTGAAGACAAAATTTTTCTGGCACTAAATTCTAAAGGAAGGAAATTTCCTCGCATGTGATTTTCTTTCAGTACATAATTTCTCTTTTCAAAATGATTTAGGTACACAAGTGATTCATGAGTACATTTAAACAATACAGAAGTAGGTAGATTAAAAAGTTCAAGTTCTCCCTTACCCTTTTAAGCTCACCTCCCACCTGGAGGTGACTTCTATTAAAAGTCTGATGTGTATCATTCCTGACCTTTTTCTAGGACCTTGTTTCTCCCTTCCCTTCTCCATGTATAAGATGAAATCACATATAGATTATTCTTTAGATCACTTTTATTTATCTTTGTATTTTGAAGATCATTCATATCAATATAAATGCTTCTATCTTGCTTTGTAAAACTACTGTATGGACGTTCTAAAATTTATCAAAACCTTCTCCTATGTTTGGGTTGTTTCCAATTTTTAATATTACAAACAGTGCTGTAATAAATACCATGTGCACATGTTTAAATATTTTGATGCAGTGGATATCATTGATACTTAGGAGTGGAAAAACTGGATTGAGGGAACGTGTGTAACAAAATCCATAATTCTCAAACTGGTTGTGAGTGTTGTTCCTGGAGGTGTTGGTGCATTTTGGGGAACCTTCTTACATACTGTCGAAGATAATTTTATCATATGAACACTTTTCCTATCATATGATACGACAATGTTCTATGCAGATGATCTGATAACACACCATGATCTCACATGTCAAGTAAGTCAAGCTGGCACACAAAGATCAACTGTTTCTGAAGATTTTTGATTCTAATGCTTTGCAACTTGCTCGTTTATTTCTTTCTTACCCCCACCTTTATTGAGATATAATTGACATATAGCATTGTGTGTATTTAAGGTGCCCAATGTGATGGTTTGATACACAATAATTATTACAATAAGATTAGTTAATACCGCCATTATCTTACATACTACTTTTCTTTTTTTTTTAATTTTATTTTTTGGTTTTTCAATTACAGTTGTCCCATTTTTTCCCCATTGCTCCCCCCAACCCAGCCCACCCCTTCTCCCACAATCATATCCCTCCCCATTGTCTATGTCCATGAGTCATTTATACACATTCCTTGACTAAACCCTTTCCTTACTTAGCCCCCTTCTCTCCCTCCCTCCTGCTCCCTCATATTGACTGTTATTTTGCTCCTTGTCCTATTTAGTTCGTTTGTTTATGTTGTTCTTTAGTTTCCTCTATTAGTTGATATCATATGGTATTTTTCTTTCTTTGTCTGGCTTATTTCACTAAGCATAATTTTCTAGTTCCATCCATGTTGTCGCAAATGGCAGGAGTTCCTTCCTTCTCTCTGTTGCATAGTATTCCATTGTGTAAATGTACCACAGCTTTTTGATCTACTCATCTATACATATTACTTTTTTATGTGTGTATTGTGAGAACATTAAGAATTACTCTCTGTCGCTGGTTCGATTCCCAGTCAGGGCACATTACTAGGTTGCACGTCATGTCCCCAGTTGGGGGCCGTGAGTGAGAGGCAACCACACAGTGATGTTTCTCTCCTTCTCTTTCTCCTTTCCCCTCTCTCTAAAAAAATAAACAAAACAAATAAATAAATTAATTAAAAAAAAATTACTCTCTTAGCAACTTTCAATTATACAATACAGTATTGTTAACTGTAGTTACCATGGTGTATATTAGCTCCCCAGAACTTATTCATTCTATAACTGGAAGTTTGTTTCCTTTGACCAATCTCTTCCCATTTCCCCATTCTACCCCCAAACCTCCAGCAACCACCATTCTATTCTCTGTTCCTATGAGTTCAACTTTTTTAGAATCCATATATATCATACAGTATTTGTCTTTCTCTAACTTAATTACACTTGCCATAATGCTGTCAAGTTCCATTCATGTTGTCACAAATGACAGGATTTCCTTCTTTCTGATGGCTGAATAATATTAAATTGTATATGTAGTACATTTTAAAATCTAATAATCTGTTGATATATTCATTTATTTCTTGATTATTAGCATTGATGAACAGATAAACAATATTAGTAAATAAATAAGTAACAATTTGGGTAATTTTTCATTCAGAGTGAAAAATATGAGTAGAAAAATCTAAGTTCAGCATGTTCCAACAGAAAATAGTTTGAGCCCTGGCTGGTGTGGCTCAGTGGATTGAGTGACAGTCTGTGAACCAAGGGGTCACCAGTTTGATTCCCAGTTAGGGCACATGACTGGGTTGCAGGCCAGGTCCCCATTTGGGGGCATGTGAGAGGCAACCACACATTGACGTTTCTCTCCCTCTCTTTGTCCCTCCTTTCCCCTCTCTCTAAAAAAAATTGTTGTAAGTAAAATAAATAAATAAAAAGAAAATAATTTGAGAACCAGTGCTCTAGGTAATCGATCACAAAATTAAAAAATAATTTATTGTACTCATATATAATACCATCACTGAAAGACCCACCTTACATTTTTAATTAGTGTCCCTTTGAAAAGATGTGATATCTTAAACAAGTTTTAATGGATTTTAGATGAATCCCTGACTAATAATATTGTTAATCTTTTTAAAATTATTTAACTAGTTCTTAAATACTTCCTTTTTCTGAATCAGTCTTTTTGAATATATACCAGCCGGTGATGATTCTGCATAGATTAAGTCACTTCTTTGGCTAATATTTCTGATTTAAAAAAACCCTGAGAAGCAGAATAATTCATTTCAGCCAGGAATCTAAACAATTCTTAAGAAATACTGAATAAAGAGAGAGCCACTGAAGCAAATTATAGTCTTCTTGAAAATCGTGAAGTTGGTCCTGATACAACTAAAGCATTAGAAATAGGTGCTTCTTGCACTCTCTGAATTTGGTGTCTTCAAGAAAGACAGATTTAAAGTTAGTTCTAATATGCAGAAATCTTTGAGATTTAATGGGCTCAGTAATTCCACTGACTCAGTTCCCCTTTTTTAGCCATCTCATACCAGCTTCCTATATTAGTTAGCCTCATTCATTAATTATTTGGATTAAAAGGGGAGAAAATGTAGT
This sequence comes from Furipterus horrens, assembly GCF_987537825.1. Classification (NCBI taxonomy): domain Eukaryota; kingdom Metazoa; phylum Chordata; class Mammalia; order Chiroptera; family Furipteridae; genus Furipterus; species Furipterus horrens. The sequence goes on from NW_028327179.1 coordinate 29,248,332, forward strand.
GGCAGCTAATCACTTCAGAACTAAGTAGGTTTATACAGTAGACAAATGATGGGTTTCCCCACAAGCACATTTATTCCCAATGCCCATAACCATAGAATAGCTTAAAAAATATGTGCTCACCTTTATTTTCTAAATTGGTATGTAGTTGATTAGATGCTTTTAAGGATTTTGAATGTTAATAGGAATAAACACATCTCTTGCCTTTTATTCTATCCAGATTTCCACAAGGTATTTTCAGAGATTTTGACTCGATATACATGAGCTGCGGAAATTCAGAGGCAATGTCCAAACACAATACTTTGACTGTGTTGACCTGGATTGTGCTTAAATTCCTAAATCTGTGATTTCTTATAGAAATTATTCTCCTCATCTGGCTATCCTCTTAAGATCAGAATCCAACAATGATTATTGGAAACCAACAAAAGAGAACTGTATCACAAATTTATTTTCTTCCCAGAGTTCCTTGGGTTTGAAGCCCTAACCTGGTCGTTTGAATCTCAGGGCATGACGTTCCTGAGGCTGACTTAAATGTCTGTATGCTTTTACTAACATTACCTGTGTTTCCCCCTGGGCTATTATTGACCCACTTATACATGCAAAGTTGACCTGGGCTTAATTCCAGATGAACCAAGAATTTAGGTCATGTCCCACCACTACCATGGCACTAAGACTGACCTGGATTCTAGCAGAGATCTTTAATATCCCCTTATCGAACTGACCCTGTGGCTGCCTAGCAAATTCTAAAGTTTCCTCACCTGTATAATGAAACCACTAGTGACACATTTTTCAGAGGTGGTGTCACAATTAAATGAGGTAATGTATACAAAGAGCTTAGCATAGTGCCTTAAAACAGGAAAATTTCCAACAAGAGTCAACTAAAAAAGAAAAAAAAAAAAAAGCCAGATTCAAAGCATCTGCTAAAGTTCAAGGCAGATTTACAGCAACGGCTCATATTCCTTTCTCTTTTCCCTACTTAAGTTCTGATTTTTCTTATGAAGACTACTGACTCAACACCATCACCATCTAATGCTCCCCAATTGATATACCAATAATATTCATTAATTATCTACACTGAATGACCTCTGGGGGGGAACACAAACTAGTTTGAATCCAGAGTGAGGGAAAGCAAAGCTACCTTTGGACTTGGTACAGCTATTATGAGTAGAAAGCCATTAGGATTGATACAATAGACTGGCCTCTCCACAACAGTTTATTAAAGATCCCTTTGATATTACCTTGATATACTCACAGGACCCGGCCCAGCATATCATGCATGTCTGAATGGTTAGGGCCAGCCTCCAGCAGTAGAAGTTACAAGGTAGGCTGAAGAAGTGTTTACTTGGCCAGACAAAAGTCCAGTTTCTGAGACACAACATCAGCCTTGCTGGGCATCCAGTTAGATCCCACAAACTCTTGCCATCCTCAGTCTTAGCGTCTAAGGTGCTCCAGCAAGTTCTGGATTTCATTGATTAATGCAAACAGTTCCTGTCGTATTCCTTCACCATAATTACAGTCCTCAGCATAAGAATTATGCTTTTTCTTGGTAGTCCAAGCCCTGCTGCACCTGATGATCTAAAGAATCTGTGCCTCTGCCTCATTCCATTTCTACTACCATCTGCATCTTTAGTTCTAACATTAAAACATGAGCATCTCATTTTCAATCTTTTTAATAAATTTTTTTCCTTGAAAGAATAGAATGATAAAATGGAAACATACATTCTTGGCAACTGAAATCATATTTGAAGCCTGGCATGGACTGTGTTTAAGATCAACAAACAGTCAGCCTGATAATTTATTTAGCAGGTGTTGAATAAGCTGCTCACCCTACTTTACCTGATTTCACTTTAAGATCTTGTATATCTCAAGCTTTCAGAATCAGTAGGTTCATGTTCTTTCATAAGCTTGACTATCTGGGAAAGTGTGAATATCATGGGCTAGACAGAAATGAAGAAAAGATTCCGAGGGCTTACTGGATCAGGTTTAGGTTTATAAGATTCTATAAAATCAGGGAACATGTTCATTGTATAAGCAATCCAGAGGCACTGTTTAAAGGACCAGGCTATGCACTTAACACATTCATTTGATACATTGTTAAAGAATATTTACCATATACAGGGTACATGAATGAGCAAAACAATACATGAATCCCTGCATTAATATAGAGTTGGGAACACATGTATTAATCAAATACAAATGTATAAATGTGGTAAAGGTTTTAAATAAAAGGTATATGTGTAACATATAGATAGAATCATACAGCTGAAGCCTAAATAATTTTATCAACCCATGTCACCCCAAAGAATTCAATAAAAAAGGTATATGGGGCTATGAGAATTCAGACCTTCTTTAATCTCTACCAAATATCTAGTGGCAACAGACCACCATTATCAGAGATCTTAGCATCAAAGAGCCTTCTTTTCAGTTAGCTCTACTTAGATAACTCAAAGATACTTCTTTTGGGGTGTTTAGACAGGTTATAATGCATTCAGTAAATAATTTATTTCCTGCCATGCTAAGCATAGCTACTTGGATATTTATCAGAACATCTTTTATTTACATGAAAGTGGTTATCCCTAGGCATGACACGGTTGTCCAATCAAATATTCTGATGGAATGAGAAGACTTCCAGCTTATAAACCCATTTGGAATAAAAACCCAAATACAGCTGATTTCTGCCAGAACAATTAGATAAACCAAGTCTTTTCTGTACTAATACCCATCAGTTTTACATTCCTTGACAATAGTTTTTTTTTCCTCCTTAGCCCAGTTTGTCTAAACCAATATTATCTTTCCCTCCAAGCAAAATCTTCTTCCTAAGTGCTTTCTTACTCCCATACTTCTCAATCTATCTCTCAGTCCTTTTAGGTATGGAGACAAAGCTTATGGGTTGATTTATAGTTATCTTTCCAGTAGACACTGCATTTACTCATTTCTTAGCTTTTTCATTCAGTCACCCAACATTTATGAGGTCTCACCATATATCACCTATTGTTCCAGAGGCTAAGATTTCAGAGGCTAGATGCAGAAGTTATCTCAAAGATTTCATTATCTAGAAGGCAACTCTGACATTTAAAAATTATATTAAGCACTACAATAAAGGCAATAATAAATATATATATAAAGCATAAAGGTGATACAACAGAAAAGGGGGAGTAGGGGTCAGGAAGTCAGGAAGATCTTCTGGAGAAGGAATACTAGTATTTCAGATGGCCAAAGGGTAAGTTCAGGGAGGGACTTGCTGGGTAAAGGCAACAACAGTGCACAAATAGATTGAGGCCTGAAATAGCACTGTGAACTGTAAATTAAAAGTAAAATGCAAGGGACAAGTGGCAACAGAAGATAGTGGGGAGACAGAGACAAGGCCCAGGTTGTGGAGAGTCCTGTTTATTATGTACCAGTCTAGAAGTGACTCTGTAGGCAAAAAAAAAAAGTCTTTTAATGGGTTTAAGCAAGAGAACAATACATGGACACTTGTATTTTAAGTGATGATTTTGGTGGCAATTGGAGAATGAATTGAAAGTGAGGGAGGCTATACCCAGGAGGGTGAGTTAGGCTGCTATGCAGAAACCCAGTCAAGAAGTTGTGATAGAATGAACCAGGGCAGTGGTCAAAGGAATGGAGAGGAGAAGATCCATTTGAGAAACATTTAAAAATAGAATCAAGAAGACTTGGTGATTGATTGGATGTGGGGAATGAAAGAAGAGAAGTTTGGGGCAAAGCTGGATGTTAGGTCCAAAATACAAAGAGTGGTTATAATGGAACTCTGACAGTCAGGAACCAGATATAATCATCTATCTAATAACTTAATAGCATTCCTTCTTTATGACCTAGTAAGAAGTTGGGTGGATCTATCATAGGCCACTTTCTTATCATCTAGGTCATCACCTGGTACAAGTTTTCAGCTTGGATGAATACTGGTGAGCTTTAAAAAATACCAATACCAATACCTGGGCTGTATTCCTTATTTGGAAATAGGGACTTTGCATATGTGATTAAGTTAGGCGAGTGCATAAATTAGGGTAGGCACTAATTTAATGACAGCTATACAGAGGGGAGAAGGCCCATTGGAGATGGAGGCAGAGTCTAATTTCTGTGGGTAAGACCTAGACATTGGTGTTTATTAAAATCTCAGCAACTCTAAAAGTACAACCACTCATCTAATTTCTCATAACTCAAAAGGTCTACTACTTATTCAATACTTACTCTTCTACTTGGCCAAACACCACATACCTACCTCTTACACTAGTAAGATATGGAAGAATTAGAGGTACAGGTATTTTTGTACTCTTGGCTCCAAAAGAGAAAAATCTTGACCCTCAGAATCCATTAAAGATGTGTCCCAGAAGGCCAAGCCTGAACTCTCCCATTGAACTGGAGTTCTTTCATGACTGGTATGCTCATCAAATCTTGCTCCACCAGGGGATTTCTGGACTTCTTGGTTAAAAGGCTGGGCTTGAAGGAAGTGTAATGCCAGGGTCTCAACTGAAAACCTGGAATGTGAAGGCCCGCCTTCTAAGTTGACTCATAACACTGGGAACCACACAGTTGAAAGTCATCTTCAGATAGCAAAGTGCATTAGTTTCCTATGGCAAACTGGACGGCTCAGAACAACAGGACCTTATTCTTTCACAATTATGGAGTCTAGAAATCCAAAATCGAAGTGTTAGAAGTTCCATGTTTCCTGTGGAAGAAGCTTTCTTCCTAGCTTCAGATGGTTATCAACATTCTTTGTACTCCTTGGTTTGTAGCTGCATGATTCCAATCCTCACATGGCCTCCATCCTCACATGGCCTTCTCCCCTTTCTATAGCTATGTATCCAAGTTTCCCTCTTCTTATAAGAATACAAGTCATTGAATTAGGGCCCACCCTAGTCCATTGTGACCTCACCTTAACTTGATTACATCTTCAACAACCCTATTTCCAAATAAGGTCATAGTTACAGGCACCATGGGTCAGGACTTAGACATATTTTGGGGATGTAATTCAATGCACAGCACAGGGATCACTTGTATAATCTGTTTTCTGGGAGAAATACCTCCTTGCTGCCTCTAATTAACCTCTTGACTTTTCAAGTTTTGCCCTCTGCTTATTGACTATATAATTGCTTTTCTTGTCATCCCTCAATCTCAACTAGAACTTTTATATCTCAGAGAAACAGAGCAACAATTTTTTAAAAGTAGGAATAATTTTACAGAGGATATCCTCCATATATATGCACTTACAATATATATATTTTACAAATGAGGATATGGTAGCCTAAGGAGGGACAGGACACCACCCCTCCCAGTCTATCCACTCCAGAGAGAAGTGTCTAAATTTATTCTTGTTTTAATTTCTGACCTGAGCATACAACAGATATAGCTGTCTTAAAGTCTTCCGGTTTAGCCACCTCTTTGTTTTTACTTTATGTTCCCATTCCTCCTTCATATCCCAATTAGCCAGTTTGACATAGGTTCTTTTTACCAATCTACCAACCACACTTCTGAAAAATTAGTCCCAAAGGTGGGGAATTTTGGCCCATTTTAGACTCTGGCTTAAATCCTGCTTTTTCCACAATCTAAGCAAAAAGTCCCAAAGATAAAAATTAAACCGGATCCCCTTCTTATTGGGTAACCCTTTATGCTATCAGCTTATATTTCACCACAGCCATAAAAAAGGGCCCCAAAGATATGGACCCATTTCATAATTTGTATTACCCATTCCCTTGACCTAGACAGGTTCCTTCTGAGCCAAACACACCTCCTCCTTGATCCAAAGCACTCTACTCTGGTTGTTGCTTGGAATGTGATTGGAGAAGTTGGGACTAACTAACTATATGAAAGGCAGTCTTCTATTCATTTGGCTAAAAAGTTAGTTTGGTTTTTTTCCATAAGATGGCTCTAGTAGCATTTAATTGTCTTTAACTTCATTTGAAACAATTTTGTTAGATTGTATTGTGACACCTGTTATATCTGCTTTCATTAAAAAAAATTATCAAAAGTGGTGAATTTTTGTGTAGCCATTTTAATATTGAAGAAGGAAGAGAATAATCAACATTTCTGGCATACTTTGCTTTATTATTTCAAGAAAGGTAAAAATGCAACTGAAGTGCAAAAAAGATTTGTGCTGTGTATGGAGAAGGTGCTGTGACTGATCGAAAGTGTCAAATGTGGTTTGAGAAGTTTTGTGTTGGAGATTTCCCACTAGTTAATTCTCCATGGTTGGGTAGACCAGTTGAAGTTGAGAGCAATCAAATTGAGATATTAATTGAGAACAATCAACATTATACCACAAGGGAGATAACCAACATATTCAAAATATCCAAATCATTAAAGTTATTGGTGAAAATAAAAAATGTGTCTTTTATGGAAATAAAATAAATGGACTTTTCAGCCAACCCAATATTTTTATGTTTGTTTTGTTGCATTAGAAATCCTAAGAGATGATCTGTTCATGCCTCAATGGGCTCACAACTGAAATACCACTGGGAGATACTTACTTCCCAATACTTACTGACAGTTAGATTAATAACTGTTATCTATTTCCAGCTCTGAAATGACTTTTTCTTTCTGTGAACTTGAACAAATAACTGTTATACTACTTTGTTTTCCTTATAAAATTGTATGCTTATTACCTGTAGGTGCTATTGGGTTTAACAAGGTTGTTACCAAGTAATTGCATATAAACCTAAATTCTAAAGCATTTTATGCTTATTTTTATTAGTTGTGTTGCAATACACTCCAGTTCAGAAGGTATTATTTACTTATTGGACATCTACTATATATTAGCATAGTGCTCCATCCTATCAGTAAACTATAGCTTTTTAGGTAAGTGGTAAATGTCCAATATATACTTGACTGACTTAAGTATGATAGGGTCCCTGTTTTCAAGGAATCTAGAGCTTCTGCAGTCAGGAGTACTTTACTTACGTTGGGCAAAAGGTAACTTACTTAAATAAAATGTTTTCAGGAAAGTCTAGGCATTATCAAGGATAGAAGCAAAGGAAAGGACAAAGAACTAATATTTATTAAGTACTTAATATATACTAAATACTGTACCAGCATTATACTTAAAAACATTTTTATTTTAGTAAGTTCAGAACACAACGTGAGATCTAGCCTCTTAAATTTTTAAGTAATTTTTAAGTCTACAGTACGGTTGACTGTAGGTATAATGTTGTAAAGCAGAGCTCGAGAAAATAATGATTTTTCTTAACTGAAACTTTGGGTCTGTTGATTACTCACATTTTACCCTTCTCCCAGCCCCTGGCAACCTCTACTCTACTTTTTGATTCTGTTATTTTGGCTACTTTAGATACCTCACACAAGAGGAATCATGCAGTATATGAGGAGGGCCCCCCAAAACAAACTGAATTATCTTCTGGAGGGCGGGTCCCTTGTAGTACAGGCTTCCCTTGCTGGGTGAGTGTTCTAGGAACCCATCTGTATCAGTGTACTAGCTGGCATTGTTGTGAGAGGCTGTGTTCTGCTTCAGTGAATTTTTTTTGAAGACTCTTTCAGTGCATTTGCCCATTTCATGATGGGTGATTTACAAGTGTACCTGCCTCCACTACATGGAATGTTCAGTAGTTTTTTATCAAAAATGGCATGACCCCTGTGCCCTACCCTCCTTATGCACTTGCTCTCAGCCTGAGCAACTTTTTGTTTCTCCAGATAAAAAAGTCCTCAAAAAGAAATGTTTTGCCAATGTGGAGAGGTGAAACGAACAAATGGCAGAAGCACTAAAAGGCATCAAAATCAATGAGTTCAAAAACTGTTTAGGGCAGTTGAAAAAAAGTCTCCATAGATGTATCACATCAAAAGGAGAGTACTTGGAAGGTGACTGAAGTTAAACATGAAAGGATAGATACACAATTTTTATAAATAAATTCCTTTTGGGGGCATCCCCTTGTGTATGTCTTTCTGTGACTGGCTGATTTCACTTAGCATAATGACCTCAAGGTTTATTAATGTTTTTGCATATTGTAGAATTGCCTTCTTTTTAAAGGCTGAATAGTATTCTATTGTATGTATGTATACCTCATTTTCTTTATTTGTTCAATTGTCAATGACTATTTAAGTTGTTTCCATATTTTGGCTACTCTGAATAGTGCCCCAATAAGCATAGGTGTATTAATATCTCTGTGAGATCCTGATTTTAATTATTTTGGATAAATATTGATTCATAGTTTGTTTTTTTTTTAAATTTTAACCTCTAAACAATAGTGCTTTATTGATGAAGAGTTAGTTTCAAAGGATACAAAAGGACTGTGTAAAATAAGCTGTCAAAACACACTTCTAGAGGTAAAGAGTGTCTCTTAGTAAAAGAACAATTATTGTTAGGAAAAGTATTTCAGTTTGGGCATAAAAAGGGATGCGAAGGTGCAGGTCCACCCACACGTGTAACCGTTAGGTGGCAGCCGGCCCCCAGACGCAGTTTTACTCACACGGCTTACACAGACCATCTGCAGATGCTCCCCTTTTATCAGCACCATTAATAAATGCCAAAATAGCCCAAATAATTGGCCCTGGAGGTGCTCTCAAGTCATGGAATACTTGGTAAAACTTTGTACAATGTGCCTAAACCTGAAGCTCTGAACTGCTCACAATGACATAACAGTGCAGGGTCACGCTAGCACGTACGCTTTTGTAACTAATGTATTTTTACCTCTTTTATTTTCTGGCCAAAATAACCCTCATCCATTTTAACCCTCTGTTATAGCAAAATGAAAACAGTGAGTCAGCACCTACTCCCTCCAGGTCTTTCATCTGTCACTTTTTCTCAACTTCGGTGGAAATGCTGAAGAAGAAAAGAAAAGGCAGGCCCTGGAGCATCAGCACCCAGGGAGTTCGAGACAGAGACATGCCAGGAGGGAAGGGCCAAGGCCACAAATCACAGAAAACCAACCAGCGGGGCTAGACTGGCGGCATCTGCAGACAGGCCTCGGTGCAGACTTGAAATATCTTCCATTCTTACAGGATGGATGGGGAAAACTGCATTACAAATAATGAAGGAAACAGTGGCGGCTAACAATACCTGAGACGATCGCATATTAAAAAAAAAAAAAGACCAGTGGGATTTGCCTCCCTTCAGAAAACCATTAAAAAAAGAAACAGGTAAAGGAAAGCTACATCGGAAGAACCTGATTGGCACTTTGGGCTTCATGGGGCCAGAACCCCAAGGCCTGCGACAGGTCTGGGCTTGGCACCCACCTCCCCAAGGGTTTCCACTGCTGAAGCAGATCTACACCTGCAGTTATAAAAATATATTAAAGTGCAGCAAAAACATACACGAGGTTAGTTTCTGAACAGATCGATTCCTAATTTTCCTAGTTTACTGCCTCTGTTGTAAGAATTTTAGTTGCTGTATGAAAACTGGAGCTCTTGGAGTCCCTGACTTGCTCTGTACGCCACAGAAGTGGCTGCGCCAGGTTCTCTGCACCGTGGTTTGAAAAATAACCTAGTGCGATATCCAGACTTCTAAAGTTTACCCCTAAAGGACTGTTGTTTTTAAGACTCCTTAAGTATAAACATGTATCTCATTAGATAACTGTTTCATTTGGTAAAAATGATTAATGTGCAGATGAATGAAAGGTACTGAGTTATAGCAGCAAAACTGATCTTTGGTGTTGGGCTCCATCAAAGGCGAGGCCGGGAAGCATCTCCACACGTGGTCCGGGTGAGCAAATGGCTGTTCCCTCTCTGTCACTAGGCCTGCATCTCTGTACCACTCAGGAACACTCTGTGTAAGTATGAATGTTCTGGAAACAAATCAAGAGCACTCCTCCAGGACTCATGGGTTAGGCCAGCCAAGTCACGTTAACATGCTGCCTGATCCCTGGAAATCAAGTCTAACTAATGTTAGTAGTTACATAAGGTAGAAGGAAATGAAAATGCCAAGTTCACTTACAAAATATAAAGTCTACCCTCTAGTAATGAATACAAATGTTAGAAGTACTTCATAAAAAGAACACATCAGAAGATTTTTAAAAATTAAATTTTTGAGCCACAGGCACTGTGAAGTGTGGATGGGCACCTCTTCAACAATTTCTTGAAAATGCAGAGCTGGATTACTCATCCGGAATGTTTTATCTTGCAAAGCGTTTTCTCACATGTGGAGCCCGTGGACCCCGCCATCGCCGTCGCTGCCCTGCAGCTGCAGCTGCATCTGCGCCTGCATCCTTGCGATCATCTCCTGCATGCGGCGGAGCTCCGCTTCCTTTTCTAGCAAGATCTGGTCTTTATTCATGTCCTCATTTTCCACTTTCCTGCCGCCTCTCTTGAGCCTCTCAGAGTGGAAGTTCTTGTAGTGGAGGTCCTGGGTCACCTCCTGGAGGTCCTGCATGTGAGTGATGAGCATCGTCCGCAGCTTCAGGAAGTCGTTGTGCTCCGGGTTCTCCACCTCCACGACCCCCCACGGGTAGAGGCGGCCTCGAACCTTCTTGCCTTTGGCTTCAATCAGCTGATTGTATCCAACCACAGAGAATGGGATACTGGCCTTAAGAAGCCAGGTCTGCTCTTTAAAATCCTCATCTTCATCTGACTCGGCATCAGGCAAGCGATAGATTTTGTTGTTGTGTTCTTCGATCTCATCCAGAATCCTCTTCTTCAGGCGCTCCCGCTCCTTCAGCGTGAGCGTGTCGGCTTTGGCGATAACGGGCACGATGTTGACCTTGTTGTGTATGGCCTTCATGAACGCGACGTCCAGGGGCTTCAGCCCGTGCCCGAAGGGCGAGATGAAGTAGAAGCAGCAGTGCACCCTGTTGTCCACGATATGGCGGCGGTTCAGGTCACTCTCGTCGTGCAGGTACCGCTCAAACTGCTCATCGATGTAGGCGATGATGGTCTTGAAGCAGTCCCTGCAGTTGATGGCATCATCATAGCCAGGGGTGTCCACCACTGTGAGGCGCAGCTTGACCCCTCGCTCTTCAATCTCCACAGTCGAAGCCTCAATCTGGACTGTTCTTTCAATTTTCTCTGCAGCTCCAGGTATGATTCTTTCTGGGTAGAGATCCGTCAGGAACAGGCTGTTTATGAGAGTTGATTTTCCTAGACCCGATTCACCAACCACCATTAGTGTGAACTCAAAACCTTTTTTCACTGATTTTCGGTGAACTTGGTTGGGAAGATTTGCAAATCCAACATAGCCAGGAGTTTCTGGATTTATAAACTGGATTGGTTGTTGCTTAGACATCTTAAGTCAAGTTCCGTCAATCACAGAGAAGCCGTAGAGCAGGAGCCAACCGACCCCGCCAGACCCACCCAACACCCGCCGTCTGCTCGCGCCCCGCCTCGCACAAGGCAGATGATTCATAGTTTTATTTATTTTTTCCTGTTGTTTTTATATTTTCTATTGTGTTTATTTCTGCTCTAATCTTTGTTCTTTCCTTCCTTTTGCTAACTTTGGGCTCAGTTTGTTCTTTTTCTAGCTTCTTCAGGTGTAGTTAAGGTTGTTTATTTGAGATCTTTTTTAAAAAAAAAAAAAAGTAGGTCATTTGTTGCAAAAACCTTCCCTCAGTAATGCTTTTACAGAAGCCCATAAATTTTGGCCTGTTGTGGTTTTGTTTTTATTTGCCTTGGGTATTTTCTAATTCTCTTTTTGATTTCTTCTTTGAACCAATGGTTGTTCAAAAGTGTATTGTTTAATTTCCACATATCTGTGAAATTTTCAGGGTTTTTTTTTTCCCTGCTATTGATTTAGTTTCATTCCACTGTGGTAAAAAATAATGTGGAAAAGAGACTTGCTCTAATTCCAATCTCCTTAACTTTTTTAGGACTTATTTTGTAAACCTAACATATGATCTCTCCTAGAGAAAGTTCTGGATGTGCCTCAACTCATTAAACCAGCTCCCATATCCTACAGATCCTACTTGTGTCGCCCTCCTAACCATCTCCTTCTATGTCCTCGTTGCTATTGCCTCAGGCTCTCTCACCACCTGTCAACTTGAACAGTAAGAGCTTCCTAATGGGTCTTGCTGGTTCAAGTCTCTCCCTGTTCCATTTCACCACCCTCCAACTCCACCGCCCAACATTGCTGCCCTGGCTTGGATTATAGAGCCTAGTCTGAGTTGATCACAATTGGTTGTAACAGCCCGACAATCCACCTCCACCCTGAGAGTTTTAGGCTGTAATGAAGCTAATTTTCTTGCAATTCATGAAAGGCACCAAACTCTTTTGCACCTTGATCTTTATACAAAAATTTCAGCCTTGAATAAATATTCCTTTTTATTTTTCTTCTAAGTAAACATCTACATACCTTCAGAGAATGAACTTAAATGCAATCACCTAGTGAGGTCTTCCTTGACTCCTCGAGACAGAGTTAGTTACACCTTCCTCTGTGTTCACCTTCCTACCTCATATATGCCCCTATAATTACTTTTAATGCACTGTGAAAATTTTGTTGTTTGTACTTATGATTCCCCTTAAATTTGAATGCTTCTTAATAGAAAGTCCATTTCTTAGCATCTATTTTATTATGAAATATTTCAATTATTCACAAAGACATAGATAATAATATAATAAATACCATGCGCCCACTTCTGGCTTTGTCATGCTTGCTTCAGATCTTTTTTAATAAATGGGATGTTACAGATATATTAAAGACTTCTGTGTACTTTCTCTCATTTCATTCCCTCTCTTGCTATAGGAATTGCCACTCTGAATGTGCTGTCTCTCATGCCCACTTGTTTTTATGTTTGCTACATATGTATTTATCCATAAACAATAACTTTGCAAGCTTTTTTTAGAAGTTTTTAAAAATGATCTTATCCTGTGTGTACCCTTCTGCAATTGAATTTTTCTTCTTATTCACTACTGTGTTTGTGAGATTTAACCACATAGGTAGATGTGATACTCCTTCATTAGTTTTAACTAGTACATAGTATTGTTTTATGAGCATAGCCCAATTCCTCTTTTTTCATTGCTCTTTAGGCTTTTTGTAATTTTTAATATTGGGTCTCCTTGAGGGCATATAATGGTTTCTCTAGAATGCAGAAGTGCTAGGTCACAGGATATGAACATCTTTCACCTCAGGACATATGGTCACATTATTGGTCACAGTAATTACACTTATTTAGGCTCCACAGTGTAGAGAATTCTTCTTGCTCCATTTTATCCCTATTGCCTACTAGTAAGAGTCTGGCACACAGGAGAGGCACTATATCTGTTAACAGTCACTGAATAAAAAGTAAATGACACTTGAATGATAGAAAGTAAGCAGAGATACAAGGACAGAACTTTTAAATGAACCACCAACAATAGAAGGTCTAGATCTGTGCTTTTTAATTTAATTTAATTTTAAATTAAATTAAAATTCAGTTCTTCAGTTGCACAAGCCACATTTTAAGCGCACGACTGCCACACATGGCTGGTGGCTACCATATTTGACAGCACAGATACAGAACCTTACCACCATGACAGAAAGTTCTATTGGACAGTGCTGGTCCAGACAATAGGTTTTTCTCTTTTCCTCTCTTTCCCTCCTCCAGATCCCCATCCTCCTCAAGCACCTCATACTTTCTAAGTACTTTTTGGTGCCTAGAATTCTCACTTAGCATGTTTTCTGGGGTTGGAATCCTATAAGTCATGATAAAATATACAGAACATCAAATTTACCACTTTAACCATTTTCAATTGTACAGTTCATATTGTTGTACAACCATCACCACCATCTATTCTGATAACTTTTTCATCTTCCTCTCTGAAGCTCTATAAGCATTAAGCAACAACTGCCCATTCTCCCTTCCCTCGGCCCCTGATAACCACCATTCTACTTTATGTCTCTATGAATTTAACTATTCTAGGTACTTCATATAAGGGGGATCATGCAATATTGTTCTTTGGTATCTGGCCTATTCCAGTTAGCATAATTTTTTCAAGGTCCATCCATGTTGTATCATGTATCAATTTCATTCTTTTTAAAGGCAGAATAATATTGTGTTGTATGTATATACAACTCCTCATCTGATTTCAACTTTGTCTTTTCCCCTCAGGTATCAGCTGGATGCTGCCTAGCCAAGTGAATGCAAACCACAGCATTAATGACTGATATAGCTTTAGCATGATGGCCCCAAGATATAACATTGCAATGTAGTATATTGGAAAGAATAATGGGCCAGGAATGAGGAGTCATGGGTTCTGGTTTCTAGTCTGCTACATGACAGCTGTGTGGCTTTGGGAAGTCACCTTAACTCTTGGAGCATCTGTTTCCTCATCTAATCAAAACTAAAACTAAAACTAAAAATAAGGCCTTTTTGTCATTGTAAAATCCTATGAGTTTGAGCAGTCTTCAATGCATTGACTCAAAATCAATAAGGAACATGGATTTGAAGGTATTGTAGCAAAATAGTAAAATGAGTAAGGAAAATATTTTTAGAAAGAGTTGCTTCTAAAATTTTCCAAGAGAGAGAGAGAGAGAGAGAGAGAGAGAGAGAGAGAGAGAGAACATGAGAGAAAGTCGAAAGGTAGAGAGAGATTACACTCTGAGTAAGGCTATTAATGCATTAGATACTTGAGTCTAATGTCTCCCAGTCTAAAATTAAGGGCTGAGTCTTGGATAATTCTTATTCATTTCACTTAATATTCAACTTTCTATTAGGCCTCTGAGATCTTCTATACCTTGTTGTTATTTTTTAAACCTAGCTCCACAGAATACTTCAAAAGAGGAATTAAAGCTCAGTATTTTTGCATATTACTCATTTTCTCCTATATTATTATTCTTGAGTTTATTAAATTTTATTTTTCCTAATAATAACTTGTTTTGATTCTCTAATCTTTATCTTTTAGAGATACATTTGTTCCTAAGTGCAATTAAGGTCTAGCCTAGAAAGTAAAAAGTAGTGATGTGGCCAAAAAAGGAGTAGGAATGGATTACATTCCCCCTACTGTAATCTGGCTGGGGGATGACCTGGAAAGGAAGGGAAGAACTCTGAAGGCACCATCTTCCCATAAATTTCATCCCCAGTCTTAGTATGTATTTACTTGTGTTATCGCTGTTGTTTCTCTTTCATGGACTCTAGGCAAATAAACTATATATATCCCATTTTTTAATGTATGTGTTTTGAGGATATATATAATGCCCATTTTCTTTATGTATGTGTTTTGAGGATTTAGTCATGTGGACACATATGGCACTAATTCATTAATTTTAACTGCTGCATGGTATTATGTTTTATGAACATAGCACAATTTACTTATCTGTTCTTCCCCTAATCCTTAGGCTGTTTTCAATTTGTCATTGTACATTTTTCCATGAACACATGTGAGGGTACTCTCAAAACCTTGCTGATGACTGACTCAGGTTTGGGATATTTGCTTTCTTTATTTTTTTGGTACAAAATTTCTATGCATCCCAAAGAGTTTATTCATTCAACAGAAATAAACTGAATGCCTGCTGAATGCAGAGATACCAGGAAAAGCAAAAACAAAGTTCCTGTTCTCAAGGAGAGGCTATTGGAGTAGGATAATAATGAAATAATAATGTAAATAAATAAATATTATGTGTAATAACTAATTTGAAGGAGAAGTTCATTGTCCTATAAGCGTAGAACAGGGAAACCATGTTCTTGGTTCAGGGAATCTGTGATGGTTTTCCTGAAGTGGTATTGCTTGGTCTGAAAGGGAAGGAGGGATAAATAAGAACTAGCCTGGTAAGGACTATGGGATTTGGGCTGAGGCGGGAATAGGAAAACATCACAAGCAGAGGGGACAGCAGGTATACAGACCTACAGCTGGAAGAGAAAGGGGCCAATTCAGAGAGAAGGATTGTGTGGCTAGAAAAGAGTGAAGGGAAAGAAGGTGTGAGAAAAACTTAATAACTAGGTAGGCCAGAGGACACAGAACCTTTGGCTTTCACTCAAAGGTAAGGGAACTACTTTTAAGCTGGGAAGTGATATTATCAGATTTGGGTTTTAAAACAATAAATTCTCCCATACAGTGAAGACTTTGTTGGGATCCTTACTCCAGTTTCCATTAAATCAATGTGACTGAAGCTGAACATCTTGTCACTGGCAACTCAGCTATTCTCTTGAAGAGTGATCTGAAATGAGAATGTGCTCTTGGGTAGGAGCATCTTCTTTCAGGGCAGAATGTACAGCAGGGAGAGGAAGGGGGTTGATATCTTTCATGAAGGGGTGAGAATCTTTAGAGAAACAGAAAATATAACACTCAAGGTGAGGGAGAATCCATCTACAGCAGAGAAAAAAGATGGGAGCAGAGAAAAGAGAGCTGGGCTCTCTGAGAAGCTTCTTGCTCAACCAGTAGGTACAAAGATCAGGATGAACCAGGCATTAGTGGAGATTCTAGTTGAAATTTGGAAGGAAAACATAGCTCTCTAGGCAGTCTAAAGTGAATCTAGTAGCTACAAATTGTACTGCACAGCTACTAAAATCCTACAGCTCCTGGGAGGCCTGAGCATCCCTAGACTAAGCTCATGATTAATCTCTCCTCCTTAGAAAAATCAAAGTCATGATCTGTGACTTGTGGTACCAACATTATATGGATCCTGCTGGGTAACTGATATGCGCTGCTTCATGCTCCCCAGATCTAGGCCCTGTCTCAGCTTGGAAAACATTCTTGATGATACCATTAGGGCTCTTGAAGAACCAACTTTCATTTCCCCTATTATTTAGCAGTGTGTTTTCCTTTCTCATGCTTTGAGTAGCTGTTTCACTTCTAAGACAAGGGGGAAAAAGAATTCTGAGACTCAGTTTGCAGTAGGGGAAATGCTCTGCAATCAGGGTAGGGGCAGGGAAGAACTTTTCTGGAAAACAATGATTCTATTTGGCTTTTCCAAAAAGTACATATTACCATAAAAGAATAACTCACTACTCACAAAAATACAGTTGCAGAGAAGACCCTGATTGAAGTGTAATTGATTATATTGGACAATTACAAATGCCCTTATTAAATAATTGCATTTAAACCACATGATAATTTTATAACTGATTTATAAAAACAAAATTGTGAAAGTTTAAGTGACATAATTGTTCTCAGTATCACTACAATTTTCAAATGAAGCAATTTAGTCTTAGAAGCAATTTCACTTTTCACTGTGATGTTATTTTGGTGTCAGGCTGTAAGCTTTTGTTCCACTCCAGAGTTCTAGGAATGATGATTAACTATTCCCTCTCCTTGGGTGAGGCAATGATGCATTTTTCTAATGTAACAGTCCTTCCCATTTTGCTGCAGACCCAGTAGATTATAAAAAGAATGATTTGCAGGCCTCCAACCATTTGTATGACTTCCATTTAGTGAGAATGTGGTAGTTTCTATATGGATGTAAGAAATAAAAGTCTTTCTTAGATTAGAGGTATTTGTGAGCTCAGAAGAAAAGGCGAAAACAAAGTATCTCCCATTTGAAGGTATCAAATGTTAACACTTTGTGCAGTTTTCTTGAAAAATTATGTCCCCACCAGAAATAAGATGGGAAATAGCTCAGTATCTCTGGTACATCTCCTAGAATGTTAATCAAAGGTCTGTATTTTTAGATGCATGAATAAAGGACCTCAGAACATTCAACAGATAAAAGCCAATACCATTAACATTCCTTTATTTAGTTTCTGTGAATTAAATGGTTTTATACAACTACTCTCTCCATATCACATACACAACTCCCCAGGCATGTTCTACACTGGTAATAAGAGCTAAACTTGCTGTATTTCATTTCAGTCTTGCTGATAGCACTTATCAGCAAAATCTGGCTAAAAACGGAATATGCAACTTAAGCCTGATCATAACTGGGCTGCAGAGGAGGAAAGTGGGGGATTATCTGGAGACTGGGAGCACAAATATAAGATTGTATTGTCATTGTGTGCTATAGGCCTTTTGGCAAACTGTAGTGTAAGCCCCAGCTGACAGCCCTTTTCACAACTGACAGAGGAAAATATGAAACTTAAATTCTTCATGACAGATAAATCTGCTGAATGAAAGGAAGACCAATAGGATAACGGTGGGACAAAAAACATATTGCTTTTGGGTAACTCCCTTAAATCTAGCTCTTTTGTAAATATACAAAATAGGCATTCAATGAATATCTTCTAAACTCCTACCTATCAGCTTTGCTAACTAAGCAAGCTGTTAAATCTGAATGATAAAAAAAGCATCTTTTCTTCAGCAGATGAATACAAAGTCTTATAAAAGAGGGGTGGCAGATTAAATTTAATATGTGGCCATGAAAGACATTTCCTGAATGACTATCAACTAGAGTGGATTTCTTGAACCTAAGTTGACATGTTACTATTGTAGAAGGCTTATTAATTGAGATATTAAATGTACCTAATCCACCGTGATTGGGATCTTTGTCAAATTAAAAAAAAATATGACTATAAGTAATTGCTCTTTTCTGTCAGTGGGTCCCAAGTCCATGAAATGTAACCAGAGACCATCTCTTCGGATTAATATTGTTGGTCTTTCTATTGGTGATACATGTCTTTTACCCTTGTCATGGGCCCCAGGCCTCCAGGGGTTTAGGGTTCTTTGCCTTTCCCATGCTGATTTAGCATTGGCATTTTTCCCTAAGAAAATTTATTCTTGTTCTCTCCAATTCCAGTGGCAGCCTCAAACCATGAGAGGCCATACGAAACTAAGCACGGTTTCTTGAATAGGTTTTTTTTTAAATCCTTGCAGCTATTTAGCTATTTATTATCTAACCTCACTGTTCTTTGGCATCTCCTGGAGGAAGCCTTCTGAGCAGCACTACAACTAGAGGGAAAATGGAGGTTAATACAGGCTTCTTAATGCCGCCTGCCTCCTGTATTCCTGAATGGCTCGACTGCCTTGGCAAATCCCAGGTCAAGTTGATAAATAATGTCTTGTTAAGATAGCCCAAAGCAAGTTTCAGGACCTAGGAGCAGATCTGCCTTGAACTGTTGGTTTCCCTCGTTGCCATGCAATTCATAGTTAATCCCAGCACAAAACTCAAGGTAAGAATGACAGAGAGTGAGTGAGGGAGTTGAAGGAGAAAGAAGGAAGAAGGAGGAGGAGGTGTTGGGGAGGAAAAGGGAGGGGAAGGAAGGAACAAGGGGAAGCAAGGGAGGGAAAGTGGGAAGGAAGAAGACAGGGAGAGAATGAATGGGTGAAAGGAAAGATAAAACAGATTAAAACTGCTGAGGGTCCTTTTCTCTGAGACTTCACATCCTAATCAGTGTGGGTTCTTCCCTCAGCCAGACAGCCTCAGAATGACTGGCAGCAGGACCAGGGCACAGTCACAGGCCATGGGAATCTCCCACCAGTCACAGGAGGAAGAAAGACAGTGAGAGACCCTGAGTTAAAGAGACTATGAAAAGGAGGAGGAAAATGAGGAGGAGGGGGAGGAGGAGGAGAGGAGCCAGCCTGGAGTCTGAGAGAAGAATCTAGGCGCCACGGTGTAACAGCTGCCTCAGGTATGCTAGCCAGTCTCAGCTCGTTCCCAGCTCTTTCTGGCAAGCCCCAGGCTCAGGCGTGTGCATAACACACACACACACACACACACACACACACACACTCACACACACACACACACACACACACACACACGCAGTTTTTGGCCTGTCCGCAACAGTGTCTTTCAGACACTTGCTGAGAGAGCTGGGCTTTTGCTGGGCACTGCTTTTCATAATTGTGGTAAAATTGCCTAAGACCTTGCTAAATAACAAAATCTACTCAAATATCAAGGGATTTAACTTACTCTAAAGATTATTATGTTTGGTCTGCTGGATTAAAATTGCTTCCAAAGTTATTAGAGGAACTCAACATTAGCACTTACCTTTCTACAAAGAAACAAACCACACACACACAAAGGTGTAGCATTATATGGTAATTATCCAAAATGCTACTGCTTGGAACAATAAGGATGCTGTGTGTTACACACAGCATCTTTCTTTTCCAAGGAACTCAAATAGCTTCAGCACCCATATCCCATTATTCCTATCAACAGTCTTCTATGAGCTATGCGGGTGGCAAAATAATTATCTACATTACATAGGAGGAGTAACTGAGGCACAGAGAGGCATTTAGGGTTACACAGTAAGGATATAACAGTTCTGGATTTAGTATATAAAACATTACTTGTCAAGTGTTTTGCTATTTAAATGTAATATATGGTCCACTTTTCCATCATGACTCTCTAAAAACAATTTGCAGAGTTTCCTTTTTAGGAACTTGTCTCTGACCCCTATTTGTTATAATCTCTACCTGAGCACTTTCAGTGGGTTGTACTACCTCATTTATTTATCTGCCTCTTTCCTGATTTTATATTCTTCTCGAGGTCTGGGACTTGCTCATCTCTGTATTTCCAGTGCTTGGAACACTGATGCTGCTGCTTGAATGTCTGCTGGTTGAATGAATGAAAGAAAAAGAACAAACAAATGAATGGACAATCTTCTAAGAACAACTTCTGACAAGATAACAATAAATGCAAATCTGGTCTTAAACTAAATATGTCTCGTCTGATTTTATCTCTGCTGTGACAAATATCTTCACCTTAGAAGCCTTCTTTTAAAAATCCAGTGAGCACATTCATAGCTAATTCCTTCCCTCCCTCAGCTGTTGGGTTTATTGTTTGGAACAATAAACTAAGACTTGTGGAGATACTAGGGTTCCAGATGGTCTATTATAATTATTTCCCTCATAACCTTATTATTATTATTATTATTATTATTATTATTATTGATGTCTAAAAGACGATTTTGGGAAGTGTTAATATATAGTTATTATGCTGCCCCCAAACCCTTTCCTCTGTGTATTGAGTCTTAAAGCCAGGTTGTTATTTGGGGGTATGAGGGGTGTAGACCCCCAAATAACAATAGAAACAATGATACTCTTCAAGGAGACTACAAATTTAACTCTCTTTTATACATTTTTTTTTCAGTGATCTATACAAAAAAGGCAAGGTAATGTATGTTAATCTTTACCAGATGTACTTTCTGTATCCCTTTACATTGGAAGCCTAGCAGGAGTAGAATGTCACAACAGACATTTACTGAAATACCTGGGGAAATGTAACAAAAAGTGTTAGAGGAAAATGGTCTTTCAGCTAAATTACCTAATATATTTGCTAATGGTATCTGATTTAAAAGCCATAAAAATACTAAGTTAAAAGCACATTAGAAGATGTGTTATATTTATAAGTGTTTGTCACCTTGGCAACAAAAGCTATATTCCAAATCTAACACTAGCTATGATGGGCCAAGACCTTTTAAAATTGGTAAATACTCCTTTATGGGAATGATCTGCTTTCAACTACTGAATGTGAGAACTAGAAAAGGCAAGTTCTTCATGGCAGAGCAAGTTTTTTGCTACCTTTCTGCTATGGATAAGCTTTTTCTTTCTATTAGTAACTACGGTTTATTCTTAACAAGAAAAACAATGCATTTTCAAGTTAAACATCAGTTTTAATTATTCCCTTCTGGCACTCAGAAATACAGATACAATAGCTGAAAGATTTCCGAAGATAGAGTTTATTTATCAGCCTTACACTTCACTGTATCATCCATAGCCTGACCTTTGTTCATGGATGAAATGCCACAGGTACACACTATAAAATCAACCTTATGTGACAAAAATTAATTCTCCTAAACATCTAAGTGGAATATGTGTAATTAACTAGGGATCATACACAAGGTAAGTTTCCACATATATTTATCTCCCAAGTGAGATGCATAAGGACTGAAAAATTATCTTTTACTATGTCCCACTAAAAGTCTGTTTCCTACTGTCATATTTAGTAAACATAGATGATTTGGTGATAAGAACCCATGATTTAAAAGGTGGATTTCAGGTGCACTTGTAAAAGCTTTAGATTTGGACTCTTACTATTTTCCCTCATTTTTAAAGCTCCAATCTGATATCCAAATCCTATATAAAGAAGTCTGGGTTACATGCCAGTCAAATATTTTAATTCTAAGAGTCTAACGAGATTCCCATGTGTGTGGTTGAACCAATTTTCAGAAGGAAACCATGGAAAAGGTCTGGGTAAACACACATTCTCTGTGGGCTGTGGCTGTTCACTGGGAGCCTAGACAACTTGCCTTTGCAGCCAGCTTGGGAAAACCCGAGCCCCAGCTCGTGACTTGTAATCATGCTCAGCAGGTTCTCAGGTATATGGGCCACTAGAAGGACCTAAGACCATCATCCCTAAGTAACTTTCTCTAACACAAAGAGAGTATATCCCTCTTCTACCCAGAAGAAATTAATAAAAATTCCCAACCACATCAGCCCACACTGAATATTGCCAGGAAGTATGTCATTCCTTCCTTTTTATATTCTAAGAAAATAAAATAGTGCACAAGGAGAATGTTTGATTAGAGGACAGGATTAGCCTCCAGCCTAGAACTAATAAACCAAAGTATAATACTAGCTTTGAGTTCAAATGTAAACCATATGAACAAAACTGACAAAATAGAGTCAATGTAATTAACCAGATTTACCTTCCATTGACTGAAGGCCAAAAATCACATGTATTGACATGTATTCTAGTACTGAAATGTATTTTTCCCTTGATTGATAAATGTAACTCACCTTTTGAGGTTGTATTCTAGTTACATCAACTTACCACTAAGCCCTTTGCTTAACTCCTAATAAATCAAACCACCAAGCCATAATTTGTTGGCAAACAAAAGATTATTTTTGCCTTAATATGAATGTTAAATAGCCTAAATAAAAATTATTTATTTTGTTTAAAAAATTATCACATATCATATTATTTAAAACATTGACTACACAATTTCATCATACTATTCAGAAAATATAAGCAAAAGTCTACCTATTGCCTGAATTTCACTAAATATAAAGACGAAAAATAACTTCATAGTAACTATCTCAGCTGCCTAAAAAATATATATCTATATACAACATGCATCATCAGTCAAATTTCTTCCTAAGGTAATAATGGGTCCTTGAAGAAAGAGATTAATTTTTATTAACTTTATATCCTCTGCATAGTAAGCGTAAATATTTGTAGAATTAAAAATGTTAGATAGATGAACTTTAGTAAGTCTATTTTATGCATCCCATATGAAACCCACAAGTTAAGGAATAACTGTCTACATAAATATGTAGCCAAAAAAAGATTAGAGGTAGGAATAAAACAAAATAACATGATTCGTTTCCATTTTGATGCTTATGTGTGGACATATTTGCCTTCTAGGCTTAAAAGATGAGTAAAAATTAGGTGAGGAGGAAGGGGCACCAGTAACATAACCCAATAACTTGCCTTGCTGGAGTGAAAATTGTAGGTTTAAGTGAGTAGGAAACATGGTTAGGTAGGTAGGGTGGGGCCAATTGTAGACAAAGAAGGGAAACTAACATTTGAGGGGTACCAGGCCTCACACACAGTTTCTCTCAGGTTATTCCTCATGACAAGAATGGTCATATACAGGAGTGGATATGATCCTCCTTACATACAGATGGGAAAGAGTCTCAGGAAGTTCAGAAGCCTGACTCAGTGGCTCTCAGGAGGTATGCAGCAAAGATGAGACATAATCCGACATTCTTTCTCCTCCACTATATTGTATTGAAAACCAGGCAGGGGGATATAGAAATTAACTCACATAATAGCAGCAGCATACAAACCAAGCACAGAAAAATAGAATATAAATAAACAATTTTAAAATACAAATGGCTCAATAGGAGCCCTCACTTCCCAGGAATTTTTCTATGTGTGAAGTGAGCAGCACTATCTCACAATCATGTTCTTAAACTCAACAGGGTGACCCGATTAATTTTCAGTTACAAATTTCAAAGCAGTACTGATTAAGACTTTGCTACTTGGGGTGTAACTGTTCTGCTTTGGAAAACATAATATTTTCTAAAGGCAGATCTAGTTATGGGAGTTTAGACATTGTCTTTTATTGGCGACCTGACAAATATGCTGCTACCCTCCACCCTTTGTGGTTTACATGCTGCTTCCGTACAAGGCACTGGCATCCCATTTGGAAGCTGATTGTTGTGTTTTGGTTTATGTTTCATACAACAGCTGCCCTGAGCCACTTCTAAGACAGGATAATAATGACAAATTTGAAATGTTCTCCCCAGGAAAGGGGAGGCTGTGGTGAAAATGCGAGATGGCATTTAAGCAACTACCATTAAAGGCATTTTAATTTTCTGTTGACAAACACGATTTTCCAAATGATTTACAGTGAAGTTTCTGGGCTGGCAGCCATGCAGCCTATCTAGAACTATGTTTTCTGGTTCTACAAAAGTGCTAATGAAAATTTTATTCTTATCTTGGTTATTTTTCAGTGAGAAGTTTAATGCCCTGAAAACCACAGAGCTATAGGGGTTCTTGGTTCCCCAGCTGCTACTCTCACCTCCCTCTTGAGTTCCTTGCCCACATCTCAGAGCCCAGACTCTCCTGATCCTGAACACCAATTCTGGGCTTGAGAGAGGAGTGCTTTAAGGAGCGTTGCTCCCCCACTCTGCAGCATATATATCATTTCAGTGAAAGCAGCCTAGTTCCTAGGCCCCTGTTCTGCAATCTGGGGTTTTACCTTATTCAGGAGATTCAGTCTCACCTCATTCTCCACTAACTGGACATTTTCCTGTGGATGCCACCTGTCATTTTAGCTTGTTAGATAATAAGCCTCTCTTAAGAGTAAAGCTCTGTTGTTTTGTTCACTTTTCCTCTCTGGCTTCCTATTATACTCAAGGTCTGGAACGCTCCTGGTGCTTCAGGCCTGCTTTTCTGCTTGTCTAGATTTTTAGTTTTGTTTTCAGTATCATTCGGTACAATACCCTCATTTTCCAGACAAGAAAATCAAAATGTAAGAAAGTTGGGAGATTTGTCCAAGGTCTCAACGCCAATTATTGGAACTGAGGTCTACTAATTTTGAGACCTATATGCTTTTACAGGGTTGGCTAAGGTTATTAGATGCCACCTTTTGAGATCATTCCCTTTTATTTGTACTTTTATCTGTCAAGAAGTATTTTATGAAGTTACCCCCCAATGTCTTAAAATGTTAAATAAAAAGAAAAATACTTATTCTTGTTCAAAGGTATTAGTCTATGAGAGGTTTTAAAAAACACATTTTCAAAAACGTGAGCTAATTTTATCAGTTATCCAATTTCTAAATTGTTATTATGATAGATCTCCATTTTAGTAAAATAGTCTTCTTTTCTTCAGAAGAATTTTTGCTACAGTAGGAAAATTAGGATTTTTTTTTCCATTTCAGATATTTAGTTTTTGTTATTCTGGTTTATGAATTCTAGCTGAGAGTTTGGCCATTTTATTTTTCAACTTCTTATGTCTCAACTCCATTCCACTTGTAACAGTCCTTTAATTCCCAAGAAAGGATTTTTTACATATCTCTTCCCTAGGTCCTTAAAGTATCAATTGAGCTTTATTTACTTATTTATTTAAAACTTTTCCCTCTTTTATTGACTCTACAGAGGGGAATGGAGGGAAAAGAATAGGGAAAGAATCATCGATGTGAGAGAGAAACATCAATCAGTTGCCTACTGCGTGCGCCCTGACTAGGAACCAAACCCACAGCCCAGGTATGTACCCTGACTGGGAATCGAACTGGGGACCTTTTGGTTTGTGGGATGACACCCAAACAACCGAGTCACACCAGCCAGGGCTCAATACAGCCTTTTTATAACTCTGTTACATTTGCAAACATCTTATATTAAAACATAGATCCTCAGTAATTTAAAAAAATCAATACTGTCTTAGTATTTTAAATGCCTCATATTTATGGGTACTAGAGATATTATATGTTCTCCATGAGTTTTCATTTAATGGAATTTATAGTAAGTAAAGAAATAACGCCCTATCACTATGGATCATCTAATAGAAAATGGAAATAATGAGATACAACAATGAGATCAGATGTGATGAGAATCTGTGTTGAACTTTGTCCCTTCCATGCATCCTGACTTCTCCTGAAATGCTAAAAGATCTTCCTTATGTGCCACTTACCCAGTCACCTACGCTTTCAGACCTGCTCTACACAACACTTCTTTGTTTTTCACTGTGTTCCTTCTATGTCCCAGTCATTTTGACGGGACTGTTGCCACGTGCGCAGCACCAGGAAGGACCAATCTCGGAGGCATCTGACTTCTATCTGACTATAGCTCTTCTAGGAACTAACTACCATCAAAGATAAGGCAAATCTTTTATCTTTTTAAAAATCTTTTATCTTGTTTAAGAATGTCTTCCTTACTCAACCCTACCCAAGAATCTTAAAGCTATTCTACTAGATCTCAGTTTTAAAATTTTGAAGTTTTTCCATTCATAGCTACATCATCAAACTGTTCTGAAGTGTGTATACATGTGAAAATAAAGTGAAATAGGACTTCTTATTCCCCCCTCTTATAATCAGTTCCTTTGCATACTGAAGAGACTAGTCCACTCTTTCCTCACTGGTCCTCTTTGCCAGCCCAGTTATATATGAAATTTCTATATTGTGTAAGTCTCTTCCTGGACATTCCATTCTTTTCTGTGGTTTCCCCAAAGTAATAATATGACTTTACCTTCTTTTTTTCTCTTTAGTCCTCATCCAAGGATATGTTTATTGATTTTAGAGAGAGAAGAAGGGAGAGGGTGAAGAGGGAGGGAGGGAGAAAGAGAGAGAGACATTGATGTCTAAGAGAAATATCCATCAGTTCCCTCCCATATGCACTCTGACCAAGGATCAAACCCACAACCTAGAAATGTGCCCTGATCGGGATCAAACCTACACCCTTTGGTGTATGGGACGACACTCCAACCGAGTTGCCTGGTCAGGGCTACTTTATCTTCTTTATCATTGCTTTTGAATAAATTGATATCTGGTAAGGCAAGTCCCCTTGTCTTATTCTACTAGTACTTCAGGAGTATCTTGGCTTTTCTTAGTTCTTTATTCTTCTCAATATATTTTAATTAACTTTTTAATTAAAAAATTGTTTGCTATATTAATATCAAGCAAAATTGTTACAAGGAAATCTCTTTGATTTTTTTCTAAAATTTGAATTCTTATGACAAATTTTACAGCTCCTGTATTCTTTTTTTTTAAGATTTTATTTATTTATTTTTAGAGAGAGGTGAAGGGAGGTAGAAAGAGAGGGAGAGAAACGTCAATGTGTGGTTGCCTCTTGCACGCCCGCAACTGGGGACCTGGCCTACAACCCAGGCATGTGCCCTGACTAGTGACTCTTTGGTTCACAAGCCAGCACTCAATCCACTGAGCCTCACCAGCCAGGGCCCCTGTATTCTTGATGACATAAGTACAAAGAAAAACTCAAGTACAAAATGAATTTGACCATCCTTGTACTATATTAGTTTTATTTGCATAGTTTTGCCCAATTGGTTCACATGATCCTTTTCATATCATTTATATATTTGTTATAAGTTAGGCATTTACATTAGTTAAGGTTCAATGCAGCAAAAGAGAGACCAGTTTAGGCACTTATAAGCAGAAAGACTTTAATGGAGAGAATGAGTACTTCTGGGTACCCAAGAAGCTACAATGCAGGAATTAGAATATCAGAGCAAATAATTAATGCTGCTGATGCTGCCACAATTATGATTTATCATCACCAATGAAACTATAGAGTAGACAGTGGGATGCTACTGGTGAGAAACCTCAGATTTTCACAACCATGTTTAGCTGCAAAGAGCCAAAACAGGGCAGAAAACTGGCCTCTGGTGCATTTCAGACTTCTAAATCCTACATTAATGCATTTTACTAGTGAAAGTTAAATAATATCCTGAACCCTAGCTGCAAGGGAGTCTAAGAAATACAGATATTGGCTTTCAAGCCTCTTCAATTATTGTGAGAGTGTAATGGAAGCAGATTGATCCCATCCACATTATCTAGAATGGTTTGTTTGGTTGCAAACAAAAAAAATTGACTCTGGCTAACATAAATTAAAAAATCAACTTGTTAACAAGAGAGAGTGGTTTCATAACCAAAGAAAAAACATTCAAATCTTGGAAAAGTGAAAACCAGGACAGCTCTGAGGATCTAGTTGATGAAACCTAAGAACACACTCTCTCTCTCTTTAGTCTCTCTAGTGCCCTGCCACTGATAGTTCAGTTCCCTCTGCTTTATGTCTGTTCCCAGGATTCTGTCCCTGGGGATCACTGCTTGAGATACAAATTTCCAGGAGAGAAAGTCTCATTGCCTCAGTTCAGGTCAAATGGTCTCTTTGGTAAGGGTGGTGGTGGTGGGAGGGCTGGTCCTCCACCTGACCTTCCCCAGAAAGTCCTACAGTAGAGAACCAGTAGATGTCTAAAGGAAAGAGTGTTGGGCAAAGAAAAGATACCAACTGTCAGTTCCAGTGCACTGGTCTGAATCTGATATTGCTTCAAAGTCATATATCTTTTGGAATGAATATTTATGCCACAAAACTTTTCTAAAACTCTAAAACATATTTGGTTTTATCAAAATTATAGATCTTTCAGTTACATAGGTAAATTTTAATACATGTTTTAAACATCTCATTTTCCAAGTATAGAAAATGAGACTCTTTAAGGAGTATAAAGAGTTTCCTTTGCATTATGTCACACAAATGGATATAGAATCATATATGTAGGCCAGTCTTCTTGAAGTGTTCTTATACATACTTCAATAAGTAAAGTGTTCTTTGTCTTTAACTGGCTTTCTTATATAGGAAGTATATTTGGATCTTCATCCATATATAGCACTTATTCACACAGCACATTTCAGAGAGCAATCTGACTTACACCTACCTGCCTTATCTGGTGTTTGCATCTGTAAGGCCCCTGAGCTGTCACAATAACAACGTTATTTAAAATTAATGACAGGTGGAAATTCAAAGGCCTTCAGAAAAGAAACTTCCTCCCACACTGCTCAGAAAAAAAGTTCATGCCAATATACTGAAAAGAAAGTTGCTGTCAAGGTGAGACTGTGACCCACAACAGATGTGTTCCCCAAAGTCACAATGTTATTAGCAACAATCCTTCAAAATAAATTTTAATGAAGCACCCAGTACCTTGAAGGGTTGAAACCATTACCAAAATGAATTCCTCATTTGCTTGACCCTTGTTTGGGGATAATCTGAAGGAAGTTCTTTACTTTTGTGTGTGTGTGTGTGTTTGTGTGTGTGTGTGTGTGTGTGTGTGTGTGTGTGTGTGTGTGTCTGTCTGTCTGTCTCTCCCCTCCTTCCCCTTCCACCCCCTGTTATGATAGAGTTATTGACTACAGTTTTTAACTCTCTCCAAGGTCTCCTATTTCCCTGTCCCACTAATGTCCAGGCTATGTGACTTTCTTTGACCAACTGGATGTTTACAGATGTCATAGGCACTTAGACTTGAAGTATGTTGGTGAAGTGGAGCTTGCTCTCTCTTGGGCCTCTGTCTTTGCCATAAGAAAAACATGCCTCAGTTAGCCAGCTGCTCTGAGGAAGATGGGGAGCAGATTCTTCTGGCTACATCTTGGAGAGAAACCCAGGTGATCTCAGCCAGGCTAGGGCAACTGACCTCCCCTTGATTTGCATATGCTTGACTAAGACTAACAAAGAAGAGCAGAGTTGACCCACAGATGTGTGATAAATATGTGGTTTTTGTTGTATGCTACTGAGATTTTGTAGTTGTTTATTATTCAGTATTATTAGAGCAGTAGCTAATGAATTCATTCTTAATTCCCTCACTCCTCCCTCTTCCTCTCTCTCTTTCTCTCCTTGTCTTTCTTTCTCTCCTTGTCTTTCTTCATGTTCCTCATCTTTGAGAAGTCTCCCTGCTCAGCTAATGCTGGTCCCTTAGGTATATTAGTTGTCTGTGAGATAGTAACATAAATCTCAGGTAATCTACTTTTGAAGTTTATCACAACAAAGAAAAAGAGTCCATATAAAAGGATTTGGGTAGGCAATTCTTGTTAGCAATGCCTTTTCTCTAACAGGCATTTCTGAAACATTTTCATTGTTCACTTATGCATGTCACTATCATTGTGAGCAATTTTCATTATAACACTATGTATGACAATTCAAGGCATATAATAAAAATGGTATCGAGGGTAACTCTGACTTGTAAGCCATTCATCATCCCATATTATGGGATTTTCCAGGAAATAATAAATAGTGAGAGCAATCTCAAAAACCTAAACCCTGACATGGAATATACAATATCTTTTCTTCCCCTGATCTCTTGTTTATTCTTTTCTTTCTTTCTCCTCCTCCCTTCAGATCCCAGCCTGTCTATTATGGAGCAGTTTTCCAGGCATAGAGTTACCATTCCTTTTTCTCCTTTACCATGTAAATGTCAGCTGAAAATACTCCAAGTGCCAGATACAACACAATCATAATACTACCACTGTGTTTCTGAATTAATTAATCAAAATGAATGAAATTTTTCTTGAATTTTGTATCCCAAGTCTGGAAGCATAATTCAATTTCATCTTTGACTTCTGTAGCCTGAAGCAACCACTTAAAACTCAGCTGTTATAAAAGCTTTTGAGGGAGATCAAAAAACATTAAATAAAGAAGATCCAATTTACAAAAAGGCATAAGAAGTAGAAAAAATTCTTTAAATATATCAAAAGAAGAATACGTATGTATGTATAGAAGAAGGGCATAATAAAATATTGTTTGTTTCTGAATATGAAAATAAAATGTGATAACACTGCCTTAAAATTTTTTCCCTCCCGAACCATCTGGAAATGGTGTTAGACATAGACAAAACACACATTGAAACACTGAATGGGAACATTGAAAGCCTCAAAGAAAACAAAACTAATTTGAAATCTATCAGAACTTGTTTTTACCTTTAGAACCAGTACATCATTATGAAAACTTCTGATGTAGTCCTTTTGAAATCATATAACTATAACATGAACTTTTTGTTCTGTTTGTTTATTTCTAAAGCAAGTCTTTTCCTCTGGGGGCCCTCTTTGTATGAAGTCAAATTGCTTGTGGTTTAATCTGTAATATATAATATTTATTGTTTACATTCATTGTGAAAATAGAGATAATCATAAAGAAAAATATAAGAATCCTCTGTAATCCAAGCACTTGGCGATATCCCCAGCTAATGTTTTGGAGCACAAGGTCTTTCTGAAAAATGTCCAACCACTGTTAATATAATGAGAATGGTTAGTGTGACACTGATATAATCTGATAGCCAAGGAGAGGGGACTGGAATGCACACATGTGAATAATGATAACTTCACTGTACTAGTCATTGGAGGGGAGCATGTGTACTGTGTGGCCATCGCATTGAAAATTACTGAGTGAATAGAGCAACAAATCTGCATCAAATTTTACTTAAGCTTGAACATTTCTCCACAAAAACTATTCATATAATTCAGAAGGCCACAGCTAGAGGCAACTGGTGATTGGCAGCTTCATCACAACAATGTCCCCACTCATTCATCACATCTTGTGCAGCGATTTTTTGTGAAATATCAAATCATCCAGGTGACTCAACCACCCTACAGCCCAGATTTGGTGCCCTGCGACTGCTGGCCTTTACCAAAACTAAAATCACCTTTGAAGGGGAAGAGATTTCAGACCATCAATGAGATTCAGGAAAATACAATGGGCAGCTGATGGCAATTGGGAGAACTGTGTGAGATCCCAAGATGCCCATTTTGAAGGGGCCTGAGGCATTATTGTCCTATGTGCAATGTTTCTTATATCTTGTATCTTCTTCAATAAATGTTCCTATTTTTCATATCGCATGGCTGGACACTTTCTGGACATACACATATTTAACTTTATTCTTTGTTGCCTGGGTTATTTGTGTGTGTGTGTCTGGTATATGTGTAACAAAATTGGATCACATAATACATACACACTGCACAAGGGGGGACCCCAAAAGAGCGGAATTATTTTCTGGAGGGCAGGCCCCTTGTAGTACAGGCTTCCCCTGTTGGGTGAGTCTTCCAGGAACCTATCTGTATCAGTGTACTAGTTGGCATTGTGAGAGACTGTGTTCGGCTTCAGTGAATTTATGTTTAACAAGATATCAGGAACAGCCTTTCTTATCATAATGTTAAACTTTCTCCTTTTAATGGCTACATATTTCAATGATACTTCAGAGGACCCGAAACTGAAATATGCTCAGAAAGAAATAGATGACATGGATGGACATTTAGCAGAGACCAGCAAACTAGAATGGCCTCAGGATGAGCTCAGTTTGTGCTTGCATTTTGACTGAGAATGTATCTTGGATCTTCAATATTCACTGAATGACAGCTATGGAATTTTAAACTTCAAGCTCATTCACCATGATTGAAAGTCCCTAGACACTAGAAATTAGGAAGCCTGGTTTTTCTGGGAAAATGGTTCCACTCTGAGGAGGATTTTTTGTATCCTCTGAGGAGGGTATTTCTGTATTCTTTGCCACTTCACTGCTGACACAAGTTAGACAGAGCTTTCAGTATCACTCAAAGTATCCACCCAATCCTAGGCATCCATTCCATTGTGACATGATAGGAGCCTAGTGATTTAAATGAACATCTCTATGTTTTTTAGTGGCAAAAACTGGAAAAAGGCATCAATAAAGCAGTTGGCAATATAAGAAGAACATAGTGAGTATTCAATATCTTCTATTCACCCACAGAATAATTCCTGGGAGGGAACAGTAGGGAAGAGACAAGAGGAAGTACATGCAAGTTTAAGTCCACAACAAAGGAGATGATGCAAAGAAGCATGAGTAAGAGGGATGGGAATAATTATTGGATCAGAACTGTGAAAATATAACACAAAATTCACAGGAATCTATTGGGGTTGAAGGGGAGAAAGTCTAAAAGAACCAAATGAGTTACATTACAGAAATAGGCCTCAATCCAGAGATTAAAGGTGCTTTGGTGGTAACTGGGGACCCCCCATGAAGCAAATTCACGTAATCTTTGATTATCTCCTCTAGCCACAGTAGACTAATTATGGATTTAATTTTAGGTTGCATCTACAACCTCAGGAAAGTGTTTGTTTTAAATGTTCACCCCGTGGATATTTTTAATAATTATTTTATAAAATTGTATCAACATTGCCCAAACCCATTTTCCACTGATGCTAGGCACACGAAGTGCTATATATAGTAGACACGTACTCATACTTCTTTAAAAATGGAAAATTAACATCAGACTAGTTATAGCTACATATGTGTCCAATTTTCCAATGAAAAAATTCCTACTGGTTTGTAAATTGGGAAACCACCATTGTGATGACATTTCCCACCCATCTACCCCAAAGTAGCTGTGAACCAACTCATTGTTCATTTGATGTAGCAATTTTCACAATACAGAATCCTGTGGAAATCTGGAACTGATTTTCAGTGATACACACCTTATGACTTCATGAAACTCCAAGCCAGTCCCAAAGGACACCGTTAAGGATTAGAAAAGTCTTCCTCTGCCTCAGGATATCATTATTTACTTACTTTGAGCCTTCAATCTATTTCCAATAGAAAATAGCAGCCAACAGTGCTATTGACTGGGAGTGTCATCCTATTCAAGCTCTTTCTGCTCTAGCACTTTTATAAGCATTTCTGAGAGATTACACTCATAACTGAACAGAAAACACAGGATAACATTTTTTCTCATGGTGAATTTTTGGTAGCAACTCTAGCTCTGAAATTCTGCAAGACTCAGGAACAATGCCAGCTGACAGAAATCTACTCTAGTCTAATACATGGTTGCAGGGACCACTTCTCCTTCCTCGGGAATAAATCTACAGAATGCTCCCTTTTTGTACTTTCTACAAAATTGGATGTTTTATTATATTTCCTTTCAAATGAAATTTCACCTAAATTCTTCAAGGACAGGTGCCATAGCCTAAGTCTTTCAGCTCCAATACAGTGGTTGGAATGGGCTGCCTTACAATGAATGCACTCATTGTGATTACTCAATGACGCTAAGACTTACTGCAATACCTCCATTCAGCATCCCTTTCTCTGTCAATCTTGGGAAAAGCAATGCTTGTTAGATGCTAGATAAGTTGCTCTTTACTGTTCCTGTCAGATATTATTCACTGGGGGACAGTAATGTGCCTTATGGAGGTATGGTGAATTGCGTGTTTCATGGCACTAATCTGAAAGCATCTTTGAATTCAGTTCAACAGCCTGACTGCCAGATGGCTCTTGAAACCATGTTTTAAAAATAAAAAGGAAAGAAAGAATGGGATTCTTATCTGGGAAGTTCCATACTGTAAAACTATAAGCTTGGTGCACTGACCGACTGACTGACTACTGGATGGGTAATGTTAAAACCTGAAAAGCAGAAACAGATTTATTGGGAGAAAAAAAATCACTTTATTTGTTAAATTTGCCTTCTGGTATGCTTCCTAGTTTTTTAATAGATTTTTTCTATTTTTGTTAAAAAAATAAATGGTCTTACCCAAGCATAATTATTAAGTGGTTAAATCTGTCACTCATCCCCTTTCTACCCATTCTCCCACTCAGAGAAGACACTGTACACATCATGTTCTTTGTGGTCCCCTCACTTTGTCTATTCCCCTCCCAGTTAATCATCATCTGAGAGGAGAATATGATACTTTCTTTCATATGGGATGTAAAAAAATCCACTAGAATGTGAGCTTTACAGGGCAGATAGTTTTTAGTCTATTTTGTTCATCGGTGGATCCCAAGCACCTAGACAGGGCCTGGTACAGAGCAAATAATAAATACTTGTTGTTGAACAATAAAAGTCAATAGTCTTTCTGATCTAGAAATAAATGCAGTTTTTACTATCTATTCTTTTTTTTTTAATTTTTTAAGTATATTTTATTGATTATATTGTTAAAATAGTTCCAATTTTTTCCCCTTTACTCCCCTCCGCCCAGCACCCCCCTTCCCCGGCAATCCCCTCCCTAAGTCCATGCCCATGGCTCACCCTTTCATATATTCTTCTTCTTTTTTTTAAAAAAATAATTAATTAATTAGTTAAATATTTTAACAATAAAAAATAACAATCCCTCCCTCTCAGACTTAAGACCCTTTACAATCTTATAAAGGACAATGGACGAAGGTCTCGAGCTCCTCTAGCTGCTTCAAGCTGGACATGGTCGTCGTCCTACCTACCCTTGGGTCAAGAAATCCCTAATAAGAGTAGGGATGTGGAGGGGAGGGTGGCCTTCCTACAAGGGGAAGGATCATGCAGACTCCAGGTTGGTTGGCTGTCTCTGGACAACGGCATGCTTGGTTTAACAGGCTGGCATCCTTGTTGTATTCTGGAGGCAACAGGGTTAAAGGACATCATTCAATCCATAACCACTAGATGACAAATGACAGGTATTAATTTTTCAATGTCCCACATTAGGGAAAAGAAGGGCTTCTTTGGAGGAAGGTATGCCAGGTACATCTCACCTGTCCAAAACCCTTTTGCCCATTATACTTAGTTTGGACTGAGGGAAATATTTTAGGTTTCCCCCCCTCTCAGGCCTCTGGGCTCTTTCTGTCCAAGCCATTAGGATAGAAAAGAGAAACCAGTTTTAAAGTGAAGCCCACAGACCACCCCATTCTTCACCAACCCAGCCACTTAGTTCAGCCAAACCAGTGAGTCTCAGGAGGCAGCAATGCAGACAGGATTAAGTGAGGTCTATACGTACAGACAATCACTCAGGTAATGAGATTGTAGGCTTATGCCCTTTGAAAACAGAAAACACATGTTAATTTATGTAACATAACCCACACTCAAGTTTATAGATCTGTAGGACTGTCTTATAGGAAAGACATCCAGTTGCAAGGCATTTGACATTCTTCTTGCCTGTAAATTAAACATCTTTGATAATGCCACAGACATAGTTTAACTTTCAAATGAAAACAAATTTTAAATGAAAAGAAACTTTAAAGACGGTTAGCTGCACTACTTTATAGTTTACCACTGGGCATTGTGATCTTCCTTGAATCTTGATTTTTCTCCCTAAGATTACCCTCCTTGTCATTAAAGGGACTGCATTAAGTTCATTTTTAATTTATCCTGTTCATTTGCATAAACACAACAAGAGCAGCAAATGATCACTTATGATCTTTAGTTCTACTTTGCTGGAACTTACGCAAGGAACATTTAGGGTGACCTTCAGTCTGCCCTTCAGGGCACAGAAGCAGATCCACATACCTGGCATTCAGCCTTGCCTGTAAACACCTGTCTTTTCCAGGTCCTCCTGGTTTTCCATTGTGCCTTAAGGTCCCTTCTAGCCATCTTTCAGGAAAACAACCTTCGCTCCTTCCCTGGAAAGATTGCTATGGACCGCTCATCCATCCAAGGTACCAGGCCTTTTATCTCGTGGACTTTTATTACCTTTGAAAGTCAGTCCCAGTTGCTCAGGGCTTTTTGGTAACAACCAAAGCCCAAGCATGTCTCCTTTAGGCATGACATTCCAGTCAAAGTCTTAGTCAAAAAAAATCGTTATTAACAACTGGTCTTATTAGTTTTATGCAAAGAAATTTAGGTCATTACTTACTTCTTTAGAATACCAAATTCTGGAGGGATCAGATAGGGAGAAAATATATACAGTGTGAAGGAAAAACCTTGTCCTTCTAATATTCACTGAACTTGCATTTCTATTCTTTATATTTTTATTTTTTCCCCCCACTAAAAATTTTTCTGTTTGTTTGTTTTTCCATTACAGTTGTCTCACCTTTTTCCCCCTCTTGCTTCTCTGCACCCTGTCCCTCCCTTCTCCCACATTCAGTCCCCACCCAGTTGTCCATGTCCATGGGTCATTTATACATGCTCTTTGACTAGACCCTTCCCCTTCTTACCACTTCTCTCCCTCCCATCTCCCCCTTTGTTACTGTTAGTTTATTCCTCGTTTACATACCTCTGGTTCAATTTTGCTCATTTGTTTGTGTTGTTCATTAGTTTCCTGTAACAGGTGATAGCATAAGGTAATTTTCTTTTGTTGCCTGGCTTATTTCGCTAAGCATAATTCTCTCTAGTTCCAGTCATGTTGTTGCAAATGGTAGAAGTTCCTTCTTTCTTTCAGTACTTATTCATTGTCATTTTCCCCCTTTGTACTCGTGTTCCTCTCTGTCTCTCTCTATTTCTTCATCTTCTTAAAGCAGACCCTTTAGCATCTCTTGCAATACTGGTTTGGTGGAGATGTATTCTTTTAACCTTCTTTTGTCTTGGAAACTCCTTATTTCACCTTCCATTTTGAATGAGAGCCTTGCTGGGTAGAGTATTCTTGGTTGTAGGCCTTTGTTTTTCATTACTTGTAATATATTTTGCCATTCCCTTCTGGCTTGTAGTGTTTCTGCTGAGAAATCTGATGATAGGCTTATTGGAGCTCCCTTGTATGTTATTAGTTGTTTGTCTCTTGCTGCTTTTAGGATTCTCTCTTTGTCTTTGAATGTTGGCATTTTAATTATGATGTGTCTTGAAGTGGGCCTGTTGGGGTTCATCTTCATTGGGACCCTCTGTGCTTCCTGGACTTGCATGATTCTTTCTCTCTTCATGTTAGGGAAGTTTTCTGTCATTAGTTTTTCAAAGAGGCTTTCTATCCCTTGCTCTTCTTCTTCTCCTTCTGGAATTCCTATGATACGGATATTATTACGTTTCATGTTGTCCTGCAGCTGTCTTAGAACCTCTTCAGTCTTGTTCAGCCTTTCTTCATTTTGTTGCACTGTCTGTGAGTTTTTGTCTACGTTGTCCTTCAGCTCGCTGATCCGATTTTCTGCTTCCTCTAGCCTGTTTTTAATTCCTTCTACTGTGTTCTTCAATTCAGAGATCATATTCTTCATTTCCTCCTGGCTCTTATTGATAGCTTCCATGTCCTTTTTGATGCTGGTATAATTCTCAGTAAGTTCCTTATAGTTCTTCTGGAGTTCACTGTAGTTTTTCTGGAGTTCTTTGTAGTTTCCGCTGAGCTCATTGAGCTTCTCCATAATCCGTGCTTTCAATTCCATATCTGATAGTTGGCTCCCCTCTATTTCATTTAGCACTCTTTCTGGGGATTCTACCTTTCCTTTCGATGGGGGGTTGTTTCTCTGTCTCCCCATTTTTGTGACTCCTATTGTTTGTTGGTGCTTCTTAGAATGATCTGCACTTCCTGGATCTGCCCCTGGTGGCGTCAGATCCTCTACCAGTCTGGGCCTAGGCAGCCTGTTGGAGACTTCCAGGGATCTGCTGCCTTTGTCTGGCTTCTTAGTTGTTAATCTATTCAATCTGTGATTAGCCGTCAGGCTTAAGGACCGTGGGTGTGGCAGCTTAATTCCTGTAGGCAGGGCCTTTGCTTCCCCTCAGGCTGACACCACTTAGAGGGGGGGAATGGTCTGCCTGCAGCACTGGGGATGAGTCAGCACTGGGACCCGGCCGGCCGCTTCCCCAGCTCTCCCCTCAAAGCCACCACACCAAACTCTCCCCAAGCATCTCCAGTCCTCTCTGCCTTTCCTCCGCTTGAGCCCAGGGTAAGTGGGGGCCAAAATATTTTTGTATGTGATCCACTTAAGAGCTCTTTTTCTCCAGCTGTTTCTCTCCGGCTAGCAAGAAACCCTGTGGCTTTTCGCTTTTCTCAGCTGGATACTATTTTACTTTCCACTCTGTTGCTGTAGGCTGGGAAGTTCAGCTGGGGGTTTAGACCCTGCCCTTCTCAGGGGGAATTCCCGGCTGCTGAGCTGTTTCTCAGTCCCTTCAGCTGCTACCCGTGTGATGCCAGCCAGCCCTTCCACGTCTCCGCACTCCCTACCGGTCACGTTGTGATGTAGCGGCCTTTTCTGTCTCTCCGTGGTTATAAGACTTCTCTCCAGCTGGTGTTCGGTTGGTTATTCCAGATGATTTCTCCAAAATTACGTTGTAAATCCAGACTAGTTCTGGGAGGAAGTTAGTGTAGCTTCCACTTACTCCTCCGCCATCTTGTTTCTCCTTATTATCTATCCTTGTGCATGTGTGTATGCGTGCCTGTGCAGGCAGGGTGGGAATAGAAAGAGAGAGAGATCAAGTAGGCTACAGAAGCTGAAGGATTGATACATCTTGAATCTCTTAACTCTAGAGGTAAGGGTAATGTGTACAAGACAAAACCGTGGAAATCCTCTCTTCTGTAGCCTCATCTCCTGCTACTCTTGAGTGAGGGAGGAGAAGGTTGCCTTAAGCATATGCCTTAAGGAGAGGTGCTACAAGGCAACCATGTTATGGGCCTATTCACACCTGATGATGATGCCTGAGATTATCTCAAAGGCTGAACTTTACCTTTAGTATTCCATGGCCCAGTAGAGCCAGAAGCCCACAACAAATCACCTAGAGAATAAAGAAAAGTCTTCCAGAAAAACACATTGGTACCACCTAGAACCTTAATTTCTGATGTTGCCTAATGTTTCTTGGTTCCTGACTCAGTTTCCTTCTGAACTTTGGGTTTCTAGAACGACACTGGACAGAGTACAGTGACCCTTTCTCCTCCTATGTCTTTCTGCCCAGATTGCAGATGTAACCTGACCCTGGTCACGCAGGTGTGATGATGGGCAGCACACGCAGGGTCTGGGCTCTGCTCCCCTTGGTGCGGGGACAGCAGATATTTCTAAAAACATGGGCCTGTTAGCTCTAAATTTGAAGGAAATCTTAAAATACCTTAAATTTTTATTTTCTTATAATTATTTGTAAAATTAGTAATGATTTCAATGTAAAAGGAAAAGCCATGTAAACAAAAGCTACTATAATAAAAGTTAATGCAACAGAAAATTTGTAAAAGACTAATAAAAACAATTCATAGTATGTTATCTCTTTTGTGAAATCTTCCCCAACTCCCAAAGTGGAGTGTGGCTTTGTCTACCTAGCACCACTTCTCTTGCATAACAGAACAATCCTTGGCCCTGCTTTTGGGGGAGCTGTCCATCCCATACAGAAGACTCAGAATAGCACATATAGCTACTGCTTAAGTCTGACACATGACCCCAACAAACCTCAACATAGCATTTTCCAGGGGCATTTTGTCTGTTTACTCTTTAGTTTCCCTTCATAGGAGCTTCTCTACAAGCTGGAAATTTGTTTTGTCTTTGTTGCCTTAGTGCTTAGTGCAGTGCTTGGCACACAGTAGGTACTCAATAAACAATTGTTGAATGAATTCAAAGAGAGTCCCATTACTTAGAAAAGATGGTAATATTGTTAAGTTCCAGAGAGAAAGCAGGATTACTTCATTCTTAATTTTTCCTTTTTCTTTCTAGCAAGAAGAATGATTTCCAGAAAAATGGTGGGTATACATTCTAGAGTAGTGGTTCTCAAAATGTGATCCCTGGACTAGCAGCAACAGCTTTACCTACACACTTGTTGGAAATGCAAATCCTTGGACTCCAATTCATTCCACTGAATTAGAAACTTGGAGGTAGGTCCCAGAAAAGTATATTTTTAAAAGCTTTATGGATGATTCTAATGATGCTAACTTGATGACCATTGGTCTAGGGAAATAACAGAAGTGGTAAGATTTAAAAAATATAGCATCTCTCCACTTTAATAAGCAAATATATCTGCTTCCAGATACCTTATATCTCAAGGCAGTGAAAGAACTTGCAAGTGTGGTTTCAAGCTAGTTTTAATTGTTTTAGAGACATAGAAAATAAGTGAAAGCCCTAAAGGGTATTGATTTTAAAAGAACAGTGGAGAAGACTATTTTCAGAAATTATATAAAATCTGAGGTTGATTTCTCAGAAATTTTTTAAGTTGTTTGCTAAACAATGATGTGTGAGCATTTGGAAAATGATGCAGGGATCACCAGAACTCAGCCTGGATGAACTAGGAAAATTGATGCCTCACTCATTATTTATCCTTCTTTTATAGGGTTAAATATATTGTTAGCCAACAGACCCATTTTTTTAAGCATTAGATATGCCAAATGATAAGATGATTATTGTTCTTCTTATCACAATTTATCTTAATCTTATTTTTTCTTGCACATCTCTCCTCCCTGCCAGACTCTAGGCTTCTTTGTAGCCTCAAGACTATACAATTTCTGGCCTATAATTACACATTCCAAATAGCTATGTAAATTGAATCAAAAGATATCCTTGGGTAGAAGGTAAAAAATATGCGGTGGGTAAAAATAAATATAACTGAATTTGAGGCTGATTGAACAATAATAACCAAGAGTATTAATAAATGAAATTTTATGTTTGGTGCCTAGTTAGTGTTTGATAAACAATTGTTGAATAAAATTGTGTCAACATGAAGCTAGTTGAGTGTCATCACAATTTTTGGTTGGGTATTACTCAATATTTACACAGTAACCTGAATATAGGTGATCAACTTCTCTAATAGCTTAATGCAAGTTATTTGTGAGCTGACAGAATAACAATTCAAATTTACCTCAACATCTTTGAATGATAGCAGAAAACCCAGCAAGTGAAATTGAATAAAGACATATGTAAATAAGGTTTCAGGACAACTTGACTCAGTAACAAATAAAAAACATCAGGTAGCAGATACAGATATTTGTCATTTTGCTTTCTTTTATTGATACTCTATGAGAACTATCCTGTTTGACTCTTACTCCATGTGATAAAGGAGGGGCTGAGTCCATCCCTCAATTTTGGGATTGACTAAAACTTGGGCGTGACTCATCATAACATTCTAGCCTCCCAGCTTCTACATTTGGATCAGGAATAGGCACATGACCTAAGCCAGGCCAGTGAGAATTAGGCTAGGGTTTTAAATGAAAGTGTAAGTGGTGTTCTGGTTTGAAAACAATCATCTCAGGACAAACGTTCAATTTTTCATAATATTCGCCATGCTCTGCTATGAGTTGTATATTCTTTCATTTTGGGATGATGTTCTCAGAAATACTAATCTAACAAAGTGGCAGAGGCTTGTAAGCTCATTTTCTAATAAAACCATCCCTAAGCCCTTTTTAGATACAAATATATGTGACTCTAATTGTAGAGGAAAGGAAGTATTGGGAGGTGTGTGTGTATGTGGATATATAGTAAGAGAGACTGAGAGAGAGATCACATATGCCATCATAGGACCACCTAAAACCAGGCATGTCTGCAATCTTTCCCTGGACGTTTCACTTATACATGGAGCCACCATACAATTGCACAGGGTGTGTACTATGTAGCTGGCACAATTACATGTGGCAATCCTAATTATCTAAGATAATAAACTGTCCTTTTTTCTTTGATATTATGCAAAGTTCTACGTGTGTCTAAGAAGTGAGTCCCATTACAATGCCTTGCTAAGCAGCATCTACTTAAGAATCATCTTTTCTAAGTACACATTGATGTCCATAAAGACAATGGTAGGAGAGTTCCAGTCAAGATGGCAGAAAATTAATATTGAATGTCAATTGCAATTAAAAAGGCAAAAAGAAAAAGGCATGGTAGAAGCCATGAAATTGGAATTTTGTCTTTTTCAGGAACTTTGTCTTTACATTCATTGGGTTAGGTTAGATTCTAGAGCAAAGCTTCTCCTCTCTCCTTCCCCAGCCCTCATTCGTCCCCATGTCTCTAAGGGAACGGGGACAGTAAAATAAATAGGTAATGCTCTGTGCAGAGCAAGTTTTCAGAGCGAGGCAAAGAGCAAAGTGCTATCTTAGTAACCCCCTAAAAGAGTCATATGCTGGAAGATACTCATATTTATAGGCCTGAAAAAGAAGCTACTGAGAACCAGAGTGGAGAGAGGTGGGGAGCCTACTCATCTGATGTTTAAGTCAACTCCAAGTTTATAAAGGATATCTAAAGATTTTAAATAAGTGACTGTTAAGCTTCAATACCAAACAGCTTAGAGGCCATTATGATTTGTACTGTCATTTGAGTGACCTGTTCCCCTTAGGGAAAGACAAAGGTGGAAGACGGAAAAATCAGTACCATCTGCCTGGTAAACACCATTCCCTCTCATTCTTAATCTAATTCCCTAAGAATATTACTCTCGTATCTGAAAATTCCAAAACCCAAATTTCAGTTCTCCTTCCACCAAAGATATCATCCAATTGGGCATTTTAGGACTCTCCTTATTTTGATGAATGATGAAAGCAAATTTCTGAAGTTACACTCCTTAATTTGGGGGTAGAGAGTTTACCTTAGCATCTTTCCCTCATCCTAGTGCCACATCTATACAGGAACTCAACAAATGTGTGGCAGATGCAGGAAAACACTTTCCATTTGGCTACACAGCCTCTTGCAGTGCCAATGATTTCTTGAAACATTTTAACTATCATCACCATTTCTCTTATTTTTACAGCCTTAATACATTTATTTCATCACAAAGCCAGCTAACTTTGGGGAGTCTAGGCCCCAATACGTTACAGAAAAGGAATGATCTATCTCTGCCAGATATAGAAACCAGGGGTTTTGAAGTTACAAATGAATACAAGTCTCTTGG
The DNA here is from genome assembly GCF_987537825.1 of Furipterus horrens. Lineage (NCBI taxonomy): Eukaryota > Metazoa > Chordata > Mammalia > Chiroptera > Furipteridae > Furipterus > Furipterus horrens. Next base: position 29,291,468 of record NW_028327179.1, read on the forward strand.
TGTTGAAATACATTTACACTTGGCAAATCATTGCTTCTTGTTTTTAGAATAAAAGTCTCTTTAAAAGGCTCAAAAAGTTTCTTGGACATCAACTAGCTTGTAAAATACACCATTTTGATTATTTAAATTCAAGTGAATAAAAAAACACATGGGTTAAATTTCCCTTAAAATATATATGATCTTTAAAATGAGAAGAAAAGGTACTTGGCAAAAAAGCAGTTTGGGTTTTACTGAACCCCAAACTTTTCAAAAATTGTTTAAGCTGCTTGATGAGCCCAAACCATAGTTATTAAAAATATGATTAAAAAAAAACAGAAGCCAAAAAAGATATTTAATAGAAATGCTCAAATTATGACCTATAAAATATTGTTAACTGTTTTGACTTTAAGAAAGTTTACTTAATGGATTTTATAGACTTACAGAATTTTTGAAATTTTAACCTAAGAAAACTACATATAGCCTAATTCCTTCAGAACTATTCTTTTTTGTGAGGTCTAGATCATCTTTAGCTTCTTTGAAGCAGGGCAATATGCATTATTATTAGAAAGGTTCCAAGACAATCTTGACACTTTGTTAAACTGTAATGTTTGCTGTTAGGTTTTCTTGTCATCTCCCCCCCCCCGCCAGAAAGACAATTAATCCATATTAGTTGGCTGATACCATCCAGTTCTCCTTATCCTTCCCCACCTTTCCCTTTCCCATCCTGTTTAGTCCCCCTTAATTAAAGAGGCTCTTATAATATTTTCTCTGGGAAAATATGCATGTTGTTAATATCGTGGATATATTACAATTCATGAAGAAAAATGTCTCTGTTTTCTATGGTCAGTACTGTTATCAGTCATTCATTTGTCCAGGCAAAATTAATTAAATATACACTATTTTCAGTATTGGGCTAGACCTATTGGTGGTACACAGATAAGAAAAATCATTCAATTTCTCACAAAGCTTATTAAGTGAAATTTGAATGACGCATGAGTTCTCAAAAAAGGTACAAGGTTAATCTGGGAGTTAATCTGGGAGTAGTGTAGACTCATCGGCCTGCGAGCTAAGTGTCGCTGGTTCGATCTTCCAGTCAGGGCACATCAGAGAAGGAAAACTCTGATTCCAAAAAACCTCCGCTGCCTTGCGGCATACCTCTTCAGGAGAAAGGCTAAGGGAGTAAACCCCGACAGAAAATCCGGAGCCGGAGTCCCTAAGGCGGTTTGACGTTGTAGTCAACACCGGCAACTTCTGCGGCGCACCTGAAGCCAAGCTGTATTGACTCCGTCTTTCCCTTGGACCCTTCAGCTGCGAAGAGAGGGGGGGTCTGCTGCATGGGCAACAGCAGACCCTCCATATCACCCTGCCCAGGCTCTGTAGCTTCAGCTCCACTGGAGAGGACACTCCAGCATCATCGCAAGATGTCGATTCAACACGGGAGGAGACAGATACCGTGTCACTCCCGAGTCAGACTGCACAACCATTCTCGGCGGTGCAGATAGACTCTTAAGAAGCTACACCATCGTCTCTCGAGACGGACGGCTGCCGACGACGACCGACGAGTGTAGACTCAGAGTTCTGACCTTTTCCACCTACCAACAGCATCCTCTTTCTTACTTTTTCCTGCTTTTGACCCTCCCAGTTGGAGTTACTGTTGAGGAGAGAAGAAATATTTTTTTTCTTTGAGACAAGTATCTCTAGTGATGGACAAAAAAGGCCCCATATTTTAGAGAGCATCACTATGTGCGTGTGTGTGTAATGCAGATGAGTCTGTGTGCATTGGCTTAGCTTAAGTTATGCTGCAGTAAAAAGCAACCTTAAAATCTCAGTGACTTAACCTCCCTTCCCCCCAAAAGAAAGGTTTCTTTCTTCCTTATATTCAATACTATTCATCTGTCACTGGCCACATGCAACTCTGAACCCAATTGTCCTTATTAGGGGACCCCAACCTGGGACAACATATAGTTTGTGGCACAGAGAGAGGGCAAAGCCACATGATGGCTCTTAAAGTTATTCTTCTTTTTTTCCAGAAATGACACATATAACTTCTTGCCCATGTTTCATTGACCAAAGTAAGTTGCCTGTCCAGGTTTGACATCAAACTCCACAGGGATGGGATATTTTGAACAGTGATGTACTTTCTATACCACATGGAGGCCCAGGTGTCAGAGTTAAAATTTGACCAGTGGTATATCTTAGGCCTATTCTTCAAAGGATTTGCTCATTTATATTTAAAAACTAAATCAAAATCTACATTTGGGGGTAAGCAAATGAAGTGCTATTGAGCTGGTTACTGGATACTTTTTCACACAGAAGTATTTTCTTTTTTTGACAGCTGCTTTCTCTCTAGTATATTAGTTGTTCCGTGATGCAATGTTGCTGTATGGGATTTTTCTGTTTGTCATCCACAGTATGCAATTTTAACACTAACTTTTCCCTAAAGAAGCTTTAATTCATGTAGTCAACTAAACTCTAGACTCAAATAACTTCTATTTTTCCAAGGTTGCTAATTTAAATCTTCTTGAGAATCATTAGTATGCCCAAACTGAACTTACTTTATGTGCACATTATTTTAGATAATTTTATGAGGTTCTTTATCTAAAGCAACGAAAAATATTCTTTTTTCCCCTTTCCCATAACTCAATCAGGAATAAATAATTTTATTCTTTTGTCTTGAAAAAAAACTTATCTTTTGGCTCAAACTGAGCAGGGAAAATTTTAACCCCAAAGGAATATTTGGGAAGACAGTTGTATAAACAAAAGAAAAAAGGACTTAGATTATAAAGGCTTTTCACATTTAACTAAAACAAGGCTAGCTAATTTGGGGTCACAGAATAAATGCAGAGAATATTACTTTGTTCTTAGTAATAATAATAAAAATAGCAAACAATATATATAACAGTATGAATAATGATAAAGTAGATACCTTTTATTTCACCCTTACTATGTGCCAATACTAGCAAGTTATATCATTTAATCACACATCAAACATATGATGTAGGTATCATTATAGTCCCTATTTTACGAAAAAGGAAACCAAAGCTTTGAGAGGTCAACAAATGTGACAAAGATCTCAAAATCAGTATATGGCTGAGTGATCTAACTTTCCATTTGGCTACACAGCCTCTTGCAGCGCCAATGATTTCTTGAAACATTTTAACTATCATCACCATTTCTCTTATTTTTACAGCCTTAATACATTTATTTCATCACAAAGCCAGCTAACTTTGGGGAGTCTAGGCCCCAATATGTTACAGAAATCTAAAATCTAAAACTAACCACTATCCAGTGGTTCTCAAGTGTGGTCCCTGGGGCAGCAGCACCTGGGAACTTACTAGAAGTTCACATTCTTGGGTTCCACAATTGACCTAGCAATCAGGAATTCTAGGGGTTGGTCCAGCAATCTGTGTTTTAACAATACAAGCCTTTCAGGTAATTATGAAAGTTTGATACATAGTGCATTATCCTATGCTTCCTCCCACAAGATATTTTACCAAAACTTTTGTCTTCATTTTTTTTACTTTTTTATTGAGTTATAATATACATACGGTAAAGAGTTCAAAGTACACTATCTCTTGGTTTTGGCATGTCTAAGAGTTTTTGTTTGTTTGCAGGTTATTGTAGATGCCTTGTTGTTTAGTGTTGGACTTGTTGCTTTTCTTTTTTTATGTAAATAAGGTGATAAATTAATTTTTTTTTACTTTTTAAAAACTTATTGGGTGACATTGGTTAATAAAATTATATAGGGTTCAAGTGTGTAATTTAATAATACATCATCTGTATATTGTATTGAGTGTTCACCATCCAAAGTCAAGTCTTTTCATCATATTTATCCCTTCTTTACTCTCATCTACCCCCCACCCCCCATTTCTTTTGTAATCACCATACTGTTGTCACTACCTGTGAGGGTTTTTTTAAAAAAATATGCTTTATTGATTATGCTGTTACAGTTGTCCCAATTTCTTTTCCCTTTGTTCCCCTCCACCCAGTAACCCCCCTCCCTCCAGTTGTCACCTCCCTTAGTCCATGACCATTGTTTGGGCATATAGTTATTCTCAACATCTTCCTGTCTATTCCACTCCCTCCTACTATGCTTCCTGTACCATCTCCCTCCCTTTCCCCCGTCCCACCTCCCCGCTGACCTTTCCCCAATATATTCCCATACCTATAATTCTTTTTCCACTCTCATTGCCTACTTAGTTTGCCTTTGTTTCAGCTCCCTAGCTTCTCTTGTTGGTTGTTGTGATACAGTTTTCATTTTAATGTTCATAGCTTTGATCCTTTTTCTCCTAAACAAGTCCCTTTAACATTTCATATAATAGTGGTTTGGATCTGATGAATTCCTTCAGTTTTACTTTGTCTTGGAAGCACTTTCTCTGCCCTTCTATTCTGAATGACAGCTTCACTGGATAGAGTAATCATGGTTGTAGGTTTTTGCTTTTCATTACTTTGGATATTTCTTGCCAGTCCCTTCTTACCTGCAGAGTTTCTTTTGAGAAATCAGCTGATAGTCTTATTGAGACTCCTCTGTATGTGATTCTCTTCTTCTCTCTTGCTGCTTTTAAGATTCTCTCTTTATCTTTAATTTTTGACATTTTGATTATAATATGTCTTGGTGTGGTTCTCCCTGGGTCTATTTTTTGAAACTCCCTGTGCTTTCTGGACCTGTAAGTCTATTTCCTTCCCCAAGTTAGGGAAATTCTGCTTCCTTGTTTTTTCACATAATTTTTTAATTTCTAGTTCTTCTTCTTCACCTTCTGGCAACACTATGATTCAGATGTTGTCCCACTTATAGCTGTACCATAGGTTTCTGAGCCTCTCCTCATTTTCCTCACTTCTCGTTTCCTCTTTCTGCACTGGTTGACTGTTTGTCCCTTCCCTGTGTTCTGATTTATTGATTTGATTCCTGGTTTTCTTTCCCTCACCACTAGTTTCATTTGTGTTTTTGTTCATTTCAGCAGGACTAGCCTTTATTCCTTCCCCATCTTGTTTAAGATCTGCTGTTAGGTCTGTAAGCATTTTTATAACCAAAGCTCTGAACCGAGCTTCAGAAAGATTAGATATTTGCTGTCTGGCCAGCTGCATCACCAGGATCTCTATCTGTGCCTTCTTTCTTTTTCCCTTAATCCCTTCACCTTTTTCACCCAGACCGCAACTCCCTTCCCCTCTGACAGTTTTCAGTCATTTTTCTGTATGTATGAGTATGTATGAGTCTGTTTCTATTTTATTAGTTTATTTTCTTCATTAGATTCCACATATAAGTGAAATAATATGGCATTTGTCTTTCTCTGACTGGCTTATTTTACTTAGAATAATACTCTCCATGTCTATTCATGCTGTTGCAAAAGGTAAGATTTGCTTTTTTTTTTTTTATGACTGAGTAGCATTCCATTGTGTAAGTATACCACAACTTTTTATCTACTCATCTACTGATGGACATTTGGGTTACTTGCATATCTTGGCTATTGTAAATTATGCTGCAGTGAACATAGGAGTGCATATATTCCTTTGAATTAGTGTTTTGGGTTTCTTTGGATATATTCCCAGAAGTGGAATCACTGAGTCATAAGGCATTTGCATTTTTAATTTCTTGAGGTAGCTCCATACTGTTTTCCGCAGTGGTTGCACCAATCTGCATTCCCACCAACACCCTTTTCTCTACATCCTCACTAATACTTGTTGTTTGTTGATTTATTGATGATGGCCATTCTGATAGGTGATATATCATTGTGGTTTTAATTGTTGCCTTTCTTTAAAGAGAGTTGGATAAGTTCTGATAGACTGTTAAGTTACTTTAGTTTGATTGTTTTAAAGAATCTTTAGAGTGGGTCTAGAGTAGCTATTATGACAGGAACAGTTTGGCCCACTACAAATAAGCCCCACTTCTGGGATCTCTAGTGACTGCTCTGATTATCCAATGAGGAACCTTTGATTTGGCTAAAGGGAACTCAAACAATTCCAAGCCCTGTGTGAATGCTGAGCAGTTTAGCTAATGGTTCTGGCACTCTCTGCCTGAGCTCAGAAAGTTTTGTTCTATGTGTACAGGTCTTAGTGTTCAGCAAAACCCCAAGGGGAACTCTATGCAGATTTCTGAAGCTCTTTTCCTGTTTAGCTGCCTCTCTTCTGGAACTTCCAGCCACCTCATATTCTTTAAACTCTCATTTCTATATCTTCAACTCTCAGCAAAGTTTTTGTATTCTCTTTGACAACCTTCTCCCTGTTCCACAATTCAAAATGTGCCTCAAAGCAGTAAGCTGATGTGATTGTATAGCTCAGTTTATTTATTTTCCTTCTCTTGGGGAAAGTAACAGGCCTGTGCCATCTGTTGTCCAGTGTCTATAAAAATGTTTATGTATCTTGTAGAGTTTTCTATGTGCTTTAGATGACAAGATAAATCTAATCCCTATTACTCCATCATGGCCAGAGATGAAATGTTACCACATACATTTAAAAAGTAATTGGCAAGCTGATTCCAAAATTTATTGTAAAAGCAAAGGCTATAGAATAGCCAATACAATTTGGAGGATTTATACTACATCATTTCAAGAGGGACTATAAAGCTACAATGTGGTATAGTAGTGGGAGTGATATCACTCCTAAGGGGGTGAAAATTGGTTTTTGGAGGAAAAAACAAGTTATATTCACTTAATGTATAAAGCACATTTATACATACAGTACATAAACAGATATATAATATCTTTGATATTAAAAGTTTATAAGGGAAAGGAGCAAATAGAAATAAAAATATCGAGAAAGGCTCTGTGGGGTGTGATAATAAAAGATGTTGAAAAAAACACTGGAATATACAATTGGATAAATAGATAAACAGAAGAGAAAGTCTAGCAATAAACTCACACATCCCAGTCAACTCAGTTTTAGTCAAGCCACCGATGAGGAAAGTCTTATTAACAACAGTCATCTAACAATGAAATATTAATAAATATTCATAAGAAAGAAAATGAACCTCAACTTCTCTCTTACTCCACTCACAAAAATACACTCACAGTGGCCATGGTTCAAAATATAAAACCTAGAAATCCAGAGTTTCTCTAAGAAAACACTGGAGAATATCTTCACAACCTTGGGAAAATAAAAACAAAAATTGTTCTAGAACACAAAAGTACTAGCCATAAAGGAAAACGCTGATAAGTCAAAGACTTAATCTCCTCAAAAGATGCCATTAAAAGAGTGAATAAAGAGGCATGGCAATCTGCAAGAACAGGCGCCTTACAGAAGGCAGCCAAAAGGGAGCCAAGAAGAAAGAATTCTATCCATTTTCTAAGGAAGACTGGTTTGATGTGGAAGCCCCAGTTACATTCAATATAAGAACTATTGGGAAAATACTAGTCATGAGAACTCAGGAACCACAATCAAATGTTTAGAAGTGAGCCTAGCTGGTCTGCAGAATGATGAAGTTGCATTTAGAATATTCAAGCTACTTACTGAGGATGTTCAGGGCAAAAATTGCCTGACTGCAAGACATGAAAGAGCATGTAAGTTTGGTTTCATTTATACATATGTCTAGGAAAGATAAAACAGTGGTTTCCCAGAACAGGAGGCAAAGAGTGGCAACTGACTGCAAAGGGACAGAAGGAAACTTTTTGGAATGATGGAAAAGTTTTGTATGTTGTGGTGGTGGGTACATTTAAGCATACCTTTGTCAAAATTTATTGAAATGTGCCTTTAAAATATATGCATCTTATTGAAAGTTAATTTTGTCACCATAAAATTTATTTTTTTTAAAGTCTGCAGAGATTGCACTGCATCTGTAGATCAATTTAAGAAGAATGGATGTCTCAAAAATATTGAGTCTTCTAATCCATCGGCATGGTTTATTTCACCATTTATTTAGTTCTTCTTTAATTTAACTCAGCAAAGTTTTATAATTTTTAAAGAAGTTTTACATATGTATCTTTGTTAAATTTATTACTAGATATTTAGCATTTTATGATACTATTAGCCCTGGCTGGTTTAGCTCAGTGGATTGAGCGTCGGCCTGCGAGCTAAGTGTCGCTGGTTCGATCTTCCAGTCAGGGTACATCAGAGAAGGAAAACTCTGACTCCAAAAAACCTCCGCTGCCTTGCGGCATACCTCTTCAGGGGAAAGGCTAGGGGAGTAAACCCCGACAGAAAATCCGGAGCCGGAGTCCCTAAGGCAGTTTGATGTTGTGGTCAACACCGGCAACTCCTGCGGCGTACCTGAACCCAAGCTGTATCGACTCCGTCTTTCCCTTGGACCCTTCAGCTGCGAAGAGAGGGGGGGTCTGCTGCATGGGCAACAGCAGACCCTCCATATTACCCTGCCCAGGCTCTGTAGCTTCAGCGTCATCGCAAGATGTCAATTCAACACGGGAGGAGACAGATACCATGTCACTCCCAAGTCGGACTGCACAACCATTCTCGGCGGTGCAGATAGACTCTTAAGAAGCTACACCATCGTCTCTCGAGACGGACGGCTGCCGACGACGACGATGATACTATTATAAATATTTTTAAAATTTTATTTTCCAATTGTTTGTTGTTATGTCTGTTTGTTTTTAATTTATATCTCCCTTCAAGAAACAGCTTCCCATTCATCTTCAGGGAATGCAGTTAGTTAACAGACTCTGGGGGTTCTTGTGTGAGAAGGGATGGGACATTCTTTATGAATGGATTACAGATTTCATCTAATGGGTCTGTCTTGCACACAGATCCTCAGCTCTTTTCCCAATGACTATATTTTATTTTACCTGTGAGCCAATTTAGAGCTGCATAGCCCCCAAATTAGTATCTCAGCCCATCATGCTGCAAACTCACTCTGGCTGGCTGGGCACACTGTTGAAGTTTCAATCTCTCACCATAGGAGGGCTTTATATATATTTTTTTTACCAAAAAGAAAGAAGAAAAAGAAAGAAAACTACTGTCAATTCTTTATGTTTGATTTGATTTGTAAGGCTGAGATTAAGAAAGAAGAAAAATAGCATTTTTCTCTTCAAAAGCCCCTTTTTAAATGTTGTTTGAAGGCTTTTGTCCTAGTCTCTGGGGTTTATAAACATAAAGGATATCTGGATTCCTCACCTCTCATTGATTTTTCTGAAAATGCCCGAGACATATAGTGCTTCTTATTTAGATTCTTAACAACATTGCCATGCTCTCCTTCCATTTCTGTGTGGTCTTTTCAGGAAAGGATGATTGCCCTGTGGCTTTTCCACTACCATTCATTCATTCAACAAATATTTATTCAATGTGTACCATGTGCCAGGCATTTTATTAGACAAAAAGAAAACATCTAAAGAGCAAAATTAAAGCAGAATTGTCATGTGAATTTTAAACCTTGGAATAAAAGGTTTTTTTTTTGTTTGTTTTCTTTTATAGCAATAAGTCAATGGAAGGTTGTATAAAGTGGGTGGTAAGAAAAGGGAGTAGAATTGTTGTGCTCTTAATGCTCTGTAGTATAGTAGAAACATCTATGCCAACCTGCATCTCAATGTCAAGCCCATTCTTTCAGTTGCTTAGGTGAAACTCAAAGTCCTTCTTGACTCTTCTCTTTTACAACCCATATCCAGTCTGACAGATAATCTTATTGATTCAACCTTCAAAAAATATCCTGACTCTAACCACTTATCAATGTCTTATGACACTGTAGTCTAGGGGTCCCCAACCACCAGGCCATGAACTGGTACTGATCTGTGGCCTGTTAGGACCTGGGCTGCACAGCAGGAGGTGGGTGGTGGGTGAGCCAGTGAAGATTCACCTGTATTTACGACTGCTCCCCATTGCTCAAATTACTGCCTGAACTCTGCCTCCTGTCAGATCAGCAGTAGCATTAGATTCTCATAGGAGTGTGAACCCTACTGTTGTGAACTACACTTGAATCTTCCTGAAACCAACCTATCCCCAACCCAGTTCACAGAAAAATTGTCTTCCATGAAACCGGTCCCTGGTGCCAAAAAGTTTGGGGATGACTGCTATAGTCACTATCATTTCTCCCTAGGATATGCCATACCCTTATGATTTTTCTGCTTCTGCTCCTGGCACCAACGGTCTACTCTTAGGGGTACTCAGAGTGCTACAGGGTTATTTATCCCTTTGTTTAAAATCCATTGTCTCCCTATCCCTAAATAAAAACTGGAAATAAAGCCCTTCTAATGATTTGCAAGGCCATACATAATCTGTCCTCATTTTCTCTCTGACTTTCCTTCCTATTTTATTCTATTCATTCATTCCCCTCTACTCCACTGACCTCCTCAGTCACTCAGCAATACCTGCCTCAGGGTCTTTGCACTTGCTAATCCCTCTGCCTGGATCAATCTTCTCCAGAGATCCATGTGGCTTTCTCCCTTAATTTTCAGGGCTTACTCAAATTTTACCTTTTCAATGAGGACTTCTTTAGCCACTTTTTTCTTTTACATTTTTAATACTTAAATTTTTCCATGAAGTTCTATGTGTTATGTACTTAATTAGTTCCTACACACTATAGTTTTTATTATTACAGTACATGATATCTTCTTTTAAATTGACTTTGTCAGACTTGCTAAACTCCCTCACACTTCTAATATTTTAATATTTTGTCTGCTACTCCCTTTGAATTTTTAATGTAAATTTGAAAAATGGCAGTTGTTTGTTACATTCTAATCCTATACCTCTTTTTCTTGAGACAAAACATTTTATTTATTTTTTTAATTACATTTTATTGATTAAGCTATTACAGTTGTTCTGATTTTTCTCTCTTTGCCCCTCCTTCCAACCAACAGCATCCCTCTCCCACTCCCTCAGGCCATCCCCACACCATTATTCACGTCCCTGGGTCATGCATATAAGCATTTTGGCTACTTCATTTCCAACACTGTACTTTACTTCCCCATGGCTCTTCCTTAACTACCTATTTGTACTTTTTAATCCCCTCACCTCTTCACCATTCCCCCACACGCATCCGACAAAATGCTCTCTGTATCCACGATTCTGTCTCTGTTTTTCTTATTTGCTTAGTTTTTTTTTTTAGAACAGTTGTTGACAGATTTGTATTTATTAACATTTTATTAATTTTTTAACTTTTTAAAGTATATTTTATTGATTATATTGTTACAATAGTTCCAATTTTTCCCCTTTGCTCCCCTCTGCCTAGCACCTCCTTTCCCCCAGCAATCCCATCCCCCTTAGTTCATGTCTATGGGTGGTGCATATAAGTTCCTCAGCTTCACCCTTTCCTATATTATTATTTTAATTAATTAATTAATTAATTAATTTTTTATAACAATAAAAATTAACAATTCCCCCCTCTCAGACTTAAGACCCTTTATAATCTTATAAAGGACAATGGGCAAAGGTCTCGTGCTCCTCTGGCTGCTTAAAGCTGGACATGGTCATCATCCTACCTACCCTTGGGTCCAGAAATCCCTAATAAGAGTGAGGGTGTGGAGGGAAGGATGGCCTTCCCACATGAGGAAGGATCTTGTAGACTCCAGGTCAGTTGGCTGTCCCCGGACAACGGTGTGCTTGGTTTAACAGGCTGGCATCCTTGTTGTATTCTCTGGTTCAATTTTTCTCATTTGTTTGTATGGTTCATTAGTCTCCTGTGTTAGGTGATATCATATGGTATCTGTCTTTCATTGCCTGGCTTATTTCACTAAGCATAATTCTCTCTAGTTCCATCCATGTTGTTGCAAATGCTAGAAGTTCCTTCTTTCTTTCTGCTACATAGTATTCCACTGTGTAAATGTATCACAGTTTTTTTATCCACTTGCCTACCGATGGGCACTTAGGTTGTTTTCAGCACTTGGCTATTATAAATAGTGCTGCTATGAACATAAGGGTGCATAGGTTCTTTTGAACTGGCATTTCAGGATTCTTCGGATATAATCCTAGCAATGGAATTGCTGGTTCAAAAGGCAGTTCCATTTTTAGTTTTTTTAGGATTCCATACTATTTTCCATAATAGCTGCACCAGTCTGCATTCCCACCAACAGTGCACTAGGGTTCCCTTATCTCCACATCCTCACCAGCACATGTCGTTTGTTGATTTGTTGATGATGGCCATTCTGACTGGTGTGAGGTGGTATCTCATTGTGGTTTTTATTTGCATCTTTCTGATGGTTAGTGATGTTGAGCATTCTTTCATATGTCTATGGACCCTCTGTATGTCCTCTTTGGAGAAGTGTTTGTTCAGGTCCTTTGTCCATTTTTGAATTGGGTTGTCTGTCTTCTTGGTGTTGAGTCATGTAAGTTCTTTATATATTTTGGAGATCAATCCCTTCTCTGAGGTATCATTGGAATTATATTTTCCCATATGGTTGGTTCCCTTTTCATCTTGATGATGTTTTCTTTTGCTGAGCAGAAACTCTTTAGTTTGATGTAGTCCCATTTGTTTATTTTTTCCTTTATTTCCCTTGCCTTAGGAGATATATCAGTGAAAATATTGCTACGTGGGATATCTGAAATTTTCCTGCCTATGTTTTCCTCTAGGACCTTTATGGTGCCACAGCTTACATTTAAGTCTTTGATCCATCTTGAGTTTATTCTGGTGTGTGGTGTAAATTGGTAGTCTAGTTTCATCTTCTTGCACGTTCCTGTCCAGTTCTCCCAACACCAGTTTTTGAAGAGGCTCTTTTCACTCCATTTTATGTTCCTTCCCCCTTTGTCAAATATTAGTTGACCATATACATCTGGGTTTATTTCTGGGCTCTCTATTCTGTTCCATTGATCTATATGTCTATATGTCTGTTCTTATGCCAGCACCAGACTGTTTTGGTTACTGTGGCCTTGTAGTATAATTTGATATCAGGTATTGTGATTCCTCCTACTGTGTTCTTCTTCCTCAAGATTACTGTGGCTATTTGGGGTCTTTTTCAGTTCCATATAAATTTTTAAAGTATTTGTTCTAGGTGTATGAAATATGTCATTGGTATTTTAATAGGGATTGCATTGAATCTATAAATTGCTTTGGGTAGTATGGACATTTTAATGATGTTGATTCTACTGATCCATGACTTTTTCTCTCATCAAACTAGGGAATTTTTCTGTCATTAGTTTTTCAAACAGGTTTTCTATCCCTTGTTCCTCTTCTTCTCCTTCTGGTATTCCTGTGATACAGATATTACATTTCATGTTGTCCTGCAGCTCTCTTAAAACCTCTTTATTCTTTTTAAGTCTTTTTAAATTTTGTTGCACTGTCTGGGAATTTTTTTTCTACATTGTCTTCCAGCTCACTGATCTGAGCTTCTGCTTCCTCTAGCCTGCTTTTAACTCCTTCTACTGTGTTCTTCAATTCAGAAATTGTATTCTTCATTTCCTCCAGGCTCTTATTGATAGCTTTTATGTTCTTTTTCATGCTGGTGTAATTCTCAGTAAGTTCTTTGTAGTTTCCCTGGAGTTCTTTGTACTTTTCTTTGAGCTCACTGAACTCGTTGAGCTTCCCTATAATCTGTGTTTTGAATTCCATGTCTGGTAGTTTGCTTACTTCTATTTCATTTAGCATTCTTTCTGGGGATTCCTCCTTTCCTTTCAATGGGAGGTTGTTTCTCTTTCTCCCCATTTTTGTGACTCTCCTTGTTTGTTGCTGCTTCTTAGATTGATCTGCACTTCCTGAATCTGCCCCTAGTGGCCTAATCCTATACCTCTTCATTAGTTTTCTAATAGTTTGGCCAGACCTTCTGGTATCATATAAAATATTATGACATAACAGCCAACTTTCAAAGTTTCTCTATAAAGTATAACATTGGCTGTAAATTTTTAGTAGGTAGGCTTTATCTAGGGAAAAAATTCTAACTTTTAGTAATAGTTTTGAAAAGTAATCTTTTATATATTTGTTATTCCAAAGCAATTTGAATAACAGATTTTTTTCTTTTAGTTCCTTATAGAGTTTCTTATGTTAAACCACCTATGCATTTTCAAGAGAAAAACTTCTGGATAATGTTACTGTTTTGTAAAATACACTGATTCCATTAGTTAATAATTTTATTCATAATTTTTTCATTTATATTTATAAGTAAAGTGGACCTATATATTTTTCTTTCTTATACTATCTTCATCTGGGTTTGAAATCAAGGTTTTACTGGCTTTATAAAGTTACTTAGGCAGCATTCCCTTTTTTCTGTTTTTTGGGATAACATAAAGTTCAACATTTTAAAAATATTTTAGGAAAACTATAAAACTGTAAAAATGCTTTGATTAATATAACAATTTAATTGTATTAGTCTATTAAACTTTTCTATTTCTTCTTGGGACAATTATACATTTTATTTTTTTCTCAAAATTTATATATTTTACCTAGGTTTTTTTTATTATCCCCTTTTTCATTGTTCTATTTTAACTTTATCTTTAATAGCCTCCTTCCCCCTTTTTCTTTGTGTTTACACTGTTGTCGCTTTTATAACTCCCTTGGTAGAAATCTTAGCTCTTGTATTTTCAGACTTTTGCATTTTTTGATAAATAAAGGTAAGTCTTTTTGAATTTCCTCTATATTCCATGTCAGCTTTGCTTTGATTGCCTTTTAGTCACCCCCATTGGTGAGGGAGGGTTCTCCAACCTAAGTGCTATGAGATGACTGAATATAGGACATCTGACATTGAACAGGTGAGACTTACAGCAGTGTATTAGTCACACATATGCATAGTCAGGAGAGGAGACACCCACACACCATGGAGGGCCTCTAGAGTTGCACTTGGGAACAGAATGAACAAGCAGAGTCTGTTGGAGGCTGGCTTTGTGGTAGCAAGAGAGTAAGGTGACCCTTGGTTCTGGAAGGAAGATATTTTGGCTTTCTTGAAAATTTTCATGAGTTATTAAGGGAGTGAAATCCGTTTGGTTGAAGACCAGGTGAAGAGCAGCTACTCCAGTTGACAAGGGAACAAGCCAGGTGGGGAATCTTGCCCACTGCATCTTACCTGGTGAGTGTAGGGAACTCATGGTTAGGCCTTTTGAGGTCCTCTCCCTGTCAGACAGATGTCAAGGCAGCACATATTAGTGAATATTAATTTCAGGCATCATACCAAAAGCTAAATCCCAGAAATTTTTATATGTAATGCTTTCTATGTATTTTATACACTTCACTATGATTACCTCCTTAACCTAAAAGTTATTTAGTTTTCTATATTTCTATCTACTTATCTTCTAGTTTTCACACATATAGCATTTTAATTTTTAATTTAAAAATTTTTAATTAAAATTCATCCAGTCTCCCAGCCCTCCTCCACTGTGGCAATAAGCAGTCTGTTTTCTGTATCTATTAGTCTATTTTTATTTCCTTTGTTCATTTATATTATTCTTTAGATTCCACATGTAAGTGAAATCATATGGTATTTGTCTTTCTCTGACTTATTTCACTTAGCAAATTTTATTCTTTTTCATGGCCAAGTAATATTATATTGTATACATGTGCCACCATCTTTAAATCCCCTTACCTATTGATGGGCATATGGGTTGCTTCCATAGTTTGGCTGCTGTAAATAACATTGCAATGACCATAGGGGTGCATCTATTCTATTCTATTTATATTTTTATTATACTTTTTTTATTACCACTTATGCCCTTTATGCTCCCTACCCCAACAATCACCACACTGTTGTCCAAGTCCATGAGTCCTTTTTTTCTTTTTGCTCAATCCCTCTGCCTCCTAACCCCCTCCATAGCTGTCAACCTACTCTCTATCTATGAGTCTGTCTCTATTTTGCCCGTTAATTCAGTTTGTTCATTAGATGTCACATATGAGTTAAATCATATGGTATTTGACTTTCTCTGACTGGCTTATTTCACTTAGCATAGTGTTCTCCAGGTCTATCCATGCTGTTGCAAAGGGCAAAGTTTTCTTCTTTTTCTTAAATAAGTCCCTTTAACATTCCATATAATAAGGTGATGGTGAACTCCTTCAGCTTTACCTTGTCTGGGAAGCACTTTATGTGCCCTTCCATTCTAAATGACAGCTTTGCTGGGTAGAGCAATCTTGGTTGTAGGTCCTTACTCTTCATCACTGTGAATAGTTCTTGCCAGTCCCTTCTTGCCTGCAAAGTTTCTTTTGAGAAATCAGCTGACAGTCTTATAGAAACTCCTTGTAGGTAACTCTCTTCCTTTCTCTTGCTGCTTTTAAGATTCTCTCTTTATCTTTAACCTTTGTCATTGAAATTATCATGTGTGTTAATGTGGTCCTCTTTGGATCCAACTTGTTTGGGACTCTCTGTGCTTCCTGAACTTGTATGTTTATTTCCTTAGCCAAATTAGGGAAGTTTTCATTCAGTATTTTTTCATAAGTTTTCAGTTTCTTGCTCTTCCTCTTCTCCTTCTGGCACCCCTATGATTTGGATGTTGGTACATTTAAAGTTGTCCCAGAGGTTCCTAGGCCTATCCTTGTTTCTTTTTTTGTTTGTTTGTTTGTTTTGTTTTTTTGAATTCTTATTTCTACTTTCTGTTCTAGTTGAATATTAATTTCTTCCTTATGTTCCAAATTGTTGATTTGATTCCCAGCTTCTTTCCCTTCACTGTTGGTTCCCTGTGAATTTTTCTTTATTTCACTTAATGTAAACTTCATTTCTTCCTTTGTGTTGTTGCCGTATTCAATGAGTTCTCTGAGCATCCTGACCACTAATGTTTTGAACTCTGCATCTTTTAAAATTGGCTATCTCTAGCCCTGGCTGCTGTGGCTCAGTGGATTGAGCATCAGCCTACGAACCAGGTGTCATTGGTTCAATTCCCAGTCAGGGCACATTACTAGGTTGCATGTCAAGTCCCCAGTTGGGGGAGCAAGTGAGAGGCAACCACACAGTGATGTTTCTCTCCCTCTCTTTTTCCTTTCCCCTCTCTCTAAAAATAATAAAAAACAAATAAACAAAAAAAATTAATTATTTTAAAAACTGACTATCTCTGTTGCATTTAGTTCTTTTTTCTGAGGTTTTGTTCTGTTCTTTCATTTGGGCCATATTCTTTGTCCCCTCAGTTTGGTAGCCTCCCTGTTTTTGCTTCTGTATATTAGGTAGAGCTGCTTTGACTCCTTGTCTTAGTGCACTTGTTAAGTTGCATGGGGCTAAGCCTTAGGTAGTCATCAGTGCAGGGCAGCTCACTTCACTGCTTTATGGTTCTGTGTGTAGGGAGAGCTCTGAGAGGGGACAATGCTGCTGCTTGGCTTCTGGAGGTTTGTTCAGCACTAGCCCCATTTCTAGTCACTTCCCAGTTCCCATATGTGACTGGTGCCCTTTCAGCTGCTGCCCAGAGTGGATGGGTTTGTCTGTGTTCTAAGTCAGTGTGAGCCCTTTAAGTGAGGAAAATCTGGCAATTTCTTCTGCCTCCCAAGTCCCTATTGTTTTTTACAGCCAGAGGTAATAGGGATTAATCTTCCTGGTGCTAGTATTCTGGGCTGTGCAGACTGTCCTGGGGCTTGAATCTCTTGCTCCCAATGTATCCCTCCCAATTTTTATCTACCGCAAATGAATGTGGGACTGTCAGTTCTGCCACTGCCACTGCCTCTCCCCATCACACTGCGTCTTCACCCTATCTGCAACTCCAACCCTCCTGCCCATCTGGATGAGTGTCGCTTCCTTAAATTCTTGGTTGTCTGGCTTCCATACAGTTTAATTTTCTGATGGTTCTGGGTGCTCTTTGTTTTGAGATCTGGTTGTAATTCTTTCTATGGTTGTGTGAGGAGGTGAAGTGTGTCTACCTCCGCCTCCATGTTCATTGGAAGTTAGATCTTCTTACCTTTCATTTTGTATTTTCCTGCCTGTTGCTTCCTGGGAGAGTTCTCCATCTGATCTTCCAGTTCACTAACTCATCTTTAGATTGAGTTATTTATTTCAATTCTCATGTTTTGATGCTCAGTTTCTTTCACTGATTCATTCTTATAATGATTTATATCTGTTTATAGTCCTAATAATTCCCTTTAATGCTTTGAGGACTTTTATTATGCTTAAATTTTTCTTCTACCTAGTATCTTAATTGTGCTTCATCTTGTATGGGTTGTTCAGTTTGTCTTCTTTTATAGTGCCCACATTTCAGAAAGTTGAGACTCTGCTTGGTAATCTTTCCAAGCTAAAGCAGTGAAAACCTAGGCCCTGTCAGTGTAATGGCATTGGGGAGGGGACACTTTTCAATGAGGAATGTCTCTGATGCTATAATTCACCCTCTACCACTCACTCTGTTTGTTCTCCCCATCATCGAGTAGATAGCTTGCTTTGAAATCTTCCTGTATCTCGGTCTATGTCACTACTCTTCATCAAGAGCTATATCTGGATTGCAATTGCCTAACCCATGGGAAAGGAGAATGAGAGAGAGAGAGGAAAGAATGCTTAAGGGATGGCCTGCTGAATGTGGTTTTTATCATTTTTTACCGAAGCTAGAGAGCTTGACGGACTGTGATCCAGAGCACAGAATGACCCTCTACCTTGGGCTGCGATGCCTTCCACACACGGGCCTAACTTCCCTTTGTCCTCTCAGGAGCTTCTCAGAGTTTCAATATCAGGTTGTAGGATTCCTCAATCTTTTTCTTTCTCTTTTGACATCACTAAGAGTGAGTTAGGAGAAAGCCGGCACTTAGCAATAGTTCCCTCTCTTGACAGATCCAGCAACGCACTTTCTGGGTACTCCTAACTATCCAAGGCTTCATTTATAAAATGTATCTAAAACATGTCTGCCCAGAAATATTTGTGAAGGATGAGTCTTTCACCAAGAAAGTTTGAGCTCTACAATGATAGAAGATGGTATTTCACAGACTTGAGTCAGCAATTTTGTGCCATGATGTATAGCTTTTAGAGAGAAAATAGCCAGGGCAAGATGTATAATGGGTCTTGACAAGTACATATACCTCAGTCATATTTATTGGCTTCCAGTAACCCTGTAGAGAATTTGTCATTTATTTCCCTTGTTCTTTTATTTTCTTTCCCTCTCACTCTCCCTCTCTTTCTCTCTTTCCTGCCTGCCCTCCCCCTCTCTCTGCATGCAAAGTGATAAGAAGCTGCTTGCCCACAGAAATGTGAATCCACACAGGGGGTCTCAGGTGAAAGCGGATTTGCAGCAGGAAGTTTGGTGGAAGTGTAACAGAACCCCCGGGCTGCTCTGATTGAAACAGAACCCACGGGCTGTTTAGTTAGGGGCCCGATTGCCCGTCGCCAGAATTATAACTCTGAATACCAGAGTTTGGTGAAAAGAAAAAGAATTGTTTATTTGCACATAGTTCTGCCTCCCCCTCCCAGACCTGGCCAGTCTTAGGAAAGTCAGAAACACCGTTTCCCTACTTCCTAGACACAGTTCAGCTTTACCAGTACCTGCCAATCACTCAATTCTGATTGGGGAGGTCCTTTCTGTGCTGTGGTGCCCTCCAGCTCTCAATGCAGGACCACCTGGATTCTCAGCCTCCTTGTAAACTGCCTTCTTCCTGCCAACTGCGTGGATCTCCTCTCCTCAAAACTGCATGGCGAGAGCCTCTTAAAGCAGCCTAGAGACCCCTTCTCCAAGCCACATGGAGGGAGCACACCAGAGCCGGGGCCAGAGAGAGAGCGAGCCCCAGAGAGCCAGAGAGCGTGAGAGCCAAAACGTCCGCAGCTGCTACTCTATCCCTGTGTCCTCTCACGCAGTGGGTGTTGCAAGCAGTTCTGACCATTCACAGAACCCTACGCAGGCTCTGTAGGCTCCTTCTGTACCAGCCCCACAGTCCAAGACCCCTCCCATCTTCCTGATCCTTGGAAGTAAACCAGGTCTTTATGCAACAATGTTTCCAACCATTAGCTCCAGGCACGCAAGGGCATCCTGAAAGCTGCTTCCTTTTCCCTATCTCCTAGCTGCAAACTCTGGGGTTTGTTTCTGGACTCCCCTGTTTCTGTAACAGAAGGGCAAGACAAACACTTTCCTCCATGGTCAGAGGATTATGTCTAGACATGAATGACTGATACAACTCCAAAATTAAAATGTTGTAATGCAATTTTTCCAACAACAGTGGGCGATTCTTATAACAAAGAATCGTATGGCTCTTCTTTGCTCTTCTATTTGTAATGCCCCCTCTAATTTCTACCATCAACTTGCTTCTTGCCAGAAACAAGACAGATAATTGAGTAAAGACAGCTGAATTAGTTACTGCAAATTATCTATCGTCTACAAAAGAAGAAAAAAATTACCAGAAAGCTGCAGTCAATTTTTATTTTCTCCCAAAGTGAAAATGTTCAGGGGGGCTATTCAGAAAATGTTATTTTATTTGCATTCTACATTTACGTAAATCCACAAGAATAAATGGTTTCCAATGAGATCATCCTCCCTCCTTTGTAAGTAGATAATTAACTTACTGGTATACTTTCCAAAAGAAGGATTTCACCAGCTATGGACCTTTGTGAATGCAAATGTACAAAGCATATACTTGCTGAAAAATAAAAATAAATCTACCCCCCCAAAAGAGAAAATAATACATAAGCAAGTGCTTCTTAGGAATAATAATGTTATTGACTTACTTCAGATTTTCTTGTTCATATATTCTCAATTTATTCAATAAAAATTCATTTTAATACTATTTTTTAGCATTTTTAATATCTAAATTTCATTGTGACCAGGATTTATTTCAGCTTATTAACTTTTCCTTCAAAGGAGGTCCTAATCATCCCCTGTCCTCTTTCTAAACCACTATCACATTGTTATCCTCCATATCAGTTATTATTGCTGCCTAAGAAAACACCCCACAACACAATGGCTTAAAACAATTATTTTTAACTTATTGTGCATTTGTGGGTTGGTTGCTCCTCAGTTCTCTCCTGTTAGGCTATGCAGGACATGTTCTTCTCTTGGTGATGGCAGAAGCAAGTCCAATCACACAAATGTTCCTTAAGTCCCACTAACATTCAATCAGCCAAAGCAAGTCACATAGTCAAGTCCAGAGCCGAAGGATGGGAGCTGCCAAGTGGGAAAGAAAGGGAATAAATATTTGGAACCGTAATTTAACTTACCACATCTCCTTATTCATATTATGTCACATCAACCTCTTAGTTAATTTTGGTGACTGTAGAATTATCCTTGTCCCGTGTTTCCTGTATACATTTCCCACATTAGTCTTCCTTAAAATCATCAATGGGTTCTAATTTCCAACTATATTGTGTCTAAGGTCCCCTTCCTGCCTTTCAAAACTCTTCATAATTTGGCCATTCTTCATTTTCTCAACATACATCCTCCACTCTAATGAATCCAGATTCTTAAATATTTCATGAACATCTTTTACCTATTCTCATCTAGGTGCCTTTGTTCATATAGTTCCTCTCACCCCAAATGCCACCTTCTCTGCCCCAGTTCTAATGACATCTCCTCCACGAAGTTCCATAGGTAATTTTTCCTAACTTGTCTCCCTTTTATGCTCTTGATGCAATGTATTACTTCTCCCATAGGAAGATTTGCATTTCATTTATTGATTCAATAAAGTTTTACTTTGTATTCACTAGGTGACAAGCATTGGAGTAAGTGTTGGAAGTAACAGTGAGAAAGATGAGAAAGACCCAGTCTCTTTCCATCATGCTGGTTGATAATCTCTCAGGGAATATTAAGGTGTGATAGAGCTGCAGAGCGGTGAACGTAGTGGGCACAGGAGTATACAGGAAGGGCATTTAATCCTGTGTTGGGAGACTATGGGGAGATATTTGGAGAACAAATAGTCTATGATTAAACTTGTATGATGAGTGAGAGTTATTCAGATAAAACAGGATTATTATTAGAAAACAGTAAGGGTAGAAGAAACTAAAGCCAATGTATTTGGAGAGCAGTCTATAATCCAGTGTGGGTGGGACACTGAATGTGAGGCAAAGAATTGGAGATGAGGCTGGAGAGGAATTCTGTGTATAAGGATCTGAAACTCATACTGAGGGCAGCAGGGAAGTGGGTAGTATGTTTAAACAGGGGGATGACAGAATCAGATTAGTTTAAAAAATCAAGATATAGTTGAAATATAACATTATATTAGTTCTGGGTATACAACATGATTCTGCATTTGTATATACTGTGAAATGGTCACCAGCCTAGTTA
Organism: Furipterus horrens; assembly: GCF_987537825.1. Lineage (NCBI taxonomy): Eukaryota > Metazoa > Chordata > Mammalia > Chiroptera > Furipteridae > Furipterus > Furipterus horrens. Next base: position 29,313,395 of record NW_028327179.1, read on the forward strand.
ACATCTGTCACCACACAGTTATAATTTTCTTCTTGTGATGAGAATTTTCAAGCTGTATCTCTGAGTAACTTTCACTAATGCTGTACTTTACATCCCCAAGACTTATTTATTTTATAACTGAAAGTTTGTGCTCTTTGCCTATTTTGTCCCCCTTCCCATCCTGTCTCTGGCAACCACCAATCTGTTATCTGTATTTATGAATTAGGGTGGTTTTTTTGTTTGTTTGTTTTAGATTATATTCCACATAAAACTGAGATCATATGGTGTTTGACTTTCTCTGTTTGACTTATTTCACTTACTATAATGCCCACAAGGTCCATCTATGTTGTCACAAATGGTAGGATTTCTTTTTTTCTTTTTTTGTTGCTGAATATTTCAGTACCTCTATCTCTGTCTCTTTCTCTTTCACACACACACACACACACACACACACACACACACACACACACACACACATTTTCTTTACCCATTTATTCATTGATGGACACTTAGGTTGTTTCTATATTTCGGCTATTGTAAATAATGCTGCAATAAACATTGGGGATCCAGATATTTTTCAAGTTAGTGTTTTTGTTTCCTTTGGATAAATGTCCAAAAGCAGACTGCTGAATCATATGGTAGTTCTATTTTTAAGTTTTTGAGGAACCTACATACTGTTTTCCATAGCGGCTACACCAATTTATATTCCCACTTACAACTGCTCAAGGATTCCCTTGTCTTCACATTCTCTCTTTTTAAAATCTTTTAAAACAGATTGGTGTTTTAAAAAATCACCTTAGCTGCTCTGTGGAACACAGGTTAAAGAGAGACAAGTTCAGGAGGCTGTTATAATAATCTGGGAGATAGATACGAGTGTGGATCAAACTAAGGTAGTGGAGAAAACTAGATGATTTCAGAGATATTTGGAAGCTGATTTAACAGGGCATGTCTATTAAATGAAATCAGGGTACAAAGCAAGTAGTAGAAACTAAAATTAATGTTTATCCTTTATGTATTGAGAAATAAAATTTCCTTTGCTGGAAGAATAATCTATCTATCTATCTATCTATCTATCTAACCAATCTTAAAAATGAAGGGAGATTTATAGAGTTTTTCTGTTAATATCAGTGATATTGGAAAGTTGCCCCTGAAGAAATAGCGTCCATAGAAATGACAGCTACACACTCAAGGGAAGGAACTGTGTACTTGACGGTTTTCAATGTATTCAATTACTGGGTAGATCAGCGACTCCAGGCCCTTGGCAGTGAAAAAAGCTATTAGATCACCTCATACCAGGGCAGGATTCTTCTCTCTGGTATGTTCACGGGACTCTGTTCAGTCTCATTTTAAAGTTCTTGAGCTTGGAGTTTTTAATCACCTCCTTTAGAAGACTCTTCCCTTCCATCATAGGAACTTTGTCCTTAAGGGAAATTCACTGATACTTAACCCATATTTTACTTGTTATAATTTCCTATTACCCTAATTAATACCTTTCTCTGAGTCTTTCCTTGTGACTCATCCACAAAGTATCACCTCTTCCTCTGTGGTGTTTCCACCATTCAGATCCCTTGCATGTGGACAGTTATCCTGAGCCTCTAGTCAGCCTTAATAGTTAGGAAATGTTTAAGCTTGTAGTACTAATAAATCAGCTCAAGGTATAATTAGAGGCTTAACTCTGTGAAGAGAAGATGTAATCCATTTGTTAATAACATCACTCAGGTCTTTTGAAAACACTCTTCCTAAAATAACTGAGTCAAATTAAGAACTAGCCTTAAAGAAAATGTCAAAATAATAGCCTTTTAGGACATTATAAGCCCAATTCCTTCACTGAAAGTACAACTAAGAATGCTCTGTAGCTTTCTGCTCATTGTTCCAAAGTCATGTTGACTCCTAGCTTCACCCAAGTTGGTTAAAATTCAGATATAATTAATATTCATTGATGTGCTGGATGCTTTTATTTAATTCCCACAATATACTTATTTTATAGGCAACTACACTAAGGCTGAGATGTTAAGTGCCCAAGGCCACACAGTAGAATGTGACAGACTCAGGATATAGACCTAGATCTATTGACTCCAAATCCTGAGCTCTTGAAATTTCATTCATCTGATTGTGAGATGGTAAGATGGTTACTTAATGGGCCTGTGTCTCTCCACTACATCATGAAGCCTTAGCAAGATATCTGCTTCCTATTTTCTGTTGTGCCACAAAACATATGGACATTAAGAACAAACATGTTTAGCCCTAGCCAGGTAGCTCAGTTGGCTAGGGTGTTGTCCTGATATGCCATGGTTGTGGGTTCAATCCCCAGTCAGAACACATACAAGAATCAACCAATGAATTTTATAAATAAGTGGAATAACAAATTGATGTTTCTCTCTCTCCCACTCTTCCTCTCTTTCTCAAATCAATTTTAAAAATATATGTTTATATTTTCATGGCTCTACAAACATGTTTATAGAGCCATGAAATTCATATCCAACCTACTTCACATTACTCTTTTTCTGTTCTTGGACATTTTGGCCACTGACCCTTTTTATAGATGAAATGCTTCAAAAAGTTTTGCAAAGATTGCACAGTAGAAAGTGGCTAAGCTCAAAATCAAACACAGTCTCTGGCTCCAAGCCCTTCCTTTATTGAAAGTGAACAAGGAAGCTCTCTATTTTGCTTCCTCATAAGGATGTTGGGGGGAAATAATCAGAGTGATTACAACATGTTTTGCAAAGCAAAATATGCTAGTGAAGAGCTGATAATATCAACTTGCTCCATAGGACTTGTACTCATGAGGAATTTTTAGGCTCACTAAACCAGTTTTTCTGTTGTGTAATTCCTCTTCCTATCACTCTCCTAAATATGCAATATCATCTCCTACTGTAACCTGTTCAGTGATAGTTCGTGCCAATTCCACTGCTACTTGAATAAATTATGTTTAAAGTTAAAGTTAATATTTTTAAGGAAGAGATCATTCTGTATAAATAAAATTCCAGAAGAACATGAAAGTTGACAATCACTGCCTTAGCCAGGTGATTAAGGTCAACATCAACAGTGGTAAGTTATTTTGATAGCACCCTTAGTATCATGGGATGAAAATGGCACTTTGTCTCTATGGTCTTGTTCTCTAAAATCATAATCCCAGTCTAATCATGAGAAACACATAAGAAAAATCTCAATAGGATTCTACAAAATACCTAATATAGATAGAGATAGAGATAGAGATAGAGAGCTAAAACCAAAATACTTAAGTACTCCTCAAAACTGCCAAGGTCATCAAAAAACAAGAAAGTCTAAGAAATTGTCACTGTCAAGAAAAGCATAAAGAGACATAATGATTAAATGTAAAGTGTTACCCTGGATGGAATCCTGACACAGGAAAAGGACATTAGGTAAAAGCTACGACATCTGAATAAAGTATAAACTTTAATTAACAATATAACGATATTGGTTTATTAATTGTGACAAAACACCATACTAAAGTAACATATTAATGACAGGGGAAATGAAGTATGGGGTATATGGGACTCTCCATATTAGCTTCATAATTTTTCTATAAAATCTAGAGATCCCAAAATAACAATAATAATAAATTCATTAAAAAATAAAACAAAAGAGCTTGTAAATAAAACTTTGCTTTCGGTAGTATTCTCCTTCTCCTGGTCCACGTTTCTTTAAAAATTCCAAAGACACATAAATAACAAACAGCATTTTAAAAAATTCACAGGAGATGTGTTTATCATAAAAGTGTAATAAATTAGACTTTTCCAATCCTGACATCATAAATAGAGATTTAAAAATTTAGGGTTATTTTTCTTAGCTTTATTATTATGATATTAAAAAGTAATTTTTCCTCTTGTAAAATAGATAAAAGTCTACCTTGTGAGAGGCTTATAAAGTTTAATGAATGAAATAGGTAAATAGATAATACATAAAAAGATTTACTTTTAGGACTAACATTCTAAGAGAAGACCTTTTTTAAATAATCGATTTTTTATCCATTTTGACCACTTGCCAGAAGATTTGACTTTTCTGTCAATGAAGAGGCTCATAATAATTTTATTCCTTTGTTGGAGTTTCTTCAGACAAATGAGTATTCACATGGATTGTACTTAAATACCGGGACATGCTGACACAAGCTGGGGACAGAACTGCATACATGGTCCACACCCTGGCTCCGGCTGAGTTTTTAAAACCAGGACACAGTGTAACCCAGCAAGTCACTGTTTTATGAATCAGTCCCTCCATGTGAGGGGAAAAGTCCTTGGCAACCCAGTGGTGCTGTTTTAAGGTAAGAAAAGTGATTGCCTAGGGAGAAGACATCAAGGCTACCACACGCACAGGCTTGCTCTGCCCAGGATGAGGGGAATTTTGCTTTCCTTGGAATCAGCCCCAGAATTCAGAATTAAGCTAACTTCGGCTTGCTTTTTAATATCCTAAAAATGCATGCTGTTTTCACAAGACCCTAGGTGCTGGCTTTCATATTTGTGCTGGCTTTGCCTCCGCTTGTATCCCTGAGCCCTTGGAGTTAACACACCATTGCTTGATCTCATCAGGTAATGTGAGGTACAGTGAGGCAATCAACTATTCAATTCAGTCACAGGTGTGTGTGTAGCAACACCCTCACATGCAATCAGAAGTCACAAGACAGTAAGGGCAACTGCAGGTTCTGAAAGAAGACCTGATTAGGTCAATGCCAGAAACTAAGCAGCCTGGGTGGGGTACTGTCATCACCTCTGTGGTTTCTGTTGTTCTTATGGTTTCTGCTATCAGTGCCTAACGCAGGAGGATTTCACCAGGTGGGACCAACAGGAGACAGGCAGGCTATTCTTCAGTGGAACTGCTGGGTCCAGTCTCTGGCCCAAGGTAATTTTTGAGTGCTCTTTTTCTTCTCTCAAGTAGGGCCATGGCATCCATGGTAATAAGAAACCTGTGATTCATGATAGCTACTTACAAGAATTTTATGGGACATAAATTCACCAGGCTCTGTGGCTTAACTTTTAATTCTGTATGACTTGAAAGTTGCACAGCTGAAATCCGTAACCTGCATTCCTTTTCTCTTTAATACTGTTCCTACTGCATTTATCCCTAGAGATTCCTCCCTCTTCTCATCTCCAAGACTGCTTTGAGTGAATCATGTGCTCCTGAGTACTTCTGTTAGCTATACAGACATGCACACCATTTCTGCTTTAGAAGTTTAGACAACATACCATAGGAATGATGACACCAGAAAAGAATGTAATAAGCATGGGGGAAGTGGTTAAGCTAATACATTACTTTAAAATCTTCTACTCATCATCTCTACTTTGAAGTTGTATGATGATATCCTTTAGCTTTCAGTTCTTATTTGAAAAAAATAAAAAATGTTGATCAGATTCCTATTTGTGAATAATATTTATTTTCCAGGAACTTTCAGATATGTGTAACAAAATTCAGTGGGCATTTTCACAACACTAGAATCAGTTCCCATGAACATATTATTACGAAACATATTTTCCTATCCAGAATTCTCTAGTGCTAAGAGGCTATTCAGTTAATATGCAAAAAAAAAAAAAAAAAAAGGAAAATTGGGTTCAAGTTTTATTGCTACCCTTTGACTCATGAGAGTAACTAACCAGAAGTTAATTGCATAAAAATGTGACTCTGGAACAAATGCACAAGGCTCTATGGCTCGGTTTCTAATTTCATTATCATTACTCTATTCAGCAATGTTGCTTGGACTCAAAGATAGCCTAGGATTTTCTTCCTCACCTAGTCCTTATATGCAGAACTTCTAAACACCTAAACAAGGTTAGGCTTATGATCTATAAAATCACCAGAAAAGTTTATTAATTTACAATGCAAAGTATTTACATTAAGCAAGTTATTTCTTTCTCTAGAAATAAACCTCAGAAATAAACTAAACATGGTCATAAGCTTAATGACTGTGGAGAGAGGGAATAAAAAAGAGAATTTTTAAAGCTAAGACAGCTTGCTAAAACTTCCTCTTACAATTATGCACCACAGAGTTATATCTACTCAGAACCTTAAATATTCTTGTCATTAATCTGGGAGCCCTTGGTTTAAGAGACATACCAAAAAATTCATACTTTACAATTCTTGTTTTTCTGGATGCCATATGCACCCACACCTTTTCAATTCTACAGTTTTACCCCCGCTGCAGCCCTCTTCCAACATCTGGACAATGTATTTGACATTCCATTTACCTGACTTCCTATGGAAAGGAAATATCTATGTATATTAATTGCTGTCAGTCCCACAGTAGGATTTGCATTTTTAAAATCTTTTTAATTTTTTAGGATTCATCTTATTTTGTTCTGTTTTATATATATCCAATTACTACAATAGCAAATGAGAATAACTCATCACATTTCAAATTTGTGTTTATATCATCAGTTGAATGGATATCATAAATACAAACAAGAGGAAAATGGTATCATAAGATCACAAAGAAGCATCATAGAGGATAAACATTCCTTTGTTCCTCATCCTGTATGTGTGACTGGAAGAATTAATATATGATGACATCAGGTATGGATCTAGGTACTTTAATATATAACAGTAAATGAGGGGGTACAATGGAATAAGCCTATCTTACTGTGGTCAGTCATTACTCACTTGAGGTTTTAATTCAGAAGACATTTGTTTTGTTTTAAATACAGTGCTTACAAAGCTTCGACAGAATAATAGGAAAGCACTCAAGGAAGAAAAAAAGTATTGTAGTTAATATAAAGAAACATTGTAATTAATACAGCCTTTGAAGTATTTTTATCTAAATTTTTTAAAGATCTTGTGATCAACAGATGGTGGTGGGATAACCAGATATCCACATAAAAATGAAGTTGGACCCTTATTTCACACAACATACAAAAATTAACTAAAAATGGGTCATAGACCTAAATCTTCATAATCTTGATTTTGCAAAGACTCAAAAGCACAAGTGATAAAATGGGAAATAGATATGGATTTCATTAACATTAAAAGCTTTTTAATGGTAATTATGTGAGAAGATATGTTAATTAGCTTAACTAGTAATCAATTCACAATGTATATATATCAAATCATGTCATATACCTTATATACATACAATTTTTATTTAAAAGATATATAAATTAAAAAAGGTTTAAAACTTTTTGCTTCAATGGGCACTATGAAAAAAAGTAAAAAGACAACTCACAGAATGGGAGAAATTGCAAGTTATATATATGCATATATATATATGATAAGGGACTTATAACAAGAATATATAAAGAAGTCATAACTCAACAATAAAAAATAACTCAAGGGAAGGAAGATGGCGGAGGAGTAAGGGGAGGCTGCGCTTTCAGGCTCCTGAGACCCGTCTGCAGTTTGGGCTAATTGCAGACAGAACTTCTCAGTGAGCAGCTGGACACTGGCAGGAGTTGAGCCATGGCACTGCTGGATTAGAGAAAATCCATCTGGGAACAACCTGTTTAGTGAGGAAAGCGGAGGAAAAGGGGACGAAACGGGATTCCTGACTGGGGCAGCTGCCCAAGCTGCAGCTGGAAGAACACAAAGGCTTTTTGGCGACCACAGGCTGCCCCAGAGAGGAGTTGGGAGGAGAGCGATCTCTGCCCGCTGGCAGAGACGGGACTCAACCAAGTAGCATTGGCGCTGAAGGACAGGAGACAGTGTGCTGCCGGGCAAGTGAGAACAAAATTCTCCTTTATATTTTTCTCTAGTGGACGGTGGAGAGGGGAGGAAAGTTTGGGGGTAGTAGGCCATTCTTGAGGAGCTCAGGCACAGAGGCGCGCTCATCCACTCCCCAACCCTACCCTTGGGTCCCGGGGGCACGCATTGAGAAGTCCCTCATTCACTGGCCCAGGTGTGTGGGGCAGTGAGTCCAGGCGTCCCTCTGACACTCCCCAATGGACATAAGATCAGGGCCCCAACGGGCACAGGGAGGGCCCACTGAACACGCAGAGGACCGTGCGCAGACACCCCTAGCCAGCTCCCGTGGGTGCTGGGCTCCAGGCTGGAAAGCAGACCACTAGCTCAGGCTCTGTTTGCCCACCCAGACGGGTGAGGGAAGGTGGGCGGCTTCGGCATGGGCACAGCGGGTGGCAGTGACTCACAGACGCTCACTTCCACTGTGCACAAGTATCCAGGGCCCCACCCTAAGAGCCGAGAGACCAACTCCCAGAGCTCGGTTCAGCGGGACTAAGGGCACGGGCACGTGAGCTCGAAAACACCTCAGCCCAGGGACAGTAGGCGCCAATCACGGGGCAAGCTCTAGGGCCACCCGTGCGTGGAGGGACACGAGTGCGGGGACCTCGGCGCGAGCGCGGAAACACCCCAGCCCAGCAACAATAAGCGCCAATCACTGGGCAAGCTCTCGGCCGCCCCGCCCGTATAGGGGCGCACGCGTGCAAGGACACCTCAGCTGGCTCCAGCGGGCAGCAAGGGAGCGCGCCGTGCGGCAACCGTGGGCGCACATCATTGCGGCAACCGCAGGCGCAGACCATTGCTGCAAGAAACAAGAACCTCTAAACTGCCACACTAGACTAGCTGTGGATGCAGAAAAAGAAGACGACACACCAAGGCTAAACTGAGTAAAAACATCCCTTTTTTTTTTTCACTTTTTTTTCTCTCTTTCTTCTTTCTTTCCTTCTTCTTTCTTCTTTCTTTTCTTTCTTTCTTTCTTTTTCTTTCTTTCTTTCTTTCTTTCTTTCTTTCTTTCTTTCTTTCTTCTTTTTTCTCGTTTTTTTTCCTTTTTTTCTCCCCTTCCAAAAAGAAAAACAAACTTTATCTCTAACGTCTTGCATATAACCTCTCCTTCTCATCCTTTCTCTTCAACTGTTGTTTATTTGTTTGTGTGTCTAGTTTAGCCCCCCTATCACTCTAAATAATAGAATATAATTACTATATAAACCTGATACAATACAATCTCACTTTCTTACTATATTATGCATTTTTCCATCCTTTTCTTCTATTTTTATTAACATACAATGTAAATATTACCTACTGGCTTGCATAGTATCAACTATGATTAATCTATAACCCCCTCTATCAAAAATTATATTTTTCCTCCCCCAAAACAACTCTTATCTATTCTTCTTATAGTATAAAAGCTCTAATCTCTTTACATTTATATTAATACAGGCTCGTTGGCTAACGATAGCGGGATAGAGGGTGGAGGATATTTTTTGAGGGTGTGGGTCTCCTGTCTGGGCTGTGTGTTTATGTTTTTAACAGCATATCCACAAAAGAACTCAAGACAAAGTGGATAGAGTGACTCTCAACCAACTAGCCAGAAGGAACATCCTATCAAAGAACATCTGAAATATAACCAGACAGCATAAACAAACGACATAAAGGGTAACTCAAGAACATCAGGCTCAGGATACCAAAGAGACTGCACCACTGAGACCCCCAGATCTCCCATAAAGAATCCCACACCACAAAGGAGGGAAATCAAAGCAGACCACCTCCCCCAAAAAACAAACAAATAAATAAATAAAAATAAAAAGAATCCAACATGGTAAGACACAAAAATAACCCCTCAATGAAAAGCAAAGAGGAATCCTCAGAAAGAGAGATAGATGAAATAGACATAGCCCAAATGTCAGACATGAAATTCAAAACAATGGTGGTAAAGAAGATCAATATACTCGACATCCTTAAAAACAACTATGAAAACCTCCAAGGAAGTTACCAGCAGCTCCAAGAAAATTACAGGGAACTTGCAGAGCACTACACCAGCATAAAAAAAAGACATAGAAACTGTTAACAAGAACCAGGAAGAATTGAAGAATTCAATCTCTGAACTGAAAAACACAGTAGAATCAGTCAAAAGCATACTAAACGAAGCAGAGGATCGGATTAGTGAGTTAGAAGATAATGTAGAGAAAAACTCCCAGACAATACAGCAAAATGAAAAAAAGATTGAAAAAATATGAACAAGATGTAAGGGAATTACAGGATAGCATTAGAAGAATAATATCAGGATCATAGGAATTAGAAAGGGAGAAGAAAAGGACCATGGAATTGAAAAACTGATAGGAGAAATAGTGACAGAAAATTTTCCGAACCTGACGAGAGAAAAAGTTATACAAGTTCAGGAAGCACAGAGTTCCAATGAAGAGGAACCCCCAAAAACCCACTCCAAGGCACATCATAATTAAAATGGCAACATTTCAAGACAAAGAGAGAATCCTAAAAGCAGCAAGAGAAAAACAGCAAATAACATACAAGGGAGCTCCGATAAGGCTATCAACTGATTTCTCAACAGAAACATTACAAGCCAGAAGGGAATGGTCAAAAATATTTCAAGCAATGAAAAACAGAGGTCTACAACCAAGAATACTCTACCCAGCAAGGCTCTCATTCAAAATAGAAGGTGAAATAAGGAGTTTCTCAGACAAAGGAAGACTGAAAGAATACATCTCCACCAAACCAGCATTGCAAGAGATGCTAAAGGGTGTGTTCTAAGAAAAAAGAAGATAAGAACAAGAGAGGAGAGGAACAGAGGTACAAAGAGAAATGAATAAATACACGTCAATAATAACCTTAAATGTAAATGGATTAAATGCTCCAATTAAAAGACATAGGGTAATGGAATGGATAAGAAAACAGGACCCACATATTTGCTGTCTACAAGAAACACACCTCAAAACAAAAGATTTACACAGACTGAAAGTAAAGGGATATAAAAAAATATTCCAAGCAAACGGACCGGAAAAAAAAGCCGGGGTAGCAGTCCTCATACCAGACAAAACAGATTTCAATGCAAGGGCAATAAAAAGAGACAAAGAAGGACATTTCATAATACTTAAAGGAACAATCCATCAAGAAGATATGACATTGATAAACATATATGCACCCATCATAGGAGCACCCAAATACATAAAGCAAATACTAGAAGACCACAAAAAGGATATCAACAACAACACACTCATAGTAGGGGACTTCAACACTCCATTATCAACAATAGACAGATCATCAAAGCAAAGAAACACCAAGGATATACAAGCATTGAACAACACACTAAACCACATGGACCTAATTGATATATATAGAACTTTCCACCCCAAAGAAGCAAAATATACATTCTTTTCAAAGGCACATGGGACATTTTCAAAGATAGACCACATGATAGGACGCAAAACAAGCCTCAACAAATTCAAGAAAATTGAAATCATATCAAGCATCTTTTCAGATCACAATGCCTTGAAACTAGAAATCAACCTCAGAGAAAACAATCAAAGACACCCAAACTCATGGAGATTGAATAACATGCTATTAAATAATGAATGGATTAACAATGACATCAAAAAAGAAATCAAGAAATTTCTAGAAACTAATGATAATGAGCACACAACAGCCCAAAACCTGTGGGACACAGCAAAAGCAGTCCTGAGAGGAAAGTTCATAGCAATACAGGCATATCTAAAAAGGATAGAGGAATCTCAAATAAAAAAACCTAACCATAAAGCTACAAGAACTAGAACAACAACAACAAAGCCTAGGGCAAGAAGAAGGAATGAAATCATCAAGATCAGAGCAGAACTAAATGACATAGAGACTAACGAACAATTCAAAAGATAAACAAAACTAGGAGCTGGTTCTTCGAAAAAATAAACAAAATCGACAAACCTCTAGCCAGTCTAATCAAGAAAAAAAGGGAGAATACCAAACAAAATCAGAAATGAAAGAGGAGAAATCATGACTGATACCACAGAAATACAAATGATACTTAGAAATTACTACAGACAACTGTATGGCAAGAAATTTGACAATCTAGAACAAATGGACAAATTTCTAGAAACATACAACCTTCCAAAACTGAATCAAGAAGAAGTGGAAAGTCTCAACAGACCAATAGCAAAGAAGGAAATTGAAACAGTAATCCAAGATCTCCCTGCAAACAAAAGCCCTGGACCGGATGGCTTCACAGGCGAATTCTACAAAACATTCAGGGAAGAACTAACTCCTATCCTCCTCAAACTGTTCCAAAAAATCCAAGAAGAGGGGAAAATCCCAAACTCTTTCTATGAAGCCAGTATTATTCTAATCCCCAAACCAGGTCAAGACACAACAAAGAAAGAAAACTACAGGCCAATATCACTGATGAACATCGATGCTAAAATCCTCAATAAAATATTGGCAAACAGGATCCAGCAATACATCAAAAAGATCATACATCACGATCAAGTGGGCTTCATTTCAGGGATGCAAGGATGGTTTAATATTCACAAATCAATAAATATAATACATCACCTAAACAAAATGAAAGACAAAAATCACATGATCATATCAATAGATGCAGAAAAAGCATTTGATGAAGTACAACACCCATTTATGATGAAAACACTCAGCAAAATGGGAATAGAGGGAGCATACCTTAACATAATTAAGGCTATATATGAGAAGCCTGAGGCCAACATCATACTCAATGGACAAAAACTAAAAGCATTCCCCCTGAATTCAGGAACTAGACAAGGTTGTCCACTCTCTCCACTCCTATTCAACATAGTGTTGGAAGTCCTAGCCACAGCAATCAGACAAGAAAAAGAAATAAAAGGCATCCAAATTGGGAAAGAGGAAGTAAAACTTTCATTATATGCAGATGACATGATAGTATACCTAGAAAATCCTATAAACTCCACTAAAAGACTACTTGATATAATAAGTGACTTTGGCAAAATAGCAGGGTGCAAAATAAATATACAGAAATCTAAGGCATTTCTGTACACCAACAATAAAATAGCAGAGACAGAGACAAAAAAGAAAATACCATTTACTATAGCAACAAGAAAAATAAAGTACCTAGGAGTAAACTTAACCAAAGAGATAAAAGACCTGTACTCTGAAAATTACATAACATTGAAGAAAGAAATTAAGGAAGATACAAAAAAATGGAAGGAAATACCATGTTCTTGGATGGGAAGAATCAACATCATCAAAATGGCCGTACTACCCAAAGCAATTTACAGATTCAATGCAATCCCTATTAAAATACCAATGACATATTTCACAGACCTAGAACAAATACTCCATAAATTCATATGGAACCAAAAAAGACCCCGAAAGCAAAAGCAATCTTGAGACAGAAGAACACAGCAGGAGGAATCACAACACCAGATATCAAACAATACTACAAAACCACTGTGATCAAAACAGTCTGGTACTGGCATAAGAACAGACATATAGATCAGTGGAACAGAATAGAGAGTCCAGAAATAAACTCAGGCCTCTATGGTCAACTAATCTTTGATAAAGGAGGAAGGAACATAAAATGGAGTGAGTCGAGCCTCTTTAACAAATGGTACTGGGAGAACTGGATAGGGCCTGCAAAAAAATGAAACTAGACCACCAACTTACACCACACACGAGAATAAACTCAAGATGGATCAAAGACTTAAATGTAAGCCTTGACACCATAAAAGTCCTAGAGGAAAACATAGGCAAGAAAATATCAGATATCTCACGTAACAATTTTTTCATGGATACATCTCCTAAAGCAAGAGAAATAAAGGAAAAAATAAATAAATGGGATTACATCAAACTAAAGAGTTTCTGCTCAGCAAAAGAAAACATCGGCAAGATGAAAAGGAAACCAACCATATGGGAAAACATATTTGCCAATGACATCACAGACAGGGGACGGATTTCCAAAATATATAAAGAGCTTATATGACTCAACATCAAGAAAACAAACAACCCAATTAAAAAATGGGCAATGGACCTGAACAAACACTTCTCCAAAGAGGACATACAGAAGGTCCATAGACACATGAAAAAATGCTCAATATCATTAGCCATCAGGGAGATGCAAATAAAAACCACAATGAGATACCATTTCACTCCTGTCAGAATGGCCATCATCAACAAATCAACAAACAACAAGTGCTGGCGAGGATGTGGAGAAACGGGAACCCTACTGCACTGTTGGTGGGAATGCAGACTGGTGCAGCCACTATGGAAAACAGTATGGAATTACCTCAAAAGATTAAAAATGGAACTGCCTTTTGAACCAGCGACTCCACTACTAGGATTATACCCGAAGAATCTTGAAACACCAATTCAAAAGAACTTATGCACCCCTATGTTCATTGCAGCACTGGTTATAATAGCTAAGTGCTGGAAACAACCTAAGTGCCCATCTGTAGATGAATGGATCAAAAAAGTGTGGTACATTTACACAATGGAATACTATGTAGCAGAGAGAAAGAAGGAACTCCTGCCATTTGCAACAACATGGATGGAAGTAAAGAGAATTATGCTTAGTGAAATAAGCCAGGCAAAGAAAGAAAAATACCATATGATATCACCTAATACAGGAAACTAAAGAACAACACAAACAAAAGAACTAAATAGAACAAAGAGCAGAATAGCAGTCAATAGGGGGGAGGGGAGAGGGAGAGAAGGGGGATAAGTAAGGGAAGGGTTTAGTCAAAAAACCTGTATAAATGACTCATGGACATGGACAACGGGGAGGGATATGATTGCGGGAGAGGGGGTGGGTTGGGTGGGGGAGAGAAATTAGGGGAAAAGTGGACAACTGTAATTGAAAAACCAAAAAAAAAAAATTAACTCAATTTAAAAATGGGCAAGGGATTTAAATAGACATTTCTCCAAAGAAGATATAGAAATAGCCAATAAGCACTTGAAAAGATGAACAGCATCATTAGTCATTAGGCAAATGCAAATCAAAGCCACAATGAAATATTCTGAAAGAAAAACATTAAAATGTACCTAAGCCATAAAAAAACTGACACACAATGAAATACCACTTTATAGTCACTTCAATGACTATAATCAAAATGACAGACAATCAGAAGTGCTGACAAGGTTGTAGAGAAACTAGGACCCTCATATATTGTTAATGGGAATGTAAAATGGTACAGTGCCATGGAAAAAGTTTGATAGCTCCTCAAAAAGTTAAACAGGGTTACCATGAGTCAGCAATTCCATTTCTACTTGGTCTACTTCTAGATATATCCCAAGAAAAATGAAAGCATACATCCATACAAATTCATAATAACCAAAAAGTAGAAACAACCCAAATGTGCATCAACTGATGACTAAATAAACTAACTCTGGAGTGTCCACACAATTTTATATTTTTTGACCATAAAATGGAATGAAGTGCTGACACATGTTATAACCATTATGCTAAGGGAAAGAAATCAGGAACAAAGGACCACATGTTATATGACTCTATTTGTATGAAAAATACAAAATAGGCAAATCCATAGATGAAGAAACTATTGTAGATTAGTGGTTGCCAGGACCGTGAGGAAGGGAAAACGGAGTGACTGCTAACGGGTATTGTATTTCTTTCTGGAGTGGTGGAAATGTTCTGTAATTATATAGTGATGGTAAGTTGCAAAATTGTGCATATACTAAAAACCTACGAGCTGTATACTTTGAAACATTAAATATTATGGTATGTGAGGTAGGTTTGTGAAATATTCACACTTTAAGGTAAAAGGGCTGAGGACTTTCTTAAGATTGAAGGTAGGTGGTACTAGACCAAAAGTTCCCAAATGTGGTTTGCAAATCAGTAAGCATCAACATCACCTGAACACTTTGTTAGAGATACACATTCTCAGGTTACACCCCAGATCAAACGAGTCAGATCGGCAATCTGTGTTTTAACAAGCCCTGCAGGAGATAGAACACAGGGTTGAGAGCCACTGCATTAGTTTTAAAACCTCGTTGGTCATTGGTCTTTGTAGCCTTTGGCAAGTTTCTTGACCTTTCTGTGCCTCAAATTATTCATCTGGAGAAATGGTTCTTTACAGGGTTATTATGAGGATTAAATATTTCAGCACAAATAATATGCTCAGAAGAGAGATTTCCATTAATGAGTTGAATACTCAATAAGAGTCAGCCATTGTCATTCAATAGCACTGAGCTGATCTGGGAATCAAACGCACATCCCCTAACCCAGCAGAATCTGGGCCACGTATATAACTTACATTTCCTAGTAGACACATAAAAATGTAAAAAGAAACAAGATAAATTAATATTATCATTTTAACATGCAGTCAATACAAAGTTTTTTGAAATAGTTTACATTCTCTGTTTCATAGTGAGTCATCAAAATCCAGTACACTTTATATTTCGAGCACATCTCAGTTTGGACTAGCTGCATTTCAACTGCTCTGTAGTCACCTGTGGCTGGTAGCTATAATATTGGACAACATACCTATAACTCAAACGCCCTCTTGAACGTTCCTGAGAGTCAGTTTGCGGTATCTGCCTAAGGATTTTCAAAGGGTGAATGACCAGATGGGGACAGGTCATGAAGCATCCTTTCTTGACCATGTCCCATCTTAACAGGTAATGCTGGGTTGCCGATGGACCCTCCAGCCCACATCCTCAACTACATATTGTTACACAGGGATGATCTGGTAAACTGCCTGAGATGAATCTTAATGGAGTAACATATTAGATGGCAGGTTCTCATATGTTGTTCACTGTCCTATCTATAGGGTCTAGAAAATTTGCCTGGCACATAACAGGCATTCAACATATTTTTTCAATTAATGAACAATAACAGTGTTTTTCTAACTTAACCTTTAATTTTATAACAATATTTTTCAAAATATCTAAAAACATCTAATAATTCCTTTAATATTGCCTTTACTTCTCAGAGGCGATTCTATTTTTGTCTTTGAAATTGGTTTTTAAGCTCCTCCTAAACTTTAAATGTTTATCAAGCCCCTAGTAAAGATTAGGTTTCATAGAGCGTGAGCTCATAATAGGATGGCTGATATTTAGGGGCTTATTTTCTGTGACAGAACACATATTTCATATACGTATAAATATTATATGAAAATCACAAATGTAATTTTGTTTGGATTTTTCATTGCTCATATGAGAATAAATCCAAGCAAATATCCATATTTCCAAATTTGATGATTCTTCCTCATTCTCAGTAGCTGTAACTAGAGGACACATGAACACATTAAGAGACACACTGCTGGATGATGCTGACATTATTAAAACTTACCTCTTGAACAATCTAAAGGAGCTCACAGAAACACTGCTGATGTGTGGGTGGAGTAGTTTCCCAGGAAGGTTGACATCTGGTGTGAATTAGTTTCTTCACTGAGGTCCTGAGATTCTTGATTCAAGATATTGAGGGTAGTTTACTCAGACGGAGTTAAAAATGAGGTCTTAATGGCCTACAAGTCCTCTCTGACGATACTCCTAATAGTCTTACCTATGCTCACTCTCCTCCAGCCACACTGGCCTCCTTCCTGTTCCTCAGACACAGTAGCTCTGTTCCAACGTTCCTGCTGCACTTGATGTTTCCTCAGCCTGGAATTCTCTTCCTCCAATATCCAACTGGCCAGCTCCTTTCACTGCCTTCAATTCTTGCTCAGATGTCTCTCCTTCTCCACTAATAAATATAATCAACTGCCCAGATTCCACCCAAACTTCATCTTCCTTACCCTGCTTTTTAACCTGCCTTAACACTTCCCGCTCATTAACTTATGATATATTATCCTGTGTTGCTTATTGTTCTTCACACTAAAATGTAAGTGCCACAAGACAGATATCTTGTCTGTTTTGTTCACCCATGTACCCCCCCCCAGAGTACTGCTGGCCTATAGTACATGTTCCATAAATCCATGTAGAATGAATAAATATGTTAGGCTTGAAACTAGAAACCAACCTCAAGGGAAAAACTCAAAAACATTCAAATTCATGGAGACTGAATAACATGTTATTAGACAATGAATGGGTTAACAATGAGATCAAGGAAGAAATCAAAAGTTTCTGGAAACAAATGAAAAGGAACACACAACAGCCCAAAACCTATGGGACACAGCAAAGGCAGTCCTGAGAGGGAAGTTCATAGCAATGCAAGTCTACCTAAAAAAGATTTAAAAATTTCAAATGAACAATTATACATCTATAAGAAGTAGAGGAACAGCAACAAAGAAAGCGTGGAGCAAGTAGAAGGAAGGAAATAACCAAGATCAGAGCAGAATTAAGTGACATACAGACTAAAAGAACAAGTTAAAGGATCAATAAATCCAGGTGCTTGTTCTTTGAAAAGACAAACAAAATCAACAAGCCTTTAACCAGACTCCTCAAGAAAAAAAAAGAAAGGACTCAAATAAACAAAATCAGAAATGTAAAAGGAGAAATTACAACTGATCACAAATATACAAGGATTATAAGAAATTACTACAAACAACTATATGTCAAGAAATATGACAACCTTGGTGAAATGGACAAATTTCTAGAAACATATAATCTTCCAAAGCTGAATCAAGAAAAAGCAGAAAGCCTGAAGACAGGTAACAGCTAATGAAATTGAAGCAGTAATCAAAAAACTCCTGGCACATAAAAGCTTTGGACAGGACAGCTTCACAGGCAAATTTTACCAAATATTTAGGGAAGAGCTAACTCCTATCATTCTAAAACTACTTTAAAAAACTCAAGAAAGGGGAAGACTTTCAAACTCTTTCTATAAGGCCAGTATTATTCTAATTCCAAAACCATGTAAATACACAACAAAGAAAGAAAACTATAGACCAATATTGCTGATGAACATAGATGCTAAAATCCTCAACAAGATACTGGCAAACCAGATCCAGCAATACAGTAAAAAGATCATATACCACGATCAAGTGGGATTCATCTCAGGGATGCAAGGATGGTACAATATTCACAAATCAATACATGTAATACACCACAGAAACAAAATGAAAGGCAAAAATCACATGATCATGTCAATAGATGCTAAAAAAGCATTTGAAAAATACAATACCCATTTATGATAAGAACGCTCAGCATACTGGGAACAGAGGGAGCATACCTCAACATAATAAAGACCGTATACAAGAAACCTACAGCCAATATCATACTCAATGGGAAAAAACTAAAAGCTTTCTCCCTAAGATCAAGAAGACACAAATAAATGGAAGCATATACCATGTGCATGGACTAGAAGATTTAATATCATTAAAATGTCCATACTACCCAAAGAAATCTATAGACTCAATGCAATCCCTATTAAAATACCAATGACATGTTTCACAGATTTAGAACAAATATTTCAAAAATTTATATGGAACCATAAATGGCCCCAAATAGCCTCAGCAATCTTGAGAAAGAACATAGTAGGAGGAATCACAATACCTGACATAAAACTATATTACAAGGCCACTGTAACCAAAACAATCTGGTACTGGCATAAGAACAGATACATAGATCAATGGCACAGAATAGAGAGCCCAGAAATAAACCCATGTCTCTATGATCATTTAATATTTGACAAAGAGGGCAGAAGCATAAAATGAAGTAAAAATAACCTCTTCAATGAATGGTGTTGGGAGAACTGGGCAGGAACATCCAAAAAAAAAAAAAAAAAAATGAAACTAGACCACTAACTTACACCATACACTAAGATGGATAAAAGACTTAAATCTAAGCTGTGACACCATAAAGTCCTAGAGGAAAACATAGGCAGGAAAATCTCAGATATCCCATGCAACAATATTTTTGCCAATATATCTCTTAGAGCAAGGGAAATAAAGGAAAGAATAAACATATCAAACTAAAAAGCTTCTGCAAAGCTAAAGAAAACATCAACAAAATGAAAAGGGAACCAACTGTATGGGAAAACATGTTTGCCAATGATACCTCAGACAAGGGATTGATCTCCAAAAGATATAAAGAACTCATATGACTCAACATTAGGAAGGCAGACAATCCAATTAAAAATGGGCAAAGGATCTGAACACACTTCTCTAAGGAGAACATACAGATAGCCCATAGGTATATTAAAGGATGCTCAAGATCACCAGCCATCAGAGAGATGCAAATTAAAACCACAATGAGATACCACCTCACTCCTGTCAGAATGGCCATCATCAACAAATCAACAAACAACAAGTGCTGGCGAGGATGTGGAGAAAAGGGAACCCTAGTGCACTGTTGGTGGGAATGCAGACTGGTACAACCACCATGGAAAACAGTATGAAATTTCCTCAGAAAACTAAAAATGGAACTGCCTTTTGATCCAGCAATTCCACTGCTGGGATTATACTGGAAGAATCCCGAAACACCAATTCAAAAGAACCTATGCACCCCAATGTTCATAGCAGCATTATTTACAATAGCCAAGTGCTGGAAACAACCTAAATGCACATCAGTAAATCAGTGGATCAAAAAACTGTGGTAAATTTACATAATGGAGTTCTATGTAGCAGAAAGAAAGAAGTCCTACCTTTTGTGACAGAATGGATGGAACCAGAGAGTATTATGCTAAGTGAAATAAGCCAGACGGTGAAAGACAAGTACCATATGATCTCACCTATAACAGGAACCGAATGAACAAAACAAACAAATGAGCAAAATAGAACCAAAGGCATGAGAACAAGGAACAGACTGACAGTGACTAGAGGGGAAGGGGAAAGAGGATGATGTGGGGAAGAAGAGAAACGGTCTAGTCAAGGAACATGTATAAAGGACCTAGGGACATGGACAACAAAGTGGGGGTTGACTGTGAGAGCGGCGTGGGGAGGGAGGGGGTAGGGGAGAGCAAAGGGGAAAAGCTGTGACAACTGTAATAGAATGAAACCAATCTAACAAAAAGAGGAATAAGTAAATTAGTTCAATCATAGACTGGGCTCTTTAATAGATTTCTTTTCCATTTCACTCTTAAGCCTACTCTAGTACTATGATGAGCTGGAAGTTTTGTAAAGTTAGCTGAAAAGTTGAAATCTCCCAACCTGTGTGTTGGGTTTGCTGACTGAAGGGTCCTGTCCCTGGAATTTATTCCTCTGGGTAGGTTGCCAGAGCCTGAATTTGTTGTCTTTGGGGTATGATGCAAGATTTAGGGGGGTTTGTTTGTTTGTTTCCTTTTAGAGGGGCCTGTTTCAATTTTGTCTGACATTATTGTTTTGTCAGGTGATTTACCCTTGTGTTGAGTTTTGTCTGGGTTGATCATGCAATTTAGCAACTCATTTATTCTTCACAGAGCTATGGGATAGTAGAAATCAGAGCTGGAAAAGACCTCATGGTTGAGCTTTGCCATTGAAGTGTTGATCTCCGCAATACAATGTCCAAAGCTTTGCTCAGTGAGGTTTTAAATGTCTTTATTGGGCACCCCTTCGGCTAACCTAATACTTTAACAATTAACAAAAATTCCCAATGTGTTCTAAACTTTCCCTTTCATATTTTCATTTTATTTCTCCTATTTGTAGTCCAAGGTAGCAAGTCCTTTCTATTTTGAGATTTTTATACCTTTTCTGCTCTACTGGTTCTTTAGCCGAACTATATATGCATTCCTACTTTAATCTTTCTTCATTCTGTTTGTTTAATTTTGGTTCTGGCTTATTGAATTCCTTCCAATTCTTCACTTTGGTTTTTTTTTAGCATATGTAGCTTCACCGGTGATCCCTCAAAAGACTAAATACAATGCTTTTCCTCCTGATACGTTGAGACAAAACACTGCCATCTGAAATAGCAAATACAGTTTAGCCCATTTGTTGCCGCAATCAATCTCGGGTGTTTTTATTTTGTTCATCAGAATACCAAACAAGTCCTATGCAATAGTCTTCACTTAACTTGGCTAAAATTTGATGGTAATTGTGTAATATCACTTAAGCACTGTTGTTTTTATATCTGCAATGGAGAGAATATCTGTTTCAGCCTCTTTGGGTGTAATCTAATGAAAATAAGTGTTTTTTTCTAGGGTTAGAAAGAGATAAAAATCCTTCACTTCCAAGCTTTCAGATAGAATTACATGGGATAAGTTATTTTCAATACTATGAAGTTCAAATGGCATTCTTTTTTTCCTGGCTTACAGTAATTTGTGCTAGATCACTGCATCTCAAACTAATTGTAGTACATAAAGGTAAAATTTTTTAAATTCCCAAATAGCATGGGCTGATTTTTGTAAAATGCAAAATCACAAAGTTAGATGAAGTGGCATGTCAACTTAAAGTTTTCAAATGCTTATGCTCACTTTTTGTACTTATCTCAGCTGGGTACTGGTCCATGGACTCCACTTTGAGTAGCCTGATAGATCATCATATTCCTCACCTTCAGATTCAAATACTTTTTGAGATAAAATTTCTCTTCTGAAGACTAACATACTACTTGCTTTTACTTTTCAGCTTGTTTTCTGCTTCACTTCAAAATGAACTTTTATACAGCATAAGGAATACAGTCAATAATATTGTAATAACTATGTAAGGTGCCAGGTGGGTACTTGAAATATCGGTGATCACTTTGTAAGGTAAATGACTGTCTAACCACTATGCTGTCCACCTGAAACTGATACAAAATAATATAAAATGTAAACTGTAATAAAAAATAAAACTTTAAATGAAGTTAAAATAAAATTTAAAAAACCCCAAAAACAAAATTGAGTTTTCAAAATTAGAAGGGCCAAATCATTTCCCCAAAACATTTGGTTATGTACTTCCCATAAGTGTTTATCTTTCCATTTTTCAAAGCATAGTAATCTATTTATTTCATAAATTCAAATCTGAATACAAAATACTTTTAAGAAAGAAAAATAATAATCTCTTGAACTTTATCCAGGTCAGTGAGTTACAGGACGGTCTCTTGGTTACACAATGCCAGCAGCTTCACTTCTCAAACTGCCATCATTAGTCTCTAGCAATCTTTACATCAGCCAAGGCCACACTGATCGCAAGCAGAAATCCACTAACCCAAGAAAGGTAAAAAACCACTCGTTTATTCCACCCTGCCTGGCAGTCTGCCATCAACCTGTACTTTCTGGATTTAAGGCACGGATTATATGTCAGCAATAACTGGAGTAGCTATTACATAAGCTGGTTATGGGATGCCATGTGCTTTCAACCAGCATCTTTTACAGTTTGGATGTAACAAAAATTTAGTTTTAGTGCTCTTTTATGAAATAGGTTTCTCTTATTTTCAGTGGGTTTTAATTACTTTAAGAAGGAATTAAATAAAAATATACTAAAATATCATTTCTCCAGGGAATTAAAAAAATAAAGTTTATGAGAAAACATGAAACTGGGGAAATATTAAATAGAGTAAACTGCACAAATACATAAGTTACAAGTTGGGCTTTTTATGATCTAAAAATCTAGTCCAAGAAAAAGAAAAATTGAAATATGAAGACTTATGAGCTTGTTTCAAAAATAGTAAAAAATAAGTTCCAGCTGGTGAGAATATGGTAAAGGTGCAACACAGTACAAGTGTAAATAATAGCACAGGATGGGTGAGGCAATGGCAGAGGATTACTTTAAATGCAGAACATTTTGCACTGCTTTTTAAAAGGATTTTTACAAAAGTAAGAAAACATATAAATATATGTGATATAAATATATATGGCAGTGGAAAATGTATTGAAACAATATATCATATGAAGTTTTTTTTTACAGAATTTTCCAGGTACAAGCACATGGCCAATATGGATTAATCACTAATGAATTTTAAAAAGTCAACAGATTACTAGTTCCTAAAGCTCATTATTTTGTTTTCAAATGTTTCAATGTGCCAGATGTTTCATAAAAAATAGCTTTTATTGTTTCAAATGAATTATGTAGCTAGAATGCCCAACTTTTATTTCTGTATTAAAATTTAAGAGTTAAAAAAATGTTAACAGACAAATAGAATTTGCAGTTCAGTTAGCAGTCACTGAATGTGAAAGAGTTCTTAAAAAACGCTCTTCTTCAGAGCCATTCTTGTTCCCATAGAAACCAATGTGAGATTCTGGAAAACAAGGTAAGTTCTAAAATAATCACCATTATAAATACCCATTATATAAATGTAAATACAGGCAATTGAAATGATTTAGATGATTTTGAAATTGCATATCATTTCCCAAACCATAATGATTCCTTCAGAGTGGTTCTTGTCTGTCATATAAATACAGCATTTACAAAATTTAAAAAATTCTTATGATTTACTTGTGAGACCATAATCGCCTTTTCAAACAAGTCTTGGGCATGCAAATGTCGATTTTTCAACATGTATTCAGGTGCAAGATGGGTCTTTTTTGACCAGGCTTTTACTTAGTGGTAGATTAAGTACTTAACATTAGCATTTGGATTTTATATAACCATTTCTGTATTTACTATTAATTGCTCCTCAATGAGATCTAAATATTTTAGGAAATTATTTTACAAGCATGATTTTCCACATTTGTATTTGTCCAAGGATTTTGTCATGATCAAAGAGCAAAGAAATCTTTCACTGGATTTGCAATTCCTCCCAAAGTCCAGAGTCAATTACTGAGTATAGATATTCATAATACTAATGAAGATGTGAATTGTTCACAGAGATATATCCCCCCTAAGAAGAGCTAAGCCCCCTAATGTTTAAAAAACAACAGTATGTTAGAGGAAAAGTTCCAATAGTGAGAAGCAAGCATTTGAATTTAGTATAGAAGTTGAAGGAATTCTGGACATATCCCAAAACATGCTGCTTTAGTATACTGATTATTTTGACTGAAGGTACTTGAAAAACAACAAAAGTTTTCTCTGAACTCCCTCTATCTGCCTAAAGACAGATCCTCCAAGAAAAACTCATTTTTGTCATAAATCCCCTCCCCAGGATTTACTCATCACCAGGAAGAAGACTAGAAGTTGATTCCATAGCCAGACAAGTTTTTCCACAAACTCATATCTCCCATCTATTCTACTAACAGTTCATTCATTTTTCCTAAAAATCATCTACTCTCCCCTAAGTTGTCTATATGCCCCTTTCCCCTATGAAGACAGTACATAAGTTCTCAAATCTCACTGTCTTGGGGGATATTCCCCAGTCTGCATATTAAAAACTAATAAATTTATTTACCTTTTCTCCTATTAATCCACCTGTTGTGAATTTATTTTATAGACCCAGATATTGAACCTAGGGGAGTAGGGAAAGTCTTTCCTTCCCTACACAGTCAAGGAACTATCACACAATAAGTTATACACCAGTCATGCAGTACTGTTAGTGGCATCAATTTTCAGAAACTCAGATATTTTCCCTTACTTCCATTTCATCTAAACCATTGCTTCTTAATAATGTGGTCTCCACATCAGCAACATCAACATCTCCTGGGAGCCTGTTAAAAACATAGGCTTTCAGGCCTTAGGTAGACCAACTGAATCAGAATTTGCATTTTAATAAGATC
Source organism: Furipterus horrens (assembly GCF_987537825.1). NCBI lineage: Eukaryota > Metazoa > Chordata > Mammalia > Chiroptera > Furipteridae > Furipterus > Furipterus horrens. The sequence goes on from NW_028327179.1 coordinate 29,338,479, forward strand.
GCCAGGAATATGAATGCACATTAAAGTTTAGAAACATAATCAGTTCCAAATATTTGCTCCAGAAAAACTTTAGAAGCTGTATTCCAGGTGGACTGGTGGAAGCTAAAGAACTTACTAGGATATAAACTCTGAGAGGGGAGGAACCTTGTCTACATGTGACATCTGCACAGCATGTACTTCAGGGCAAAATCCATAAACAATGTAAAATCATCTTGAGAAAAGAGAATTAAAATATCTCTTTATATCAAAAGTGATACATTTTCAAGTTTTACATTTTTAAAAGAAAATGTTCTTTTATTTTTACCACTCTGCTGTAAGCCAAACCATTAAACATATATAACCTATAAAAATAAACACAAAATGGATTACAATTTTAGATGTTAAGACCTAAAGCTGTAGAACTCCTAGGAAAAAACATAGGAAAGAGTTTCATAACATTGGTCTAGGCACTAATTTCTTGGCTATGACACTAAAAGCACAAGCAGCTTAAGCAAAAACAGGCAAGTGGAGCTACATTAAACTAAAGAATTCTGCTCATTGTACCATGTGCCGTGATGACTGAAATGAGAGATTATCCAGTGGTTCCAGCATTCTGGAATTAATGAATCGATAAAATTTTTAAAAATGGGGACTTAACATAAGGTTGTTTCTCAATTTTTCCTTTAAATTTAATACATTCAGTTTTAGAGAGTAAATCTCTATATTGCTGTTCTTTTTTTTTTTCTTTTACTAAGAATTGATAAAATGTCATCGTATATCAAATAAGTCAAATAATCCAGGAAGTAGAATTTTGGATTCTTAACTCCTGGGCCAAAATTTTTATAACATTTAAAAAATAAAGATATACTTCACATGACATAAAACTCACCATTTTGAAAAAGTGTACATACATTTCAGTGGTGTTCAGTATATTCATTGTGTTTTGCAACCATCATCACTCTTCTGTCACTATCCTCAATCATCATCACTACCAATATCAGAATATTTTTATCACTTCACAAAGAAACCCAAGATCTATTAGCAGTTAGTATCAGCCATTAATCTTTGTCTCTATAAACTTGTCCTTGGGCAAATCTTTTCTCTCTGTACAAGATGGCTGCTCAGATCTGTGATTTGTCTTTTATTCTTTGATGTCTATAGCAAACTGCCTTCCTAAAGCTTCAACTTGGTGTGTAGTTCCCAGTGGTATATGTGATATGTATGACAGAAGGCATGATAGAGAGTATACAACTGTAAGAGATCTCATCAAGGTTAGCAAATGCTTGCTGTACAAATGGACTTGAATATGAAGAAATATACTACATACTTCCTGCATTTCTAATGTCTACATCCACTTCTAATTTTAGATTTTCCTCACGTTTTCTCTTCTTTCATTAATTTGGTACTTATTTATGTAACGTATCAAATCGTATAGTTGGAACTTAATTTGAAGACTGCTAATGTTTTCAGTAATCAAATCAAAATAGTATGATAAGGGTCATCTTATTTTTTAAAAAGTTACATCTAATTGTAGTTTCCCAAATTCTGGTCCAGATGTGTGTTCTATTTAGTTGCTACATTCTCTGTACTCCTGTACACTCTGTTCAATTCTCAGATAATTTTATTTTTAAATAAAGATTCAAATGTATTATTGTGTCATTGCGATTAATCTGTTTACATGTCTCTGGGTGGACTACGAGCTCCTTAAGGGGAAGGACCTTGTCTATACATATTTGACTTTTCAGCACAGTGACTCATATATGCCATAAACTAATGTTGTTGAAGAAATGGAATTTAAACATATAAACAAAAACCTGTATCAAAATTTACAAATATTACCCTGGCCAAGTGCCTCAGTGGGTTAGAGCTTCATCTCATGCACCAAAAGGTTACAGTTTAATACCTGGTTGGGTTCCTAGGAAGGCACCCCATCAATGCTTCTCTCTCTCTTTCTCCCTGAAATCAATAAACATGTCCTTGGATGAGGATTTTTAAAATTTCACAATTATTAATTTACAATTAATTACACAATATTCAACTAGAATATTATATATTCAAATGACAAAATTTTATATAGTTCACAGCTACATTCCAAATGATATATTTTGAACACGATAAAATATTAGACACACACTGCCTTTAATAGGGTATTCACCACAGTGTAACTACAAGATGATCACTGAATGGAAATATTTGGAGATTAAAGTCAGGTGAGCAAATCTGCATTTGGATTGCCTAGCACGACCTGAGTGACTTTGGTTATTTCTGAATCTGAATTTTCTGTCATGTGGAGATATTTACTATCATGCTTAGGGAATTGGTTAGCAGGCCTTTAATGCATCTTAGTGAACACATCATCCCTCAAGTTTTAATTTTTCTGCACATTATGAGTCTTCTCCAGTCTGGGGAACCTATCCTGATATCCAAATTGTCAATTCAGAGGCTCCGGACAAGACCACAGAAATACAACATAATCAACCTTCCTAACTTAGTGATTGCTAAACCCGCAGGAAGCGCTGGGCGGACCTTCAGTATCCCAGCATTCCTCGCGCCGCTTCGGCTGCTCTTCTATCGCGTCTCTATGGTAGAGCGGCCTCGGAGGCGGCAGAGGTGGAAGCTGCTGTGGTGAGAGCTACTGGTTTCAGTTCTCCCACTGGCCTGTGAGGTTTTGGGAGTGGAGGGTTGCGATGTCAGAGAAAAAGCAGCCGGTGGACTTGGGTCTCCTGGAGGAGGACGACGAGTTCGAGGAGTTCCCTGCGGAAGGTAGGCGTCTGGGCCTCGGCCTCTGGGCCGCGCGGACGGTGACTCAGGCCTCCGGTTGAAGGAGGCGCGGCAGGTAGGGCCGGGCCCAGGGGCGCCTGGGGGGACCTTGGACTCCGCGGCCCGCCCTGGAGGCTCTGCTGGTCCGACCTTCCGTGCTACCGCCTTCGGGTTCGCAGTGTCCCAGTGGGACTCACCTGTGAGGCTGAATGCCTTCTGCTTCCTCACTGAGAGGAGCCACGGGGCCCCTAGGCCCGTACTCCCTGTGTTCGGGGTGGCGGGTCCAGTACTCTTCGGCCAGGTGACGTCGTTTGTGACTGAATAACCTCTTGTTCCTTCCTTTTCTTTTGGTTCAGCAGCCTTCCTTTGCCTCTAAGTCTTCCAGAATTGTTTCTGACTAGGCCAGTGCTGCTTACTCTTAGGGCTTTACAAATGAAACCTGTTAAGGTATTGGTGCTTAAGTTAACACACGTTATTGTTTTGTTCCTCGCTCATTTTTGATTACTTAGCTTTGACATAAGTTTAAGGATTTATAAGACTCTAAAACTTATCTTTTTATTAGCTTTTTGGTTACCAAGAGGAATTAACTCATTTTCACAAATCTATCAAGTAGATATCGGTATTACCACTTGTCAGATGGAGAACCCGAAGCTTGGACAGTTAAGAAACTTTCCGGTGTCACGTAGCTGGCTAGAATCCGTGGACAGCTGGCCCAGTTGACGCCAGAGTTCTTGAACTCTTTAGCTGTTTATCAGGACTGGTTAGACTTGCTTCTGTTTATTTGTTAGGTCGTCGCGGCTACTTAGATTTTTCACAATTATTTGCTTTATTGTTCTACGTAAAATACACGTTTCCCTCATAAGGTGGTCTTTTTGAAGGTAGTAGAAAGAATTGTGGTTAATGGTGTACAAAATTGTTGTGTTAAGCAATTACTTGCATCACTAAAATTGTCCTCAGTTGTCCCCATCATGATTCTATTACATCATAAAACCACACAGCTGGAACATTTGTTCTTTGTATTTATAATACATTATTTTTATTTTATAATGGAAGGAGACATTAGTGTGCATATTACACAAAGTCATTATATTAGCCAAAGCACATTTCTTTTCAATTCTGAGATTCATTATATATTGTGTCAATTGTTTGTTTTCTGTCTTGATAGTCATCTGTCAGACATGTTATCTTTACCTCACTTTGAAATTGATTCATAACCCTCCAGTTTTGAACTATGTAGTAGAAAACTGGCTTATTAAGAGCAGGATCCATTTCTTACTCAAACTTTGTATTTCAAAATAGCATTTATTGTTTATCATATACAAGGTGCAATGTACATGATACATTATTTAAGTTACTATTTACATTACATACTTTATCACCACAATCCTGAGGAAATTGAGGCTCAGATTAAAAAAAAAATTTGTCATTAAATGGTTAGTCCCCAACCCAAGCTTTATTAATAACATTCAGCAAAGTGCCTGGTACGTTGTAGGTGGTCAGGGAATGCTTGTTGAATGAATGAATCTGTATTTAAAGTAAGAAGTTGAGAATTGACTGCTTAAAAAATATCTAGTGATAACTGTACCTTTACCTCTTACCAGCTACCAGCTTTTGCAGAATATGTAGTTTATTCTTGTTCTAAGTTTATGCTGTGAGCAGCAATTTGCTCAAAATGTTCATAGTTACATTGTAAAGCTCATTACAGCTAAAAGGAAAAGCAAAGAATATTTTTGTGTGTGTGTGAAGAGAAAGGCCTTCACAACAAACTGGTTTATTAGCATTAAGTAATACACCATTTATTGCTCATCTTACAGAGTATTTGGTATCTTCAGGTTTGAATGTATAGAACCTACTTCATTTAGGAAGCTTTCAATTTGAATGAGAAGTAACATTTGAAATTACTTTGTTTTGTTCAAGTTTCTGTATGTTTCTTTGGTTTATAATTCAGATAGTTTTTCCTTTCGTGTTTATTTGAATTACTAAGATTTTGCTGGATACAAAATTAGCCTATGAGATTAAACCAATCAATATATACTAATAAAACTGATCTGATAAGTAACAAAACTAAGTATGCACCCATAATATATATATACACATATATACATACATACACATACACATAAAATTTGTGTGTGTTTGTATGTAATTTTTGCATACACACAGAGGGTCTCCTACTTGGCTTCTTATTTATATTTTATATCTTAGATATGTGATTACATTAATATAAAAATCCACTTCATGCTTTTTAACAGTTGTGCACTACTAGTCCCTTGTATGCATGTTAAATAATCTATTTAGTTTTTGTGCTTATCTGTCAGATAAACTTACAGAGAAGAATTTGCCAAATCAAACTGGCAGGTGCATTTTGATTTTTTTAATATAATTTATTACTTTGAAGTAATTGCAGATTTGCAGAGTAATTGAAAGTACAACCAGCCTTTCTTTCCTGAACCATTTTAAAGTTAAGTTGCCAAGCTGATGAACATCACCCTTTAATATTATAATGTGAATGTCCTACAAAGACATAATCACAGTACAAACATCAAAATTGGAAATTAATACACTGATACATTACTATCATCTACTCCAAAATTTCTTTACGGTTTCTCCAGTTGTCTCAATAATGTCTTGATTCAGAATCATGGATTTCTACATTCAGTTGTCATTTCCCTTTAGCCTTCAGTCTAGAGCAGTTCTCAGTTTGTCTTAACTTTTGTGATTTTGACACTTTTGAATATTATAGGCCAGTTATTTTATAGAATGCACCTTTGATTTTTCTCATTGTTTCTACATAATTAGATTCAGGCTCTGCACATTGGCAGGAATATCATAGTCACGACGGTGTGTTCTTATTGCATCCTGTCAGGAAGAACAGTGTTTTCCTGTTCCATTACTGATGATGATCACTTTGATTGCTTTATTAAGGTAGTGTCTGAGAGTTTTCCATTGTTAGATTACTCAATTTCCCTTCATAATTAATAGGTATTTTGTGAAGAGGGATTTTGAAACCATGTCTATATAAGGGGGAACTAAAAAACAAAAAAAGCAGAATTTATAAAAAATTATGTACTTATTCTTACATGTTTAAACTTCAGTCACCTTCAAAGTACTCTCCGTTTGATGCAATACACCTATTGAAATTTTTTTTCCACTGCTCAGACAGTTTTTGAGCTTGTCGATTTTGATACCTGTTAGTGCTTCTATTGTTTTTGTGTCCCCTCTTCCACATCAGCAAAACATTTTCCTTTGAGGACTTTTTTTCATCCGGGGAAACAAAAAACAAAGTCACTTGCTTGGGGTGAGATCTAATGAATATGAAGGGTTTTTTGGTCAAAAATTGCTGAAGACTAAGCATGGATGTGGGCAGGTGTGCTCATAAATCACCCATCATGAAATGGGCAAATGGATTGAAAGAGTCTTCAAAAAAAATTCACTGATGCCAAATGCAGCCTCTCACAACACCACCAACTAGTACCTTGATACAGATGGGTCCCTAGTACACTCAACTAGCAGGGGGAAGCCTGTACTATAAGGGGTCTGTCCTCCAGAAGATGATTCTGGTTTTTCTGGGGTTCCCCCTTGTACAGTATTCCATTCATTATCCAACTTTCAGTTTGTTCATTTGCATATTTTATATCAGTACAGACCCGTGGATTCTCATTCAGTGGGCTATAATTTATTGCTATTATTTACTTAAATCCTCAAATTATCCCATATTTGAACATTGGGAAGCTCTTCAATCTATCTTCTGTGTCCTTTTGACATGTCACTCTCATTCTTTGTGAATATCCTAACATTCTGGCAGAAGATGGTATTCCAAGCTAATCTTGTACTTCCCTGCTCCAGTCCTAGAATCAGGCATTTCTCCAAGGTGCATTCTTTTTAGTGAAGAATGATAGTTAGAAGGCAAGATCTTACTTCAGTTGTGCTAATTACGTTTAGGACCATCTCAGTGAAAAGAAGTAGGAAATAAACAAGTGTGTGTATACATGTATACACTTGTACATATATGTATGTGTTCATATAAAATCATGAGTTCACACAGTGCCAATATCTGTTTATCATAGGGTTTATTCTATTTTTTTTCTTCCCATATTTGTAATATACCTTCCCAACAATGAGAAACCTGGCTTCTATTATCATAAATATAGTCTATTTGGTCATACTCCTCTCTAATCATCCTTTGTTGCCCCTTCCACCCACAGCGGACCACCTTAACCCGCTTGGGCTTCAACATTGTATGTCAGGCCACCCTTTCCCCTCCTCACTCCAGTATTGGATGACTTCTTCACCCTATTCAGGCACTGACACACCAACCGTGCAGTTCCCCTCTTCCAGAGGAATGCCCCTGTGGCTCTGCTTGGGTTCTGACACCTCATCCAGGACCAGGTGCACTTTGAAATTTGACTTTAATTTACTTTAATTAACAGTCTTATCTACAGTTCACCTCTTCCTTCATTAGGTTGCCTATATGCCATGTTAAAAGTTTTAGTCATTGTGAATCTGAAGGATGAAAAATATATTTACATAATTTTGGTTTGATTTCTTTGAGTGAGAGTGACCATTATATTTTTCTTTGAACTATTACCTTTTTTTCCATTTTAAGTTTTAATCCTTACCCAAGGATATGCTTTTATTGATTTGAGAGAAGAAGGGAGAAAGAAATACTGACGTGAGAGAGAAACATCGGTTAGTTGCCTCCTATATGCACCCCAACTGGGTTATGCACCCTGACTCTGGTTGAAACCACAACGATTTGGTGTGCAGGGTGATGCTTCAACCAACTGAGACACTGAGCCAGGATGAACTGTTACCTTCTTTAAAAAAAATTTTTTTTATTTATTTTTAGAGCGAGGGGAAGGGAGGGAGAAAGAGAAGGAGAGAAACATCAATGTGTGGTTGCTTCTTGCGCACCCCCAGCTAGGGACCTGGCCCACAACTCAGGCATGTGCCCTGACTGGGAATCGAACTGGCGACACTTCAGTCTGCAGGCCGGTGCTAAATCCACTGAGCCACACCAGCCAGGGCAAGCTGTTAGCTTCTTAAGTCTCAGTTTCTTTATATGGAATTTGTGCATAATAATTAAAGTCATATAAGGATTATATGATTGTATTAGTCTACTCAGACTGCTGTAATAAAATACCATATACTGAGCGACCAACAGGAATTTATTTTCTCAAGTTTTGGAGCATGAAAAGTCCAAGATGGTGGTATTAGCTGATTCATTTCCTAGTCAGGGCTCTCTCCCTGTCTTGGAGACTGTTGCTTTCTCACTGTGTCGGTACAAGGTGGAGAAGAGAGAGAGCAAGCTTTCCCTATGATGGCACTAGTAATCTCATCATAAGGACTCCACTCGTGACTTCATACAACCCTAATTACCTTCAAAAAGTCCCATCTGCAAGTACCATCACGTTAAGGGTTAGGGCTTCAACATAAGAATTTTGGGGTTTGGAGGACACAGACATTCAGTCCATAACAACGATACATGTAAAGTGTATAGCATAGTTTGGCATAAAAGTGGTATTCAATGATTAGAGCCCTTTTCTCCCTCCTAATCTGTTTAGGGATTTGGATTTTGGATGATATTTGCTATTTAATTTACTTAGAATTTGAACTATTTTTGAAGAATGTTTTGTTTGTAATTTTAGGTATATCCAAAATTAAGCTTGTTGAGTTTGTGGGTCATTTGATAATTATCTGATTTTAAAACTTTAAAAGTTATTAACTTTTTCCCAAAAATACTTCTAAAAATAGTGTGGCTGATTATTCATATAAAATATGAAAGTACAAAGAACACTAGCATACATTGTTTAAGTATGCATTAGATGGATGAGAGCTATAAAAAAATACAATGACGTGGAAAATGCCAAAATCAAGATATTAATGCTTGGCGGGGACAGGGGGGTAGTGAGAGATGTGACTCAGGATATTACACAGTAAAAACTACTTTGTAATACTATTTGATTAGCTATTTCACTGATTCTGTGGAATGAACAAGCAGTAAAGAGTTATGACTTAATGTTACTACTCAGTTGTTAAACATTACTCATTGAAAGATGTGATGGACTGTGAAAATATGTAGGGGAAAATAAAGGTTTCAGAACTATACTTTTCTTCTGAAGTACTAAAGATTCAAATAACTACCCCCCCCCCCCCCCCCCGTTTTGTGTTGTATATGTAATGTTTGGTAGAAGTGGTATTGTTGTCTCTTGTTGTTTTTGTTATGGAACGTGTTTCCCTTACCTCCCTCACCCTTCAAGTTCCCTGGCAGTAATTAGCACATAATAAATGATTTACTCATTGGATATGTGTTTATTGAGTGCTTCCTATGAATCTGTCACTGGATGGTGCAGAGAGAGAATGCTATTAACTGCCATTTTTCAATACTAAGTGCTTTAGATAGTCTCATTTAATCCTTATAGCAGCCTTATGGTTTTATATTTTGGGCTCAGGGAAAGACCAAGGTCTCAGTTGGTTAACTAGAGGCTTCACTGAGCCAAATTTGACTCCTTGGGTAAATATTTGTCTTTGGATTCAGTGGAAATAATGGATCAGTAGTTTTCAAACCAAGTTTGAGCTTTTCAGTATTGGGTTGGCCAAAAAGTTCATTCGGTTTTTTTCATGTAAGAGGCTCTAGAAGCTGCTTAGTAGTTGTGAACGTCATTGGAAACAATTTTGTTAGATTGTATTGTGACAGCTGTCATATCAGCATGCATTTTTTAAAAAGTATCAAAATTGGTGAATTTTTATGTAGCCATTTTAATATTGAAGATGGAAGAAAGTATGCAACATTTTTGGCATATTTTATTATTTCAAGGAAGATAAACATGCAACTGAAATGCAAAGAAAAAAAAGATTTGTGCAGTGTATGGACGTGCTGTGACTGACTGAATGTGTCGAAAGTGGTTGCAAAGTTTCATGCTGGAGATTTCTTGCTGGATGATGATGCCCCACGGTCAGGTAGACTAGATGAAATTGATAACAATCAAATTGAGACATTATTTGAGAACAATCAGTGTTATGTCATGGGAGATACCTGACATACTCAAAATATCCAAGTCATAATGTTATTGGTACAAATGAAAAATGTGTCTTATTTTATGGAAAAAAAACCATACAGACTTTTTAGCCAACCCAGTATTTTGCAGGTACTTATCCTAACATGTGAGGCTCTAAGTTCTTCCCTCTCCACTACCCCCCCCCCCCCCCCCCCCGCCCTCAATTACACCAGAGCAACCTTGCTTTTGACTCTTTATCTGTAGGGCTTCTGGGTGAGAGTTACTTCGTTTCCTTCCAGTTGCTGCTGCTGATGGTGCAGTGGTGGTGGGGAGGATTGGTCAACTAAAAGAGTGCAACAGTGGTTGAAAAGAAGGGGAAATTATTTCCAGTTGTGTACAGTATGAGATAGCAGCATTTGAACAGGGTTTTCCAAAGGTATAAATGTAGAAAAGGGATTTCCAAAGAAAAGGGGCAAAGTAGTAAATGTTTGGGGGTAGAAAATCAATGTGTATAATTTGGCTGTGAAATAGTGCTTACAAATGCAGGTGGTTTGGGGCCTAATCATGGAAGGCTTTAGGCCAAATGACGAGTTTAGACTTTATCCTTAGGTAGGTGGGACGTGGATTTGTTTGTTTGTTTGTTTGATATGTGAGTTTTCCTTTAGATAGGTAGTTTGGGAAAAACTAGTCCAGCAGAATTAATTTGAAAGGATAGAAAGAGACACAGTCAGGGAAGTTAATTAGCGTAGGTGAGGACTAAGGGTCTGAAATAGGTTGTTACTAGGAGAGAAGTGACCAGTGATACAGGAATAACAAGGGAACTTTGGTAACTAGTTTGATAACAGAGTGTTGAGAGTAAGAAGAACTCAGAGCTTGTGATTTTGCACTTGGCATGTCTAATGTATGACAGATGGTGGAGTTCACATTGGAAACCCTTGACTCGTAGAATGGAGGATCAGAATGAGGGAATTGAGATGAGTGTAGGGCACGAGGACTTGGAAAAGATGAGAATAGTAATGGCTTTGGAGAATTTTATAAGAGAGAATTAAAACCATTGATGAACAAAGGGAACCTAAGTCAACATGACTTTGTAGTGGAGCCATTCTGTCAGATATGTATTTTAAAAAATTATTGATGAAGAGAATTGTTTGAATTTCCTTTTTTTAAGATGTAAGAAAAATTATAAATGGTTATGTAAATTATTTTGAGCCTCTGTTTCAGACTGCTGCCAACAAATAACTAAAGCCTCACCAATAGTCTGGTAGCAACATAATTTATAACTTGCTTTAGGTTGGTCCTCTGAAGTTCCTTATTGACATTTTTGGTCCCTCTTGGAGAAAATTTAGTAGTACAGTGGTGCTATGTTAGGTACTGATTTCTTAGCTCCTGAATATAGACATTAGAGCTCTAGGAGAAATATTTTTGTATCATGATAGCCTACAGAAATGAAATTTTATTTAAAACGTTTTAACCTATTTTATCCAGCTTATGCAAAAACACATGTAAATTGATCTCAGAATGACTAGATTTATGTAGCTTCATTATCATATTCATGAACATAATGATGCTATTTGCTATTGTTTCTGTTCTCTTTTACACTCACCTGTGATGATGAGTGTACAGTTTAGAACTTTTTTGAACTTTCATCTGTCTCCTTTGTATTTTTCTTTATATAATGTTCTCCATATGCAGGGACATTTTTATTTGAAGAAACTTTGTTGGAGATTAGTTTGTTTATATCTAGAGGAGCTTCACTATGAAGGAGTGAATGAGAATTTGATTCTCCTGAAAATCAGTATAGACTAGAACATTTGCAGCCCTATTTGGTATATTGAATTTCCTCTTTACTTTTTCCCAAAGTGGCATCCTTAACACTTCTAAGAAATTTTGGAGTTTATGTTGGAGGGTGGGGAAAGTAAGTAATTTTAAAAACATTGAGAGAAAATTATTTTGACATTTAAATGTCAAGGTGATGCTTAGATAAAATACTTGGGATCTTAGATAGTTCACATTTTTTAAATTTAAAACTAGTCACAGGTATAATTTTCACTGACAAATGTGAACAAAGCCATATTTGGGGGCAAAGTCCTAAATAATTTAGAATTGATAGAAAGTTATGTTTCAGGCATCTGTTATTGGTTATTTCTCATTCTGACTTCTTAAGATATGGTAACTTTTTTTTTAACACCACACATCTGGAGGCCTGCACACTGAAGTCAACACAGATGTCATTAGTTAAACGATTAATCACAATATTCCCAATACATTTAGTGTTGAAGATAAAATGTATACTTTATAAAGTCATCCACATATTCAGGAAAGGCATTAGATATGAATCAGGTATACTTGTTTGATTTTATTATTTTGCCCTTTAAAAAATGCAATTCTGCATTTAAAGCTTTAAAACTGAATGATTAAATGAAATTGCATGGTTATCAGTATATGTTATAATTGAAAATTAAAGCACAATTTAGTCAGATATATTTCAGGAGAAACCAGCCAAACCCTAGAGATTACAACAGTCACAGCTTATTTATGTTACATATTCACTTAGTATAGTTTACATATATTATAATTTACATATATCCTAACATGTTCAGTATGGAGAATTTGTAAGTGTTGGGGATAATTATTGGGGCTGTTATACTCTGTCATTTAAACTTTTTACATAATATAGTTTAATACATTCCTAAATAATAAAGACAATCTCTAAAGTTTCTACCTAAAATAGATTATAATTCTGGTTTGTCACTGTGAACAATTAAGTTTCTTAATGATACTCTTATTAAATAATTTAAAATACTTAAGTTGTAATTCAAATGGTTAATTATTCTCTTGGATATTTTATATATGGTGATTGGAAGGATAGCATGGCATAGGGGCTTCGGATAAGACATTAAGGTTAAAAAGTATATTCAAATTACTTTGATTAATGAAGAATTTAACCAGCTTTTCCATTTTTGTATCTTTGTATGCTCAAAAGTGTCATAATTATAAAGTACTTTATAGTAATACCAAAGACATATAGAGCTGTTGAGTCTTTTTTTAATATGTTCTTCCTAAAATTTTGCTCACAATAGTGTTTTTATCCCCTTTCATGGGGTTTAAATATTCTTAGCCATGAAGCTAATGGCTAAGACATAAGAGAATATGTAATTCATAATTACTGGTTTTGGAGAGGAGGGGGATCAAACATTTACAAGGTCTGATTTAGAGTTGCTTGTTTCACAGCTTTTGTTGTGTATGTGCTAGGTACTATTTGAGTTAAAGAATACAAAGATAGAATACAGTTGTTACTCTTGAACTCAGACACTAGTAATGGACGTAGACATAAGCTGATAATATGTTTGTGCAATATGTAAGTGCTGTGATAAAGATGTACACAAAAGAGGGTACTTAATCTCTGAAGGTAAGGAGGAGGAGAAGGGACTGTGAGAGCCTTCCAGAGGTAATTTCCAAACTGGTTTCTTAAAAATTATTTTTCCCACATTTTATTTGGAAACTTCCAACCCTGTAGAAAAATTTAAAACAGAGAACAGGTTGGATGGGGAGTGGGTGAAGGGATCAGGAGGTACAAACTTCAGTTATAAAATAAATGTCACGAGAATATGATATACAGCATGGTGACTGCAGTTAATAATGCTGTATTGCATATTTGAAAGTTGCTGAGATATTAAGTCTTCAGCACAAGAAAAAAAATGTAACTATAATGCTGATGTTAACTAGACTTATAGTGATCATTTTGCAGTATACACAAAGATCAGATCATTGTGTTGTACACCTAAAACTAATATGTTATATATTAGTTATACCTCAGTTTTAAAAAGAGGGCAACAAACACCTAAGTTTCATCAGTTGTTAATATTGTGTCATGTTTATTTTTATCATGTATGTTATATACAATATACAGTATTCCCTCACTTATCGTGGGTATTACGTTCTAGACCTCCCCACGATAGGTGAAAATCCGCGAAGTAGGAACCTTACATTTATTTTCGTATTTATATATATTTTAAGTCTTTATAAACCCTTCCCACACACTTATAAACCGTTCCCAGTCTCTTAACCTTTTCCACACTTCTATAAACACTACTTATGTTCTTAAACATGTTCTACACTCTTAAACCTTTGTAACTTTAACAAGATACGTATACAGTACTGCAAAATCCCGCGATATAGCGAAAAATCCGCAATAAAAAATACAATATTTTAAAAAATCCCGCGATACAGTGAGGCTGCGATAAATGGACTGCGATATAGAGAGGGACTATGGTATACCAAATATATAGAGAATATCATTTTACTGTAAGTAGACTGTCAACATAACACTTGGCACAAGTATTTCAGTGTGCATGCCTTAAAGTATAAAGACATTCTCAAACAATTTTACAATCAGGGTGAAGAAAATATTTGATCTATTTAAAAATTTTTTTAAAAATATTGATTCTAGACTGAGGGGAAGGGAGGGAGAAAGAAAGGGAGAGACACATTGATGTGAGGGAGGAAGATCGATCAGTTACCTCTTGTACACACCAGGACTGGAGACTGAACCTGCAACCCAAGCATGTGCCCTGACCAGGAATTGAACTCACAACCTTTCGGTTTGGAGGATGATGCCCTCCCCTACCATGACGGGTCTACTTTTTATTATCTGTTCATGAGTTACCTTTTTTTATGTGCAGCAGTTTTGAATTTCAGGCTGGTATATTCCTGCTACTCAACTTGCCTTAGTGTTATTAGTGCTGTGTTTTGAAAGATTGTGAAGTAGACCTTATAAAAATTAGTCTAAAGAAAAATCAAGAAAGTAAATACTCTTCAGAAATTAATAAAAAAATGTATGACAAATAGAATTCTTTATATTAATTTCTGTTTTAGATTATCTGCAAATTCAAGAATTGAAAACATACATTGACAGCATAAATTGAGATTTGAAGAGGATGATTACCATTTCTTATATATTTGGTATTAGATGTTTTGAATTGTTAGAGTTTTCAGTGGCAGACTTTCTGAAGTTTTTGTGTTTATGGAAATAATACATGAGAACTATTTAGATGGCATCTGTTTCTGTTTTCAGACTGGACTGGTTTAGATGAAGATGAAGATGCACATGTCTGGGAGGATAATTGGGATGATGACAATGTAGAGGATGACTTCTCCAATCAGTTACGGTAAGCTTTAAGCCAGATTTTTATATAACTTAGTATTAATTGTAAACACAGAATATGTCATCTACATATGATAATTGAGCTCTTAAAAGATAATTGATCTTTGAAATAACATTTTTGGATATGAAAACTAAGACATATTGCCTTCATCTCCTGTATTTCTAAACATGAATACTTCATGTAATTGCCTAAAACTTTTGTTCTTTCTAGGCTCTTTACAGAAGTAGTTAAATAGAAGCATATTTGCATTTTTTATCCTGTGGGTTTAATTCTGTTGAAGTTAATTTTCTGCCAATATTGAGTAACTCAGCAAAAATTAGAATTGTAAGTGCTAGGACCCTGTAGATTGGTTTTCTCAACCTGGAATGGAGATTGGGGTGATAGGAGTATACTTTTTCACATTCATGTACACATCTACCTGATGTGATTGATTGACCCAAAGTAAAATTCATATAATATAAAATTAACCATTTTAAAGTGCAGTTAGTTTAGGGGGAAATTGTATATTAACAGTGTCATGTAACCATCATCTCTATTTAATTCCAAAACATTTTCAGCACCCCAAAAGGAAATATTATACCTAGTAAGCAGTCTGTATTCTTCTTTTTTTGCCAACCCCCGACAACCACTAATCTGCTTTCTGTCTGTGGATTTGTCCATTCTAGATATTTCATATGAATGAATCATACAATAAGTGATCTCTGTGTCTAGCTTCTTTCACTTAGCATAATATTTTCAAGTTTCATCCAGGTTGTAGCATATATCAGTACTTCATTCCTTTTTATGGGTGAATAATCTTTTGTATGGGTATGCCACAATCTGTTTATCATTTATCAGTTGAGGAACATTTGGGTTGTTTCCATCTTATGACTACAGTATTTTTAAATTAATCAAATTTTTTTTTTAAGGAGAAGGAAAGGGAGAGAGAAAGAGAGGGAGAGAAACATTGATGTGAGGGAGAAACATCAGTGGAGGGAGAAACACCAGTTGGTTGCCTCTCGTACATGCCCCGGTAGCGGATGGGACTGCTGTCTAGGCATGTACCCTAACTGGGAATGGAACCAGTGACCTTTTGCTTTGTTGGACAGCACCCAACCAACTGAGCCACCCAGTCAGGGTCCAGCTCATGACTGTTGTGAACAGTGCTGCTATGAACATTCATGTACAAGTTTTTGTTTGAAAACCTGTTTTCAATTTTTGGAGATATAATCCTAGAGGTAGGACTGCTGGGTTATGTCATAATGTATTTTACTTTTTTGAGGAGCTGCCAAACTGTTTTCCATAGTAGCTGTACAATTTTACATTACTATCAGCAGTGAGTGATGTTTCTAATCTCTTCATATTCTCACCAAAACTTGACTTTATTTTTATTATAATAATCCTCATCGGTATAAATTGGTATGTCATTATGGTTTCGATTTTACATTTACCTAATGACGATCTTGCATTTGTTGGTCATTTGTGTATCTTGGAGCAATATCTCTTCAAGTCCTTTGCCCATTTTTAAGTTGCATTGCTTGTCTTTTTGTTGTTGAGTTGTACATGTTCTTTATGCATTCTGGGTACTGGGTCCTTATCGGATAAATATTTAGAAATATTTACTCCTGTTCTCTTAGGCTGTGTTTCCACTTTCTTCATAGTGTTCTTCACACAAAAGTTGTTAATTCTGGTGAAGTCCAGTTTATCTACTTTTAAAGAATTCATTGACAAATTCAAGGTTATGAAAATTCATCTCTGTTCTGTTTTAAAACTTTAGCTCTTGCTTTTAGATTTTCTATCCATTTTCATTGGTTTTTGTATATGTTGTGAAAGTAAGGGTCCAGCTTTATTCTTTTGCATGTGAATATCCAATTGTACTAGCACCATTTGTTGTAGAGACAATCTTTCCTTGATTTTATTTTTATTCAACCCATATATATCTGTCTTCACAAAGGTATCTAAGTAGATTGTCACATACTTTGCTCAAATCAAGATATGGAAGTTCTATTGTAGTCCTCTACTTCTCTAGTCTAGTACATTTCTTCAAAAAGGAAGTGAGATGATTCATAACAAAATTTTACAATTTTTTAACCCTTGAGTGCCAACATTGCTGTGAGCAATACTGACAGATTTTCCCGAAAGTGCTAGCATCACTCCCAGCGTTAATATAAATAACAATGGAATAATTCATATTTTATGTTTTGTTCTCTTATTTTTGTACTTCAGGTTATATATTGATATAACTTTTTCTCATGTTGATTCAAATTTCGAATTTTTATGCTTGTTCAAATACTGACATTAATTCTGTTATAATTTTTACTTAATTTTAAATGGTCCTTTTAATTTCACTTATCTTTGCAATATTCGTCGAAACTCTAGGCAGTGTGCATGATAAGGAAGCTTTTGCTAATGGACATTTTCATTGCTTCATGGTCTAGTATTAGCATTTTGTTTATAAACTTTTTCACTGTTGGTATCTATTGATATATGTCTCTAGTGTGAATGCCGTTGTGTTCATGTTTTTTTGTACGTTATGAAGTTTTGTGGTTTTCTTTCAAAGATTTATGCAATATTTAGCATACTTCTTGATTGTTATCCATGTTGCTATGTGTTTTTTCAAATTATAATCATAGGTTTTACATTATGCCATATATTATACTTCAAAAGCCATATTGAAGGAAAGAATTTATTTTTTCTAAAATAATTGTTAAAATAATTTTAATGCAATAATTTTTTTGCTAAATTGCGTCAGAGAACACTGCTTACAAAAGAAGAGTGTATTTACTATATGTCATGAAATTTTTAGCAAATTGTTATGAATAATAATTTTTTATAGACATTTTTCATAAACTCTGCATTTCTCAGCAAAATAGCCTGGCATTTCTCACACAAATTTTAGCAATTACACATGGCACTCAAAGGGTTAAAAGTCATATTACGGCTTCTGTTCTACACTGTATTTTTTAAATAGGCTCAAAACCCTATATTCTAAAGATTTTAGTATTTTGGAAACTAATTACAATCTTAGTGTTATTCTGGAAACTAATAATGATTTTACCCATCTCCTTTCTCCCCTTAGAAATACACAATTTAATTTTCACTGTTATTCTGGTGCTTTTACAATTTCATGATTTCTCAATTTCAGACTCTTACTTTTGATTCTTATCTTTTCATTCTTTCAGTACCCTGCGATGTAATTATTCAGAGCCTTGAGACTTTAAACTACTGTAATGCATTATGGAGTTATTTCACCTTAGTTTTCAATTTTGTGTTAATGATGTTGTTTTTTGTTTGCAGTTTTATGGACAAGATAGGAACACTAGCTGTTGGACAGTAATCCTCCTTTTTTTCTAAAATCTGTGAATACTACACCATCTATTCTAAGCATTGGATCTATCTCTTCTTATTCTTTTGTACTCTCATACATAACTCTCAAAAAGCCTTTTTTGTTCTTTTTTACAGATCTCAGTCCTTCTACGATTAAATTCTTTGTATACAAGTTCTTGCCAATTTCTTCATGCATTTATTTTTGGTTTAATCCTTTTAAAACTGAGCCACATCAGAGAACATCCTGCTACCTATTTTTTATATGCATCCCCCTTTCTTCCTCATTGGAATCATATTATACTATTACAATATTTATTATTAGTCCTTCCACCTCTGTTAGTCATGGTTCTGTGTTCTTAACTGTATATCAGTGTTTTCTGTTATCTTGAAATTTTTTAGGTTAATGCTAAGTGAGTTTTCTTCCTTTGCTATTCAAATAAGTCAAATTTTCCAAAGTGTCTTTTGTCTTTCATTAGTAAGAAAATAGCACTTTCCTCTTAAAAATTAAATCAAGAAATTATTGAATACTTTGAATTTCTTGGGGACTTTTAGTAAAGGTATTGACAATTGGATTTCTTGTCACTACTATGTCTTGCCTGTTTACTGGTTTGGAAATACAGTATTATCTGCATGTTTTTTGTGGCTTATTGTTTTTATTATACACCTCCACAGTGCTCTTATGTTCTCTGTTGTGTTTTGCCTTCAGGTTTGTGGATTTCCTTAAGTGTATAAATCTTTGTATCTCCATTAGTGAATAAGATATTTTTTTATATTCCTGTTTGAGTTGTAAGTATTTTTTCTTCACAAGGTTGTTGATATATCACCAGTGCTGTCAAAGAGAATTTACTGTAGTGGTGGAAGTGTTCTGTAAGCTGCACTGACTCATACAGAACCCACTAGTCACATGTGGCTGTTGAGCACAGGAAATGTGGCTAGCAAGTTAATGAACTACATTTAATGAACTAATTTTACTAACTAGCCACGTGTACGCACTATATTGGACAGCATAGCTTCAGGTAATGTTTATATTCCTACTTTAAAAAACTTGTCTTGATTAACAACTCTCCAGCAAAGATGTTCTCCCTAGCTTTTGTAAAATGCATCGAGGCCTTTAATATGGTGTTATGAACCATGGAGAAAAAAAAGTTTTACTATTATCTAATATTGCTGGGTCCTAATTCCATTTAACTTTGGAGAGACAGTTCATATTATAGAGTCAGTCACATTCCTTGAGTTCCAACTCCAGACCTGCCTCTTATTTAGCTACATGTTTTCAGCAAGGACCTCGCTTCCCACGTCCCATGTTTTTCTTTCTTTTTCAGTGTAATTACATTTAAAAAGTAGAAAAAGAAAGCTACCTGTGTCTCAGAGTAACCAGAGTCCTTCTGCTTTTGCTGTTTCTGATACATGTTCCTCTGTATATCTGTAGAGATAAGGTAGGATTATGAGATTTTCCTGACCCTGCATCACATCTTATATAAAAACTCCAAGCCACTGTAGTTCCTGATTCACTGTGTCAAATATAGCCACTGAGATATAAAGGAGTAGTTTTTTGGATAGTAAGATGTTCCCAAATTTACTAGTGGCTATCAGTCTTGTTGTAAAAGAAATTTTGCTGTTTATGTTTCAAATGGTGTATGTTTTACTATGCATGTCCCATTTCTTCTCTTTGCTGGATTTTTTCATTCAATGGGTTCATGATATTAGTATTTTTGTATTGTTTTGTGTTTTGTATTTAGTGGTCTCGATTTATTTTCCTTTTGATTTCTTACGTATCCTAAATGTAATTGGTCATTACCTCCTGTAAGGAAGTCAGTCAGACAGTTACAAAGCTGGATGGAATTTGTGTACTTGTTTACCTAAATCTTAGATTGTTTTTCTTTTCTTATTTTTCATTGGTGTTAAAATAGGAAAGTGAATAATGTGGATTAATTTTGTTGAAGCAGCAGAAAACTATTGTTTAAGAAAGTTTTAAATTTATTTCCATTTTAAGTAGGAAACATGTGAAAGATAAATACTATTAATTTTCAATTTCCATGTTAGGGGTGAGTGGCAAAAGGAGCATTTTTTAGCAAAGCAAGGGGTAGAAGGGAAACTTGTAATCTTTTGACTCCTAATCTAGCTTTTTAGCACCAGCCCATTCTGCCCTCTACACCTGAGCAGAAGCAAGATGATTCTTATGAATGTCTTGGTCTTAATGTTATTCAAGGACTTTAGGTCAGTATTTATATTAACAATAACTAAAAATTTTAGGGAATTGAAGGACTTTGAGGAAATAAATAATAAATATTATATCTAATTCCTACCATGTGTTTTTAACATTGTATTTAAATTAGATAGTATGATAGTGTCTAAGTTAAATTATACTTAAGAACAAATGTCTTTGCCTTATTGGACATAATGATGTAGGGCACATTAATCAAACTATACATATGTATAATGTTTTATCATAGATTAGCCCTCAATTTTGTGGTAAACTATTATAAAATCTGAATTGTGCAGTTAAGTTGCTGATGATATTTGGAGCAGTGGTTTGAATAGCTGAATATCATTACAGAGCTAACTTTTTTGTGTGAATGTTTTATACAAGGCAGATCAACAATTACAGTTGACATTTTCAAAGTATAACTGAAACTTCAGGTTGAATAAATTTAAAATTATAAAATATCTTTTTAAAGTGTGTGTATTTATTTCAATGTGGATTTTTGAGATTTTTATCCATATTTAAAATTAGAAAAGTAATGTCTCATTTAATATTTTATAACTTAATTATATTTACTTTGCCTAAATATAGTTAATGCAGGATAATTCTTATACAACCTTAAATTTGATTTATTGATTTTAGGGAGAGAGGAAGAAACATTGGTTTGTTCTGCTTATTTATACATTCATCGGTTGATTCTTGTATGTGTCCTGACAAGTGATCCAACCTGCAACCTTGGCATATAGGGATGATACTCTATCCAACTGAGCTACCCGGCCAGGGCCTGTTTATTCTTTGTGTGTAAATAACGGTAATACCTATTGTGATGATTATGAAATTCCTGAAAGTTTGTTACCACTGCCTTATGTTCTTAACCATATGGCTCATGATTCTTAAAATGTGTTTAAATTTTTATTACCATTAATAGAACATTTGTATGGTACTTGGAAGGTATTTGGAAGATACCAGTGAATTTCTTACATGTCTTCTCTAAATAGAAAATTAAGGAATATAAACTATGTTTACTAATGGAAAATTAAAATTTATTAGCATTATGTTGATTCCCACCCAGTTTTTTTTTTTATATAGGTTTCTTTGTAGGGATTAACGTAAAGCTAGTTGGTAGTATTTAAATTGGTGCCTAGATTTAGCTCATTGTTTCTTTATTTTATTATAAATAATGTCTAGTAATGTTGTATTTTTTGTGTTTTATTGTAGAGCTGAACTAGAGAAACATGGTTATAAGATGGAGACCTCATAGCATCCAGAAGAAGTATTGAAGCAACCTAAACTTGAACTGTTTACTAAATTCTAGGACAGAGAATCCAGGATGGGACACTTTAAAAAATGCTTATTTCATTACCTGCTTGGTTTTACTTTTGCTTTTGTAACAGAAAAAATAAATGTTTTGATCTAATTTTGGTTTGGTTCAGAAATCTTGATTTTTGCTTCTGATAATTAATTTTCTCATACTACTTATGATTTTCCAGGACTTATTTATAGTGACAGTACAATTTCCTGTTATGAATTCTTTTTTAATGTTAACTGAAGCTCAGAGAGATTAAATGATTTGAGGCTAGAATTCATATGATCCCCAATTGGGTACTTTTCTTAAACCTTATCAATTAAATATTGGTCTTATGTATAAGGTTCTTCTTTTAAGTAACATTTCAACTTAATCTCATCTGTATTTTGAAAGCTAGATGACCCTTCAAAACCTGTTTTTAAATATCATTTTAAAATATTAAAAATCAAAAACAGGTTTTGAAGGGTAATATAATGATCATTTTAAATTGATAATTAGTTACTGAGTCATTATATTAATAATAATAGTTGACAGAGTATTATTATTTAAAATCCAGAGTGACTTGGTTGCAGTTCTATGAAAGGTGTCCTCTATGAAAACTGGGGAAGTGGGCTCAGGATAACTTGTTAGTGCATATTCTCAGGCCTACGTACCATTCATGTAGTACTGTTGCCACATCTACTTTTCTGAATGGGAGATTTAATTTGGTTGGCAAATGGTTCTTTCTGGTAAGACTTAGAATGGGGCTGTTGTACAGTTCTTATTACGAGTAGTTTTAAACTTGAATGTGTTACTCATTTAGAAATAGAATCACTGGTACTGTTGAGTAATTTAAAATGTAAAATTTATTTAATGTGATGTAGTATTGACACCATAATTGGAGTTGGGTACCTGAAATATAATTTTTTATGCCTCTTAATTGATTTTGAACATAAATAAGTTTTCTCCTCCTAAGATAAGCATAAATCTGCCTTGTCTACCTGACAGAACTACCGATGAGCAGGTGGAATAATAAGGAAGAAAGAACTTTCAGAAAGTGTAAAAGGATCTTATATTTTTCTCAGCATATAGTAAAGCACAGTCAGACTTGCTAATGTAGCATGTGAAGAAATATTTTGATGGGTATTTCTCAATATTCTGGTCAGTGGATGTAAGGTCACCTTTAGATCCTATGTCATGGGTTAACCTTGACTGTGTCAGATAAGTACCCAGAGGATGGTCATGTCATGTGACTTAAATTGGTGAGGTACAATTTTAAAACCTCATAGGAATTGGGCAAGGGCTTCAATGGGTTATCTCTACTTAAAGCCAGTGTTTTGTCCTTAAAGAGATTTCAAAATTTAGTTTAGATGGTTTTCTTTGTTAAGAATTGAGTACCGAAAATTGGTATTTGGTATTAGGATAATGAAGCACATCAGTGGTAGAAAGTAAGATTAGTCAGGCAGCTGCCTTTATGGAATTATACAGTTAATGGATTTCTTTAACTTTTGATCTTCACAGTGACCCTGTGAAGCAGACAGGAAGGACATGTCTTATAAATATTTCATCAAAGAGAAAATTGAGTCTCAGAGACAATAAGTTAGTAAAAGGGTCCAAGGTTGCATATCTAACAGGTGTCAGATACAGATTTGAATCCAGGTTTTTTTCCCTTGTAATTTTCCATAATCAGTTCCATTTGAAATAGTTTAGAATTCAAACTGTAGATGTAATAATGGTCAGCGTTTTTTATCAGGTCTTGGACTGGAATTGTTGCCATTGGATGCCATGTCCTTTCATCCTATTCCCACTAAATGTTTAATTTAGATGACTGATAATGAGCCAACTCTCTTGCGGAAGATTGTATGGTGTATTAATAATGCCTTTTTATGGCTTGTCATGATTATCCTGTATTTTTCAAAGATACTCATATCCTTCCTGTCCCACACTTACCAAGTTGGAAGAGCGAACATCATCTACCCTTTTGGCAGAGAGCTAACGATTTGTACTGCTCTTAGTCTACCCACATGCGATGCTGGAGAGCTGCACTCAAGTTTTCTAGCTACCTTAATGGCTCCTGTTGTACTCCACCTCTAAATCTTGGCATGAGTCTAGACCCTGCTTTGGGTCTTGTTCTTGCTCTATCCATAATTCTCTTCATCTGGTCTCAGATGCTTTACTTATAAAATCCTATGTATTATATATATATTACATGCATTATTTCATTTTCTCTTCTCCGTCTCCCTGAAACCTCATACTTGTGTACCTAACAACTCCATCACCTCTCCAGTGTCTAATGGCTGTATTAAAGTTAACGATGAAAACAGAAACCTTGATTATTCTCAAACCTGATCTTTCTCCCAGCCTTCCCCATCTCAGCAAATGCCTCCACCTTCGTAAAAGCTAACACTGTAAGAACTGTTCTTCAATCCTCTCTTCTCCCAGTATTCATTCCATTGGCAAGCCCTGTCAACTCCACCTCCAAACCATGTGGCTGATATTACTGCTTGTCTAACAGCATTAATTCCCTTCTTCCTGTTTTCAAACAAGTAGTCATTTTCACTCTCCTCAGATATCCATTCTTTCACGTAGGTCATGTGACTCAAGGCAAGCCAACTCCATTCCCAGGTCAGTGTGTACTCTGCTTAATCTTTAACCAATCATAACTCCATCTCCCATACAAGTGAATGGATAAGAAATGGGTGACTTAAAATGAAGGTCAGTGAAACAATGGGTTAGAGACATCTGGCAAATAGCCACATAAAGCAAGCCTCTGGATATGAGTGATCTAAATTGCTATTGGCAATCATCTAATAACTTTCATTTTGAGGGGTAAGATAATTAGAAAGTTTGGAAGAACATGATTCTTTGATAACATCACTGAGCCTGCTCTTACCACTCGGCTTTCTATAATATAAGTTTATAAATTTCCTTATTTAAGACACCTGAGGCTGGATATTTGGTTACTTGCACCCAGAAACATCTTACTTAAAATATCCAGAATCTGTCTACTGCCACTGACTGTTGTCTTATTCTAATCCACCGCCATCATTCACTAGGATTTTCTGCAGTGATTACCTAACTGGTCACCTCCCCATGTCTGCTTTTTCTGCCCTACAATTTATTCTGGAAAAAGCGGAGGAATCTTGTTAAAATTTAGATCAAGTAACCCCTTAACTCACAGCAGGGGCTTCTTAAAGCAGGATAAAATCTAAATTGCTTATGAAGCCAAATATGATCTTGGTTTCTGCCTATCTCAGCTTACATCTCTTGATTTTCAACAATGTCCTATTTTGTCACCTCTGGAGAGTAAATCAAAGATAAATCACCTAATCAGAAAGTGATTACACTCAGTTGCTTGAATATGCCAGGGGCTTCTGCATGAGTAATTCCTTGGAATGCTTATCCTCCTCATCCTCACCAGTTCGGCCTTCCCTGATCACTCAATCTAAGGTGTCCACTCAGTCACTCCACAACATGTTCTAAAAAATGCTCTGCAATGATACTGGATTTTTAAAAATTAATGTTGCATTGCAAATGATCACCTCCCTGTATATCTAAAACTAATTGTGACCAGTGGCCAGAATACTGATTTGGTTTTGTTCTCTATGTAGTTGCCTTGGGAATGGATGGACTGTCAAAAGATTAAGGATAAAATTAATTTTATAGGAGCTATAGTTTGGACTTGACAAATAGAATCATTATTTTGTTATTCTGGTTTTCCTTTTGTTCCATAGCAGTCATGGAATTTAATAATTTTATATTCCTACTCTCTCTGTTACCCTTTGGCTTCAGTTTGTTATCCAGGAAGTATTAGAACAATATCAGTGATGGCAACAAGATAGGATGACAGAGTAAGGAGACTGTTAGAGATAGTCTTCCAGTTTTTACCAATGAAGGTAAAATTGAGAGTTACAGGAAAGGCCATTAGTTAACATTCCAGTAGTGCACAGAACTGTTTAAAACCCCAGATTGTTATCTCACCCAGGCCAGTATGCTTTTATTTACAATGTAATATTGTATAATTTTCTTCTTGGTTATTGTTTTGGTTGGTTTGTTTTATTATTGATCTCCTGTTTTAGATTGTAAATTCTTTGATGATAAAACCCCTATTGTATTCATTTTTATACCTCCTTCTCTTAGGATTCCCTCAGCAGACCTAGAGATAAGAATTTGAGGTGAGTGGTTTATTACAGATGAGACAGGGGAGTGGGAAAGTGAGGCAAGACATAGTAAAGAGTATGTGAGGTTTCTCCAGAAGGTGTCCAGCCATGTACTATGAAAAATAGAGACATTTATTGAAGAAGACACAAAACAAGAAACATTGTACATAGGGCAATGACACCTCAGTGTCCTTCCAAGTATGCACCTTGGGACTTCACACAGTTCTCCCAATCACCACCAGCTGCTCTGTCATGTTTTCCTGAATCTCACAGACAGTCTGAAATCTCTTTCAAAGGTGGTTTTAGTTTTTCAGGAAAAGCCAGAAGTCATAGGGCACCAAATATGGCCTGAAGAGGGGCTGAGTCACCTGGATGATTTGATGTTTCACCCAAAAACTGCACGAGACGTGATGCATGAGCAGGCGCCCTGTCATGATGAAGCTGCCAATCACCAGTTGCCCATAGCTGTGGCTTTCTGAATCATCTGACTAGTTTCTGCAGAGGAATGTTGAAACTTAACACAAAATTTGATACAGATTTGTTGCTCAACTCAGTCATTTTGAACACAACGGCCACACAGTACACATGCTCACTCAATGGCATCCACTGCCCCCACTAAGTACACTGAAATTCTTGCTGTGCACACAAGCGCATTCCAGTTCACTCTCCTTGGCAGCCAGGTTACATTGATGTCACACAAACCATTCTCATTACATTAACAATGGTTGAACTTTTTCCTAGCAGACTTTGTATATCAAGCAAAGTACCACTGGGCAATTAAGACCTTAATACTACCTGGGAATTCTTGGAGGCCATTTACAAACATATTTTAGAGATACCTGAACCAAGGTGCTGACTGCTATGGTATTCAGTCATTTGGTTGAGAGGGAAATTATTAACTCCTTAGTAAGCTGGTCTGGTGCATGTGCATACAGAGTAGGTTCTGGCTGCCAGAGAATATCTTCAAGTTGCTGGGAGTTGGAAGTGAGGCTGTCCTGCCTGGAAAAGGTAAGGAATGAAGTGATAGGGCCGGGGCACCAAACGGCATCCACACATCCCTAGACTGTATATTTCGTATGTCTTAAATATTTGTAATACAGTGAATCTTGATCCTAGGAGATCAGAAGATGGATTAGCAGAATCAGCACAGAGTAAGAAGTAGATACTTTTTTTTGACAGTGGGAGATAACTTTATTTCCTTTTTTATAAGGCACAAATCCATATAAAAAGTCATGTAATTGGTTGTACCTAGACAATTCAAACCTTGTCTCCTACCAAGGGAGGTCAATAGGATAACTAATGACTATGAAATATATATATATATTTTTTTAAGTATATTTTATTGATTATGTTGTTACAGTAGTTCCAATTTTTTTCCCTTTACTCCCCTCCACCCAGTATCTCCCTCCCCCAGCATCCCCCCCCAAGTCCATACCCATGGTTCGTAAAAAATAACTATCCCTCCCTCTCAGATATTAAGACCCTTTGTAATCTTGTAAAGGACAATGGGCGAAGGTCTCAAGCTCCTCTAGCTGCTTCAAGCTGGACATGGTCGTCGTCCTACCTACCCTTGGGTCCAGAAATCCCTAATAACAGTGGGGGTGTGGAGGGGAGGGTGGCCTTCCCACATGGGGAAGGATTGTGCAGACTCCAGGTCAGTTGGCTGTCTCCGGACAACGGCGTGCTTGGTTTAGCAGGCTGGCATCCTTGTTGTGTTCTGGGGGCAACAGATTTGGCAAAAAGGGTTAAAAAGCATCATTCAATCCATAACTACTAGGTGGCAAAAGGCAGGGATTAATTTTTCAATGTTCCACATTAGGAGAAAAAAAAAAAAAAAAAAAAAAAAGGGCTTCTTTGGAGGAAGGTGTGCTAGGCACATCTCTCCTGTCCAAAACCCTTTTGCCCATTTTATTTAGTTTGGGCTGAGGGAAATAGTTTATGTTTCCCCCCTCTCAGACCTCTGGGCCCTTTCTGTCCAAGCCATTAGGATAGAAAAGAGAATTCAGTTTTAAAGTGAAGCCCACAGACCACCCCATTCTTCACCAACTCAGCCATTTAGTTCAGCCAAACTGTTGAGTCTCCGGAGGCAGCGCTGCAGAGAGGATTAAGTGAGGCTTATGCGTACAAACAATCACTCAGGTAATGCGGTCATAGGCTTATGCCCTTTGAAAACAGAAAACACATGTTAATTTATGTAACATAACCAACAAAAAAGTCTCTAAATCTGTAAGACTGTCTTATTGGGAAGACATACAGTTGCAAGGCACTTGACATTCTACTTGCCTGCAACTTGAATCTCTTTGGTGATATCACAGATATGGTTTAATTTTCAAGTGAAACCATTTTTTAAATGAGAAGAAACTTTGAAGACGGTTAGCTGCCCTACTTTACAGTCTGCCACTGATCATTGTGATTTTCCTTGAATACTGATTTTTCTCCCTAAGATTACTCTCCTTGTCTTTAAAGGGACTACATTAAGTCCATTTTTAATTTATCCTGTTCATTTGCATAAGCATAACAAGAGCAGCAAATGATCACTTATGATCTTTAGTTCTGTTTTGCTGGAACTTACCCAAGGAACATTTAGGGTGGCCCTCAGTCTGCTCTTCAGTGCACAGAAGCTGGGCCACATACCTGGCATTCATCTTTGCCTGTACACACCTGTCCTTTCCAAGTCTTTCTGGTTTTCCATTGTGCCTTAAGGTCCCTTCTAGCCATCTTTCAGGAAAACAACCTTCGTTCCTTCCCTGGAGAGATTGCTGTGGACCGCACAACCAACCATGGCAGCAGGCCTTTTATTTCGCGGGCTTTTATTACCTTTGAAAGTCATTCCCAGTTCCTTAGGGCTTTTTGGTAACAACATGAGCCCAAGCATGTCTCCTTTAGGCTTGACATTCCAGTCAAAGGCTTGTTCAGAAAAAGGAACCTCTATTAACAACTGGTCTTATTAGGTCTATGCAAAGAAACTTAAGTCATTACTTACTTGTTTAGAATGCCAAACTCTGGAGAGATCAAATAGGGAGAAAAATATACAACGTGAAGGAAAATCTTTGTCCTAATATTCACTGAACTGGCATTTCCATTCTTCATATTTTCATTTTCCCCCACTAAAAAAAAATTTTTTTTTTTGTTTGTTTTTCCATTACAGTTGTCTCACTTTTTTTTTTTTTCCCCCTCTTGCTTCCCTGTATCCTGCCCCTCCCTTCCCCCACATTCAGTCCCCACTCAGTTGCCCATGTCTGTGGGTCATTTATACATGTTCTTTGATTTTACACTTCCCCTTCTTACCCCCTTTTCTCCCTCCCCCTCCCCCCTTGTTACTGTTAGTCTACTCCTTGTTTACATACCTCTGGTTCAATTTTGCTCATTTGTTTGTGTTGTTCATTAGTTTCCTGTAATAGGTGACAGCATAACGTATTTTTCTTTCGTTGCCTGGCTTATTTCGCTAAGCATAATTCTCTCTAGTTCCATCCATGTTGTTGCAAATGGTAGAAGTTCCTTCTTTCTTTCTGCTACATAGAACTCCATTGTGTAAGTGTACCACAGTTTTTTGATCCACTCATCTACAGATGGGCATTTAGGTTGTTTCCAGCACTTGGCTATTGTAAATAGTGCTGCTATGAACATTGGAGTGCATAGGTTCTTTTGAATTGGTGTTTCAGGATTTTTCGGATATAATCCCAGTAATGGAATTGCTGGTTCAAAAGGCAGTTCCATTTTTAGTTTTTTGAGGAAATTCCAAACTGTTTTCCATAGTGGCTGCACCAGTCTGCATTCCCACCAGCAATGCACCAGGGTTCCCGTTTCTCCGCATCCTCTCCAGCACAAGTTGTTTGTTGATTTGTTGATTATGGCCATTCTGACTGGTGTGAGGTGGTATCTCATTGTGGTTTTTATTTGCATCTCTCTGATGGCTAGTGATGTTGAGCATATTTTCATATGTCTATGGGCCCTCTGTATGTCTTCTTTGGAGAAGTGTTTGTTCAGGTCCTTTGCCCATTTTTTAATTGGGTTGTCTGTCTTCTTGGTGTTGAGTCGTATGAGTTCTTTATATATTTTGGAGATCAATCCCTTGTCTGAGATGTCATTGGCGAATATATTTTCCCATATGGTTGGTTTCCTTTTCATCTTGCTGATGTTTTCTTTAGCTGAGCAGAAACTTTTTAGTTTGATGTAGTCCCATTTGTTTATTCTTTCCTTTATTTCCCTTGCCTTAGGAGATATATCAGTGAAAATGTTGCTACGTGGGATATCTGAAATTTTCCTGCCTATTTTTTCCTCTAGGACTTTTATGGTATCACGGCTTACATTTAAGTCTTTGATCCATTTTGAGTTTATTCTGCTGTATGGTGTAAGTTGGTGGTCTAGTTTCATTTTTTTGCATGTCCCTGTCCAGTTCTCCCAACACCATTTGTTGAAGAGGCTCTTTTCACTCCATTTGATGTTCTTTCCCCCTTTGTCAAATATTAGTTGACCATATGAACCTGGGTTTATTTCTGGGCTCTCTATTCTGTTCCATTGATCTATATGTCTGTTTTTATGCCAGTACCAGACTGTTTTGATTACCGTGGCCTTGTAGTATAGTTTGATATCAGGTATTGTGATTCCTCCTACTGTGTTCTTCTTCCTCAAAATTGCTGTGGCTATTCGGGCTCTTTTTTGGTTCCATATAAATTTTTGAAGTATTTGTTCTAGGTCTGTGAAATACGTTGCTGGTATTTTAATAGGGATTGCATTGAATCTATAAATTGCTTTGGGTAGTATGGACATTTTAATGATGTTGATTCTTCCCATCCATGAGCATGGTATATGCTTCCATTTATTTGTATCTTCTTTAATTTCTTTCTTCAATGTTATGTAGTTTTCTGAGTACAGGTCTTTTACCTCCTTGGTTAAGTTTATTCCTAGGTATTTTATTTTTCTTGTTGCTATGGTAAATTGAATTTTTCTTTCAGTTTCTATCTCTGAGTTTTTATTGTTGGTGTATAAAAATGCCTTTGATTTCTTAATATTGACTTTGTATCCTGCTATTTTGCCGAATTCACTTATTAGGTCGAGTAGTTTTTTTGTGGAGTCTATAGGGTTTTCTATGTACACTACCATGTCATCTGCAAATAATGACAGTTTTACTTCCTCTTTTCCAATTTGGATGCCTTTTATTTCTCTTTCTTGTCTGATTGCAGTGGCTAGAACTTCCAAGACTATGTTGAATAGGAGTGGGGAGAGCGGACATCCTTGTCTTGTTCCTGATCTCAGGGGGAATGCTCTCAGTTTTTGCCCATTGAGTATGATGTTGGCTTCAGGTTTCTCATATATGGCCTTTATTATGTTGAGGTATGCTCCCTCTATTCCCATTTTGCTGAGAGTTTTTATCATAAATGGATGTTGTACTTTATCAAATGCTTTTTCTGCATCTATTGATATTATCATGTGGTTTTTGTCTTTCATTTTGTTTATGTGGTGTATTACGTTTATTGATTTACGAATGTTAAACCATCCTTGCATCCCTGGGATGAATCCTACTTGATCGTGGTGTATGATCTTTCTAATGTGTTGCTGGATCCGGTTTGCCAATATTTTGTTGAGGATTTTAGCATCTATGTTCATCAGCGATATTGGCCTGTAGTTTTCTTTCTTTGTTGTGTCTTGACCTGGTTTTGGAATTAGGGTTATACTGGCTTCATAGAATGAGTTTGGCAGTCTTCCCTCTTATTGTATCTTTTGGAATAGTCTGAGAAGGATAGGAGTTAGTTCTTTCCTAAATGTTTTGTAGAATTCACTTGTGAAGCCATCCGGTCCAGGGCTTTTGTGTGCTGGGAGTTTTTTGATTACTGCTTCAATTTCACTAGCTGTTATTGGTCTATTCAGACTTTCTGCTTCTTCTTGATTCAGTTTGGGAAGACTATTGGTTTCCAGGAATCTGTCCATTTCCTCTAGGTTGTCAAATTTCTTGCCATACAGTTGTTCATAATAATTTCTTATAATCCTTTGTATTTCTGTGGTATCAGTTGTGATTTCTCCTCTTTCATTTCTGATTTTATTTATTTGGGTCCTCTCTCTTTTTTTCTTGATGAGCCTGCTTAAAGGCTTGTCAATTTTGTTTATTTTTTCAAAGAACCAGCTCCTACTTTTGTTGATCTTTTGAATTGTTAGTTTAGACTCTATGTCATTTAATTCTGCTCTGATCTTGATGATTTCCTTCCTTCTACTTGATCTGGGCTTTGCTTGTTGTTCTTCCTCTAGATCTTGTAGCTGTAGGGTTAAATTTTTTATTAGATATTCCTCTAGCTTTTTTAGGTAGGCCTGTATTGCTATGAACTTTCCTCTTAGGACTGCTTTCGCTGTATCCCATAGGTTTTGGGTTGTTGTGTGTTCATTATCATTAGTTTCCAGAAACTTTTTGATTTCTTCCTTGATGTCATTGTTAACCCATTCATTATTTAATAGCATGTTATTCATTCTCCATGAGTTTGAATGTTTTTGAGTTTTTTCCTTGAGGTTGATTTCCAATTTTAAGCCATTGTGATCTGAGAAGATGCTTGATATAATTTCAATTTTCTTGAATTTGTTAAGGCTTGGTTTGTGTCCTACCATGTGGTCTATCTTTGAAAATGTTCCATGTGCACTTGAGAAGTATGTATATTTTGCTTCTTTGGGGTGAAAACTTCTATATATATCGACTAAGTCCATTTGATCTAGGGTGTTGTTCAGTGCCTCCATATCTTTGGTGTTTCTTTGCTTCGAAGATCTGTCCATTGTTGACAATGGGGTGTTAAAGTCCCCTACTATGAGTGTGTTGTTGTCTATATCTTTCTTGGAGTCTTTCAAAAGTTTCCTTACATATTTGGGTGCTCCTAAGTTTGGTGCATATATATTTATAAGGGTTATATCTTCTTGATGGATTTTTCCCTTAAGTATTATGAAATGCCCTTCTTTGTCTCTTTTTATGGACTTTGCTGTGAAATCTGTTTTGTCTGATATAAGTATTGCTACCCCGGCTTTTTGTTCATGTCCATTTGCTTGGAATACATTTTTCCATCCCTTTACTTTCAGTCTGTGTAGATCTTTTGTTCTAAGGTGGGTCTCTTGTAGACAGCATATATGTGGGTCATTCTTTCTAATCCATTCAGCTACCCTATGTCTTTTAATTGGAGCGTTTAATCCATTTACATTTAAGGTTATTACCGATAAGTACTTATTCATTGTCATTTTTCCCCTTTGTACTCGTGTTCTTCTCTGTCTCTCTCTGTTTCTTTACCTTCTTAGAGCAGACCTTTTAGCATCTCTTGCATTGCTGGTTTGGTGGAGATGTATTCTTTTAGCCTTCTTTTGTCTTGGAAGCTCCTTATTTCACCCTCCATTTTGAATGAGAGCTTTGCTGGGTATAGTATTCTAGGTTGTAGGCCTTTGTTTTTCATTGCTTGGAATACTTTTTGCCATTCCCTTCTGGCTTGTAGTGTTTCTGCTGAGAAATCTGATGATAGCCTTATTGGAGCTCCCTTGTATGTTATTAGTTGTTTTTCTCTTGCTGCTTTTAGGATCCTCTCTTTGTCTTTGAATGTTGCCATTTTAATTATGATGTGTCTTGAGGTGGGCCTGTTGGGGTTCATCTTCATTGGGACCCTCTGTGCTTCCTGGACTTGCGTGACTCTTTCTCTCGTCATGTTAGGAAAGTTTTCTGTCATTAGTTTTTCAAAGAGGTTTTCTATCCCTTGCTCTTCTTCTTCTCCTTCTGGAATTCCTATGATACGGATATTATTACGTTTCATGTTGTCCTGCAGCTGTCTTAGAACCTCTTCAGTCTTGTTCAGTCTTTTTTCATTTTGTTGCATTGTCTGGGAGTTTTTGTGTAGGTTGTCCTCCAGCTCGCTGATCCGATCTTCTGCTTCCTCTAGCCTGCTTTTAATTCCTTCTACTGTGTTCTTCAATTCAGAGATCGTATTTTTCATTTCCTCCTGGCTCTTATTGATAGCTTCTATGCCCTTTTTCATGCTCACGTAATTTTCTGTGAGTTCCTTGTAGTTTTTCTGGAGTTCTTTGAAGTTTCCGCTGAGCTCATTCAGCTTCTCCATAATCCATGTTTTGAATTCCATATTTGATAGTTCGCTCCCCTCTATTTCATTTAGCACTCTTTCTGGGGACTCTACCTTTCCTTTTGATGGGAGGTTGTTTCTCTGTCTCCCCATTTTTTTGACTCCTATTGTTTGTTGGTGCTTCTTGGAATGATCTGCACTTCCTGGATCTGCCTCTGGTGGCGTCAGATCATGTACCAGTCTGGCCCTAGGCAGCCTGTTGGAGACTTCCAGGGATAGTCAGCACTGGGACCCAGTCAGCTGCTCCTCCAGTTCTCCCCTCAAAGCCACCGTGCCAAATTCTCCCCAAGTGTCTCCAGCCCTCTCTGCCTTCCCTCTGCTTGAGCCCAGGGTAAGTGGTGGCCAAAATATTTTCGTATGTGATCCACTTAAGAGCTCTTTTTCTCCTGCTGTTTCTCTCCGGCTAGCAAGAAAGCCTGTGGCTTTTCGCTTTTCACAGCTGATACTATTTTACTTTCCACTCTGTCGCTGTAGGCTGGGAAGCCCAGCTGGGGGTTTAGACCCTGCCCTTCTCAGGGGGAATCCCCGGCTGCTGAGCTGTTTCTCAGTCCCTTCAGCAGCCACCCGTGTGAGCCCAGCCAGCCCTTCCGCGTCTCCGCACTCCCTACCGGTCACGTTGTGATGTAGCGGCCTTTTCTGTCTCTCCGTGGTTATAAGACTTCTTTCCAGCTAGTGTTCCGTTGGTTATTCCAGATGATTTCTCCAAAATTAAGTTGTAAATCCAGACTGGTCCTGGGAGGAGGTTAGTGTAGCTTCCACTTACTCCTCCGCCATCTTGGATCTCTGAAATATATTTTTTAATTGTTGCCTGCAGTGAAAATGTCTTACAGAGAAATCTTTGGAACTTTTTGCGTTGATCAAAATATGTCATTGAAATTAAGTAGCTTCAATAAATTTATCACATGAATGTTTATATTTTTAAGATTAATCCATTATTTAAGACCAAATGATGTGCTTTTATCTATATGAGTGTTAGTAAATAAAGATCACTTCAATAAGGATATTTGAATTTTGCAAACCTCATACTCAAAGATCAATCATTGGCATTTAATGGATAGAAATCTGTGGTCCAAGATAATAGGATGTATCTTAATGATTTTTATGATGATACTTCCAACATTGTTTTTATGAGAAGAGCAATTGCTTCTCCTTGCTAAGGCCAAGAAGGTTATTATTAACCGCAAAGGCAGTAATTTGCTTTTATGTCATTCAATCTGTTTTCAGTAATCTCCCTTATGGTGATTAAAAAAGAGGGCAGTTGCTAATTACTTTAGCTTTGGTGACATATGTATCTTTCCTTTGAAACAGGACTGTAGGGGAAATTTATATAGGAGACGTCATGCTAAAATTACAAGCAAAATTTTAAATGGTATTGATTTATACAATGGAGAGTTCATATTTTATAATTTAGCTGTTAAGTCTAGAAAAATGGAAGCTAAATTTGCAGTTTGATATTATAGTACTAGACTTACTAGTTAGTATAGGGGATTAATTGGTTGCTGTTAGATCTTTTCAAATTAAAATTGTTGGTAGACTAACAAATTGTCTAAGTCTTTTTAATGCCATTGAAAGATACTTTTCCATGGAAATAATTTATTTTTCTGTCTGAATAAAATTGCTAACCTCATTTTACAACTATCAGAAGACGAAGAGTCTAGGGATATTCAGTCAGGAATTAGATGATTAATGTCAAATGGTGTTTCCTGGAGCCTGTGGGAGATAGTGGAGGATGAGGGTCCACGCATCCCTCTTTGTTTCAGAGTTTTTTGACCTTTATGTGGTTTAGACATTGGGATTCAATGTAAGATTTCATTTGAAAACTTGAATCTGCTGCCTGCCTTTCTTTTAAAGTTTGATAACAGTGATCTAGATACTTTACAATATTGACAGTTTCTCATAAATACTACAAAGTAAGTTAGGTTTTACTTTCTGTCCAGATTCTGGGTATAGCTACCTCATACTGTGAAAATTATAAATATATATATATTTTTAAGTTAGCTGACTATATATATTTGTGATCATGATGTTAGACTTACAGATTGGACAGATTCTTAGAGAGCATCTACCTCTACCAGTTCACTGAACAATTGAAGAAATAAATCCAAAGCAGTTGTGACCTGTAAGATTCTATTCCAGTATTCTTTTTACTGCACTGAACTTTCTCCTTTAAGTGTTCTATTTCATCAATCTTGAATAAGGAATATTTGTTAAATATTAGGAAATATAAAAAACAAAAGAAGGGAGTACAAATAACATTGTAGAAAAACTTAACCCATTCAAAAAAATATTTATTGAGCAGCGACCATGCATCTGGCACCATGTTATTTACTGAAACTAGTCTGTTGGCTTGCTTACCAAAAATCCACATGTGGTCTATGTGGTATTAATGTAAATTGAGAAGATGGCTCCTGGCCTTTGGAGGTTAAAACAATTAGCTTCATCTTGACTATCCAGGACACATTGCTTCTTAGGTTGATAACAACATGGAGACTTCTTTCTGGGTAATTACCACTACCACCTCCCCATTCCAAACTTCCCCACCTCCATCCCACCTTCATTTCCTTGCAGTCTTCATAGGGCCAAAAATCCAGGTCCCCTCTCCAGCCTAACCAAAGGTATGAAGACATATGGTCAATTCTGGGCCAATTAAACTATTTCCTGGGACTTTGTACCTCAAGCAGGGAGATACAAAGATGGAGAAACTGTCAGAATCCATGAAGTCCTGACCACTGAATAGTTCCTGCTTCTAAGACTTCTCCACCTGAGTATCTTGGATTCTATCTTTTTAAGGCCTGGCACTTTGATCTTCATAATTCTTACTTCTTTCCACTAAATTCCCTTTTTGCTTAAGTAAATCAAAGCTGTTTTTTGTCAGAACTAGTTAGCCCCAACTGATTCTAGGTCTCTTTGTGACAGATTCTGCCATTCTTTATTGGCTGTGACAACACGAACTGCTAGAAAAGACCTATGAAAGTTTAGGCTTTGTCTCCAAGTCCAAAACCTGAGTCACTATGCCAAGAATGACCCCAGACCCCCAATGAACCTTTTGCTCTTTGTTAACATCAACAAGTTTGGTATCAGGAAAGCTGATATGCAATAAAGATAATTTCCTTCTCTCACTTATCTTTTCCCTTCCCCTTTTTAGGCAACTTCCTAAGAAGCCATACTGGGCCTCCTAGGGGAAGGAAGCACTGTCATCCTTTCCCCAGTCTTCATTTTGATCTGCTAAAGTACCATTGCGCTGGCCCTCTGCTGAGTGCTGTTGAACTTGTTCGCTGATTGCTTTTAGTGATTCCCTTCAGTGATTGATGGAACGCATGGACAGTAATGAAAACAGATTTGATTCACTTTATTGTAGCAAGAGGAAAGCCTGAAAACAAGTCTAATTTTTTTTTTTTTTTAATGGGGAGGGGAGGTAGGAACAAAAGATTTTGATCAGCATCTTAAAGTAACGTGAAAGGAGGACTGGGGGACAATATGGTAAAAGGAAACTTTGTAAAGGAAAGGAAGCATAACTTAGATTTCTAATAAAAGGAGTGGTGATGCTCTAATTTCCTTTTTAGCAATAAATGCCATTCACATGCTAAGCATGATACATATACTAGCCCACAGACCATCCAAATAAAATTGTGACCTAAACTGGGAGAAAAAGACATGGGAAGTGTAAAACAGTCATGACTAGCATAATTTGAGTTCTTTCCCTTTTGACATACCTATAAAATTGAGAAAAACTAGCTTATAGGAAATTAAAGATACTTGGAAAGTTCTTGAGTTCTTTGAGGTGTTTTTCTGCCAGTAGCGATGAATATAAAGGGTTAACTATTTGTAGTGTAGCACAGAAGGTTAGATATCTGTAAATATCTTTTAAATTAAAATTCCAACCCTTTTAATACTTTTAGGCAAGTTACAGCTACCTGGAACTGCAGTAGGCCCTGTCATAGAAGGATGAACTGCTTTGCATGAACATTCCTTCTTTCACATTTTCCCTGAAGGAATGAACAGGTGGTTCAATCTGTAGGTAGAAAGGCAGAGAATAGCCCACTGCAATATCATTGCAATGCTGTAATTATAATTCACCTGTCAATGACTTATTCTCTAAGCCTCTATTTTAAACTGAAAAATGGAATGTTTCAGTCAGGGGGCAGGGCCGCTGCCCCTCCCCACCCATAAAATATCTCTGTGGAAATTAGAAAATGCCACCCACCCATTCCTCCAATACAATGTAGCCCCATGATCTCAGCAAGTGGAGTTCAGGCTGGATTTTGGCCCCGACAGTTTCTCTTGCTGGGTTCTCTTATACAAAATACAACCTACACAACTGTGAAGTCTGTCCAGAAAGTATCCGGTCATGTTCTATGAAAAATAGAGACACTTATTGAAGAAGATACAAGAAACATTGTACATAGGATAATTACATCTTAGTCTCCTTCAAAGTGGGCACCTTGGGACCTTACACAGTTCTCCCAGTCACCATCAGCTGCCCCTTTGTATTTTCCTGAATCTCACTGACAGTCTGAAATCTCTTTCCTCTCAAAGGTGATTTTAGTTCTGGGAAAAGCCAGATGTCACAGGGTGCCAACTCTTAGCTCTAGGGGGGTTGAGTCACCTGGGTGATTTGATGTTTTACCAAAAAAACTGCAGATGTTATGCATGAGCAGGTGCATTATGATGAAGCTGTCAATCACCAGTTGCTCATAGCTGCAGCCATTTTCATCATGTTGCATCTCTCAACCAACAAATAACATTGAGGCAGTACTCCTTATTAATTGTTTGGCCTGGAGGGGTGTACTTGTGATTAACAATAGCTTCCAAATCAAAAAACACAGTTACATAAGCTGGAAATGCAATGGCCACACAGTACACATGCTCAATGGCTTCTACTGCCCCCACTGACTAATGCAGTGAAGTCATCATTGTTCACGCTTGCACATTCCAGTCCACTCTCCTTGGCTGCCAGGTTATATTGATGTCACCAAAACTGTTCTTAGTATATTAACAATGGCTGGATGTTTTTTGGACAGACCTCGTATATATTGCAGCCCTCGTCTGAGTTCTCAGTTGCCTGCAACAGAGACCAACCCTAAATGTCTCAATGGAGAATTCACTGGTAAGATATTGGGTGCTGTAGGAACCTGAGAAAGTGATAAGAGCTAGGACATCTTTGGCGTCAGGCCTTAGTTAACCAGGGTTGCACCTCAAGAGCAGCCTGGTCCTTGGATCCTGAGTACCACTGCAATGGATTTGAGCTCTGACTGTGCCCTCTTGATTTGCATCACTTGCGATTTAGTGTCCTAGGAGTGGTGTTTGATTGACTGGTTATACCAGGGAGCTAGTGGAAGAAACGGGCTTCCCTCTTCTGAAATGGGAAATGGCAGTGAGAGGTGGCACTTAGTGCCGTCCCACTAAGACTGCACACTTGAATTATCCCAGGGAGCGTGGGATGCTATGGGGAAAGTGTGTCTGTGTGGAGACACATGAGTGCTGAATAACTACAAAATGATAAATGTCAGGTAAGGATTTAGGTATGAATATCTGCTGTTTTTACTCTGAGTATTATTTAATCCTAGATCCTAGACGAAACTGCTGTGAAGACAGCAACCTAAAAAGTGTTATAACTAAATGCATTTAGGTGACTGGTTTTCCCGATCAAATATTTTGGGGCACCTCCTTTTCTCTATGCATAGACATGATGGCAGAAATAATGACTTGGGAAAAGAAAAATATCAGGTGAAAGTGTATAGTGAAATACAGTAAAAGTAGTGTTATGAATTCATTATTCCTCTTGGTTCTTTGTAGTCTGCCCCATACTGAGTGCAGAAGAAAATTTTCTCCAGAGAAAGAAGAAAAGTCCCCCAATTTTTATTTTCTCTATAGCTAGAAATATATTTATTTTTCTACCTTTTGCTCCTCCCTCCCTCTTTTCCTCCCTCCCTCATTCCTTTCCTTAATTTATTTTGGACGGGCCATACAACTAAATAGCAAAGAAATAGCCCTTACAATCAACAATGTAATTGCTGGAAGTGGGGTGCAGCACTGTGTCCCCATGCTCCTATAAGATCCACAGCCTTCCATGAGACCTTGTCCTCACTCCCTTCTGTGAAGGACCACTGATGCTATGGACAGGATTACCAGAATGGGAGAAAGTATAACTGTGATTCTGATTTTTGGTTCTAGCCCAAGACTTCCTATTGATTTTCCTCTTAGATCTGAATATATTCATGGTCTTGAGTTTCTTCTGTGTACAAAACTTTCTTGTTATCAAGTCTCCGTACAAATTTCTGGCCCAGCATGTAGTCTAGTGAAATTTGTTTTTCCCCTAATGCCATTGTATATATTATGAAACAACAAACGTCCTACTACTTTATATATGCTTCCCTTGAGGGATTTATGCTCATTCATTAAAAAACATGCTAATACTGTTGTAAAACCTAGTGATGTCATTCTAAGTCCTAGTTTATTTATTTATTTTATTGGTAAGTAAAACCTAGATGATCTTATAGATTTGTTGTGTATCTTACAGTCTACTAGTGGAGGCAAGGAAAAAACAAGTAGATATATGTGTAAATATATAATTACAAATAATGAGAAAAATAATTTTAAAGAAAAAAAAAAGAGCTCAGTAATAGAGAAGAGCAAGGGTGGGACCTACTTAAGAAAGGATTCTCTGAGGAACAGAAATCATGCCGTCTCCTGTAGCTGTGGAGCTACGGTTCCAGT
Organism: Furipterus horrens; assembly: GCF_987537825.1. Lineage (NCBI taxonomy): Eukaryota > Metazoa > Chordata > Mammalia > Chiroptera > Furipteridae > Furipterus > Furipterus horrens. Next base: position 29,379,145 of record NW_028327179.1, read on the forward strand.
TACCAGAGTTCAGGGGAAAGGCATGTCTTTTTTTTTTCTAGTCATCATGTCTCTTTAAAAAATATTTTTATTGAATTTATTGGGGTTACATTGGTTAATAAAATTATATAGCTTTCAAATGTACAATTCTATAATACACCATCTCTATATCGTGTTGTGTGTTCACCACCCAAAGTCAAGTCTCCTTTCATTAGTATTTATTCCCGCTTTACCCTCTCCTACCTACCTCCCTTTCCCTCTGGTAATCACCATACTATTGTCTATGAGTTGTGTTTGCTTGTTTGGTTTACTTAATCTCTTCACCTTTTTCATCCAGCTCCCCCCAACCCTCCTCCCTTCTGACAGCTGTCTGTTCTCTGTCTCCCAAACTTCTTCCCATCTGACAGCTGTCAGTCTGTCCTCTGTATCTATGAGTCTGTTTCTAAAGTTATGTTTTTTATATAAAAAATGGCTTCTAAATTTTAGAGTCCTAGATAGGAAGCAGATACGTACAAATAATGATTAATCACATACTATGTGTGCTAAATATAGCAAATGCATTTTCTTATTTAAGTTCTATCATTATTCTCATTCTACAGATGAGGAAACAGACACAAAGAGGCTAAGTGACCTATTAGCTGAGCACAGCTGATGATGCAGCTGATCTTCAAACCCAGACTGTCTGACTCAGGGCCTATTTAACCACTATACTCTTTGCCAGGAAGGGTGTTGGTGACCAGCTGTCTGACTGTGTAGAAGAGAAAATGTTACTGCATCTCACAGGGCAGGACAGAGAACAGGAAAAAGAAATGAGAGTAGGGTGCTAATGAAGTTATATCGCCTTTTGGAGTTAGTGTTTATTCTAAGAATCCAATTTTGGATGGTGAGAAGCCAGTAGTTTGTTAGTTTAGAGATTGTCTTTTCAGTGTTGTTGTTATTGTTTTATACTGTTTTTGGAAACTTCAGCCTGATGTAGTTGGAGAACCAAAGGTACCCTGTATTGCCCTCATGCCCAAGTCACAAAGGCACCACCGGTGGTGGTGGTGGTGGTGGGATGGTAGTACCTATCATCAAAGCAAAGAAACAGAGGGGACAAAACCTCAATGGGGATGAAGCTGGAGGTTCTTGGACAACTGCCTTTCTCCACCTAGATAGAGTGTCTTCCTTCGAGGCTAAAACCTAGATGGGTCTGAATTTATTTATTTTTTAAATCTTTATGGGCGCTTTATTCAGATGGTCTGCAAGCTGAGAAGATGGCGAGTCTGTACCCTAACAGACCGTCTTAAATTCCATTATCTGAATTTATTTTAATAATGGAGATTGTCCTCTCCAAACTTTTGGGTGGCTGCCTGACAAATTCCACAGTTTGTCACCCAATGATGTCTTGGGGCAGAGAGGGCACCACTCTGGATTTCCTGCCCACTGCTGTTCTTTTCTTTTACCAAGTGACTCTGAGACAGAAATGTAAATTACCACCTAAGGATCCCCAAGAAGAAGTGCTGTGTGTGCAGGATGTTTGGTAAATAATTTTCAGGGAATTACATTTCATAGGCCATTGAGTTTCTATCTGTCCTACAGAGAGTCACAGCAAGTTTCACCCAATCAGTGCACTGGCCAGGGAACAGTCATGAGCCATGTCACCAACCACAAGACAAAGGGTATAGAGTGATTTTCTAAAAATAAATTCATATTTACAAAAGAGAGTTCTAGGACCAAATTCTCCACCCTGAATCAGCTTTCCAAGTCACACCATGAATTTAAAACTTTTAATAATACTGTGCAGACACTCAATTTTTTTCCATTTAGGAAGACCATGAATTGGAGGTTTCAGGTTAGTAATTCTGTTTTCTCTCCCTGGAGCAGCTCCCCAGGCATATTCTGTGATTTTTTCTTGCCTCTTGGTTTTGCTCATGAAGTTCCCACAGACTGTGATACCCTTTCCTCCTTTCTTCAATTGGCTAAACCCTCACTACCCTTCAGGACTCATTTTAGGCATCATCCCCTCCTGGAAGCATTTTCTGGACTACCAGGTTGGGCACAGTAGTTTCTTGCAGCTTCCCATTGCACTCAATACCTTTATTGTATCTTTTAGCTTCATTTGTTTTCTTTTTTCCTATTTATTTATTTTATTACCATTGTCCCGCCCCCCCCCCTTTCCCTTCTCCCACAGTCAATCCCCATTTAGTTATTTATGTCCATGGGATTTAGCTTCATTTAAATGAAATTATCTGCTTTGAGGGTTTTTTCCCCCTGTCATTAGAATCTCACGTCCTCATGGGTGGGACCTCTTTAATTCAGCCTTTTCACCTCTAGATCTAGTAAAGTTCTTAAGTGCTGTTTGCAGTAAATTAAATGGGCAAAAGCTGGTTTCCAATAAGATGTAGCGAGAGTTCCTTAGTTCTATTGGAACTGATAAAACTGATATTCAGAAGTGAGAACTGATTCTGTATAGTTGTCATTGAAAGGATGGGACCAAAATTCAGCTCCATAATCAAGCCATCTCAGAGAAGATAAACTGAAGATATGAAGCTGGGCTCGAACCTTATTGCTGACTTCTAATTCTAACATGTTTTGAATCAAGTGGTTTATTCCATCTTAATTTGCACAATTGCAAAAATAGCTGTGAATATAGTGTTCATGTAAATCTGTGAGGCCCTCTATGTTATTGAGCCATTAGAAGTCAGCCCACCAGGAATGCAGCTCATTATTCCAAAAACATAGCACATGCAGCTTATTTGATACAGAAGTGAAGACCAAAAGTCTTGGAGCAGTTGTGCTGATTTGACATTTTCCTGGAATCGACAAGGAGGATGTACTTCCATGTGGCAAGCTACTGTGTCCCCTCTCCCCCGCCCATATTTCAAGTTATAAACACTCCTCATTGATGTTTATTAGAAAGTAACAGAAAGCAGATTGCTGGGTTTGTACTCTGTGGATATTTTATATTGGGCATATTGTATGTTCTCTGTATGCCGGTCATGATGGCATCCTTGGAGGTTAAGCCTTCAAATCCTGTTCTACCATTTTAATAATTTCATTGACTTAACCTTTATATAGATGAAGTGTATGATTTTCTCAAAGAATACTTTGCTGCCCTATGCTTTCTGAAAAAATGCTACAGGTTAGAAATTCAGTCTGTGATCTGTCAGGTGATGATACAAAAAGTTTAACTTAAACACAAACATTAGGCCACAGAGAGACAGGATCCAGATGGGTTTGTATTTCTCCATCCACACATCCCTGGCACTTCTACCTTTCTTCTCTTTTCTGCATGTCAATACACTTGAATGAGAAACATAAATACAAATGCTATCAACAGGTTAGTTTGTTGGGATTTTTTCCCACCTTTTCTTTCATTGGGTGGTAAGAAAACAGTATAATATAAAGCAGTATCTATAGAGTTTTACACTATACTCTATGTTTTCTCCAGAGCTAAATAGTTTTAGACTAAGGCTGGACCATTTGCTCATGCAATTCCTGTATTTAAGGTAAAGAAATCAAATGTTATATTTGATTTAATTTAATGAGTAGAATGAAGTACATTTTTCTTCCATTCTTTGTTGTTACTGTGAATTGTCTCTGATTTTTTAATTGGTTATTATTTCTTATTAATAAAATTGTAGTTTTGACATTAATTATATAATTAAAAGTATAATTTATTATAGTAAATTACAATATTTATTTGGAAATTGAATATTTGAAATTAACCAAAGCAAGAAATTAACAATAATATATAAAGTGACTTAATTATGAACCTTGGGGTCAGAAGCACCTGATTTATTCCTGGCTCAGTTAGGCACTAGCTGTGTGCCCTGAGGCACATTCCTTAATCTCTCTCAGCCTCATCTCAAATGGGATACAGGACTATGTAATTTATGGGGTTATTGTAGGCTTAATGAGATAATTGTGTAAAGCATTGTGTAGAGTGCTTGGCACTCTTTAAGTACTCAATAGATGATTATAATTTTTATTATTAATATTTGGCCTACTTTAAACTAACTTTGACCTCTAAAGCAAAGAGATAAATTCATGAAATGGAGTTTTGTTTTGTTTTTTAAACTGCATTTTAAAATGTTATTATCAGTTGGTTTTATAAAAAGTATTTCTATTATAAAGATATATAGCTCCAAGAATACAATTATTATCATCTGCTTACTTACCTCATGAAGGTAAAAGTCTGCATGCATACTGCTTTTTTGAAATGCTCTCTCCCAAGTCGTTCGAACTTACAGCAACAACCTGGACCAGGGTTCAGCAAACCACGGCCTGCAGACCAGGTCTGACCCACATCAGTTTTTGTGTGACTTGGTAGCTAGGGATGGTTTGTATATTTTTAAATGGTAGGGAAACATTTTTCAAAGAATGATATTTTGTGACATAGAAAAATTACATGAAATTGAAATTTCAGTGTCCATAAATAATGTTTTATTGAAACACAGCCATACTCATTTATTTATGTATTGTGTATGACAGCTTTTGATCAGTAGAGCTGAATGTTTGTGACAGAAACTATGTGACCAGTCAGGCCCTTTACAGAAAAAGTGTGTTGACCCCTGACTTCAAATAATAATATATTCATGGATGAGCCTTTAGGTGTCCAGCCCTCTCAATTTAAAGATCCTGTTTTAGTTTCCTGAGGCTGCCATTACAAAGTGCCATTACTGGGAGGCTAAAAACGACAGAAATGTATGGTCTCACAGCTGTGCAGGGTAGAAGTTTCAAACCAAGGTGTGACAGGGCCATCTTCCCTCTGAAACCTGTAGGGGAACCCTTCCTTAACTCTGCAGCTTGTAGTGGTTTTCTGGTAATCTTTGGCATTTTCCTGGCTTGCAACCTCATAAGTCCAGTCTCTGCTTTCACTGTCACACGGTGTTTGTTTTTCCTGTGTGACAGACACTAGTTACATAGGATCAGGTACCTACCCTGCTCCAGTATGACCTCATTTTAACTAATCACATTTGTAAGGGTCCTATTTCCAAATAAAGTCACATTCTGAGATACTAAGGGTTAGGGTTAGTATTTCAACATACCTTCTAATTTTTGCGGGGGGTGGGGAGACAATAGTCAACCCAAAACTATCAGAAAACTATATTCCCAAAATATGAAGGAATTCACCCAAAGTCACAAAGAGATTTAGTGGGAGAACCAAGAAGAGACTTTAAAGTCATATAAGACTTGAACCAGAACTTGGAAGCTGAATTTCTAATTGATGCCTAATCTTTTTTACTACACCATATGGGTCTAAAGTGAATTAGTCTCCCATATATAAATGTATATGTAATACAGAACTTTGTGGAGTCTTTGTTCATATATAAATACATATGTGTGTATGTGTATTTAAATATATATATTTAAGCATTAATAATAAAACACACTAAAGTTGTGGACTGAAACTAGCTAAAATCCTTAGTACTATAATCTTTATTTATTTACATCGGAAGAGAGTGAATGTGATGAGTTTTCTTCTTCCTATTTCAGTTGTCAGCTAACTATTCTAGAAGACAGAATGTATCATTATGTGGTGACACTTTAATATTCCACTAAATTATCAAAGTTTATGTTCTTATTCAGAAGTGACATGCATACAAAACAATACTAAAGAGAAAAAATGAGTAATATAAATAATAATTTTGGATCTTTTGGAAAAAAACCTGTCTGCTAACTATATACAATATTCCCTCACTTATCACGGGTATTACGTTCTAGACCCCCTCACGATAGGTGAAAATCTATGAAGTAGGAACCTTACATTTATTTTAGTATTTATATTTTAAGGCTTCATAAACCCTTCCCACACACTTATAAACTGTTCCCATTCCCTTATTAACCTTTCCCATTCCCTTATTAACCTTTTCCACACTTTTATAAACACTACTTATGTTCTTAAACATATTCTACACTCTTAAACCTATGTAACTTTAACAACATATGTATACAGTACCGTAAAATCCCATGATATAGTGAAAAATCCGTGATAAATAATTAAATATAATATTTTAAAAAATCCTATGATACAGTGAGGCCACAATAAGTGAACCACGATATAGAGAGGGACTACTGTAATACCTTTCTTGAAGGCTATCAACTATAAGAACTCAAGCTTAAAGTTATTTCTTTCTTAAAGCTACTCAAAGTGGTATTTGTAGTTGGATTCTCACCTTCACTGGTCTGTTAATGGTTGTATGCAAGGAGCTAATAGAATTGATTAGTGTTAAAATATCACTAAAATATGGAGTGTGGACAAAAGGATCCCTTTAGAACTAAAAATAATAGGAACATGGCAAACAAGGAAATATATTGGTGTCACACAAAGGAAGCAGGGATGGGAATCTTTACCAGGCCTTATTTACCTATTCTCTAGAATATTTTTCACATAGTGTCAGATGTTCGTATCATGCAGAAGCCTGAGCATTTGGGGTTAATGAAAGCCACCAGTGTGGTTTAGCAATGCTGGTCTCTTGAGCTGAAGGCGGGCTTTTTGGTTTAATGTTTTGGAAGATGTTGCTGCCTCCATTAGCCAGCACTAAGGCAATCGGGTATGTGGCTCAGCAACCCTAGAGAAAAATATCCCTGAATGAACCTCCACTATAACAGACATCCAAAACCTAAAGTATCCTAAGATTAAATTATTATACTTTGAAGGAAAAAGCTGACAATAGCTTTGTTACTGAGCGAAAAGTTCCAAGTTTATTGTGGCCGTGGAGTAATTGTCATAACATATGCCTTTGAAGTAGCTGGGAGAAAGGAAAAATTACCCCATTTGACTGATAGAAAAACTGAGACAAGGACAGCTTACTTGCTTGTGGTTACCCAAGGAATAGTTGGCTGAGACTCCAGGATTCCTGACTCCAAATTCATTGCTGTAACCACCAGACTGAAACCAGCCTCCAGAGGCTATAATTTGGTCTTGAGGTCATGGCCATAGTTTAGAACCACAGTAATGAGGGAAACACTTTAAAAAGGACCTTGAAAATCTTTCAAGGGAATTATGCCTCTTTATCTATGTTGATTATGCAACAATTGGAATAAATGAGGGTTCTGGACCCAACATATTTGGGTTAGGCTGGGGTCCCTTTTAGGAAACTGGGAAGGTTTGCTTCAACCTAGAGCCCTGATTTTTAAACTACTTACGTTGAGTTTATGCTGAACAAACAAGTGTGTTAACATTATACTTTTTATTTGGCAGAAGTCATAACATGGGTTGTCATGGATACAGCAAGATGGGCCAGCGAGGAGAGGACTGGAGACCAACAGAGCATACTTCTTGAGGCAACATGGTGATCTGGGAAGGCCCTGCTTGAGGTGAGTGATCTGCAGGGATTTGAATAGGCTTTGCATTGAGAAAACCCTCAGTATCTCCAAGAGGCAGACCATAGGAGAAGTTGGTTTTGAGTGTGGGTACTACTCTGAAGTTCTGGGAGGTAAGCCTCAAGCATTGAAGGTATGGAGACTGTACTTCTTTGGGGTTAAGTCTCAAAGAATGGGCTTCAATGGAAAAATTCAAGCTATTTTTAAAAGAGTAAAGCAACACTTATTTCACTGGAACCAGTGATATCAGGTAATAATCATCTTTTTAATATCAATAATAACTATACTACATCTGCTCTTTATTGAGCACCTACTATGGGCTGAGAGTTATGCTAGCTTTTTACATTTATCTTCTTCATTCTTTACTACACCCTTGAAATATTTTACATTCTATAAATGTGGAAATTGAGACTCAGAGGGGTTAACTGGTTTTCCCAAAGTCACAAGGATACATGGGACAGAGAAAGGATTTGAATCCAATACTTCAATCCCACTGCCCATGCTTTATGGGCAGAGTGATTGTCACAAATACCAATGGGTACTCACTGCTCAGTGGTGGTTGCTGACTAGTTCGTTTAATGGTCAAGGTCATATGACTTGTCATAAAAAGACATATATTATGATATTTAAATCAGTTTGACTAGTAATTTTTAAAAGATATCATTTGGCCTAGAAACAGTTGGCATAATTGATAGAACAAACTGGTTATTAAAAGAGCACAGAATTGAGTGAAAGTAAGGTAACAGTCTGTCCTGGTTTGACTGGTATAATTTATTATTAAAAGGGCTTCTTTTCATTCTCAAAGATATCTGAATTTGGGCAAAAAATTATTTGGCCCCCTCTGTGTAAGAGTCTTGGAGTTCCATATTCTGAATTGTAACTGGCCACATTAACTATACCAATAGACATAATCAGAATTGCAGAAATTAGTGTCTTACTACCTTTGAGAATAAAGGTAAATATTATTCACCAAAATCATTTGATACTCTGAGAAAACAATTGCTCCATAAGTTGAATACTCTGTGTAGCCAGAATATGTGGTAGCAGCAAGGTGGTAGCAGAAGTTCAGTTCAGTTCCTTCAGTTAAATTTACCTATTTCTGTGACAACACCACATCACCCTAACTAATACAGTATATAATAAGTCTTTATATCTGGTGGAGCAAGTCATCTCATCTTATTCTTCTTCTCCAGGAGTGTCTTAGCATTATCGACTATTTGTTCTTTTCATATAAATTTTAGCATCACATTGTTGAATTTCTAGAAGCAACTTGTTCAGATTTTGACTGAAGTTACATTGAATTTAGTGAAAACATTTTGGGGGAGAATTGATATCTTAATGATTTGGATTCTTTCTCATCAGAAATGTGGTCTATTCATTAATTTATTAGGTGTGAATGACTTTCAATACAATCTTATGGATTTCCCCAGAAAGACCTTGCATGTCTTTTGAGAAGTAGTAAAGAATAGAGGCTGAGTGCAGAATCTGACTCTGGACCGCCTGGGTTAGAATCCTACCATTTACCAGCTCTGTGAACTATGTAAATCCTCTGTGCCTCAGTTTCTTCGTCTTTAAAATGGGGATAATTATGCTCATTTCAAAGAGGTATTATAAATAGTAAACAAATTAATATGTAAAGCAAATAGAAACAACTCTGGGAAATAATAAAAACCATACATATATTTTCTGTTAGTATTATTTATTTCTAGGTTCCTTTTATAATTCTATTTCAAATGAAATAGAATAAATTTTTTGGTAATTACATTTTTCTATTTTTGTATATAGACATGCAATTGGCTTTTATATATTGCTTTAAAACTTAATTCTGTTGTGGTTAAATATCATTTGTTAGAAACTTTTTGAGAATTACTCTATGGTCTACATTTGGTCAGTTTTCATAAATATTTTATGAGTTCTTCTGAAGAATGTGTATTCTTAAGTTATTGGATTCTGATTTCTCTGTATGTTCATTAAATCAAATTTATAACTTGTGTTACTCAAATCTTCTGTGTTAATATATTTAAAGTGTGTTGGTTTCACTAGATTAGTGGATGAAATTGAGTTAGTAACATAGTACATCTCTAAACAATTTAAAATTTTCAAAATGCCTACTGGAAATAATGTAACTATCATGAGGCTTCTGAGCTTAAATAAAACATAAGATTCCTTTGCCTTTTACTGGGATTAGATCAAGTTTTTATGTTCAGAGAGGCAGTTATTTATATTTCTGATTAAAAAAAAATAAAATTACTGCACAATGAAGTGCAACTTTATTTCTACTAGGTTTTTTAATTTGTCTGTTTTTTGTTTTTAATTCTCTTTGTCCTGTCAAGAATAGAAAATGGTATCTCAAAATCTCCCATTCTGAGAAAGGATATGTCCATTTCTTTCTATGGTTCTATCAATTTTTGATTTGTATCATTTGAAGCTAATTTATTGGTTATATGCAATTTTAGAACTGTTGTATCTTCCTGGGGAGTTTAAACTTTCGTCATTGTGTTGGAACACTTTTAATCCATAAAAAAAAAATATATATAGTCTCAAGGTCTATCTAATTTGCTATTATTATAACTATCCCAACTCTATTTTAATTAGTATTTGCATAGTGAAAAATAGTGTTCTTTTTCCTATACTTTTACTTTTCACTGTTCTATGGCCTTAGGTATTTTTTTATTGTATTGCTTATAAACAACGTCCAGTTGGATACTTTTATATTTAACTGGCAAGTTTAATACAATTATACTTACTGTGATTACTGGTATATTTGGGCTTAAAAAATAATCTTAGTCTGTCCCCTCTATTTGATTCACATTTTCTATGCTTCCTCCATTTGTCTTCTTGCCTATTGGGGGTTGATGAATATTTTGCTTGTTTTTTATTCCATTTTTTCCCTTGATTGGTTTGAAAATTATTCATTTTACTTGTATTGTTTTAGAGACTACCCTTGAAATTTGTTAAGAAAGCTTAACAAAATCAATAATCAATGCCTCAATCTCTCTGGAAGAATATGCAGATCCTAACATATTTTAGTAATTGCAGTTACTCCCTTCCCCCCATCATGAGTTTTTCTGTCTTTTTTAAGCCATCAAATTCAAAATTACTACTGTTTTATATAAACAACATTGTTTAGATTTATCTCCATGTTTAAGTGTTTCTCACTGTGTTGTTCAGATTTTCTCTTAGGCTCATTTTCCCTCTTTCCGATAATCAATCTTTGGAAGATTCTTTAGTAAAGATCTTTTAGTGATTTCAACATTTGTTTTCCAAAATACCTTTATTTTGCCTTTGTGATTTAAAGACAGTTCTCCTGATGATGTAAGTTGGCAATTACTTTCTGTCAGCATTTTCAAAATATTATTTCACTCTTTTCTGGCTTCCCTTTTTGCAATGAGGAAGCTACCTGTAATTTGTGGATCATTTGTTCCTGTTGCATTTCAAGATTTTCCCCTTGTCTTTCGTGTTCTGCAGTTTCACTAAAATGTATCTGGTATAAATTTCTTTCTTTCTTTTTTGATTTATTTATTGTTTTTCTATTACAGTTGTCCCATCTTTTCCCCCATTGCTCCCCCTGCCACCCAGCTCACCCTCTCTCCCACAATCAATCCCCACCCCATTGTCCATGTCCATGGGTCATTTATACTAGTTCCTTGTCTAGACCCTTCCCTTACTTGCCCCCCTTCTTTCCCTCCCCCCTCCCCCATGGTAACTGTTAGTCTGCTCCTTGTTTACATGCCTCTGGTTCAACTTTGCTCTTTTGTTTGTGTTGTTCATTAGTTTCCTATATTAGGTGATATCATATGGTATTTGTTTTTTGTTGCCTGGCTTATTTTGCTAAGCATAATTCTCTCTAGTCCTGTCCATGTTGTCGCAACTGGTAAGAGTTCCTTCTTTCTTTCTGCTTCATAGTATTCCATTGTGTAAATGTACCACAGTTTTTTGATCCACTCATCCACAGATGGGCACTTAGTCTGTTTCCAGCACTTGGCTATTGTAAATAGTGCTGCTATGAACATTAGGGTGCATAGGCTTTTTTGAATTGGTGTTTCAAGATTCTTTGGGTATAATCCTAACAATGGAATTGCTGGTTCAAAAGGCAGTTCCATTTTTAGTTTTTTGAGGAAATTTCATACTGTTTTCCACAGTGGCTGCACCAGTCTGCATTCCCACCAACAGTGCACTAGGGTTCCCTTTTCTCCACATCCCCGCCAGCACTTGCTGTTTGTTGGTTTGTTGATGATGGCCATTCTGACTGGTGTGAAGTGGTATCTCGCTGTGGTTTTTATTTGCATCTCTCTGATGGCTAGTCATATTGAGCATTCTTTCATATGTCTATGGACCCTCTGTATAACCTCTTTGGAGAAGTGTTTGCTCTGGTCCTTTGCCCATTTTTTAATTGGGTTGTCTGTCTTCTTGGTGTTGAGTCGTATAAGTTCTTTATATATTTTGGAGATCAATCCCTTGTCTGAGGTATCATTGGCAAATATGTTTTCCCATATGGTTGGTTTCCTTTTCATCTTGCTGATGTTTTCTTTTGCTGAGCAGAAACTCTTTAGTTTGATTTAGTCCCATTTGTTTATTCTTTCCTTTATTTCCCTTGCCTTAGGAGATATATCAGTGAAAATATTGCTATGTGGGATATCTGAAATTTTCCTGCCTATGTTTTCCTCTAGGACTCTTATCGAGTCATGGCTTACATTTAAGTCTTTTATCCATCTTGAATTTATTCTAGTGTATGGTATAAGATGGTGGTCTAGTTTCATTTTTTTGCACGTTCCTGTCCAGTTCTCCCAGCACCATTTGTTGGAAGATTTCTTCCTATTTGTTTTTCTTGGTATAGGTTGTGCTTCCTGTGTCTGTAAGCTCTTGTTTCCTCAGTTCTGTAAAATTCTGGGCCTTTGTTTTGGATGTTAAAATTCTCTATACTCTCTTTTATCTCTGTTTGAGGTTTGCGGCAGTAGAGCTCTGCTGGTACGGATATCTACTAACTACTTTTAATGAAGTTTCTGTATGGTTAGAAATAGTTCAGAAACAGCTACACTAATGCAACCAGGCACAGCTACCAGGCCTCTGCTAGATGGAATGGCACCTTTGTGCAAATTAGAAAAGAGCGCCCCCTTCAGGCGGAGATGGGGCATTTGATTTGGTGAGCAGAGAGCACGGCCTAGGGAGCGGGGCCCAGGGTGCATTTTAGTCACTTTGTTGCACCCTTAGCTGGGTGCTTTTCACGAATCATAGCATCTCTGAAATGGTAAAATATATGGATGCAGGGCACAGTGTCAGGACCAGAGGCAGTAGAAGGAGCTCAAAAGGGTTACCGGACAACAGGGAATCTTCATGTTGTGCTTTAGGGAAAGCCAGCTTGATGACAAGCCAGTCACTTCAACAACACTTGCACACAGAGACTCTGCCCCTATTTGTGGATCACCTTCTAATACAGAGACTAGTAATGGTTCCTGTCTCCTAGGAATTGCATAGCTCCTATGTATGAATTTAACCTTTGTTTCTTTTCACCTGACCTGCACTCTGTCTCAGGGGGCATGTGTTCACATAAAAACAAACTATTTGGACATTTTTAATGTTGAAAAACATCCATGTGATTTAACTATTTGAATCAGTAAAGAAATGTAAAGACCATGCATTAGAGATGTTTGCATTTTTCATTATGTAAAATCTGTAAATCAGGCATTCCTCACCCCCCTCCCCAAGTGGGTGCTTAGATACTGATCAAGCTCAGACAAAAGACAGGCACTGAGATTTATACTCGGCTATTTCTTTTATTGGGGGTTCACTCTGTGCCCAGAACTGGGCTAGCACCAAGCACTGCAGTTACAAAGGTATACAGGAAATATTAGCAAAATGCTAACATGGTAGTCCCTGGGCTCTGAAACCCAGCGAGTTGCACATCATTGAATTACACATAGCATCCTCTGATTTCACTTGGGATTCACCAGCCTAAATAACCAAGTTGAGTGTCATAATTGATTTGGGAGACTCATTTCCTTCTCTGGAAATCATTAAAGGTGGCCACGACTTGCTTGAAGCTGCACTTTCTCTAATGGAATCCCCTGGACTAGTTCATGAGGAAGAAAGGCCCTGTCAGCAGGTGGCTGCTTAGCCCTGCTGACCGGAGGCCTGGCCAGACCTGCCCTCTCCACAAAGGCAGCCAGGAGCTCCTCAGGCCTCCCCACAGGACGCCTTTCAGAGTGCACAAAAAGGGCATATTGCCATTCCTAGTAGAAACTCCACTCTGGGCAAAGGACTGGCCATTGACGTCCTGTTGGCCATCACCCCAATTAGTGAGACACACTTCTTGCCACTAAAGGATTTTCAGCAGGAAACTCTTTTGTGAGTGGTTTGACTTCTCCCCTGTTTGAAATACCTAGATACAGTATTGTGACTTCTTTTTCGAAGCCAAAGTTAAATTCCTAATTAAATCTTTACCTTTGAGGTTTACCAGCCAACTGAGAAAGGCCACTAGAGGTGGCCCTAAAGAATTTGCAGTTCCTTCTGTTTGATTTCACCAGAGAGAGGTGAAGATGGGAGTAGCCACTCTGCTCAGAATACATTTGGAGTTGCAAGAGGTGGTTCTCCTTTCCCTAGATTTTAATCCCTCTTCTGTTTAGTTTAGGGTAGATATAGGCTGAGCCAAAATATGGAAGAGTGGCATCAAGTCCTGATAAAAATGCACCACAAATTGAAAGATGTTTGAGATTTAGTTTTGTGACATTCATTCATCTCTGTAAGTACCCTATTCTTAAGCATGCATCTCTGTCTGCAGTGGAAATTTCCACTTGAAGTACGCCCCCTACAAGTATAAGCCACCTCCAATTTAGAATCATCTCCTTAAGAAAGCCTTGAGTCTATAAGTGACATTTCTAAAGTCATCTAAGAAAAAAAATGTCCCTGTCATTGGTGAGATAGAAAGGCTGCCCTAACCTGCTTCTTGGTTTAACCATTCTCACTATTCTTCCTTACATCCAACTTAAATTTTCTTGCTGCCATTTAAGTTTCTTGTCTCCGTGGAGAGGAATAACAGATGTTTCATATTTTTCAGGGCTTAAAGACAATATTTCTTTAGGGTATACAATCACAATTTTATACTGTAGACTGCATATTTTTATAGTCACAGCTACAGCCCAATTTATAAACTCACCTGACTTATAAATAAGTCCAACTTATATTTTTTATATATCTTTTAAATTTATTTTTATATGTAATATATTTACATAACATGTGCACTCTTCATCTGGGCCACATCAGCCCCAGTAGTTGAAGAGTGCACATGTTAAAAGTGCTAGAGTATGGCATTCTTGTTGATCCAATTCTCACAGATTTTATGGGATTCAGAGGTTATTTTTGCCAATTTATCTTGCATCAGTAACTAAGTAAATATAGATGATTTTTGATGTATGAAGATAGATTTCTAAATACCATCCCTTGGAACTACTGTAACAATATAATCAATAAAATATACTTAAAAAAAAAAATACCATCCCTGTGTTTAATGAAAGAATCCTGCTTTTTATTTTAGTAGGTCTAAACTGACTCTTGAGGACTGGAGAATAAAAGTATAGCTTATCATGAAAGCTGCTTAAATGCAAAATTAATTAGACCAGAGGAAGATGGGCATGGGATTAAACTGTCATGCTGGGATCTGGATGGTTGGTGACAGATGAGGGGGGCCTGGGAAGCCAGAATGGGGTTCAGTATATCAGAAGCAGCAAGAGGGAATTCAGCTGAAGCAGCAGTGGTCAGGCAAGGCAATCAAGCTTGGGGAGATGAGCCAAGTTGGGAGGAAAAACTGCTCAGGCAGTAGGAATGGGGGACTCTGGTTAAGACACTGGGGATTAGGTGTTTTGGGCAATGAAAGGCCAGGAACAGAGACCAGAGAGATTCAGCAACATCTTGAATGTAGCAGATACTACCACTAATAGCAAGAATGAAATTTGATTTTGACCTTACAATTTAAGTGGAGGGACCTTTATGGGGCACTGCCCAGGGCCAGTGCCTGTCTCAGAGAAGAGCAGTCTGAGCCAATGGAATCATGGACATTCAAATGGGGAGCAAAACGACAAGGGACTGGAAGTATCTTCCGTAACAAGTTTCCTTACTAAGTGATTCCATTAGAGGCTGTGTGGTATCTGTTGTGGGAATCTGGCCCAGAGTTTCTGTCATCAAGATTAATGGCTAATTAATATATAGCCAGTTCCATTGTTAATTTTCACTACTATAATAAGATTTATCTCTAGTCCTTTATTTTAAAATAACTAATCCTCAAAATATTCTGGTTTTGGAGGTAGCTTTATATTTATTATAAAGATGATAAAATGGAAGCTGAGTAACTAACTTGTTCAAAGCCACAGGCATCTAAGTCATAAAACAAAAAAGGTGAAAAGATCAAATCAGGACACCCAACCTCTGGTGTGAGAAAGAATAGGCTGGATGACAAAAGGGTCTGGGGGTATTTTTAGAGATGATGGACTTGTTCGGTGTCCTATGTTAGTTTCACAGGTATGGACATATGTCAAAACTTTTCAGATTGTTCAGTTCAAATATATTCAGTTGATTGTATGTCAAATATACTTCTCTCAAGCTGTTTGAAACAGGAAATAATTTAATTGATGGTACCAGCAGTTGATGAATGGAAGTGGATACAAGCTGCAGTTTTTGCCCAATTACATGACAATGAAAATGGGAGTCTCTGGGTACTAGATCCCTCTCTATTCTTGCTGTCAACAGACTGAGGGAGAAATTTGATAAGAGATAAGGGTTAACTTGTCCAAGGTTCACCCCTTGTTGGCCAGCCTCCCTGAAAAGGAGTTGGCCTCCTGCAAAGCTCTGTGGGGAGAGACTAGGTACTAGTGTTTAGAGCAACCAGTTATTCCTAGTCAACTACCAGGCATGGAGCCTAGCCTCTCCTTGGCCTGCCAGAGGAGGGCATGGTGCTTCAAAACCACGAATACTGTCATGGTGAATATTCCAGACAGCTTTCCATGTTATGAAGCTATAACTCAAAGTATAGACCTCAACTCCTGATCATACTAGGGAAGAAGCTGGTGACCCTTGGTCATGAACCCTGAGCTGGAAGGACAAACTTATCCCAAAGTTCCATCACAGTGTGTAGCTTTTGTATCTTGGCCCTTGATTATGTCTGGGGAGGGATGATGCTTTTTAATGAAGTAGCTTAAAAGCTCCACAGGTTGGCATTCAGATAGCTCTACTTGAATAGGACATTTGGAGGGCGAAGTCATTCAACGATGCCATAGAATTAAATGAGAGATAGAGACGTATGTCTACTGTCTCCTTTGAATGACTCCTTCTAAGCCAATTGAATTGCCTTTGTTTTCACATATTAAGTACCTCGCCGATGGATTCCATAACAAATATCTGGCTTTCTTCCTCAACTACACTCTCATGGTTTCTCTGAATACCCCTCTCTTCTCTAGTCAGCAACTAGCTAGATGTAAATGTTTATACCTCCCACCCAATTATACTTCCTCATTTTGGGCAAATAGCCTAGTGAGAAATGGACACCACTTCTCTCATACATCCCTTCTCACCCTCAGCTGAAATGTCACCTCCTCTGTGAAGCCAGCCTGCCTGGAAAAATAAATAACATTTATTTTTTGTGTATCTATCGCCTCTGTTACAATCTGAACTTAGGGAACAGATACTCATCTCTGTAGCCCCTGATATTTAGGTGTGTAATTTATCAAGTAAATCAAATTTAGGAAATAGTCAAATTTCCTCCCCTTTTTCTGTTAGAAATCTGCCTCCAGTGTTAAAAAGCTGAATGTGATAACTTCCTTTATTGTTTAATTCAGTATTTTGAGAGGCAGTGTATCATCATGGTCCTTTCATAAGTCTGGAATCAGAGAAGCCTGGGTGGGAATCATGGCCTTGCCACTCACTAGCCATGTGACTTTGATCAGCTGACTATTTAAACCTCTGGTGACTTCATATGTAAAATGGAGCTAATCACAATACCTATCCCCATAGAGTTTTTGCATTAAATCAGATAATGCATGGAAAGCATGCAGCCCAATGGCTGGCACATTAGCCATTTATATTATTATTTTTATTAGAACGAAGGAGTCTCCCAAACCATAGTAGTACAGCTGCTAGAAAATCCCAGATCATGCTTGTATGTCAACAATAACAGCCCTGTCAAAATAGCAGAAAGAATGGAAATAAAAAGATAATGGGAAACATTTTAATTCTGTTCACAAACTCTCTTTTCAATGCATGCTTTAATAATTATCTGTATGGGTATATGTGTTTTAATTCATACAGTTGGCTTTTCATTTCACATTTCAAACAATTTAAATACAAAGGGGAAAAACTATACTTTTCGGGGAGGAAACACAACTGATGATGAAAAAGAAAGGTACCTCAGATTTTACTAGGGATTTTAAATAGTATTATACACAAAATCTGTTATGTTTCCAAAGTTTTAAAAATTTATATTTGGTCACCATAGAAATAGAAATAACCCAAATAGTGAATTGGATTATTTATGCAGCATATACCTTGAAATAGTCAGTTAAATATAAAATTTTCTCTCTTCTTTTGAGTTCGTGATTATTTTTCTGTGACTTCCCTCCATTTTTAGTAAAAAGAAAAGGTATTTCTTTACATCTCAAACATGCCCAAACTAGTTTACCAAAATATATTCAATATATTTAGAGAGAGAATGCAATGAATTTTCAGCCTTAAAAATCAATAAGAGAAATACAAACACTCTCATATAACAAATGGGCAACAGACATGAACAGGCAATTCACTCCATAAAGAATACAAATGACCAGTAAACAGTAAAGCAGCAGATATTGTTTTAATATAAAAAGTTTACTTACTTGTGCGTGTTCTTCATGATACACTGGCATTTAAACTAAATCTACAGGTTAAGAGACATTCTGTCTCTTCAGACAACTTTATTATCTCAATTTTACATGCTGTTTAAAACCCATGGAAAATGAAAAAGAAAGATATGGAAAGATATATGAAATTTAAAAACTAGAAATATGTTTAGTATCCAAACATGAAACCCATCTACTATGCTCTTAAGTCCCTCGATAAATAATTTTAAGCCTTTTCCCAGACTTTGAGTTTGGTAAAACTTTGTACCCATCATTTTTTCATTTAAAACCACTTTGTCATGTTGTTCTTCATCAGCCCTGTGTGTTGAAGCTCCTTTTTAGTCTTGATCACAGAGTTATTATTCATGAGCAGAGACTCTGGCTCCCACTGTCACCTAGTTCTCGACTACATCTGTGGTTGTTTTCTCCCAAGCCCACCTAACATGAGTTACATTTGATATTTCAGAAAGATCTCCTCAATTACTATCTTATACTTATTTTAAGTAATAATAGCTTATTTTTGAAAAATTATCATCTGCCATTTAATAAGATATGGGAAATCATACCTATAAAAGTTAAAAATAGGAATCTTAAAGGAAGAGCCTAACACCTTTTCCAGTGTAGGATTTTAAGTTCTCTTGATCCCTAATTTATTACCACTCTGACCACAGAGGTGAAATTTCCTTCGAGGTCTAGGAAATTTATGGCAATACTAATAAAACCAATTCTTGACTTGCCACCCACGTGCTGTTTGAAGCCGCTCTTCTGGAGGACGGAGAAACTGTGGCGTTTTAGATTGCTGACTTTGTTGTTATTCATCCCACCCACCTTTCAATTTTCTCCATGAGTAACTGCTTTCCTCTCATCCTTAGTAACCCAGAGGCAGAGAAATCCAAAGGCAACACTCAAATGAAAACATAAATCCTAGATCCTCATACCTGAAAGCACCATAGCAAACTTACGGCCAGATGAACTATGGGAAGCAATTGCTATCAAACTGCATGGATGAGACTAAGTTTATATAAAACAAAACAAAACAAAACAAAGCAGGCCACTACTAAAAAATAAAAAATTAGAAAACCAGATAATTTATAGATTTTGAAATGGTGATAGTTGTTAGGCCAGTTTTGTACATAGTGAGAATATAGATCTCATCTGTAGTTCTGAGTATGTGTGTAAGTTCTTCCATTTGCTTTTATTTATTTATTTATTTAGAAAACAGTGGTTCTCACTGGAATTCTAAGTAATGCCTCTCAGAGACAGAACAACCATATATCATAGTTATTGTTATTTATAACCTGTTTTTCTTCAGTATTTGAAATCTTTCCATCCTTTCATGAGAAGGCTGTTAGAAAAAGTTCTGAACTCAACCTCCCCAAATGGCTGTGCCTGCTAGCATTGGATTGTTACAACCCAGTCAGAAGAAGGACCTGCTGCTGTTTAGGTGTCTCCCCCACTGCCTGGAGAGCTTGCCTAGGAGGTTGGAAACGTCTCATCAGTTTGACAACAGTGAACATGACAGACCAAAGAGGGCTTCCTGACAACTGGCTGAAGGAGGATTGTTTGGAGTCTTGTGTAGCAGAGTTTCCCATCATTTCTTTTGTGGATCCTTAGTTTTGCAAGATGTCCATAGGAAAAAAATTTTTGTGGTCAAGTCAGTTATGGAAACCTCTGCCTTAGAGCTGTTTATAGATTCACAATGGACATTAGCATGAACATGTTCCGAGACTTCCTGTGTTTAAAACAAACAAACAAACCTCTGTTTAACTTTGTTTAGCTTAGTGATTTCCAAATTTGTTTGACCATAGAATCTTTTTTAGGGAAACATGATTAATATTTCATGGAACTGTCAGGCTACAAAAAAATACACAGGAGGTACTAATGGACAGCATTAGGAGGTTGGATCAGATGCATAATGGGAAGAAGGATGGATTTGGAGTCCCAGACTTAGGTTCAAATCAAACCTGTTTACTAAAAAATGCAAAAATCTTAAATTTAGATCTCTAGACCTCTCATCCTTGGTTTTTTCATCTGATAACCGGAAATTATACTACTATTCACTACACAGAGTGCTGGTGGCATCAAAAAAGGCAATATGTGAGAGGACATGGGACTAGTACTTAGTACAATTTTGGTTGAATCTGACTCTCCTTGAGGAATGATCGCTGGGGCCAGAGGATAGCACAGGTGTGCTCTTGGTGATGCCTTCATGCAGGGTTGATAGTAGCAGCTTATTGTTGAGCTGGACACAATTAAAAAGGATATGGGCATTTCTGTGGCACCAAGTGGTTCATCTTCAGAGTCGGTGAAGACTGGCTGTCTTAACTTTCAAAGGATCAAACTAACTACTCAACTATATGTTTCACTAAGAGCCAGCAAGGTGACTGCGGAGATTTGGTAGCCTTTTTCCTCAGAAGAAAAATCACAGCTTTGCTTGTGACATTTTTCTTGTACAACCAAGCAGCTATCACTGACCAGGAGATCTTTTGTTTATGATTTTGTGACTTTTTCATTGTTAGGGGTATATTTTTATTGAATATTCTATTCTGTTGTATTTCAAAAATTATCTTAGTTTTCTAACTTCTAGTTTAAATAACAAAACATATTAGTTTATGAGCTATCTCTACATTAACCATATGTATACAAGAATCCATTACTAGGTGTCTCTGCTGAACTTAAAATCACCTCCATAATGGCTGCTTTAATTAGAAGTACTCAAAGAGCCCTACAAATGAATGATGGTAAACATGAAGCTGCACTGCCCAGAGCCTCTCTCCAACATTGAGCAGGGTCATCGGCAGAGAGTCTTCGGTTCTCAGCTCCTGAAGAGTCCACTTCCGCTTCTGAGAGACATGTTTATGGAGGTTAGACCCTTTTCAGATTTTTCTACATCCAATGACTAATCCAGGCAGAGGTAAAAAGATCCGCCATTTTGGCACCAAAGTTAGGACAGCTCTTATAGTCAAAGTGCGCTTTAGCGCCCCTTGTTGGGTAGGCCAAAGCTTCGATCAGCCTGAATTATAGTTCCACCAGTGGTCGTCTGCAAAAAAAGACTGAAATGCAAATAACCTGCAATGTGATCTCTACTCAGTCCTACTTCCTCCACCTTCTTTCCATAGGTAGAGATTCCCAAAATCTCAACATCTGCTCCTGGAGAAGCCAATCTGTGCAAGAGGTTGGCGCTTCTCTATACCTCCTAAACGTCTCTTTGGTGTTTCTTGAATACAACATTCTCTCTCTGACTGGATTGTAAGCTCTTTTTGGGCTAGAAATATATAGAGATTTCTCCATATATGCCATAGTTTTTATTACTATGCCATGGGCACAGAAGACAACTGTTAAATATATTATGAGTGAAATTGTATATATATATATATATATAAAATGCCGATGGATAGCATACTTCCATTGCAGAGAGATTTCTTGTATTGAGCAAATGGTCACAAGTGAAGAGAGCTATGTTAGAACTCATCAGTCATGTTCAACCTTTATGTGGCTTTCTCAATGTCCACTTACTCTGTGAACATTTCCATTATGAGGTTCGCACTCCCTTTCCTCCTTTCTTTTTTCCCTTTGTCCTGATCTAATACTGATGTCCAGAAATCTTTTACATTTTTCTACGATAGCTGAAATATTTTTCTTTATGAATTGTTATTCACAGCAACCTTCTTGACTAATGCATTCAAAAAGTGTGAATGCCATTTTCCCCTTAAATAGGCCCCTTCAGACAAGTAACTGCTAAGCATTTTTTCCTGTGAATATGTAAATAGGTTAAAAATGAAGATGCAGGCAGGGTTCTGTGAATATTATTCCAATATTACACTTAAGATCCTTTCAGCACCATTTGCTAACATTTTGTACTCCTAGCCAAAGTGCCAAAAATTGCTCTCTCCTCATGCAATTTTCAAAAATTTCACTGGCACAAAATGAAGTAAAATCTCTATCTGCAGGAGAGAGCAAACTTCATTTAGCATGTTTTACAAAGTGCTAAATAGGTGTTCTATTTTGGGAGCGAAGTGGTGCTAGCCTGCTCAAACATTTGCAATTCAGTTCCCCCAAGAAGTGCACATTCCAGAATGTCTTTGGATCTATTAATATAATACTTGTTATTTTATTCAAAAGAAGAATAACACAATTATGATGTGTTCAAGGAATGTGATGTCAGTATGGGAAGGTATTTTTCCTAGTCTTTAATTTTTTTATTATTTAAAATGAAATAGTGATTATGGTTCCACTGAGAGCCTTCTGTATTCCGCTGGTTTCAAAGTCAGAGCTCTTATTTTCTGTTTTCTAGTGCAACCAAAAAAACAAAAACAAAAACAAAAACGATGTCATGGTCTCACTGCTGAGAAATTTATGACCCTGGATAAATAGCGTTATTTCAAATAGACCATCATATCTGCCTGAAAGAAATTATACATGCCTAAATAGTCACTGAATATATTTTCTAGGAAAAAAGTACTTATCTTATAACATAATAATAACAAACAATAGTAACTAATACTGCTGGATTGCTCATTGTTTTCCAGGCATTATTCTGACCTGTATTGTCTCATGGAATCCTGACATCCATCCTTTGAGACAGGGCTGTTAGTGTCCCCGTTTTATGCATGAGAAACTAAGACAGGACAGATTAGTGAGCACATGAGCTGGGACTGAGAACTTAGTTTGACTCCAGATCCTGCATTCTTTACTGCTGTTCAGTACTGTCTCACAAATAAGAAGCGTATGCAATGATAGTACCTTACAGCCCTAGTGGAGTTTGCCATTCAGTCCATCAGCAAACTTGGCAGAGAGCATGGAAACAGAGTTAGAGGAAGAAGCTGGAGAGTACACATGAGATAGAAAGATGTGACTTCTTTGTAAACATCTCCATATTTACACCATAAAACACATCGTCGTCGTCGGCGGCAGCCGTCCGTCTCGAGAGACGATGGTGTAGCTTCTTAAGAGTCTATCTGCACCGCCGAGAATGGCTGTGCAGTCTGACTTGGTAGTGACACGGTATCTGTCTCCTCCCGTGTTGAACCGACATCTGGAGTGTCCTCTCCAGTGAAGCTGAAGCTACAGAGCCTGGGCAGGGTGATATGGAGGGTCTGCTGTTGCCCATGCAGCAGACCCCCCCTCTCTTCGCAGCTGAAGGGTCCAAGGGAAAGATGGAGTCAATACAGCTTGGCTTCAGGTGCGCCGCAGGAGTTGCCGGGTGTTGACTACAACGTCAAACCGCCTTAGGGACTCCGGCTCCGGATTTTCTGTCGGGGTTTACTCCCTTAGCCTTTCCCCTGAAGAGGTATGCCGCAAGGCAGCGGAGGTTTTTTGGAGTCAGAGTTTTCCTTCTCTGATGTGCCCTGACTGGAAGATCGAACCAGCGACACTTAGCTCGCAGGCCGACGCTCAATCCACTGAGCCAAACCAGCCAGGGACAACCATAAAACACATATGCTGAGAGTATTTGCACACTTTTACAGCTATTCACAATGCTTACTTAATATGTGGCTTCTATCACTTATTAATCTGTGGCAATTGTTTGAAAGGAAAGTTTCTTCAATACCAATGAAGGTTGAAGAGTGGACCTCAGCAATCAATTTTTTTGAGACTAAAGGTGCTAGTGAGCATTATCCTTTACAGATATCTGCTACCCAATTCATCTCAGAAATAGTTAGCAAAAAGAAGAAATAAATCACAAGACAGAGACTGTAACTCAGAGAACCAGAGCTTGCTCCCTCCAGAAATTGTGACGTCACAGCTCTGCACCCAGTTGCTCCTTCTGGAAGCTTCCTGAGCATTGCCCAAGTTGACTTCTACCCTCCCCTGTCATTTAGAGGATCAAGCACTAGGGAACCATGGACCAGTAAGGGATTGTGGCCAGAGGCTTGTTATATCCTAGGAGGTGGAGTCACCACCAAGTGGTAGAGGGTAAAGATACTGTTAAAACCCGGAATTGGACTTGGGACAGTGAACATTATCACCTAGGATTCCAGATGAAGATTCAGATATTTGCACTTAACGAGAAAAAAGAGGTGAGCAAAAAGCAACACTTTATGGTTAAATGCAAGCTTTTTGTTGTTCTTACCTTATTTAAGGATAACTAAAAAAAAAAAAAAAAGAAAGAAAGAAAGAAAAGAAAAAAACCTTAGAGTCCATGGGAAAATCATGCAAAATAAGGGGAAGATAGTGTCATGCTGAGGACTTAGAAGGTCAGAGACTGCTTATCACTGGAAATGACCAAGTGTAAGATTCTGGAAAAGAAGTTCAGAAACTTGTTTGGAATTTCCAATTAAAATCAAGAGAACATAGTCTCTATGAAACAGGATGTAAAAGTAATAAAGAGAAAATAGATTAAGAAAAAAAGACAATAGTATGAGACCAAGAAGTAATGAATCTGATGAGAAGGAATTATAAGAACTAAAATAAAATAGTGGGCTTAATATCTATATTGTTACAGAAAAAAACATAAAGTTGGTACACAGAAAATAAACTCAGTAATGTGAAGGACTAACTTGAGAAACTTTCCTGAAAAGGTAAAATAAGAAACAAAGGTGGAAATGATATGAGAAAAAGAAAGGGCAGAAAACAGAAACCCAAATCAAAGAAGCAGCTAGAATTGCTGGAGGAGAGAAAGCAATTTTTAAAGACATATTTGAAGAAAGTGTTCCTGAGCTGAGACTACTTTGCATGTGCAAACTGATATTCTAAATTGAAATCTACATAATTACAAAATGAAAATTTAAAATTCTATCATCTCTAGGTAGAAAATAATTTATCCTATAAAGGATTAAAAGGCAGGCATTTTTTACCTCCTCTGAATTCTAGAAGTCAGTGCATTAATGTCTAGACTATGTGCTGTTCAAGGGACCTTTCTGTGATGACAGAGCCGTTTTATATCTGTGCTGTACTGCAGGGTAGCCATTAGCCATGTGTAGGTATTAGGCCCTTGAAATGTGATTAGTGGGCTGAATTTTTCATTTTATTTAACTTCAGTTAATTTAAATTTAAATAGTTTCATGTGGTTAGTGCCTGTATATTGAACAGTATAAATTTAGAGTTTTGAGATTAGGTGATTGTGACTTAGAATGTTTATTCCCATCAAGGCACCCTGTCTCATATGAAGAAAATAGAAGGTCTTTTGTTTTTTGCATATTTAGGAACTTAGAAAATATACCACCTATGAACTTTGAAAAATTCTTCAAAGATCTACTAAAAATCTCAATAAAAATAAAGAAAAGTTAAGATAGCAAGAATGGGGAAGCTTTATTATAGAAAGCCTAGTGGGGATTGCTGAAAATAGAAGACACATAACATAAAACCTGAACATTTAAGGCAATGATCTGTACCTACATCCCCAAATTATGTTAGCAAAAGCAGAAATGAATAGGAGGCATACTAAATTCTTTTTTTTTTAAGATGTAATTTTATTCATAATCAGACAAGAAGAAAAACATAGAATGGCTTTGCTTATGTACATGTTGTATTTAACACACATCTATAAAAAACTGGAGAAGATAAAAGTAAAAAAATATATTCTTCTGCACTCAGAGAAAAATCCATAGCATTCAATTCTTTTATTATTAAAGAACAAATAATTAAAATAACTTAAGCATTCAACTCAAGATGTTAGGGGATGAACAATAAAGGAACTCTAAGAAAATCAGAAGATAGGAATACAGAAGTCCCTCTCTATATCGCAGTACACTTATCATGGCCTCACTGTATCACAGGATTTTAAAAAATATTATATTTAATTATTTATCATGGATTTTTCGCTATATCGCGGGATTTTGCGGTACTGTATAGGTATGTTGTTAAAGTTACATAGGTTTAAGAGTGTAGAATATGTTTAAGAACATAAGTAGTGTTTATAAAAGTGTGAAAAAGGTTAATAAGAGAGTGGGAAAGGTTAAAAAGGGACTGCAAATGGTTTATAAGTGTGTAGGAAGGGTTTATAAAGCCTTAAAATATATATGAATACTAAAATAAATGTAAGGTTTCTACTTCGCCAATTTTCACCTATCGCGGGGGGGTCTAGAACGTAATACCCGTGATAAGTGAGGGAATACTGTACTAAAATATTAAAGCAATAATTAATATATTAGAAAATAGGTGGTGTGATGAAAATAAACCTAGGAATTGGTTGATTGGGGGGGAAATAACTAATAAGTAAATTTCTAGCTAGGTTAATCAAAGAAAAAAGAATTCGAACAGCTGAAATTATAAATGGTTAATGAAATATGATGGTGGTTATAAATAGATTTATATTTAAGAAAGAGAGTAATATGTTAAAACCTTAAAAAATTAAGAAAGTATAAGTTATCTATATTAATTTCAGAAGAAGTAGAAAACTTAATAACCATAGAAAAAAAATTCAAGTTTTTAACATGTTGCCTCAGAAAAGCTGACCTTGGAAATTTTGAGTGAGTTCTTTCAAATCTTTAAGGAAGATATCACTCTGAGTTCTTTTTAATTGCTCCTGAACAGAGGGGAAAAATAGGAAATTTTAAAATTTACTTTATAAATACCATGTAGTTTTTACACTAACCCTGAAAAAAACTGAATAATGTTAAAAACAACAAACCTGAAGATTGTTTCCAGTCCTAAATGCAGATGAAAAAACTCAGTAATATATTAAGAGGGCATGACAAAGTAGGGTTGCTTTCAGGATTGAAGAGCAATTATAAACACTTACATAGCATGGTTATATTCTAAGATCTGTTCATGTATTAACTCACTTAATTCTCACACCAATAAATGAGGTGGATCCCATTGTTGTATCTCTTTTACAGATGAGGAAATTGAAGTAAGGACAGAGCCAGGCTTGAATCTAGGTGATCTGACTCCAGAGTCACACTCCGACAAGCAGCTGCATTGCCTTTTATGTCAGTAGATTCTTGGAAGGAACCAATGCATACATTTCAACTGTAGAAAAAGTATGTGATAACATTCGGAATCCATTCCTGACTTTTTAAAAAAGCACTTAAGCTGGGAGAGATGGTGATGTTATTTTTAATATGATAAAGAAAATCTATCTGAAACCAGCATCTAACAACATAATTAATAGGGAGACCAGGAGCATTCACACTAAAGTCATGTACGAGGCAAACATACCCATCACTATTTAGATGCAACCAGAATAGAAAGGAAGGGGAATAAAGAGTTTAACTTTTAGAAAGGGGAAAAACAGATTATTGCTATTTGCAGGTGATATGGTTTTCTACCTAGAAAGCTAAAGAGAATTAGTTAAAGATCTACTAAAACCAATGGAAGAGTCTAGTACAAATATACATAGACTATAAATACAGAAAAAATATTAGCTTTCTTGCATATCAACAGGTGCAAACTCAAATGCTTTTAAAGACCAGACAATGACCTAAACGAATGACTTCCTGTGGTGTAGGGTGTATGCCATTCACAAGAGCAAGAAAAGTATAAACTAGCTAAGACTTAATAAGAAATACAGAATCTTTATGCTGAAAACTATGAAAACTGAATAAATAAAGAAATATACACTATGTTTCCAGATTATTTGGAGAATACAGGCAGTACTAGCCAGGAACGTTTACAATAATGAGAACAATGAGAGAGAACATTCATTATCCCTATCAAATATTAAAATGTATGAAACAGCTATAGCCATTTAAATTGGTTTCTGTTTTGCTTATTTGCTTGTTTGGTAGAAAACAGATCATTAGCATAGAAAAGAAAACATAAGTACAGGTAAAAATGTTAATCTGTAATACATTCATTCATTCAGAAACAATGTCCTAAATAGTAGTCACTGAGTATACAGTAAATATGGTAGAAAAGATTCTGTGTCTCTTTACATTCTGGTGGGAGAGGCGAGCAATGCACAGATATACCAAAAATAAATAAGAGAAAGATAATTCAAGAAGAGTGGTCTAATGGTGACTTGAGGAAGGAGCATTTAAGCTGATAAATAAATTGCTAGAATGAGTGAGTCATGTATAATTGAGGAGAAAGAACCTTTCAAAGTAAGGGAATATCATGTGCCTCTCAAAGGCATCAGACTTGGTATGTTTAAGAAACAGAGAAGGCCAGTCATTTCCAGCAGGCCACTAGGAGCAGAGTAGGCAAACAGGCGCTGGTACAATGTGACCTTGGGAGGAGCTAGATCTTGTAGGACTCTGCACCCAAGATAAGGAGTTTGAATTGTATTTTTAAAATATAATATGAAAACATTGAGAGGTTTTTAAACAGAGTAGTATCATAGTCTGATTTGTAACTTATAAAGATCACTTTGGTTTCTATTTATAGAATGGATTGCAAAGAGGTCAGCAGGGAAGCAGGTGACCAGTTAGGAATATGTTGGACTTAATAGAGGTGAAGGTGGAACTGGGAAAAAATGGATGGATTTAGAACATGTTTTGGTGGAACAGCCAAAGCATTTATATGAGGGAAAAAAAGGAATTGAGGATAATTCCTTCTTACGGGCTAAAGGAACTTGGTAAATGATATATTTAGGAAGACTGGAGGAAGACCAAGATTGGGATTAGTATAGGGAAGTGAAGATTTTGAATATATCAAGTTTTAGATATCTGTCAGACCTTGATAAGTAGGCCATGGAATAGACAAGTCTCATATTCTGATGAAAAGTTGGGCTCAAGACAAACATTTAGGCAATATCAGTATACCGATGATATTTAAAGCCAGGGCACACATGAGAATATTTGAGAAGCAAAGGAGGCCCAGAAAGGAGCCTTGGGAACCATGACATGTGGAGGGCAGCAGAAGGGGAGCAAGGCAGCAACTGAAACAGGGAAGGTGTAGCTGCTCAGGCTACAGAGCACCAGCCAAGTACTGGAGCTTAGAGAAGAAAGCCTTTCAGGGAGAGATAGTCAACGGTAATAACTACTGCTGGTAGTTTAAGTTAGCTAAGAGCAAAGCATAGAACATTGCCTAAGTTTGAACAGAGCAATCTCTGATGAGGTCGGTGCGTGTGGGGTTCCTAGTGGAATGAAAGGGGAGGAAATGGAGACTGCTACTTTTTAGTACTTTTTCAATATAATTAAAGTGACATTTCAACTCTTACAATATGATTTTAAAAATTATTTGAATTTGTTAGAAGTGGCAGTTCAAATTATTCAGGAGAACAACGATGATTTCATAAATGGTCTTGATATAATTTTTTACTTATTTGGGGAAAAAAGTAAATAGTTTGATTTCAGTGTTTTAGGAAATGAGAAAGTAAACTTCAAAAGGATAATAAGCCTTATCTCTAAATGGTGGTATAATGAATACTTTTCTGTTGTAGTTATACATTTTTTATTTTAATATTTTCTATAATATACTTTTTTTTTTTTACTCAAAAGAATAATGTCTTTTTATGAAATCCAACCATTTCTAGCAGGCCGCTAGTTTCAAAACCAAATAAATCAACTCACTTCAATAGATGATTAGCATTGCATCATAAGCCTACCATCTAGAAAGGTGTGAAGAGCCATAACAGAAAGGTGGAGCCAGATGAGTGTTCTAAGCGAAACAGAAACACCTAAGAGAATTCAAGAGAAAAGCTTATAACTCCTTGTTACTGATCATCTAGTAAATCCCTGAAACTTAAAGGAGGTGACAAAGGGAAGATCATGGTGACCGGATCGTTATGAGCAATATCATTGAGGTGAGAAGGCAGAATTTGTACCTCATTGAGTAACTGTGGAAGAAATCCACAGGACATGATAGTGACTAGCAGTCACCCCAAGAGCTTGTCAGGGGCAGTCAGTAATAGGGGAGAAATGCCAAAGAATCCTTTTCTTTTCCCTCAGGAATGTTGCTCGTCAATTTAATAGAGAATAAGAAGTACCATGTATATAACCTGGTAACTCTGAAGTGTGTGTACGTGCATGTGCAGTTTTCCAGTTGCCACGGGGAATCATAATCAGTTGTTCACAAATGGCCCTGGATTCCTTCTGGAGCTATTTCCAGGGCTTAAGTAGTCTGTTTGAGTCTAATTAGAGAAAGGTTAGCTCTGATTAAGTTTAAAGAAATGTGGTTAGTGAAAGAGGCCACCAAATGAAGACTACAGAAGTGAAGTTG
This sequence comes from Furipterus horrens, assembly GCF_987537825.1. Taxonomy (NCBI): domain Eukaryota; kingdom Metazoa; phylum Chordata; class Mammalia; order Chiroptera; family Furipteridae; genus Furipterus; species Furipterus horrens. The sequence goes on from NW_028327179.1 coordinate 29,409,336, forward strand.
GGTGGGGACACCACTCCTCTCTGTTTTACACGGTGGCTGTGACTGCTGTGAGTTGTGGAGATTCACTGGATTGGTGCACTGCTCATGTTAAAGTGCACCTAGTTCCGCTTGTTACAAAGATGGGAAGGAGTTGGATTTCTGCATCTGACTCAGCGGAGGATGGAGGTTCCTTCTTGTGATTGAGACAAGTACTCTCTGGGTGGGAAGGAGGAGTGAAAAGAGAAAAAATGTAAGCAAGAGATGATTCAAAATTCTACTTGTTTGTGACTCAAGCAATGAGTCTAAGGCTATTTATTGTTAGCTACTTTTCCTGGCTCTTCGCAGTCCCTCCAGGAATGAATCTGATGTGGAGAGGGTATGACCACCCTGCTGCTATCAGGAAACCCTGAGGTCACCAGTGTGTACTTAGACAAAGAAAAGGAAGATTTTTAAATGTCACTGGTATTACTCACATGTCTTTTCTGGCTGTCTCCTCCTCACATAGGGATTGATGCACATTTCCCTTGTCTCTGATAAAAAATAGAATGTGCTTCTCATTCTGTCTCTCAAAGTGTCAAGCAGTGTGTCCCAAGCTTTTGTAGTCTTCTTCAATTTACAACCTGAAGCCAACACAAGCAAGGTATTGTCTGGGTGCCTTTAATATGTTTATGTACTTAGAACTTTCATTATATAACCTTTTCCCCCCTTGAGATGCATCTCATTGCTGGCAAGTCCTGTTTTTCTGCTTATATTGTTCTTTAAATTTATTTTGATGCCAATGGATTATGTGCTTGCTTGTATTTGCTGTTTCATTTCAGGATGGGGGACTCTTAGCAAAACATAATGAGGAGGGCACTTTCCTCTCAGTTCAAGTGCTAGATTCTGTGCTTCCATATAAGATGAAAGAGATGCTTCTCCTTTGGCTGTCCTCAGTCTAGTTGTTCTGCCTGTGAACCAGCTGGACATGGACAAATGGCCCCTGTTTGAACCAAGCACTCCCTTTCTTTTTCTAGCTATCATCCTGGCTAGTTATCACCCTGGCTAGTTCTTACTCTGATTCTTGGTATGTACATTGGATTGTTTGTGTTTGCTGGATTTATTCAGACTTTCTTTTTCAATTCAACAGCCTGTCTTTTCTCTCCCTCTCTTAGCTTCAAGGAAAACAGCAAGCTCATCTATATACTTTTCCTCTAGCAACCTGGTCACAGAGGTCACAGCTAACAGCTACAAATGAACAGTAAATTAACAGATACTTGATGTTTGGGCTGGTCCCCTCATCATTTGCTAATTTTAAATGTCCTCATGTAGCATTGTTTCCACACTCAGTGTTTAATGAGTTCTATTTAGCCGCAGTCCTTCAATCTACCTGTTCCCAGGTGATTTGGGATCAAGACTTTTCTTAGTTCCTTTTAGAGAAGACCAAAGCCAAGAATTCATACTTAATTGGTATTTATCTTTATTTCTTGAGCGTCCCCTTTCCTCTGTCATTTTCATGTGGTGCCACAGATTTCCCCTCCCTTCTAGGGCACCAAAGACCTCTTCTTGTTGGAGTAACAGAGAAGATGGTTCATAAATTCCTACACTTCCTCATTCTTATTTTACATTTGACCTACCAGATTTTTCTTTTTTTTGGACAAGGTTTACTTTTTAAGCAATATTTTTTTATTATGAAGTAAATACATATGAGATAAACTCATAAAATATAGAGTTCTAATGAAGAGACATGAAATCACCAATAATCTCCCCAATTATTATTTACTATGCAATTTATATCTTCCTAACACTTTTTCTGTGTATTGACACAATTAGGATCATATTGTACATACTCTTTGTAGCTCATTTTCACTCAATAATTCATCATTATTTTCTGATAGTAATAAATATTCTGCTACATTATGCTAGTTAATTATTGCATAGGATATAATACTCCCTAATTTAATAAACCAAATTCCCAATGAATATGTTGATTTGTTTATGGTAATGATTTCATAATATATATCAAATCATTATGTCGTATGTTTTAAATATATGCAAGTTTATTTGTCAATTACACCTTAATAAAGTTGAGGGACAAAGAAAACAAAAGTAAATCAAATTCCCCATTAATGAACATCTAGGTTATTTCCCATTTATTGACATTACAGATCATGCTTGAATGAGCATCTCTGTCCGTACCTTTTATATTTATCCTTAGTTCTGTCAAGCCACTATTTTCTCATGGAGTCAGGCTTCATGTTGTACTATCTCTTACTTATCCTCATTTACTTTGCCAGTTAATTGGACAGTATTTTGGTACCCATGTTTACATTCAACTTAGGCATACCTATTTGGCAGGTATGCACTAAGGTTGTTTTTAAATAGTCTCCAGGATTTATTATGTCCACTTTCTATTGTAATTTACCTGTCCAAAACTGGGTAACTATATAATGAATGTTTTAAGCTTTCTTCTCATTAGAGGTTGGTACTTATGGTCTAAATTTATGCACTATCATGATTATAAACTGGTCTACATAGAAATTCTGCCTATTCCTGTCCATTCTTTAGAGCCAAGTCTAGGATATGTCTTTTCCACATGTATTCAAAGAGCACTTATACCAGAGGCTGTAATGTTTCCCACAGTTCATCCCCATGTTGGCCTCTGCCAGTTTGGATGTGGATACTGATGAAATCCCAATTTTCAGCCTCCCAATGTCATTCAGTACTTCCAGGCCTGTCTTGTGATTTTTCTTCACAGCTTTATAGTGTAATATGTTTCTTATTACTGCCATACGTTTATTGTTTCAGTATGGAATCCACCCAAGGAAAAGTTATAATATTATGTTTATTGATAGGCCATTAATTGCTGATCTTGTACCCACTACAAGTGCAAAACACTGTGCTGTTTTGTTTTGTTTATATATATATATATATTTTTTTTAAGTATACTTTAATGATTATATTGTTACAATAGTTCCAATTTTTTCCCCTTTGCACCCCTCTACCCAGCTCCATCCTCCCCCAGCAACCCCACCCCCCACCCACCCCAGTCCATGCCCGTGGGTCATACATACAAATTCTCTGGCTTCACCCTTTCCTACATTATTCTTTTATTTTTTATTTTTTTAAATAAATAATTAATTAATTTTATGGCAATAAAAAAAATAACAATCCTCCCCTCTCAGACTTAAGACCCTTTATAATCTTATAAAGGACAATAGGCAAAGTCTTGTGCTCCTCTAGCTGCTTCAAGCTGGGCATGGTCATCGTCCTACCTACCCTTGGGTCCAGAAATCCCTAATAAGAGTGGGGAGTGGAGGGAGAGTGGCCTTCCCACATGGGGAAGGATCGTGCAGATTCCAGGTTGGTTGGCTGTCCCCAGACAGCGGCGTGCTTGGTTTAACAGGCTGGCATTCTTGTTGTATTTTGGGGGCAACAAGTTTGGCAACAGGGTTAAAAGGTATCATTCAATCCATAACCACTAGATGACAAAAGGCAGGGATTAATTTTTCAATGTCTCACATTAGGGAAATAAAGGGCTTCTTTGGAGGAAGATGTGCAATGCATATCATACTTGTCCAAAACCTTTTTGCCCACTATATTTAGTTTGGGCTGAGGGGAATATTGTAGGTTTCCCTCCTCTCAGACCTCTGGGCCCTTTCTGTCCAAGCCATTAGGACAGAAAAGAGAAACCAATTTTAAAGTGAATCCCACAGACCACCCCATTATTCACCAACCCAGCCACTTAGTTCAGCCAAACTGTTGAGTCTCAGGAGGCAGCAATGCAGACAGGATTAAGTGAGGCCTATACATAAAGACAATCACTCACATAATGAGATCATAAGCTTACGCCCTTTGAAAACAGGAAATATATGTTAATTTATGCAACATAACCTACAAACCAGTCCCTAAATCTGTAAGACTGTCTTATTGGAAAAACATCCAGTTGCAAGGCATTTGACATTCTTCTTGCCTGTAAATTAAGCATCTTTGATGATGCCACAGACCTAGTTTAACTTTCAAATGAAAACAAACTTTAAATGAATAAAAACTTTAAAGACAGTTAGCTGCACTACTTTATAGTCTACCACGGAGCATTGTGATTTTCCTTGAATCATGATTTTTCTCCTTAAGATCACCCTCCTTGTCCTTAAAGGGACTGCATTAAGTCCATTTTTAATTTATCCTGTTTGTTTGCATAAACATAACAAGAGCAGAAAATGATCACTTATGATCTTTAGTTCTTCTTTGTTGGAACTTACACAAGGAACATTTAGGGTGACCTTCAGTCTGCCCTTCAGGGCACAGAAGCTGAGCCACATATCTGCCATTCAGCCTTGCCTGTAAACACCTGTCTTTTCCAAGTCCTTCAGGTTTACCATTGTGCCTTAAGGTCCCTTCTAGCCATCTTTCAGGAAAGCAACCTTTGTTCCTTCCATGGAGAAATTGCCATGGACTGCACAACCAAGGTACCAGGCCTTTTTTCTCATGGGCTTTTATTACCTTTGAAAGTCAATCCCAGTTAATTCTGGTATATGGTGTAATTTGGTGGTCTAGTTCCATTTTTTTGCACGTCCCTCTCCAGTTCTCTCAACATCATTTGTCGAAGAGGCTCTTTTCACTCCATTTTATGTTCCTTCCTCCTTTGTCAAATATTAGTTGACCATATACACCTGGGTTTATTTCTGGACTCTCTATTCTGCTCCATTGATCTATATGTCTGTTCTTATGCCAGTACCAGACTGTTTTGGTTATCGTGGTCTTGGAGTATAGTTTGATATCAGGTATTGTGATTCCACCTACTGTGTTCTTCCTCAAGATTGCTGTGGCTATTCAGGCTCTTTTTTGGTTCCATGTAAATTTTTGAAGTATTTGTTCTAGGTCTGTGGAATATGTCATTGGTATTTTAAGAGATTGCATTGAATTTATAAATTGCTTTGAGTAGTATGGACATTTTAATGATGTTGATTCTTCCCATCCATGAACATGATATATGCTTCCATTTATTTGTATCTTTCTTTCTTTCTTCAGTATTATGTAGTTTTCTGAGTACAGGTCTTTTACCTCCTTGGTTAAGTTTATTCCTAGGTACTTTATTTTTCTTGTTGCTATGGTAAATGGGATTTTTCTTTTCTAGTTTCTATTTCTGGTATTTTATTGTCAGGTAAAGAAATGCCTTCAATTTCTGAATATTGACTTTGTACTCTGCTATTTTGCCAAATTCACTTATTAGGTTGAGTAGTTTTTTTTGTGGAGTCTATAGGGTTTTCTATGTACACTATCATGTCATCTGCAAATAATGACAGTTTTACTTCCTCTTTTCCAATATGGATGCCTTTTATTTCTCTTTCTTGTCTGATTGCTGTGGCTAGAACTTCCAAGACTATGTTGAATAGGAGTGAAGAGAGTGGACATCCTTGTCTTGTTCCTGACCTCAGAGGGAATGTTCTCAGTTTTTGCCCATTGAGTATGATGTGTGCTTCAGGTTTCTCATATATGGCCTTTATTATTTGAGGTATGTTCCCTCTATTCCCATTTTGCTGAGTGTTTTTATCATAAATGGGGGTTGCGCTTTATCAAATGCTTTTTCTGCATCTATTGATATGATCATGTGATTTTTGTCTTTCATTTTGTTTATGTGGTGTGTTAAGTTTATTGATTTGTGAATATTAAACCAATCTTGCATTCCTGGAATGAATCCCACTTGATCGTGGTGTATGATCTTTCTAATGTGTTGCTGGATCTAGTTTGCCAATATTTTGTTGAGGATTTTAGCATCTATGTTCATCAGCGATATTGGCTGATAGTTTTCTTTCTTTATTGTGTCTTGACCTGGTTTTGGAATTAGGGCAATATTGGCTTCATAGAACGAGTTTGGGAGTCTTCCCTCTTCTTAGATTTTTTTGAATAGTCTGAGAAGGATAGGAGTTAGTTCTTTCCTAAATGTTTTGTAAAATTCACCTGTGAAGCCATCCGGTCCAGGGCATTTGTGTGCCGGGAGTTTTTTTATTACAGCTTCAATTTCATTAGTTGTTATTGGTCTGTTCAGGCTTTCTGCTTCTTCTTGATCCAGTTTGGAAGATTATATATTTCCAGGAATTTGTCCATTTCATCTAGGTTGTCAAATATCTTGTGATACAGTTGTTCGTAATAATTTCTTACAATCCTTTGTATTTCTGTGGTATCGGTTGTGATTTCTCCTCTTTCGTTTCTGATTTTATTTATTTGGGTCCTCTCTCTTTTTTCCTTGATGAGCCTGGTTAAAGGCTTGTCAATTTTGTTTATCTTTTCAAAGAACCAGCTCCTACTTTTATTGATCTTTTGAATTGTTTGTTTAGTCTCTATGTCATTTAATTCTGCTCTGATCTTGATGATTTCCTTACTTCTACTCACTCTGGGTTTTGTTTGTTGTTGTTCCTCTAGTTCTTGTAGCTATAGGGTTAGATTTTTTATTAGAGATTCTTCTATTATTTTTACGTAGGTCTGTATTGCTATGAACTTTCCTCTCAGGACTGCTCTTGCTGTATCCCAAAGATTTTGGGTTGTGTGTTCATTAACATTTGTTTCCAGAAACTTTTTGATTTCTTCCTTGATGTCATTGTTAACCCATTCATTATTTAGTAGCATGTTATTCATTCTCCATGATTTTGAATGTTTTTGAGTTTTTTCCTTGAGGTTGATTTCCAGTTTTAAGCTGAGAAGATGCTCGATATAATTTCAATTTTCTTGAATTTGTTAAGGCTTGCTTTGTGACCTACCATGTGGTCTATCTTAGAAAATGTTCCATGTACACTTGAGAAGAATGTGTATTTTGCTTCTTTGGGGTGAAAAGTTCTATATATATCAACTAAGTCATTTGATCAGAGTGTTGTTCAATGTCTCAATATCTTTGGTGTTCCTTTGCTTCGAAGATCTGTCCATTGTTGACAATGGGGTGTTAAAGTTCCCTACTGTGAGTGTGTTGCTGTCTATATTCTTCCTGAAGTCTTTCAAAATTTTCCTTATATATTTGGGTGCTCCCTTGTTGGGTGCATATATGTTTATAAGGGTTATTTCTTTTTGAAGGATTTTTCCCTTAAGTGTTACGAAATGTCCTTCTTTGTCTATTTTTATGGCCTTTGCTGTGAAATCAGTCTTGTCTGATATAAGTATTGCTACCCCAGCTTCTTTTTCATGTCCATTTGCTTGAAATACTTTTTTCCATCCCTTCACTTTCAGTCTGTGTAGATTGTTTGTTCTAAGGTGGGTCTCTTGTAGACAGCATATATGTGGGTCATGCTTTCTAATCCATTCAACTACCCTATGTCTTTTAATTGGTGCATTTAATCCATTTATGTTTAAGGTTATTATTGATACATACTTTTTAAAAAATAATTTATTTGTTTGTTTATTTTATTTTATTTTATTAGAGAGAGGGGAAAGGAGAAAGAGAGGGAGAGAAACATCAATGAGTGGTTGCCTCTCACTCATGCCCCCAACTGGGGACCTGACATTCAACCTAGTAATGTGCCCTGACTGGGAATCAAACCAGTGACACTTGGCTTGCAGGCCGACGCTCAATCCACTGAGCCACAGCAGCCAGGGCGATAGATACTTATTCATTGTCATTGTCCCCCTTTGTACTTGTGTTTCTCTCTGTCTCTCTCTGTTTCTTCATCTTCTTAAAGCAGATGCTTTAGCATCTCTTGCAATGCTGGTTTGGTGGAGATGTATTCTTTTAGCCTTCTATTGTCTTGGAAACTCCTTATTTCACCTTCCATTTTGAACGAGAGCCTTTCTGGGTAGAGTATTCTTGGTTGTAAGCCTTTGTTTTTCATTGCATGGAATATTTTTTGCCATTCCCTTCTAGCTTGTAGTGTTTCTGCTGAGAAATCTGATGATAACCTTATTGGAGCTCCCTTGTATGTTATTAGCTGTTTAGCTCTTGCTGCTTTTAGGATTTTCACTTTGTCTTTGAATGTTGCCATTTTAATTATGATGTGTCTTGAAGTGGGCCTGTTGGGGGTCCATCTTCATTGGGACCCTGTGTCCTTCCTGGACTTGTGTGACTCTTTCTCTCATCAAGTTAGGGAAGTTTTCTGTCATTAGTTTTTCAAACAGGTTTTTCTATCCCTTGCTCCTATTCTTCTCCTTCTGGAATTCCTATGATATGGATATTATTACATTTCATGCTGTCCTGCAGCTCTCTTAAAACCTCTTCATTCTTTTTTAAGTCTTTTTTCATTTTGTTGCACTGTCTGGGAATTTTTTCTACATTGTCCAATCTTCTGCTTCCTCTAGCCTGCTTTTAATTTCTTCTACTGTGTTCTTCAATTCAGAAATTGTATTCTTCACTTCCTCCTGGCTCTTATTGATAGCTTCTATGTCCTTTTTCATGCTGGTGTAATTCTCATTAATTTCCTTGTAGTTTCCCTGGAGCTCTTTGTAGTTTTCTTTGAGCTCATTGATCTCATTGAGCTTTCCTATAATCCATGTTTTGAATTCCATATCTGCTTCCCTCTATTTCACTTAGCACTCTTTCTGGGGATTCTTCCTTTCCTTTCAATGGTGGGTTGTTTTTCTGTCTCCCCATTTTTGTGACTCTTCTTGTTTGTTTCTGCTTCTTGGATTGATCTGCACTTCCTTGATCTGCCACTGGTGACGTCAGATCCTGTACTGGTCCGGGCCTAGGCAGCATGTTGGAGACTACCAGAGATCTACTGCCTTTGTCTGTCTCCTTTTGGTGTTAATCTATTCAATCTGTGATCAGTTGTCAGGCTTGAGGACTGAGGGTGTGGCAGCTTAATTCCTGTAGGCGGGGCTTTTGCTTCACCTCAGGCTGATGCCACTTGGAGGGCAATTGTCTGCCTGAAGTATGGGGGATGAGTCAGCACTGGGACCCGGTTGGCTGCTCCCCTAGCTCTCCCCTCAAAGCCACCACCCCAAATTCTCCCCAAGCATCTCTAGTCCTCTCTGCCTTCCCTCTGCTTGAGAGCCCAGGGTAAGTGGGGGCCAAAATATTTTTGGACATGATCCGCTTAGAGCTCTTTTTCTCCAGCTGTCTCTCTCAGGCTAGCAAGAAACCCTGTGGCTTTTCGCTTTTCACAGCTGGATACTAATTTACTTTCCCCTCTGTTACTGTAGGCTAGGAAGCACAGCTGGCTGTTTAGACCCTGCCCTTCTCAGGGGGAACTCATGATTGCCGAGCTGTTTCTCAATCCCTTCAGCTGCCACCTGTGGAAGCCCAGCCAGCCCTTTTGCATCTCCATACTTTCTACTGGTCACGTTGTGATGAAGCAGCCTTTTCTGTCTCCCCATGGTTATAAGACTTCTCTCCAGCTAGTGTTCAGTTGGTTATTCCAGATGATTTCTCCACAATTAAATTGTAAGTCCAGACTGGTCCTGGACTCCTCCGCCATCTTGGCTCTCTCCCACTGTTCTGTTTTAACTCTTCAAATTAGCATCTTAAATGCAAGGGTGGGGAGAGGTTTAAATATAGATGTGCTAATCCAAACCCATTCTTAATCCCACCATCATCTACCTAAAAGTTAGATGTATTATTACAAAATACCAAAGCAAGTAGTTGCTGTACTATATATGTGTATTAATAACCATCATATTCTTTTCCCTCTAAGCTATGCCTACTCCTTCTATGATGATGTTTTCTAGTTTCTTCTTGCAACATCTACAAGTGATTCTTAGAGTGAGTGCGTATAAGAATCAACAGATTTGAAATATTCCAGAGTCTGGACACTCCACTTAAATCTGGGCTTCTATGAGTATGTCCCAAACAGCGTTACTTATTATTTCAAAGCTCTTCAGAAAAATTTAACATTCAACCAGTAGAGTCACCTGGTATTGAACAAGCACTTTGAATCTGTTCCCCCACCCCATGACCCCAAGAAAATCAACTACTGCTATACCACAGTTTCTCAAACTTTGCTGAAGATTAGAAGTACTGAGGAACTTCAGGTAATTCTAATACACTCAAGAACAAATAGGAATCTCTGGGGCAATGGTTTTATTTTACATTCCTCTGGAAAGTCCAAAGTGTAGCCAAATTTGAGAACTTGCTCTATACCCTTTCAGCTCAAAGTGTGGTCTGTGGTCCAAAAGCATTGACATCTCCTGGGAGTGTATTAGTAATGCTGGGTCTCAGTCCTACAGTTACTAAACTCAAGGGGTTTGCTCCTTGGGATGCTCCATTCAAGAACTGAGACATGGTTCACACAAAGTAGGTTTATTTCCTTGCAACAAGTAAAGGAGTTGGGATTCATATCTAAAGCTCTGCCTCCTGGAAGGGAGGCTTAGTCATTATTATATACACTATTTAGTCAATTTCCTGTTGATTTCTTCTTTGCAATGACTGCTTTTATTCCCGTGAGCTCCTGTCAGCTTATCCTGTTTATCTGTAAAACACTGTGCTATATTTTAAAAGTTAGCAAGAAACAACATTTAGAACTGCCCAGACCTTTGAGACCCTTGTCCTGTCTAACACTATCATGTCTGCAGATGTTTTTTGTCACATTAAGTTTTAGTGGCACTATTTATACAATGCAGAACTTCAACTTTGAAACCTGTTATTTTGTTTATTGTTTTAATTTGTTTAGTGGGGAGTAAAAAGTGACAACACAAGGGAGTGGTTCCAAAGATTTCTTTCAAGAAAGTTCTGGGCCTTTTTAGGAGGCTGTATGTCCCCACCGGCATTTCATCCCTCTTGCCTTTGATGGTTTCATCTTTAAGTTTTTGTTGCATTTCTTTCATTTCTTTTGTTCCTGGTCTTGCACATGTTTGATGATTGCAAGGGATTGAGAGAAAGTACGATGCTAAGTGAGAAGTGAAGGAAGTGAAAGCTTTCAGCCTCTTGATCTAAAAATGAAATGACACCCTATATATGAAGTGAGAATTGCCTGGAGATGCTCTGACACCCTGAGGTGTGGGAGGAGGAGGCAGCAGCCGCAGCACTTCACCTGAGCTGGGCTAGCTCCACTCCTAGCTGGAACAATGGGGTTCCCTAATTGCAGGCTCACTCCTGAGCCTCCGCCAACACTCCACAAGCAGCAACCTCCTCACGAGGCAGAGGGAGTTGCTTTAAATAAGTGTTTCAGCATGAAGAGAGTCCTGAGAAATAACATTTCCGGTTAGGTTGAGTCATGGTCACTTAGCATTGTAGCAGCCTCCTAGATATAGTAAGTACTTTGGGAATTTGCATTAACTACTTCAGCACCATAGTGAATAACTGGGCTCTAGACAAAAGCTGATAAGGATTGCCTAAAAGTCTACAGGAGTTGCCTTGTTTTTGTAATCTCCCCGCCTCTCAGTCATTGCTCCCTTTTTCGCTCCAGCCAGTGCAACTACTTAGCTCCCTGTCTCCCTTCTTACTCCCCACATTCAACCACACTGTGTAGACACCCTGTGTCTCCTTCCTAAGAGTGCTTCTCTTAACCAACAGTGAGCCCTCTAAACCTGTGGTAGATATTAGGGTAAGATGTAAACTCCCCTCCCTGTACCCCAAAGAAGGGTAATTGTATTTTAACAGTGAAATCTTTAAAGGTGGAAATCCCACAAAAGTTAACATAATGATAAATATAGTTAATATTTGCAAGACCCTTCTATGTGCCAGGTAGCTCATGAGCACTGTTTCATTTAATCTCACAACTATCTGAAGTTAGTAGTATTATTCCCATTTTATAGATAAAAAAACTGAGTAACTGGCTCAAGACCCCACAGCTAGTAAATGTCAAGCCCAGCAGGATGCAAACCCATACATTCTGACCCCAGGGCTCATGCTTTTCTCTCCCACACTCAAGTAATTCCCTAAGTGAGGCTCTCTTGCCAAAATAAAGAATTTAAATTTGGTTTATGATGAACATTTTAAGCACACAAAATTAGAAGAAATAGTACGATGAACTCCCATATACCTATCACCTGGATTTATCAGTCATTAGCCTTTTGTCTTATTCATTTCATCTGCAATTATATTTATTGAATCATTTTAAAGTAAATTTCAGGTAATGATACATCACTCCTTCAGTGGGTTAAATGGTGGCACCCAAAAGGTATGTCTACATCCTAATCCCCAGAACCTGTGAGTATAATCTTTTATGGTAAAAGATTGAATGTTACCTCAGATGGAAAAGGGGTCTTGATAGATATAATGAATTTTAGGATCTTGAAAGGAGAGGACCATTCTTGATTATCCTAGGGGGCTTTATATCTATTGACAAGTGTCTTTATAAGAGAAAAGCAGAGGGAGACTTGACAGCAACAGAAGAGAAGAATATATACACAGGTGAGACATAAGCCATATGCAGATGGGAGGCAGAGATGGCAGTTAACACAGCTGTGGGCCAAGGGAGGCCTGAAGCTACCAGAAGATAGAAGCAAGGAAGGATCCTCCCCTAGAGCCATAGAAGGGAGAACAGCCCTACCAACACCCCAAATTTGGGCATTTGTCCTCTATAACTGTGATGGAATAATTTCTGTGGTTTTAAACTACCAAGTTCATGGTGAGTTATGGCAGCCCTAGGGAACTAGTACAATTCCTTAATACTTAATATGCATTAGCCCCTGGCTGGTTTGGCTCAGTGGATTGAGCGTGGGCCTGCGAGCTAAGTGTCGCTGGTTCGATCTTCCAGTCAGGGCACATCAGAGAAGGAAAACTCTGACTCCAAAAAACCTCCGCTGCCTTGCGGCATACCTCTTCAGGGGAAAGGCTAAGGGAGTAAACCCCGACAGAAAATCCGGAGCCGGAGTCCCTAAGGCGGTTTGACGTTGTAGTCAACACCGGCAACTCCTGCGGCGCACCTGAAGCCAAGCTGTATTGACTCCGTCTTTCCCTTGGACCCTTCAGCTGCGAAGAGAGGGGGGGTCTGCTGCATGGGCAACAGCAGACCCTCCATATCACCCTGCCCAGGCTCTGTAGCTTCAGCTTCACTGGAGAGGATACTCCAGCGTCATCGCAAGATGTCGATTCAACACAGGAGGAGACAGATAGTGTGTCACTCCCGAGTCGGATTGCACAGCCATTCTCGGCGGTGCAGATAGGCTCTTAAGAAGCTACACCACCGTCTCTCGAGACGGACGACTGCCGACGACGACGAATATGCATTATCAAAAAATAAGAATATGCCCCTACATGGCCATAATATGGTGATCACACCTAACAAAATTAACACAAATTCCGTAATGTCTTCTAATATACAGTTTATATTCAAATTTTACTATTCTTCTCCGGAGGTCTTTTACGGTTGGTTGGTTCAAATAGGGTCCAATGGAGGGGTCATACACTGCATTTGGTTATTGTTCCTTGTAAGTTCATTTTGATTTAAGAAAGTGTTCTCTTCACTTCCCCCTCCTTTCCAGGTATTGACTTAATGAAGAGCCTGTAGAATGTCTCATTCTGGATTTTTCTAATTGCTAGAATGAGGGGCTTTTGCAGGATAACAGTTCTGTCTGGCAAAGATTTTTTTCAAAGCCCTCTGGACTCACAGTCTGCTTGTAGCACCTGCCCACGGGCAGAGCTGATGGGAGGCAATGACAGAGTGGGGTGATGTGCTCCACCAACTGCATCTTCTGGGGCTTCCTCAGTGGGCGCACACATCTGCTTTCTTACATAGAAAGACATATTAGCATTTGATGCTCCTCGAGAAAAGGTGGAACAGGGGCTCTTTCCCACTCACCTGCATAGATTTGTGGCAGCTTGGAGAGGTAGGTAGTTTCATTTTCAGGGACCTCACTGCCAGTGTATTGCATGCAGGGCACATTGAAGCTAGAAGTCCACATTTTGAAATAGATTGAATTATGTAAATGTTGCTCACTCCCTTTGAAAATGAAAATCAGAGGTCAGACGGGAAAATGCATTAGATTGCTAACGCAATGACATGAATTGGTTTTATATTGCTATAGTGGCTTCCCCACTGATCAGGTGGTCAAGGGGGATTTGAGGCTGATGGATGTTTGACACAGAAAACCTTCATTTATTTTCTAATTTTGCCTATAACTGGATATCCTGAACTGGAAAACTGAATGGGAGAATTGCTAATTCCCGGGAGGCAGGCTTCACATTGATCATGCAGCGAATGAGAAGAAAGCCAGAGTTACCCTGCCACTTGCCATATGAGAGCCTTCATCAACTCTGGAAGAAGACAGAAAGAAAAATGACATCCCTGTTTAAAAACTGCCAGTGGTATCCCTTGATGGTCAGGTTACTTCTCTTGAATCGACTACTGTTTTTTCCCCAGCAATTCAAAACCAAGGAAATGTTTTCTTATCACTGTGTGTCTCAAAGTTCTGACATAAGGCATCCTTTCCTGTCTTTTATTTAATTTAAGGTCTGCTTTAGCCATTTATTGAACTGATTAGCACATTAGTTTTATTATGCTCTTCCATGTCCTTTTATGTTCTGGTGAGTTTATTAGGTGAGGTTGGTTTTCTTCTGATAGTTTAATCCAAAGGCCTTTACTAGAAGAAAGCTAGCATATTTCCTTTTCTCATAAAGATAAGAAAAATCAACAAGGCACAACTAAGTTAGCAGACTGTCTGAGCCTGAGTTACTGAAAAGATTTCACGCCAAACTTCCCAATGAAAATGACTTCAGCATTCACAGACTTACTTTTCCTCATATCTGGTTCACAACTGAGTTTATTCCATGAAGGGAGAATTGGTTATGTTCCATTGTTTACTCATGGATTCCGGATACATTATTTTTTAGGTTTTTGACTTGAGTAAGGGGAAAGGGCAGGGATTTGATTTTGGACATGTTAAATTTAAGATGCCTGACAGAGATACATGGTCTATCTGGAAAATGTTCAGCTGTTGTTAACATGATGAGAATGGTTTGTGAGACATCGATGTAACCTGGCAGCCAGGGAGAGTGGACTGGAATAGGCATGCGTGAACAATAACTTCACTGTGCTAGTCAGTGAGGGCGGTAGAAGCCATTGAGTGAGCATGTGCACTATGTGGCTATCGCATTCAAAATGACTGAGCCAGTAGAGCAATGAATCTGCATAAAATTTTGCATTAAGCTTGAACTTTCCTCCACGGAAACTATTTGAACAATTCAGAAGGCTTTCAGGGACCATGCAATGAGTGCAGCACAAATAAAAGTGTAGCACAAATGCTTCAAAGGTAGTCAAGAATCTGCTGAAAGTGATCCATGTTCTGGAAGGCCTGCAACAATCAGAACACCTGAGAATGTTGAACATGTATGGGCTGCAATCAAAAAAGATTAGAGGACTGTGTGAGGTCCCAATGTGCCTACTTTGAAGGAGACTGAGGTGTCATTGTCCTGTGTACAATGTTTCTTGCATCTTGTATCTTCTTCAATAAATGTCTCTATTTTTCATATTACATGGCTGGATACCTTCTGGACAGGACTTGTTGTGTACAACTAAGTAAACAAGACTGAAGTTCATGGAGTTATCATCATATAACTGGTATTTAATGCTATGTGAGGAAGAGATAAATCAAAAAGTCTCTCTATTGTCCATAGTAGGGGTCAGCAATCTTTTCCTGTAAAAGGTTAGTTCAGAAATATTTTAGGTTTTCCAGGCTGTGTGACCTCTGTTGTAATTACTCATCTGCGCCTTCGCAGTAAAAGCAGCCATATGCAGTATGGAAAGGAATGGATGTGACTGGATTCCAGTAAGGTTTTATTTATAGAAATAGCCATCAAGCTGGATTTGGTCCAAGGGCTGTAGTTTGCTACTATTTATTTATTTTCTGACTTTATTGGGGTGACATCAGTTAATAAAATTATATAGGCTTCAGGTATTCAATTCTACAGTACATCATCTGTATATTGTATTGTGTCTTTACCACCCCAAGTCAAGCTTCCTTTCATCAGCTTTTATCCCCTTTACCCTCTTCTACCTCTCTCGACCCTCCTTCCTTCTGGCAATCCCATACTGTGGTCTGTGTCCATGAGTCTTTCTTTTTTCCTTTGCTCAATCCCTTCACCCTCTTCTGACTGTTGGTTTAGAGGTCAATCTCATGGGCTCATTAAAAGGAACAATAAAAAATTCCGAGCTTATATTTTAAACTTTTTTTCTCTTTAAACAAAACAATTGTGTGTGTGTGTGTGTGTGCATGTGTTTGCTGTATATTTGTGTAAAGGCAAAATGAATATCTCTGTGAACCAAAAATAGACCGGAAACCTAGAGCTAGCTACAAGTTAGGCTGAAGTACATATACTGAGTCACATGTGCAAAAGTCTCATGTGCAAACACATTTCTGTAACCATGAGATTACAGACAACCCAAAGTTTTCTGTGCACGTGAGAGATTGACCTGGACTCACTGTGAAACCAGGGGCTGGGCAGGGCTTCCCTGCCTGAAAAAGGAAGGTTAAAAAAGTGATACCACTGTCTTTGAATATGGCTTGCATAAAGTATAAGTTATGGTAAAAAGAAGAAAAAAAATGTCATTCAGAAAGTTCATGGTCAGGGCAGAGCTTTTTGCTGTTTTTGACTTTGTGGGTCATATGGTCTCTGTTGTAGCTACTCAACTCTGCTATTGTGCCAGCATAGCAGCTATGGATAATATATAAACAAATGAGAGTGGCTATGTTTCAATAAAACTTTATTTATGGACACTGAAATTTGAATTGTATATAATTTTAATGTCATGAACTATTTATTTTTTAAAATGTGAAAACCATTCTTAACTCATGAGCTATGCAAAAACAGATGGCAGGCAATGTTTGGCCTGTTGTCTATAGTTTTCTGACCCCTGGTCTAGACAATAGTAACAGGGAAGGTGGATAGTGTGAGGTGTTGGAAAAAGGGGACTATTTAATGGATAGTTCAAGGAGACTATCCATTAATATCTATAATCATTATTTAAAAAAGTTAAGAGTAGCCACTAAAATAATCAAAATACAATCTATAACTTCTAAACCAGCAGAGGGAAAAAGGTGAAATAAAGAATACTTATAAATACCACAGAAATTAAGAAATGAGATAAAATGACAAAAACTCAATAAAACAACCACAAAAGGAATTGGTATTAGTAAGTCCAAATAAATTAGTTATGATGAATGTAAGTGGATTAAGTGCACCTAAAAAGAAGGACAATATGATTGGATTTTTTTTTTAAGCCAGCTATATCCTGTTTGTAAAATACTTAAAATGACATAGGTTGAAAATAAAAAATAAGGAAAGAGGTATACAAACACTTAACAAAAGAAAGCACTTAATAACATTAGGCACAGTGTAATTTAAGGAAAAGGCACTAATTCCTGTACTAGTATTAATTAAAATAAAGAGAAACATTGTACAATAAGAAAAACAACATATACCAATAGATAAAAAAATCATAAAATCATGTGTTCAACAACATAACCCAGAAAAACTGACAAGATTATAAAGAGAAATATATGACCACATTGGAAGACTTTAGTACTTCTGTCTCAAATGTGCCAAGCAAACCAAAAAATTTTTTGCCAGATCTCTTACTCATACAGATATATATTCTTTTTACCAAATGGAACATATATATATATATATAAAATACTTAAGACTCACAAAGTAAGCCTTACACATTTTTTTAAGATCAAATCTATGTAGATCACATTTCCTAAGAATAATGCAGTTAGATTAGAAATTATACAAAAGAGTAGCAAAATCCAATCCATATATTTACATACATTGAATTAAGCAAGAAATTAAAACAAAACAATTGCAAAATATTAGAATTGAACAACAACATAGTGCATTTCAAAACATGAGGGCATAATTAATATACAGTGTATAAACAAGAAAAACAAGTGGAAGGAAGAAGATAATTATGATAACAGAAATTTATAACATTATAAAGCAAGTCTACTAACACAAACATAATAAAAGCAATTAGCATAATCAAGCATTTAATTCTAGGGAAAGAAAGAAAAAAAGACAAGTGAAGAAAACAAAGAAGACAAAAAGAAACCATTTAAGAAATAAAAAAATGTGGGTACAACTAATATATAGTAAAGGAAAAAAATCAGTATAGAAAAGTGAAAAACTTGAGTCCAAAAAATTGGGACACCAATAGAATAGAAATGTTTCAGGAAAATAAATGATCAAATTAGCCTCAAAAAGAAATAGGAAAACAAAGTACACCACTAGTCATTAAATATACTACTGATTATATATATCAGCATGAAGCGGTCTCAAATATTTATTGTTAGGTTAAAAAGTTGTAGAATGTTACACAGAGTATTATACTAGTTAAGTCCGTTTCTTAAATTAATACTATATATAATTATTGAGTATGTATGTACTTAAGGAAATATAAAGGCATAATTTGGATTTGCACCAAATTCAGGATAGTGGTTGCCTCTGAGGAGAGGAGCAAAATGAGACCGTAAGGAAAAGTCTAGTATAAACATTTTCTGTAAGGATTAATGTAAAAACATATGTATATATATATCAAGAAACTATTTAAAGATAATCTTCAAAAAACTGTAAAATCCTGACTCTCATGGAGATATAAAATGAACACGTGTTAAAGATTTTCTTTAACTTAGTCAGTGAGTGAACCAGGAAGTTATAGTGGGTTCAAAAGAGAATCCATGAACTGACACATTTGAGAACAGGAATATCAAAATGCTTGTAAAATTGTTTTCCTGGGTAGAAGAAAGAGACAGGATTTGTATGGCTGTAGACAAGAATAATTTTTCATTGCAGTCAATTACCTACAAAATACAGAGTTGTACAATAACTCCCATAGAATCAGTATCTGATAACCTTGAGATGTCTCCCCTAGAGTCTAGACAATGCATAGTTTTCCATTAGCAGATAACTTTCTTTACACAACTATGATCAAATGTTAATATTGCTCATTTTAGTTTCCAGGTACATGTGTTTTTGTTATATTATTTTCTGTACTTCTCTTTATGTAAAACTTTTTTTTAAATTAAAATGATTATTTCCTTGCTCCTGCTCCCCCTACTCCTCCCAGTCCCAAACTCCAGAGACTCTGATTCTGTATATCTGGAGATGGGTATAGGGATTTGTCATTTTTAAAACTAACCCAGGTTATTCTGATGTGCACCCAGGTTTGGACAGCTCTCGCAAGGTAGTAATTAACATTCCCCTCCCAACTCTGAGATTCACGATTAGTGTCCTTGTTCTGTTCTTTGGGAGAAGTGGGGTTAAGCATTGGGTTAGATAAGGGCTAATAAGAGAAATGCTCAAAGCCTTGACCTGGAGAAGGAAGATTCAGCAGCCCGTTCTGTGCCTAAGCTGGCGGGATACATATATCAGAAGCCAGGCATTTTTTATAGATGAGTTTACCATGTTCATGGAGCAGAATTAGGGCAACAGTCATGTACTGGGTTGGCCAAAAAGTTAATTTAGTCTTTTCTGTAAGATGGCTCTAGTAGTGCTTAGTTGTCTTTAACTTTATTCAAAACAATTTTGTTAGATTGTATTGTGACTACTGTCATATCAGCATGCATTTTTTAAAAACATCAAAATTGGTGAATTTTTTAATATTGAAGATGGAAGAAAATAAGCAACATTTTCAGCATATGATGCTTTATTATTTCAAGAAAGGTAAAAATGCAACTGAAGTGCAAAAAAAAAAAAAAGATTTGTGCAGTGTATGGAGAAGGTGCTATGACTGATATGACTGATCCAACATGTCAAAAGTGGTTTATGAAGTTTCCTGCTGGAGATTTCTCCCTGGATGATGCTCCATGGTTGGGTAGACCAGTTGAAGTTGATAGCAATCAAATTGAGACATTAATTGAGAACAGTCATTGTAATACCACTTGGGAGACAGCCAACATACTCAAAATATCCAAATCAATAGTTATTGGTGAAAATGAAAAAATGTGTCTTTTATTTTACAGAAAAAACTAAACAGACTTTTTGGCCAAATTAATAGTACAATGTCTAGGAATGCCTATTAATTGCTCTGAGCCTCTTTTCTCGTTTTAAGAAAGGATTATAATCTGTGTCCTGCCTATCACAGAGAGCTACTAGAAGAATGTATTTGGAGTCACTTTATAAACTGTAAAGTGCTATGCAACTAAAAAGATTACAGTGATGCTTATTGGTAATGGTCATAATTTTGACAAACCAGTTATACACAGCAGAATAGAGATTGTACTAGATGTATGTTTTTTGATAGGGAAATGTTAAAGGAGAAAAAGGTTCTTTCTATCAACATAGAAATATATTTGAAAGAAGTCTGACAAAACACAGGAGTCACAAAGTGGCCTGTGGTAGTAGGTCTGATAAACTTAGAGACCCAATGATGCAAACACAATAGTAACATCTATTGAAATAGAGTTAGGGTCAGTGAGCACTGGATGGAAAAGCTCCACACTTGATAGGAGTTGCTCAAGAGTAGAATGGGATCAAATAGTTTAAACAGGGGATTCTGTGATTGCTTTGTAGGTTAGGCTGACCCAAAAGTTCTTATGAGAAGAAACGAGTAAAATACTCAGAAAACAGATGGTATTCATTGAACTCATTTTTATGACCTCTTGTTTTTTTCTCTGTGTTTATCTGAATCCTATTCAATCCCCAGACCCAATTATTCCTCTGTGGCTCTTTGCCCACTATAACGCACAACTCTTTCTCACTCTTCTGAACTCCACGCAGCACTTCTGGTTTCCATCACTCATGGTTTTTGGCTTGTATTTTATGGTATGACTGTTGTGGATGATCTGACCATTCTTTTGCCTATTTTGCTTTCTTCTTCTTAGATGACAATCACTCTAAGACCAATAACAGTTCTGTGTACATCTTAGGATCTTCCATAGCATTAGCCCAGTATTTTATACAAAGGATTGTATACTCTCTAAGTTTTGTGAGCCATTGACACATTCAATCCTGAGACATACAGTTTTTGTAAGTTTTGTGACACAAATTTATTTTAGAAATTCACTTGACCTTTTATACTTAAAAAAAGAAAATCTTATCACTGATACAAGTAGCTGAATATTAAGAACCATTAAAGCCAATTCTCCTTCACATGGTGAAAAACCTGATTATCAAAGGCTGCTGGAATGTATAACTTATGGTTTCCATCAAAGGGAAGGAACTGACATCTTTATTTCTTTCTCAGGTTCACAGTTTCTGGGAAAAGTCTTTAATTGGTCCAGCTGGGTCAGGTGATCATGCCTAAAACAATGTACCTGGTTAGGAGTGAGGGTGCAGTCACATTAAAACATGAATTCTCCCATCTGAATCAAGTCGTTAGAAAGGGAGGTGAATCAGTTTCCAAGAGGAGGGTATTGTTTTTTTAAAGATAAAACAGGTATCAGCCATATTTTCAAATTTTATGTCTCACTATTCTCAATTCGAATTGAACCCTCTTCTCGTTAACTTACACATCTTTCTATTTTCTGCCTCTGTCCCTTTCATCTTAGGTTATCTTCCTACTTTATATGGCTTTGAGGCTCCTCTTGCAAGAAGATCCTCCTGCCTCCATCCTCTGCTGTCAATTACTTTTGTACAAGAATTTCCATTAAATGCTGTATCATGATGCCATGGTATTGTATTTAGTTAAAATTAGGAGACTTACATCAGATCCTTATCCTGAAATTTGCTAGCTGTGTGACTCTGTGAAAATTCTCTAACATCTCTGGGCCTCAGTTTTCCCTTCTATAATAATACCTACATCACATATACATTTTAAGAGAAACAATGCATTAAAATTACTTTGTAAGTTACCCTGAAAATAGAAGGTATTTTCATATCTCCATGCATGGTTCAAGAAGACTCCTGGATATGGAGGGACATGTGGTAAGACATTTCTAGAGCCAAGTATGACTGTCCTTAAGTCTAGGCTTACTGCATTTGGGCCGAAGGGCACCACTACATCTATATAATGGTTCAGATCATCTTAGCCTCACTGGATTAAGAAGTAGTGGCATACTAATGGGTAATGAGCACATGAAAAGACATTCAAAATCATTAGCCATTAAGGAAATGTAAGTAGAAGCTACAATGATACACCACTTTACACCCACTGGGATGGCTATAATAAAAGAAACAAACAATAACAAGTGCTATATTGAAACAGGAACCAACATATATTGCTGACCAGAATGTAAAACAGTGCAGCCATTCTGGCAAATACTTTGAAAGTTATCCAAAAAGTTAAACATAGAGTTAAACATATATGAACCAGTAATTCTACTCCTAATGTTCATAGTAGCATTGTTCATAATAACTAAAAAAGTAGAAACAAGCCATCAGTAGAAACTGATAAATGAGTAAAAAAACATATTCATACAGTGAAATATTATTCTGCAATAAAAAGGAATATTAATGTATGCTACATGGACACACCTTGAAAACATGCAAAGTGAAAGAAGCCCATCCACATATGATATGATTCCATTTACTTTAAAGGTTCAAATCTTTAGGGACAGAAAGTAGACTAGTGGTTGTCTAGGGCTGTGTATGTGGAAGGAAGGTGGGGAGTGACTCTTAGTGGGTACAAAACTGCTTTTGGAAATAACTAAAATGTTCTTAAATTTGATTTTGGCAATGGTTGCATAGCCCTGTAAGTATTCTACAAACCATTGCTTGACTTGTACACTTTAAAAGGGTGACCAACCATTTTGGTATAAATATTATCTCAATAAAACTACTGTAAAAACACAAAAGGATCAACATTCTTTAAAAGATTTAAAAACAAAGTAGAAGTCATGCCTCGTGCCAATAAGCAGGGAAAGTAGTGATGCTCAGAAGTAAAGTCCCAACTGAAACAGTCAAATTCAGAGTTAGAACCTTCAGTCTCCTTGTTGGAGTGCTGACCGAGCTCTTTCACAAATATCCGCTCTTTTTGTTATATGCTTTGCTCAGCTTGACATCTCCTCCCCTTGTGCTCACCTAGTGAATTCCTATTTGTCCTCTAAGTATCATCTCAGGTCTACATCTCTGTGAAACCTTTCCTATGATATCTTCCCTTCTAGAAAATGGGAGCAGCTTCCTCTGCATCCATTCCCATTGACCTTGTTCACTGATGACTTCTATAGGTACATCTCCATATTAGACTCGGAACCCCTTGATGGCAGAAACAAGTTCTTTATTATTTTAATATTCCCAGCACCTGACATGAAGACTCATTCGAGTAGATGCTCAATAAATGTTTTATAAATGGACAAAAAGGGCAGGTGCCCCAGCAGTAGCTGAAACACTGGATAAACACTAGATCTGGGACTCAGAAACAAAGCTAAAAGCCAAAATTCCAGTGGAAAAGCTGTGTAGAAAGTCATCTGTCAATACAATGGCTATATAAGGTGTGGGCAAGGGTGATTCAGAGAACAAGGAGGGACACCTGTGTCCAGCACTGCAGGAAGTTTGGTGGGCTCAATTGCGAGCAGTAGGAGATATGCATAGTTAACATATGTGAGGTAGGCACTGTGTCCCTGGCTGGTTTGGCTCAGTGGATTGAGCGTCGGCCTGCGAGCTAAGTGTCGCTGGTTCGATCTTCCAGTCAGGGCACATCAGAGAAGGAAAACTCTGACTCCAAAAAACCTCCGCTGCCTTGCGGCATACCTCTTCAGGGGAAAGGCTAAGGGAGTAAACCCCGACAGAAAATCCGGAGCCGGAGTCCCTAAGGCGGTTTGACGTTGTAGTCAACACCGGCAACTCCTGCGGCGCACCTGAAGCCAAGCTGTATTGACTCCGTCTTTCCCTTGGACCCTTCAGCTGCGAAGAGAGGGGGGGTCTGCTGCATGGGCAACAGCAGACCCTCCATATCACCCTGCCCAGGCTCTGTAGCTTCAGCTTCACTGGAGAGGACACTCCAGCGCCATCGCAAGATGTCGATTCAACACGGGAGGAGACAGATACCGTGTCACTCCCGAGTCGGACTGCACAGCCGTTCTCGGCGGTGCAGATAGACTCTTAAGAAGCTACACCATCGTCTCTCGAGACGGACGGCTGCCGACGATGACGACGACGACGACGGTAGGCACTGTCGGCTCCTATTATTTCCCAGTTGTTTGTTACTTTATTCAATTAAATTATGAAGCTTTAAGGGCAGGGCTATAATTTCTTCTTTTATATATTTCAAAATACTCTGCAAATATTTTTTATTTTTTTTAATTTTTTTTTTATTTTGGTTTTTCAATTACAGTTGTCCCCCTTTCTCCTAATTTCTCTCCCCCACCCAACCCACCCCCGCAAATATTTTTTTAATGAACCAATTTCACTCTAAACATCTGATGAAAAAGAGTGAACATTAGATTTTTAAAACTGATTTGTTATTTTAACTCTTTCAAAAATAAAACATAAAACAGAGGCATGTAATTTCCTTCCAACTTGAGATAGATACTGTGGATTTGGGAAAAATACTACATCATTGAAGAACTAACTCAAATTGTGATAGTAAGTGAAGGGAAAAACAGTGTCTATATTGCAGCAACAAGACATATCATACATGTATTTTTTATTTTTTATGGCTTATCTTTCCATATTAACACATAAGCTCTGTGAGAGCCAAGATTTTTATCTGTTTGGCTTGTTGAGGTGTTCTAAGCATTTGAACAGTTCCTGGCACATAATAGGTATTTAATAAATATTTGCTGATAGAAGGAGACAGAAAAAGAGGAAGGGAAGGACGGAGGGAAAGACTTCTATGAATGCAAATGATTAAACACCAGGCCTTAGTACTAGATCAATCTTACTTAACATTGTTATAAGTGATCTCAAAAAATTCCTGCTGGGATAAGATTTTCTGCAAGGCTCTCTGTGTAATGACATACTGAGACAATAAGAATAAATTGTAAAAGGAAATAACTAGGATAACTTGGCCATATGAGTGGGCAGAAAAATGGCAAATAAGCTCTATGTAGACTGATGTAAGATGATACCACATTATGGGAAAATGGTACAAATGTGTCTATATGGTTTCTAACTATCAGATCTGAACCAGAAGAGAATCCAAAGAGTTGCTGAATGCAACCTACTTTATGCCCAGGGGTTACTCTTCAACTTCAATGCAGTGAAAGGAGTAAGTCCCACATTATTTTAATTATGCATCTCAGGAGTTGGATGAAAAATGTCTGTAGAAAGTAAATAAATCTTTTTATAATGATTATGTCATAATTTTCTCTCTACTTTTTCCATGTCCCCCATTCTAGCCTGTCATCTATGGATGTGGGCCTATTTCTTCTTGCCAAAAAGGCCGGTATAACCTCAGTTCAGGTGATACAGTTAGGGTCCTGCTCTGCACAAAGGACAGGCTTAGCTGCTTTGAATAAGATGGACCCCCTGCCCTTCTGGCTACTAACTAGTGTCTGAGCAGCATTTACTATCCACATTTTTTTCCCCCTTATACCCTATATAAATCTAATTTTCTTAACACGAGTTTGAGTAGATTTCCACTTATTGCAATCAATTGATACCCCAGGTATAAATAGGAAATGTACTTCAAGATGGGGGAAAAACCCCAAAACATTTCCTATTCTGTCCTGCATAAAACTCCATGCAAATCAATTCAACTGGTAAAGAGGCTTGGAAGCAGATTCTGGTAAGGACTGAATAGCTTGTTCAGATTGGAAGCAGTCCTAACTCAGATGTGCTTTGGCCTATATTTGAAGAGCCTTTGTTTACTATTCAACTGTGACATAGTGAGGTCTGAGGAGTACTCTTAGCCAGCTCCCCAAACATTCTATCTAAACCCTGGTGTGAAAATAAAGTTATTTCTTGGTCAATAGACTATGATCTAAAAATCTAAGTCTTTATTTGATTTTACTGTTGTTTTCCATCCTTGCTTTTTATATTAGGGTTCTCCAGCAAAACAGAACAAATAGGATATATCTATTTATCTCTCTATCTTTATAAGGAAATTTGTTAGGAGATGTTGGCTCAAGTGTTATGGAGGCTGAGAAATCCCATGATCTACCATCTGCAAGCTAGATATCCAGCAAAGGCAGTGGTATAGTTCAGAGGCTTGAGAGCCAGAGCGTTGAAGGTGTAGATGCCAGCCCATGACTGACAGCCTGAGAACTAGCAGCACAGAGGGCTCAGAGGAGATCTATGTCCCAGTTCAACAGTCAGGCACACAGTGAATTCAACCTTCCTCCACCTTTTTATTCTGTTTAGGCCCTCATGGATGGGGTGCTGCCAACTAACCTTGGGGACAGCCATCTGCTTTACTCAGTCCACCAACACAAATGCTGATCTCTTCTGAAAACACCTTCTGAGACACACCCATAAATAATGTTAAAAAGCTAATTAGGGATCTCTTGGGCCAGTCAAATTAATATATAAAATTAACCATCACAGTTTTCCTGGTAAATATTTATTTTGGAAAAAATCAAAACACCATAGTTCATTTGAATTTAGTTCCAGTCTTTGCACCTTGTGAATGGCTATATAGAACTAAAGATTGAAGAGCGGTAGGATGACTGGAGGAATTGATGGTCTTCCACACTGAATTAACTTTATTTTCAAGTAGGATTTTAACATGGAGAGGCAAATGTTAAAAGGGGTTATTATTAAAACCAATAAAGTAATAAATTGATATGTATTTTATGTCATTTAATTTATTTAATCCTCAACAATACTATAAGAAACATACTTTCACATATGAGAGGTAAATTAATTTGCCTAAGTAGCAAAGCGGGGACTCAATTCTGGCCAGTCTGGCACCAGTTTATGATCTTAACCACCACACTAAATGATCTCTGATTCTATTGAATTAAACTCAATTTTTGGAACATTTATAAAACTTATAGAACTCTATACCAAGATGTGGGAATGGCTGCAAATATAAATGAGCATGAGTGCTAAATTTATGAATGTTAAATCCATAATGTAACATGAAAGGATATTGGGGAAATTGGAGGGTGTCAACCTGTAGGTGCCGCTGAACCAGGGGCAATCATAAACTCTTCCCAGATTCTGCCTCAGAAATTCTCCTCAGGCAAGCCAGAGGGACATATGAAAGCCACATCTAATCCAATACAAAAAGCTTCATGCTCTTATTGTGTCATAATAGCTACAGAAAGAATATTTTAAACATCTTTAAGGGTATTCCTGCAGCTGGCCACTTCCATTGTTGACGATGTTAAGTATGGAACAGTTAGTAAACAAAGTCCTGGTGATTTTCTCACGCATGTGTTAATGTAGGACATCCTCCCACTGCTTTACTTTGCTCAGTACAATGGGGATTATTTCCTGTAATGGTTTTTAAACCCCATTTGTCATCTATTCAATATGTCATAATCAAAATTGAAATGGAAAAACGTATTTAAGAGAACTTCTTTAATAAGTTTTATTTTATTATCAAATACAATGATCTTACAATTCACATGCAGCTGCAAATACAAAATTGATAGTACCTGAGTGGGCCTGAAAGCCCTCTATATTGAAAAAGCTGTCCTATAAATTTCAATGTCCATTAAACATAAGTTTAGTTAACTAATGAGTTTGAAAATCTCTACTTACCAAAACACATTGGTGTAAAAGACTGAAAAGACTTTAAAAGAAAATTCGCTGTGGTGGGGTTGGAGGGAGGAATAAGAGCTGTTGGGAGAGATTTTGCTTGGTAACTGTTGCTATAGGAACCATTTACCAATTGGTCAAGATATTAGCTCCCAAAGAACACAGAAGCAGCAAACAAAACAAAACCAACAAATGGAGAAAACAAAGGTATCTGGCACTAGAAAATATTAAACACCTTTTTGTGTGATGCATTTGAAAAGATGGTATTTTCTCTGACAGTGAGGGCAGGGTAAGAAGATAACCAAAATATGGCCCTTTCTTTTTCAAAGAGCAAATATGGTGTATTAGACAGGAAGAAGGCCCTGACTGGCTGCCACATTCTCTTCCAAAGCTCACTACCACTTCAGGACTCCATGGGTCAATCTTGAGAATAATTATAAATCTCAACTACATTTTCTTTTTTTTTCCAACCAGCCCACAGAACCACATAGTAGGCACTTAGTGTGTTTGTAGACTGGCCAACCACTCTCTTACTTAGAAGTTCCTTAAGATTGTCTTTAAGACAAATGAAGACAGAATCTCAGCTCAGGGCTCAGATCTGAAATTGCAAAGGAGAAAACAATTTTTTGCTTCAAACCTGACAGCCAAGCATACTATTTTGAAGTTAAGGCTCATTTGCAATTTCCTATTCACTCAACACTTGGAGCCACATTCCAAGTGAATTGTCAGGTTAAAAACTAAACTGGTTATTTTTATTTTTCAGTTAATCTACATTTTTATGCTGCTATGAAGGCAAAGTTATCATGCTTGACGCCTAAGGCCTCAACCTTTTAGTTTTAACTGGACATCTTATCCTGATTATTCCTCAATCCACCCTTCTTTCCTGATTGTTTTTGCCTTCGCCCTACCTGTACATGACCCTCCATTTTATCATTTTGAAGATTTTTGCTGCTATTTTAAAGCTGACCGAGACCGAGGCAGTACTTTGAGTTCTTGGATGGGAGGGAAGTTTGCAATACTCACTAGTTATATCATTCTCAGTACCATCTTTCTCCTTATTGTATTTCTCTAGGTAACAATGTCAGACTCACATTAACCAATGGGCCAGTTATCTTCTAATGAAATTGCCAGCAGGATTTCCCATATATAATTAGAAAAGAAGCTAGATTAATTCAAGATAGAGGAGTTATTAACTTTAGGTGAGAGATAGAAACATTAGTACTATCTGTGTTTATAGGTCTATACCAGAATTGGCAAACTCAAAAGCCTCCAGAGTCTAAGTGATTTAAATGAGTTAACCCAGTCTGATGAAGATAATGGTGAGCTGAAGACCACTACTCTGTCTAAATAGATTGGGCTAGAAGAGGGTAAAGGAGAATATTCAACAATTCTTTAGCTCCAGCTGATTGATGATGTGCAGAAATGTGGGTTCAGAGTTGCCACATCATTCAATTACATAACAACTCCCCATTCACCCTTCCCCCCAGCCCCTGAAAACCACCATTCTATTTTATGTCACTGTAAATTTGACTATTCTGGGTACTTCATGTAAATGGAATCATAAAGTATTTGTCTTTGCATGACTGGGTTATTTCACTTAGCATAATATCCTCAAAGTTCATTCATGTTGCACTCCGTGTCAGAATTTTCTTCCTTTTTAAGTCTAAACAATATTCTATTGTATGTACTTACCACATTTTTATATCCATTTATTCATTAATGGATATTTAGTTCAGCTATTGTGAATAATGCTGCTGTGAACATGGGTGTATAAATATGTCTTGAAGACTCTAATTATTTTAGGCCTATACTCCAAAAATGAAATTGCTGGGTCATATGGCTATTATATTTGTAATTTTTTGAGGCCCTTTCATACTGTTTTTGATAGCGGCTGCACCATTTTACATTCCCACCAACAGTGCAAAAGGATTCCAGTTTCTCCCCATCCTTGCCAACACTTCTTATCTTGTAGGCATTATTTACCTCTCTCTACATCCAATCCAATAGGATATCTTGTTTAAAACATTTTCACATTCTATTTTTCATAACTTGCATGTAACTCCCTAATTAGCATCATTTTTCATCAGGAGTACTTTTAAAGATTCCTGCTCCAGCTGGTGTGGCTCAGTTGGGTGGTGCATCATCCCATGGACTGAGGGGTCACGGGTTCATTTCCTGGTCAGGGCACAAACCTAGATTGCAGGTTTTATCTCCAATCAGGGTGCATGCAGGAGGCAACCAATCGATGTTTCTTTCTCACATCGATGTTTCTCTCTTTCTCCCCTTCCCCCTCTCTAAAATCAATGAGCATGTTTTTGGAGGGGATTTAAATAAATAAACAAACAAACAAATAAATAAATCCTAACTGCTCTTCCTGAGACTATCCTTACCTCGTCTCTAGTCTATTCACAACTCAGACATCAGAATAATGATTTTCAAGTGTAAGTTTAATCATGTCATTTCTCTGCTCAAACCCCTGCATGGCTCCCCATTTTAATTTGGAAGACCCTACACCATCCAGGCTGTCATCAATTCTCTTGCCTTTTTCTTACTACCTCTTCACTGGCTCACACCCCACCAGGCTGGCTTGTTAGTCCTCAAACAAGTGCACAGGCTTTCCACTTGGAGACTTTGGCTGATCTATTCCCTGAGCTTGGAACATTCCTCGCACCCCTATGTTCACATGGTCAACTCTGTTCATTCCTGCAAGTGTTTGTTCAAATGCCAATTTCTAAATGAGGCCAACAACCCATCCCCTCTTTCTTCTAAACCCCCATTACTCTAATTTACTTTTCTTAACTCTCACTTCCTAAGATACTATATGTTAATTATTTATTATGTTCATTATTTCTTGTTTGTCTCTCCCGGCTAGAATGTAAGTTCCAACAGGACAGCTTTGTCTGTTTGCTTCCTTGATGAATCCTAAGCTTCTAAAACAGTACCAGACATGCCCAATAAATATTTGTGGAATGAATTCTTAAATGTTGGCAACTATTTAAACGAATATTGTGTGGGCTAAATAAAACAACATACAAGCCAAGCCAATGGGCTGCCTGTTGGTGACCTCAGATTATGAGAAGCAATGTAGCCCATATATCTCTCTTCTTTTAGTGCCTCTGGTCTACCCAGTCAGTATAAGCATCTGTTCTATCCCAAACTGTCAACAGCATATAGTAAACAAAACTTAGTGTACGGAGGGTGTTGATTCTCGATAAATCTTTGGCTTCTTTCCTACCTCTTGTTTCTTCCACTGCTCTCCCCAAACTGCTCTGTTCAGAGTAAAGCATTGCAAACCAACCTGCAGACAAAGGAGCAATGGAGAAATCCAGAAAGAATGCTACATACCACTGTGATACTTGCCTACCTACCTCTTCAACTAGTTGAGGCCAGAACAGAACATCAGGAGCCACAACACTCACATGACAAAAGGACATGACTGTTGCTTTAAGTCACGTTTTATAATAACTTTATAAAAACAAAGATGACATGGCATGGTGAGCTGCCGAGCAGACAGAATTGAAATTATGAGTTGAAATCCTGGCTCTGCCCCTTACGTTGGCCACTCTACTAAACCTCAATGAGTTGTAGATTCCTTGTCTGTTAAGTGGGAGTCATCACATTTGTTTGAGAATTAAATGGGATAATAAATGCCAAATGCTTGGCATATAGTGGGTGTTCCACTGATGATTGCTTCCTTTCCTTCCTCTAAGCCAAATGTTTGCTAAAACCGTCCTAGGGAATTTGGTTCTTCCCCTTCTCTTAAATTACTTTCAGCATTACCCTTAGTCTTTTTGAATATGTTATTTTCAAAATATGATTTTCTTCCAACCTACTGTCCATACCATGGACACGTCTCTCCAACATATTAAAAAAAAAAAAAAAATTCTGTATTTCCCTTTCACTTTAAAAAAAAAAAAAAAAAAAGAAAGAAAGAAAAAAAGATGTTGCTACTTGAGAATTAATCTTTTGGTCTTTACTTTCAAAGGCTTTCATGGTTTCTATAGATTTGCTACCTAAGACTTCAGCAGAAAAGCCAATAATATAGATTGATTAAAGTAAAACAAAAGCAGGAATGGCATTTAAAAGCATGTAAGTTCACATTTTTTGAGTTCCTTAAACACAGACTAATTTTTAAACATTCTCTGCCTCACCTCAGAATGTTTGGTTACTGGTTTTTGTCTAAATGCATCCAGTAGCGACAGACTTGCATGTTCCTGTGTGACCTGGAAATTCCCAAGTAATCACTTTTGAGTAGCAGATGTTTAGATAAGCTAACAAGTTCTTAGGGAAATAAATCCTTTTATGATCATTTCAGAAGGGATCTGTATGTTTGGTTCGATACTTCAGTGGAACGGCATTCTCAACAGGTGAAAATAAACACATGCAGAGCCAGGGTTTAAACCAAGAAAAGGGTATCTGGCACCTATTTTCTAGCGACTATATAAAGACAGGCCAGGGGGCTGACCCCAGGATGGGTGTGGGTCAGAAGGGCAGGAAGGGAATCTGCTAGTCCTCTTGTTCTCTTTTAAAGTCTTGTAAGAGCAAAATACATGCGATTTTTAAAAGGGGGCCTGGGAAAGGAAGCCTTATAAGAAACTTAATATTTAGAATACTTACAAAGATGACATTTTCATGAGTAGAACCAAGTGGGGAAATAATATCTCTTGTTATTAGTAACATCAGCAAATATTTATTACATATCCTTTAGGGTGACGCAAGTAGGAGACAGGCATATGGACACATTAGGGAGTGTTGGAGTGACCAGCCTATATTTAGGTAAATATGTTCATTACTCTTTTTTTTTTTTCCTACTTCACTTTTCTTTCAATTTCTGCAGTAAAAAGACTGAGCCACCAATACCTTGTTAAAAACAAAAAGAACATTACCTACCAGCTTTTTTCTTTAGACAAAACAAAGTACTTATGCTTTAGCATTCTACCCTGATAAAGTCCTAAATCTTCCCTATATATTTCTAATTCTCACCTAAGGATATGTTTACTGACCTGAGAGAGAGAGAGAGAGAGAGAGAAAGAGAGAAAGAGAGAGAGAGAGAGAGGGAGGGAGAGACATCAATGCATTGACATGAGAGAAAAACATCAAATCAGTTGTCTCCTGTGCGTGCCCTGACCAGGGATCAAATCCATAATGTTCTGGTGTGTGGGAAGACACGCCAACCAATCTAGCCACCCAGCCAGGGTAGAATCTTTCTTCTTGATAGGAGGCAAAGACAAAGGCAGCAACCTGAGTTCCAAGGCCTGCCTTCCTTTTTCCTCCTTTCTTTCCTTCCTTCCTTCCTCCCTTCCTTCCTTCTTTCCTTTTTTCTGTCCTTCCTTCTTCCTTCCCTCCCTCCCTCCTTCCCTTTGTTTTCTTGCTCTCTGATGGCATAGCTTTACTCTTGGTTGTATTTCTCCATCTGGACTTTTCTAGTACTCCACAAACTGCACAAACATCATGCAGTTTCTTTAAAGAGTGACAAATTAAATTGTTAATGTGCACATGCTCACACAATTTTGTCCACATCAGGATGAAGGTTTAACAAAACAAACAAACAAAAAACAACCCTAATTTTAATAGGTAAACAACTGCAACCAAGATCATAGACCCTACATTTTTCATGTAGTGAACATATAAACTCAGTAGTCTGGGGCCCATGGTCAAAAAGACATCGTAGTTCTACACTCTTCAGATCTTTCCAATTAGAACTTGAAAGCCCATTTTCCTCAGAGAAATGCCAGATGCATTCTTCTTTAATGAGCTTAGGACCAAAACTGCAATATGATCTCCTACTTCAGGTGGAACATGGATAACAACTTAGAAAGAAAGGAGAATGGGGTCTGGAAGAGGATGTAGATTGAAGGATTACCTTAATTAAATGTAAAAGTAGGATCAGAGAGGTAGAAAAACCTTAAAGAAACACTAGTTCTGTGGTCTGAGACAAAGCCCTGAAGGGCAGCTGTTCCCATGTTTAGGAAAAAAAAAAATCAAAGTAATTCTGGATGTTTATACAATATTTAAAGAAAATAAGGTGGACATGACAAACATCTCTTAGAATGTAGGCAACCCAGACAAAAGACTACTGAGAACTAATATCTGAAATGTTTACAGTTGAGTCTAATTCCATGAATTTTATCTCACTCAAGCTCATAAATTAGGTTATTTTCAAATAATCCCTGACTCTACTATATTTTTCCCATCTTGAAAATTCAGGCTATAGACAAGTAAGAATTTAATTTGAAGTTTACTATAAATGAAAGTACATGGAGCTTGTCACATCATATTTTTTATAGCGTTTCTAAGGGTAACCAGGACTTTAAAATACTGCTGTTTGGATTATATACATTATAATTTATTTAAACAACAAGATATTATGCAGCTGTAAAAATGAATGAGGAAACAATGTACTGAGATTTTTAAAAATCTCCAAGTTACAGTATTAAGTGAAAAAGTAAGATACAGAATAGTGTGCAGGGTATATTGATTTTGCATAATATAGTTGAGAATAATAGACATGTATGTATTTACTTGGATATAAAAAAATAAACATGGGAAGAAGACACAAGAAACTAATAAGTGGTTATTTAGGGCAGGGAGAGTAGGCAGAGTGTAACTGGGTTGATTGGGGCCAGGGGTGAGGAGACATTTTACTGTATACATTTTTTATACCGTTAGATCCTTGAACCATGTGACTATATTAGCTATACATGCATAATTTTAAAGTTCTTTATCCTACCAAAAATATAATACCATGCAGCAGCAGACCAAAAGAAAATTTTGAGCTGATGAATCCATAGGGGGAATCTGTATTACTGACCTGTATTTTATTTGCTGGCTCTGTTATGTTGTGTCTTCCTAATATCTCAAGGATAAGCTACCAAAATGCTTAGAGTTTGACCCCTAGGTAAAAGGAAAGATCAGGAAACTTCAGAAAGCACAACCATATGATAATCTTCTTAGAAGCATTTGGAACTGCTCAGTGATCCGTGAATGTCAGTCAAGGCAACATTCTGGTATGCCTCTCCCAGGTTTCATATAAATGTCTTTATCTAAGGTAAACTATGTGGGTCAGTAAGAAATATCTGTGATCTTTGTTTTATGTTTGTGTTTTAGAGGCATTATGTCACATATCTTCCTACTAGCTCAAGAAATATACAACATTTCTAATGTATTTTCATAAGCAGAGGTGCTGAGGCACTGAACAATCCATCCCTGACCATGCCAGTGTGTTCTGTGGTAAAGGATGGCACGTTTTTGTTGTGATTCCTAGCCATACAATTACAAAGATTCACAGACTTCCCCAAATAAGCGTCCCTCATTCTCCGAATGCAATGCCAGCTCCAATGTCATTTTAAGTTTATTTTTTGTGTACCTGGATTCCTTTCTTTTCTTCAGATGGCACATTGCCTCTATCTGATATCTGGAGAATGCTTAACATTGGAATTATTAAATGTACAAGCTGACAAAACAAACCACTAATTTGTTATTTTAATGAAAATATTTCTGTAGTTTGAGCAGATGGCTAAAAGTGTTGCCTTTGTTATACATTCTTTGTTTTGACAAAGAAAGAAAGCTCTGGATTATTTTTCCTATGAAACTTAATCTAAAACCAAACAATTTGGTGTGTGACTTCTGAGCGTGTTCCCTGTTTCATTTCTAGTGCCCATTTCCCTGGCAACCTCCACCCTCTCCCAGCTGTAGAGGTCAACACAATAGACTTGTCACAGGTTTTAAGTCGGGTAACCACTTTTAATTTGGAGAAATTATTACCCAGGGAGAAAATAGGCTGGTCCTGTACTTCAAAGAAAAAAAATAGAAATCAAGATGCACACAGCCTCCCGAATGGGTCTGACTCAGTGTTGCTGTGTACCTCCTAAGCAGCTGTTCAAATAAGTAGCTGCCTGAGGAAATGTATATTCAAATGCTCCTTGTCATTTGCCTCTCCCAGCTTCACACCTAAAAGCCAGATGCAAGCTCTTCCAGGGCTAACAAATAGATGCCTTCTGGTGGCTCATTATGGTAATTACTGGCCATATATTACTGCCATGTGAAAGAGCTGTGAGGCAGGCCAGCCCAGGGGTATTTACAAGTGGTTTATTTGTGTTCAGCCATTAAGAATCCCCAAGTTATCAGATCAGCCACAGCTCTTTGAGTTTTACAAGTAAGTTGTTCCTGAACAATCTGATCCTTCATCTGCTACCTTTGTGATATGTTTAAGCACCACTTAGAGAGCTAACATGCTTCTTAGGAAAGTTCCTTTACCTGTTTACATACTCGCTCAAGTCCACTGCATCCTGCGCACATTTTCTGCCTGGCTCCTTCTCAACATCCAATGTCCCCCCTTCTGTACCAATCCCCCCAAAGGCTGCAGAGCTTTCTTCATTCTTTGATCTTCAACTGAGCTGCACACCTCATCGATGGCCACAAGCACGTTTTTGGTGTAAATGAATGTTGATGCAACTGAGCTTTATGGGTTCGGACAAGTCAGGGTCGAATCCAGTTTAGAAGGGTCTGAAACCCATATAAATTGTGGGATGGCCCTCCTTAACAAAAGGATAGAACGTTCATTAATATAAAATTAGGTACAAAATGAATATTTGGAATGAGATAAATTACAAAATTTAGAAAGCTGACAAATTACAAAAATCACAAAATCCAACAAAACAAAGACAAAAACATAACTTTAGAGTCAAGTGCCTAAGTATAGCATAGAAAATATATTCAATAATATTGTAATAACTATGTATGGTGCCAAATGGGTACTGGAAATATCAGGGAAACACTTTGTAAAGTATGTGATTCTCTAACTACTATGCTGTACACTTGAAACTAATACAAAATAATATTGAATGTAAACTGTAATTAAATTTTTTTAATAAAAATAAATAAATAAAATCAGCTGCTTGGTAAGTCTAAGTTGTGCCTCACTCTTCAGTGCACCTCTGCTTAAGTTAGTATATCCATACATAGCATATGTAGCCTAAATAAGTGTAAATTTGAATTTAGAGAATGGAAGCTTCAAGCTAATCAGGGGTGGGGCCAGGGTATATTTATAGGTGGGGAAATCTCTCATATTCCCAGAATCTTCAGAGCATAGGACTGGAGAGTGGAGTAGGAAGGAGCTCTTGCATGGAAGGCAGGGAGATGAGAAAGAATGACTCATAAGGACCGTCCCCCTTCCAGCCTGGTGTCAGAACCCACAAACTACTTCTTATAGTAGGCATTAGGTTGCTGCAGTTGTATGAATCCTCTTCACACAAGAGATAGATCATTCAGCAGGTTCTTTCTGGCTGACATTATCTCACCCATTATAATAGCAAAGCTGGAAATAACCTAAATATTTAAGAGTCAGATGTTGGTTAAACACGTTACACATCCACACAACAGATGCATATAACATCTAAAAATGTCCCATAGCAGCATAGGTATAGATTTGAAAACTCATTGCAGCCTGTTTTTGCATGAAACAAACCAGATACAAACAATAGGAATGGTAAAATCACATGATGTGTAAGTACCAAGGTTCTGACAATAGTATGTCCTTGGGCAGGTATAATTTAAGATTTGAATTTTTGTTGAAAATACTTATATCACTAATTTTTTTCCTTTATTTTGATAGTAAGAAAATATTTTTAATGGGAAAAAAGAGAAAATATCTCTTTGACATTGGACTTCCTTAATCCTTCCCAATAAAATAATGGCCTGAAATTTAAACATATATATGCAGTTCAATATTCATCTTAAAACCCCATTTCTAAGAATCATTAACATATCTCTAAGAAGGATTACTCTCCAAGATTACTATAACAATGGGAGATAGGTCAGTTTCCCATACGGCATATTGGGGTCTGCAAATTGCTTACCTATGATTGGGAAATAGGCAATGTACCAAAAACCGAGCTCCAGGGTGCTGTTCTCTGGAAAAGGTTATATTTATTCCTTCACATTTATATGTATTATTAGGTAAGTATAGTGTCCTTTTAGAAATTTAGGGTATATGTAGACAGACTCCATTAATTTGAATTGCCATCAAGCAGTATTTGTTCTGAATGTAATGTGAACCAAGACTTTGATTATACAAAGCTCAGAACACATTTCTTTTAATAACCTTTCTCTATTATAATGGTTCTCAATTATGGGTGTACAAAAGAAACACCTGGGAAAAGTTGGTAAAATGCAGGCTCCAAGGCCCCATAATCAGATATTCTGATTGAGTAGATCTGGGATGGGACCCAGAAATGGGCACTTTAGATTAGGATCCAAGCTTGGAGAAATACTATTTTAAGAAGGTATCCTTTTTTTAATACTGGGAAAAATTATAGTAAAGAGTGAGAAAGAGCCTGATTTATAGCTCCAGGGACTGTGATGTGTGGAAAAGAGACAAGAAACATTGCCTCCACTCCTAAATGCTTTCTCCAGCCACCTGAGCTGACCCATGAGCCCACTGAGCTGCATAATGTGAACCCTTTGACCAAAATTAATCAATTCCTTAAAACTGGTCCTTTGGCAGTTAATGAAACCACACTGTGTGGAAAAAACCCAATCCTTTTTTCCTTAGAGTAGCTTGAAACCCTGTTAAGATAATGACTTGGGCCTCACTTAAAACCCCGCTGTATTCAGCCTTCTAAATCTACGCTCCTACAGATTGCTGCTTGAAGTCCGTGTGCTTTGTCTCTGCCATGCTAACGATTTTCTAGGTCTGCCCTAGACACATGACAGCCCGTGTCATATTGCTGCTGAAAAATGCATTCTCGATGCCCAGGAAGAGCCTGTATAAATATTCTCAATAAATAAATAACAGTTGTCATTTTCAGAATATGACAATCTTCAGCTGCCTGTGCCTAAAGTGAGCGACGTGTCATTTACCCTAATAGATCTGAGTGTATGTATGGTACATACCAGTGAGCCACCTAATTCTTATGCGCGCCAGCCTTGGTCTCAGTTGGGGGCAGGTGCGCTAACTGGGTATGGCTGAATCAAATCACAAGCTGAAAAATCTTGGTCAATTATAGATGCCTGAGGCTAAGGAGGGAGTTGTCTTTTCAGACCTCACAGACTCCCTCCTCTTCCCAGGCTTACTGAAGATGCCAGTCAACCTCCCATCTGTGGAATTTCTGGGACTCTTTCTCCCCCCTGTAATTTAATGTGACTCAGTTGTTCTCTGTCCCGATAATACAAGTGGTGAGAAAATCTTCTAATCCCACTGGCATCCCCTCTTGTCAGCACCTCTTTATTTCCCTCTTTAAAGGCTCAACATGTTTTGATTTACAATCCTCACCAAGAAAACTGCAGGTGCCCTCTCTAAAGAGCGAGGTTAACTCACCTGAGATGAATTCTTTTATTGCAAACAAAAGCAACACATGAACTGGAAATTCAATTAATACAGGTGCTTCCCTGAAATTTAGCAAATGCCTGTTGTCTTGAAAGGAAAAAAATGAAACAAAAAAACTTCACCATGATGCTGAGGTTTCTTTCACACTGTTTCAGTGAAGGAAGGATTTGAATTAGAATATATTTGAAGGGGAAAGGAATAGCCCTTTATGTTCAGGAGAAGCCCCAGGAAAGACCCCATATAAGGAGCTGTAAATAGTTTAAGGACTCAGGTCATTCAAAGTGAGTAAAATGTTGAATAAAACTGAGCCTAATGTCAGCATTTGGGGGCAAAACACACCCAATGAAACCATCAGTTTTGTATGGGATGTCTGTTTAGAACTTAATTCTTGCTAAATAACTTTTTGAAGAACTCCAGTTACGGCAAGCTACGTAGAACCTGTCATTTGATTCTCCTTGAAAATATATGATGCATATATTAATTCTAGGAAAGCATTTTGAATTCTATTAGATGGAGGCAGAAGTGCTAACTTGATCTTAAGTTTGCATGGGGTTCAGTACTCACTATTCTGGTGGCTGATAGTTTATTACTGTAAAACTTAAGAAGTTAGTTGAAAACTTTATTCATGAAATGTAGATAAATGGTTTCAGATGGTGTTAAAGATATATGCTGTCCATGTTAAGAAATAATCAAAAGGAAATCAAACAAACTAAATGCTGCAGTCCTACCAAATAGCTTAACTTGTGTAAAGAAAATTAAGATTAAAAGCTACAAAAAACAAAAAGGGGAAATAATAGACTTATCAAGAGCATCTGATAATTGCCAAGTATTGATATCAAATTGGCAAGTATTGCTATCTATTTTTTAAAAATCTTGATCACTGGGTAAACAAGTAATGTGTCTTCACTCTTTTAACTCCTGGTTTTGATATACATTTAATTTGGATAATTTCATCAAGTAAAGTGTTATTTTCAGCCTTGGCCAGGGAACTTTCTAATATTATTTATTTAGGGGCCATGTTCCTGTGTTTGCAGCCTGGACCCTCCCTCTGACAATCTCCTCCTTCCCCAGAGCACAACAAAATGGGTTTTCAACAAATGCTTTTGGTGTAGTCATGTTGCCTCAGTGGCAGAATCTACCTGCTCTTGAATGACAAGATGACAAGACTGCATGCTCAATTACACTTGCTCCCCTTTTTAAGTAAATGCCTTAGATCTTGCCAAATTACTGTTGGTTTTCTCAGGCATTCAAATTTAAATTAGAATGAGGGTGTTCAACTTTTATTAATTGCTACAGCCTAATTGTTTGAAGCAATTGCTTTTTGTTTTCTAGGATTTTATCTCTTTCATGACCCAATTAGAAGTAGCTAAAGATCCCTGCTATTTTGGACCCCTGTGTATGTTATCATTATGTTTCCTTCTGAGTATTCTATATATGAAACTAGTTTCCTACGTCTGGATTTTTGTGTAATGGCAAAGTGAGACTTTGTGGAATTTTTTTTGAGATGTAGAAATAAAAGCAATAAAGGAATTAGTTAGGGCCAGAGTTAGCAAGTATAAATACAACATGCCTAGTTGAATCTGAATTTCAGATAAATAATAAGTTATTTGTTACTATCAATATGTCCCATGCAATATTTGGATATATATTATGCTAAAAAATTCCTTGTTTATCAGGAACTCAAATTTAACCAGGTGCCTTGTATTTTACCCTAGCAACCCTAAAGTTCAGTAGAGCCAAAATTGACTTACATATGTGTGTTTCCTGTGAGTCACATTTTATTGGAAAGCAATGGAATGAATTATATTTCAATTTTGGTATTGGGGACATATGAGATCAATATAAATAATAGATAAAAATGAGATTATTGGCAAGAAATCTTATGATGAATAGGGGTTTTGTAACTTTTTTTGCATTTTAGTAAAATATAAACTTTGTGTTTATGAATATGAAACTCCATTGTTTTCTACCTGAATTAGCATTTGCTATTTTTTTGTACATAACCCTCTAAACCTCCATTACTCATGTGATCTGTAGTCACTCAAAACTGGTGAAGCCTTATTAGAATAGCAGGAACAGAAGAAGAGTAGTCTGATTAAACTTAACTCAGGTTTAAATTGGACTGTCATGTTCAAAATATTAGAAAACAAATACACCAGATAACTTTGAGATTCCAAGAAATATATACTAAAAATAGCATCTTTTCAAAATCATAATTACAGTAGCAGCACATTCTAATTTTTACTTTCATGGCTCATGATTATTAGCAAAACAGTTGCAAAATCCACTGAATATGAGCGTCATGATTCCCTCGTGATTTATTTAATCACAAATTCTGTAATATAAGCCAATTTAAAATGTTTGTTAATAAAGTTAAGAAATGTGCTACAACTTATTTTATTAATATTAGAATTTTGCATATTTAAAGCTTTCTAATATGTGTGCTAGGCCCTGGCTGGTTTGGCTCAGTGGATAGAGCATCGGCCTGCGAGCTAAGTGTCGCTGGTTCGATCTTCCAGTCAGGGCACATCAGAGAAGGAAAACTCTGACTCCAAAAAACCTCCGCTGCCTTGCGGCATACCTCTTCAGGGGAAAGGCTAAGGGAGTAAACCCCGACAGAAAATCTGGAGCCGGAGTCCCTAAGGCGGTTTGACGTTGTAGTCAACACCAGCAACTCCTGCGGCGCACCTGAAGCCAAGCTGTATCCCCTCCGTCTTTCCCTTGGACCCTTCAGCTGCGAAGAGAGGGGGGGTCTGCTGCATGGGCAACAGCAGACCCTCCATATCACCCTGCCCAGGCTCTGTAGCTTCAGCTTCATTGGAGAGGACACTCCAGCGCCATCGCAAGATGTCGATTCAACACGGGAGGAGACAGATACCGTGTCACTCCCGAGTCGGACTGCACAGCCATTCTCGGCGGTGCAGATAGACTCTTAAGAAGCTACACCATCGTCTCTCGAGACGGACGGCTGCCGACGACGACGAATATGTGTGCTAATAGCCTATATTCCTATCTTATAATTAACTTTTATGCTTCATATTATCTTAGCCTCAGGCTGTTATTAATAATCCCACTCTTTTTTTGTTCCTTACTCTTTTTTTAAATATATACTTTTGCACTTGACAGTTTTTAAAAAATTATTTATTTATTTATTTTTAGAAGGAGGGTAAGGGAACGAGAAGGAGAGGGAGAGAAACATCAATGTGTGGTTGCCTCTCATGTGCCTCCAACTGGGGACCTGGCCCACAACCCAGGCATGGTGTCCTGACTGGGAATCAAACCAGTGACCCTTTGGTTCACAGGCTGGCACTCAGTCCACTGAGCCACATCAGCCAGGGCTCTTTCTTACTCTTAAAATAAATATAGTTCAAAATGGAAAGGAGATAATTTGGTACTGTTATTACTACAATGGAGTGTGCTGTTATTATCAAGTAATACACCTTTCCCATTGAACCTAATACAATACATAATTGAATCTTACAATTTCCAGGGGGTCCTATTGTTTTAAAAATTATTTAAATCTCATTAAGAAACAAATGCATAATTATTAATACATATTGATTAATAATATTAATATTAATAAAACATATGACTATAGAATTAATTTTTTCAGACCATCTGGCAATGTTCTCTATTGTATGAGTAGATGAAGTAATAAAGTCTAATTTTCTGTGGCTACTGGTTATTTGGAAATTCGGATCTAAATAATATCTACACCTTGATGGTACTTGAAGATATTGTATTATCACATCCATGATGATCTCAGTGGTGACCACAATAGCAAAGTCATTAAAAGCAGAGCTATGAATTGAGAATCCTTGGGTTCAAATCCCAGGTCTTTTACTTGCCTCGGCAAGGTCCTGACTCCTTCAAGCCTCAGTTTCCTCCTCTGTTAAAGAGGAAGGAAATAATCCTAACAGGGATTTTTTCTTAGGTTGTTGGGGGGATCAGATGAGATGTCTCTTCCTCTGTGAGTCCTCTAAGCAGAATTTTTAACTGGCTACTCAAATGGTTTTTGGAGATTAGGGATTAAATGAATGCAGAATCTCTGACCAAAGTAACATGGTGCTTGAGCTTATTGTCAAATGTAAATAAGCATTATCTTACCTATAGTTAGTTGAGAGGATTCTGTGAGATTACCTGCATAAAGGGTTAGTAATTTGATGGTAGTGGCAGGTGTGCCTATTTAATTGGAGCAGAGATGAAATGACGGGCAATATAAATGAGATAAGTTGGGTTTCTTAGCTCCTTACATTACTTTTTCCACAAGCTTTCAGTATCTGCTGTGCTGAGATACATATGGGTGCTGAGATTTGTATATGGGTTCAGGTGGGAAGAATTCTTAACCACTGGCAGTAACGATATGAAGGAATGATGGGACCATCTCGAGGAAGTGGTGAACCCCCAGAATGGAGATCAGAAGGCAAAGCCTGCACTGCAATTTTCCCAAGGTTGGAAAAAATAAATGCTCATCTTCATTTTTAAAACTGAGAGGTGAGGAAATAGATTTTTAAAAACCTTTTATTGAGAACT
Source organism: Furipterus horrens (assembly GCF_987537825.1). NCBI lineage: Eukaryota > Metazoa > Chordata > Mammalia > Chiroptera > Furipteridae > Furipterus > Furipterus horrens. The sequence goes on from NW_028327179.1 coordinate 29,452,532, forward strand.
AATTACAGGTACACAGGGAGTTGTTTTCATAACTGGAGGTAGGCCTGAACAAAAAGTAGTTACTTGAGGGTTTTGATATGACAATTCAGGATTTTTATAGGGTTCTGAACATTTCTTCTATGGTTGCAATGTGCTTCCCCTTTCCTCTTTGTAAATCTGGCCATCATATGTAAATACTTTGGGAAGTAACTTTACATTCTAATTTGTTCTTCTCCTCTGTCATCATTTATGATTACATTGGCGGAAAAGTATGTGTTTTACAAAAAGCAAAATGTGCTGAAGAAAGGCCAAATGGTGAAACAGATCCCATTTTAAAAAGCCATAAACAAGCTTACAGCAGTAAGTGGTGACATGAATAAATTGCTTTTGCAAGAAAATTCAGATTTAATATCATTACTAAGCCACAGCTGAAAGGCATAACAATATTTCAACTGGTAGTAATGGCTGGCACCACTGGGTTAGAAATGATCTCATGATGGCATCATAATGACTTTCTTACTTAAAAAAACATATAAATTTTGGAATTTCATCATGGTAGTTAAGGAAGTAAAAATTCAATGATGATATAATGGGTTTTATACTATATTCTTTGCCATGTTCTCCTTTGGTCTCTAATAAAAATATGTCAAGATTTAAAAGATCGATTCTCATAGTTTTGGTATGGCTATGGTTCCTAGTTTGTTACAAGGCATACCTATGACATTTGCAGTCCAACCAATTGATCTCCAGACCAATGAAGACTAATATAATCAATCATTTTATCCATACAATGAGTTCTTTACAATAAGTGGAGAAACAAAGTCTTTTTTTAAAAGTATATTTTATTGATTATGCTGTTACAGTTGTCCCAATTTCTTTTCTCTTTGCTCCCCTCTGCCCAGTACCCCCCTTTCCTCCAGCAATCCCACCCCACTTAGTTCATGTCCATGGGTTGTGCATATAAGTTCTTTGGCTTCACCCTTCCCTATATTATTCTTAACTTCTCCCTGTTTATTCTGTACCTACCAATTATGCTTCTAATTCCTGCATTATTTCCCCATTTCCCCCTCTTCCCCCTCCCAGTTGATAACCCTCCAAATGAGCCCCATACCTATGATTCTGTTCCTATTCTGGTTGTTTGCTTAGGTTTTTGTTTGTTTGTTTAGGTTCTGTTATTGATAGTTGTGAGTTTGTTGTCATTTTAATGTTCATAACTTTGATCTTTTTCTTAAGTAAGTTCCTTTAACATTCCATATAATAAGGGCTTGGTGATGATGAACTCCGTTAGCTTTTCCTTGTCTGGGAAGAACTTTACCTATGCTTCGATTCTAAATGATAGCCTTGCTGGATAGAATAATTTAGGTTGTCGTCGTCGTCGGCAGCCGTCCGTCTCGAGAGACGATGGAGTAGCTTCCTGAGAGTCTATCTGCACCGCCGAGAATGGCTGTGCAGTCCGATTCGGGAGTGACAATCCCTGCCGCACTTGGTACAGGTGAAGGCAGATGGCTGTTGTTGCTGCTGCTGACGCTGCTTCCGCCTCGATCTTTTCTGGACCGCCTCCTCGTTGCGCGCAGCCTCCGCGCGTGACGTACCTTGCCTGACCGCGAGCCTCCAGGCTAGGCAGTCGTCTGCTTGAACTTCCCATGTGTTGAGATTGATGGAGCATTGTGTCATGTCCTTTTTGCAGATGTCTTTGAACCGCAGTTTTGGGCACCCTGTCATCCTCTTGCCTTCTGCTAGCTCGCCGTAGAGGAGGTCTTTGGGGATACGGCCTGCATCCATTCTTTTGACATGGCCGAGCCACCTGAGGCGTCTCTCGCTAAGAACTGCATGTAAACTGCTCATATTGGCTCACTTCAGCACCTCGGTGTTGGGGACCTTATCCTGCCAGGTGACATGCAGGACGCGTCGCAGGCACCTCATGTGGAAGCTGTTGAGTTTCCTTTCGTGCCTTGCGTAGGTGGTCCAAGTCTCGCTGCCATAGAGGAGAGTGCTGAGTACGCAGGCTTGGTAGATGCGCAGTCTGGTTTTCTCAGTGAGGCTGGAATTGTTCCACGCTCGCCAGTTCAGTCTGGCCATAACTGTGGCTGCCCTGGCGATTCTCCGGTTGACCTCCAAGTCGACTGACAGAGAGCTCGAGATGGTGGACCCGAGGTAAGTGAAGTCGTTGACAACCTCCAGGGTGTATCCGTCGATGGTGATGCATGGGGGAGTCCCCGTGCCTTGAGCCATAACATTCGTCTTCGTCAGGCTGATGGCTAGTCCGAACTCCTTGCATGCGTGGGAAAGGCAAGTGACTAGCTGCTGGAGTCCCTCTTCGGAGTGTGATGTCAAAGCTGCGTCGTCGGCGAAGAGCATCTCACGGATGAGCACCTCTTTGACTTTGGTCTTGGCTCGTAGACGGGCCAGGTTGTAGAGCTTGCCATCGGATCTGGTGTGAATGAAGACACCCTCGCTGCAGTCCTTAAAGGCGTATTGGAGGAGCATGGAGAAGAAGATTCCGAACAGCGTAGGCGCGAGGACGCAGCCCTGCTTTACTCCGCTGCTGACTGGGAAGGCCTCAGAGGTTGCGCCGTTGTAGGACACCGTGCTGTGCATGTTGTCGTGAAAGGACATGACCACAGCAAGCAGATGTGGTGGACAGCCAATCTTCCGTAGCAAGCTGAAGAGTCCGCTTCGACTGACCAGATCAAACGCCTTCGTGAGGTCAATAAAGGCGAGGTAGAGTGGTTTATGCTGCTCGTGACACTTCTCCTGCAGCTGGCGTAGGGAGAAGATCATGTCCACTGTTGATCGGCCAGCTCTGAAGCCACACTGGGACTCTGGGTAGACGCGGGAAGCAAGGGTCTGCAGGCGGGCAAGAGCGACCCGGGCGAATACTTTGCCGACGACGCTGAGGAGAGAGATGCCCTGGTAGTTGTTGCAGTCGCTGCGGTCTCCTTGTAGGTCCTTGCTTTTCATCACATTGAATACTTCTTGCCAGTCCCTTCTTGCCTGCAAAGTTTCTTTTGAGAAATCAGCTGACCTGTTCTCTCTTGTGGGCCATACTTCTCTGTCTCCTCAACTTGATAGGCTTCTGTGTTTGTCTCTGTTGCACCTGTTACATTGCAAGGGGATAAGCCATTTTTGTCAGTATGGGGCAACTCATTTCACCTCATTGTGGCACTGTCTGGATGAGTATTTCTTCTTTATATCTTTGTTTGTTGGACTTCTATGCAGCTTGGTTTTCTGGAACTTCTGGTTGTCTCTGATTTTGAGACAACCGTCTTAGTTGTGGAGGGAGATGCAGGGTGTATACCTATGCCTCGATCTTGGCTGTAAGTGAGAAACAAAGTCCTGTTGAAATAGAGAGGCTGAGTGGGCACTTGTACTCACTGACCACATTAGCAAAGTCTGGCTCTGGCAACGCACCGTGTTGCATGAATTAGCAACATTTACCTGAGTGTGTCTGACAAAATAGGATAGTCTCCTAAGATGCTCTGTGAACTCTATTTTTAAAATCATAACCAAGACATGAATGTTTTTAATACAGATTTACTAACATGGTTACCAACCTCTCCCTTTAGTATTCCTTCTTTTATCTCAGCTCTTCCTTTGGGGTCATATTTCTTTATCTCAAAGTTCTAAGACATTTCTTTAGAAGAAAGATCTTTTATTTTATGAAAAATGTGTTAATTTCACTTTGAAGATGTTTCACTGGCTCTGTGATTTCCTCTTAGTATTTTGAAGATATTGTCCCATATTCTGGTGGCCTCAATCAAATTGTCATTGCTTTTAAGTTATCTGTGTGTTTTACTCTCTAACTCCTTTTAAGAACTTAAAAGGCAATCTGCTGTTTCATTGTGTATTAGGTGTCTTTTTCTTTTTTCTTTGTCTTATTTAAATTTCATTGGGATTGTGAATCTGAGGATGTGTGTATTTATCATTTTGAAAAATTCTCAGCCAGTGTCATTTTGAATATTGCCTTTTCCTAATTCTGTTAAAGCCCTCAGAAATCTGTTTAGACTTCTGTTAGACCTCCTTACTCTACCTTCCATACTCACTGGTTTTCTTTTCACTATTTTCAGTCAACTGTTGGAATTTGACTACTATTTAGTACACTGAGTTTCTAATTTGATTTCTAAAAGCTCTTTGGTACGTTTTTTATTTTGCCTGGCCATTTTACATAGTCTTTTGATTCTTAGTTATATTCGAGTCTTGTATTTCTTTAAGCATATCAAGCATACTTATTTTATATCCTGTATGTAATAATTTCTGATCCTGTGGTCTCAATGGGTCTAGTACAGTGGGTTTTTCTTTTCATTCTGTTGACTTGCTCATGGAGGTTTATTTTCTCACTTAATATGATATTTTTCATTCAGAACTCATGTTCTTTGGAATTTTGGTTGTGGGAATTTTTTGAGGCTCAAGTTTAAAGTGTTTCCCTTTGGATAGTATTTATTTTTGCTTCTGACAGTCATCTAGAGGCATTACCTAGCCAGGACCAGTTTAAATTAAATTCTTAGCTCTTGGATTTTCAGGTCACTGAGTTCTTTGAAATGTCCTGAAACCCATATAAAGACTTGCTGTGGTTTTGAATTCTCAAGGAAAAGTTTTCCCAGACACCTCTAAGTAGAACCAAGTCTAGGACAGCTAAACACCACTTTCTTATTCTCTCTGCTGGTTGTTTTGTTTTGTTGTGTCAATTAAGTAATTATTAATGAATGAATTATAATTAATAATAAAATATAATAATAACATTATTACCCTTTCACCAAAAGAGTCCTTTGCAAGGTTTGAATTCATGCAGGAGACCCTCATCCCAAACTTGTTTCATAATCTTCGATCCCTTAAACAGAAGAGTCCCATTAAGGCCCAAGCTCTAGGCCACTAGCAAATATCAGATGCTCCCAGAGCATCTGCCAATGGCAGGACTATGTTTACTGTCTGGGACTATATTTTTCTCATGGTTAGAGGCTCAATTTCTTGCCAGTTCATTTATTCATTTAAAGAGCAAATATTGTATTCAGCATTTCTAATTGTTCTGTACTAAGAACATTTTTACGATAGCTTGTTTGCCATATTACCTATAATAATATTTAAATGATCAAGTAAACCAAAATAACTAAAAACATAAAATAAATAACAAGATTAATACAGTAGGTCTAATTGATATCTATTAAACTCCATATAAGGAATATACCTTCTTTTCAAATACACATAATTTTTTAAAGAATGACCATTTAATAAGCCATAGAGATCTGAAAACATTTTAAATTTGTAAGAGTTTTGTTTTTCTCCACAATAAAATAAAACTAGTAATCAATATCTTTATTATAAAAATAAAAAACCTTAGAGCCCCTCCAGAACTTTTTAATCTCTTTTAAAACACTCTCAGATGAGAGAAAAAAACAAAAATACTGAAAATATCTCATATTGAAACCCGTAGAACAAAATAAAAAGGTGATCAGAGGAAAACCCAAACTTCAAAGAAAAATTGTGACATAAGAAGTAATAAATAACTAAATTAAGCATTCAAAATAATAAATTGTGGTAATCAAAATAAATAAATCTAAATAAATCAGAAATAAAGGACTAGTGAAGAAAACACAACATTTCTGAATAGTAACAACAAAAAAATGTAAAGCTAATGAATTTAAGAAAATGTCATTTTAAACTTAATCAGCAAGATAAATCATGGACATATTTTTTAAATGGTGAGAGATGAAAAAACACAAATATCTAAAATGAGAAATTTGGACTTCTGGTCAAGATGGAGGCATAGGTGGACATACTTTGTCTACTCACACAACCATAGAAAGAATTAAAGCTAGATCTCAAAACAAATAGTACCCAAAACTGTCAGAAAATCAAGCTGTATGAAAGTCCAACAACCAAGGTTTTAAAGAAGCCACATTCATCCAGATAGGTAAGAGGGTTAGAGTTGCAGAGATGAGCGAAGAGGCTTGGAGAAGCAATGTGGAGCAGAGAGGCTGTAGTAGAATGGACGACCCCACATTCACATATGGTGGATAAAAATCGGGAGCGATACTTTGGGAGCAAGCAATTGCAGACCCAGGCCAGACTGCATAGCCCAGGGTTCCAGTACTGGGAAGATAAATCCCCATAATTTCTGGCTGTAAAAAGCTAGTGCGGGTTGGGATGGTGGAAGAAATTGCCATATTTTCAGGATACTTGGCTTAAAGGGCCCATATGGACTTAGAAATCTATGCAAACCCACCCACCCTGGGATTCACTACCAGGGCAACAGCTGGAAGGGTGCCAGTCACACACAGTAGTGGGTGAAGTGATTGGCAAACCTCCAGAAGCCAGGCAATGGATTTATCCCTTCTCTGAGACCTCACCCCACACAGAGCCACAAAGTAGTGAATCAGGTTGCCCCACCTGGCAATTACCTAAGGTTCCACCTCACATAATTTGCAGGTGCCTTTTCTACAACAGACAGGGAGTCAAAGCAGTGCTACCTAATACACAGAAACAAACACAGGGAGGCTGCCAAATTGAAGAGACAAAGAAATGTGACCCAAATGAAAGAACAAAACAAAACTGCAGAAATAGAACTAAACAAAATAGAGATAACCAACCTATCAGATGCGAAGTTCAAAACACTGGTGATCAGGATGCTCAAAGAACTCATTGAGTACAGTAACAACATAAGTGAAATAAGAAAGAATCTACAGGGAACCATCAATGGAAAGGAGGAAGCTGGGATTCACATCAATGATTTGGAACATAAGGAAGAAGTAAGCATTCAACCAGAACAGCAAGAAGAAAAAAAAATTTTTTTAAATGAGGATAGTATAAGAACCTTCTGGGACATCTCCAAATATACCAACATCTAAATCATAGGGGTGCCAGAAGGAGAAGAGGACGAGAAAGAAATTGAAAACTTATTTGAAAAAATAATGAAAGAAAACTTTCCTAATTTGGCAAAGGAAATAGACATACAAGTCCAGGAAGCACAGAGAGTGCCAAACAAGTTGGACCCAAAGAGAACCACATCAAAGTACATCATAATTAAAATGTCAAAGGCTAAAGATAAAGAGAGAATCTTAAAAGCAGCAAGAGAAAAGAGTTACCTACAAAGGAGTTCCCATAAGACCATCAGCTGATTTCTCAAAAGAAACTTTGCAGGCAAGAGGGGACTGGCAAGAAGTATTCAAAGTGATGAAAAGCAAGGACATACAGCCAAGATTACTCTATCCAGCAAAGCTATCATTTAGGATGGGAGGGCAGATAAAGTGTTTCCCAGACAAGGTAAAGCTAAAGGAGTTAATCAGCACCAAGTCATTATCACAAGATCAAAACTACAAACATTAAAATGGCAACAAGTTCACAACTATGAACTAGTGAATCTAAAACAAACAAACAAACAAAAGAACTAAGCAAACAACCAGAACAGGAATAGAATAGTGAATATGGAAATCATCTGGATTGTTATCAGTTGAGAGCAGGAAGAGGGAGAATGGGGGAAATGTTGCAGGATTAGGAAGCATACTTGGGAGGGACAAAATAAAGAGAGGGAAGTTAAGAATAGTATAGGAAACAGAGAAGCCAAGGACTTATATGTATTACCCATGGACATGAACTAAGGTGGGGGGGATTACTGGAGGGTAGGAGGGTACTGGGCAGACTGGGACAAAGGGGGAAAAATTGGGACAATTGTAATAGCATAATCAATAAAATATATTAAAAAATAAAATAAAATGTGAAATTAATGTGAGAACCCAAGCACAGCAATTGAAGGACTTAAGAATAAGATGTGTCCTTGTTCAACTTTATGCATATGGATTTTTAAAATCTAAATAAAATGGATAATATTTTTAGGAAATTTCAATCACCAAAAATAATTTCAGAAGGTATAGAAAATCTAAATAGACCATTTCATAAAAATTGTAAAAGTTGTAGGCATTGGGCCCAGACTATGCTATATATGAAGCTGTAGTGTACAGATATGATGTTAAATATGGCCAGGGACGCTGAGGTAATTCCAATAAGCAGGATGAATAGCCAGTACGAATGGAGGACTGTGGCTCACTCAGACCAACAGCAGAGAGTGGGAAGCCTCATCCTCCTTTTATTGGATTTTACAGATATGCTAATTAACAGGGAGGGTCCAGGAAAGAGCTCACAGGCAGATCCTGGGAATGTTTACAAAATACTTGAAACTTACAACAGAGGAAGCTTAAAGGATTAACTAAAGAGACCGCTTCCTGACCAACAAGTCTATATAGCATTTCTAGACAGAAAGACAGGAAAACAGAAATCTAATCACTTACTCTTTTAAGGCTAAGGAACAGATGCACTGTTCAGAAAGCAATTAAGGTTAAACACCATTTGTACTTAATTTTGTCTGATTTCCTTATCAACGTCAGGGAAGATGGAGTACTCAGCAAGATTCTGTTTAAGTCACAGGATGTCTTTAAGATCCTGAGTCCTAAGCAGTCAGAGACTGTCAGCAGCAGCAAGTCTAGCTCGCTGCTCAGATCATTAAACACCTGGACCGAGAGGCATGTAAACATACCTCAAATCAGAAGTCTTGATTTCCAGCATCATCTCCCCCTTTTTGTTTTATGGAAGTATTATTGGCCATAATTGAAAAGATGGCATTTTTAACCTGTTGCTTTCGTTTATACTTACATACTACTATAATAATGACTAAGAAGATCACAAGAAACAGAAAAAGCAAACCTACATGAGATGCAACAAATCCTTTAACATAAGGAATAGGGTTCATATTGTCAATACTTTTAGTGATCTCATCAAAGATTTCTTGACCTGACAGTTGTTCTGTTTTTCAAAAGTACTATGAATTTTTGTCTGCAATGAGATAATATGCTCTGTTAGATTATCATGGTTTAGCAAATGCTTTCTAACCTTATCCCAAGGAAATTCAGTTGCATTGTAAGGCACAGGAGTAATACAATAGGTCGATTGATTCCAATCACACTTCAGCTTAGTCTGTCTTTCCAAACTTTGTACTTGATCTCCTACAATAATGGTTGCCTGATTTAAATCTGCTAATTCAGATTGCATTTCAGAGTCAATCTGACACTGAGCAGTCCATAATTGTTCAGAGTTCTTATGCCAGTCCCGAACAAAGTCTGCTGTCTGCACAGAGTGATGAAGTGCTACACCAGCAGTCGCTGCAGTATCTGTGACAGCAATAAGTCCCATTATTATGGCAATTAGAAGTCCGACAAAACGTCTGCTTCTTTTCAGGAGTCGTTCTGCAAGTTTCCTGATGAATCCTAGTGCGGGGCTATCCTGCCAAAGGCGATTCATCTGGACAGGAATCCACACACCATTCCTGGCTTTCAAGAGATATAAACTTTCCTTTGAAGACAAACTTATGGAACAGTTAAGACAAGTATGTAATGAACAATTATAACAATAAACTTCTCCTATATCTGGATCCCAAACAGCTTTTCCTTTCATAATTAGATAAGGGATACGAACACATGCTTGAACATCCCGTTCTTGCTGAAGAGTTAAAGTGAGATTATACAATGTAGGACGTGATTGTTCAGAAAGAGTTCCAGACCAAACTCTTAACATCTCTCATAGCCGCACTAAGTTTCCAGAGATGTGGCTGAGGGTTAAATCCTTCAAGCCTAGGTTCAGGATATGCAAATCCAGGATTTCCCCATTCAATAGGTTCTTTAGGTGTTATGATGTATTTATTAGGTGAAACCTTCCATGATAGTTTTATTTTGGTTTTTGCCATGCGAGCGGAGCTCTGAGGGCTCCAATCAATGACGCTCCCATAGGGAGTATTAACATAAACTCGCATTTTTTCTCCCCTGCATCAAGTCCAATGGACCCAATCAGTTACTGAGAGAAAAGTTGGCATAGAACACTTAGGAAGATTAAGGGGACTCTCTAGAAGATCAGAAGCATATGGACTTGAAAATGTGGAGGCGGCTAACATAACAATTTTTTGGCCGTTATGATTACTTTTGGATGCTTGCATCACAGGCCAATTCTGGAATCTCGTTTTCAAGCAATGATCACCATATCCAATACAAATAGGGATCCCACTAACTCCAATAATATATTTAGATAATATAGTTCCTTCCTCATTAGGGAACATAGGGCCTCTTACATCATGAGGTCCAGGAAACCATCCGGTTTCCTTATTATAAATAGGGACAGGTGAATCCTTCCATGATACTCCTTTCATTAATGGAGGATTGGCAACATAAGCCCAATAAGTGTAATTTTCAGCATTAATGCCTTTAATATTGGTGGATATGATTGCGATCATGGCTAAAAATAGTGAAGTAGCTGAAACTTTCATTTTCTGGGCTTTGACTAATTTCTTTCCTTGATTAACTAACTGTTTCATTTGTCCCCAAGTTACCGGTTTAGAATTTCGCCGTTTTTTCCGTGGTGTCCTGTTCTTCTGCGTTTTTAGACTCATCCTCTGGACTTTTTCTGGCAGGGTGTTCAATTCCTTCTCCTCATTCGTTATGTTTCACCTTTGTTTGGGCATGACGTAACTTGAGGCGTTTGTCTGGAATCCAAAAATTCTGTGATCCTGTAGAAATATAAGCATAACCTCGACCCCATCAAATTACGCTTGCTGGGAGCCAAGTGGAGGTTAAAACATCATAGTAATAAACAAGTTGATTTATTGGTGAAACCGTTTTCATTGTCCAATGCCTTTGCGCTGGGACAAGAGAATCATCGCCAATTTGTAAAAAATTTAGAGTGAATATTGCATTCATTAACCTTTTCTTTGGGGAATCCATACCATATGCCACTTTTTGTTTTAAGAGCAATTCTTTTAAAGTTCTATTTTGACGTTCAATGAGGGCTTGTCCTGTACTGTTATATGGAATGCCAGTAATATGCTTAATATGGTGCTGAGTAAAAAACTCTTGGCAATTTTTAGAAAGATATGCTGAAGCATTATCTGTTTTAATAACTTCTGGCTTTCCTAGGACAGCAAAGGCCTCCAGGAGGTGTGTGATAACAAATCCTGCGCGTTCAGAGGACATTGCTGTACCCATGAAAATTTAGAACAGGTGTCAATGGAGTGATGAACATGTCTAAGTTTTCCAAGGTCAGATATAACAGTAACGTCCATTTGCCAAATTTGATTAGGTAATAGACCTTTAGGGTTAACACCCTTGGGCAAAGATGGCTGGTTGACAAGCTGGCATGTAGGACAATTTTGGACAATTTGACGCGCTTGTCGCCAAGTAATTTTGTGCCGATACCTCAATGATCGTGCATTGTCATGATGAAGCTGATGTTCATTTTCTGCTTGTTGGACAGTGCCAATTAAAGTATCAATGTGACTATTTCCTTTGGCTAGTGGTCCTGGCAATCCTGTATGTGACCAAATATGTGTTATAAAGACAGCATGACAATGAATTCGCAAAAGAGATTGTAGCTGTAAAAAGAGTAGGTTAAGCTCAGATTCATTAGATGGTATGGTTACTGTTTCTAGGGCTTGAACTGTATAAGCTGCATACTGGGAATCTGTAATAATGTTTAATGGGATAGAAGACACATCAGTTAACAGCATGACAATAGCAAACAATTCTGCTTTTTGTACAGAGGTATATGGGCTTTGAATAGTTTTGTTAGTTTTTAGATTACTATAACCAGCAATTTCCAATTCGTTGGCATCAGTAAAATATATCTCTGCTTCAGTAATAGGTTGTGAAACAACACACTTACGAAGTATCCATTGCATGCGTTTTAAAAATTGAAATTTTTTGGATGAGGGGTAAGAATTATGAATTTTACCTAAAAAATCTGACAAAGCATTTTGCCATTCTTCACATAACATCCAATGATTAGTTATCTCCTTATTAGTAAAAGGGACAATAATTTCACTAGGATCTTGACCGCAAAGTTGTCTAAAGCATAGCCTACCATGAATTATGATTTGAGTAATTTTACTTAAATAAGTCTCTAACCTCTTAATGGATTTATGTGGTAAAAATAGCCATTCAATGATATTCCCAGCCTGGCACAATACTCCGGTAGGAGAATGCTCACTATGAATGACAAGGAGCTTTAAGTCAGTTATTAGCTGAATACGATCCAACTGACTATTTTGGAAATATAGCTCAATTAGTTCAAGCTCCTTTTCAGCTTCTTTAGTCAAAATTTGAGGGCTATTTAAATCAGAATCACCTTCTAGAGTGTGAAAGAGATTCTCAAGAGCGTAGGTAGGAATTCCTAAAGAAGGTCGAAGCCGATTAATGTCCTCTAATAGTTTTTGAAAATCATTTAGAGTTTTGAGAGAATCCTTGCGAATTTTAACCTTTTGGGGTATTATATGACTTTTGGTTACTTGATACCCCAAATAATTCCAAGGATCTTCCTTTCGTATTTTTTCTGAAGCAATTTGGAGGCCATATTTAACACATAAAACAGTAGCTAATTTAAACATTTGGGACAGCCGATCCTTAAGAGGGATGAGCTAATAAAATGTCAACCATGTAGTGGATGCACATACCCTCAGGGAATTGGCCTCAAAGCTCCTCTAAAGGCTGATTCACAAAGTATTGGCACACTGTAGGGCTGTTCAACATTCCTTGAGGAAATACCTTCCACTGATATCTTTGATTAGGCTTTTGATTATTGAGAGAAGGCACAGTAAAAGCAAACTTTTCATAATCCTCCGGCCATAAAGGAATAGTGAAAAAGCAATCTTTTAAATCAATAATAATAATACGCCAATTTTGGGGAATCAACGTTGGATTAGGTGGTCCTGGTTGTAGTGGTCCCATAGGCTGAATTACTGAGTTAATTTTTCTCAAGTCAGTTAACATTCTCCATTTACCAGATTTCTTTTTAAGAACAAAGACAGGAGAATTCCATGGACTGGTGCTTATTTCAATGTGTCCTTTTTCTAACTGTTCTTGTATTAATTGATGAAGCGCTTCCAATTTGATGCTTGTTAGAGGCCACTGTTCTACCTACACCAGTTTATTTGTTAACCATTTCAGAGGAAGGGCGAAGCACTCAACAGTGGCCTTTAAAATAAATTTGCATCAGAGGAAGGATGTCCCAGGCCTCTATGATTCTGTCCTGTTCTGGTATTATTTTCTGGCAGCTTAAGTTGTAAAAGAGTTGGATTATAACCCGTATTAAACATAACATTCTTTGATACGGGGGAAATTGTGGGTATTGATAACGTAGCACCCCATTGTTGTAATAAATATCTTCCCCATAAGGTAACAGATATTGGGGCCATATAAGGCTGTAAAGCTGCAGTTTGTCCTTCAGGCCCATAGCAAGAATAAGGCTTAGTGCTTTGATGTATCTTGTCAAGGGTGCCCAAGCCTACAAAGGTAACCTTAATAATATTAGTGTCCCAATGTTTAGGCCATTGTTCCAAAGATATAATAGATACATCAGCTCCAGTATCTGCTAATCCGGTAATAGAGGTTCCATCCTCAAATTGTACAGTTAATTGAGGCCTCTGATCATTAATCAGAGTGTGCCAAAAAACTTGTTTGTCAGTACTTCCAAATCCCCCAGAGCGCTTAGCAGGCACAGATTTTCCGGGGATGTATGGAAGAATTAATAATTGGGCAATACGCTGCCCTTGCTCAAAAGAGAAAGGCTTTTCTGCTGTCATCATAACCTCAATTTCTCCTGTAAAATCTGCATCAATTACTCCTAAATGTACTATAATTCCTTTACTAGTCAGGCTGCTTCTTCCTATTAGTAAACAAACACTGCCAGCCGGCAGGGGGCCATAAACACCTGTAGGAATTCTCTGGATTCCTTTGTCAGGAGACAAAGAAAATGCAGCAGGAGCTGGTATATCTAAGGCCGCACTTGTCGCGGTGGCGTGGTATAATTCTGATATTAATAATTTAGATTTAGGTTTTGATTGATTAGCTGATGGGTTTGCCCCGAGCTGACAGGAAACTGAGTAATCAGACTCGTACTGTTTAATGGGCCCCGAGCTGGGCCCTGCAAATTCATATTGTTTAATGGACCCCGAGCGGGGCCCTACTGACTCGTATTGTTTGATGGGCCCCGAGCTGGGCCCTGCTGCCAGTTTCCTGACCCCTGCTGCCAGTTTCCTGACCCTTCCAAAGGGAGGGGTGGCAAAGGATTGCCCTGTTTATCTTTTTTGGAATGGCATTCATTGGTCCAGTGCCTTCCTTTGTAACACCTTCGGCACAGTCCCAGAGGCTCCTAAGAATCTATACGATTAACAAGTTTTTCAAACTTATTATCTAGATTAACCGCAAACTTCTCAAACAATTTAGACATGTTGTTAAAGGCAGCTAATAGCTGGGCATTCTCATCAGAAGATGTTGAAAGTGGCGACAGATGAGGATACCAGGGTGGAGCCTCATTTTCTAATTCAAAATCTGAAAGCGGGACTGGAGCCGCCGCCAGCGGGGTGCTGGGCACAGCGGCTGCAGTCAACATGGGAGCAGGGCTATTGTTCCCGGTATCCTCTGCCAGAACGGAGGGGGCCGCAATGGCACCCTGAATATCTCCCAGAGCTTCATTGCAAATTATCTCCGGCTGGTCATAAGTTTGAGGCGAGGGCTGACTACGAGGAGCTTTTACTGAATCTGCCTCGGAGTCTGATTGAAATGGCTGTAAGGCCACAGCCACCTGGTTAAAGGCCACCCATGTTTCGCCTGCTATGGGATGACCAGTCTGGTGGGCTCTTCTAAGAGCTTTACCAACTCTTCTCCACACCTTTAAATTTAACTGATTTTTTCTCTCTGGAGTAAACCAATAACAGTGTTTCTTGACCTGCAAGAGTAAATCTGTTGAAGTACTCTCTTTTACTTGTACACCTGAACTTTTCAGTAAAGACTTTAAAAGCCTAACATATTCCTCCTTAACTGAGAGATTGTTCCCCATGACTCCGATGCGTTTTCTGAAAAGTTCTGCTTACAGCCACGCGGTCAATTCCCTTTTCGGTCCTGCCTATTCCCGGTTCTTACCTTCAGGTCCCTGTTTGGGCGCCAGATGTAGTGTACAGATATGATGTTAAATATGGATGCTGAGGTAATTCCAATAAGCAGGACGAATAGCCAGTACGCATGGAGGACTGTGGCTCACTCAGACCAACAGCAGAGAGCAGGAAGCCTCATCCTCCTTTTATGGGATTTTACAGATATGCTAATTAACAGGGAGGGTCCAGGAAAGAGCTCACAGGCAGATCCTGGGAATGTTTACAAAATACTTGAAACTTACAACAGAGGAAGCTTAAAGGATTAACTAAAGAGACCGCTTCCTGACCAACAAGTCTATATAGCATTCCTAGACAGGAAGACAGGAAAACAGAAATCTAATCATTTACTCTTTTAAGGCTAAGGAACGGATGCACTGTTCAGAAAGCAATTAAGGTTAAACACCATTTGTACTTAATTTTGTCTGATTTCCTTATCAACGTCAGGGAAGATGGAGTACTCAGCAAGATTCTGTTTAAGTCACAGGATGTCTTTAAGATCCTGAGTCCTGAGCAGTCAGAGACTGTCAGCAGCAGCAAGTCTAGCTCGCTGCTCAGATCATTAAACACCTGGACCGAGAGGCATGTAAACATACCTCAAATCAGAAGTCTTGATTTCCAGCATCATGAAGCCTACTAAAAAAAATAAGGAACAAAAAATTTCAGTGCTATTGAATGATTCTAGAACATAGATTAAAGAAAAACTCCTATTTTCCATATTATCTACCATAATAATCATACGAAAATCTCATGGCCTAGTAAATGAAAACTAAATATCAATCTTTCTTGTGACTATTAATCCTCATATCCAAAAGAATACATTAGCAAAAGGATCCAACATTACTTTTTAAGAATTTATTGTGACTAATAAAGGAAATCAGGAATATTAGGAAAATTATTAATGTAATTTAAATTACTGTTATATAAGAAGAGAAAAATAATATGATCATTCCCAGAAAGTGTATAAAGGTATTTATGTTGGAAATCCATTGCTGACAAAAACTCTTGATAAAAGCCATAATAAATAAGTATTTTAAATATGAGTCTGACTTATAGCCAAAGCTTGCATGTAATTAATGCTGAAACTGCTAGATATATTTTCAACAGGAGATAGATAATAATGTTTACTATTACAATTATTATTTATCATTGTTGTAGAGGCTTTAGATGTACAATTAGAAAGAAGAAACAATTAAATATAAAATTTCTAAGAGATGACATTATTTATATGTGTGATTACATTGTATAGCTGAATACAGAAAAGAATCTGCAAAAATCTTACCAACAATAAGTGAAATAGCTGGCTGTAGCACTGATACACACAAACAAGTTATTTTCTTATGTACCAGTGGAAGTTGTTTTCAAATACAAAGGAATAAAAACAGCATTTGTTATAGGGACAAAATGATATAATGTAATAAGAACAAAATTAAGAAATGGTCAAGATAGATATAAAGGACTTTAAAAGAGATAAAATAAGAATTGTACAAATATGATGATATAATTTTTGAATAAGAAGGTATTTTAAAGGTAGCAAATCTTCCTATATTGATCTTTTTGAAAATTTAAGTATAGTTTGTATACAATATTATATTAGTTAATCAATTTCAGATGCATAACATAGTTGTTCAACACTTTTATACCTTAGAATGTGATCACCCCCCTCAAATTTTAATAATCACCTGTCAGCATGCAAACATTGCTATGTTAACTATATTGCCCTTCATCTTTTTCAATTTGTATGTTTATATTATCCCAACAAAACTAATGCACAAATAATTTCAAGAATAGACAGCAATTTAAAAATAAGTTTTTTGAGGTGAGATTAGTTCTATAAGATATTAAAACATAACACAAAATTTTACTGGGATATAAAAAGAGAATATCAGTGGAATAAATGAAGAGTTGACACATGTACCAAAATTCTCATAGTAATGTGGCTTGTTATAAAAGAAGCATTTAAATTAAATCCATCTGATCTAGTGTGTCATTTAAGACTACCATTTCCTTTTTGGTTTTCTATCTGGAAGATCTATCCATTGATGTCAATGGGGTTAAAATCTCCTACAGTGACTGCATTATTATCAATCTCTCCCTTTATGTCCATCAAGATTTGCTTTACATTGTAAGGTACACCTATGTTGGCTGCATATATGTTTACAAGGGTTGTATCTTCTTGTTTGATTGCTCTCTTTATCATTATGTAGTGTCCTTTGTTTCTTACTATAGCTTTTGTTTTAAAGTCTGTTTTATTTTTCAGATATAAGTATTGCTATCCCAGTTTCTTTTCTAGTTCCTTTTGCATGAAATATCTTTCTCCATCCCTTTACTTTTAGGCTGTATGTATCTTTCATTCTGAGTTGGGTCTCCTTTACACAGCATAAATGTAAGAATATCCATTCACTTAAGCCATTTACATTTAAAGTGATTAGTGATAGGTGTGTGTTTACTGCCATTTTATTCTTTTAACTATGTTCCTCTGATTTTTTTCTTTTTCTTAAAGGAGACCCTCTGACATTTCTTGTAATACTAGTTTGGTGGTAAGGAACTTCTTTAACTTGTTCTTGTCCTTCAATTTTGAGATATAGTCTTGCTGGATAAAGTAGTCTTGATTGTAGGTCCTTGCTTTTCATCACTTTGATTATTTCATGGCAAACCCTCATGCACTTCTAGTCTTCTCCACCCTCCCAGCCCTGAAGCCAAGGGTGAGTGGAAGCAAATGAACTTTTGTGCATTGGCCCTTTAAGAGTGTGTCTATGTCTCTAGTGGACTGCCATCTCTCCCTGATGGACAGAAATCTGGATGCTTTTCACAGCCAGATGTTATGCTAGTGTCTCTTTCTGGATCTGGTGCCATGCTTGGGGTTAAGACCCCACTTTTCTCAGAGGAACTCCCTTTGCAACTGTTATCATCTTCTGGAATCTCAGCCACCAGCTGTGGGAGCAGGACCAGCCCTTTTTGTGTCTCTGTTCTTCCTACCAGTCTCAATGTAACTTCTTCTGTAAATCCTTGGCTATAAGACTCCTTTTCACTAGTCTTCAATTGGTTATTCAAGTTGTTTGCTCTATATTTAAGCTGTAATTCCAGTATGGTCTTGGGAGGAAGTGAGGGTAATGTTCACCTACTCTGCAGCCATCTTGGATCTCCGGAGCATTGACCTTTAGACTACAATAGCTTCCTTGGGGCTATTACAATTTTTAGGGCTAATGCCTTCCAATATTTCAACCCATAAGTAAAGGTTAGAAAGTTTTAGAGCTCAAATTATCTAACTCTTTACTTGTAAATTGACTTTTCCCACAAAATGCTCAACCCATTACTCCATTTTAGGGACTTTTAGTGTATGATGACATTCTTAAAAATCAAATTTATCTTTAAATAGAAAAGGGCTTTTTAAAAAGTATAATATCCCAGGATAATAGGTTTGACAGAAGTCCTAAAGGCCTTCAAGTAAAACCTCCTACTCTTATCAGGATTCCTGGATTGTTTTCAAAATTGAATTTGTAGGGATCTGAGAAGACTGGTTTTTGTTTTACTTAGAATTTTTTTTTTGTAAAAAATACATCAAAATTTAAAGTAATTAAGTCGTGAGATAATCAGTAATCTTTATTTTTTTAACACTTAAATTAATAAACACATGTATTTACAGTATAAATGTAATACTGATTATAAAATTGGGAAAATACAAGATAAATACAAATGAAACATAGAATCACCATATAAATTTTTCTGCTTATTCTATTAGATTTTTTGGTATAGCATATATATGCTCTTTGTATTATGATTACATAATACAAAGTACTTTTTTAACTTCTTTGAATATGTTTTTTTTAATTAATTAATTAATTTTTTTGTGGGGGTACCCTGCTCTTTAACAATTCCTCCCTCTCAGACTTAAGACCGTTTATAATCTTACGAAGGACAATGGGCAAAGGTCTTGTGCTCCTCTAGCTGCTTCATGCTGGATATGGTCATCATCCTACCTACCCTTGGGTCCAGAAATCCCTAATAAGAGTGGGGCTGTGAAGGTGAGGGTGGCCTTCCCACATGGGGAAGGATCTTACCAGCAAGTACTTTTAAAACTCCCACTAGCAGTGGCAGAAAAGCATACAAGGCGTTTCTCTATCATGTTAAAATCCAGACATAGAGAGTCCAGGGCTAGATAGTATCTCTGTTCCATAAAGACCTCAGGGAACTGGGTCCCTTGAACCTTATGGTTTCTCTGTGCATGGCTGCACTCCCAAGGTCATTTAATGATCCTTGATAGAAGCTCCATCTATTACATTACCATTCTAGGTAGCAGGATCAAGGAAGGGGTAAAGGAAAAAAACCATAGTTCTTCCTATTAATTAGAATTTCTAAAGCTAAACATGCCATTTCTATCTACTGGCTAATGCCTAGAACACAGTCACATGACTATAACTCTGCAATATAATACAGCTGACCCTTGAACAGCACAGGTTTGAACTGCAGAGGTCCATTTTTATGCATTTTTTTCCAATGAATGTGTACAGTACTGTAAACACATTTGTCTTATGATTTTCTGAATAACATTTCCAAATAGTAGATCCTGCTAGTGTCCTGGAATCTCAGTTCTTTATTCTCCTCTCCTCTTTTCCTCTACCTCAGCCAGTCACTCCATAGCTACACCTTCATCCTTGTCATTACCAGTAACTGAAATTACTCCATAACTTCAATTTCAACTGTGCCCATCACATATTTTTCTAGCTCACTTCTTCTAGTATTCTAACGCTAGCCATCCATCTGTTCTTCCAGAATCTGCAAGCTATTGATCATACAATGTTTTCACAATCTGTCCTGTCTACCTTCCCATTAGTTTCTTCACTGGTATCTTTGCCCAGTTTATATTCCATAGTCCAACAATAAAATCACCCTCTTGCATAAATCTTCAACTCTCTTGGTTTTCTCTGGCTTGACAAATGTCAGTCTTGGTAAATTCCAAATGTTTGGTATTCTCCTTGTACCTGGTATGTAGCTGAATTTGATAGAAGAAGAACACATCCATATTGTCTGATCTCATTTTAAATTTATGATTACTAATATTAAAAGGATTTTTTGTGCTGCATGTCAATCATATTAATTTCCCATGACCATTTTCATTCCTAGTCTCCTATATTACTCATTTATACTTTTTCCTTTCCTCAAACTTCTAGCACATTCTCCATCCACATTCTTCATGCTGGCCTATCTTCCTCTTCCACTGAGAAAATAGAAGCAATCAGAATAGACCTTCCAAACTCTTTCAATGCCACTTTACTTACCTACTTAAATCTAGACTAGTCTGTTTTTCTTCCAGTCATGAATGAACAGTCTGTTCTAAGGTCATCCTTCTGCATACCACCTCTTATCTGCTCAGGAACATCCCTGTGACAAATGTTCCCTCTCCTCAGCATCGTTTTCCCTTTCACTATTCCATTATTTCAAGCTTGCCTCTCTTAATTAGTTCTCTGTTTATCAGTCAGAATGCTATAAATGTAAATCAGAACATTTCACTCATCTGTTTATAATCCTCCAGTGGCTTCCTTTCATACTTGGTATAAAATTCAAACTCCTTAACCTAGTTTGCAAAGTTCTCTGTAATTGGGCTCCTAACTATCCATTGGAACTCATCTTGTACTATGCTTCTTGTTCAGTATATTCCAGTCGCAGTGACCTTACAAAACACACCAAACTTCTCCCCACCATATGGCTTTCTTCCAGTTTTTCTACCTGTGTGTTTCTTTTCTTGACATTCATATGGATGTCTCCCTTTTTCATTTGTATTTTGGCTTAAAGTCACATTCACAGAGAAATTTCCATGACTATCCAATCCAAAGGCAATGTCTATCATATTTTTCTATTTTAATTTTTAGTAAACACTTATCACTCAGTGTGTGGAATTTTGCTTATTGTTCCTGAATTTTTAAATCTCTCCCCACTAAACTTTATGAAAGCATGAATTTCCCCCTGTAATACGTCCCTAACACTATATCCTCAGCACATGGAACAATACTTTAAATTAGACACTTATTAAATATGAATGAATAATAAGTGAATGAATGGAAGACCTTTTAACTTATTTCTAACAAATTCTCACTAAGACATGTTCAATTGCCTTGCTTTAATAAATTAATGTGAATTTTAATTTGTATTGTATATATTTTAAATTTATTACAACTAGGTAAGAATAACTTTCCATTTAACTCTCTCTGAACTTTAATTTGACTAAAAAATTACATGTGGTCCATAGGAATCATAATTCATGAGATGACTTGTATCTAAATTTGAGCTTACCAGGAGGGACTAGATCATGTGTTCATTAAATAACTGGGCCTTCCTCATTTCATGCTATGGATATAAAAAGAGGTAAATGTTCTGTCCCTTTTAGTGAATAGTGATACAAATGTACCAGGCATAGTTATAAGGATGGATTCCTTACTTTTCAACCTCAGATGGTGAGGACATGTAAATGTTACCTGGAGAAATTTAGGCCACCACAGAACTTTCTCCTTTTACCCAGGGAAAGTGAGTCTCTACACACTTGTCACCTCTCCATCTGTAGCACATCTTTAATGTATACATTTTATATTCTCTTCAGCTGAGTATGGAAATGGTTAGTTACTTAAATGGTTCCAAAGCTACTGTTAAGTGAAAATACTTAAATGTGGAACAGATGTTCAAGCAATAAGGATATTACTTCGGGCGGCTGAAAAGCAGATAAAAGGGTAAGGGAGATCA
Organism: Furipterus horrens; assembly: GCF_987537825.1. Classification (NCBI taxonomy): domain Eukaryota; kingdom Metazoa; phylum Chordata; class Mammalia; order Chiroptera; family Furipteridae; genus Furipterus; species Furipterus horrens. The sequence goes on from NW_028327179.1 coordinate 29,474,199, forward strand.
ACTCATGATGGATGAGCACCTGCAGCCAAAGCACCTGCAGGAAGAAGCAGAAGAGGGGACAGGCATCCAAAGGTGTGGGAGCCTCTGCCATGTTGTGAGGGGGCCACGGCCATCAGTACAGAAAAAAGACCATAGCTTCCCGTTTCTGACTGCCCATGATCTTTGCTGATGGGACAGAATGTCCTTTAGGACAGGCGGGATCCTCAGACCAGTGGTTTCTCAAATTGTTCCTCAAAAGTTGCTGCAGGCACCCAGTGGGTGGACAGTAGATAGGACTTGAGCTCCCCACCCCTGTCTCCATTGCATCAACCTGAGCAGTTCTGCAGTTTTCATTTGGATAATAAACATTTCGTTGTATGGAACTTTACAAATTTATTCTAATTATCTTGAAGAATTAATGTAGTAATACAGCTATAAAAGTTCTAATTATTTTTTAAATGATTAACTAAACCTATAATAACATAGCATATACTGACTTAGGAATAGACAGATCAACAAAATAAGAGGTACAGAAATATATTAAAATATATAGGAATTTTTGTGTGATAAAGTATTATTTAAAATCAAATGGAAACAATAGATTATTCAATATATGACGTAGGAGTCTTATCATATATAGGAGCTCTAGAAGATTGAGTTAATAAGTTAACTATGAAAAATAAAATCCTATAAGTACTTGGATAAAATATAAGTGAAATTTGTTTAAAAACTTGAGATAGAAAGGATTAGAAAATTAATCAGGACACCGAAAAGGAAATCATAAGGAAAACTCTTAATAATTTTAACGATGTAAAAAGTAAAGATGTCCATATGGCAAAACATTTAAAAGTAAGTTATTATTTTTTTTTTTAAGTAAGACTAACAACAAACAGGGAACATATTTGGAACATAGAGGCAGACAGAGGGTTGATAGTCCTGATATGTCAAGTATTATTAGCACTATAAAACAGCACAATAGAAATTACACTTTAAGACATTAATTATATGTTACTAAAGATATTTCAATGGCCAATAAATATATGGAAAAATTAAACCTCATTAGCAAAGGCAGTAATTTTTAAAAATTTGATGGATAATATATAGTTTGTCAAAAATGTATAATAAAAGGTCATCTAATATACTCTTTGTGGCTTTACAATTTGGGTACAACCTCTGTGGCAGAACAATTAATTAATATCTATCAAAAGTTAAAGTGTACATACCTTTTGATCCAGATAGTTTAACTCTAGAAATTTATTCTAAGGAAATAACCAGTTAGCTTTGCATGTATGTAAACGTTTATTGTAGAATTGCCTATGAAAGTGGGAAGGCTCCTCAGATGAAGAAAGTAGTAAAGAAGTAGGACAAAGGGAATGGGTGCAGGCATGGAGCAGTGAACTTAAAGAAGAAAGTGAAGAGCTTGACCTAGTTGTTTCTTGAAAAACTGGAGAGAGAGAGAGAGAGGGAGAAGAAAAAGGAGGAAGAGATTTCACAAGGAGGCAAGGAGTGAATGTGAAAGTTAATGTGGGCAGAAACATGAAGAGGCAAGAAGGTCTCCCTGAACCCACAGTTCTTTATTAAAAAAAATACATTTCCCGGGTTACCCCAGACCCAGATCAGTATCCACGTGGCAAAAATCCAGGAAGCCCTAGTCTGCTGGGATGACAAAGATTAAATCAAGATCCAAAAGCAACTGTTACACTTATTTAAAAATAAATAAGGAGCATGGTGTTTACAACTGGTTGACCCTTGCAAGCCTACTTATTGACTAATACTGGGTAAGCCACTTAAATTCTGATGTGTTAAACCAAGATGATAGAATCTTTATGTCAGAAAGGATTAAATGAGCCAGTGTATGATAGTGAACAGTGTAAAATAACATGCTCCACTATGCTTAGTTACTATGCTTTATGGACACAGATGCTATCATCTAAGTTTGAGTTAAAACTATTAGCACTACTTAGGGCAGATAGGCTCAGAGTGGGCATCGCTCTGTGTTACTGAGAGAATTCAGGTGTCTGATGGGATTTGAGATTGAAAATTAAAAACATAGACACTCCTGAGAGGATAGACTGTTTTTTCAAAGGAGCCATGGCATACTGTCACATCCCATCTAGCTGTAAACAGGAAGTCCAATTCTATTGCTTACATGCCAGCATTTGCTGCATTTGGGCTTCCTCTTGGTTCCTTAAAATCCTAGCTCAGTGTCAGAAAGTGAACCAAATACAACCCTCCTGTTCCGCCCTCCATACCTCCCACCTCCACTTTGACCTAATATATCACTTACAAATAGAATTTTTATATAAACAAGAGGATTGTAAGGAGTACAAGTAGACTGCTCACCAATCTCCACAGGACATGTCTTGCAAGGAGCAAATTCCTTTGTGGCCCCCTGAGGTCTCACGGAGCTGTGAGAAACAGCATTAGAGTGCCAGTGAGTAAGTGAGAATACTATGTGTGTGGAAGATCTGGGCCCACTGTGGCTCATCCAGGTACCGCTTTATGACTTCCATCATCACATCAGCAGAACCACAACAAGATCTGGGCGAGCCAAAGGGGAAAGCGTCTTTGTAAAACTGAAGACAGCTGCTTCCATAATAGAACTAATTGCACGCTGCATCACAGAACCAAATTAGTAGTGAAAACAGTTATAAAAACTGACAGGCAGTGAAACATGACTCACTTAGGAACTGCTGCCAGTCAGGCACATTGTCATTGGCCACTGTTCAAAAACCCACACCTGCATGTTTTGAATAGTAAACATATAAGATGTAATTACTAGGAAAACATATGCCACTTTTCAAACGCAACAACACTACATTTTTTTTTCCCTTGGGACTGTGAGTGGCATGGGACTAAACTGACCATGGTACTTTTTCATCCCCAGGAGTCTTAGCAGATGAACTAAAGCAGAGCCAAAGGTTATAAGCTCTTATTCATACATAAAAGACTAGCTATAGCTAAAGCAGCTCCAACGGTTCTGTTTTGTTGACAGGATTCCTAGAGGTCTTCCGGACTGTCAATCAAGGAAAAATTAACATGGAGATGTAAGAAACATCAATTCTAAAATGCATATGAATGTGTGCCTCAGCTTAACTATTTGAGCTTCAGTGAGTTGGGGTGTCTTCCCTGGCTTTTCTCATAGCTCGATAGTAATTGCTGTCTCAATGAAAACCAGATGTTCAGAGAAGACTTTATCTGTTCCTGCAGACTCAACTCACAGTTCTGCCTCCTCGGCTGCAATCTGCTGTAGAGAATTTGCAGGTTCATGCCAGGTACAACTGAAAGTATGTTCGCTCACCATGGGCAGATCGTTAACCAGCGATAACAAACTCCCTGGCTTCTGACCAACAAGGTGAAGGGCGATGACCACTAGGGAAATGTGTTTTGGGTTAGGACATGGCAGCTTATCCACAGACAACAGCTCACACCCTCGTGTTAATGTCTTTAAGAATTCAAATTGTGTTGAGCCATCTTTATCAGCAAAGCAGAGTGAATGGAATTTCATTCTGAAACAAGTCACAGAACAGAAATTGTTCAATGTCCTCATGAAGTTCACGCCAGTGGAATGTTCCAGCTTTTGTAATGGAGCCTCGGGTTGCTCATGAGTTGTAAAACTGTAAAGTGACTAATCCTTCTTTCTCCTGCTTCTTAATTAGTCAAACAACATAAATCCAAAAACCCTTGTGAGAAACGCTGCTGTTTTTGTAGGCACATACGAGGTGGATACTAAAAACAATCAGCATTTTCTTCATGTGAAAGAGAAGAATTATATAAATATTTCTCAAAGGTCATATTACTTCACAAGTTCTAGAGATGCTTGTGTAAGGAAAAGGAAGAATGTGACAGTGGGTTTGAGATTGTGAGGAGCATGTATTCAGTTCTAGATGAGGAGCCTGTGGGTAGCATTTATAATTTGTATTGCAATTGTTTATTGATTTGCTTCACCTCAAATGGTGAGTTCCTTGAAGACAGGAACCATCTCATTCATCTTTGAAAAAAAATATGCAAGTACTGGGCCCTACAGGAGAGATAAAGATGAGTAAGCTATAATACTGTCCTTATGAAGCTTAAATTAAATGTAACCCCCAATTGAAGTTCTCAGACCTGTAAAAACATTTCTCCCACCGCCATTGCCATATTCCAATTTTTCTGTCTTTTTTTAAATTGAGATATAACTGACATATAATATTGTATTCACCTTAGGTATACAACAGAATGATTAGATAATATGTAGATATCGTGAAATGATTACCACAAGAAGTTTTTCTTCTTGTGATGAGAACTTTTAAGATCTACTCTCTTAGCACTTTTCAAATATACAGTACAGTATTGTTAACTGTAGTCACCATGCCCAGGACTTACTTTACTTGTAAGTGGAAATTTGTACCCTTAGACAACCTTCAACCCATTTCTCCATATCTTACTTATTTTATTTCTCATCTTATTCACTTTTGAATCCTCAACATTTAGCAGTTGGGCCAATAAATCTTGGCATTTGTAGGGTTTTCCTTATCTGAATCAGCCTCTTTGGTCCCTCCAACATTCAACATGATTGACAGGTTTGGCTAAGGAGCAACTTCCTGCCCCAGAAGCCAGAGCAAGCTGTTTCTCCTCAGAGCAACAGAGAGGTCTGCAGAGCAGCTGTCATCCTACCGGCCTGATTCAAAGGATGAGGCACAAATGTGCAAGCTAATTAGATTTTCAGGTCTCATTCTTTAAGGACTGTTGCTGAAGGAGGCAGGAAGAGCATCCATTAAGCTAAAGTGTCTTGTCGGTCAATAGCATTCATTACTAGACCATCATTAGCACGTAAGCATGACAATTTGGATCCTCAATCTCTTCTTAGCTTTATTAGTTGTTGCATTGTCAAAATGTTAAGCTGGAGGATTTAGAGCAGAGAATAGAAACATTCATCCTGTTGTTTGCATTTAACTGCACGGGCCAAATGTGGATTGCCTTTGGAATGTGTAAGTATTAAATAGTGAAAGTTCAGGGTTGTATGCATGGCCCTAAAATAAGATATATGTTTAAGAAGCCTAGATTATCTGGAAATATTTAACATGGAAGTATAAAACACTGAGGAGTAAATGTATGTGCCAAGCCTTGAATATCTTTCAGAAATCATGTTATCAGCTTCTTGTTAGTAATAACATAAAACTTAGTGCCAGCCAAGTGCTAACAAATAGTCTTTTATGCTAGCAGCCCACTAATTCCTTGGTCTTAAGTTTTTTTCCCTCTCATATGGCAATATTTTAGCTAGCTGCTGAGTTTTACTATTTCAGCTGTAGGAACTACAACTTCCAAAGCACCAGGAGCTCTGAGATGTCCATGGTTTCCTCCATTTGATCTTTCTGTGTCCCCTCAAAAAATATGCCGTTACTACTCCATAAATAAAATTAATAAGAAAATTAGAAAACATTGGGCTAAATTTTTAAAAATATCAACTCAGTAAAAGAACAGTACCTCTGCAACTCCAAGATCTGAGAGTCAGATTTCCTTTGGAATCATTTTTGATTTTTTTAAAAGCCCCAAATGCCATGAATTTGGAAGTCCTAGAAAGAAGTGCAACCGGTTCCTTACTCTCCTCTATCCCAGAGGTTCCTGTGGGACCAGGGAAGGCCCTACGAGAGCATAACCCCGTGGTGAGCTATGAAACAGACACAAGAGACCCTGAGGTTGGCACGGGGCTGAGGATGGAGCCAACGGTGAAGCCTGATCAGCAGGGTTTCTAACACCTGTCGTCTCCACCCCGTTCCTGCCTCCCTTCTGATCGCTGCTCTAGGTGAGTGATGCGATCCGTCTATCCCATTTCCCCATTCCTATCTTCTATAGTGCCACCGAAACAATCTTTCTAAAAACAAGGCTGACCATGTCACTTCCTGGTTTAAAACTCCTCCATGGCTCCTCATTACCAGAAGGAAACTTCCAAGCTCCTGAGTGTGGAGCACGGCTGGTCCAGCACCCAGGGGGTCCTCTCCGCTTCAGCAGTGTGGGTGCGCAGGTGGCCCCACGAAGTCATAATGTGTTTTAGGTCTTTATGGCTTCTCAATGCTGTTTCCTCTGCCTAGAGAGTCTTTCCCCAGGAATATCCTCATCCAGGATTAACTTGGAATATGGGAACCAGGAGTAAATTATTTCCCTGAGTTCATGCTATGATGCACAACCACTATATTTAGACAAGAGTGGCAAAAGAAATATTCAGGTTCACATGGATAGAAAACAATAAACACAATTTGCATTTAAAGACAAAATTTATCATAAAAGTGATACATATTTTATAGACATTTTGAAAATTGATGTAAATGGTAAACAAAAAAATTCAAATCACCTATAATTTCACCATCTGGAAGACCACTGGCAGCATTTTGGCTTTGCAGCATTTCTTTCCTATTACCTCTGGGTACATATAATATGTATGGCATATTGTAGGAGAAATAAAAAGCTTGTTGAATAGATAAATTTATTTTTATGTCTTTATAATCTTATGTAGCAGTCTTAAGGAGATCCCCATACTTCTATGAGTTTTGCTTCCAGGAATCCTACTGAGTTTTCACAGTTCTGGCAAGAGAAATGTAAAAGTAATCATTATGAAATATAACCAGAGTGCTCTGCAGAGAAAAGTCCTACTTTACAGGGAGAAAGACTTTAGTAGAGTTTTATCCCCACTAAGGAAAGGACATTTCTCTCACTCCAGTCCCTTCTAGGCTTTTTGTTACACCAAAGTGGGAAGGGGAGCTATATGTTGGGAGATACACTTGTGACGTTCACAGCTGCAGGACACAGGGCTAAAGTATGGGAGTTAATCATAAGATTTTAGAATCCTCCCTTTCCCCACACTTAGCCATACCACATGGGCTCCCAGGTGATAGTGGGTTGTAGCCGAAGGAGTTGCAAGACACAGATGCTTTCTCAATAGAAGTAGTTAAGGAAGTCTGAAGTCAGAAAAGGAGAAATAATTAAGGACCCTAGAGAAAGGTGAAGCCTCTGGTACATAGTTACAGAAAACATTAATCACAGCCCAACTCTGAGCCAGATTAATGTAAATCCTCACTCTAAAGACCTATTTGTCTCAGTTTTCATTTCTCAATACAGAACATCTGGCTTTCAGCAAAAAATTACAAGGTATCCTAGCAGGTAAGGAATAAAACACAATGAAGAGACAAAGCAAGCATCAGAATCAGATCCAGAGATGATACAGCTTATGGAATTATCAGACAGGAGATGTAAACTAACTGATTAATATGCTAAGTGCTCTAATGAAAAGAAGTAGATAAAATGCAAGAATATTTGGGTAATATAAGCAGAAAGATGGGAAGTCTAAGAAAGCATCAAAAAGAAATGCTAAAAATCAAGAACACTAAAATAGAAACTTAAAATGTTTATGATGAGCTAAACATGGCCAAGGAGAGAATCAGTGCAATGAAAGAACCAAACCAAAGGAAAACTGCCCTCAGGTGAGAATAAAAAGAAAAATTTTTTAAAGAATGATTATTTTTCATATACAAAAAAATTCAGTGGTCTAGGACAATTGTTCTTGGGTTTACAACAGATTTCACAATTTCAACTTTATATAGATCATTTATTAAGATACGTAATAAAATTTTCAAAATTTAATCTATTTTATTGTCATACATGTAAATATAAAATATTTATATGTGATGGCTACCTTGAAATGAGAAAACAAGTTAGACAATAGCCATCATTATTTTCTAACAAACCATGGTGTGCTATAAAGCAGAAGTCCTCAAATTTTTGCTCTTACAACCCCTTTATATCCTTAAAAGTTATTGATAATCCCAAAGAAATTTTATTTATATGGGTTATAACTATTAGTATCTACTGTTTTAGGAATAAAAATTTTTTTAACTTCACCCAGGAACAGTTTTTTTTTTTTTTTTTTTCATTGCTTCTAGAGAGCTAGGAAGGGAGAGAGGAAGGGAGGGAGAAACATCAAGGTGAGAAAGAAACAACAATTTGTTGCCTCCCATACACACCCGGACCGGGGGACAGTACACACTTAAACCAGGGATGGAACTTGCAGCCCAAGCATGGACCAATAAAACTCAACATCAAAAAACACAAACAATCCAATTAAAAAATGGGCAAAGGATCTGAATAGACATGTATCTAAAGAGGACATACAGATGGCCAATAGACATATGAAAAGATATTCAATGTCATTAGTCAGAGAAATGCAAATTAAAATCACAATGAGATATCATCACACACCCGTCAGAATGGCTATCATCAATAAATCAAGCAATACGTGCTGGTGAGGATGTGGAGAAAGGGGAATCCTTTCACACTGTTGGTGGAAATGCAGATTGTTGCAGGCACTGTGGAAAGCAGTATGGAGATACCTCAAAAAATTAAAAATGCAACTGCTTTATGACCCAGCGATTCCACTTCTGGGAACTTATCTGAAGAAACCCAAAACATTAATTCAAAAGAAATTAAATACTCCTATATTCATTGCAGCATTATTTACAATCACCAAGATATGGAAGCAGCTCAAGCATACGTCAGTAGATGAAGGTACACTTAATATGGTACACTTACACAAATAGAATATTAACTCACCCATATAAAGGAAGAAAATTTTACCCTTTGTGACAACATGGATGGACCTGGACAACAATATGCTAAGTGAAATAAGGCAGTCAGAGAAAGACAAATACCATACGAAGGGTCTCAAGGGGATAAATGGTAATGGAAAAAATACAGTTAAAAATAATATTGTTTATTAATTCATTGTTTAATACCAATATTAAACCCATAACATGTTAGTGTTAGATAAATATTTTAATGCTAAGTAACTCTATTTTCAAAACCAAAAAAAAAATTTAGTGAGAAGAATGACATTTTTAATTTTTGCAAATCTCTTCAATATCTTACTACAAATAACTAGATTCTTATACTTGTTTCTGCATCCAATCTTTTGTAGTATATTGTAAAGTATATAAAGAAAATCCAGCCTTATATAGATATGTGATTGGAAAAGGGAGTATTTTAATAGCCTTTGTGGATAATTGTGATTACTCTTTGATACTACTCCAAAACTCAACAAGTACCCATTTCTTAAAGGATACAGAATGGAATCTGCCAGTAGAATCTGAAACCCTACGAGTGAACTTTTTGCTCTTTATAGCAATATATTAGAATCTGTTGGTCTATTTTACACTTTGAATGGATCTTTTACTCAGTGGTCATTTGGAAAATGTTGCTTTGCTGAGTCATATAGAGTTTCTAAATGTTGACACATTTCATAATACTGTATCAACAAACCACATTCATTAATATCACACCAGTCTTATTAGAAAAGCCTCTAAGTATTGTAAGTACCAGGAAGCTGTCAAGCTCACAGTGGCAGATAGAAATTTTCCAAAATTCTAATTTTTGCTTGATAGCTCAAATTTTATTGTTAGCAACAAATACTGTCGGTTGTCTTCCTTAAAGTGACAAGCTTACTTTGTTCATTTTTGACAAAATGTCTGCCAAATACCCACGTCTGAAAAACCACTGTTTGTCAGTCAGTCTTTCAAGCAAGCATGGTATTCCATGAAAAAAAAACAAAGAAAAAGAAAAGAAAAAGCAACCCAGCTACTTGAGCTCTCAACTCAGTCTGCACCGGCACAGACTATACTTCAGCATGCAGCCAGTGCTTTCTATCTACTCCCTGCTTTGTCACACTGAAAAGAATTATGTTCAAAGGTTGTGATCTAATAAAATAATTTTTACTGCTTCATCAAAGACATTCTCAAGTGACACTAGCTTTTTTTCCCCTGCGAGCGCATGGCAATAAAAGTACAACTATTAGCATTTTGGTGTCACTACCTCTATTCAGACTAAGGCAGCATCACTTTTACCCACTGTTGCTTCTGCATCAGCCACACAATAAAAAGAGGCAGATAGCGCCTTATTATTTTTACAGAAATAGTTTTGACATCATAGACCTCTTGAAGGGGACCGAATGAACTTGGAAAATTGCTGTGTAGGGAGATACGGGATGAACATGAAGAGACCTTTGTCGTTCATGGTCAGATAACTTAGTGCCTGCTGCATCTGCTACCATCAAAATGATATTGTAAACTTCTGAGGTAGCATCTCTAGGCATGACAGAATAAAAATGCTAAGGAAGAAGTACCCATAATACATGAACTTGGAGGATTCTAATTTTATCATAGAGAAATTATAAATGAGTATAGTAATTTAATCAGCCTAGAGATCTGGGTCACTATACAGTGTGGTGATTTTGCGGGTGACTATTCTAGAGGGTCGTAGCAGGTAATGATAATTTTTAAGTGTTGTAGATTGATGGAGATTGGGGAAGGAGAAAACTGCTTCTCAGGGGAAAGGTAGGAAAGATCAACTAGCAGTGGAGCCAAAGACCACACAGCTCCTGCCATTCTGAATACACACAAAACCAGCAGTTAATGAAATGTTGGGCACAACTTCACTTGGATGAGAAAGGAGGAGAGCACATCTGAGTTGACATGACAGTTTTAAGAATATGGCTTGTTGAGATACCTGTGGTTTTGGGTATCAGCGTATTCTGCCCTTACAGTCACGTAGCTGTATCTAAATGTAACCTCTGCTCAGGAAGTAGTGAGTTAAAAAGGCCAGTGCAAGACACCCATGCCTTCTGGATGTCTGTGGAGTCCATTAGTACAGAAAGCGATACCAATTTATACCAAGAGTAAAGGCCTTTTCTTATTAACAAACATAGTTGAAGGGATAGTAACCAATTCCACAGCCTCCTGCAGTCAACGGCTTTAATCCTCCTTCTTAGTTCTATGCGGGAAAAAAAAAAAAAATCTTTCAGGGCCTTAGATAAAAGCAGAAGTGGATGCAAACAAAATTAAAAAGTCAGGTTTTCAGGCTGTATCTGTAATAAGCTTTCAGCTGAAATGAAATGTAATTAGTAAGCACGATAATGCAGTTTGCTTCATTTAGCTCTTCACTGGGTTTATAAACAAATTCTGTCGGTTAACTTGTAAAGCAGATGCATCTACCACACTCTGGCTAAGCATGTTAGAGAAGACAGCCTCACGCAGGTGCATGGAACACAACAGGATGATTCACTTATCAGTTTACCAGCCAGGAATGTTGGCAACAATGAACACACACCATTTTGAAATGCTCCCCAGTACAGAAGGTTAAGAAATAGTTCGTCTGAGGGATTACAAAAGAAGAGCGGGGTGGGGGGTGGGGCAGCACTCCAAATTCTCAATGTAAACATTTGCATCTTCATTTAGGCAAAACAAATTAGAGAATCCACACATTGAAGGGCAGAGCATACCCACAACTATTATACAGAAAAGAAAGAACACTTTTGTCCTCATAGAATTTATTTTTTGTTGAAGAAGACAACAAGCAAACACTAGAAAAATAGAACAGGGTGAGACAGGAATTAGAGTGGGGGGTTAGGGTGGGCATGTTGCATTTTAGTGGGGATGCTCAAGGTAGCAAGATAATGACTCTTCAACCAGCACTTGAAGGACAAGGTATTTAACCATAGCACCCCCAAGCTTTTAACAGTGCTTCAAGTTTTACATTTGGTTCAGGTATTGAGTCTATGCAGTTGGTCTTATTTAGCACACACATCTCACATTCTCAACTTGCTTTTTTATTCATTTATTTAACAAATATTTATTGATTACATAAGGTGTGTTACATACTGTCAGGCTTTAAGGATATACTAACATAGTCCCTGTATCAAGGAGCTCAGAACCTAACAGGTAATTAACAATGCTATAAAAGAAGGCGTAACAGAGACCATGATGTACTGATAAAGGGGAGACTAACTTCCCAAAAGAATGAAGGAGTCTTCACAGAGGAGATGATGGCATTTCAACTAGATCTGTAAAAATTCAAGGTGATAAAAATATTGGGAATTAAATAGTACCTTGATTCTAATAGACATAGAAGGTATATAGGATTGCCATTCATAATATTTTGTAGAAATGCTGAAAGGTCTATATTCTTGCCATATTAACTATCAGTAATAATAGGGTAAATGTTAAACTTCCTTTAACACTAAGAATCTTCATGTTCTGATCCTTGTCATGTATTCTTATTTTAACCCTCAGGAAGTTTTCTTTCAAAGGTTGACAGACATATGAACAATTATTGTGCACTTTCAAGCAAAGACATTAGACTGGATCTCACACAAAGAAACTTCATTTTTATTTTTCCTAACAGAGGATAAATTTTCATATATTATTCCATATTTATGATTTTAAAGTGCTTTCATGGTGCATTACTAGGTCATCTTTTTTTTCCTTATGATTACTTTACCCACAGTAATATCTCCAATGTGTCATTTACTCCAAGATACTAGAATCTCCAGAAGATAGGCTTTTTCTCTACCTTAATAGTCTTCTGCCTTCCTTCTACCACCATCCACCCACTGCAACCCTGCCTCACTCTTCCCCTCCCCTGCTCATCAGGCTGTTTCCCTCAGTTCACATAAGCTAAGGAGCAGCCTTTCCTTGCAGTCCTGCCCTTCCTCAGCACTGGAGGTGAACTCCACCAAGATCTCAGTCTTTTCTCCTCTCCTTGCTGCATCTGTCAACAATGACTGGAACCATGAAAAGCAGCCACCCTAGAAACAACTCTAACACAAGTCAAATTTTGATGTCCATAGATATCCCTGAGTATTAGTTGAGAGTTTTGCTTCAGTAATGTCTTCTGCAAAAAAGGAAACAGAACGACAATTTTTATCCAAGGAGCTAGGGATCCCCAGAGCTCCTCCACAGTCATTCAGAATACATTAGTACCACAGTGAAAGCTCTTCCTGTACATATCACCAAGGGAATTTTTCAACCCAAAGACTGTACTTGTTTTTAGAAGAGGATCACAGTTACTACACGTGAAAAACATTTAATTTGTATCTCTCCAAGATGGTTGAAGTTAGCATAAAACACCTGGAAAACTAAAGCATTGAAAACACCTGTTTACAATGCTACTTTTTGTGCTTAAAATAACTCTAAGTAAAAACCCTTTTCCAAGAACTAAAATTTCTTTTCTTTTCTTTTTTTCCTAAGAACTAAAGTAGTGTAGGTTCTTTACTAATGCAAAGAATTTTAGCATACTTATGATTATTAAAATGTCAAATTATTTGGCATGAATATTTTATAAGTGAAGGAAAGATTGTTGATTTGTCTTAATTTGAGATAAAAATTAAAAGAGAACTCATCATAATATGCAAAAGTATTTTGTAATTGTGATCCACCAAATAATTACATAATGGTGCTATCTGTAGAAGTAGCCCCTAAAATAGGCTACTTTTGCATGGTATAAAATTCAAGGAGACCTTCATGATAGGGAAGAAAGTGGTTTTGAAACTGGCATTTCTTTACTTTACAAATTAGTATTTTTAATTTAATTTTTTTTTACTTTGTGCAATATTTTATTCTTTTTTTTCTAGAAAAGTATTTTTGGGGGAAGGGGATATCTGTAGGCCACTATATTCTGATGACTTTTTCATTATGTAACACTACCAGTCTCTGGGACATGGAGTGAAAGGTAATTGTATCCTAAGAGGTGAGGTCAGTCAGTTAATAATTACCATCAAATACACTTTATTGTTTCCCACAAACCAGCAGGAGTTGCAGAAAAGGCCATCTTGGCAATGGATGTTTTATCTGTGTCATTTATTTTGAGATAGACATTGGATAAATTGAATCAAACTTCTTTAGTATGGGAATATATATTAGAATATAATAGAATTCTAAGTTTGTCAACATATTTCAGGGTTTGGTGCAGAAAATCATGGTGGCAGGATGCTGTTGGGGGTGGTACATGAGAAGGCATCTCTTTCTCCTTTGCCACACTCTAGCAGTGATCTTCAAACTCTAATGTGCATACGAATCAGTTGGGGATGGTGATGAAGTGCAGATTCTGATTAAGTAGGTCTGAGATGAATTTGATAGTTTGCATTTTTAACAAGCTCCAGGTGATGCCAATGCTTTTCTGTTGGTCCAAGGACCACACTTTGACAGAAAGTCAAAATTGTTTTATCCCAGAGTTAGGAAGTGTCTTCTAAAAATTTGGAAAACTCTTCCTGAATTAACATTTGGCATACTTGTGTAATGTAGTTTATAGTTCAGTTTTCTCATTTCAACTGTCTTCTAACATTTGTCCAAAATGACTGGACAAATGAGCATACATAAAATTGACAACTGATTTTTAATAACATGAAGTCAATCTGGCTACACAAAGCTCCTCTATATATACCAAAAATTGTCCCTGAGGAATACAGAGCTATTGTGATTCCCCTGGATTTAAACCTGGGAATCTGAATTTTGCAAATTAGTTAAGTGCAGAGAAATTACCCTTCAAGGAGCTGACATTGTGAACCATACTTATTTCTACTGTGAGAATTACTGGCAAAAGCAGAAGGAAATGAAAATATTCTTCACAGATTTTAATGATTTCCAAAGAGTAATAAACAAAAATAACTCAGAACATGTCATCTGGGGATGTGGAACTTTGGACAAATGAGGTTTGCTTTCTGAGAATGGTGCTCAGGAACCAGTCAAGCAGGGTACAACTGAGAGAGTACAGCCTGCACATTCTGCTATCTCATGAAAAGCAGAATTTACAGAGTTGTGGTAATAATAACAATGATAATGATGTGAATTAATAAACTCACCAGTGATACCACCATTCATACACATTGGGTAATTTAATTAGCCTCAGCTGCACTTTCTCTGTCAATCCTGAACTTACGGGGATTGAATTGTTAAGTACATTTTTCACTCTGTGATTCTGAGAAGTTTATTTTTACCTGGCAAATTATTTTAAACGTGAGACAAAGCAGGGCTGCGGTGGTGAAATTACATAGGAAGTCTGCGTTCCTGCTCCTCTGGCCTGGGCCCTGGCTGCCCTGGCCCCAGTGCACAAAGAGCTGGTGTGAATTTCAGATCCTGGGCCTGCTCTAAATCACAGGAACTGGAGAAATTAGAAATGACACCATTTACCCAGGGGCCTCTGCTGAAGAGTATTTTTTTGGAACTTTTACATCAGTCTCAGGACTCACTGGCTTCATTAAGTCACGTGGGTCATTGTGTTAGGAAGAAAGGAAAGAACATGTTATTAGCTGGGGATTTTTTTCTTTTGCCCTTCACTACCCTCCTTACTCTTTTCATTGCATTGCATGTGGTATTTCCCTCCCCAACCAAGATATCTGTTCTATCTTTCATCTCAAGAATCTTTATGCAATGACTTATGTTAACTTTCCTCGTGCATGCACTGAAGAATTATATTTCTACATGTGCACGTGATTTTAGAAGCAGACTCCATGCAGCCAGTTTAGAGATAATTCTATGGGTTATCATTTATTGAGGATAACTTCCCTGTTGATATAGTCCTTTGCTTCTCACACTCACATTTTTTTTCCTTTCCCTTTAAAACTTACATTTTCAGAGCAAGGGAGGAAACTCATGAGAAATCACGTGTATGTTTAGGAGGATGATTGTCATTGAAACTGATATGTCTGGTCGATAACAAAAACTGTCCTAGCCTCCCACGGAACACAAGCCCCCAGGGCTGGGAAGAACAAAGCCATCTCAGAGAGGAGTGGGGCCGGGTGGGGGGTCATGCTCAGCCTCTCATCCCTGTGGCACCAGCCAGAACCCACAGACCATTTTATCATCCTCTGGCCCTAGGAGATCAAGGCAGGCACTGTTTGGAAAGTTCCCTTCAAGGCTGAGTTAAATATTCTGCTCTTTTGTTGTCCCAGTGGCTTTCCCCTGCCTTTTCCTAGGATACTCAGCACAGTCTGAGTCAAAGGAAGCTGCTGGGCCCCGCTTTCCCCCTTTTTGGTTTGGTTTGGGTGGAGGCCTTCATTTAGCATTCCCTGACATGCTTCCTAGCTTCGTCTACTCTGTGTAAATTTGCATCTTTGCTGGTAGTTGGGAATAAGAAGAGATCCTTTTCTCTTTACTTTGGGGACCCAGTTCACTTCCAGGTCGAAAGCAGCTTTGACTATTGTTTTCAGAAAGTCCCTAGAGGGCTTTGTGTATTTTGAAAGTGGAAAAAAATAGAAGTTTTAGTCCTAGGGAAATAATTATGACTCAGAGAGATAATTTGTTATTGCCAAAATTAATATGAATGTCTGAAACATATATTTCGCCTATGTGTATCATGGTTAATGACATTGTTTCTTAAATTGTGAATAATAAAATGTCAATTTAAAAACTAATACATGTCTGGGGGACAGTGGAAATAGGTACAGGGTTTCTTTCTGGAGTGACCGATGAAAGAGTTATAAAAATTAATGAAGGTGATTGTTATACAATTCTGTGGAAAAAACCTAAAACATGTTTAATTGTGTACTTTATAGGATCACCTGGAGAGCATTTAAAATTTATTAAGGTCCAAACCCCACCCAAGACTAAATGAAACAGAATAGGTGAAGGAGAGAAAAGAAAAAAAGACTATATCAATATATTGTAAATATCCTCCTTTAAAAAAATTTTGAGTTGAATATTTAATTTAAAGAATTTCAAAATCATAACAATGTAAAAAGTCTCACTTCTAGCCTTCTAGCCATCCACCTTGTCCCCTGCCCCGACACTATCCAGAGGTAACCAGTTAGATTAGTTTTTGTGTCTCTTTCAAGTGCATTTGGCTATAAACCAGTGGCTCTCAAGCTGCAATGTGCATCAAGGTCACCTGGAGGGCTTGTGAAAACACAGGCATCTGGGCCCCGCTCCTAGGGCTTCTGATTCACTAGGAGTGGGATGAGGCTGAGGAGTATATTTCTGACAGATTTCAGGTAATGCTGGTGCTTCGGCTGTAGAACCACTGATATAGGAAAAGAGAAAGGAATCAGGACAAGGAGAAACCACTGATGGGAATGAGAATGGGGAGTAGGGGGACAAATAAATTAAACACAACCCTGACGTTGGTAGGGGGTGTTTAGAGAAGCAATGGGGATAGGGTGGTTAAGGAAGGTGCATCCTCTTTAGACAACCTAGTGAAGGAAGAGCAAGACTCAAGATATTGAGAGACTTGAGGCTAGACAGAACATCACACTATCCATTTTGCACAATCCAGTATGGCAACCGTATGTGGCTATTGAGCATTTGAAATGTGGACAACGTGGCTAAGGAAATATGTTTTTAATTTTATTTAATTGAAATGGAAAACAAAAGGCATATACTTGATCTAGTGAATGGAAAACTTTTACATATGAAACAACTTGGAATGTGAATCTATTGGAAGTATAACTATGAAGCTCTTACTAAAGCAAGGCAGTTGCAGGTTGACAGAGATATAATGGCAGCATGTCAAGGGATTCTACCTAGGAAGCAAGTGCATTATTTGATATACTAACCAGAAACTCCAAGCTAAGGAAGAAAATGACTAAAGCCAAAATTGGCATGGAGGTAGTAGATGATTGTGAAGGATCAAGGGATAAAATGAAGATCACAATGTGGACAAAGAACAAAATTTTGTAAAGTATAAGGAGACAAGAGAAATGGAAGATGGGTCAGGGACATCATCCAACAGAAAAATTTCTAAGTTTGTGTTATTGGAGAGAAACAGTATCAAATGGTGATAAAAGCTGAAGTATGACTCTATAAGTGGGTAGCTGAGTTTGCAGTTGGTAATGAGTGATGAAGCCAGCCTACTGGAATGTTAACATGATTGTTAGAGACTTTGAGGATGATAAGCTGGTAAAAGAGAGAGACGATCCACTAGGTGCAATCACAGGTGTCAACAGTGGAAGAATGTCCAGGGGTTGGTGGGTGGCTGTGGTCAGAAGGGTGATGGTTAAAACTCCAGAAGAATAGTTGTGGAGGACAATCATGGGAATGATGATCAGAAGTGATGTGGGAAGCAATGAATATGCTTTTTTCATAAATCCACCCTGAACTTCCATAATCAAGTGCAATCTTTCCCTCTTTTGAACCCTAAGGCATTTTGCACTTATTTGGTAAATGTTCTTTATGCTTTGTGGCTATTTTTCTACCCACCTAACCACCTCCCCTATTTCTCATCCTCTCAATTGCTCCATCCCTTATCCCCACCTCTGTCTGGTACACATACTCTCCACCTGACAAGTTCTTTGAAGATTGAAACAATGTTTTCCTCTTTTATTCCAGTTTCTGGATATCAATAAAATCACTGCATTAAATTTGATTGAGATTCTTATAAATAAAAAAAAGATAGGCTGAATCTACAAAATAAAACATATATATCAATAAAAAATGTAGAGACTGTAGCAAAACATCACAAAGCTCTGTCCTTTTGTTTTTGTCACTTGACATCTTTTTGTACAAGGCACTGTGCTCACACCTGCCGTAGCCCTGGGGTGGAGTACCAAAGGTGCAATGTAGAAATATGAGATAAAAATGGCGCGACAGGAAAGCGAGCAGTGAACCCCAGTATGCTGGTCCTCAGACCCGTGCCCACTAGTTGACTTGATTGTTACACTGTTAAAGCGAACTAAAAATCCAAGAACTCAGAGAGCCAGAAGTTAACGTCCTCCAAAAGGACAACAGTTTGAACCTTGTGACTGATACTTTAATCCCTCCGTACCCAGAGGTCAGGGCTTTACGTGCCAGGAATGGATCAATTACGCAAATATAATGGTAATGTAGAGCATGTGCTGGGAACAATGTGTCAGTCCGTGTCATACTGGATGTCCCAGAGACTGCACATGACATATTCCAGGACATCCGAAATGCTAACATTGACTTCCTCCTTACTGAACTTCACATCCTTTCAGGGATAATTAACAATTTGGTGAAATTGAGTTTGAAAAGAGGGGAAACAAAGACAAAATTTTATTTACTCTTTTCCTTCTCTCTCCCTAAGATCTGTTTCCCTCTGTGTTCCTTGCGGTTCAAGTTCATTCTGTAAACAATTGGGTCTTATTTTACTCTTGAATTTCAGGTAACTTTAGAGTTTTAGGGCCATCTGTGATTCCCCTATCTAGGTTTGCACAACCTGGACCATCAACAGGGCAATGCTGCCCAGGGAATTGTCTGTCCATGGGGCTCAGGAGAGAGCATGGCAGCACTCTGGAAGGGAAATGGAAAAGCTTCATTGGCCCAGAGAGACCTCCACTTTGGAAGGCAATTTCAGATATTTGGAGCCAAATTCTCATTCCATGTGACTCCAGGGGAGCTTTGGTCAATGTGTAATTCAATGTGGGTTGGGCAAGGAAAAGGCAGAGGAACACGAAACTGCCAAGTTGGAGGCCTATTACGCAGTTGTGACCTGACCTAGAATACGGTGCCGAGTTGTGTGTGGGTGACTCAACCATAAAAAGGCAGCTGTGGTCTTATTAGTCGTGAACTTGAGATCATTTTAGTTGAAGACGAATTGCCCCTAAATGATTGATCTGGTATTTGGAGGAAATGCTGTTCTTTCGACTTCTCCCAAATGGAGACACTAACCAGACCCTTGTCCCACACCCAGAGCCTTATTTGTGGTGTGGCTCATACTATGGCCTGCTGGGGAATGATGACCTTGGACTGACAGTTCCCCTTTAAGTAGCAAACTTATGTTTTTCATCTTAACTTGATATGCCAGAGGCACTGAATAACAATCTACATCCTTTCACACACCACATGTCTGTGCCAGGTTTAAGCTGATAAAAGCTGGAGGGAGTGTTTCCTGAGTGGTCTGACAGAGGCTGGAAATGGGGATATTCAATAAGAGACAGAAAGCCCTCCTTTTTTGCCCTTAGGCCCCCTTGAAGAAAATCATACAGACTCGCAGTGAGCTTGGACTCAAAGTGGCTTAAAGTTTCAAGCCAAGGGAAATGTCCCTCCCCTTTCTTTGTGAGGTTTTGCAGCAAAATAACCTATTTGCTGGAGAGATTAGATTTGTCAGCTTCAGCATGGCATGGTGGGAAGGTCTGACCTTGAGAATTATGGGGCTCTCAGGAAAATCAGCAGCGGAAAAGAAAAGCAAGCCTGGGGCTGAGATCACCTGGCCAAGCTCACGTCTGGTAAGACCCAGAAGAGGTGAGCAGGGGCAAAGGTGAGCCCAGCTTAACAGCTTCTGTCTTCTCCAGAGCCACAGAAAAATCAAAATCTGGAAGCAGATGTGAGAGATTCCCCCCAAACCTGGCACCCTTCTATTTCTGTTCTTGACGAAAAAGAGGTAGAACACAGATTTTCTTCCTATCCTGCTTCCCAACTGATGCATTAATGCTAGATTTTCTTGTGAACATTTTCCCTACCCTTTGGCCATTGCAGTCTTTTCTGGGAAGACTGGAGAGTAAACCAGCAGGACCGAGGTCACTTTTGTCTTGAAAATGCAAATTATTTCCAGGTATGAACTCAAAGGAATCAAATGTTATATCAGGTATTTGATGAGAATTAAAGGCTTGGGAATAATAACATTTTCTGTTTAGATAGCATTTGATTACTTACAGAACAGTGGCCCCTATTACTTCATTTGATTCTCACGGGAGCCTGATGAAGTGGATCGGCCAGCTGGTGTTGTTTTCCAACTCTACAGATGAAGAAACTGAGCCCCCAGCTTCTGGAACTAGTCAGAAATCCTTGGAAATATGCGGCAGAGCAGGCATGGTCTGGAGATCTTGTCATTCAACCCAATTCCCTGCCAAAGGCTTTATCAGACTACAAAATAACCAGTGAAGATGAGGGATTCATGGCATCCTCTGATGTCATGCATTCATCTGTGACCCCTGCTTCCCCTGTAGTCCTCTCAACTGGGGTAATAATAACATCTTCCTTCTGACTACCTAAGGCCTCATCCCCAGCAATCCATCAATATCCTTTCTAGCAGCATCTTCTTGCCAGACACTATTGGACTGGAGTGGATTTCACTTTTCATGAGACAGAAGCCAAAATGCTAATCAAGAAGTCCACCAAGAGGTCCCTCTTCTCCACCTGTCTCTTTTCCTTGCAAGTACACACTGTCAGGTGATGCTTTTCACTACCAGCCACCAAATAACCTTGCTCTCTTTAGGCTCTGCATGTGATCAAATACTAAAAATAACCATCCATTACCTGGGTGGATAAGTGTACACTGGTACATACCTTTACCTTTCAGGGTAGCTTAGGGAGGCTTGGGGGATCGTTAGAAAACAGTTTGTCTGTTTATTTGTTTTAAACACAGAAAACTTTCATAATCACAGATATGTAAGGGGCTTGTACTTGTGGCTTTCTTTGCCTTGTATATTCCACCTCCACATATCCCAAATCACTCTCTCCTTCACCTCCTTTACCCAATAAGCCCCTTTACCCCAACACTAGCCTATTGAAAAAAATCTCAACCAATCCACCCCTACACTATGCTGCTCCCACTTACCTCGCTATACCCTTTCTTTTTCCATAGGA
The DNA here is from genome assembly GCF_987537825.1 of Furipterus horrens. Taxonomy (NCBI): domain Eukaryota; kingdom Metazoa; phylum Chordata; class Mammalia; order Chiroptera; family Furipteridae; genus Furipterus; species Furipterus horrens. Next base: position 29,495,513 of record NW_028327179.1, read on the forward strand.
TGTATCACCTTCTAAAATACACCCATCACCTTCTAACAGCTTATTTAATGAACTTGTAATTTATTGTGTCTCTCTTCTTGCCAGAATTAAGTTCTTAAGAGGGAAGGAAGTTGAGTTTTCATTGCTCATTGTTGTATCTCAAATGCGTAAAGCAGTCCCTGGCACATAGTAAGTGCTCCAAACATTTTTATTGAAACAAATTTCTTCCCTCTGTGCATCTTACCTTCCTTCTTTAGCTTTCAATATTGTTCACATGAGTCTTCATCAATCACTAGTTTTTTACACCAACTAACCCCAGTGTGTATTATCTACCATGCCAATGAATGACAGTACCTTTGGAACTAAATAAGGCATTTAGAAGGGACATCAAATGACTGGAATGTATCTCAGTTCTGTAGATATAGGAATTTTTTATTCAGTCACTTTTGCTTAGGCCTTGGAAAAAATTGCTATGGGGCCCCAAGTCACATGATACCAAGAACTATTATTTCCAGTGCATAAATAACTAGGTGCCAGTTTTTATATTTTGATAAACTATGAAGTGCTTCACCTCCTCCATCCTTCATGACCCTTCTCCCTCTTTTCTACTTTCTTTCACAATAATTGCCAGCACATGTGTGTTACACAGAATGCCACCTGTAGGTCTGTAGATATCACAAGGTAAAAGTAAGAAAAAGAAAAGCTATTCAACATTTGTTAGCATAAGGACAGAATACTGTGTGATGGAGGCATGTGGATGATGGAGGCACATAATGGACCACACGGCCCATTGTCTGTATTAGCTTGTAAACTTTTTTTAACCAAATGAACGAGTCCTTATGGAAACAATTTGTGGAGGAAAAAAAAAAAAACAGTACCTCCTTTAGTAAAGGATTGAATAATTCACAGAAAGACACATTTCTACCAAGCTAATCAGAATATTAATACTGGTTAATTTGAGCATTGCCTTACCAGTAGGACAATCTACTTAGGAAACCACATAATGGACTGAAGGTTGCAAGATAAATGTACATTCAGAGCAAAGGAACTTGGTTGAGTCTGACTGGCAACAGTGATATCCCAACTCCAGTAACTAGAGAAATAGAGAGTGGACCAGATGTTCACACCAGTGGTCACGTGGCTGTGTCTACAACTGCCACAGACACAGTGGCATTGGCTGCCAGCCTTAACTCTTTTGTTCTTGACTTAATCATAACATCAACTTTTGTTGTATTCATCACCCTTTCTCACTTTATTATGTATGTGGATTTTACTTATGTTTCAGTTTACAGGCTCCCAGTTTACTATATAGTCTGGTATACTTTATGCTTGTTGCTAGCTGGTGATAATAGGCAGTCCCTTTCCTTCCCAGGTTCCCATTTGAGTAAGGAGAATATGGGGTGACTTTTTTTTCAAAACATATCTTTAATACATGTATCCAATGAGATAAGAGATTGGATTACTACTGCACACTATACATATTAGGTAAATATACTAGAGACAGAAGAGAGACTATAACATAATAAAAGTTAACAAAACAGATATTGGCTATTGTAAATAATCCTGTGATGAACATAGCAGTGCACATATCTTTTTTAATTAGTGTTTTGGGTTTCTTCAAATGCATACCCTAAATGTCTATCTATAGACAACTGGATAAAGAAGATGTGGCAGAAAAATAAAATAGAATATTGCTTGGCCATAACAAGAATGAAATCTTATCATTTGTGACAACATGGATGGACCTAGAGGGCATCAGGCTAAGCAAAGTAAGTCAGACAAAGACAAATACCATACGATTTTACTTATATGTGAAATCTAAGAAACAAAATAAATGAACAAACAAAACAGACACAAACTCATATATACAGAGAACAAACTTATGGTTGTCAGTAGGGAGGGGGTCAGCAGGCGAGTGAAAAAGGTGAAAAAATTAAGAAGTACAAATTGGCAGTTACAAAATTGTCAGAGGGTGTAAAGTATAGCAGAGGGAATATGCTATACTTGTATAGTTAATAATATTGTAATAACTATGTATGGTGCCAGGTGGGTACAAGACTTATGGGAGATCACTTTGTAAGTAATATAAATGCCTAATGACTATATGGCACACCTGAAACTAATATAATATTGTATGAGAACTGTAACTTTAAAACAAAAAATTTAAATTAAAAAAATAAATGTTATATCTACCACTTTAAAAAGTTAACAAAACATAACATGATGGGAGAAAACGCCTCCCACATATTTAACAGACTAAACTTAATTGCTATGGGAGGAAATACCATGACTATTTGTTACTATCCCCAAAATACAAAATAACTTATCCTAATTAGCAGAAAATAAGACCGATATCAGAGAAGAGCAAATGACATAGACAATTTTCAAAATAAGAACTTCAAGTGGACAGAAATACAAAAAGTTTTTCCATCTTACTAGTGACCATAGACATATGGTGTTAAAAATAATGAGATTCTATTTTTTATCTTTCAGGTTGGCAAAAATTTAAAGAGATTGATAATCGTATGTTGAAAAGTGGATGGAGAAAGAGGCTGTCTCATAGCAGGGCTTGAGTATAATTGCAGCATTTTTAAAGAGCAATTTGACAATTCTTATCAAGCTCTTAAGCATAAGAACCTATGAATTGGCAATTCCACTTCTATAATCTATCTTTCTTAGAAGAATACTCTCAGAAGAGCATAGGGATATTCAAATTTATTCATTACAGCATTGTTAGTAATAACAAATTTCTTTCCCCCTAAAGGTATATCATAAATCACATAATACAGCCAGGAAAAAAGTCTATGCAGCCATTAAAATGAAAGAGCATATCTGTATGGACTGATGTGGGAGAATGTCCACATTGTATTTGTTTAATGAAAATAACAAGTTGAAGAGTAAGAGCTATGGTATAATCTCATTTTTATACCAAAGACATATTTATGTATATAGAAAGGCCTGAAAGGAACACCAACCCCTTCAAACTATCTGATAAGGACAAGAGGTTTCCCTTTTATTTCTGTATTTTATGCTTCTTTAGTGTTTGTTGTGTTTTTTGGTATAGTAACATATATTACTTGTATAAAGTTCTTGGAGCTGCCATAACAAAGTTCCACAAAATGGGTGGATTAAACAACAGAAATATATTGTCTCACAGTTCTGGATGCCAGAAGTCCAAAATCCAGGTGTTGACAGGGTTGGTCCCTTCTGGCAGCTGTGAGGGAGGGTCTGTTCCATGCTTCCGTCCTGGCCTTTGGTAGCCTCGGGCCCTCCATGGCTTGTGGAAGGCACTCTCCCTGTGCGTTCACATCATCTTCCCTCTATGCGTGTCTGTGTCCATGTGCAAATTACCCCTTTTTATAAGAACACAGCCATATTGGATTAGGGCCCACACTAATGACCATGTATTAATCGGATCATTTGCAAAGACCCCGTTTCCAAGTAAGGTAACATTCACAGGTACTGAGAGTTAGGACTGCAGCATCTTTTTGTGGGGAACACAATTCAACCCACAGCACTAATTATGTAATGAAAACAATGAAGAAAACCCAATGTATGCCCCTCACTCCCACACTAATAGCTTTGTCTGCCTTCTATGTACCTGTTAATGGCTCCTTTGAGAGACAACACCACAATCTGGTGCCTTCTTTCACTCTTTCTCCTGCCCTTTCTCTTCACCAACTACTCATCCCATCAGGTCTAACAGGTGATTTATGCTTTTTCACTAGCAACTTCTTGATCACAAATCTGTGAGTGTGCAGGACATGAGAATTTTTATCCATCATTATGGGGGAGTATAGTGCATCTGTACTTCTCCTAAGGGTATCAGGTCAAGAAATAATACGTGTGTTTCAGTTCCTTGGAAAGCTTTACGCGAGCCTGTTTAGCTTTTCTCACTAATCCGTCATAATGCCCCAGTTTTGTAATGAGATTTAGTGAAATTACACTCGAACAGCCCCAAATTATATAATTAATTGCATTTGGCTTCAATTACATTGACTAATTGATCCAAGCCTGCTGCAGGCTACCTGCAGCCTGAGGTGGAATGAGGCAGGTGGTGAGGGTTCATTAGCTTTGTAGTTCATGTGAGCTAGCTAGTTTGAGTTATAAATCTCAAATGGATCATACCATAAGTCCTGTGAATCTCACTTGTTCCAAGCACTTCCTGTTATATAGGTTTTTGTGATCCCTCATCAAGGGACCTTCATCATCTCTCACCTGGATGGTAGCGCCTACACACAGGCACTTCCTACTGTAATGTATTCTATTGTACCAAAGCTCAATTTGTTTTCCTGACACAGAACACTCATCAATGGTGACCCTGAGCTGGGAGTGAGGAGAGGGATCAGTGGTGGGTGCAGGAGGAATGATTGTGTGCCCTCTGACCACAAACTCTGAAAGTTGTGTTTTTTCAGGAACTTAGCAAGGGAGTATGTAGATGAGATGGTCAATGAGAATTTAAGACTCTGAGGATATGACTTGAAAGCCTAGCTATGCAGAGTATCTTCCCAGAAGAAGCAGCAGCACCTGGTAGTTTTCTAGAAATGCAGAACCTTGGGCCTCTCCCAAGACTATTGAATCAAAGTTGAATTTTAACAGGCTCCCAGCATGATCTGCAAGCATTTAAAAACTGTTGAGACGCCCTGTTTTAGAGGAAGTTTTGTGAAAGCAAGGGTCTGTCTGTTCATGTGTAATTCTCATGTAAATGGCCCAACTGTGAGACCCAGAGGGAAAGTAATCAAAAAGAGTGATGTCCATGTTATGCATTTGTTCTTCATATCACCATCCATTCACAACCCCTCTTCCAGGTTTCCTCCCTGATGTAAAACCTGACTATGCTTCTACCTCTCTTTTCACAAACTCTATGTGTTCCTCCAAAATCTTCAATCTGATATTCTATATTATGTCCTCAACCCAACTTTCTCACTGTGTTGCTTCTTCTGATTTTTAGTGTATACTTTAGCCCACAGCTGTATACCATGTAATACTCCCTATTGGATTTATTGGCATAGCCTCTTCACACTCTCTCCTAAATGTGTTGTCCCTTTCCATAAAGCCTTTTCAAAATTCCCCAATCAAAAAATGGTCTCTCTTTGAATCCTTAGAAAATTTTATACATCTCTTGAACTGGTTATATTGTCTTTATTATAGGCATTGTTCCTCCACTCGATTGGACCAGCACAGGGCCCAATACATAGTAGCTAATTAATTATGTAATCAGATGATTGACTGACTAAATGAATGAATCTGTGAAGTCAGGGCCTCACCAGATGATTCCTTAAGACCAGCTAAGTCCCAAGAACTATTATTCTATGTGTTTTCAAATTCCAGAATGTTAATATTCAGCTCCTTCGCACATAACACTTTCAGACAGTGATTAGACTCTACCAAGGAAGACACTTGCTTGAATCAAAAACACAAGATAATGTCAGTCTTTTTCAGTCTATGAAGTCCAGGCTGAGGGTGGCTCCAATGATTATAGGCACTCCTAGGCAGAAGCAATCTTTGCATGATTTGTGTATTGGGAGTCCCTCTAGCTCACCCAGATATTGCATGCCAATCAGTTTTCAGGACATAAATTTACCCATATAATGCTCTTCTTAATTAAAAAAATAAATAAATCTCAAGGGAGCATTGATGGAAAGAGGACAAGATGTTTGTAGCCAGAGTCAGAGGATGAAATGATCAAACCATTTGCAATGACCACTTCCAGAACTTCTCATTTGGACTTAAAAAATAGCATTTTCAGCCCTGGCTGAGTGGCTCACTTGGTTGGAACATTGTCTCATACACCAGATGATTTTGGGTCCAATCTCTGGTCAGGGAACATACCCAGTTGCAGATTCAATACCCTGTTGGGTGGGTACAAGAGGCAACTGACCAATATTTCTCTCACATTGATATTTCTCTCCCTCACCCTTCCTTCCCCTCTCCTTTCCTCTCTGGTTAAAGTCAATAAAAACATATCCTCAGGTGAGGATTAAAAATAAACAAATAAATAAAAGTAGCATTTACAGACATGAACCTCAGAAACAGATCTTATTTTATAAACTTACATCATGTTATTGATAATCTCACCTTCCCTGATATTGACATGCTATGCCATAGTCCAGATTATGCCATTGAATTCTGACCCAACTCCTAGCTTCCTATTTGAGAATTATTAGTTGATTTTTTTGCTTAAGCAAGACTTCAAGGGCTTTGTAGCTATTAAGAAATTATTTGTAATGTGAATCGTCGGCAGCTGTCCATCTCAAGAGACGATGGTGTAGCTTCTTAAGAGTCTATCTGCACCACCGAGAATGGCCGTGCAGTCCGACTCGGGAGTGACACGGTATCTGTCTCCTCCCGTGTTAAATCGACATCTTGCGATGACGCTGGAGTGTCCTCTCCAGTGAAGCTGAAGCTACAGAGCCTGGGCAGGGTGATATGGAGGGTCTGCTGTTGCCCATGCAGCAGACCCCCCCTCTCTTTGCAGCTGAAGGGCCCAAGAGAAAGCTTGGCTTCAGGTGCGCCGCAGGAGTTGCCGGTGTTGACTACAACGTCAAACCGCCTTAGGGACTCCGGCTCCAGATTTTCTGTCGGGGTTTACTCCCTTAGCCTTTCCCCTGAAGAGGTATGCCGCAAGGCAGCGGAGGTTTTTTGGAATCAGAGTTTTCCTTCTCTGATGTGCCCTGACTGGAAGATCGAACCAGCGACACTTAGCTCGCAGGCCGACGCTCAGTCCACTGAGCCAAACCAGCCAGGGTGTAATGTGAATATCAATATCATAAATACTAAATTAAGTTTTATGTGGACAGCTCAAGAGTTTATATCTTTAAATTAAAAGTGATTGATAAGATGTAGTTTAGGGCTTTTTTATATTGTGACAACCTATACATAATATAAAATTTACCATTTTAACCATCTTTAAGTATACAGCTCAGTGGCATTAAGTGCATTCACATTGTTGTGTAACCAATACCATCATCCATGTGAAGAACTTTTTCACCTCTCCCAGCTGGAACTCTGTACCCCTTAAAAACTAACTCCCTATTCTCTTCTTTCCTACCCACTGGAAAACACCATTCTACTTTCTGTCTCTATGAACATTATTACTCAAAGTGCCTCACATAATGGAATCATACAATATCTTTTTGTGACTGGCTTATTTCACCAGCACAATGACTTCAAGGTTCACCCAGGTTGTAGCATGTATCAAAATTTCCTTGTTTTTTAAGGCTGAATAATGTTCCATTGTACATATATGCCACATTTTGTTTATCCATTCACCCAACAATGGACACTTGGGTTGCTTCTACCTTAGACTACTGTAAATAATGCTGCTATTAACATCAGTGTGCAATGGTAGTTAGGTTTTCAAGAAAAACTAGCATTTTGAACATGGAGTCAATGTGTTTGGAGGGGAAAAACAAGCTATAGTTTATAATTCCATTGATTTAATGTCAAGACTTTCATCAATGCTGATCACTCATCATGTACAAATAATTCTAATAATCAATTCTCCAGTCTATGTGGCATATATTACCCATTAATGTGAAAAGGAAACCTAATCAACATAAATGGGATTGTGTGGATTTCACTTGAAGACAATAAAACTTATCTCTTTTAGTAAAGATTATCTCTTCCAGTAAAGATTGGCATTTAATTTAAAAATAGATTTCTAGACTTCTGGTCAAGATGTAGATGTAGATAAACATGGCTCTCCTCCTCACACAACAACCACATCAAAATTACAACTAAACTATAGGACAATCATCACTCAGCACCATCAGAAATTGAGTTGATTGGAAGTTTGACAACTATGGAATTAACTAAACCACATTCATTCAGACTGGCAGGAGGGGTGGAGACGTGGAACAGGCTGGTTCCACATACATCCACGTGCGGTGGATAAAAATTCGAGTAGGGATAGCTCAGGAGTGAGAAGTCCCAGCCCAACATCAGGCCCCCTGACATGGGTTCCAAGAAGATAAGCTCCCATAACTTCTGGCTGCAAAAACCAGAAGGGATTGAGTTGGTGGAAGAAAGTTCTGGTCCCAAGCAGTTCCTCTTAAAGAACCCACAAACGGACTTACTCACACTCAACCCTCTGAGCTCCATCATGGGGGTAGTAACTTGAAAGGCATCAGTGGCATACAGGGAGGAACTTAGGTGTCTGGCATCAAGGTGAGAGCTGGGGGACAGCTTTCTCCCAGACAGAAAGGCAGACAGAGGCTCTTGTTCCTCTTCTGAACCCTCCTCCCACAGATCCACAGAGCCGGCAGGCAGGTACCATATCTAAGACTCCATCAACCAGGCTAACACTGTTTGCCCTGCCCTAAAGATCTCCTGGGACTCTGTTCCACCCAACTTATGGGCCCACCCAAGTTGTTAACAGTGGCTTTTCCTTATTAATGGCTAGTCTTGGTTTATGCTTCACAACTTCATAAAACCTCTCAAACAAGCAACAACTGGCCTCAGTGAGCCCCCAACTCCCATACCTCTTGCTAAGTGTCCCAAGGCCAGGCACTAGCAGTAGCCAGCCTAGGTTCATAGCTTGGCTTTGCCTGGGAACATCCAAGCCCAGCATAACAGCAGCCATCTGAAGATTGCTTTATAGCTCATGTGCAGTGGCCATGGGCAGAACAGAGGTTGGGGCTGACCTTGGCCAGAACCACCTGGGAAACCCCAGAACCAGTGCACCCAGTGGACAGATACAGACCACATCAGAGCACCATCACTCTGCCCTTGCACAGCCGATCTTCCATGGAGGGCAGACGTTGGTGGTCAGTGGTCACAGTCAGTCCTTGCAGCTGACTGGCCTGGATAAATCCCTCCCATTGACCTGCCAATAGCAATCAAGACTCAACTACACGAGGAGGATGTACTCATCCCACACAAGGGACCCACCTTGAGTACACAGCTTGGGTGATAGGGGAGGCTATGCCACTGGACCCTACATGACACCTACTACATTAGGCCATGCTATCAAGACAGAGAGTCATAGCAGCTCTAATACATAGAAACAAACACAGGGGGGTTGCCAAAATGAGGAAACAAAGAAACATGGCCCAAATGAAAGAATAGGTCAAAACTCCAGATAAAGAGCTAAACAAAATGGAGATAAGCAATTTACCAGATGCAGAGTTCAAAACACTGATTATAGGATGCTCAATGAATTTAGTGAGAACCTCAGCAGCATAAAAAAGATCCAGTAAAAAAAGAAAAAGGATATACTCATTGAAATAAAGAACAATTTACAGGGAAAACAACAGTAGAGTGGATGAGTCTGAGAATCCAATCAATAATTTGGAATACAAGGAAGCAAAAAACAAAATATCAGAACAACAATAAGAAAAAAGAATCCAAAAAAATAAGAATAGTATAAGCAGCCTGTGGGACAACTTCAAGAGGCTCCAATATTCACATCACAAGGGTGTGAGAAGGAGAATAGAAAAAGCAAGGAATTGGAAATCTATTTGAAAAAATATGAAAGAAAACTTCCCTAATTTGGTGAAGGAAGTAGGCATATAAGTCCAGGAAGCACAGAGAGTCTCAGACAAGATGGATGCAAAGAGGTCCTCTCCAAGACACATCATAATTAAAATGCCAAAGATTAAAAATAAAGAGAGAATTTTAAATGCAGCAAGAGAAAAGCAGTTAGTTACCTATAAGGCATTCCCATAAAACTGTCAGCTGATTTCTCAAAAGAAACTTTACAGGCTAGAAGGGACTGGCAGGAAATATTAAAAGTCATGAAAAGCAGGGACCTACTGCCAGCATTGCTCTACCCAGCAAAGCTATCATTTATAATTGAAGGGCAGATAAAGAGCTCCCCAGACAAGAAAAAACTAAAGAAGTTCTTCATCACTGAACCATTATTATATAAAATGTTAAAGGAACTTATTTTAGAAAAAAGGTTGCCAGTTGGTAGGAGGGTGTAGGGGAATGAATAAAGAGGTGAGGAGATTGAGAAGTACAAATTAGTAGTTATAAAATAGCCATGAGGATGTAAAGTACAATATAGGAAATGGAGTAGCCAAAGAACTTATATGCATGACCCATGGACATGAACAATGGTGTGGGGATTGCCTGAGGGAGTAGGGGGAGCTGAGGGGAGAGGGGCAAAGGTGGAAAAATTGGGAAAACTGTAATAACATAATCAATAAAATATAATTTAAAAATAAAATAAAAAATTATAAGTCACCCAGCAAAAAAAAAAAAAAAAGATTTCTTATCACATCATTACACTTAAAATAATCTTAAATGGTTTAGAGTTACCAAAACTGAATAAATATTAATTTAAAATAATTTTGTCAGTTTGCTTTTTGACTTCATGAAGATTCTTCACAGTAGCACTACCTGGGAGCTTCTGCTCATGTTTTATGGTATTTGGAATGAGGGTAATTTTATTTGACCACATTCTATGTCATATTTATCCACCTTATGCCACTAGATTTGTTCAAAAAGTGGATGTGGTATTAATGGGATGCAGTCCTATTGACAATAACAGCATGGATTGTTAACCACATGATAAGCTCAAGATGCATATTTGAATTGGCTGTATTATGTTCCAGATGCAAGATGATTATCTGACTACAGAGGCAACATGATTTAATACATGAGGCCCAGGGCCAAGAATTAGGAAATCTGGGTTTTATTCCTGGCTTCATCACTTAGGTCATGTATACATGAGTGGAGTATTTTGTAATTGCATTGTTCTTGACTCCAAACTGTTTCCTGCCCTGCTCCTGCCACCAAAAGTGTTTTACTATGTTTAGTTGTAATACCATCGCTTCTCTTCCTTTTCCCTCCTCCTTCTTTTCTCTTTCCTTGCCCTCCCTATTTCTTACTAAATTGTATTAACTTAGTATTACATAAATAATACATAAGTATATTTTATTATTTTTGTAAAAGTTACAGATGATGTTGGTTCTCCATCTCTTGTTTCTAATCTTGTTCCTTTTTCCTTCTGCTTTTATTTCATCCACTTTCTGATTGTAGAGACTTGTCGCAGTTCTAGCCCAACCTCTTTTTCATACCTACACCAGCATAAGTTCCACATACCACCATAAAGTGTCTGCTAAAATACACCATGACGCACTTCTGGTTTCCAGTCCAGCATGTAAGAAATTTGGAAGTTGTTGCTCTATTCTAACAATAATCAAAAGTGAGACTAACTGAAAAATTAACAACTCTTCTTAGATCCATCAGAGAAGTGAGGTCATGGGCAAATTGCTGCCCCTAAATTGGAGACACAAACAGCAAATCCCAACTTACTTGAGCGGAATTCCACAAGCAGCAACTCCATGGGAACCAAGAAGGTTCCATTTCAATAACTTTTGAGATTTAAATTTCATAGGGTCCAGTCATAGGTGAGCCCCTTACTGTGTAGATTTTACCCCCAAGAACTCTACCAGAACTATATGGGAAATTTTTGAGAAAAATCCCCTCATGTTTCCAACAGGAAGAGGAGAAAAGGAATCAATGTGTAAAATATAACCAGAGCATTATATTATTCTTAACAAGGTCGTCCATAGGAGAAACTATTTAACCAAAGCCTAACCTGCTAAGGTTGTACTAGGGACTAATGTACATGGAGAAAATAGAGTACCCAACTCAGCTAGATCTAGACTTCCACAAGGAGCAAGGGAAATACTCAACTCCAGCCTCTTCTAGTCTTCCATGTGTAGCAAGGGAAATACCAAATCCCAGGGTGGAGGTAGAGAACTGAGAAGCATATGTAGAATTTACAGCTCAGAGGGACAGGCTCACTAAAGACTGAGACCTAATCATAGGGCTATAGAGCATTTCCCCTCCTCCCACACCTCACATTCCTGAAGGCTTCTTTACAGCAGTTCCTTTTTGCCCAATATAACATCTGGCTATCCAGAAAAAAAAAAATTACAAGACATACAAAAAAGGCAAAAAACAGTTTAAAGAGACAGAATCATATATGGCAGGAATGCTAGACTTATAAGACTTAAAATAACTGCGATCAATATGTTAAAGGCTCTAATGGATAAAGCAGACAGCAAACAAGAGCAGATGGACAGTGTAAGCAAGAGGTGGCAATCCTATAAGAAATGAATTTATCTAACAGATAAGAGTTTGTTCAAAATAATAATACCTACATATTTCATTATTATGTTTATATATATATACTTATATATGCTGATGTATACATGAAATGAAGAACAAAAATAATACAAGGGATGGGAGCGATAAATTAGGATTATTTTGTTATTATAAGGTATTCACAGCATCCTTGAAGTGGTAGAGTGCCATTTGAAAATGGACTTGTATTAGTTGTAAATGTATATTGAAAACCCTAGGGCAACGAATTAAAAAGTGAAAAAGAAGTACAACTGATATGCTGAGAAAGAAGTGAAAAATGAAATCATATAAAATACTCAAAACCACAAAGGGTAGAAAAAAGTGGAAGACAAAATAACAAAGAAAAAGAGCAACCAAGAGAACACAGTAACAAATATGGTAGATATTAGTCACACTGCATCAGTAATCACTTTGAATATCAAGGGTCTAAATGCTCCAATCAAAACACAAATGTTGTCAAAACAGATAAAAAAAACAAAAGTAGCAAGTGAACAAAAGCCTTGCTAAAAATCTACATTTACTTTGTGAGGCCGTTTCAAGGACAATTTTCTTTATGGTAGAGATGCAATACAGTCCAGTGGCATTGGAATCAGGGGTTTGAATCATGGCTCTACCAGTGACCCTGCAGGCCATTAAAGTTCTCTAAGCTCACTTTAAACTGGAGGTACTAGCACTTGCCTTAGAGAATGTTTCTGAAGAATAAATGAAATAATCCATGCAAGACACTTAGTACAATATTTGGCACACACAGGGGGAGTGCTGGTCTGTGAACTAAAGGGTTGCCGGTTCGATTCCCAGTCAGGGCACATGCCTGGGATGTGGGCCAGGTCCCCAGTTGGTGGTGAGTGAGAGGTAATCACACATTGATGTTTCTCTCTCTCTTGTTCTCCTTCCCTTCCCCTCTCTCTAAAAATAAATAAAATAATAATAATAATAACACAGTAGTATTTGCCATATACTTACTAAAGATCCAATAAATTTTATTAGTTAAAATAGTTCAGTGTGCTACATACCCACCATGTTTGGATGGTTTTAAATCTTTTCTAACAAAGGATTCACTTGTCATCAGTGAATTTAAGATCTTCATGGAGCAGTCCTCATTAGTTTTAAACTAATGGTTGAACTAAAGTGATGAAAAGTCTATGTAATGCTAAGATGCCCTAATCAGAGATTTAAGAAGGCTAGTGCATTAAGCTTTGCTTATACACACTCCTCGTTGACTAGAAGTTAATATCACTAAGTGACCACTGAGGAAACTTCTCAAGACCTGCCTTAACCATTTCTTTCTGGGCAGAGGAGTGGACTTAAAACAACCTGATATGTCATGACTTTCAGGCACACTGGGCCTCTATGGCAAGGTAGGATGGAGAAAAATATAAATCAGGACTAGAGAGGACAAAATAGCTCTACTGAATAAATGAAGATCTTAGCCAGTACTTAAACTTGGGAGTAATAATGACCCCAGATCTGATTCCAACTTACAACAATATTTTAAAAATGCCTGATCTCAGAGTAGGAGCACCACGGCAATAGAATTTTGGCAGCCATGACATGCAAAGGTCATCTGATAGCGTCTTGGAGACTGTTCTTTCGCACCATCCAGCTGAAACTGGATATAAATCTATGGTAAGAAGAACAGGAACAAGATCCAGACTTTGAGGAAAAGATGATAAGAGCTAAAATCCCCTCACGTTTCCAACAGGAAGAGGAGCTCCAGCCAAATGCCATTCAGGCCTGGAAGGAAGCTGGAAGAAGTGAAAACCAATCACCAAGATGAAAATCTAACCTCCAGTCCAGGAATGCATTTTGAGGGATACGAGGGAAGGCTGCAGCTGAGACAGTAATAAAGGGCTTCCTGAATATCATATGGAAACTAAAGCAGTATAGGACACTCAGATAACTTGGAATAAAAGTGGTGAATACTTCAAATCCTTTCATACACTAAAGCTGAGATCTCTAAACTGAGATCCATTTGTGGGCTTCAGGGTGCCCCCAGAACATGTGCAAAACTTTGTGTGTATGCTCACGTGCAGCTTTATGGGAGGAAATTCCATAGCTTTCATTTGATTTTTCAAAGTAGTTTGCGATGCAGAAACCATTTATAATCACTGGACTGAGTGAAGTCCATATAGGTTTATTATTTGGTAGTAACACTAATGAGGCAGAGATATACCCCATAATTACGGCCTTTAACCTCAGGAATAATACAGGAAGTGAATAATGAAATCACAGCATTTCTATAGGTTGCTAATCTTAATTTCCAAAGAGGACCCACCTGACAGTGAGAACCACCTGCCTTCAATGATACCACCAAAGAGGCAACACCAAGCACCCTTCAAGACTGTCTCCTGGTATGTGTCTGGCCCTCATTTCTTAGTCTAATATTTCTAGAACTGATACTAAAATGCATCCACAGAAGTGGTTCTTAAATTCCTATATGCAAAGAGGTGCCAGTCTGACAAAGTTTTCTGGTCCATGTTGAAATGAGGACACCAGGGAAAATGTAATGAGTTTTCTTTCACACAGCTAAATTGATTCCATTTAAATAACAACCCTATTATTCTGATTATGGTTAGAAGATTATGTACTTACTATTGATTTGGTGTTAAACAAATTCATTTCTTACATGTGTTTAGTGATAGTGATAATGATGGTTTGCTCTTTGGTTTTGATTCTGTTTGATCAATGTTGATCCTCAATTTTCTATACATTTCCTAGTCCATTAAATCAAAATAATGGGAATTGGTTCCTGATCGACTCAACAGTGATGCATCTAGCCTATAAGTCAATATGGCAATCAAGTTAAGTGGTTGTTTTTCCGACTCCATGGCTCATGACTACTCATTTGACTGCTTTTCCACACTAGAATTGGAACTAAAATAGGCAGGAGAGTTTGGTTTATTATTTGTTAAGTGAATATTTGGATTAGACAACTAGAATAGCATTTGGAACTTTATAGATGCTCAATAAATGTTTGCTGAAATGGAATTAAATTGTGCAAGGTATAGAAGAAGACCACTCTCAGTTCCCTCATGACCACTGTGAGTTATGCCTAGATATCTGCCACCCAGCATAAGGCTAGTCACTTCCTGTGAGGTCAAAAGTGGCTTTTATAAAGGTGCCAGGCATTATGAGAATCTTAGTTCTGATGTTATTATTGACTTACTTATTTTGTGACCTGTCATCGTCATTCAAGTGGGCTTACCAACCTACTTGTAAGGAGTGAAAAAGTGTCAGATTCCTCTGTTGCCTAACAGTCTTGCTATGAGGAAATAGGGTTGATTAGTATGTGAGCATTTTTCAGAAAAAAACAATGCCTAAACATAATGAACTCCAGAAACTGTGAAGCCTAAACATTTTTATGTTATAATAGAGGCATGTCTTTAACTTAACATACTTTTGATAATAAATATGGTTACTTATCAATGCATTCATACCAGTACATTAAGACATTTTAGATTTTAAAATTTATATGCTTTCATTTTTAATCAGTTGGATAGAGTGTTGATTATAGTGAGGCTAGTTTATTAAATAGTCTTTAATCTATAAAACCATACTATAAGGAAAATATTAAAGTAAATGTCTTGTATAAAAAAAGTTGTAATGGAACAGAAACTATCATTGAACTTCTTTACAAATGTGATTCTATACAGGAATTACTTTGCATGAATCTATTTTCCGTGTAACCCTGGACAGGTTATGTAACCCCTCCCTGCTCCTCAACTTTATAAATAAGAGTAGAATCTACCTTGAAGGGCATTATAAGTATTACATGTAATAAATATGCACATATTTGATCATGACACATGAAAATTATTTAATAAACTGTACCTAATATCATTATATTCTTATTCTTATTATGATTATTGCCACATTTGAATTGACATGCCAAGTGTAGAATACTTAATAGCAAGAAAAAGCTGTGAAGAAGCTTACACTGTTTTGTTCTACTACTAAGTTCCAAGTTTCCTTCAGCTCATTTCTATCATATATTTCTGTAAAAAAAACGGTCAGATATAAATAAGTTCAATTATTCTTTATCTCAAAATACAACACTCTCTGAAAGATTTATCTTACCTCCAACACATCTACACTCAGGTCATGTGACCATGTGTGCATAAACACACACACATGCAAAACAAAATGTCATTTTTAATGAGATCCTTTAAGAATTTAAGCCAGCTTCCTCAGATGAGGTTCATTCTTTAAACTGAATTAAATTTTATTACAAACAGTGCTATAAACAATATGGAATGTTGCATAAAAGCATGAGCCTTCGAGGTGGACTACCTGGTTTCCAATTTCAACTCTGTGATCATGTACAGTTATTTATCCTTTCTAATCCTCAATTTCCTCACTTTAACCCCTGCTTTTTGAGGTGAGGTTAAAATTAAATGAGATATTGCATGTAAAATAGCCCAGTGTCTGGCACCTAGTAAATGCTTATTAAGTTTTAGCTAGTATTACTTTTCATGATTGATGTTGTATTTTTGCGTCTAGCAGTTCTATTTGGGTCTTTTTAAAAAATTGTCTATTTGTGTCCTCCTCATGCTTATGTTTTCCTCTAATATTTTTCTGGTTTTTTTTCCCTTTTTATTGAATTTATTGGGGTGACACTAGTTAACAAAATTATACAGGCTTCAGGTACACAATTCTACAGCATCTGCACCACCCCAAGTCGAGTCTCCGTCCATCTCCATTTATCTGCCCTATACCCTCCAGCACCTTCCCTCAGCAATCACCACACTGTTGACCATGTCCTTTTTGCTCAGTCCCTCCGCCCTCCACCCCCACAGCATGTAGTATTTGTTTAAAGTCCTTGTCTGCTAGTTCCATCATCTTTGTCATTTCTAAGTCTGTTTCTACTAATTGATTTTCCCCTAGTCATGGTTTGTATTTTCCTGCTTTACTGCACACCTGGTAAATTTTTATTGTATGGCAGGCATTGTAAATTTTGTCTTTGATTACTGGATGCTGCTGTATTTCTTAATTACTGTTGGATTTCAACCTGGCATTCAACTAAGTTACTTAGAATAGGTCAAGTCTTTTCAAAGCTTGCTTTTAAACTTTGTTAGGGTAAGTTCAGTGAGCATTTGGTCTACGGCTAATTTAACCCCCTACTAAAGGCAATGTCTTTCTAAGCATTCTCTCTATCTCCTATGGTATGAAATCGTTCCACTCTAGCTGGTGGGACCACAATTCCTATCCCTATTGGTCTCCCTACTCTTTTCCAGTGTTCCCCCCCCCACCCTTTGTATCTGGTAGTTTACTCTCATGCATATACAAATCAATTCTCAGCCAAAGACCCCAGGGGATCCCTCTACAGAGCTCCAGAGCTCTCTTCCTTTCCCTTCCCTTCTCCTCTCTCCCCACCCCTACTATCCCCCTCTCCTTTTTCTGCCTGTACAGCTCCCTCACTCCATCCAATACACTTACCTCATAAGTTCTAGCCATCTTGACCTCCCTGGTCACCAATTCTATCACCTTCAACTCAGCCAGACTACCAGACTCTGAGTTTGCCCTCTCTCTACTGCAGCCTGGAAAGTGACTTTGGTCATTTAAATGGAACTAGCATAGGGCTCACCTTGTTTGCTTCCCTTCTCTCAGGGATAACTGACCTGTGCTTTCTATTGGCCTCTGTGTGAAAATCATTACTTCATATGTTTTGTCCAGTTTTCAATTTGCTCCAGGTGGGAGGTAAATCCAGTCCTTGTTACTTCATCTTAGCCAGAAGTGAGAGTCCTTGGCTATTATTATCTCTGTGAATGTCAGTTTTAGGAATAACCAGTCTTTAGGAACAAGTCTGGTTACAAATGTATAACAAACGTGATACGGTACATCACAGACTGTACAAGTTTGTGTATATGGTTACGGGAAGCTATTAAATACATGCACACATCTAGGTCTGAAATATCTTGTTTTTCACTTCGTATGACTTTTAATTATTGAATTATTGGAAATGCCCCAATTTTTATGTAAAAGCTGAAAATTAGGAAGCTTTTATGTAATTTAAAATCCTGCTTGAGGTATGATTAAAGCTTTTATGAGTGACAAAAATATAATTAAAATTTTTCCTAAAAGAAGAAAATTTTATTTTTTAAAAAAATTGTTTTTTCTGTGAATATACTGACACCATACAGTCCTATGAATATTGAAAATTAGACTGTTCTTACATAAATACAATAACAATTAAATGTACATATGAAGCTAAAATATGCTAATCCTCCCCATACAAAGTTTAATTTTTCATTATACAACTGCATGCTAATATTAAGCAATATCACATTGTCCTACATGTGTGTGCAAGAGAAAGAACATGCACACATGACAGATTTCTTGTTTAAATAAATTTTTTATAACTTTTAAGGCATATTTAATCTGCACACTGAGGATTATAAATCCATAATGAAAAATGAGAAATTCAAACTTAGCAAAAATTACCCTAGCAATTTAATCACTACATTTTGAGGCATATAAAATGTACTACAAGAAATGAGATGACTACAAAGTGTTCATTACACAGAAGTTGTTCAAACGAGAAACACCTCCCAGATCCACAAACTGTAGTATATACGTCTTGTAAAAATTACTCTTAAATCTTACATTTCCCCTTCGAGACATTTATTGTTCCTGGAGAAAGCAGTATGTTTTCTTTTTCTTATTCCTAAATCTGTCTTCGATTACTCTAGAGAACTCTATAAATCAATAATAACCTTTTAGATATCAACCCCTTCATAATTATGCCCTCCAAATCCAGGTAATTGTTTGCATACTTTACACAGAAATAAATGGGGGAAAACATATGTTCCATTTGATTTGGGGGGCAATAAAAATTTAGATTGTTTTTTAGCATTTGTGAAGTTTGTCTTTATCCTCATTTATATGACATTTGAAAAATTAATGTATTTCTCACAGAGAAACAAATAGATCAGGTAATGCTATGCAGCTCTGGAGGGAAAAAATATTGCCTGTTAGAAACCGATATGGATTTATCATAATATGGCTTTCATTAAATATAATACTGTACAACCAGTAAGTTTAAAGGAATGTTTTATTTTAGTCAAATCAATCTCTGGGTATCTTTCTGATACTTCTGGAACATTTCCCAACCGGAAGTGGCTGAACACCCAAACGGGAGTGATCCCAGATTAAGAAACAACACAGGCATCTTGAAGGCTCTGTATTTGTAGAATAAAATGACAGCAACCAGAAAAGCCTGAGGCTGTTTTCCTAGATGCCTACTTGGGGTGCCAGCCATCTGTGTTCATTTAGATGGTGTGTGTGTGTGTGTGTGTGTGTGTGTGTGTGTAGGTAGGTAGGAAGGGGGGTAAGGGACAGACAGATCTCAAGTTGCAGGTCTGAGTGTGGGCTCTGATACAGAATGAACCTTCTGCCTAATGCTTCTCAAACAAGACCCCCTCATCTGCTGGTTCCCTTAGAGAAGTAATTTCACCAATACCAGCTGCAAGGGGAATGTTTAGTGTTTTCTTTATTCAAAGTGAAAGATGTTAAACAGAAATTTTCAGAAGCACTTTTGTTTGGAAAAGGGGAAAGGAAGATCATGGAAACTGGAAAACATCCATGAAATTAGCCCCAAATCATGGCCAATACTGATCATTTCCTGACAAGCTGTCTATCAGCAAAGCCACAACAATAGTTTATTCAGGGCCTTCTGGTGCCAACAGTGATATCGTGTTGCTAATTAAATGTTGGTGCAATTATGAATATTTTCAATTTTAACTTCCATGACTGCAATAGTGGGTAGAATAGCACTTTGCTATTAGGAATCTTCCAAACCCTTTGCTAATATGCTTCTCTTATGAATTACTCTAGCAAGAAATAGAAGAATATCAGTTTAAAGTAAAGGTCCTGTGTGCCTATTTAACTTAACCAAGAATAATAAAAGAGAAATGGACAAAAAGTAGAGACGCACTTCGCCATGTTATGTCCAAATTTGGTATTTATTTGTGGATAAAAACCTATATAAATACAATGTCTATAAATAGGAAACGGAAACAAGCTAATCTGAGTATATACTTTTATTTATTCGTTAGCAACAAATCCTGACTGCCTTTAATCGATGTATGTTTATAAAATTTCTCAATATTTATATGGCCAGAGCTATCATTGCAATTTTCTTCCAATGTTATAAAGAGAGAGAGAATATAACATTGGAAGAAAATTGCAATGATAGCTCTGGCCATATAAATATTGAGAAATTCTATGTCTCTCTCTCAGTATCTCTAGTTCTTGTTTATGTGACCTTCTTTGACACATTCTATTCTTTTTTTAAAGTATGTTTTATTGATTATGTTGTTACAATTGTCCCAATATCTTTTCCCTCTTTCCAGTACCTTCCTTCCCTCCAGCAATCCCACCCCCCTTGGTTCATATCCATGGGTTGTACATATATAGTCTTTGGCTTCACCCTTTCATATTTTATTCTTAACTTCCCCCTGTCTACTTTGTACCAACCAATTATGCTTCTTAGCCCCTGCACCATTTCCCCATTTCTCCCCCTTCCTCCTCCCAGCTGATAACCCTCCATATGATCCCATACCCATGATTCTGTTCCTGTTCTGGTTGTTTGCTTAGTTTTTTTATTTTTTTATTTTTTAGATTCAGTTGTTGATGGGAGTTTGTTGTCATTTTAATGTTCATAGTTTTGATCTTTTTCTTAAATAAGTCCATTTAACATTTCATATAATAATGGCTTGGTGATGATGAACTCCTTTAGCTTTACCTTGTCTGGAAAGCACTTAATCTGCCCTTCCATAATAAATGATAGCTTTGCCGGATAGAGTAATCTTGATTGTAGGTCCTTGCTTTTCATCACTTTAAATACATCTTGCCAGTACCTTCTTGCTTGCAAAGTTTCTTTTGAGAAATCAGCTGACAGTCTTATAGGCACCCCTTTGTAAGTAACTCTGCTTTTCTCTTGCTGCTTTTAAAATTCTCTCTTTATCTTTAACCTTTGGTGTTTTAATTATGATGTGTCTTGGTGTGGTCCTCTTTCGATCTAGCTTGTTTGGGACTCTCTGTGCTTCCTGGACTTGTATGTCTATTTTTTTCACCTAATTAGGGAAGTTTTACTTCATTATTTTTTCACATAAGTTTTTGATTTCTTGCTCTTCCTCTTCTCCTTCTCGTACCCCTATGATTCAGATGTTGGCATGTTTAAAGTTATCTCAGAGGTTCCTAAGCCTCTTCTCATTTTTTCCAATTCTTGTTTCCTCATTTTGTACTGGTTGACTATTTTTTTTCTTCCTTATATTCCAAATCATTGATTTGAACCCCAGTTTTCTTCCCTTCACCACTGGTTTTGTGTGGATTTTCCTTCATTTCAATTAGCATAGCCTTCATGTTTTCCCATATGTGTTTGCCATATTCAAGCATATCTGTCAAGTCTGTGAGCATCTTTGTTACTAGTGTTTTGAACTCTATGTCTGTTAGGTTGGCTATCTCCTCATTTGTTAGGTTGGCTATCTCCTTATCGCTTAGCTCTGCCACTGGAACCTTGATCTGTTTCCTCTTTTGGACCATACTTCTCTGTCTCCTCATCTTGACAGGCTCCTGTGTTTGTTTGCCTCTGTGTCTTAGGTAGAGTTGTCCCACCTGTGACATTGTAAGGGGCAGAGCCTTAGGTATTCATCAGTACATGGCGATCCATTTCACCACATTGTGGCACTGTGGGGGGGAGAGAGGGGTCTGAGAGGGAACAATGCCACTTGCTAAGCACTCACCCTTTTCCAGTCACTTCTCTCACTTCTGTATGGGATTGGTGCCCCTCTAGCTGTTGCCTTGGCCATTGTTCCCAGAGTGGGTGGGTGTGTGGACATTCTAGGACCATGGAGGCCCTTTAAACAAGCTGACTCTGCTGAGAGACCAGAAGTTTCTTCCACTACCCCAACCCCCACTGGTTTGCACAGTCAGAAGCAATGAGGCTTTATTTTTCCCTGCATTTGGACCATGAGCTCTGTGGTTTGCTCTGTGGTTGGGACTGCTCTCCATATTTCTTCACTACTTTTTAGAATGTGGGACCGTGCTTTCTGCCAGCCTATTGCTGCCACCGCTGCTGCTGCCAGTACATTGCTTCCTCTCCGCCCTGGCTCCACCCCTCTTACCTGTCTGGGGTGAGTATTTCTTCTTTATATCTTTGTTTGTTGGACTTCCATGCAGCTTGATTTTCTGGACTTTCTGGATATCTCTAGTTTTGAGATAGTTGTATTTCTTCTTAGTTATGGAGGGAGATACAGCATGTCTATCTAGGCCTCATCTTGGTCATAAGTTTTTGGCACATTCTATTTTTAAACATGCTTTGGTCAATATTGCATTGGAACATCATGTCCTAATGCAAGGTGAGGGCATACCAGATGCTTAGGCTAACCTTCTGGATGTCAGCAATATTATTTATATTCTCAACTTAGTGTCAAAATACCCATTTATGAAACTAGTTTAGGTGTGAAATTGTCCCTCCTAAATCCTCCTCAAGGGGAAAAATGTTCTGTTTATTAACTGGACTTAAAAGCCTGTTTTTAAAATAACTCCCAAACTTTACAGTGGTAAGAACATTTTGTATATTCTAGACTGGTGTGTATCTAGGGTTGGACATTGTCTGAACCCTTAGAAGAAATGATGGACATTTATTGAATATTTTACATATTCCGATAATTATTTACAGTGAAAAACAGACTCACCTAGGTAGTATTTTGCCTTAGGAAATTGCTGGTCCAAATTTGTACAATGGAATGCAGAAGTTGCATAAGTAGCTAGTTAAATAGTTTCCCTCTTGTTATTCTGGTATTTGACAACTTCTATGAGACATTTCTTCCTGTTACTTTGTCTTATTTCATAAACCAGCAAACATATATATGCCCCAAATCCCAGGATTCTCACAAAATTACAGGACAAAGATCCTATACTCAGGAAACTTATCATGTGGTTGGGGGTAGCAAAAACAAATAAACATAGAAAATAAATGTAGATCATGTATTTTTTTCTTTCTTTTTATTGTTGTTCTATTACAGTTTTCCCATTTTTCCCCATTGCTCTCTCCTACCCCACCCACCTGTCCCCCTCCCACAGTCAATCCCCACCCTGTTGTCCATGTTCATGGGTCATTTATATTAGTTCCTTGACGAGACCTTTCTCCTTCTCCCCCTCCCCCCTCCCCTCTGTTCACTGTTAGTCTGTTCCTTGTTTCCATGCTTCTGGTTCTATTTTGCTTGTTTGTTTGTTTTGTTCATTAGGTTCCTATATTAGGTGAGATCATACGTTATTTTTCTTTCACTGCTTGGTTTATTTCACTAAGCATAATACTCTCCAGTTCCATCCATATTGTTGCAAAAGGTAGGAGTTCCTTCTTTCTTTGTGTTGCATAGTACTCCATTGTGTAAATGTACCACAGTTTTTGATCTACTAATCCACTGATTGGCACTTAGGCTGTTTCCAGCACTTGGCTATTGTAAACAGTGCTGCTACGAACATAGGGGTGCATAGGTTCTTCTGAACTGGTGTTTCAGGATTCTTCAGGTATAATCCTAGTGGAATCACTAGATCAAAAGGCAGTTCCATTTTTAGTTTTTTGAGGAAATTCCATACTGTTTTCCATAGTGGCTGCACCAATCTGCATTCCCACCAACAGTGCACTGGGGTTCCCTTTTCTCCACATCTTGGCCAGCCCTTGTTGTTTGTTGATTTGTTGATGATGGCCATTCTGACCTGTGTGAGGTGATATCTCATTATGATTTTCATTTGCATTCTTCTGTTGGTTAGTGATGTGGAGCATTCTTTTATATGCCTATGGGCCCTCTGTTTGTCCACCTTGGAGAAATGTCTGTTCAGGTCCTTTGCCCATTTTTAATTGAATTTTCTGTCTTCTTGGTGTTAAGTTGTATAACTTCTCTCTATATTTTGGAGATCAAACCCTTGTCTGAGATATCATTGGTAAATATGTTTTCCCACACGGCTGGTTCCCTTTTCATCTTGCTGATGTTTTCTTTTGCTGAGCAGAAACTCTTTAGTTTGATGTAATCCCATTTGTTTATTGTTTCCTTTATTTCCCTTGCCTTAGGAGATATATCAGCAAAAAGATTGCTGTGTGGGATATCTGAGGTTTTACTGCCTATGTTTTCCTCTATGATTTTTTATGATGTCATAGCTTACATTTAAGTCTTTTATCCATCCCAAGTGTTTTTTTGTTGTTGTTTTGTTGTTGTTGTTTTTGCATGTGCCTGTCAGTTCTCCCAACATCATTTGTTGAATAGGCTACTTTCACTCCATTTTATGCTCCTTCCCTCTTTGTCAAATATTAAATGACCATAGAGACATGGGTTCATATAAGTTTTGAAGAACAATAGGAAATGGTTTGGCAAGGGGGTTTGGTGAGTGGAAAACAATGGTATAGAGCAAAGAAGGAGCTTGCTTTGTAAGTCTGACATTGAAAAAAGCCCTTGTAGCAGAGAAGAATGCAGGGAAGAAGCATAACATAATATTGCATAGAAGAGAGGAAATCAGGTAATTTACTGCCCGTAAAGAAAGTCAAAACATCCTGAACTTAATGTCACTGTAGAATCTTGAGCAGGAAGTGACATGATAAAATTGGTCTTTAGGAATATCCCTCTGACAATGATGTTGGAGGGTTGGTGGGGAAGTGGTCTGGAAGCACGGAGCTGTTGGAGTCAGCCACAGTGATCAGGCTTGGGTAAAGCTCATGGCAGTGTTAATGAATCAACACATCTGTGGACACTCTGAAGGAATAAACAATGGTATGACAGACTACACATAGGAGGAGATCAGCATCAAAGAGTCCAAGACGACATCAAGGTCTCAAGCTTGGGAAACTAGAATGCTGATATCACTCATAAATGAGAGAATTGGAACCTGGGCTGGGAATTACATTTTTTTAATTGTAAAAAGTACTTGAGGGTGTAGTAGCTTCACTTAACACTTATGTATTTAAAAGAAGAAACTCTGTAATGATCCATCAATTCCATTTCTGAGTATATACCCAAAAGAACTGAAAGTAAGGACTTGAAAAATATTTGTGTTATAGCAGCATTATTTACTATAGCCAAAAGGTGGAAACAACCCAAATGTCCTTCAACAGAAAATGAATAAACAAAATGTGGTTCACACATACAACAAAATATTATTCAGCCTTAAAAGGAAGGAAATTCTGATGCATGCTACAACATGGATGAAACTTGAAGACATTATACTAAGTGAAATAGCCAGGCACAAAAGGATAAATGCTGTATGATCCCACTTATATGAGGTACCTAGAATAGTCAAATTCATAGGTACAAAAATTAAAAGTGTGGATTACTAGGGGCTAAGGGAAGAGGGGAGTGGAAAGTTATTGTTTGATAAGTATAGAATTCCAGTTTGAGGAATTGAAATGAAAATGTTTGGCCATGGATAATGTGAGCATTGCACAACCATGTAAATGTAATTAATGCCACTGAACTATACACTAAAAATAGTTAAAATGGTAAATTTTATATTATGTATAGGTTTCCACGTTAAAAAAAAATCATCATGTTAAGGAAAGAATGTTCAAACACTGAGAGTGAATAAAAGAAGTCTTTCCAGAAGCCAAATTTAGATCCTGTGTTCAAATTTAGATTCTGCCACTTACTAGCTGTGTGCCTCAATGCAAAAGTTGTATAAGGAGCTCGTTAAATAGCTTCCCTCTTGTTTTTCTGGGTTTGGCAATTTCTGTGAGAAATTTCTTCCTGTTACTTTGTCTTATTTCATAACCCAGCAAGCACTTGTCTGCCCCAAATCATAGGGTTCTCAAAAAATGTCCAAGTTCTTAGAAAGCTAAGAGTCTGCAAAGAAAGGGGAGATTCAGTCTCTCTCAGTGGAGTTTATTAACAGAGAAAATGGTTCAAGGGAGAAGTAAGACAATGTGCTGTTGGTGGACTCTAAAGAACAAAATATATAAACAAATAAAGTAGAAACAGACTCATAGATACAGAGAATGGACTGATAGTTGTCAGAGGTTGGGGGCGGGGGGTTATGGGGCTGCGTAAAAAAAAGAAGAAATCAAGAAGTTCGAATTGGTAGTTACAAAGCAGTGACAGGGATGTAAAGTACAGCATAGAAAATATAGTCAATAATATTGAAATAACTATGTAAGGTGCCAGGTAGGTACTTGAAGTATTGGGGGAACACTGTGTAAAGTACGTAAATGTCTACCCACTATGTTGTGTACCTGAAAGTAATACAAAATAGTGCTGAATGTAAACTGTGATTGAAAAATAAATTATTTTTAAACTGTGAAAAAAAGTAATAATGCAAAAACAGTGCTTAGCACAGGATCTGATAAGCTCTTGATAAATATTCTTATTATTAAAAAATGGAGATTATTATAATTACTTAGTGTGTAGCTATAAAGATTTTTAAAAACATCATGAATGTTACAAAAGAACTTATATATTCTCATAACTTCTAAACTTTGCCTTGTTCCTGGATTATGTAAGAAGGAATTTTTTATCATAAACAGTGTCAAAACCAGAAATATCCTAATGGAAAATATTAATACTTCCAAAATTCTAAATAAGTGACCAAAGCTCACAGCTTTTATTTTTTTTAAAGGTATGTCCATAATGTAGACACAGCAACACAAAGCAGATACCCTAGCTCAGATATATATTATTAATTACATTGTACTCCTGACATCACCCCTGGCTGGTTTGGCTCAGTGGATTGAGCGTCGGCCTGCGAGCTAAGTGTCGCTGGTTCGATCTTCCAGTCAGGGTACATCAGAGAAGGAAAACTCTGACTCCAAAAAACCTCCGCTGCCTTGCGGCATACCTCTTCAGGGGAAAGGCTAAGGGAGTAAACCCCGACAGAAAATCCGGAGCCGGAGTCCCTAAGGCGGTTTGACGTTGTAGTCAACACCGGCAACTCCTGCGGCGCACCTGAAGCCAAGCTCTATCGACTCCGTCTTTCCCTTGGACCCTTCAGCTGCGAAGAGAGGGGGGGGGTCTGCTGCATGGGCAACAGCTGACCCTCCATATCACCCTGCCCAGGCTCTGTAGCTTCAGCTTCACTGGAGAGGACACTCCAGCGTCATCGCAAGATGTCGATTCAACACGGGAGGAGACAGATACCGTGTCACTCCCGAGTCGGACTGCACAGCCATTCTCGGCGGTGCAGATAGACTCTTAAGAAGCTACACCATCGTCTCTTGAGACGGACGGCTGCCGACGACGACTCCTGACATCATCACACTTAAAAACTGCAAAGAACCTCAGATATTGTTTGTGGTAGAGCTGAGACCAGAATCCAGGTCTCCACTTCTCAGTTCAGTACATGTCCCTCTCTATACATTGCTGCTCCTACAGGTCACAGAGCAGGGTTCATACAACTCCGTACCTGATATGGGCACAACGGAACTAATGTCAGCTCACAGCCATTTGAACAACTCAGATATGATCCTCAGACGTCACCCCATCCAAAACAAACCTCAGTCATTTTCTAATTTCCAATCGCTCTTAGAATATATATCACACCTCCCAACATGTGACCAGATTCTGCTTGCTTCTCCAGTGCTGAAGTTCAGGCAAAAGAAAGGTATCTTGACACCTGCTTTGTATCACAGGTATTTTAAATAGATACCCTTGTGATCTTAATTTATGGAAAACAATCATTTCCACTGTACAAAATTTAAAACCCTAGGGAGGCACTTCAGTAAGTTGGCATTTTTGTTTTATATGAAAATATTATTTCTAGTTTATAATGGGAAGTTCAAAAACATTGTTTCTTATCATTAAAAGCTTTCAGAAGTGTGTAATCTGGACTCTTTATAGGTATGTTCCCTATAAAATGTTCTGAGGAATAGCATACTAGTCTTTCTACAAAAAAATACCTTCAATATCTTCAGCTGCTTAAGGAAAAAGGTCTTTAATGTAGAGCTGAATTAATCACACAGATAAACACTTTAAAGTTCTTGGAATCTGCAGGTAATTTCCACAAGCTTTTAAGGTAAATCAGGAGTGTGCTGCATCTGTTATGTTGTGACAACTGTGAATTAGAAGGAGAGAACACATGGGCTCATCCATTCACAATTTTTTGTTTTGACATCATATTCTATACTAGACTCTTTATGAATCTTGCCCTGAGAGATCTTCCAATTAAGTGATGGCCCTGTACTGAATAGTGTTCCCCTAACTCCCAAATTTATGAGACCCAGAACCTCATTTTGTGGCCTCATTTGAAGTAGGGTCTTTGCAGACATAATTAAGATATAAGTTAAAGTGAGGTCACACTGGGTTAGGGTGGCCCTAACTCCAATCACTGGTGTTCTTAGAAGAGAAAAGAAACACAGACATAGATAGATACACAGGGACGCACAAGAGAAAACATGTGAAGGTAAAAGCCAAGATTGGAGTAATATTTCTAAAAGTCAAGGAATGCCAAGGATTGCTGGCAACCACCAGAAGCTAGGGGAAGCTCCCTCCCTAGATCCTCTGAAAGTTCATGGCTTTGCCAATAACATATTTGGAACTTCTAGCTTCCAGAACTATGAGAGAATTAATTGTTGTAAAGAGCTACATGGTTTGTAGTAGCTTATAACAGCAACCCTAGGAAACTAATATGGGCGCCCTTCTTCAAAGAGTCTGGGTCTGGGGTGCACTTGGGCAACAGTATTTTTGCAAAAACTCCCCAGGTGATTCTGTGTTTGAGAACCTTCACTCTAGTTTGGTGGTTTTCCAGCCTCCAGTGCAGCAGCAACAGTAGCAACAGCATTTACTGGGAACTTAATAGAAGTGCAAATGTTCGGGCCTTACAAAGCCATTCAGAGTCAGAAATCCTGGGGGTGGGGCCCAGCAACCTGTGATTTATCAAGCTCTCCAGGCGATGCCACTGATGTTTGAGAACCACTCTTCTGGCTGATAAGGGAGGCTGGAGCAGTGGAAGGTAATCAACAAATGAGTGCAGAGAAAGGCAATAAATAGGCAGGCATATTTTAGAAAGTAAGGGAAGAGTGTATATTGTCATGGGCAGCACTAAGACAGTGTATCTGAACCTCAGCATTGCCCATGCATTCCTTAGAGGTAAAGTTGTGTCCAAACAACCATCTTCCAAGTTCAATTTTGACAACAACCTATTTTCAAATTGGGAGGGTGGGGGCTATCCTTATAATATTGTTGCTATTAAGGCATATGGCCACCCAGACTTTACATTAAGATTTCATCTGGACCTAAAATGGCAGAGTAGGAGATCCTAGCCTCTGTCAAGCTCAAAATTAATAATGAGTTTTCTGCAAACAGAAATAGCTCTGGGGGACCTAAGGAGGCCCCTTAAGAAACTTCAGCAACATAGTGAAACAAAAAACCCAAGAGTAGCCTCACAGAAGGGAAGCAAGAACAGCTTCACTTGCCTGCATCATCCCATTGCCCATGGCCAGCACTGCTCAGCACCAAGAAGGAATTCCCTGCTAGAAAGAGCTCCACTCGTGGTGGGGGCCAGGTGGAGTGGGGAGCACGAGGGGGGTGAACAACCAGCTTCCCCAGTCTTCAGTGCACCACATGAAGAACCTGCTTTGGTTTCAGTGCACCCAGATATCTGCAAACTTGAGAGGTACAGAGACAGAAACACAGAGAAGGGCAAAGGCTACTGATATCAGCCACATAGCAAGAGTAACCGTGGTTCCCAGTGACCCATTTTGCAGAGGATCCCAGCAGCTTTTGCCACCGAAGAACCAATGGGCAGCATAGCTGTATGGACCCCTGCGTATTTCAGGTTTTTGCCCACATTCACCGACACCAGCACCTGAGTCTGTCTCTACTCCTTACCCCTATCCTCCCCAACCCTGCTTCTGTTGTTGCCCAAACTGTGTACTGGCAGCCAGCCTAGACCTCTGAGGTGGCTTGAGTGTAAATTGCTCCTAGACGCCCATGGCTGACCACTGCTGCTGTGATGCACTCAGGTCTAGCCCCTCCAGCTGTGTACCTGCATGCCGCAGGCCTGATACCCGTCGTGTGCCCCCACTGACATGTGCATGCCTGTGGTGATACACCACTGCCACAGTAAAGCATGCTGACAGCTAAGGCCCCCACAGCTGTGTGGGGGTCCAGACTTGGCCCTATTTCCTGTCACTGGCCTGTGCTGCTGGGTTTGTTTGCAACTATTCCCTCCAGCTGTGCACCTGGGCCCTGCGGGCCTGATTCCAGTCACTTGGCCTCCATTGCTGTGCATGTATCCATGGCGACCCTCTAGCCACAAGAATGTATGCCAGTATCCCCAGTTGGCTTGGGCCCGGGCCCCCACCACTGTGTGTGTGTGTGTGTGTGTGTGTGTCTGAAACCAGCTCCTGCCAGTACACCAGCAACTGTAGCTGGCTTCTGCAGCTGAGTGTGTGCATACCACCAGCTCCAGCCACCACCACTGCCTGACCTGCTCCCTGGAGGTGCCACTAAGGAGCCTAACAGCCTTGCAGCTTCCATGGAACCCCCACAACATTCACCAAGGACCATGCGGTTGTTGATGCTGTGGACTCCAGTGGCCTGAGACAAGTTGTCACTCCCCTGTAGACCCAGAGCCACCATGTGCCCTACACTTGGCGCCCTGCACACTAGGCCCACAGTCACAGCATGCTTCAGGGTGCTCCCAGATGTAAGTGAAGGTCCTTCCTTATCAAAGTTGGTTCATAAAGTCTAGAAGAGGCAAATACTTCTTCAAATGTACATGTACTTCTACAAGGCTATTTTCCTGACCACAAGATCAGAGAAGTACGATCTCATTAAAGGAACACAGTAAACTTCCAGTAACGGACTCCAAAGACATGGAGATACATGAATTGCCAGATAACAAATTCAAAATAATTTATCTAAAGCCGCACAAAGAGCTACAGGAGAACATAGATAAATAATTTAACAAAATCATATAACAAAACTATATAAGATCAACATGAGAAGTTCAAGAAAAAGAAAAAAAAATTTAAAAAGAAACTACCAGAAATTTTAGAACTGAAGAATACAGTGACTGAATTGAAGAATTAAATTGAGAGCTTCAACAGGAGACTGGGCTAAGAAGAATAAAAAATTACTGAGCTAGAAGCAGATCATTTTAAAGTAGTCATTCAAATGATCAAAAACAAACAAAAAAAGAAAGCAAAGGATAAAAAAAAGCTTATGGGACTTATAGAACATTATTAAAAGAAACAATGTATAAATCACTGGAGCCCCAGAAGGAGAAGAGAGGAGAAAGGCACAGAAAGCTGACTTAAAGAATTAATGGTTGAGAACTTCCCAAAGCTGGGGAGAGAGTTGGACATCCAAGTTCCTGAAGCAGTAGGTTACCCCACAATTTCGATCAAAGTAATCTTCCCAAAGGCACATTTTAATCAAACTGTCTAAAATCAAAGACAAAAGGAGGATTATAAAAGTGGCAATAGAAAAAAAGAAATATCTCATATCAGCAGTTTTCTCAGCAGAACTTTACAGGCCAGGGGAGAATGGTATAATATAGCCAAAATACTGAAAGAAAAAACCACCAACCAAGAATTTGCCATGTAAAATTTCCTTCAGAAAAGAAAGTGATATAAAGACTTTCTCAAATAAACAAATGCTAAAGGCATTTATCACTATTGGATCTGCCTTAAAACAAAAGCTGAAAGGAGCTCTTCAAGTGGAAATAGAAGGATGCTAATTAGTAACATGAAAATATATGATACACTGTCCTGGCTGGGTGGCTCAGTTGGTTGGAGTATTATCCCACACACCAAAAGGTCGTGGGTTCGAACCTAGATTGCAGGTTTGATCCCCAGTTGGGGCACTACAGGAGGCAACTGATCATTGTTTCTCTCTTACATCTCTCTCCCTCTCTCTCTTTCTCTCTCTCTCCCTCTCACTCTGCCCCCCACTTTCTCTCTTTCTAAAAAAATCATTAAATATATCATTGGGTGAGGATTTAAA
This sequence comes from Furipterus horrens, assembly GCF_987537825.1. NCBI lineage: Eukaryota > Metazoa > Chordata > Mammalia > Chiroptera > Furipteridae > Furipterus > Furipterus horrens. Next base: position 29,527,519 of record NW_028327179.1, read on the forward strand.
AAAAGGAAAATATATAACACACTGGTAAAGATAAGTATATACAGTCAGTTTCAGAAAGCTCTAATATGTAATATGGTGGTGGGTTAAAAACTTAACTCCAATATAAAGGTTAAGGACAAAATTATTAAAAATAACTATAGATACAATAATTTGTTAATGGATACAGAGTATAAAAAGACAATTTGTGGTATTAAAAACATAAAATGGTATGTGGGATGATAAAAGGATGGAGTTTTTATATGTAATTGAAGTTGTTACCAACTTAAAATACACATTGTTGTATCTATAATATTATATGACATTTCAAATAAGCCTCAGAATAACAAAATAAAAACCTATACTAGATTGACATAAGATAAAGAGAAGGGAATCAAAGTATACACTATGGAAAATCATCAGTTCTCAAAGGAAGGCAGTAAGAGAGAATGAAAGGAAGCTTTCTGACTGTTTCTGTAAAACAGTCTGAAAACAATAAGATGGAAATAGTACTTATCAAACAATAATTACTTTAAATGTACATAGATTAAATTTTCCAATAAAAACATAAACCAACTGAATTAGTTTTAAAAATATGACCCAACTATATGTTATCTACAAAACTCAAGTTAGCTTCAATGGCAAACATAGGCCCTAAATAAAGGGATGAAAAAAGATATTCCATGAAAATGTAAACCCAAAGAGAGCCAGGGTAGCTACGTTTATATCAGAGAAAATGACCTTAAGTCAAAAACAGTAAGAAGAAACAGAGAAGGTCATTATACAATAACAAAGGGGCCAAGTCATCCAGAGAACACAACAATTATAAATGCATATGCACCCAACATCAGTGCACCTAAATATGTTAGGCAAATATCAACAGATATAAAGTATACAACAGACAATACAATAATAGTAGAAAATTTCAAAATCCCACTTTCAACAATGGATAGATACTCCAGGCTGAAAAATCAACAAGGAAACATTGGAATTGAACAATTCTGTGGACTAACTTAACCCAGCAGATATCAACATGAGCAGAATACACATTCTTCTCAAGTCCACACAGAATATTCTCCAGTAAATATCATATGATAGACTACAGAACAAGTCTTAGAAAATTTAAGATTGAAACAATACCAAATACCTTTCCAACCATAATAGTATGAAACTAGAAATCAATAACAGGAGGAATACTGGAAAATTTGCAAATATGTGGAAATTAAATAACACACTCCCGAACAACCAAAGGGTCAAAGATGAAATCAAAACCTATCTTGAAATAAATGAAAATGGAACCACAACATACCAAAACTTATGGGATGCAGCAAAAGAGGTGCTCACAGGAAAGTTTATAACAATGAATGCCTACGTTATAATTTTTTTTAAAAAACAACCTAACTTTACACCTCAAGAAACTAAAAAAAGAACAAACTAAACCTAAAGTTAGCAGAAGGAAGAGAATAACACAAAGATCAGAGCAGAAGTAAATGAAATAGTGGCCAGAAAAACAATAGAAAAAATGAGTAAATTGAATAGTTGGTTTTTCAAAGGTAAACATAATTGGCTAACCTTTAGCTAGACTTATCAAGAAAAAAAGAGACAGCATTCAAATAAAATTAGAAGTGAGAGAGGAGATGTTACCACTGATATCACAGAAATACAAAAGATTATGAGATTGCTATGAATAATTATATGCCAACAAATTGTGCAACCTAGAAGAAATAGATAAACTCCTAGAAACATACAAACTACCAAGACTAAATCATGAAGAAAGAGAAAATCTGAATAGACCAATAACAAGTAAGGTAATTGAGTCAGTAATCAAAAATTTCCCAAGACAGAAAAGCCCAGGACTAGATGGCTTTAGAATTTGTTAACTTCTAGCAAGCATTTAAAGAATTAATGCCAATTCATCTCAAACTCTTCCAAGAAAATAGAAGAGAAGAGAACACTTCAAACTTATTTTATAAAGTCAGCAGTACTTTGATACCAAAGCCAGGTGACAATACTACAAGCAGAGAAAATTATATGCCAAAACCCTGGTCAATGTAGATGCAAAAATTCTCAACAAAATACTACAAACCAAATTCAACAATATATTTAAAGAATCATGCACCATGATCAAGTGAGATTTTTTTCTTGGATGCAAGGATGGTTCAACATAAATCAATAAATATGATATATCACATTAATAGAATGAAAAACAAAAATTATATGATCATTCCAATAGATGATTTTTGACAAAATTCAACATTTTTTCATGATAAAAACTCAACAAATTGAATATAGAAGGAACATAGCTCAACCTAATAAAGCCATATATGATAGGTCCACAGCAAACATCATACTCAACAGTGAAAAGTTGAAAACTTTCCCTCTAAAATCAGGAACAAAAGAAAGGTGCCTACTCTCACCTTTTTTATTCAACATAGTATTGGAAGTCCTACCAGAGCAATCAGGGGAAAAGAAAAAAAACAAAAGGCATCCAAATCAGAAAGAAAGAAGTAAAATTCTCTCTGTTTGCTGATGGCATTATCTTATATGTAGAAAATTCTAAATAATCTACCAAAAAATGTTGGAACTAATAAATGAATTCAGTTAAGTTGCGGGATACAAAATCAGCACACGAAAATCAGTTACATTTCTATACACTAACAATGAACTCTCTGAAAAAGAAATAAAAAAAACAATCCCACTTACAATAGCATCAACAACACTAAAATACTTAGGAATAAATTTAACCAAGAAAGTGAAAAATCTATTCACAAAAAACTATAAGACATTAATGAAAGAAAGTGAAAAAGACACAAATAAATGGATATCTCGTGCTTGTGCATTCCAAGAGTTAAATCAAAAGCTTCCATCAAGTCAACTTCTTTTAATCATCTCCCTTTGCCATTTCTTTTACCCACACTCCAAAAATATAAGACAAGCCAATACATTTTATTTTGGCATGAAATTCTTCTCCTTGCCATAATCAAGCTATGCGAGGCTGTAGTAAACCGCTAAGGGTGGGTTAACTGGAAAACCTAGATGAAAAGTTTTGGTAAAACCAACATAGCTAGATAGCACTTGATAGAAAAGAAGGTATCAACTGTTTTTCCCCTCCAGAGGTGAATAGTTTAAGAATCCAATTTAAATATTTTTGTTTCCTTGATTTTCATGCTCCTGACCTCAGGCAAAAAGCTTTCTCTGGTAACCCTGGCAAGATTCTTTCTCAGGTTGCCTTCATTGTAGCCACATATTCAGCTCAACTTTTTCTACGGTTTTATGACCTGATAACACATTTACAGCATAAGTTACCATTTCCACAAGTTTTTCTTACAACTCTTTCTCTCACTTGATCCCAATTTAGAAACTGTTCTGACAAAAAAAAGTTAACTTTTCCTCAGCCCTAACCCGTACCAGCAAGTTTACCAAGTACCTAAGTTTGTCGTTGAGGTCATGTCCCCTCCCCTTTTCAGGTATTTATCCCAGGTGTCCAGCGCCCTCGAAGAGGGACCACATCCAATAGGAGTGGTTGCCATCCTTCTGAATCTCCCTCTGCTCCTGTGCCTCAAAGTGCATCAGTTCTATGGATTAAAACCCTGCTTTCCCTTAGTTAACTAGAGTGATTACTGGTTATTATTTAACTAGCTGAGTTTACCCTTATCAGATAACGTAATATTTTAACTGAAATTAAGTACAATATCATTTTTATGAGCAGAAATGTTAATGATCAGAACTTCAAGCTCCTGCTGTAGTGCCTGTGCAGTGCTTAGTTGGCGACATCTGCCCAGGATTCTGGCAGAGCTGCCCAAACAGTGGTCCACAGTTCACTGAAATCAAAATTACCTGTCTGAGTATTAAAAACAGCCAATTCTTGTGTCCTATCCCTGGAGACCTTCAGAATCCGAGTCTCCATGGTTGAAAACTCAGAAATCTGGATTTCAGCAATTTTCCTATATGATTTTTTTTATTTTTTTTTGTAAATTGGAGATGAGGAATCTTAGGTGTCATAGAAAGAGCCCCAGATTTAGAGTCAGCAGACCTGAATTTTAATCTCTTGTCCAACATGTACACGTAGTCCTAAGTCATTGATGTTACTTGTTTTGTGACTTAGGTCCTACACTGTCAAATGCAGATAATAATACTTGCCTTGCCCACCTGACAGAGTAGTCTTATAAGGCTCCAATCAGTTAAAACCCCAAAACTGCTGTATATACTGCAGGGCTGGGACTAGGGTGAGGAGAGGGCAGCACTCACCTCAGGACACAGAATTGAAAGGGACACAGAAAAACTTGGAAATGAAAAAATACTTTAATGCAATATTTTTTTAAAAAAATAAGGATTAATACAAAAATCCACAATGAACAAAACATCAAAAATTTCAATATAGACAGGATCAGTATTACTAAATATTCCTTTGGCCTCTAGCACTAATGTGATATATAGCAACAACATTGTTGCTGACCCATTTTTATTTAAAATTTTGATGTTTTGTCCACCCTTGAGGGTTTTGTGTTCTTTATGATTTTTTAAAAATACTCTATCAAGATATTATATTTCTTGACTACTTGATCACTGTAGGAGCCAGTTTACATCTTGTGCCTGAGGCAACTACCTCACAGGCCTCACCCACTTCTGGTCCAGGCCCTCTACGCTGGAATGGCCTGTGCAAACGCAGGTTATCATTTTTATCTGGCTTTGACTCTCAAATACTTGCATGCACACGTCAAAAGATGCCAGGCTACAGGCGCTTTGGCTGAATTCTAACTGCTGAATGGTGAGAACAGGGTCCCCAAAGAAGAAGGCAGGGGTGCCCTCAGTGCTTCTCAGGGGCCTCCCTCCCCGGGAACATGGAGGAGGACTCCTAAGTGGGAGGCGAGGTGTGTGAACCAGTCTACCTTGAGTGACTGGAAAATCTGCCCTTGTTTTAGGAAGAACTCAAGCACCTACACACCCTCTTCAAGGAAGTTTGGATTTGCAGGTTGCCTAATCCGTAGTTTTCTATTGTAGAGGCTGGTAGTATATATACTAAGGGCATTTTTAGAGACAAGATTAAGTGACACCTGGCCTGAATAACTGGCAACCAGAGGCAGGAATAATAAATAAGGGGCCTGAAGGTGATGGAGAGGGTTCTGTGATCTACTGAGCAGAAAGAAGCCCCCTCTTCTTCATGCAGCTGCTGGTTTCCCCCCTCACTCAAGGTAGCAGCTGAAAACTGATGATAGAACACGTATCCAAGTGGAAGTCAGTGGCCTGCTGCCTCCCCTCCTGCCAGCCTGAGAAGTCTGGGATAATAAGGTTTTTAAGTTCCCTTCCGGGACTGTGCTATTTGTTCAGTGTCTGCTCTACGGGGAGAAAGAGGAGCAGGGTGGGGAGCCAGGATGATATAAAACAGGAGAGGCCCTGCATGAGAAACCCAGCTGGGCAACCAGGGGATTTGGAGACCATCTGGCCTGTGCAGAGCAGCCGATGTACTTGGAGATGCCCAACTCCACAGGCACAGCTGAGGGAGCATGGGTCTTAGAGCAAGCTGGGGCCAGCCCCAGAGGAAAGAGAGGTAGAAAGAACAATAACTCTTCAATTCCTTGACACCAGAGACTACAACTAGGGACAAACAACATTATGACTTTGACAACTATGACCTTTCAGTCCAGTATTTTCCTTTCTCTCCATGCTTCCCTGGTCCAAATGTAATGATGTTTTTTAGGGTAAAATATTATGCAATTTATCCCATATCTGAAAAACGTGAGTGAGTGTGGCAGACTGAACAATACTATCCCCCAAATATTCACATCCTGATTCCCAGAAGCTGTGACTATGTTATGTTTGAAGGCAAAAGGATTTTGTGTATACAATTAAGTTAAGAATATGGAGACTGGTAAGTCTTTAGCTTCTTGGTTAGCTACTTCCTTTGTTATTCCTTTGTTCATCTTTTCCCTTTTGCTTGCACTTTTTTGTCTGAAGGTTTATCCTTTCCTACGCCCCCCCCCCCTTTTTTGGCCATGTTTCCACTTTTGAAGTAACAACTTTAGCTGACAAATTTAAAAAAAAAGATTCTGCTTATTTATTTTAGGGAGAGGGAAAGAGAGAGAGAAAAAGAGATAGAGAACATTGCTATGAGAAAGAAACATTGATCGGTTGCCTCTACTACACTCTGCAACTGGGGACCAAACCCATAGCCTAGGCATATGCACTGACCAGGAATTGAACTGGTGACCTTTCTCTTTGCAGGATGATGCCAACCAACTGAGCCACACTGGTCAGGGCTAGGTGACAAATTTACTGATCTCATCTTGGGCTCTTCTTTCACTGCCCCTCTGGGCATCCTGGCAGCAAGTAGGTTGCAGGCCAGCTGTCTGAGGGCTGCAGGCACATGAGAGCCTTTGCAATGCTGGGCTGCCTGGCCTCTGAAGCTCCTCTCCCCATCACAAGGGTCTTTATGAGAAAGGAGCAGAAGGATGAGTAGCAGGACCTGTGAACATAGAAGCATGAGGTCAGATATGCTGAAGGGGGCTCTAGAAGCTAAAAATGGCAGGAAAATGATTTCTCCACTGAAGTGAAGAAGGAGTGCAGCCTGAGGACACATTCTGATGTCCAGATCTGTGAGAGAATAAATTTGCATTTCATTAAGCCACTAGTTTGTGATCATTTGTTGTAGTAGCACTTGGAAACTAGTCACAGTGGGTAATAAGTTAGCATGGCTCATTTTGATTTTTTTAAATTGTGCCTAGAGTCAGCAAGCATTGATCTTGCCTTGGAAAAAATCTGGTAATGAATGTTCAAAGATAACAAAACATTTCCTTTGTACTTGGAGGACCTCAAAGCCTGCATGAGCTGAACATGGCATAGTGCACAGGCCTGACACTTTGGCAACACCAAGGCCAATGTTATAGGCAATTAAGCAATTAATACATCATATTTGTTAGTGTTAATAGGAATGACAACTGATCATGGGGTCAACTGATCTTTGACACAGGAGCAAAGGCAACACTATGGAGCAGACAGTCTTTTCAATAAATGGTACTTGAGCAACTGGATAGCCACACACACACAAAAAGAAAATGAATCTATACACATACCTTATACCCTTCACAAAAATTAACTTAAAATGGATCACAGACCTAAATGTAAAACACAAAAATAGAAAATTGCTAGAACAGGGGAAAATCTAGGTGACCTAGGGTTTGATGATGACTTTTTAGATACAGCATGGAAGATATAATCCATGAAAGAACTAATAATCTGGACTTATATTAAAGTTAAAAACTTTCATTCTGTAAATGACAATGTCAGGAGAGTGAGCAGGCAAGTCACAAACTGTGACAAAATATTTGCAGAAGACATATCTAATGTTATCCAAAGTATACAAAGAACTCTTGAAACTCAACAATAAAAAAATAGCTTAAAAAATGAGCCAAAGACCTTAACAGATACCTTAACAAAGTAGTTACACAGATAGCAAATATTATGAAAAGATGTTCCATATTATTTGTTGTCAGGGAAATGTGAATTAAAACAACAATGAAATATCACTATATACCTATTAGAATGGCTAATATCTAGGTCACCAAGAATTCCAAATGCTGCTGAGAATGTGGAGCAACAGGAACTTTCATTCATTGCTGGTAGGAAGGCCAAGTGGTACAGTTACTTTGGAAGATAGAGTGGCAGTTTTTTACAAAACTAAACATACTTTTAGCATATGATCTAGCAATCATGTCACTTGGTATTTACCCAAAATGGTTTGAAAACTACTATGTTCACACAAAAACCTGCACAAGGATGTGTATAGCAGCTTTATTCATAATTTCCAGAACTTGAAGAAGCCAAGGTGTCCTTCAGTAGATGAGTGGACAAACTGTAGTACATTCAGAAAATGAGATATTATTTAATATTGAAAACAAATGAGAGGACTTCCAGCCAAGATAGAGATCTAGACAGACACAGTAGGTCTCCCTCCATGACTAAGAAGGAATACAACTACCTCAAAACTAGAGACAACCAGAATCCAGAAAATCAACCTGCATGAAAGTCCAACAAACAAAGATATAAAGGAGAAACACTCATCCAGACAGGTAGGAGGGGCAGAGTCAGGACAGAGAGGACGTGGTGTGATGGCTGTAGCAGTGGCAGCAGTGGCAGGCTGGAAGAAGGCAGAGTCACACATTTTAAAAAGTGGGGAGGACACGTAGAGAGTGTTCTCAGCTCCTGACCAGACCGTGCAGTTCACGGTCCCAGCGCCATGGAAAATCAAGCCTCATTGCTTCTGACTGTGCAAACCAGTGGGGGTTGGGGCGGAGAAAGAAACTGCTGGTCTCTCAGCAGAGTCCACTTGTTTAAAGGGCCTGCATGGTCCTAGAACACCTGCAGAGCCACCCACTCTGGGAACATCGGCCATGGCAACAGCTAGAGAGGTGCCAGTCCCATACGAAAGTGGGAGAAGTACCTAGAAAAGGGGCGAGTGCTGAGCAAGTGGCATTGTTCCCTCTCTGACCCCCCCCACAGCACCACAACATGGTGAAAAAGATCCCCACAGTGACAAATACCTAAGGCTCTTCCCCTTACAATGTAACAGGTGCAAAGGTCCTGCCTAAGACACAGAGGCAAACAAACACAGGAACCTGTCAAGATGAGGAGAAAGAGAAGAATGGCCCAAAAGGAGCAATTAATCAAGGCTCCAGTGGAAGAACTAAGGGACGAGGAGATAGCCAACCTCACAGATGAGGAGATAGCCAACCTAACAGACACAGAATTCAAAACACTGGTGATAAAGATGCTCACAGTCTTGACAGATATGTTTGAGTATGGCAGATGCATAAGGGAAGAAGTGAAGGCTATGCTAAGTGAAACGAAGGAAAATCCACACAAAACCAATGGTGAAGGGAAGGAAACTGGGGTTCAGATCAATGATTTGGAACATAAGGAAGAAACAAACAATCAGTACAGAATGAGGAAACAAGAATTGAAAAACATGAGGAGAGGCTTAAGAACCTCTGGGACAACTTTAAACATGCCAACATCCAAATCATAAGGGTGCCAGAAGGAGACCAGGAAGATCAAGAAATCAAAACCCTATGTGAAAAAATAATAAAGAAAAACTTCCCAAACTTGGCAGAGGAAATAAACATATAAGTCCAGGAAGCAGAGAGTGCAAAACAATCTAGACCCAAAGAGGACCACAACAAGACACATCATCATTAAAATGCCAAATGTTAAAGATAAAGAGAGAATCTTAAAAGCAGCAAGAGAAAAACAGTGAGTTACCTACAAAGCGGTGCCTATAAGACTATCAGCTGATTTCTCAAAAGAAACTTTGGAGAAGGGACTTGTAAGAAGTATTCAATGTAATGAAAAGCAAGGACCTACAACCAAGATTACTCTATCCAGCAAAACTGTCATTTAGAATGGAAAGGCAGATGAAGTGCTTCCCAGACAAGGTAAAGCTAAAAGAGTTTATCATTACCAAGCCATTATTATATGAAATGTTAAAGAGACTTATTTAAGAAAGACAAGATCAAAACTATGAACATTAAAATGACAACAAACTCACAACTATCAACAACTAAACCTAAAAATAAAAACCAAATCCAACTAAGCAAACCAGAATAGAAACAGAATCATAAGTATGGGGATCATTTGGACGGTTATCAGCTGGGAGGACGAAAGGGGAGAAATGAGGAAATGGTACAGGGATTAAGAAGCATAATTGGTTGGTACAAAATAAACAGGGGGAAGTTAAGAATAGTATAGGAAAGGGTGAAGCCAAAGAACTTATATGCATGACCCATGGACATGAACTAAGGGGGGGTGGAATTGCTGGAGAGAAGGGAAGTACTGGGCAGTGGGGAGCAAAGGGAAAAAAAATTGGGACTACTGTTACAACATAATCAATAAAATATACTTAAAAGAAAACAACAACAAATGAGCTATCAAGCCATGAAGAGACATGGAAAGAACTTAAATGCATATGACTAGGTGGGATAAGTCAACCTGAAAAATCTACATACTAAATGATTCAAACCATAGTATATTTGGGAAAAGGCCAAACTATGGAAACAATAAAAAGATCAGTGGTTGTCAGAGGTTGGCAGGTAGAGGTGATAAACTGGCAGAGCACAGAGAATTTTTAGGGCAGTGAGATGCTTTGTATGATACCATAATAATCTAAACCCACAGAATGTACATCGCCACATAAGAACCCCCATGTAAATGATAGGATTTGGATAATTATAATCTGTCAACACAGGTTAATCAATTTTAACAAACATTCTACTCTAGTGGGGGATGTTGAAGATGTGGGAGGTTGCTCATGTTTGGGAACAGGGAATACATAGAAAAATCTCTGTGCCTGTTGCTAAAATTTGCTGTGAATGCAAAACTACACTACTTTATTTTTTAAAAATTGGGGAGTATGTAGAATTGTCCTCATGGGGTTATTGATCAAAGAAAGTAATACATATTCAAATATCAAATTTAAATAAAATTTCAAATTCACATTTCAAGGTAAAATTTCAAATGAAACAATAAGTATAACATAGTCCATGATTACCCCCAGAGTATAGTAGTTCCTCATACCAGCACAGGGAAATTGATGAAGCCATAACATTCTCCCTAGCAGCATCTAGGACCATATTATCTCTAAAAGGACCAACTTTATATTTAAGTTTGTGCTGATGGTGAGTAGATCATTTGGCAGAACAGGCTAGTCCATCCCAATGGTCTATGAATTCTTCTCAGAGTTTAGCCTTCGGTAATCTCTGTGCTGAGAACAAAGCCATGCAGCTTGTTTGGAAGCTACCCTTCATGAGATCAGAAGGTGACTTACACATCTTTGAATGTCCTCTGCTGCATTTAACACTTTTTTTAAATTATATTTCTGGATTTTTATTTATTTAGTTGTTTTTGTTCCTTGGGCTTAATTTCTGCTGTAGTCACTACAATGAGAACAACGTGACCCTCCCTCTGACTCTGATGAACTTCCATGACTGGGCAACAGGTGCCCTCACTGTATTTAAAGAATGCAGAAGTTATGGCAACTTCTGTTTTTAGCAACAAAGTAAAATGCAAGACTGTATTTCAGGCATATTCTCATATGTGAAAACAAGGTGTAGAAAGTAATTGGAAGAAAATGTTCCTAAATGTTAGGAGTAGGCTTTCCTGGATTATCTGATTATAGTGGATATATAGAGACCCTTCTTTAGATGTAAGAAAACGTTTTTTTAGAGTAGTCCACATACCACAATCACACACAAATAAGTTATTAAAAACACATGGGTGCCTCTGTCTCTCAGGATCTGGCACTCAGAGCTGATACAGCTCAGCCCGTAACTCTTAAGCTTTGGACCACACTAGTCAGATCCCAGGAAATAAACTTCCAAATCTCGTGCCCTATATCCCCGAAAAAAAGGTGAAGGATCCTGGGTTATGGTGATGCACTTGCTCTGGAATGCTTGGAGAACATGAGAGGAAAAGAAGGCTGGATTAAGAGAAAAGTCAAACTTGTCAAATTCCTCTTCTAAGCTGATATGAGTGCAACATATTCTTTCATAACAAAGTATCATTTCTCAGTAATGCCAATGATCCTTTTCCTTGCTTCTCTTTTTGTTCTAATTCCTGGGTCCCATGGTATTCAATTAGCACAGTATTTCACAAAAGTTGCAAATGGTGGCTTAAGTACATTTTGAATTTTAACTTTCCATATTATTCTTGATACTGATTCATTTTTTAATTGAGGTAATATTGGTTTATAACATTATGTAAGTTTCAGGTGTACAGCATTATAATTAGATATCTAATTACAGTACTATCTACATAGTATACACTATAGCATGCTCACTACCGGAAGTCTAGTGTCCATCCCCCATCAAACTATTGACCCCTCCTTTACCCATTTCACCCTCCCCCAACCTCTGCCCCTTTGGTAACCACCAATCTGTTGTCTGTAACTATGAGTCGGTTTCTGTTTTGTTTGTCTCTTTGTTTTGTTTTTTAGATTCCACATGTAAGTGAAATCATATGGTATTTGTCTTCCTCTGTCTGACTTATTTCACTTAGCATAAGACCCTCAAGGTCCACCTATGTTGTTACAAATGGCAATATCTCACCTTTTCTACGGCTGAGTAGTATTTCATTGTATATATGAACCATATCTTCTTTATGCATTTGTCTGACAATAGACACTTAGGTTGTTTCTCTATCTTGGCTACTATAAATAATGCTGAGATGAACATAGGGATGCATATATCTTTCTGAATTAATGTTTTTATATTTTTCAGATAAATATGATAATAATTCTTTATATTGGCAACAAAATGGATATAGAATGTTTAAAATGTGAATGATTCTTAGCTTTACTAAAATAATAAATTAGATTAAATTAAAATGTTAACATACTAAATAAATTTTGGCATCTATTAATTATAAACTGAACTTGTGAATATTTTAAAACTTCTAGAAATATATAACTTATATTTCATTTTGTTTAATTTATATGTTCTCATAATATGTTTATTTTTTGTATACAGTTTTAATTCAGTTACAGTTTTTGAAACCTTTCAGATCATTACTATGAGTTGAAAACAAATCTGTAAACATAAAGGTGAGAAAAATTAATTTTATGAAGCAAATACAAAATCCATAAGTTGTATGAGTCTTTATCACACATCCAACTGATTGAACTGACAGATGTGTCAGATGTGTGGAATAATAATTAAATTTAGTAGACTGGTATTTTTGTCAGACCTCTGACACAGAAAAACTATAGCTTTGCACATATCCTTTGTTGTTGTTTTTTTAATTATGAGGGTATATTGTCAAGAAAAGAAGACAGTATATATTTTATTTACCAGTTTGAAATAAAGACCCAACATGCCTTCGGGTCTATTTGCTCATGAATGCCCACTCACTCTCCCATGCCAGACAAAATACAGATGAAAGCCACAGGGATGGTCCACAAATGGGACTATCCCTGCCCTCCAGGCAGAACAGGAAGAAGGCAGCCTGGAGAAAGTGACTGCTTGAACAGTGGTTTCACCAAAACAGACCCTACCCAGCTGTGCCAGATCCACAGGGACAGGGCCAATTATGTCCTCACACTGACATCGTAAGAAAGAGTAGCAGAAAGATAAGGGCCTGGAGGTGAGCCCCACAAATGACTCTTGTGTTGAGCTTCCTTTGTTTTCTTGGCCCCAACATTCATATATGTTGAAGATAAGAAGTGCTTGAACTTGACAGACAGCTAAGAGCACAGATTGTCTCAAGAGCAGAGATTCCTTGGAAATGATAAGGTGCAAACACTGTCAAATGTCTGCCTTTGCTTTTCACTGCAATCTCCAGCCACAGAAGCTGCCAGGACCGGTAGGTGCAAAGCTCCCAGGCATCCCTCAAAACTTTAGGCTCCAGGGGTCTGAGGGCTCCCTGGACTGCATAATGACAGAGGCCCAGGTGTTCGGGGGGATCTTCAACTTTGGTGCTCACATGGAGAAACTGTCCAGGAGGGATGCTATGTGGTCCTGGTGGGGAACAGGTGCCAGCTGGGCTGGCTTTTTACCTTACCCTGCTCGAACTTAGCCAGGCAGCAAGCTCACTGAGAAAGCCAGGGTGGGCACGTGGGTTTGTATCTTATACTGGGACTATGCTGCTAGGAAATGTCTCCCATGAGAGAAATGATGGATGTTCTGGACTCCCCAGGATTCCAGACTGTATGTGAAGCGAGTGCGACCTGAGAGGATTCTGGTGTCAAGCGCCCAGACAGCGTTTGCTCTGGGAGGAGGATGGGGCTAAGGACTGAACAGTGCTCAGACCTCACAAAGAATCACACTTGAGAAAGCTTGCCATACTCCACCCAGATGTGCCATATACATATACATATATTTATAAAATATCTGGGTTCTTATAACATGAGTGTTACAATTAGTCACACCTACACTTATTTAACAAATACTGATTTAGAGTCAGCTTTGTTGCAGAGGTTAAGACACAAGAAGGTGAATAATCACAATATTGTTGGCGCCTTAGATTTATTGTTTCTGCTAACTTTTAAATCGTGGCTTACACAGAAGCTGTTCACTTATTACAAGTCAATAAAGTAGGGTTAAATGGTGTGTGTGTGTGAGTGTAAGCATTGTTGGAAACATTTTAGAGATCCTAGACTTGGATCCTTTTCTTCTTAGCACTCAGTTTACTCACCAGTGTTTGATGGAACACACATGCATATTTTTAAATTTGCGATAAAGCTTTCATTCAGCAAACATTTTGTAAGCACTCAGGTTACAAAAACAACTAAAACATTTTTTTCCCTTTAGATACTCACAGTGTACTGTAAGAGAACATTTTAACAATTACATTACCATGTGATTCGAGCTATAATAGGGAAGTATATATAGTACTGTGAGAATGGAGTTAAGTAAACAGAAACCTAGAGTGGAGTGAGAAGGGGACACAAAAGCCTCCCGAAGGCCAAGTGAGTCCATGTGGGGATAGGGAGGGAAACCTGGACACAAGGTATGAGAGAACACGGCACGGTCTGGAAATCCAAACAGTCCTATATGGTCAGGGCAGAAAGGAAAATGGAAGACATTCCGGTAAAGAGCAGCTCTTGTGAAAAGAAGTAGAAACAGAAAAGCTTAAATCAAGTTGAAAAGAGAGTGAGAAAAATCAGTTCATCTGGAGAAGATAGTTTCGGGAGGGAAAGACAGATAAAAGAATTTAGGAAGATAGACGGAAGAGAGTGTACCACTTGATTATTGCAAAAAGAGAAACAGGCAAAATCCCCTGTGCCACAGATTTATTATTGAGACCAATGCTTCCAAATGTTAATGTGCACACAAATTCAGCTTGGGTGACTGTAGATTCAGCAAGGCTGGGTGGGCCTAAGATTCCATATCTCTATTAAGCTCACCAGTGATGCTGCTGCTGCTGCTCTGTAGACAACACTCTGAACAGCAGGGGTTTAGAATATACTACGGTTTGTCCCAAATCATTTATATGATTTTAAAAGTGGGCTCCGGTGCTATCCTTCAAAACTCACACCATATTACTAATATTTTCAAAAAGCCTGTTTTCTAAAGCTTCATATAAGATGTTCCATTCGTATTTTATTGCATTTAAATTCTAGAATTTGAGAAGGAGAAAAAGAAGTCCCATGTCTTTCTCTTCTTTCAGGATGTTGTGCTTCTGGATCTCATTTCCTCTTTTACCAAATGTGGCATTTCCTCCAGAAGATCATTTGATAACTTAATACTCAAATTTTATGAACATTTTATGCCTACATCCTATAGTCCCTTTAAAATAGAAGTCTTAAAACTAAGTAAACTAGAAATAACTTGAAATCTGTAACGAGATTTCAGAGAATTTTGTATATTCCATAGTACATAGCGTAGGAATTTGTACATAGTGAATGCTCACTTCTATGTGTACGTTGAATAACCCACACATATCCTAAGTTGTTTCAAAGGAATTTCATGACTATATGAACATAAATTGTACACATAATCTTTTTTCCTCCTGTGCATGTAAATTTTGCATTTCAAAATACTGGGCTTCCTTCACTTCCAGTGGCAGTTTTGCACACAGTCTATAAATCTTGCTGTTAAGACATTTTCCTTCATTATCCTAAATTTATCTTAATTTCAATCCAATTAAAAACTGTTTACTAGAATCCCCCCCCATATAATTGAGCACAGTATAGTTGATTTTTTAACTGTAAACATACATCTGTGAATGATTCCTAAATGTCGCAGTATAGAGGAGATCCTGCAGCATAATGGAAGTAATTTATTTCCAAATTGCTCCCATTTCTCTTATGACTTGCTTGCAAAGCTTTATTAAAATCAAGTCCAGCAGGTATGACAAGAGGCTGACCTTGTTTCCTAAGCATTATGCATGCTGCCCACACAAAAGACTCCTAAGGCTTTTGCATAGCCCATAAATTCATGCACTCCCAAATCTATGTTCCTAGTTAGTCACTGAAGCAAAAAGTAGTGGCAATAATGCAGCATAATATTTAAAAGCATAGAATCCAAAGTAAGACTCAGGGGTTTGCATTTCATCTCTACCACTCTCCAGTGGTGTGACTTGAAGAAAATTATCAAACCATTCTCACTCAGTCTCAGTTATCCCATCTGTAAGGTAGAATAATAATGATGTCTACATCACAGGACTATTGTGAGGATTAAATTAGTTGATGCATGTAAAGAACATGATAAATAGCTGTTACTGGTTATTATTATTATAATCACTATTATGGTCCTTTTTAATACATCAAATTGGTATTGAGCATCCACTTTGTGCAAGACCCTGAGTCAAGATGTATGGAAGGATACAAAGATGAATATTTAAGAGATATTAAGTGCCTTTCTATGTGCCAGGCACTGAGCTAGGTGATAAAGACAGAAAAGAGAATAACACTCATATACTTTCTATCCTTGGGAAGTTTCTAGTTTAGACAGAAAAACAAAAAACAAAAAACTAAACTACAAATATAATAAAGCTGACATGTTTTACTAAGGGAGGATAAAATGGTATGTGGGAGAAGAACAAGATGATCGAGAAGTCAAGGAGGGTGTCCAGGTGGAAGTGGCATTTAAATTGAGAACAAAAGAGTGAGTAGGACTTAGCCACAGGAAGAGATAGGGAGAGTACTAGGGAACAGCATAGGCAAAGGCTCAGAGGCAAGGAAGGGCCCAACAGGATACACTGGGGAAACTAATAGGAGTTAAGTATCTCTGGAGTATATAGTGCAAGAGTTATATAGAAGAGATTAATAAAACCTTGTAAGCTGTGGTAAGGAGTTTGTATTTTATTTCATGGGCAATGGGAAGATACTGAGGGTTATAAGCAGGAGAATGAGATGCTTAGATTAATAGGTATTTTAGAAAAAGCAGTCTTGCTTCAGAGTAAGGAATGCAAAGTCTATCCAGAAGGTATCTAGCCATGTAATATGAAAAATAGAGGCCTTTATTGAAGAAGATACATTGTGCACAGGAAAATGATGCCTCAGTCCCCTTCAAGGTAGGTACCTTAAGACCTCACACAATTCTCCCAATCACCATCAGCTGCCCTGTCACATTTTCCTGAATCTCATCCACAATCTGAAATCTCTTCCCTTTCAAAGGTGATTTTAGTTTTGGGAAAAGCCAGAAGTTGCAGGGTGCCAAATCTGGGCTTTAGGGAGGCTGAGTCACTTGGGTGACTTGATGTTTCACCAAAAAAACTCCATGAGTGAGTGTGTAGTTGTGTTGAAGCTGCCAATCATCAGTTACCCATAGCTGTGGCCTTCTGGGTCATCGGAATAATTTCTGCAGAGGAATGTTCAAGCTTAATGCAAAATTTGATGCAGTTTCATTCCTGTACTTGCTCAGTCACTTTGAATGTGAGGGCCACACAGCACACATGTTCACTCAGTGGTGTTTACCGCCCCCACTGTCTAGTAGAGTGAAGTCGTCATGGTTCACTCATGTGTATTCCAGTCCCCCCTCCTTGGCTGCCCGGTTACACTGATGTTGCTCAAACCTTTCTTGTTATATTAACAATGGCTGGACTTTTTCCGGACAGACCTTATAAATGGACAAAGGGAGGGAGACAGAAGGCAAGACTTGAGCCAGAAAAACCCATTTGATTGTTGTGATGACAAAAGCAAGATTGGAGGTGGCCTGCAGTTCGTTAAGGCAGTGGAAATATAAAGAAGTAAATGGTTTCAGGAGCTATTGAGAAGAGAGAACCAGTAAGAGTTAATGATGAATGAGATACACTGAGTGTGGAGGAAAAGAATGAAAGATGATTTTGAGATGAGATAGAGAACATGAAATAGAGATCACAGCCTCCATTTCCCTGTGGTGTGGCTTGGGAGGTAGGACAGAATGTGATCACTGACATGATAGAAACACAAAGACCCAGGAGAAGCATGAGTGAATAATTCCTTAGGGACAAGGGGCTTGGAAACATCTTCAAGGTCAGAAGGTGCTGGAGTTGGGTTGAGATAAGCAGAGACTATGAGTTTGGAAAAGCTGAAAGGCTGTTTCCATGCCTCGGTGATGTCAGTCCTGTAACTTGGAAACTTTTCCATGGCCAGAGTCCCTGGGGCAGGCCTGGCTTTTAGCAAAAAAAGCACTGATAGTCAAAAGTCCAGAGGTACCTCGATTTGCTCATCATGCCCTGGAATTCCTGCCTGAAAATGTCTCTGGCTCCATGTAACATTTCTCAAGCTGTAGATATTCGAGGTCACGCACAGGTCTTTGTCAGCCAGGGAATTGCTCCTCTGAAAGTGTACTTAGCAAAAACCTTGCCAAGGTTGTCAGAAACAAATCACTCTTCCTACCCTCTTAAAATTTCTTAAAAAAAAAAAAAAGCCAAATTTTGCTATAATGTTTCAAGGCTTTGCATACCAGATTTTGTCCTGGATTGGGATGTAACATCAGACCTCAAAGAAATAAGCGTTGCTCTCAGCCGGGAACCTGAACACTGACCTGCTTCCTTCAGCCCTGCTAACCTGAGCTCTGCAGTCAGAACTTGCAGCAGCGCTATGAGGGCTCAGAAAGAAGGGAGCCGGCCCTTTAAATTGCCAGCCCGGCACATGTGGGATACATCTTTAACCACAAAATGTGTTTTCTTTAAGGCCTTTCCTCAATTGTGAAAACTTACATTTAATAAGGACCGAGAAAGCCTATAAATCAAACACAATAAAATATTAAATTATGCACCTTACTCCAAGTGGGGTACATATATTTTATCATTGAAAAGTGTGGGTCTGGGTATTCTGGAGATTCTGATTTCTTGGGCAGTCTGGGGGTTGGGGGACAAAGCTGCATTAGTTTTCAATTTACGGAACATGATGTTAGTGATTACATTAACTTAATCTAATATTATTTCCCATATTTAAGGACAGAATGAGAACCTTGTGTTTAGATTGTTGTTGGCTTTAAAAATATAAATGTGAATGTATATGTGTGAGTGTGTGTGTATGTGTGTGCATACATAAAGAAATAAGGGCCTGGCTGGCTTTCCATATAATAGGCTGAGTTATTAGTACAGCTGCACATTCTGTGTCTCGGGGGATTAGAAGCTCAGCCTGAAATCTCATTTAATTACAGAGCATGGACTACCATGGACCTCTTGCATCTGGACCCAGGAATAATAGAGAGCATTTTCTTTCAATGGTTTGTCGTGTTCAGGATAGAAACACATGTAGTTCAATTTCTACCATTTGGTTAAGAACAAAAAGCAAAAGTTCACGGATGGTTAGCTCAGCCTATTAAATAATTTTACTAAACTTTCTGGACTCTCTTCTCTTTTAGAGGCTTAAAACATGTGATTCCCCTCTCTAGTAGATGTGGAAGCAAAAGGGCATGAAAGCACTCAGTTCATCTGTAATGAATATAACAACACTACCGACCTCACAGGTTATCACAGGAATGACACCAGGTAATGAAAGTAACAGGACACCACAAAAGATCAAATGCTATTTAATGTTGGTTAAACACTACTATTCCTCATCCAGTTCATTATTCATTCAATAAAAACTTCTGAGCACCTACTAGGTACCAAGCACTATTCTAGAGGAGGGAAATAGAGTGGTGAATAAGAAAGACATGATTTCACTTCTAAGGTAGTTTACATTCTGATGAGAGAGACAGAGGATACGGTGATTCTAGAAAGTAATATATGCTGTTGAAAAATACAAAGCAGGATAAAGTGATAGACAGTGGCTGGGGGGTTCCTTTAAAAAAGTCCCATGGAAAAAATAACAATTGAGCTGGAGGCTGAATTTAAAAAATGACTTTTAAGCTAACCACTGGAAGAACATTTCTGAAAAAGAGAAAAGCAAATGCAGTGGCCCTAAGCTGGGCATGTTTGAGTACAAGAGGAGCACAGTGGCAAGGGTGAGGCAGGGGAGCAATACAAGGTGAATCTTGAGAGAAAGGGGGTGGCCCAGCAAGTGGGGCCAGCCTTGTAAGCAGCGCTAGAGTCTGGACTTTCTCACAAGAGCTATGGGAAGGTATTGGAGGATTTTAAGCAGGTAAGAGATATATTCCTGAATTGTATTTTAAAAAGAAAATCATTTTGGCTTTTTTGTGGAAAATGGATGAGAGGTAGAATGGAGAAGTGGCTAGAGCAGTAATACAGACATCAGTTAAGAGGCTATTACAGTAGTTGAGGTGATAGGGGAAAAATATACAGGCACCACAATAGAGATGTCAAACAGGAAATTGCATATATGACCTAGAGTTCAGGGGAGAGATTTGGGTCTGAGCTGTGAATGTGAGGGTCATCAGCAAATCGATGGTAGATAAAGCCTTGGGAGCTCAATTGTCACATAGGAAGATTACAGAGGGAGAAAAAGATGGCTGGCACTGAACTATGGAATGTCCCAACATTTAGAGGAAAAACAGAGAAAGAATATCCAGCAAAGAAACAATCAGCAAATGAGGCAGAAGCAAGTTCAGAAAAGTCTTGTGTTCTGGTAGCCAAGAGAAGAAAATATGAGAAGGAAGGAGCAGTCAATGAGTCAAATGCAGTTGAAATGACGAGGGAGATGATTGAGTACTGGGAGCTCAGTGGACCTGATGTCCTGGATAAGGGGGCTGAAACATTCTTAGAGTAGAACACAAATAGATTTGAACCTGAAGAATGTAGAGAACAATTTTATGCAACCCTTCTGCAAAGTTTTATAGGAAAGATCAAAGAAATGAAACTTGGGTCAAAAAATATTTCTTTTAATAACTAATTTTAGCCACTAGCTGTCATTTTTTGCCCATAGTGTGCCAGGCACTATGTACTTTATCTCATTGACATTTTAATCCTTAAAATCCTATTAGATAGATATAATTAACTGTTTACATATAAGTCAACTAAGGCAAAGAGATAAGTGGCCCAAGACCTTGCAACTAGTAAATAAAGAAGCCAACACTGTAACTCAGATTGCTATCATTTCAGAGGCCCTGATTTTCCATGACACTGTAATGACTACATGCCTACACTCATCTGTATTCTCCAGTTAAATATGTATAAAGCTCCAGGTTCCAGCTTTTAGTTAATAAAGTCTTATCTGTATGAAACATATCTGATCCGAACTCATCCTGGCTAATGACCTCATGAGTGAAATTTCAGAGGTGGGATGGGCCCTGGCACAGTATAAATAGTGGCTCATCAAAGACCCATTTCCTTCCTTCTCTGAGCTCTGCAGCACCGCAACACTGGCTTCAGCTTTAGGCTAGTTTCCCTCTTGCACACTGGATACCACAACAATGCATGCCACATGCATCATTGTTTAAATCCAGAAAGACAACCTCTCTCTCAAACATGGGATATATAGCTACAGTCTGCTTGAGCCAATTGAGGTGACATCCATGCCTTCATCAGAGAATTGTCAAATATTGATTGGCTTAGATGAACCAGAATCTTTCTCTGGGTCAAGAATAAATTGTCAAAATCTGATTCTATTAGGAAAAGAGAGAAGATAGATATTGGATAGAGAACACCTAGGCTCTGCCTGCAGCAGCAATCCTGTGTAAGGAATCTATAAAGACCAGTTGACATGTGCCCACCCCACAAGATCTTAGGGAACTCATCAACAGACTGGAGAGTCATTAGAGACTTTGTTATGTTCATTTATAGTGTTTCTGAATATGAAATTCTCTTATTTATTCCTGAGTTTGTTTCTACTTGTTATTTTAAGTGGGGGTTATTTGCAGGACAACTAATATTACTTTGGTACCCAGGAAAGAGGAATTGATCCACTATTTAAAAGGAGTTTTTGTTTAGCCTAAAGCTTAAGATTCTGAATTTCTGAAGGGAATAACTGTTTTCTATTGTTTTGGTGTTCTGTGCTTAAACTGGGGACTGAATAAGAATGGTTGGCTGACTTTCCCTTGCAAAACGCTGAAACGCTTTCAACTGGAACAATAAGGTAAATTCACTAAATGTTGGGTCATCTTGATACTTACATGTGTCACTAACAAGATACATATGGATCTAGGAAAAATCAACAGAGTTTAAGTGAAAAAATAGAAAGTACTTCCATGGCATTCCTTTCAAAGGTTAAAATTTTCTTTTTCATTTCATGAAAGGAAAACAGAGTAGCAGTTGTACAATTTTAAAAATATTTCCAAATACAGCTTCATCATATAATGTTCCACATAATGTAGTCTAAAAATGTGGTCACTTAAATGGATAAGGTAATTTTCCTAATCTAAATATAATAATGTCAGAGAAGTAACTTGTATAATATGATAGGATATATTCTTTAATTTGTAATTTTATTAGTATTAATGAAGTACCTAAAGGAAGTACCCTACGGAAAGAGAGAAATAATCTTTTGTTTATTTATCATATGTGCTACTATACCTGATGCTATATTTGCATTAATTTGCTTAACATGCAGTACTACCCAACAAGATATTACCTACCTTAAATTTAGAAATTAAAAAAAACTGTGACTCAGAGTTTAATAAAACCTATCCAGGTTTACATAACAATAATGATAGAGTAATAAATTGCACCTCAGGTCATTCTGTCTAAAGACTCATATTCTTCTTACTTCCTTTTACCACCTATTTTACATAAACAAGAGAAGCATACTCTTCCCCACCCCACACAAGGCTGAGTGCCATGACATACACTCCCATAACATGTAGAATTCTTTTATAGGATTGAACACATTTGTTTAATGATGGAGTTGCCTCTCATCTAGTCTATTAGCTCTATGACATCAGATCCTTGGTTTGACTTATCACTTTATAAATCTCCATGCCTCATACTGAAAATTTGTGTTCTTAGTCAACTGTCTGTTTACTGGCAGCCTTTAAAGAACGTCTTTATAATTTAAAAAAAAATCAGTTACAGTGTGACAGAAAAAAATCAAGCCTTAAAAAGTAGGCTATGTCTGATACAAATCTAAGGCAGGCTGTATCAGGTACGTGGAAATCAATCAAGTCTGTGTTTCTCATTTCCGCTACCCCTGGTCAACACCCTGTCTTACCTCTTCCTGATCTGTGCTTCCTCTCTTCTGACCCTATCTTTATTCCTCCTCTTCTTCCAAACCATTCCACTGCAAACCCCCCTGAACCTTATTCCAAAATAAAGAAACTCCCCTGCACCCGCAGTTCTACGCAGAACACATCCTATACTTCTTTGCCTTATTAAATTTGATGCATCTCCCAAGGCCACTGCTTCTTTGGTAGCCCTTCCAAGGGCCATATCTCCATATGCCATCTTCCATAGCTCTGAGGGGTGAGTTCCACTTTATTTCACTCCCCAGTGCATCTTCCAAACCACTTCCTTGTCCTTGAGTTTAAAAGATATGTCTGTTTGTGATTCATGGTACTTAACCGAGTATCCACTTCTCCTCAGCATCAATTATTAACCACCTGGTCATAATCTTAACCAAAGTCTTTGGCCTCTGTATTGTAATACTTATTTCTACCCCAAGTCTCATTCACAGAACTATCCCAGTCAATATTCTTACATAGCAATTACTTACCTCATTAACTCCACTTCAGTCGCCTACCTTTGCAATACCTCAGACATTGCCATCACCCTCTAAAATCATAAACTTCAATGTCCCACTCCCTAATAACAGACTCCTTTTCATCCAGTTCTCATTCCCACTGTGCCTATCCTTGGACTTTAATTCTTTCATGCCTTTACTTCTTTTGTTATTTAGTCTAGACCTCGTGATTCATCATGTCACTCCTTTCATAATACTGTTCTCAAAAATCTATCCCATATCCTTCCATTATGCTATCCTCCCAAAATTCTACCTTAACTTCTATGATCTACCAGGTGGTACTGGAAAATATGAGTTCACAGTGCATATTGGTGTCTTTTCATATTCTAAATCTTTGATTTTTGCTTGGTTTTTAGCATTGCCTATAAAATCTTTACATATTCTTAGTCAACAATCTCCTCTTATCAAATAATAATAATAATAATTTTAAAGCTGCATCAGTCTTCTCAGGCAGCATGCCCAAAACTACCTATCTCACTTTCAAGTTATGACTTCATCTTCTTTAGGAAGAATGAAGAAACAATCCTTTGAGACTTTCTTCAGTCCCCCACTCTCAGATCTACAAAATTAACTAAATCTACCCTTGTTATTTTTCCACCCTTTTGTCTTTGTGGAAGAGCTTCCTTCCTGAGGCTAATCCATAAACTTATGCTTTGACCTCTAACTAAGTCTTCTAACTAACCCACTTCAACTACTCTTACCAGTTAACAATGACCTTGCTCCTATTCAGTAGATGGGGTTCTGTTCTTTGCTTACTTGATTTCTGTGAAAGTCTTCTTTCTTCTTGAAACAACTTTCTCCATTGATTTCCATAACATTACATTCTCTTGGTTTTCCTACTACATTCCTCAGTATCTTCCTCTGCCTACCCTCCTACCCTGTAAGTGTTCTACTCCAAGGCTTCATCCTTGGTTGTCCTTTCACTCCACATATTTTTGCTGAGTAATTTCACCCATTCCTATAACCTCAACCACCATCATTACCAGTGGTCCTTAAACATTTTTGTGCCATGGAATCCTCTGAGAAGTCAGTGAAAATTCTGGACCTTGTCCCTAAAAAAATATGCACAAGCATAATTTTTTCAAACCATATTAGGAAGTTCATGGAAACCCTAAAGCTATTAATGGACCCTTTGAAAAGTATTCCTGATCTGTAATGCCAACCTTTTTTTCTCCATTCGTCTCTCTTAGACTCAAATATCAAACTGCCTACTTGAAATCTAATTGGATATTTCATTAGCACCACATACTCAATATGCTTCAGTCCTCCTATTTTCTTCCTCCCTAAGCCTGACCCCTACACATTTAACATTTTTGTCCTCCAATAAGATTTTATATATTTCTTTACAGTCTTTTGTAATTCTTATTAAGTCTATCCCAGATATTTTAGAATTGTTTCTATTGGGAATACTATACAGTAGTCCCTCTCTGTATTGCGGTTCATTTATCGTGACCTCACTGTATTGCAGGATTTTTAAAAATATTATATTTAATTATTTATCGCAGACTTTTCACTATATCGTGGGATTTTGCAGTACTGTATACATATGTTGTTAAAGTTAGGTAGGTTTAAGAATGTAGAATATGTTTAAGAACATAAATAGTGTTTATAAAAGTGTGGAAAAGGTTAATAAAGAAGTGGGAAAGGTTAATAAAGAATTGGGAATGGTTTATAAGGGTGTGGGAAGGGTTTGTAAAGCCTTAAAAAATATATAAATACTAAAATAAATGTAAGGTTCCTACTTCGTGGATTTTCACCTATTGCGGGGTTGGCGGGGTGGGTCTAGAATGTAATACTTGCGATAAGTGAGGAATACTGTATTTCCCATTTCTGTTTCTAGGTGCTTACTATTAGCACAGAATAAAGGCTATTTTTATATATTTGTCAAATATTTAGGTACCTTATTAAGTTTTACTAGACTTTTTAGTATAGTCTCTTGGATTTTCTAAATATAAATACAAAAAAATTGCCAAAAAGCTAATTGATTTTCCTTTTCTAATGTTTATGCTTATTATTTAATGTTCTTGTCTTACTGCATTTGTAAATCTTACTACTGAAAGTGTAGAATTAACAGCATTGCCATCATGTAGGAGCTTATTAAAGATAAAGAATCTCAGCCCTATCCACCAATCTACTGAATCAGAAGCTGTATTTTGAAAAGATCCCAGGTAACTTATGTAAAGTTTAAGCAATACTATTATAGAATATTCAAAACAGTATTTAATAATAATGATGATAATAGGTAGCATTATCCAGTCCCTGATTCTAATTGAAATGGGCTGTGTATATCACAAAAACAATTTTCTTCTCTTGCTATCTTAGGATTTTCTTTTATTTAGAATAAATGCTTAATGTTATCTTATTCCTTTATATATGATAATATAGTCTTTCTACTTTAATTTGATTAATTTAATATAATTAACTACATCAATATGGTTTAATTTATTATACCAACAAAGTAAATGTATCTTTTTTATGTTGCTGGATTTTATTTCCTAATATTTTATTTTATTTTTTCTTCTATACCCATAAGCAGTTGATCTCTAGTTTTCTTTAAAGGTTTGGGGTTTTAAATTACAGGTGGTTTTATAAAATAATTTAGGAATTATCACCTTTATAGACTGGAACAGGCAAACCTAGTTTGCACATTAGAATTACCTGAGGTATTTTAAGGAAATATTAATGTTTAGGCCTGGCTCATGGAGATTCTGATTTGAGTGCTTTGGGATTCACCAATGAACTGGTACTTTTTGTTTTTAATTAAATTAATTTTTTAAAATGTTTCACAAATAATTCTAATGAACTTCTAGGACTGAAAGATACTGGTCTAGAATCCTTTAAATAAGTTCACTAGATTAAGTACAATTTAACCATTATCTTGTCAATGGGCACTAGGCACCTTCTCAATTTCTTCTCTGGTAATTGTTCCATTAAAGTTTCCCTTTTCTTTTTGATGAATTTTAATGAACATATATCTTGCTCTTTATAAGGTTAAGAACATTTTCTTCTATTCCCATTTTGCTGAGAGTTTTCATCATGAATGTACGTTTGATTTTGTCAAATGCTCTTTCTGCATCTACTGAGATGATGATGCAGTTTTTCTTCTTTCATCTGTTAATATGGTGAATTACATTGATTGATTGTGGAATGTTGAACCAGCCTCTCATTCCTAAGATAAATCCCACTTGACTGTGATATAGAAGCCTTTTTATATATTGCTGGGTTCTATTTGTTAACATTTTTTGAGAGGGAAAAAAACAGGAAATAACCTTAACTGGTCATTCTTCACTTTCCTCCCAATATGTCTGCTATTGTTAACTTCTCAGCTTCTTCAGATAGTTGTTTCACTGCTTTTTGTAGTCTATCTAGGTTTCCATTTGGAATTAGTGGAAGAGAGAGGCTGTGGTAGTCTTATACCACCTTGATTAGCATGAGAAGTCTATCACTTTTTATGTGTTTTTTGTAAACAGCACATCCAATCTATCAGTCTGCATTTAAATGAAGAATTCAATCTATTTTCATAAGGCTTATAGTCTAGTTCTATTTGTTTTGTTTTACTTTATGTATATTTGTTGTACTTTATTGTCTTTGTTTTATTTCTATTGTTTAATTATTCCCCTATAATTTCCCAACTCAAAAATACATTTTCTTAGGGTCACAATCAAGCATCTTTTACTCAATTATTACACAAAAAGTAGAAGTAGGTAAGTGCATCTAACAAGGCATTGGTCTTTCATTTCTTTCCTCTTTTTTCAAAAAAAAAAAAAGAACTCTTTAGAACACATTTTCCTCACCCCAAACAAGTCTCTTCACATGTAATCTCCCTGTTATATGCCTAGATTATATAGAGATATAGTACTTTGTTTAGTTCCAGACTAGCATTAATCCAGGATTATTGTCTTAACCTTTGAATTACCTATGATGATCATGCATTTATATAGATGAGAAGATATGTCATACTCTTTTGCTCCACTCAGTGTCCTCTTTCTTTATCTTGAATTCTCTGTTCTGATTAATTTCATTTTGGTTATACTGTAGTCTCTTCTCAAGTATTTTTCCAAGATTTGAAAGATAATATTTTCATTAATTCTTTGTTTATTTGAAAACAACTTTTTATACCCCAGTAAATGAATCTCAGAAACCTAACAAGCAAAAGAAGCCAGACACAGATGAGTACATGCTAGATAATTTCACCTATAGGAGTTCAAGAATGAACAAAGCTGGTATGTGTGATAGCCATTAGAATAATGGTTACTTTTGGGAGAGGACTGCAGATGCCTACTGGGGTACTGGAAATGTCTTTCTTAGTCTATGTGGTGGTTACATGTATTTGTTTATACATATATGAAAGTCAATTAGTTGTATGCTTAAGATTTTTGCACTTTACTGTATATGATAGATACCTCAATAAAAAGAAAAGCATTAAAGGAAG
Source organism: Furipterus horrens (assembly GCF_987537825.1). Lineage (NCBI taxonomy): Eukaryota > Metazoa > Chordata > Mammalia > Chiroptera > Furipteridae > Furipterus > Furipterus horrens. The sequence goes on from NW_028327179.1 coordinate 29,555,421, forward strand.
TGAAAATATTAATAAATTAATGACTATGGAAGAAAATTGAAAAAGATGACCAGGAATAAGTCTTTTCCAATAAAAAAGCATCAGACCAAAAACCGTTAAGTGCAATGTCTAGCAAAACTCTCAAGAACAAATGTAATCATACTATTTAAAATTTAATGATTTTTTCTAATAGAGAAATGTAAAGTTCCCCAGTCATTCTGCAACATGAGATGATGCCATATTTTTGCCCTTAAATTGGGAAGAATAAAGAAGCATCAAGTACCCACATTCTAAAGAAAGCTGGTGGTCTCTGGGCCTGTTTGGAAGGGCTGAACTATCTGTCCTAAACCAACCTCATCTCCTTCCACTTTATGGTGCTAGAACTAGGGGGAAGCTGAAAAGGCAGTGAAGCCTCCTCACTTCCTGCTCTGCACCCCCAGGCCCTTCAGCTACAGGTTAGCTTGATCTAGACAGAGGGAAACAGATTAAAACAATTAAGAATATACATAGATGACATCTATCCTGTGAGCTCAAGTTATTAGGATCACTAACACTCAATTATAATTTCCATCAGAGAGTGGTCACCATTCCAATAAGTGAAGAATCCATGAAAAGATTTTTTAAAAAATCTATTCAAAAACTAGAAATAAATAGGAATGCTTCCATAACTGAGTGCATGCTACTCTTTACAGATGATAAACATGAATTTTAAGGAAAAGAACAGTGAGGACAAAGACCTGTCAATCTAGGTTCCTTCTATTACAGAAAAAGCATCTTCTGTAATACACTTACCTTTCTTCACTAAGGGCCCACTTTCACTCTTTCTCTTTCACCTCTGTGCAAATGAAATTTGTGAAAGAATCATTGCATTTGCTGGAGCTGAAGATCTGTTTGCATTTCCATTAATCATATCTTCATTTCTGAAGTTCTGCATTCAAGCATATGGAGAGGAAAAGCTAATAAAGCAGCAGGCCTTGGTGTGAAATCAACACTTAGAGTATTAGGCCCATGTAGAAACAGACCTTCCTGTAAGGTTGAATGGGACTGATAAAGTAATAGATTGTCCTGTTGTGTGTAAGTTATGGGAATATAGCTAAAGGGACTCACACCAGACCTGGAGATCCAAGCAAGATTTAAGTAAGGTGCTATAGGTAAATTAACACAATATGTAAAAGTGTGTATTAGGAGGGAAAATGAACCATTAACACACACACCATTTCAATATATCCAGCCTCTGTGGCAAGTTCTAGCAGTCCTTTTGGAAATATGCCCTATGTTTCCACCATATTCTTGCTGAAAGAACAGGCCCCCCAAGGACATGGAGGTACATATGACATTAAAACCAATCAATTGCATTGTTAAATTATACAAATGTTCCCATGCAATTATCAACTGAAATATAATTTTCTATGTGATATCTCACAAATAAAACATTATCCTGAAACACACTGCAGAAGTCAAAATGTTCATTTGGAGTTTCCAGCCCTTAAACTTCTCTGTGATTTCCAGTTTATTCACCAGATTAGAGGCGAAGCAGATATATTCTGCAACTGGAAAGTACCAGGGCAACTTCAGCTTCTCCCCTCCTACCCCCTGGCCAGCCAAGGCCATCCTATGCCTTTTGGCTGTCCCTCCTGTTCTGACAGACAGAAAGAAGAATGCATGGGTCATGTCTCAATGGGATTCAGGAGGCATAACTGGTGGTGAAAGAGTTGGTAATCATGCAATGAGTAACCTATCAGCCAAATTAGTGTGTGTGTGTCTGTGAGAGAGAGACTTGCTCTAAAAGCAAAGAGTAAATGGTTCTTTCTAAAGTATAAACAATTGATAAATATTGTCTCACAGTGAAGCCAAGTCTGCACATGTTATTTCTTTTTGTAGGATTTGTAACTACTTCCTAAAGCTTCTTCCTTCCCTCCTTCCCTCCTTCCCTCCTTCCTTCCTTCCTTCCTTCCTTCCTTCCTTCCTTCCTTCCTTCCTTCCTTTTACCAAGAACAAAGTCTTAAGTTAAATGGAAAAAGCTGTCACACTGGAATAAGGAATCTTGGGCTTACTGAGATGATAAAGGAGGTTGCCCTGCGGGGAGTCAGAGGAAGTTATATTGTGTGGCTTTCCCTAAACCCCTGAAAATGTAATTACTGACTCCATCTTACTTCAAGATCTTTCCAGGATAGAGAACTATGAGTGCCTTTCCAGTCCCTGTATAAGGAATTAGAATTTAAATAAATATCTTAACTCTTCAGAGCTCCTATGTTAGATCCTGAAAGGGTCAAACATTGGGGTAATTGGGGTGGCAACCAGAGACAATCCAGCAGGTACTAACACATGCCTCTGGGGTGGCCACATGCAATCAGCTCACAGGCCAAAGGATTTTGAGAGCTGAGAACAATAGGGCAGACTGGACAGACTTGGCCACTCAAGGAATCTTTGTGTCACACACCATATTCCCTTCCTCTGAAAGGCTTGGAGACTTGCGGCACATGAAGAACACTGGTAGTCATTGTAGACACTTGGAACTTGGTTTCTCTCCCATTTTACTTCTTGTCTGGTTGCATCAGAAGAATGAAGGATTAAGGAAGGACTTGAACATTAGAAGGTACTTTGCAGACAGCAGCCCTGGAGCAGAGCCCCACATCCACGTCACTGTGCGTTGTATCACCTTCAGCTTGCTCTATGAGGTCTGTCCGCATCCTCACCATCACAGCATGACCAAACTCAGATTTTTCCGTGGGTGCCTTTAAGTCACATCTGTATACTATTTCTTAGTACTGCTTCTGAGCATGTCATGCTGCCCATCACATGTGTTCAGTAAATGTACTGAATGATGATACTGCACTTTATGGTGTGTCTTATCGCTCCTAGTGGCTGTATCTTGTTTTCCTCTTAGGATCATAAACAGGGACAACACATGACAATTCACTTGCCTTCTGGTTACTCACAGAGCGCCATACACAGACTGCTTTGTAGAAACACAGAATCCTTGATACTTGCCTATGCTCACAAATAGACAGGCATTTTCTATTTACGCTTATTTCTTCATTTACATCATTCGATACAGTGTGGCCTTTTAAACTTTCACCAGCAAATAATGACTGCTAGTATCACATGACAGCCCCTTGGTGGAATTAGTCTTCCTCATTCCTGTTGGAGAGTTATAACAGGCAGAACAGATGATCAATTTTATATGATATTTTGTCAGATATCTCACGTAACAATCTCTTCACGGATACATCTCCTAAAGCAAGAGAAATAAAGGAAAAAATAAATAAATGGGATTACATCAAACTGAAGAGTTTCTGCTCAGCAAAAGAAAACATCAGCAAGATGAAAAGGAAACCAACCATATGGGAAAACATATTTGCCAATGACATCACAGACAGGGGACTGATTTCCAAAATATATAAAGAGCTGATACGACTCAACATCAAGAAAACAAACAACCCAATTAAAAAATGGGCAAGGGACCTGAACAAACACTTCTCCGAAGAGGACATACAGAAGGTCCATAGACACATGAAAAAATGCTCAACATCATTAGCCATCAGGGAGATGCAAATAAAAACCACAATGAGATACCATTTTACACCAGTCAGAATGGCCATCATCAACAAATCAACAAGCAACAAGTGCTGGCGAGGATGTGGAGAAACGGGAACCCTACTGCACTGTTGGTGGGAATGCAGACTGGTGCAGCCACTATGGAGAACAGTATGGAATTACCTCAAAAGATTAAAAATGGAACTGCCTTTTGAACCAGCGACTCCACTACTAGGATTATACCCGAAGAATCTTGAAACACCAATTCAAAAGAACTTATGCACTCCTATGTTCATCGCAGCACTGTTTACAATAGCTAAGTGCTGGGAACAACCTAAGTACCCATCTGTAGATGAGTGGATCAAAAAACTGTGGTACATTTACACAATGGAATACTATGCAGCAGAAAGAAAGAAGGAACTCCTGCCATTTGCAACAACATGGATGGAACTAGAGAGAATTATGCTTAGTGAAATAAGCCAGGCAAAGAAAGAAAAATACCATATGATATCACCTAATACAGGAAACTAAAGAACAACACAAACAAAGGAACTAAATAGAACAAAGAGCAGAATAGCAGTCAATAGAGGGGAGGGGAGAGGGAGAGAAGGGGGATAAGTAAGGGAAGGGATTAGTCAAAGAACCTGTATAAATGACTCATGGACATGGACAACGGGGAGGGATATGATTGCGGGAGAGGGTGGGGGAGAGAAATTGGGGGAAAAGGGGACAACTGTAATTGAAAAACCAAAATAAAAAAATTAAAAAAAAATTTTATATGATATTTTGATAAATCATATCCTATTACTGAGAATTATAACAAAAACTAGAAACATTGTCCAGCAGATAAATGTAAATATTCTCTCCTTCCTTGCACTTATCCGTTTTCAAGACCAGTTTCCATTTATTTAGTTCTTGTTTCTGAGGAAGCATGATAGACATATTTCCCTTGAGGTAGTCTGTTTGGAATGAATTATTCAAAGGGAAACAGCAATGTGTGGGCTTCCATAGGTAACATGGCCATCCATCACTTTAAGGAAACACAATATAAATAGATAAAGCAGTTAGCAGTTAATTACACGCATTAAAGAAAGATTTTCAACTTTCCAGGGGGGGATTACTGCAAGCTCCCATGTTGCATTGAACAAGAATTTCAGCTTTTACATTTTTATTTGCATAAAACTTTTTGTAACAGAGGTACATGTATAACAAAAATGTCTCCCATGCCAGTGTTTGGAGGGGGCCCACACCGATTCCTTGACTGGCAGCAGAGATATGCATTTCAAGGCCTTTGGAAATACCCACCCTGCACTATAAAACCTATGTGAACAGCAGTTTGAAATACCAAACCTACAGATGAACATTGTCTGCTAATTATAATGAGGAGGAACCTGAAGGAGAATCTTCCAGCACTGGCCACTAATCTAGGAGATTGTGTCTGTATTGGAAAGGGTGAAATCTGACCCCTCTACAACTTTGACCCACAAGGTTGTCAGCCAGAGGCCAGTGTGCAGCTGGGTCTGCTCATTTGTCCCAGATCTTATCAGGCTTCATTCCTTTTCCCATTAGAACTCTCCTTTCTTACTTCAGTCTCAATTTCCCTGACTCACAAATATGCAGAATAGAAAGGAGTGTAAAGGTCTTCTAATCCACTGATTTTCAAGCTTGTTTTATTTATTTTTTAAATTAAGGAATCCTTTCCTCAAATGAAGACTCACCCAGAAACCCAAGATGTAAAACAGAGCCACCTGGATATGCTCTGGTCATGGAGGGGAGCCAGGCCAGCTGCCCACATGTTGCACTGACCTGCCCTCTGAGGAAAGACTTCAAGACAGAAATGCAAGACCCTCCATGCAAAAATAAAGAAAACTTGAGGTTGAACTCAGTGTTTATCAATGGAGGCATTATTGGCATTTGGGGCGAACGGTAGTCTTTATTGTGTGGGACTGGTCACTGCAGTCACTTAGTAGTCACTTAGCTTCCCTGGCTAAGGGACTGTAGTGTCTCCCCAGGCTTGTGTTGACTAAAGGCAGCTATGGAGAGAGTGGGCTGGTTTCACCAGGGTTGAGAATCACATGGCCCTGTAATGATTTGCCCAGGGGTTCATCGGAAGGCAGGGCCAAGGGGCACCCGGTCTTCCTCATTCCAGCATGTAGATTTGCCTGCCAGGTACAGTTTGTTTCCCTCCCTCACCCCTTCTGAGCTGTTCCCTAATAGTTGGTCCCCTGTTACTGAAGTTCAGCTTCTATTAATCTGTTAGGCTACCATATTGTACCACTGCCATTGCTGCTTCTAACAGGGAAACCAAGCAGACCCTTCTATCTAAGATTGGAGATTAGTGTGGACAGAGAAAAGATATTCCAGCACTTTCTCAGTTTATAGTGACCACAATTTAACCCCTGGCTCACATCCAATATAGCTTCTCAACAGGATGTTGAGAATGAACTGTTTTTTTTCTCCCTGAAGTATACTATTTAATTCTGGATAATCTATATTCTATATAATCTTGATTCTGATACATCATTTCTTGATTGCTGTCTTCAGCAAACATCAAGGGCTTTAGAGCCAGAGAGACTAGGGTTTGATTCCGGCCTCCTCCATTCATCAGCTGTGTGACTGTCTAAAGGACACATGGCTATTCTGAGCCTCAGTTTCCTCATTTATAAACTGGGAGAAAACTTCCCTGGCAGGATCCTTGGATAGATTTAATATAAGAATGCATTTACAGTACTTAGCACTACCAGTTGCTTAGTAAATAGTTGTTGCCACTTTTAAATTGTCATCAGCACTATTTATGCACCTGGGTATAATTTGTTGGAATACAATAAATTCCCCTAAGATAAATTTGATAAAATTGTCACTTGGAGGTAGTTGAGGACCCTAATTCTGGATTCCCTCCTCAGAGTTTCCCTTTGGCTCTCAAGCTGACCCAGTAATATCAGCACACTTTGGGAGAGAGTGGTGGACTCCCCTCCTTCTCCTGTAGACATCCCTGTAGTCTTCCAGAAGATCTTATTTTCCACTGATAGAGGGGCTGAAAAATTTCCAGACCTTTTAAAATGGGTTTTTACTAACCCATTTACTAGTCTGTCAAGTCTCCAGAGGCAGACTTTAGCCAAGATGGAGGCATGCTTTGCCTCCTTCCACAACCATAAGAAGAATTATAGCTACCTCAAAACAAAAACAACTAGATCTACCAAAAAATCCAACTTCATGGAAGTTCAACAAACAACAATATAAAGAAACAGACAGGTAGGAGGGGTGGAGCCAGGGTGGAAAGGACGTGGTGTGCTGGCTGTGGTGGCAGTGGCAGCAGTGGCAGCAGTAACAGCAAGACAGTGGCTGTGGCCAACCATCAGAAAGAGTAGTCACACATAAAAGCCAGGAGGGACACCTGGGGAGCTATCCCAGTCCTAGGCCAGATCAAATAGCTCATGGTTCCAGCACTGGGAAAATAAAACCTCATTGCTTCCAGCTGTGAAAACCAGTGGGGGTTGGGGTGGTGGAAGAAACTGTCCATCTCTCATGAGAGTCTGTTTAGAGGCCCCCATGGTCCTAGAATGTCCACAAACCCACCCACTCTGGGAACCAGCACCAGGGCAATAGCTACAGGGGCACCAATTGCATAGAGGAAGTGGGTGAAGTGATGGGAAAAGGGGTGAGCTCCGAGTAAATGCATTGTTCCCTCTCTGACCCCTCCCCCACGTACAGTGCCAGAATGTGGTAAAACAGGTCACGTCGCATTTATGAATACCTAAGGCTCTGCCCCTTACTATGTAATAGGTGGGGCAAACACAGGAGGCTGTCAAGTTGAGGAAACAGAGAAGTATGGTCCAAAGGAAGGCTCCAGTGGGAGAACTAAGGAAGAAGGAGACAGCCAACCTAACAGATGAAGAGTTCAAAACACTGGTGATAATGATGCTCATAGACTTGACAGACATGATTGAGTATGGGAAACACATAAAGGAAGAAGTGAAAATTATACTAAATGAAATGAAGAAAAATCCACATGAAACCAATGGTGAAGTGAAGGAAGCTGGGGTTAAATTCAACGATTTGGAACATAAGGAAGAAATAAAGAGTCAACCAGTACAGAATGAGGAGACAAGAATTTAAAAAAAATAAGGAGAGCCTTGGGAACCTCTGAGACAACTTTAAATATACCAACATCTGAATCATAAGAGTGTCAGGAGAAGAGGTAGAGCAAGAAATTAAAAACTTAATTAAAAACTTAAAAACTTAATGAAGGAAAACTTCCCTAATTTGGTGAATGAAATAGACATACAAATCCAGGGAACACAAGGAGCCCCAAACAAGCTAGATTCAAAGAGGACCACACCAAGACACATCATAATCAAAATGATAAAGGTTAAAGATAAAGAGAGAATCTTAAAAGCAGCAAGAGAAAAGGAGAGAGTTACCTACAAAGGAGTTCACATAAGACTGTGAGCTGATTTCTCAAAAGAAACTTTGCAGGCAAGAAGGGACCGACAAGGAGTATTCAAAGTGATTAATGCAACCAAGATTATTCTATCCAGTAAAGCTATCATTTAGAATGAAAGGGCAGATAAAGTGCTTCCCTGACAAGGTGAAGCTAAAGGGGTTCATCATCACCAAGCCCTTATTACATGAAATGTTAAAGGGACACATTTAAGAAAAAGAAGAAGATCAAAACTATGAACAGTAAAATGACAACAAATTCATAACTATCAAAAAGTGAATCTAAAAACAAAAAGCAAAAACAAACTAATCAAACAACTAGAACAGGAACAGAACCATAGATATGGAGATCATATGGAGGGTTGTCAGTGGGGAGGGGGAAGGAGGAGAATAGAGGAAAGGTTACAGGGATCAAGAAGCATAACTGGTAGGTACAAAATAAACAAGAGGACTTTAAGAACAATCTAGGAAGTGGAGAAGCCAAAGAATTTACATGCATGACCCATGGACATGAACTAAAGGCAGGGGGTGAGGGTGTACGCTGGAGGGAAAGAAGGTACTGGGCAGATGGGGGCAAAGGGGAAAAAATTGGGGCAACAATAATAGCATAATTAATAAAATATAGTCAAAAAAGTAAAAGAAAATATAAAATAAAATGTCTCCAGAGGCAACTATTATGTCTGAGACAGCTAGGATCCTGTTTTTACTGACAGTTTGAGCTACATGGATGAAATAATTTTCGACAAGGAAAAACAGGCTCGAGTACAACGAAATCATGAACCGTCCACAGTGACCAATTTTCAAACTTCAAAATCAGCACTAGAGCTTAATTATGCCACACACACAAAAGTTTCCATGGAAATTTGATGTAAATTTTTGTCTTTTGCACTCAATACTCAAAAGCAGTTGAACAATTTCAAAAATCACAGCTATTAAGTCAAACTAAACCAAACACATTGTTCTGAGATATTTGCCAAAATTTCCAGAGTACAATTTGCTTTACTGAATCACTTCATGTTTTTCAAAATTATATTTGTGTAGAGCATTTGTTAAATGTTTGTTTAAAATCTATCTATATAGTTAGTGTTTTAGATAAAATATACATATGTTAAGTGTATATATAAAAAAGTTTATTGAAAATCATCATAGCAAATTCATTATTACCTTCTATGTTGGGATTCTTTCCATAGATCAGACTCAACAGCTCTTCTTAATAGAAAGCTTTCGTGTGTTTCTAAGGAAATTTCACCCAAGTAAAGACTGGCACAGACTCTCTTGCTATTCAATACATTTCCTTGCCTTTTTCATTCTCAATTAAACAATAATTATTCAATTAATCTTGTCAACAAGTGGAGGCTGGTTTCATTTCAATTGTTTACTAATTATGTTGGGTAGATCCTTAGATCCTTGAAAATGTTGTCCAATTTCGACAAACTACTAATGAAGCAAGACTTGGTTAATTAGGGAATAAGGCAATTAGCTTGTCAGCAGTTAATTCCAACAATCCCTAGAGAAATACTACATTTAGGGATACGTATCACAGGAGCTATTGACCTCTAAACCTTCCTCCTTTTCTGTCACTGCTGTTTAATGGAAAGTCACTTATTTTGTCAGGCTAATAACTGAGGTAATGGAGTAGCCTATGGCTCCAGCTTGCTATTCTGTTTTTCTCTTGCTAATTTTAGAAAGTTTAAATTTAGATGAATGGGTCTATTTTGGGCATCATTAAAAGAGGAAACCCAAGGTGGGACTTTACAGAATCCACTGAACTCCGGCTGACCACCCCCAAAGCTATCTGGAGCTCATTAGTCTCCACAGAGCTTTCTCTGCCAAAGAAAAGTTGGTTGTGAGCTTTTTAAGTTAAAAGACTTTTATAAACCAAACCAGTTTTGTTTGAGAATTTGATTTAATGGGATAAGGGAGGGTGATTCTGAAAGATATTCTCTTGTTTCCATGTTTACTGAAAGAAACACGGAAACACGTAGCCTTTTTTATGGGGAGAGGGTGAGTGAGGCTGGGGTGAGGATTACTTATAATAGGTCTGAGAAAATATTTAGGACAACTTGACAAGCTTGACTTTCCCACAGAGTAGTAATTTAGGCCAACATAATATGATTGTTCTAACATTGGACTCCTTATTTTCAGTGTAAATTGGGTAGAACATTCGCTGCACATCTAGCCTGTGGCTGAATCTGACTGAGACTGAACTGCAAGTGAGATATTTCACTGAAGAGGAAAGCGCAAGCCCCACCTCTTGGAAGACCAGTCACAGGCCATGGTCTGTCTTCCCCACGTCATGTTTGGAGCTTAACTTACCTTTACTTTTCATCTTGGGAGCATTGAGAAAAACTCTCCTAAGCTTAAGCTATATTATACCACCTCCAAGAATATAAAAGGAACATGAAAGTGGAAATGAAAATGAAGGCTATTGATCCCGTTGAATCATGAACTTCTGCTGAAGTTGTCACCAATATTAGAGGTAACAGTGTTGACTTCATTAGAATTCAAGGGGGCCCAGTAAATAACATCTCCCTTTCCCCTCCTGAGTTCTGGAATAAATAAGAAATAAGAGAAAGGATAAGGTGAGTAAGAGTCCATATCACCTTTATTTTAAATTGATAGACTCAGTTCAGATCTTACTACAGTTTCAAGGGAAATTGCATCAATATTTTAAAGAAATCAACAAAATGTAACACTGTTTTGAACATCATATTACAGGATGTTGTTGTTTGCAAATTATGCTTTCACAGACAAACAGAATTCCTAATAGGACAAGACCTCAGAGCCGAGCTCCTACTGGTGGCTGATGCTAGAGATGAAAAAGCTGGCTTTACATGTCCAGCTTCCCTTTCCAAATTTAGTAATCAGATTAAGTCACTCCCCCTCCAAGAGAGCAGTAAGGATGGCACAAAAATGCAAGTGTGTTTACCATATTGAAGTCCCTTCATTGGAGCATGGCTGATCTACTCCTTCTAACAGATGTTACAGACATAGGTTTTCCATATGATTACATCTTGCTGATTCATTAAGGAATTTAGAGTACAGTAAAATTTGAATTAAACCTCATTAACTTAAAAACTAAGGTGATTAACAACTTTTGCATTGTCAAAAAACAAAGAATCTATAAAACACATTAAGAGCATCTATTTTTGAGGGACTATTTTGATTCCTTAAAAGAATATAATTTTAAGACATTTCAAAGTACTCACTCAAATTTTTTAAAAAATTATAAAATATTACCTGTTGAACTAGCTCCATCTGTACTTTGTCTTTCCCAGAACAGTGGAAATGCCGAACAAAACTAACTCAATTATTTTTATTTTACTTCTTGAGATGCCCATATGCTACCAACATTCTCTCCTTTTAGCTGACTGGTGAGTAAAGAGAGACTGAAAGGAAAAGGAACTGTGAATTTCCCTATCCTTCCCTTTTGCTCTATGCTATCATTTTCAGCATAACTGATAGACTATATAGAGGAGTAACACAAATAAAGGAGACATGATAGGCTTTGCTGGTCATCTGGGTTTCTTAACGTTATTGCTTTCCTCCTGTATTTGATACAAATTCTGGTTTGAACAGAAAGTGTGGTTTTGGGGGATTGTTGGAATATCTTCTCCTCCAACTCCACTACTCTGTCCTAGCTGTAACATACTTGCTTTATATTTGCTTTGAGTTTTGCTGAACTCCCATTCACTGTGGGTTCACCAGAATTTCATATTCATGGAGCACTGCAAATACTATCTGCAAATGAAGCAGCTAGAACAGTGGTAGTTAGTCATACCTCCTCTGCTCACCTGCATGCTTTGTTGTCCCAGCAGACTTCATGTATGAAACACAAGTTCAAAGATAAAATTACTAAGAATTTCAAAACAGGGATGGTAGAGAAATAAACCAAGTATGGGGCACTTCTGAAAGAGGGTCCTGTGCAATGGCACAGGTCACGTGCCCATGAAGCCATCCCTGGATAGAGGGTTGGAGCTAAGGGAATTTAGGCCACAGTTTAGCAGCAGGAAAGGCTGAATTCCAGAATAATGGACCGAAAGGGAAGAACAGGTAATGGAACAACCTCTTATTCTTGTTCTATGCAACTGCTCTCACTTTTGCCAGGAGGCAAGAGTACCAAGAAAAAATGGGCCTTCTACCTGGTTGAAAGCTGTCACTGATAAGAGTATTATGGTGACTTGCCCTCAATACGAAGTAATTCTTTTTAAGTTGTTTTTCAGAGTTTTATGGACCCAAGTTAGCCTACATGCTAAATTATGCTCCACTAAGCACAAAAGTATATGAGTTTTTGTTGCATTTTTGTGGCCATCTGGCAACAACCAGTCTTGTTAAATAAAAGTTTATTATAAAATTTCAACTGATTTAGTAAAATTGGTATAAATATGTAGGTTTGGTAAATTAAACTACTTTGAATGTCTTTTAAACCCATTACATTTGTGACCACTTCAAGGTTTACAAAGGTTTTTCACCTACGGAATCCCCATTTCACCCCCACAATAACCTTGCAAAGTAAGATAAGCAGATATTATTATCCCTGTATACGAACATATTTACCAGATCTCTGAACTGAATTGCATGAACTTACACCCTTTCATGTCTCAGTTGATTTGAAAAGTGAAAGCATTTAATGCAAGGGAAATCAGACCGTAAGTTAAATAATGAATGACCCAGTGTGTTGGGACCCTAAAAGATGGACTGGGCCAATCGGATGTATCTCTCAGCAGAGGTAAGGTAATCTGTTCAATATGGACCTCTTTATATAGCTCATACTGAGTTTCAACATTTCTGAAATAGATCCATTGAGACATTTTCTCAAATTGTCTCTTTTTTGGTCTTCTCCATCTTAGTAAAAGTCATTTCCATCCACTGACTTGCTCAGTCAACACTCTAGAAGTGATTCTCGAGTCCTTCTTTTCCCTTTCTCCAATCTATCAGCCAGCTCTGCCAGTTCTATTAGTAGCTTCAGTCTCTCTACTTCTTTTCATTGCTACTGCCCGCCCTCTGGTCCAAGCTGCAACTATTACTTGCCTAATTTTGCAAGAGCCTCAAAACTGGTCGTACTGCTTTCATTCTTGACCCATTGCAACTCATTTTCCACACACTAACTATTATGAGGTTTATGAAATGTAAACCAAACTATGTCATTTATATACTTAAATTTTTTCAGAGGTTCTCCATAGTTTAAGACCTCACTACCCTGACTTCCAAGGCTCTGCATGACCTAGAATTTGCATCCCTTTCCAACCTGTCTCACACTAATCCATTTAGCCACACTGGCCTTCTGTTAGTACCTGCAGCGAATAAAGCAATCTCTACCACAGGGCCTTTGCACTTGCTACTAGCTGTATCTGAAATGCCCCTCTGCCAACTCTTTGCAATGAGATACCACTCACATCCACTAAGATGGATATAATTTTTAAAAGAAAATAGAAAATAACAAGTGTTGGTGAGGATGTTGAGAAATTGAACCCTTGTACCTTGCTGGTGGGAATGTAAAATGGTTCAGATGCTGTGGAAAACAATATAGTGATTCCTCACAAAGTTAAACATAAGATTACTTTATGATCCATTAATTCCATTTCTAGGTATACACTCAAAAGAATTGAAATGTACTCAAGCAAATACATGTAGATGCATATTCATAGCAGCACTATTCACAAAACCCAGCTAATGGAAACAGCCCAAATATGCATCAGTTGATAAGTGGATAAACAACTTGTAGTACATACAAGTAAAGAATTATTACTCAGCCATAAAAAACGAAGTACTCATACATACTGCAACATGACTGAACCTAGAAAACATACTAAGTAAAAGATGCCAGACACAAAAGATCATATACTGTGTGATTCTGTGTATCTAAAATACGCAGAACAGGTAAATCCATAGAGACAAAAAGGAGACTGATGGTTTCCAGGGCCTGACAGGAGAGGGAGCAGCAGCAGCTCTTTAATGGGTATGAGGTCTCCTTTTGGGTTGATCGAAATGTTCTGAAACTAGATAAAGGTGGCAATTGCACAACATTGTGAATGTTCCACATGCCACTCAGTTGTTCATTTTAAAATAGTTAATTTTATGCTATGTAAATTTCACTTCAGAAAATATGACTACAAAATGATTATTTCCATAAGAATATCAGCATTATAGCCTTTTCTAATTAATCTCCCCTATTTTATACTCCCATAGCATATGTTTCCCCCAAAATAGCATGCAATTCATGCATTCCATTTTTTAATATACATATGTACTACAAGCGTCAGTAAACTACAGCCCACAGGCCAAATTTGGTCCATTGCTTGTTTTTGTGTGACCTGTAGCTAAAAATGGTTTCTACATTTTTAAATGGTTTAAAAAAATCAAACCAAGAGTAATATTTTGTAGCACATGAAAATAATGTGAATTTTAAATTCCAGTGTCTTTTCATAATGTTTTATTAGAATATGGTCATTCTCATATGTTTGTATATTGTCTATGCATGACTGTTTCCTTTCTACAATAGCAGAGTCAAATGGTTCCAACAGACATCATGGTCCACAAAGCCAAAAATATTTATCATCTGCCTCTTTACAGAAAATGGTATTGATGCCCAATCTGCTAGATTATAATCTTCTAAGAGAAAGGAATCTCTCAAGCTCATGGCCTGACAATTTGTACATTCTAGTTTTTGATAAATGTCTCTTTCTTTAAAACCATTGTAAACTCTTTAGTATTCAAATGTGCACCACAGGATTCCTACTTGCACATGCTAATAAAATTGAAAGTACTAATTTTTTTATATTTCTACAAAGTTTGATGCTTACTTAGTTTGATACTTAGCATATGAATTTTAATAAAAGATTTTTTAACAGAAACTCCATGCTGCAATAAGAATTTATCATACCCAAAAAGAGGAGTAATTTTGTAGTTTTTAAATATATATATATATATATATATATATATATAATAGGTGTTCATTTTGAAATCTTAAAAATTACCCTAATGTAAAATTCAAACTTTAACTGACAGTACATAGAATTATGTTAGTTTTCTAGCACAAAAATAATTTAAGGATTAAAAAGTTCTTATCCTTAGCATTGCCTCTCCTGAGAATAAATTTATAACTGATACAACGTTAATTTTTAAAAAACATCTATAGTTAGTATTAAATTTATTAAAACCAAATAGAATTCTATGTTTGGTTTTACAAAATTAGATCCCATCTATGTTCAACAGAATATAGGTAAAGATGTAAACACTAAACATTCCCAGAGTAGGTTCGGGAAGGGAGGAACATAGAGACTATATTTTTTCCCTTGATTGTAGATGACAAATGAGCCAGAATCTTCATAAGATAAAAATGGTACTAAGCAGAAATGACTTAAGTGTCCCAGACTTTTTAACGAGCAAATTCTCTTCTTTCTCTGATTTTTAATATTTTTCATTACTTACATCCCTCTGTTTTGCTCAGATTGCCTGGGTTGCATGGGACTGTCAGTATAATCAAACGAGCATTTAACTCAGTGACGCTCATGTCCTGTGAGGAGAAGCCTATCGGATGTCCAGAGATCTCAACATGAAGCCAGGACACCTTGGGCCTATCCTTTCACCTTTCATCATTCATGATGACAGCAACACCAGGCTTTCCAAAGGTCTTCCATTCTAACGTGCTGGCATTTGTGATTGACAAGTTATTCAACAGAGGTTGGTGCATGATTTTTAAATAACATATAGATTTGAGCTGTTGTATTTTTTCTTCCTCAAATATTTTATGTGCATCTATTAGTACAGTAGCTTTATCTTTAATAGGTGAATACGAAAGAGTTTTCAAAGGGTGAAAGGGCTGTATAAATGTAAGTTATTATTAAAATTATTCGTCGTCGGCAGCCGTCCGTCTCGAGAGACGATGGTGTAGCTTCTTAAGAGTCTATCTGCACCGCCGAGAATGGCTGTGCAGTCCGACTCGGGAGTGACACGGTATCTGTCTCCTCCCGTGTTGAATCGACATCTTGCGAAGACGCTGGAGTGTCCTCTCCAGAGAAGCTGAAGCTACAGAGCCTGGGCAGGGTGATATGGAGGGTCTGCTGTTGCCCATGCAGCAGACCCCCCCTCTCTTCGCAGCTGAAGGGTCCAAGGGAAAGACGGAGTCAATACAGCTTGGCTTCAGGTGCGCCGCAGGAGTTGCCGGTGTTGACTACAACGTCAAACCGCCTTAGGGACTCCGGCTCCGGATTTTCTGTCGGGGTTTACTCCCTTAGCCTTTCCCCTGAAGAGGTATGCCGCAAGGCAGTGGAGGTTTTTTGGAGTCAGAGTTTTCCTTCTCTGATGTGCCCTGACTGGAAGATCGAACCAGTGACACTTAGCTCGCAGGCCGATGCTCAATCCACTGAGCCAAACCAGCCAGGGGTATTAAAATTATTATTATTAAGTAAAATCACACAATGTTGGGCCCAGAAGGTTCTAGAGTTCACCTACGTGCCATTTTCATCCCACATGTGAGAAAACTGGATGAGTTCCAAAGATAAATGCTAGAGATTTGAGCTTTTCCATTATTCCATGTTGCCCTATTTACTACTAGAAATATTATTCCAAATCCTTGCTGTTCCTGCAGTATTGGCCTATACTGGCTTCCTCAATTATAATTTTTTCAGGCAACATTTTATTTTCTCACACTCTTACTTCTATATTCCCATGGCTTGAGTTCAACCTAGTTTCTGTGTCTGCAAAACATTGCATTATCTGGTTGGGTTTATCAATCAGCTGATATCTAAGTAATGTATTTATATTTCATCCAAGCATAAGAAGGATATAGCTCATTAGAATTCAGGGCTAATAACATAATATGAAGAAAAAGAAACAAAGATGAAATAAGGGGAAATTTTTTTGCCTTATCTGGACCATTTTGATGTCAGATTCTCCTTCAAAACTATGGTTTCATAAAGAGATATAAATTAATCTGTCAAATTATATCTTGTTAACCAGAAAAATCAGCAATAGTAATGAGATACTTCTGGCAAGAGTCCATTCTCTCAATCATTCAACAAACATTTATGGAGCCCTATAAATAACAAGGTATTGTAGGAGACCTTCACTAAAAGGAGCAGATTGAGTCTCTTCCTTCCAAGGAAGAAATTTAGGAAATAATAATAACTCACACTTACTGAGTTCTTACTATGTTCCATGTCCCATTTTAAGTACATGACATGAATTATCTCCTTTGATCTTGATGACAATATGTTATATCCTATTATATTGATGTCAAATTTAAATAAGATCATCAATAAAGCTTCTAGGACAGTGCCTGGAGCATATTAGATTCTACAAAATATTAACTTCCCCTCTGTCATCCTTTTATTTCACAGGACACAACAGCTTTCCTTCTAGAAAACATATCCCAGGTAGTAGATTTCCAGAGATGAATGAGTGATTCAACCACAAGAACCTACCGATTGAACATAACAGATACACCCAGATCCAAGGTTCAGCTTAGAGGAGTGGAATGAAGCTCAGCTGAAGATAGAAATGAAGCAAATTCTCATCTGAAGGAGCCAGGGACTGGTGCACACAGAGATGGTGGAAATGAAAGGTAAACACAGAGCATCGACTGGAAAGGGTTGAGACAAGAGGTGGTCTGGGCTCTGCTTAGTCATGTAAAGAAAGGTTCATGAGGCTGGGGGAGGCCCAGGTCCAAGGAACACACTGAAGGATGTGTGGGCAGAGGCACAAATGACAGATTGGAGCCTGTCTCGTGATGTCCCAGCTTAGAGCCCTCAGAACGTGGCTTCCAGAACCACAACAGACCAACACTTTCCACAGAAATGAGGAGGACGTTGCTAGAACAAACACTAGCCTGAAACTTGCCCCAAATCTGAACCTAATCAAACCCCAATGTTTTCTTGAGGTTAGAAAAGGCCTGGCTTAGCATTTTTAAAACAATATCTATTTGCCTTTTGTCTCCCGTTTGTAGCCAGAAGTGAAAGTTCTAAAAACCAATTAAAAACTGGGTTTTATTTTATATTTATTCCTTTACTATATGCTTTGCCTGGCCAAAACCAGAAAATGCTGGAACAGCACAAGTTCATTCTCCTGAGATATCCAGATCAAAGTGCTTTGGAACTGCCTTGGCTAAGCAGCTGAATATTTCCATTCTTATCCAAACCAAGGCTTCAGTCCCTTGCAATTTACTCATATGCATCCACCTTCTCAAGTGTTCTGAGGCATTTCTTTCAGCACACACATTGGCCTTGAAAGGGTAACAAGCGATTTTGTGCTGCCAAAAGCTGTATTTTCAAGTTTATACATCCAGACCCTCATCCAACAAAGAGAACAAGAACTTCTGGCAACTTTGTCTGTTCTCTATGTATCCCATACAGAGGGAAAATATGGGAAAGGCAACATCAAAGGTCCTCTTGCATGGAGATTTACTATTCTGCTAAGATATTTTCAGTTCTTTAAAATATGCTGCTAAATAATCCTGCCTCTTAAATATAGAAATCATTTTGGCTGAGGAAAATTTTAAGGCAGCTCATGTCATCCAATCAGCAAATTTTCTGGAAAACTGGCCTCATTCTTTTCTTAAGGCCTTAGAGAGATAGATGTCCCTTGTGGGGGAAAAGGTGGCATTCATCCGAATTTGCCCTCTCAGAAAATTTGAGTTGTTACTGAGTAACCTACAATTTACATTTATTGCCCTATAGGTCAGCCTTATTCTAAATGACTTTGATCCATAGATACAATACCTTTCAGGAACTTATTAAGAGTACAATGTGTTACGTGTCACAATCTTAGTCTTGTCTTCATAAAAGAAATTCAGTTTATCTACAGCAGATTTTTGCCACAGTAATTCTTATCTAGATACTTTTTCCTAGGTACAACAGCAAAATAAAGTTTGTCTTACTAAGAAGGCAACTCTCAGAGAACTTTCCACCTTTACAGTAGGGTGAAAATTTTATCATGTGACCCTACTCAAAGCTGCTGAGAAAACATCATAGTTACGTCCCTCCTTGCGTGTGACCTGTTTTAGCCTCAGCTTTCTATAGGTACTAGGGTATTTTTTCAAGGATTTTATACAGCCTTGACCATGCCAGGCTGTGTATTTGAAGCCATGTTTATTAATTAGCCCAATCTTTTTCTAATGCCAAATGAAAATCATATTTATGCTCAGATAGATGAACTTCTAAGGTCAGCACCCCTGTCTCAATTTCTGATGTTTCCAAAATATACAGGTGATTCTTTAGCTTTATAAACCCTCACCTGCTTGTTCCTATCAGGTAATTTGCCTTTGTTACTTTGCACCACCCCTGGAGTGTTTTCAAATATATTTCAAACCCCCAAGCAACCCCATTTCAGTTGATTGACTTCTAATGCCAACCAGGCATTTTGCTGCAGCCCCATTTAGACTCAGCAGGAAGAGCAGATTTAAAAGGCAGATTACATTTTTAGCTTTAAAAAAACTGCTTTATTAGAGAGGCTAAAAGCCACAGTAGTGGTAAGCTGAATTCTTTTGAAATACAAGCTGCTTGGAGACATCTCAGGAACAGTTTCATGCCTGCAGAGCTCCGCCCTTTGGGTTTCAGGGATGGCAGGAACCAGCTGACTCTGGGCATTTTTCTGAAGGGTCCTTGTGGCTCCAACAACAGAATCCATAAAAGCACCAAAGTGGTTTCATTTAAGGGTCAGAGGCCTTTGAAAAACAGCTCACTGAGTTTCCCACTCCTTGATTTCTGGCAGGCCATTTTGTGTGAAAGGGTGAGTTCCATACAGGTTCCCATTAATTGTAGGGTTTGGCCAAGGGACAGGAGGTAGAGAATCATGGTAAGGATGTGAAAGCTGCTTAGACAGGAAGAGAGAATATCTACAGCCCTAATTCTTACGGCAGGCAGCTAGGAGTCTGGATGGATGGATAGACATATAGATAGACAGATAAGAGAAGAGATAAATGGAAGCACCTTTACATGTCATCTTAAAACATGTGTTATAGGTCATTGGTGCCTTCCTTTTTACTTATTTGGTGCTCTATTTGAATTATGTTAAGAGAAGCAATGAAAAAGAAGGTGGACATAATGAGGTTTCTCAAGAGCCAATGAGATTCCATATAGAAGGTTTTGTTTAGATGTTTTTAGATGAAATAAACACTACTGGGTTTCAAAAATACTTAAAGAGGAAAGTACACTAAGAAGCAGTTGGGATCCTGTTTAAAAGCAAGATACAGGCTTACACTAGAGATCTAACTAGTCAGAGAAGGCAAACATATGGCACCTGCCACCCACTCCCTCTGTTCCTGAAGAGAACATCAGCAACTAATCATAACTCCTATGTCAAATGCAGAATCAGCTTTAACATCATTCTCAGCAGGCTGCTGCAATCCTGGACTAGACAGGGGATATCCCTAAAGAAGTATATGGGTCAGTTTAAAACCTAACACAAATTACCATGAGTAGGGCAACAGGTGAGAGAATTGAGTGGAGCTGCAGGATGGGGGCTAGCAAAATGTCAAGTGCATACCCAGTTTGAACAGGACAGTGGGGACTCAACTTCAGATGTTATCCCACAGGAATCTGGACCTATGCTACCAGATTTTTTAAGAGCAAATAGAAATCCAGTTTTGTCTTGGAATCTCGGGGTGTTTTAAACTGGCTTCAAAAAGAAGAAGGGAAATTAATGCCAAGTGGACTGAACCAAATACTTATGCAGAAAAATAAATATGTAGAAATATACCTGTTGACTAATGTAGCCTCCAGGCTTAGAAGAATTAAAGAAAGAGTCCATTTTGCTCTTATCTTTCCTGAATTACCTTGCTACCATCCACCACTTAAAAACAAAAGAAAATCATCTCACCAGGGCTTAAAGAGGGCATGTAATAAATTGCAAAAAATTATAGCCAGAATTTTGTGGTTGCTGATCTTCCACAGCTCACACACTACCAGTCCTGAAAAAATAGGCGAACTTCAAAGATCAAAGTTTCCATGGCTGCAGAGGAGACTTTTCATCCAGCTTGCTTTTGTCTGGATCCTCTCCCACCTCAACCCCTTTTTGTCAATCACAAAGCAGCCATCTCAAAGGTCAGGTTCTGACACTGTCAGAGGCTAATTACATTGTCAGAGGCCCTTTGCTTGTGGCTTATTTCAGTGTTCCAACTCTTTCAGTCTTGGTCTTCCTTTGGGCTGTTTACATACAATTTCCTTCTGGGTGGAACTTTGTTTTTCCTTTCCTTCTTTTGAGGCTGTTGTTTTTTCTTAAAATAGGAGGTCATTTCAGGCAGAAATGTGTTTTCGTCTCCTTGCTTCCTCTATGGCTGGGACTGGGGCCCTTTTGGAAAGAAGGAAATTTCCACTTTGTTTACAAGAAGGGATTGGTTTTCTTTGGATGTCCCATTCATTTGCTGGGAAAGAAGCTTGGAGTTCTTAGGATTATCTAAGGAGGCCAAAGAAGTCATTTCTTTGATTTTTAAAAATGTTATACACTCTGCTTTTCTTATTCTTTTTCTCTAACCATTTCATGTTTTTCCAATGAATCTTAGCTTCCCATATATCTGTCCCTGCACTTTAGCTCTCTACATTGTCTTCCCAAGATCTTTCAGCTTTCATGTCAATCTGGATAATTTGACCAACATTCTGGACCAATTCCAGCATGAGTCATAGTTTTATGCTTTGGGTTGGAAAATTACTTTTCCCCTTCCCTTTAAAATGCAGCCATGACCTGTTACTGTTACTGAAAAAGACAAGCTTGATCATGCATACCTTTCTCCACCCCATCCTCCCATCTTCACAAGCTACATCTGTCACCCATATCAAATATTGCCAACATGCACCCAGGTGGGTGTGGACTGTTCTAGTCACCACTGAAAGTTTACTCTGGCCACTGAAAGAATAGATTAGAAGACAGAACATTAACCAAAAAGAATTTTTTTTCCAATCCTTCCAAGGCCAAACAGAATCAAATTCCTTTAGGTAAATCTTGTGATGACTTTGGTAGGTTTGGTGCGAAAGAAATATTAATTTTAAAATAATGTATTCAAGGTCACTCCCAATATGGGATTTACTTAAAGCACCATATTCACTAACAAGTAATACTCAAAAACCTGAATTAAATGAATATAAGCAATCAGATCTCAATTTTAATTGTTCAGTACCATTCTGTTCCATATATGCCTATTGTTTATTCTAACCCTGAGGGGAAGAAAGGTAAATAATAAAAAGTAAGGTAGGGCATAAGAAGGATTGAGATCAGGAAATAGTGACCAAAGCAGGTAAGAATGGTGATTAGAACCATGGGTGTTGAGCTAGGCATATATGGGATGGGTTCTCAGCCACACTGATACTAGTTGAGTGGACTCAAGCAAGTTACTATGTCTATTCTTCAATTTTCTCATCTGTAAAGTAAGGATAATAATAGTACCTGCCTTATAGAATTTTGTGGATTTATATGTTAAAGACACAGTAAGTGCTCATCACCACTAATACAGCAATAATTCTAACCTTTATAAGGCACGTGCTCTGCATCAAGTACTGCCTTTACTTGAATAGACTTGATGAAGTAGGTATTATTATCTTCACTTTACAGATGAGGAAATTTGGGACTCAGAGAAGTTAAGTAACTTATCCAGGACCACAGAGCTACTAAATAATCAATCCAGGATTTCAATGCAAGTAAACAGGCATTGAGTCTGAACTCTTAACCACTATGTAACTGTTATTATTAACATCTTTTTAAATGTGAAATGAGTCTTCATTATTCTAGGTGGCATTCTAAGCTTATTTCATCTTTAAATCAATTTCTTATATTGCTTATAACTACATATACAGTGTTATACACTGAGCAGAGATGTTCAAATGATAATCTCTCTTTCTCTTTCTCTCTCTGTCTCTCTCTCAAACACACACACACACACACACACACACACACACACACATTTGGTTACCCTTACTGGGCTCTACTTCCTAAGTCAGAAGAGTAACTGATGTATTTCAAAAATATTGTCTCCAGTATAAAAAAAGAAAGGGGCTTCTAATGAAATTTTACTTTTTAGTTAACCAAGAGTTTGTTACTTAAAACCTCTTGTTCCTCTTAGCATTCTGATCAATGGACATTTTCAGTACCATAAATAAATACACATGGTTGAAATTACAGAGTGAAATAGCTTTAATACCAAAATGTAAAAAAGCTCTAATTTATCTAGTTTCTAAAGAAGTAAATGTTTTAAGTAAATTGTTGGTGAAAGTCCACGCAACATTTTCATTGTTCTGAGAAATGAAATTTGAAGAATAGGAAAAGTGGGAGGACATGATATCAGAAAGAGAAATATAAAACAGAGCTAAAAGTTTGTCACAGTAATATATTCTAAAAATCAAGAAATTAAACATCATCACTTAATCCTCAGAGTAAATGAAGTACGGATTCATTTCTCTAATTATTAAGTCAGGGAAACTGAGGCTCAAGAGATTAAATAAAGCCTCACCTCTGGTAAGTGGAAGAACCAAGATTCAAATTCAAGCTTTACTGGCTCAAAAGTTAACTTGCTTTCCTTATATTATAAAACCAACACTATATTTAGCAGAAGGTGAGAATTGACAGTGCCTCGTTTATCAGTTAAGAGTGCGGGCTCTGACAGGATCCAAGATGGCGGAGGAATAAATTCTAGGACCAAACTGGAATTACAACTAAATTGTGGAGAAATCATCCAGAATAACCAACTGAACACTAGCTAGAGAGAAGGCTTATAGCAACGAACAGACAGAAGAAACCACTTCACCACAACATGACTGGTACAGAGTGTGAGGAGATGTGAGAGGCCTGGCCGTGCTTCAACTGGCGGCAGCTGAAGTGCCTGAGGGAAATTTCAGTGGCAGGGGCGTTCCCCCTGAGAAGTGTGGGATTTAAACCCCAAGCTGGGTTCTCCAGCTTACAGCACCAGATCCAGAAAGGAACCTAGATAACATCCAGCTGTGAAAAGCAGCAGGGTTTCTGCGTATCAGTGAGGGATGGCTGGAGATGCAGAGAGTCTCTTAAAGGGCCAACACACAAAATTTCATTTGCAGCCACTTACCCTGGGCTTTGGCAAAGAGGGGTGGGCAGTAGAGATGCTTGAGGAGAGTTTGGGGAGGGTGGATTTGGGACAAGAACTGAGGGAGTAGCTACCAGGATCCCTGTGGTAAGTCATTCCCCATACTGTAGGAGCCATCTTGCTTAGGCAGAGAAATTCTCTCCAAGTGGCATCAGTGTGAGGGGACGAAATAGCTTTGCCAGTAGGAATTACTCTGCCTCACCCTGATGTTCTTAAACCTGACTGCTGATTACAGATTGACTAGATTAACAACTGAAGTAGACAGTTACAGATTGTAGATCACTGGCAGTCTCAAACATGTTGCCTAAGGTCAGGCATCTGACATCACCAGGGTGGATCCAGAAAGAGAATAAAATGGTAAACACTAGATACTACTGAGATGTATTCCACTATGGTTTCCTTCATGATTTATGTTATTTTTTTTTCCTGCATAGCTTTGTAACATTCATTTCTTGTCCTTCAAGTTGGTGCCTATTAGGTCACTAGTTTTTATATTATAGTTTATTTCAAATCTCATATTTGGCTCCTCCCTTCCTTACTCCATTTTATCTTCTTCTTTCCTATTCTTATTTTCATTTTAAATTTTGTTTTCTCTCTTGCTATGACTTGTTTCCATTATGAACTATTACTATTTCTCCCCCTCCAGCCTTTCAAAACAGTTTTTCTTGTCATCAGTCATCTCAACTTCTTTTTCCCATTCTTCAAATACCTTTATACTCTCCCCACCTTTATCAATATTTGCTCATTGGTTGTGGATATGGTGGTTGTTGTTGCATTTATACAATTTTATTTCTAGGTCTTCACTATTTTTGTATTTCAAATCTCAAATTTTACCATTCCAATTTCCTACTTCATTTTGCCTTCCTCCTGCTTTTCTTTTTTGTTTGTTGGTTTGTTTTAAATCTTAATTTTTCCCTGTCTTAGCCTGTTTTTCATTCTTCACTCTTAATATTCCTACTCCCTCTATCTTCTCAATTACTCTCTTTCCTCTAGACATCTCTCAAGCAGTTCTTTTTTTCTTTTTTCCTTTTATTCCCATCCTACCTATATTAATTTGTTGTTGATAGTACTGCGATGGATCTTTTTCTCCAATTTGGTTCATATATATATATATATATATATATATATATATATATATATATATATAAAATTTCTGATTAAACCTAATACTATGCATTTCCCTTCGCTTACTCTGTTCTGTCTTCTTCCCTCCCTTTTTAATTTATTATGTAAATTTTACTTTTTTCTCTCTTTGGTTTTACTCTAGTCCTTCTTATTATTGATCCTTCCTCTACCCTCTCAAAATCACTTTTCTTTCAGTTAATCATCTCATATTTATTTTTTCTTTCTTATAATAGTCTTGATCTCTTTATACCTTTATTAATATTGGCTCATTTGCTATTGATAGTGTGCTTGTAGTGGGAGTTATTTTTGTGTGTGTGGGTTTCCTAGGCTATTTGGTTTTGTTCTGGCAGTACCAGTACAATAGCATATGAGATGTAGTGAGTGGAGTGACACTCAGTCAGCCAGCTGGAGGGAAGGACCCACCAAAGAATAACCCAACAACAACCAAAACCTAATTACAACCAGAGAGCCCACATAAACAGCATACAGGGCATCTCAAGAGCATTAAGTTCAGGAGATCAAGGAGACTGCACTACTGAATCCCACAGGTCTCCTATCACAGAAAGTCACACCATGAAGACAGGGAGCCAAAGAAAATCAATCTATGATGCAGAAACAAACAAGAACAGCCACTTAAAGTGGGGAGACTAAGAAACAACCCCCAACTGAAAGGAAAAGAGAAATCCCCAGAAAGAGTGATAAATGAAACTGAGGCAAGCAAACTATCAGACATTGAGTTCAAAATAATGGTTATAAGGATGCTCAATGAACTCAGTGGGGACTACAAAGAACTCCAGGGAAGCAACAAGGAAATTACTGCAAACTACACCAGCATGAAAAAAGACATACAAACTATCAATAACAGCCAGGAGGAAATGAAGACTACAACGTCTGAAATGAAGAACACAGTAGAAGGAATTTAAAGCAGACTGGATGAAGCAGAGGATCAAATCAGCAAGCTGGATGACAAGGTAGAAAAAATTCCCAGACAGAACAACAAAATGAAAAAGAATAAAAAAAAAAAAAGAAGAAGAAGAAGAAGAGGGATTAAAGGAGTTGAATGACAACATTAAATGTAATAATATCCAAATCATAGGGATACCAGGAGGAGAAGATGAGGAGCAAGGCATAGAAAACGTGTTTGAAAAAATAATGACAGAAAAATCCCCTAACTTGATGAAAGAAAGTCACACAAGTCCAGGAAGCACAAAGGGTCCCAATGAAGATGAACCCAAAGAGGCCCACTCCAAGACACTTCATAATTAAAATGCTAAAATTTAAAGGCAAAGAAATAATTTTAAAGGTAACAAGGGAAAAACAGCTAGTAACATACAAGGGAGCTCCAATAAAGCTATCATCTGATTTCTCAGCAGAAATACTACAAGCCAGAAAGGAATGGCAAAAACCACCTCAGAACAAAAGAGCTATACAGGCTGAAAGTGAAGGAATGGAAAAAAAATATTCCAAGCAAACTGACATGAAAAAAATAAAAGGTGATGTAGCGATACTTGTATCAGACAAAATAGATTTCACAACAAAGGTCATAAAAAGAGACAAAGAAGGACACTACATAATACTTAAGGGAATAATCCATCAAAAAGATATGACCCTTGTAAACATATATACACCCAACATAGGAGTACCCAAATACATGAGGAAAATCTTGGAGGACTTCAAGAAAGATATTGATAGCAATACACTCATAGTAGGGGATTTTAACACCCCATTGTCAACAATGGATAAATCTTCCAAGCAAAGAATCAACAAGCATATTGTGGCATTGAACAACACACTAGATGAAATGGACTTAATTGATATATACAGAACTTTCACACTAAAGCAACAAAATATACATTCTTTTTAAATGCACATTGAACATTTTCAAAGATAGACCACATGGTAGGACACAAAACAAGCCTCAACAAATTCAAGAAAATTGAAATTATATTAAGCATCTTCTCCGATCACAATGGCTTGAAACTGGAAACCAACCCCAAGGGAAAAACTCAAAAACATTCAAATTCATGGAGAATAACTGACATGCTATTAAATGATAAATGGGTTAACAATGACATCAAGGAAGAAATCAAAAGTTTCTGGAAACAAATGATAATGAACACACCACATCCTAAAACCTGTGGAACACAGTGAAGGCATAATTGACAGGGAAGTTCACAGCAATACAGACCTACCTAATAAAGACAGAAAAATCTCAAATAAACAATCTAACCCTACATCTACAAGAACTAGAAAAACAATAACAAAGCCTGGAGCAAGAAGAAGGAAGAAAGTAATGAAGATCAGAGCAGAATTAAATCACATAGAAACCAAAAGAACAATTCAAAGGATTAATAAATCCAGGAGCTGGTTCTTTGAAAAGATAAACAAAATCAACAAGCTTTTAACCAGACTCACCAAGGAAAGAAGAGAGAGGACCCAAAATAAAATCAGAAATAAAAGAGGAGAAATTACAACCAATACCACAAAATAACAAAGGATTATAAGAAATTACTACAAACAACTACAGTATATGCCAAGAAAATTTGACAACCTGGGTGAAATGAACAAATTTCTAGAAACATATAATCTTCTAAAACTGAATCTAGAAGGAGCAGAATGCCTGAATAGACCAGAAACAGCTAGTGAAATTGAAGAAATAATAAAAAAAAAACTTTTGGCAAGCAAATGCCCTAGACCAGACAGCTTCACAGGTGAATTTTACCAAACATTTAGGGAAGACCTAACTCCTATCCTTCTCAAACTATTCCAAAAAATTCAAGAAGAGGGGAGACCCCTAAACTCTTCTAATGAGGTCAGTATTATCCTAACTCCAAAACCAGGTAAAGACACAACAAAGACACAACAACTACAGGCCAATATCACTGATGAACATAGATGCTAAAATTCTCAACAAAATATTGGCAAACTGGATCCAGCAATATATTAAAAAGATCATACATCATGATCAGGTGGGATTCATCCCAGAGATACAAAGATCGTTTAATATTTGCAAATCAATAAATCTAATACACCTCATAAACAAGATGAAAGACAAAAATCACATGATCACATCAATAGATGTTAAAAAAGCATTTGATAAAGTACAGCACCCATTTATGATAAAAATGCTCAGCAAAGTGGGAATTGAGAGAGCATATCTTAATATAATAAAGGTCATAGATGAGAAAACTACAGCCAATATCATACTCAACAGGCAAAAACTAAAAGCTTTCCCCTTAAAATCAGGAACAAGATAATGGTGCCTGCTTTCACTTTTATTCAAAATAGTATTGGAAGTTCTAACAACAGCAATCAGAGAAGAAAAAGAAATAAAAGGCATCCAAATCGGAAAGGAGGAAGTAAAACTGTCATTATTGGCAGGTGACATTATAGTGTACACAGAAAACCCTACAGGCTCCACAAAAAAAAAAAACAAAAAAAAAAAACTTGACTTAATAAGTGAATTTGGCAAAATAGCAGATCAAAGTAAATATTCAGATATCAAAGGCATTTTTGTACATGAACAATGAAATTTCAGAAACAGAAACTAGGAAAAAAGCTCTTATTACTATAGCAACAAGAAAAAGTATCTGGGAATAAAATTAACCAAGGAGGATTAAAAGATCTATACCTGGAAAACTACAGAACACTGAAGAAAAAAATTAAGGAAGATACGAGTAAATGGAAGCATATACTATGTTCATGGATTGGAAGAATTAACATCATTAAAAAGTCCATACTACCCCAAGCAATCTATAGATTCAATGCAATATCTATTAAAATACCAATGACATATTTCACAGATTTAGAACAAATATTTCAAAATTTATATGGAACTAAAAATGATTCCAAATAGCCTCAGCAATCTTGAGAAAGAAAAAGTAAGAGAGATCACAATACCTGATATCAAACTATATTACAAGGCCACTGTAATCCAAACAGACTGGTACTGGCATAAGAACAGACACATAGATCAATGGAACAAAAAATAGAGCCCAGAAGTAAACCCATGTCTTTATGGTCAATTAAATATTCAACAAAGGGGCAGAAGCATAAAATGGATTAAAAATAGCTTCAACAAATGGTGTTGGGAGAACTGGATGGTACATACGAAAAAAAAAAAAAAGAAACTAGACCACCAATTTATACCATATACCAGAATAAACTCAAGATGGATAAAAGACTTTTAAATGTAAACCATGACACCATAAAAGTTCTAGAGGAAAACAAAGGCAATAAAATTTAAGATATCCCACGCAGCAATATTTTCACTGATACATTCTTTATGGCAAGGGAAATAAAGGAAAGAATAAACAATTGAGGCTACAACAAATTTAAAAGCTTCTGCAAGGCTAAAGAAAACATTATCAAAATGAAAAGGGAGCCAACTGTATGGGACATAATATTTGCCAATGATACCTTGGATAAGGGCTTGGTCTCCAAAATATCTAAAGAATGCACGTGACTCAACACCAGGATGACAAACAATCCAATTAAAAATGGGCACTTCTCCAAGGAGGACAGAGGGCCCATAGGCATATGAAAAGATGCTCAACATCACCAGCCACAGTGAGATACCACCTCACACCTGTCAGAATGGCCATCATCAACAAATCAGCAAACAACAAATGCTGACAAAGAAGTGGAGAAACGGGAACCCTACTGCACTGTTGGTGGGAATGCAGACTGGTGCAGCCACTATGGAAAACAATATGGAATTCCTTCAAAAAGCAAAACAATGGAACTGCCTTTTGATCCAGTAATTCCACTGCTGGGATTATACACTAAGAATCCTGAAACACCAATTCAAAAGAACCTATGCACCCCTCTGTTTATAGCAACATTATTTGTAATAGCCAAGTGCTGGAAACAGCCGAAGTGCCCATCAGTAAATGCATGGATCAAAATCTATGGTACATTTACACAACGGAATACTACACAGCAGAAAGAAAGAAGGAGTTTCTGCCTTCCACAAATAGCATGGATGGAACTGGAGAGTATTATGCTAAGTGAAATAAGCCAGATGGTGAAAGACAAATACCATATGATCTCACCTATAAGAGGAACCTAATGAACAAAACAAACAAACAAGCAAAATAGAACCAGAGGCGTGGAAACAAGGAACAGCGACCAGAGAGGAGGAGGAACAGGATAAGGGGAGATAGAAGGGAAGGGTCTAGTCAAGGAACAGGTATAATGACCCATGGATATGGACAACAGGGTGGGGATTGACTGTGGGAGCGAGGGTTAGGGGATGTGGAGCAGGGGAGTGCAACAGGGGAAAATTGGGACAACTGTAATAGAACAACCATAAAAAAAATTAAACATCATAGGATATGTTTGCAAATTTATAATGATATGCTGCCTTCAAATACAGCCTACATTTTATTTTATATTTTACTTCACCATATGTGGTCTCATTTGATTTGCATAGGAGAAATAATATTTAATATTCAGTGAGGCTGGCAGTTGAAATAGTATCAATTCATTTTACATAGGAGGAAACTGAGGCTAAGAGAGCCAATGATGACCTAGGTCACAGAGCTGGCTACTTGCAGAGCCAGAACTTATCACTTCCTACTATTTCTACTAAATCACAATTCCCAGTGGTACTTTTGCTGAACTTAGTTTGACAGTTTTCTTAGACCAAAAGGGCTTTTCCCCAAGGGCTGGGAATCAGGAATGATTTTGGTGCGGGGAAATCCAGGAAAAGAGGTGTATTAGTGTATTAGTACCCTTCCCAAACCACTTCAGTAGGCCCTGGGCTTGTTGGAAGAAAAGAGGTCATTGGTAGGAGAGGGAGAAGTTCCAAAGGGCAAATTTCCCAATTTTCCCACATTTGGCTATGCTGAATACATATTTTATTTTGTGTTAAAACTACTGGCTCTCCAGTCAAACTTCAGGGATTGAATCCTGGCTCCGACATCACTAACTTCTTTTTGCCTCATTTCCTTTTTGGTAGAATGGGATTCATAATAGTACTGATTTTATAGGATTGGCATGAGAATTCAACAACAGAGACCTGTGAAAGGTTCAGCATTATAACTGACTCATGGTAAGTACTTAATAAGTACCAACTATTATCATCATAATTATTTCATGCAGAGATATAAGTGGCAGAGCCAAGATTTAAATTTAGCCAACCAAACTCCAAAGGCCAGTTTCTGAACCACAACCCCATACTGCCTTTGTACTTGCTCTGTCTGTCCATCTGGAAAGCACTTTCTCTAGATGCCCATTGTCATGGCTCCCTTCCTCTCTCCATTCAGGCCCCTGCTCAAATGTCACGTCCCCTGAATGACCTTTCCTGCCTGTTGATCTAGAACAGTACTCCGTGTAATTCTCTCTGTCTTTAATCTGCATCCATTTTATAAAAATTTCATAGCACTCATAGCAACCTGATACGGTATTGAATATTTATTTGATTATTCATGGATTGCTTTCTTTAGCATTACAAAGCAAGCCTCATGAAGGTAAGAGCTTGGTCCTGTTAACATTCATAGCCTTACTGCCTAGAACACATTCAATTATCTGAGACATAAGAGTATAAATTAATGAAGAAAAAACTTATTAGCAGCAACTAACATATTGAACCACTATCAACAGAGGAACCAAAATATGGAGAAGAGCTAGTTCCTACTCTTAAGAAACTTGCACTTTAACTGGAAAGGTCAATAGAAGTACACCTAACCACCATAATACAATGTCCCAAGGTTGAACACATGGTGCCAAAACCTTTGGGCACTCACACCCTGAGTCTTATCTTCTTGCTAACATGCCAGCTTCTCCGGCAAGTCTGTCTGACAGTCTAACCTTCTCTAATGAAATGTTCTACACACAAATCTCATAAAATGAAATGATAGACATTGAGAAATCCATTTTAAGAGAGTTTAAATGCTCAATTCTACTCTATGAAATCAGACATATCATTTTTTGGGGAGGTGACATTCCCCAGAGAGTGGCAGAGAAAGTGCATTGAGTTCTCCTGAAAGAATATTTCTTCTCAGTATAATCTACTCCCAAGAGTGAACTGGGAACTAGCTACTTTACAATTGCTAAAAATCTTGGAGAGTGAAAAGCAAAATAGGCACTCAGCCTCATTCAACCCAAACTACTGAACTGTGTATCCCGTGAGTGAGTCATTAATCAATCCCATTAAGTTGTAATTCTTTGCCAAGCTAAGAAAACACAACCCAAACAGTAGCAAACATTTTCTTCCCTTGCCATTTTACCCCTAACTATGAAGAACAGCCTCTAAAAACTTCAGTCTTCCTGAGATTAGCAGGTCTGCAAAATGTCCATTGGATTTGCCCAGAGAGAAAACGTGCCAAATTCGATGAAGTGTGAGAACACTGCTTGATTCTGACCATTCACACTCAAAACGATTTCCATAGCCCAGATTAAAAAGTGCAGAGCTACACAGGATGGCATGACTCAAATAAAACAAATCATGTACATGATTCCCCACTGAGCTGTGTTCTAAGCCGTCCCATGGTGGATAGTTGTTAGCTAACACAGAACAGACCCTAGGCTCCTGAATAGCAAATCCTTTTATGACAAATGTGTGTGTGTGTTGATAAATTGTGACCACAGGAAAATGGCATGATAGAATGAAAACATCGATGGTTACAGCAGAGGAAGACTACACTGTACTTCATCAGAGAAGTTCACCTTGATTGGGTGTGATGGACCAAAGGGATAAATAGCCACTGGGGGAGTCAAATCCATGCTCATAAAAACAGGGGCATAGCAAAGTGCTCAGTGTGGCTTATTTAAAGGGCAGCACAATGAAACATAATTTATCAAGTGTCTGGGATATGCAGTATTATGGGTTAGGGGTTAAAGAGATAAAGGAGCACAAGACACATTCCTTCTGCTAAGGAAGAGGAAAGTACCAACTTAAATGTGACCTCATTTAATTTGGCTCTTGTAAGAATCTAGTTAAAGGTAGACAGAACAGGTTCTATAAATCCCATTTTATAGATAAAGAAGCTAAGGCTCAACGTAATGTGCTCAAATCTTAACATGAGTGAGGTCTGCAGCTGCAACTCGACTCTGTGTCCTTGGCTCTTAGTACGTCACTATGTAGCTTGCTCCATTTTTAGACAACTGGACCAAAAAAAAAAAAAAAAAAGCCTCCCTTCAAACTTATTCCTTAGGTGTATCAGAATCTGACAACTCTAAACTTTTAATTATTTCCATATATTATTGCAAAT
The DNA here is from genome assembly GCF_987537825.1 of Furipterus horrens. NCBI lineage: Eukaryota > Metazoa > Chordata > Mammalia > Chiroptera > Furipteridae > Furipterus > Furipterus horrens. Next base: position 29,588,760 of record NW_028327179.1, read on the forward strand.
ATTACTTAACTTTCTTTCATAGAACTGCTATATAACCACATGACCAAAATAGCCAGATGATCTCAAAACAGAAGCTCTGCTTCTAGTCACAGTACAATTCAGGATCCAAGCTGGATCTGAGGTGTGCAGGGAGATCAGAGAGGGTCCTGAAATTACGGTTTTGCTCTGGTTGATCCTAAATAGTTATAAGTGGCCAGGAGTTTGTACATTTACTCTCTGGTTTCGTCTGTCAGCACCTTCACCCGGTTTCTTTCAGTGACCTTTTATTGCACTTTTGGTTCCAATGACATTTCCTGACATTTTTGATCATTTGGGTGTTGTTCCATCATCATAGTAGCAATCATAGTAGCATTTTTATCTCTACCTCTATTTCTAAAGAAGCAAAGTTTCTTACTGTATATTATTTTTATTTATGTATCATTGAATGTCACTTCTGAACTTAAAAGTCCTTGAAGATAGTATCTGTAATAGAATATTATGCTTTAACTAAACAGCAGAAAGTCTTGAATTTGGTAGGTATCTAGTTTGTTGAGTAAATAAAGTTTCCCTGGTTTCAGCCCTATATCTTCTTCCAAGGACTTCTGCCTGACTTCAGTCCAGTCTTATCGATAGAAGTTCCCTTTCATAAGTTGTCTTTTATTTCTCGAGCTCTGTGGTATTTATTTGTTTATTTTAAGTATTTCTTGAGCTTATCTTGAGGGAAAGTTCATAGAATTTTTGATTCTCTCAGAAATGTTACCGAAGACCCAATCAAACCAGGATTATCATAGATGAAGAAAACTTATTGATATCTATCGGTGTTTGAAGGAGAGGTACTTTTCTTTTCCCTGGAGCCTTGAAATGCCCCAGTGATAAAGGATTTCAGATTTACCTCAGTTCTGAATCTTTGGATCTACCAGCAAATTAGAAACTCCTGGTAAATACACCTTAAAGAGAGGTACAGGAGTTGGGCGAGAGATTGGACCATGTAATTCAATCTCCTCATTTTACATATGAAAAATGGAAGCCCAAAATGGTGATGTACTTTGCCCAAACTCACTCAGCGCCTTAGGGAAAGACCTAGAACTAAAATCTAAGGGTCCTAGCTACTGGTCTTCTGAGGTATTTTTTTTTTATTCCGCCATTCCAAACTGTCTCTCCTAAAGAAAATAAGTCCTATTGATGTATTATTGACAGTTTCTGTTTTTATTGAATTGGTCTGGTTCCTTGAATCCTCTTGCTGTTCTTGTACCCATCCAGAGTGCTAGACCACTGGGCTAAGAGCCTTAGTCCCCATGGGTCCAAGAGGCCACCATCAAGCAAGAAGGTACTTCACTTACCTTCTTGGGCAGTACCATTTTCCCTACTTAGGGGATCCTGGTTTAAATCTGTCAGCCTAGAATCCTTCAATAACTGGCAGAGCAAAGAGATCATGCCTAAGGCTTATGTTGGTCAGGTAGAAACTAATCTATAACCTGTGAGTCAGGTGATATTTACACTCTTACCAGCATACCTTGATTTAAGAATCAGATAGTTTTATTAGAGCCCTTTGTGATTATATAACCATCTTAACTACCTCATTTACTAGTCCTGCGTTCTTCTACTTTTAACATTTTCCCTTTCTCACATTTATTATATTTCTTTGTTTTAAGAAACAATAATTTTGTGGGATATTTCTTTAATTTAAAAGAAAGAAACAAAAAACATTAGATAAAAAAGATGAACTTATAGCAAGCTGTAATAGAAAGAGCCCCAACTCTAAAATCAGATGATTAGAGTCCCAATCCAGTCTCTCACCAGCTTTGTGACTTCTGTCAATGACTGAACTTCCCTGAGCCTTAGTGTGTCCTTGTGTGGAATACAGACAATAATTCTGTGACATGGAGTCTGAGGGAATTTGAGGGAAAAGTCATTGAATGGGTCTGGTGTGGTGCCAGTTGTGGTACATAGGATCTTATTACATGTTGACTGAATCTGAAACCAAAGGATTTTCAGGAATATAGGAACAACTTTGTTTATCAGCATTTCTTTCATCATTGCTCTGGTTTTTCTTTACTTAGAATATCAGCACTTTCCACTGTATGCTTTAGAAATGCCTAATTAATTTTTAAAAATAAAACTTAAATGAAATGGGAAGATATCATGGTGCATATTACTAAACTATTTATTACATATGTACCTCTTAAGAGCTTAGAAAAAGAAAGTATTTATTCAAGTGAAGTAGATTAAGTAGTTGTTAAATTCAGGCAACATTGCTCTTTGGAGGGCAGCGGTAGAACTTTGGATGTCATCCAGAGAAAAACATTAACAGCATGAATACAAAATGTTTCAGAGTGCACTAGAAAATAAAAAATTTGCACTAAACTGAACATTAAAGAGGTCCTGGGTTTTCCTTCTTTTTTTATGGAGATCAAAATGGCAGTTTTAACAACTACTTTTTAAACCAGGAAAAACAACATTAATTTTTTTTTAATGAATCCTTTTTCTTTTCCTTTCTTTCTTTTTCTTTTTTCATTTTTTGCTTGATATCTCAACATTAATCTTTTAAAAAACAATTCCTAAATAAGATTAAAATTAATGTTATTAACAAGCACATGATCACAATTGACATATTTTCTTATATATTTCACCTTCCACTTATATATAGATTTCACATAATGTATCATCATATTTTGAATTCTACTAACTCTCCTTTACATTATATTGTAAACATTTTTCATTTATTTAAATGGATGCATAATATAGTTCATCATGTTACTGAGTCTAAATTTAATGAACTCTTTCTCTTATCCTAGACATTTATTTGAAAGTTCAATTAAATTAAATGATTAAAAGGTTTTAAATTGTTCCTATAGTTTTCACATCAGAATTCTCTTGCATTCCCAGTCCCAGTGGCCACTTCAGTTACGCCACATATGACAAGGACATGTCAAACAAAGAGGTGAAGAAGATAGTTAAGCCCTTAAAACTACTCTTATGGGGCAACAGAGACAGTGAAGAGCTAGAGAGGCACAAATATAAACAAACAAAAAAGTTATTTTAATGTTTGTCTTCAGTTTTTGGACTGAATGGTTATTTGGTTCCCTTATGTGGGTTGATTTCACCAGTCACTTTTTATAATTCAGTAGCCCTTTGGCCAGGTAGAGGAGACTAAAAATAGGTGCAGGAAAGAATTCAGGACATATTTTAATGTGCGTACAAGTATATTTGCATTGATTTATATCCTATCTTATTATAAAAAGGACTTAAGGCAGCTCACTTGGGGATTTTCTGAAGGACTTAAAGTCTTTAACAGTGCAATTTTTCTGTTATTTTCTATTCCTAGAGCATTTCCATTGCTTATAAAAGTTGAATTATATTTCTTAGAGTCTTATCTCATATTACAGGTATATAATATTTTAATTCCTTTTTATTTTACTCTCTGTAGAAATCAGTTTGACATGAACACTTTCATATTAACATTCAGGGGTTATTAACAAAGGTTTTATATTTGTCTTTCTTATATATCTTGGGCAATTACAATCTGGATTGGATTGAGTATTATCTGTTTAACCTTCTGAGGTCACAGAGCAGTCTTTCTGGTTTATGTCTGTGTTAATGCTAAGAAGCCATGGGTTAAGTTATGAAAAAGCTCAATGTTGAAGACTTCTGAATGCAGAGCTTTACAATAACACACAACTAGCTGAGCTTTGGAATCCTGACTGTATACGGCTGGGAATCTCCCATTGTTTGTTGCCATGCGAAATCATTCCATCACCACGTTTGATAAATAGCTACATGTTTGTTGGTTTGTTTTGTCTGTTTATTTTAATATTTACTATGTGTCAAACTTCTGTATGCTGTGCAGTAGCAGGGAAGCATTTTGGAGACGGGGGAGAAAATACCTGATTTCTAGCAAATATAAATCCTTACACTTGTATGGACATTCAGAATTGATTTTCCACATGTGACCCTCACAATGACACAATGAGATAGATAGGGCAGGAACAATTATTTCCATTTTATCGGAATGAGTCAAACTCAGATTTTGTGACTTACTCAAATCCATCAGAACTAGAGAATGGAATAAATGGGCTCAAACCCAGATATTCATGTTCTTAATCCAACCTGCTTTCTACCATTCACAGCTGTAATGAAAATGTTTACTAAGTAATCCCTCCCTTTGAGGGTTTTCTGTAATGCCTAGTTGCAAATTAGTTCTGCAACAAGCCAAGTCAAGGAGAAATCTGTGTTTGCAAACCCAGTTTCTTCCTTTGCTGTGCCCACACTCTCCATGGAACGGGCCCAACAATTCTGTCCCCCACTAAAGACCTCATCTGATTAGCTGAGATGGTACTTCGTAAAGCGTGAGACTTTTCAAAGGAGCTCACAGATCAGGGATTCCTAAGCCACATCTTGAAAGGATAAGAAATGTTTGCCCTCCCTTGTTGGTGCTAAATCTTCAACAAACCCATGTGGCTTTTCTCCTGGGTTCCCATATTTCCTCCCTTCACTCAGCCAAAGTCCACATTCCTTTCCCTGTCACCACACACAGTTTGACCCTAGGCCAGGGTGGCAGCTTCCTCAGTCCTTTTGAGGTCACAGCCAGTGCTGCTCTGTGGACTCACTGGCAGTGGGCATTTGGGGACAGCTGCTAACCAAGCCTGCAGCAGCAGCCCCTACACTTCACCTGACAATGGCCTTGTGTTCTCCCTGGCACCCTGGGAGGAAGACCCATCCTGCTCATCCCAGACCTCCCACCAAGTGTGTTACTTGGGGACCTCAACTGAAACAGGATGGTGGTTAAATGTCGAAGGTTACTTAACCACCATTACCTTTTCCTCACCTCCCAGCTTCTTAATTCAGCCAAAATGTCAAGACCCCACCCCAAAGAGGTTTAAGATTGTTGTGAAAAAAAATGTGAATATCTTCCAAGTTTTTCTTTCCCCCCTATGTTACTTTGAAAAGATCTGAGGAGTGGGCTCAATGCGAAGATTTATATTTGCATCTAGTTTGGGAACAGGGGGTGGGGGAGTCCTTGCCCAAATATCTGAGAACATTATTACTATGAAAACCTAGGATGAACCACTAGGAGGAAGATTGCTGCCCCCCTCAGCAATGTCGGAGAACAACAGCACCATCAACTAGACAGAGGACTGAGTTTGTTGCTGGTATTGGGTACAGTGGCCCTGAGCAAGATGTGGCTGTCCCTGTGGGTTAGTGTACTGAATGAAAACCCACGGAGGAGGACCTAGCCATTTTATACTCAGCAGATCCTGTGAGAGGTGTTTGCTATGTGGGACTGTTCCCAAGACAAATTCTGGGTCTTGAGAGTTGCCCTTAAATAAATTCAACACTGTTATGCCCTATACATGCACACCATCCTCATCCATCTACTGTCATCTTTATGAGGCCACCACTACTATCAACACTTTTAGACACCCTCTAATTTTGACACTCACACATTCATTTTCTTTTCATTCATTCAGCACCAGACCCTGTACTAGGCATCAGGGATAAGTAAGACCCAGTGTCTTTGAGCCATCTGTGAGCATCTAGGACAGGGCCTGGGTAGGCAGCAACCTCTGTTTCCACACTTCCTCTATCAATTTCTTTTCATTTTTTTTTTTTTTTTACTTTTTAGGTATATTCTATTGATTATGTTGTTACAGTAGTCCCAATTTTTTTCCCTTTGCTCCCTCTGCCCAGTACCCCTCTTCTCCCCAGCAATCCCACAGCCTTTTGTTCATGTCCATGGGTCATGCATATAAGTTCTCTGGCTTCACCCTTACCTATATTATTCTTAACTTCCCCTTGTCTGTTTTGTACCAACCATTATGCTTCTTAATCCCTGCACCATTTCCCCATTTCCCCCTCTTCCCCCTCCCAGTTGATAACCCTCCAAATGATCCCCATACCTATGATTTGTTCCTATTCTGGTTTGCTTAGTTGGATTTTGTTTTTATTTTTTAGATTCAGTTATTGATAGTTGTGTTTGTTGTCATTATATTGTTCATAGCTTTGATTTTCTTTTTCTAAAATAAGTCCATTTAACATTTCATATAATAATGGTTTGGTGATGATGAACTCCTTTAGCTTTACCTTGTCTGGGAAGCACTTCATCTGCCCTTCCATTCTAAATGATAGCTTTGCTGGATAGAGTAATCTTGGTTATAGGTCCTTGCTTTTTATCACATTGAATACTGCTTGCCAGTCCCTTCTTGCCTGCAAAGTTTCTTTTGAGAAATGAGCTGATAGTCTTATGGGTACCACTTTGTAGGTAACTCTGCTCTCTCTCGCTACTTTTAAGACCCTCTCTTTAAATTGAGCCTTTGGCATTTTAATGATGATGTGTCTTGGTGTGGTTCTCTTTGGGTCTTGCTTGTTTGGGACTCTCTGTGCTTCCTAGACTTGTATGTCTATTTCCCTTGACAAATTAAGGAAGTTTTCCTTCATTACTTTTTTACATAAGTTTTCAATTTTTGCTCTTCTTCTCCTTCTGGCAACCCTATGATTTGGATGTTGGCATGTTTAAAGTTGTCCCAGAGGTTCTTAAGCCTCTCCTCATTTTTTCAATTCTTATTTCCTCATTCTGTACTGGTTAACTGTTCTTCTCTTCCTTATGTTCCAAATCATTGATTTGAACCCCAGTTTCCTTCCCTTCACCATTGGCTTTGTGTGGATTTTCCTTTGTTTCATTTAGCATAGTCTTCACTTTTTTCCCTTATGCGTTTGCAATACTCAAGCACATCTGTCAAGCCTGTGAGCATCTTTATCACCAGCGTTTTGAACTCTACATCTGTTAGGTTGGTTATCTCCTCATCGCTTAGTTCTCCCACTAGAACCTTGATCTGTTCGCTCTTTTTTGCCATACTTCTCTGTCTCTTCATCTTGACAGGCTCCTGTGTTTGCCTCTGTGTCTTAGGTAGAGCTATCGCACCTGTTACATTGTAAGGGGTGGAGCCTTAGTTATTTGTCAGTATGGGCAACACATTTCACCATGTTGTGGTACTGTATGTGGAGGAGGGGTCTGAGAGGGAGCAATGCTGCTTGCTCAGCACTCGCCCCTTTTCCAGGCACTTCTCCCACTTCTGTATGGGACTAGTGCCTCTCTAGCTGTTGCCCTGGCCATCATTCCCAGAGTGGGTGAGTCTGCAGTGTTTTAGGACCATGAGGGCCCTTTAAATAAGCAGACTCTACTGAGAGACTGGCAGTTTCTTCCTCTACCCCAACCCCCACTGATTTTCACAGTCAGAAGCAATGAGACTTTATTTTCCCCAGCGCTGGGACCATCAGCTGCATGGTCTGGTCTGGTGCTGGGAGTGCTCCCCAGGTGTCCCTCCCTACTTTTTAAAACATGTCACTGTGCTTTCCACTGGCCAGCCATGCTGCTGCTGCCACCACACCATGTCCTCTCCACCCCTCCTACCTGTCTGGATGAGTATTTCTTCTTTATATCTTTGTTTGTTGGACTTCCATGCAGCTGTATTTTCTGGAACTCCTGGTTGCCTATAGTTTTGAGATAGTTGTATTCCTTCTTAGTTGTGGAGGGAGACACAGCGTGTCTGTCTAGGCCTCCATCTTGGCTGGAAGTCTTTTTTCATTTCTTGTCCTTTCCTTCAGTTCTCCTCTGAGCCCTGTTCTCTGCTATGTGGGACACTGGGATAACTGTACAAATTAGCCAGGCTACTATATTAACCTGGTAATGTTTCTTCTCCCATGTAAATGCAAATTCTTGGTCCCTAAGAAGGCTATTCAAGAATGATCCTAAAGGTAAGGTCTTCAGGGAATTTGACAGATACACAAAGGATAAGGGGCCTGAGGTGTCAGACATATGCCCTTCACCAAATTATTGCAGTCAGTGGCTGCCTTTTAATTCATGCAAATGGCCAGCTCTGGCCAACAGGCTTGAATGCCATGAAAGCTCTAATTTTCTTTGTCAGAACTACTTGGTATGAATATCTTTAAAATTTTCCATGATTAATGAATATGTGTGTAAAAATATATAACCAAGTCTTTAAAATCAGGTAGGCCACAATAATATCACCAGGAAGAGAAAATAAATAATGTTAATACAGAGGCAGAATACCTCTTGTAGATGTTGAGAATATAAAGGAAGATAAATATCTGAGCCCTACCTACTTGTTATTAGAACAAACTTTCTTCTCATAGAGATTATTTTCCCAGGGCTTGTGTTAGGATTCAGATGAGGCAGATCCCAAAGTGTGATATGACTCTAGGGACTGAAAAGGTTTTAGGAATCCCCTCATCCATCTCTTCTAAAAGACAAACCAGTCCAGACCAATTATATCTACCTTTTCTAAGGAAATTACTTTTATGGTTTTTTTTATAGTCCCAATGCATCATCAACAAATATCTGCATCATCAAAAATTTTTTTGAACCTCTAACTTAAAGCTCCAGGTTAAATTGAAACCTGTATTCTGGGGGGAAAGAGGAGTTACAAGAGGTGGAAGGAGGATAAAGAGCATCAAATAATTAGCCTCCTCTTTGTAACAGCACTTGTATTTTTGAAGTCCATGTCTAATTCCATTTGCAAACATTTATTTTCCATTATAAGCAATTTCAGATTGATGAGTTGGTTCAAATAAGCCACAGTCTCTTCAACTTTTCATTAAATGTATTAGTAATAACTCATAGTGGTATGGTAAATTATAATCACAGAGCGCCTTTTTAGGCTTTGTCTGTTGTCCTGTTTATTCAAGAGAAAATGATGGGTGATCTGAATATTTGTAGGCAGCAGTCAATTAATTCTTTCATTAACTTCCCTCATTAAAAGTAACAAGTTTTAAATTTAACCAGAAGCTTTTGGTTTATATTTTTAATTTCTGAAAAGGATATGAAATATTAAGATAATGACAACAGTGTTTCTAGAAATAACTATTCTCTAGTTGCCCACATATCTTGAACAATGTGAATTACATAGAAGAGCAGTTTTGCTGAAAGTATCTCTCCCATTTGTCATACGATAGGTTTTTCACATGTTTTGAAGTTTCTATTTCCCAGAGTCTGGAATAGAAAAAAATGTCTCTCAATCACACTGATTCCTGTCTGAAACTTTAACATCCTGGAGATTGAAGTGAATCTCTTGTCTATATTGTCGCTATGAGTGATAGGCCAGCATTATCAGGTGCAATAAAACAATTCATAGCACAAAAATATTAGAACTTCTTCCTTAACTGGTTCAGTAAAATGAAAGTGATAGTCTCAGACAATTTAATTTATCCTTCAGGGGCAAGTCATTCTTGAGCCTGTGATTACTTAAGAGAAGGATAGGTTGTGGTATAATCAGTTAAAAGTTTTACTGCTACCCATATATTTCATCCTACTTTTGCCTGCATCTAATAGCATTTTTTTAAATGGATCATGTGAAAATTTTAAAAAATAGAAGATGGGAGGGAGGGAATTATTTTTAAGGAGGAAGGACAAAGAACCTGTATTCTTTGATTTTCAAAATAGTCACGAGTCTTAGAAACCCACTATTTCAGCTGGGAACCCAATCATATGATTATCTAACAATTTTTTTAATGAACCTTTCTGGCCAATTATTATTCTTTTCAGAGCATTCAGTTTGGTCCTGTACCAACAAAGACCAAGCATTTTAAAGTCAATGAAAAAGCATTCCCAATAAGCAATGCCATTCTGTTTTCTCATAAAATACAAGAACCTTTCAGTATTTCCATAACAGATAGCACATTTTACTAAGGTGAGTTGTACCAACCTTTCTGATGGCCAAATTGAGTTTCCCTTTAAGAAATATATTCAATAAAAATAACTGATACATGCAAAATACATGTAAAAGATGTTCATCACATTGTTGTTTATAAATGTGAAAACTGAAAAAGCTAAACTTTTCCTCAGTGAAAAAACTAATTGTACATTTATGAATTATAATGCTGTATAACTACAGAAAATGATGACATCTATCTATCTCCATAGACAGTGAGATATGTATGTGTGTATATATATGTGTCTGTACACATATATATGATACATATGTATTCAGAATATCTATAGTTACATAATCAAATGTATGAGGCCATTTTTTTTCTTCAAAAACCAGTTTACATGATATATAAGAGAGTGTGTGCATAAGAAAAGCCTTCAAAGAAATATGTCAAAATATTAATGGCAATTGTACATAAGCAGTTGTACCTAGGTAACCAGCCGTTGTACCTGAGATCACAGGTGAGTTTATTCTTCTACTTTCTATTATACATATATTTAGTAAATATTATATGTACTTCTTTCATAGTTTTAAAAGCTGTTTTTACTTTGAGAGGAAAATGTAGCTCTTAACAACAGAAAATATTTTAACAAGGTTTTGTTTTCCTCAAAGGAAACCACTTGTGTGAGGAAAAATTCTATGCCCAAAATGCAGTAAATTATATTTATCCAAAGTGATTAAGGAATGGGCATAGTAGTTAATTAAGAGTAACTGTTAACTGTATGGACTCTATGTGGGTACCAGCCACGGGAACATCAAAAGGAGCACTATACAGTGGCTTTCATCCAAACTTTTATGACCTTCTATTTTTAATGACTGGACCAAAACCAAAAATAAGCATCTTTGGATCAGCAGTCATCACTAACCCACATTGCCTGGTTGTAAACATACTCAGTTCCTCCTCCCTTTTCTCACCACACACTCTTACAGACTGAGAAGGACTTGAAGGACTAGCCAGTGGTATACATGCTGGGTTTCACAAAGCTGCTGACCTGGCTTGTCAGCAGAGAGGAGAGGAGCTGAGGACCCCTCCTCCACCTTTTTCATCCTGGAAGATGCATAAAGCTTCTTTTGAGACAAAGGTTCTATGGCAATATCACCACCACCACCAAGCTGTGAGACACACCCTCATTTTACAAATACGGAGACTGATGCCTAGAGCGACTAAGTAATTTATCCACCAGAATGGAAATGCCAGAATGTGGGTTTCCTGACACTTAGGTTGTTAACTGCTGTTTCCACAGCATTGTCTAGGCTCCTCGCATAAAGAATCTCTATGAGACAAGCAAGAAATCAGACCCAGTGAAAGGGTGTCCTTTTCCAAAATCAGAGGTGTTTGTTTTCTGGCTGCAAAGTAATTAACAATGTTTCATATGATTTAGGTCCTTATGGAAGGCAGCAAACCAAAGTATAAAACTTTTTAAAATATCTAATGCAAGACCTCTTAACAACCATTGTGTTCAATGTCACAAGAGATTTTCATCTTAGTTTTTTAGTGGCTGGCAGGAGATGACTCAGTGCCATGGAATTTAATTTTAAATTGTTTTCAAATAAATTCACAGGGTCCAATAGGGTGAAATTTTGGAAAGTGATGGGTGGCTTTGGAGATTTGACAGTTTTTAAAGCTATATATCAAAGGTTACCTCTGACAGTTGTGGAGATTTATCATGTTCCCAACCCCTGTTGTTTCTAAACGCTCTCAACCATGCTTCCCTGTGCAAGAAAATTAAATTTGGAATTTGTGCCATCTTTGCCTGCCCTGGGACCTCAAAATATCTAACCTAATGTACCTAGAAACTGTGCAACAATTCCTTTCTGGGGACTGTCATTAAATCCCCATTTTCTGGACAGAGATGCAGAGGGTGCAACCATTGGTCAAGGTCACCCAGTGAGTCAGAGGCAAAGCTGGGAATGCAACCCAGACTTTCTGACTCCCTCGCCCGTCCTCTGACCATCAAACCACATACTCCTGACCAGGATGAAACAAGCTTCTCTGTCTCAACATTCACAGGGAGCCGAGCAAAAATGCAATTTATCCATTTCTCTGTCAAACATTCATATGTCATTTATTTCATCAGCTGATGGGCAAATTGCTCCAGATCATTTTTCACTCTAAAAACTTACTTTTAAATTAATTTTTCAAAGAAATGCTCTCTTAATTTGGAAAAGCAAGAAAAACTACTTTTCCCCCCATCGTATCACATTGTGTAACACTGGCATGTGGTTACTTCAAAAACCCACAGAAGCTGCTTCCTTTGCCCTGCCGATGGCCAGTTCCTTTGCCAGCTTTCCCATGTGGCCTTCCTTGTACTGGGGTCGGGCATCCCGTGGTTCCGGGCAAAGGCACATCCCAAGGACAAGCCAAGCCTTGACGTGGCTGTTCCTTCTACTGCTCTTCTGAATGCTCCTTGACCACAGAGAACCCAGAACTCCCACCAGCTACACCCCACATGCCACTTGAAATGTAGTTAGAGATGACCGTCTAGCTGGGCACCAGCCAGAGTCCAGAGCAATTTTATTGGGGACAAGGGAAAGGCAATACAACCAGGTCTCCTGCCAGTGAGTACCATCTCCTGCCAAAGACCACAGCGGGGGAGAAAGGCTTTTAGCGCTCTGAGCAGCAGACCGGCCCACGGGCAAACTCCCCCTTATTTTCTCGCAGCCTGTAAAATTGTTTTTCCCAGCGTTTTATACCTTGTCGTGTTTGATCATAAATGTTTTTCCTCCAAACAAACTAAATTGTTTACTCCCGTAGACCTGTTGCCATATAAGAGACAACTTTCCAAACTCTGGATTGGAGATTTAAGGCAGCCTGCTCCTGGCCCCTCTCCTCCTGTTGGCAGATGGGCATTGTCCTCAGTGATGACTTTCCGGCAGAAGAACTGAGCAACAGGGAAACAAAATCTGGGGAGGAGAGGGGTGTCCTTAAGGTGCTCTCCCAGCTCCTCCCTGCCCTACGCATTTGTTAAACCTACTCAGTCCAGGCCAGGCATGCTGTGGTCAGGGAGATTCCCCCAGGACCCCTCAAACTTTAGTACTGCCCCCTTGTCAGGGAAGTGCCACACCTGCCTCTGTGCCCAGCTGTGTGTCCTCTGCCTGTGAGAGGCTTGAGAGCTAAGGCTATTTCACTACATTTCAGAACAGAGTCCCCACTGACATACAGAGTGGCCCAAATCAGTATCCCTAAAGGTTTTAAAATTCCAAACACTTAAAAAACTGATCCTGCCCACCTTTCCCATCACACACAGCTCCAAACGCATCTTATTATTCTATTTTTCAACTTTTTCTGCACAAACCATCAAGCTCTGTGTTCGCACGAGAAGAAATACGTTTGCTTAATGTGATAGCACTGGAGGTACTCCAGGGAGAGTGACAACATAATTTTGTTTACTATTCACTCCAACTTCTAAAGAAGTAAACTTCATTAACTTTTCTGATAAAACACAAAGACTCTATTATTTGCCTTACTCATAAAATTAAAAAAGAAAAAAACTTTGATGTCCCCAAGAAAGCAGGGTTTTCTTTTGTTTTTTTGAAGTTTCTATTGCTTGACCCAGGTGATTTGGAGGACTGATACTTCTTTGGTTGGCCTCTGACCTATGATGGAAATGCCCAGGTCAGTTCTGGGCGGTACTCAGGATAAGCCAATCACCAATCTGCCTACCCCTCCTAGCACACTGCTGATCCACCTGGCATTCGGCTAGTGGGACAAGGAGCTGTTACACCTCTGGTTAACATTATGTATAGAGATACACATTTATATATAGGTGAATCTCTACAATAGATATACATGATATATATATACACATTTACACATAAGTATATAAAGAAATATAGATTTATACATATAAAGAGATACACATTTATACATAGGTGTGTATATACAGGGTGGGGCAAAATTAGATTCACAGTTGTTCATATGGGAAATAATAAAATAATTAATTAATAATAATATAAGAATAAACTGTTTCATATACAACCATACACCTATTTTTGTCCCACCCTGTACACAAACATCTATACACAGGTATATATATACATATATACACTTATGCATAGGTATATTTATATATGGGAGTATATACATATATATCGTCGTCGTCGTCGGCAGCCGTCCGTCTCGAGAGACGATGGCGTAGCTTCCCGAGAGTCTATCTGCACCGCCGAGAATGGCTGTGCAGTCCGACTCGGGAGTGACAATCCCTGCCGCACTTGGTACAGGTGAAGGCAGATGGCTGTTGTTGCTGCTGTTGACGCTGCTTCCGCCTCGATCTTTTCTGGACCGCCTCCTCGTTGCGCGCAGCCTCCCTCCGCGCGTGACGTACCTTGCCTGACCGCGAGCCTCCAGGCTAGGCGGTCGTCTGCTTGAACTTCCCATGTGTTGAGATTGATGGAGCATTGTGTCATGTCCTTTTTGCAGATGTCTTTGAACCGCAGTTTTGGGCGCCCTGTCATCCTCTGGCCTTCTGCTAGCTCGCCGTAGAGGAGGTCTTTGGGGATACGGCCTGCATCCATTCTTTTGACATGGCCGAGCCACCTGAGGCGTCTCTCGCTAAGAACTGCATGCAAACTGCTCATGTTGGCTCGCTTCAGCACCTCGGTGTTGGGGACCTTATCCTGCCAGGCGACATGCAGGACGCGTCGCAGGCACCTCATGTGGAAGCTGTTGAGTTTCCTTTCGTGCCTTGCGTAGGTGGTCCACGTCTCGCTGCCATAGAGGAGAGTGCTGAGTACGCAGGCTTGGTAGATGCGCAGTCTGGTTTTCTCAGTGAGGCTGGAATTGTTCCACGCTCGCCGGTTCAGTCTGGCCATAACTGTGGCTGCCCTGGCGATTCTCCGGTTGACCTCCAAGTCGACTGACAGAGAGCTCGAGATGGTGGACCCGAGGTAAGTGAAGTCGTTGACAACCTCCAGGGTGTATCCGTCGATGGTGATGCATGGGGGAGTCCCCGTGCCTTGAGCCATAACATTCGTACATATATATACATTTGCATATATATATATATATATATATATATATATATACACATACACACACACTTTTTTTTTTCATTCACAGGGTAACAAATCTACCTCATTCAAAGCAGTCACTCAACCAGAAAATAAAAGACAATAGGCCTAGAGAGACTGAAGTCCCATGAGGGGAAGTGGGGAGGACAAACCAGCCTGGCCCTCCACCTTCCAAATCTGGTAGCAGAGCTTATGGGCCCTGTTTAGGCTTGTGTCTTTTCGATTTTCTGTCTGCAGGGTGGAAACCTGCTCTTGGGATAAATATAAGGAAAAGTATCTGGAAAAATAATTTTTAGAAAACTGCTTTCAGTTTAAAAAAATTAGCTAGAAAACCAAACCAAACCCCCAAATTAGATATTGGAGCAGATTACCTTTTTTTTTTTTTTCTTTTTTTTTTTTTTATGACCTTGTTTATTTCTGTTGAAAGGAAATGGTTGTGTATATGATTGTGTCAGCAAGCCTGGGCCCCAGCCTCTGACTGCTCACAGAAATTAAACTGCTTTCAAAGGGAGACACAGGCAAGACAGTCCAAGAAAAGGAGTTTAAGGCCTTTAGCATTCATTAAAATTTATTTGGATCATGGTAAATCTTGCATATATGTCAAACAGTCGTCTTTTCTGCTTTATTTTACCAGCAGCATTTGAAGATCTGAGAGTAAGCAATGACGTGAAAGTTTCCTTCACAGAACTTTGTTGCTACCCCCCCACCCCCACCCAACCTAATAAAATGGTGTTTATGGTTTAATATAGTTAGAAAGAAATGATGTGAATAGGAAAGTATAAAGATTTTAAAATCTACAGACTCTAGGAATAAACTGTATTTGGAAGCTGAACTTCAAAAAAGACAAACTTTTAAAATTTAATTTTCTTATTTTGGTAAAAAATACATATATATATTTATATAGAACATTGTATTCATTATTTTAATGATTTGTAAGTGTACAATTCAGTAGCACTAAATACATTGACAATGTTGTATAACCATCACCACTATCCATATCCTAAATTATCACATCCCATAAAAAATCTGTACCTTTTAGCCCTGGCTGGGTGGCCTAGCTGGTTGGAGCATCATCCCATACACCAAAAGGCTGCAGGTTCAATGCCTAGTCACAACACGAACCTAGGTTTCAGGTTTGATTCCTGGTCAGGGTGCATATGAGAAGCAACTGATTGATGTTTCTCTCTCACATATATGTCTCTCTCTCTCCCTTCCTCTCTCTCTAAAACCAATAAACATCTTCCGATGAGGTTTTAAAAAAAGTCTGTGTCCATTCCCTCCTACCCCCAGCCCCTGGTAACTTCTATTCTACTTTCTTTCTCTGTCAGTTTGACTATTTTAGGCATTTCATATAAGTTGGAATCATTAAAATATTTTTATTTTTGTGTCTGATTTATTTCACCAAACATAATGTTTTGAAGATTCACCTATGTTGTAGCATGTATCAAAATTTTATTTATAAAAAAGGCTAACTTTTACCTGGGAAGAATCAGAATTTTGATCTACTTTCTTCTTATTTGCAGCCTTTTCTCTCAGGAGTTTGTTAACTCTTCAAAGAGGAAAACAAAGGTCTCTGATCTCACTTGGCTTTGCTCCACTCACACTCTTCTGAGCACTTGGAAGTCTTGCCCTGTTGCCTGAGAACCTCAAAGATTCTGGATATTCTTTTTGTCTTTCTTTCCATTTGTCTGGTATCATGAACTAATAAATCCGTGTCTTAAAACCAAAGGACTGAAAATCTTACGTTGCGGCACTTATGGTCAGCCCCAAAACATTTTTTCCCCTTCTTGACCTGAAGACTTCTTGTAACTTTCCTTCAGTTAAATCAGGGAGCGGTACAATGTGTATATAGGCAACGGGCCTCTAACACAACCCACAATTACAACTCCTCCTTGTCACCTTTTAGTCTAGTATTCCTCAACTCTAATGAGCTTAATGCCACTTTTTACAAATATTTGGTTAATCTCCCTTTAAATCTTAAAACAAAATTCATAGGTAGTATAACCTATGTACCCCATTGCTTTTTAAAGTCAAAATAATGTGCTAAGCATGATATAAACTAGAAATAAAAGAAAAATGATTAGTTATAAAATATTTTGTATTCCAATAATACATATCTCAATTTGCTTGGGAATAACTAGATGGAAAGACATAATGACATAGTCAGAAGCTGGCATTTAGGTGGAGAATCACCTCTGAATTCAGTAACTACAAATATAAACCAAGTTCAATGTGTTATATAGACAACTAAATCCCTTGAGCAATTTGGATGCCTTTTTTTCTGTTTTCTTGTCTGATTGTTGTGACTAGAAAGGGGTTAATGTCCAAACTATGTAAGGAGCTTGTATAACTTAACACCAAAAACAAACAAACAAATAATCTAATTAAAAATGGACAGAGGATATGAACAGACACTTCTCCAAAGAGGACGTACAGATGGTCAATAAGCATATACAAGGATGCTTAACATTACTAATCATCAGGGAATTGCAAATCAGAACTACAATGAGATGAATGGAGCAGCTGGAAAAAAATCCACAATGATATATCACGTCACACCTGTCAGAATGGCTATCATAAATAAATTAACAAACAAATGTAATCAAGGATGTGGAGAAAATTAAACCCCTGTGTACTGTCAGTGGGACTGCTAATTGGTGCAGACACTAGGGAAAAAGGTATGGATGTTTCTCAAAAAATTAAAAATAAAACTACTGTATGACCTAACAATTCTACCTCTGGGTATTTATCTGAATAAATCCAAAACACTAATTTGAAAAGATATATGCACCCCCATGTTCACTGCAGTGGTATTTACAATAGCCAAGATACGAAAGCAGCCTAAGTGCTCATCAGTAGACAAATGGATAAAGAAGGGTAGTACATATATACAATGGCATATTAGCCATGAAAAAGGAATGGAATATTAGAACCATAAAAAGGAAATGAAGTCTTTTGCAACAACATGGGTGGACCTAAGAAGTCTATGCTAATTGAAGTAAGTCAGGCAAAGACAAATACTATATGATTTTACTTACATGTGGAAACTAATAAAAACAAAACAAAACAAACAAACAAAACAGAAACAAACTGATAGATACAGAGAACAAATTGATGATTACCAGATGGCAAGGTTGTTGGGGGAAATGGATGAAAAATATAAAAGGGATTAAGAAGTACAAACTGCCAGTTATAAAAATAGTCATGGGGATTTAAAGTACAGCATAGGGAATATAATCAATTATATTATAATAATTATTGATGGTGTCAGATAGGTACTAGATTTATTGGGGCCATCATTTCATAAGAATTAAATGCCCAATCAATAGGTCGTATAGCTGAAACTAATGTAATATTTTTATGTCAACTGTAATTGAAAAATAATTTTTTAAAAAGACAAATTTTTAGAAATAACCCAGAGGTGAAAATATAACTGGTCTCAGACTTCTTAGTGGTGAGAAGCCATCAGATAATTCTAAGTGCCTCTAAGAACTCCCCAGTAGTTTATACATCTCACTTCCAGCATGCATTCTGGGGAGAGAAAGACTTGGGCAGGGAGGGCCTTGGATGGTTGCAGTTTTCTGAGTCATTTTCTCATGTCCCTTCCCACATTTGGTCCTGAGATCGTCTCCTTTATCTTGCTATTTGGACACTCCACCTACCACTTTCGCTAAGCTTCATAAATGTGGAAAAGTACATAAACAATTTTCCTGTGGTGTGGTAAGACTTCTGGGGTTGAACATGCAAATTATGTCCTTACAGCTTCAAAAAAGCTTCAGGTTCTTTCCTCTATTTCCTTTTTTCCTTCTAAGTTCACCCTTAATTACAGCCTCCTGACAAAAGCTGTGAGCCTTGGCAAGGCTCCCACACTGGTAAAAAAAAAAAAAAAAAAAGAATAATTCCTTTCTATATGTGTCTCCAGTCCCACCTCCAGTTTGGTTCCATGCCCACAATGTTCCCAGTGTCTGCCTGAACCAGACTTAGTGGCTACCTGCATTCTGTGTCACAATCACATTGGAAGCTGAGCTTTCCGTTCTCCAACATCTTAGTGTCCCAGGTCATCTCTTCTGAGTGGCCAATCTTGCCCATTCCAAAAATAATGTTCTAAAAGAGCAAATTTCTTTTGTGCCTCCACAGGATCTAAACTTTTTCTCCATCCCCCACCACTTACATCATCTGCTCAGATCCTCAAGAAAATTCTACAGATCAGGGAGGTGACATCATATCACTGAGGTCATTGAAGTACAGAGATATTTATTGATTGACCAAAGTTACACAGCTAGTAAATAGCAGAACTTGGAAAATAACACAGATTTTGGTTTTCTTATTTGTTTTGGTTTGTATTTATTTATTTACTTTTAATTCAGTAAGCTTTTTAGGCATTAGTTCACTAATCCCATTAAAATAAAAACCTCTTTGGTGGAATACTTCATATTTACCCTTTCCACACTCCTTTCAGATTTAAGCTAGTCTCTCAAAAAACCTTCTTGCTTTTCTTTCCATCATTGTATCCCCAGAAGTGCCTCTGCCCCTCTGATGGTTTAAAGTGCCCTTTCTTCGACCCTTTCCACCATTGTTATCTTTTTCTCTATAAACAGAAACCAAAACTGCAGCACTAAAAGATATGCATGGCTTACCTTTTGGTGACAAAGGTGTGATAACATTTTCTTGTGGCTTTCTGAAGCACCTTGCTGGCAGAAGAGCATTCTGGGCTTGAGACTTCTCAGAACAACAACGACTACCTGTTCACCAAATCCGGAGGCCCTAGCTTCTCGTGTGCTTCACTGTGTTCCTGAAACCTGGTTTGCTCGTCAGCCTCTGCCCGCCCTGAAATACCACATAGACGTCAAAGCCTAGCTTGCATGCTGCCTGCTCTCTTTAAACTTTCAGGCTAATTCCTTTATTTTTCCCATAGCACATCATCTAACACCTGTTTAGCACTTGTTAACTGTTCACAAACGATTGTTTTACATTCATTCTTGTACATGCTTTGCTGTTAAGTTTCACTCATTTTCTCGATCATTGCTTCTTCCTGAATTCAGGTTTCTTCTTTCTGGAGTAAACTCTCTCTGGGAGGATCTGTGGGTGTTAAATTTCTTGAGTTTTCTATGTTTCAGTTTGGCAACTGTTGACTGCAAGTAACAAAAATCCCTACTGAAATGGTTAAAAAGAATAATAAAGGAATTCAGTTATCTCACTTACCAACAAGTCCTGAGACAGGGCAGCTGCGCATAAAAACACATCCTAAAAGGAAAGGTCCTTCTCAGCATTCCCGCCTGCCATCTATCTTATCTACCTTTCTGTTCTGCTCTGGGATCAACTCCCCTCTTGGTGATGGCTGCTACAATTCTGGGAACCACGGGCAGACAACGTCCAGAAGAAGAGCCCTCTGCCTCTTCCTCTCTTGATCTCTTGAAAGGAAAGGAGACATTGTCCACAAGTCCTCCCAGCAGACTTCTCACACCTAACCGGCCAAGACTGAGTCACCCAGCCCTTTCATACCAAGCACTGTCGAAGGGAATGTGAATAGTTAGACTGGTGTAGATACTACTATCAACTTGGGACAGTGGATAACAGTTGGTTCATGGGACATCAGTTCCAGGAAGGACATCCCAGAGTGCATTTAGTCCAGAGAGTTGTGCTTGAACCAGGCAAAGCAGGATGAACCAGGGGTAGCGCCCTGAGACAGAGAGCTGGCACCCATGCTGCATTTGTGGGGATGAAGACACTCAGGCAGGGCAGTGGCCCTGTTGGGGAGAATATGTGGGAGTAAGACTGAAGCTCCCTGGAAGGGTTTTCTTTTCAGATCTAGATTCAGCTAAAGACCTCCTAGGTCTTCCCACAGAGCCAGCTGTCGCTGAATTACCTAAGGGGACTCAGGGAGAGTTCCTACATGTGCAAGAGAATTTGTCTTGCCTCATCCCTGAATCACATGGAGAAGAATGTACACCCCAGGGTTCTACCAGCAATAGAGAAAGCTCCTTTGACTAGGCTACTGGATGTGCCCTAATTATATGAATGTATGTATGTATGGGTGTGTACATGTGTGTGTGTATATATGTATTGTGCCCTATACTTTAAATGCTTGACACCCCCTCAGAAGTTCTTTCCCTTCAGATTTTGCTTCATTGTCTTCTCTCATCCAGTGTTACAGGCGAGAAATCTGTGGGTTATCTGCTTTGCTTCTCTAGAGTAGCTTTTGTATTTAAAAAAAAAAAAATCTTTAATGTGCCAAAATACTGTGCAAATTTGTGAAGTCTCATCCTGTTCGGCACATAGTGCCACGTTTCAATCTCAGAGCTCATTTCTTGGTTCAGGTGTTATTCCTTCTGTCATTCACTTGAGGATTTCCTTCATTTATCTGTTTTATTCCTTCAGACTGACCCAGGGCAACTATGAATTATTAAATGGACTTTAGGACTTGCAGCTATCCAGGTCTCTCAACTTCCCTGGCATACTTTTCATCTAGCTATTCTTTGTGCTCTGTTCTGTAAAGATATTTGGCCCCATTTTTTAAACTCACTTGTTAGCTCTTCAGTTTTTATTTTCTGTTTTCAGCCCTTCATTAAGCTTATCTTTCTAATAAACTCCATTATTGAAATATACTATGGAAAAGTGTGAGTGGTAAGTGTACAGGCTGATGAAGAATCACAAAGTGAACACACATATGTGTAAACCTTGCAGATGAAGAAAGAGGACAGCACCAGGGATTCTGTCTTTTCTCTTGATATATTAACAGAGCAAAGCCAACAGAAGCACTGGGACCCAGCTCATGAACTGTGAGTATCTGATGAACTTTCCATTCGCATAAATTGCTATGATGGATAGAAATTTCATGAATCCTGTGCAACACTCCAGGTTTTTGAATATAAATCTTCATTTTCTAAAATCATTACTACAAAATGATATCACATGTGGCCACGATCCTCACAATGTGATGGGGGGAAAGGTGAGGAGTTGGGAAAGGCTTCTGGGAGAAGTGGATGATGATTTTGAGATCTAAAAGACAAAATAGAGGTACAGTGAGGGCACCCCAAGCAGAGAGAGCAGCAGGTAAAAGTGGCAAGAGGGAATTTGGTAGAATCAAGAAATGTCAGTAGTTCTAAAGGACTGAAGTAGAGGCAGATTGAAGGAGGTGAGCGACCACAGAAGAGGTATGAGCCACACCTTCGAAGACCTTCTGTACCACCTGAAGAAGTTTAGCTCTTGTTCTAAAGGCAATCAGCATCATCAAAGCATCTAAAATAAGGAGCAGACTTTCATTTTGGAAGAACCACTTTGGCAGCTGGAAGAAAGATGTGCATGGCAGGTGCACTGAAGGCAGAGAGGCCTGTCAACGTCCCATTGCAGGTGGGCCATCAAAGCAAGGTGGGCCCATATCACAGTATCGTAGCTAAAGCTTGCTTTTGAGAACTGGAGAAAGCACTTCTGGTTCAGCTGTCTGGTTATGTCATTAAGGTCTCTCCCCACCCCTTGTTTGTCAAAACATTGCTCAAGCCAATTTTTTAAACCAAAAGTCTTCGGAATAAGAATATCACATACATTGAGGAAATTTTAATTTAACTTTCCTGAGAGCAGGAAACCAACCTCTTGCAGAGTTCAGCACATTCCTCAAAGCTGCTCTCACTTGGCTGCCTGGCTGAGTCAGGCAGCAAAAGGGCTTTGTTACTAAGACAACTCCTTACAAGGCCCTTCATGCTGTGCCTCCCTCTGCGGTGCTCTCTGCCTAAACCCTTTGGGATTGCTTGGAAAATTACAAGCAAAAACTAGCAATACTACTTCTTCTTCTTCCCTTATCTTTCTCTGAAATCTCCCTTAGATATCCGCTTCTATCAATCATTTTATTAGTTATCAGTATCTCCAGCCCCAAACTTTCTCTTCTTTGAAAAGAAACATGGACTTTCTGGTCAAAGTAGGTTTTATTTTCTATTTTCAGACCTCATTTGCTATTATTCAGTTTGTTTGAAATCTAAGGAAGGAGTAGAAAGGGAGGTAGAGAGAGTGCATCTGATTTAATATATGTCACTTGGGCTAGGTGTTAAGAGACATACAATCACCAAAACTAAAGGTATTTCCCTGTTAAAACATATGACACTACATATTGAATAAGAGCAATATTGTATGTCTGGGTTTCAAAAAGGTTTTTGGCAAAGTTTCAGGATAAGAAAAAAAGTGAAGAAATAGGAGAAATTTGTGTGGTTAGCATCGCTTAATCTGACAATACCCAGAAGTTATTGATCAATGAATCTCTGATATTTTGTAGTAAGGACCCTAGTTTTAACCCTATCCTGTCCATCAAATTTATAATCACTTGAGTAGCAACATATGCTATTAGTTTTGCAGATGGGTCAATACATCTAGTGCAAAACTAGGCACTAAGTAATTGCTCAATAATGTTTGTTGCCCTTAATTGAGAGGAATCTGTTGATACTGTACTTGACAGAATCACAGTTCTAAATTAGTTCATCAGGCTGGAAAAAAGCAAAAAATATGAATACAATAATATTGAAAGAGGATAGATGGATTTTGTGCTCTTGGGCTAAAATAATCAATGATACAGCTTACATTAGCTTAATTAAGACCTTGAAAATAATAAGAATAAAGAAAATTTTGGCTATAGATAAGAAATAATCCTTTACCAGATAAAATGGCCAACAAATGAACCAGCGAGTGCTCCAAAGTAATACTGAAAATCAGGTTACTTTTAGAGAGAATTATAACATGAAATAATTTGTTCAATTTTAAAAAGTATTCTATATTTTGAAGTCCTTTTCATCTCTAAGAATGCTTGACTGTGGTCATAGTTAAATTGTCTGAAAGCAAAAGACAAATAGTGTTAAACCACCATCAATCAACTAATTGTCATACAGACCAATATGATGCATGGATTTAACAAATATTAATTCAGTGAAATTCCGCAAGTATTTTTTAAATTGCTTCTTTTGTACTAGGCACTTTGTAGATGCTGAAATTATAATTGAATAAGACATAGTTCTTGGACACAAGACACTTAAAATCTTGTGGTGAAGAATGACCTAAATAGATAACTTCAGCATGTTTGCTATAACAGTGCTTTTACCTGGTAGGTACTTCTATTAGTTTCCATTTATTGCTATAACACGTTACCAAAACTTAGTAACTTAAAATATCACAGTCCTATTATCTTACAGTTCCAGGGGTCAGAAGTGCAAAATGGGTCCCACCAAGCTAAAAACAAGGTGTCAGCAGGGCAGGTTCCTTCTGGAGACTCTGGGGTAGAATCTGTTTCATTGCTTTTTCAAGCTTCTAGAGGAAGTCACCTGCATTCTTTGGCTTGTGGCCCCATTCCTCCAACTTCAAAGCCAACAATGTCTGGTATAGTCATCTTCACACTACCATCTGTCTGGTTCTCTAGTTTTTGCCTTCCTCTTCCATACTTACAGTTGCTTATTATTATGTTGGGCTCACCCAGATAATCCAGGATAATCTTACAATCACAAGGTCAGCTGAATAATCATGTTGTATTTAGCACAGTATTGTCAGATATTCCAGTTTTTTAGGCAAAGCTGCAGGTCTTGATTTTTATATATAAAAAGTTTTTAAATGTAAACTATCAACTCTTAACTCTTTCACACTGTCAACATCTGTGGACCAGATTTGACCCATAGACGACTGACTAGTTTGCAATCTCTAGTCTAAAGTGAAGAAAGGGCTTGCCTAATTAACCAGCAGTTCTTCACCGGAAGTTTAGGAGAGACTTCAGTCTGTGAATCTGAATAAGGGGGAAAAAATCTTTATTTTTATTTATATAATTTACATATCTTTTATATATCTATCCCTCTTTATATTGAATAATAGAAAGTAAATTATATACTCTATTTTTAATGACCTCTAGAAGAAATTTGGCAACTCCTAATTTATGACTATAAACCACATACCGCAGTAGTATTGGGAGTACCTGTAAATATCACCCATTAAAATTACAGATATTTTCATATCATATTACAGTATTCAAGCATCTCAAAATGTCGTCTATGCTCATTACTATGTGAAAATTATGGCAATTTGTAGACCCAACCTAGATGTTGTTGTTTAATGTATCAATAAAGAAGTAATAATACCATATAATGAATTTGAATTTATTTTAATATTTTGATAATTATATTTTTTCATATTTGCTTACCTTTGCAATCCTGTTTCATTTGATGAATTTAGAAGCATTGTTTTAAAAAGGGTTCCAAATGCTTCATGAGACTGTAAAGGGGTCCATACACTTGCTCAAAGAACCTTGAACCAAATGAAGGAAATGAAGGAGAGAGACAAGTTGAATATTTGACTCCTCCAAAACCAACACTCACAACTATACATCTGGGTTTTCTCTTTGATAAATGTTAGTATGTGTCTAGCTGGCACCTGTCAATTCCCGTCACTGAGGCAGTGACATTAACTGTTCCAGGCCTTTCAGGTACTGCATTAAGTCTAATTTCAGCTACCAGGACTGACTGAGTCACGGTGAAAACTGAAGCCTGTGAGTGTTAAACTCAATTATTAAAGTGGGGTGCCCTAGGAACCATGTTTTGTTCAGTAAGTAGATCACCCTGGAACTTCAGCTTTATAGTTAGAGATGGAGGGTTTTGTTGTTGTTTAGGTCTTGCTGGGCCAACGAGCCTCTGTTTTCTCGCCATTCATTTAACCAAAGCAAGCCTCTCTCGGCTGGTGGATGATGGCTGGTTACTTTGCAGGTCTGGGAGATGTGTTTGGCCTGCTCCCCCTCTGGGCTGTCTGCTCTGCTTGCTGGGTTTTGCAAATCTGAGCTCAGTTGTGGGTTTATTTTGTTCCAAGAGGCTTGGATTGGCTTTTCACATTCCTAGATCTCGTGTGTCTGAAGACCTTCAGTTTGGCTTTACAAATGATTCTATGGTGTAACACTAGCTTCTGAATGGTAACTTAAGTTTGGTAATAATAATAAAACAGAAATAGGGAACTATCAGAGATTATTAGTACTGGCATATGAATTAAACCATATTGCAACAAATCTGTTTCAAGGGTAATAATCTTAGTTTGGACAGAATTGAATTCAAGACCTCAGCCTCGCTGGCATTTCCCACATCCACTTCCTCTAAATATGAAGCTTTCCAGATCGACTTAAATGATGTATGCTCCCAAGTAGTCTTTAGGTAGTCCTCTAGATGGAAGTCATTCCTACCAAGATTTGTTTCCCAATGTCCTGATATTTTTTGAGTTTCTAGCAGCTAAATACTTCCAAAGTTGTAAACAAGATGGCCCCCATACCTGTCTATGGTCCCCAAAGGCAGAAATGTTTGGTTTCTTTTTTGTTCGTTGTGGTATCTCTAGCCTGGCACATGATAGGTGTTCAAAACTAGTTTATTTAGTAAATTAATGAATCAATGCAACACAAATAAGTTTAATTACAATGCTTACTACAGAGGTTATTCAAAGGCTTATTTAAGATACCATGTAGAAACATAAACTCCTGAGTCCTATACAAGTGAATAAATTGGATTCACAAATGTCATAAACCATGGCTAATCTCACACCCTCCCTTCATGTTTTGTTCAATGAGAAATGCAGAAAGTACATTTATAGTAACTCTAATCATGCTTGGTTGCAGAAAAACCTGTCTCTAAGCAAAATTGTGTATTTGGCATGCCGCCATTTCACCCTCCTTTAGCAACATTACACTATTTAGGGACCCCCAGCTTTCAAGGAGAAAGAGCCTCCCAAAATCTTGTACGTTTTACATAATTAGTTTTAAAGATACTTCCATCCTTACACCAGACACTGAACATTTCTTAACATTGCCTCACCACCATCAAGACTTACCTTTCCTATGCACTGTTCTTTCTCAGTTTTACAAAGCTGACTTGAAGAGCTTTGTGTATGTGGGCGTGTGATCAGCACGTCACTGTTTAACACGATATCTTTCTTGGGTGGTTCCTGTGTCTCTCGTCAGAGACTTCAGCTTTCCTGGCTAAATGGTGGCAGGGTATTGGCTCTTCAAGATCCTTTCATGTTAAACCACGGGGCTGGCTACCTACTTTATCTGCACAGAGGTCCAGCCCTGGTAACACATGCCAAGGTTTATCTTGCCTCCTCTCTATCGGGATGCATTGGGAGACTCTGGCAAATGGCCCCCCACCCGGCCTTAGTTTCTTCATCTATAAATTGAAAAGGAAGGAGGGCAGTGTTCCAGATAATCTAGTCCTTTCTGCACTTAAAAAAGCAATGATTCAGGGTTGTCTGTACTATACTTCTTATGAAATAAACCAGGTTAAAAGAGAAATCAGTAAGAGATGCTACTGTTTTTCTCACCCTCGCTTGACATCACACTCTAATGAGAATAGGAGTCAAGAGGTATAATATATATAATACGTATATGTATATAATCTTACAATATATAGGTTTTATGAGGAAAATGAAGTGATTTTTGACCAAACTCTCATTTGGCAAAGAGAACTTATATAAGTCTTCCTGAACTAGAAAGTAAATTCCATGCAGTGCATCCTGATAACTGTTTTTATTTCCTCCACTTCCAGGATCTTCAATCCACTTATTACTGGTCACATGATTCATTTGCAGGTTTCAGTATGTCTAGTCTAAGTTGTCTGAGTCTTCTGTCTTACCAGGATTACCACCTTCACTACGCATTAGTGGGAAATGAAGGTGTAAATTCACTTTTGTTGTGGAAAAATTACTTCCTACTTCAGATTCCTTCAATTTTCAAAAGCATGGACACCATGACGCTTCCTATTTAATGACATTAAATGTATCTGTCACAGGATGAGTTTGGAATACTAATACTCTACCACTTTGTGTCCTGCGTAGTGGGGGAACTTATACACATTTATGTTAATAAGGGTAAGGCAAACTGCTGTATTTAAACAGACACCCACCCCCCACCCCCACTTCAGAAAAAAAAAATCCTAAGTGTCTTAAAGAAACAAATAGACTTCTTGGTCATGTATCAGCCTGAGTGAGTATTGCCAGCTAGTGATTCTGCTGCATGATTATACAGAAACCCAGGCTAACGGTGGCTCAGCTACTTCAATATCTACCCCTAAGTTCTAGTTATGAGCTTAAAAATAGACCCAAAACTGGTAATTTTATTACTTTTTAGTTTAAAACGTGATCCATAAATTGACTTAGCTTTTCAATGTATGGATTTGCCTCTTTTTATTTTTTAGTCATGGCATAGTGACTATTTTTACATGTCATGTGTAGTGAGCAAACGTGGCAAAACATAGAGAATCCTCTCTCTTTCTTTTTAAGTTGTATCGAGGACCAAATTAATGAATCTGAAGGCTTATTATTTTTGTACATACAATTCTTCTGTTCAAAAAAAGTCAAGTAAAGGTCTGTTTTTTAACATCTCATTTGCAGTTATGCCAATATGCCAATGTCAGGCTGTCCTTTCTGTAGAGAGAACTAAACTTCAAAACATAAACAAAGGAATGAGTTCTTCTGTGTTCCATTTTTGTTGATGCTGAATTTTTCTCCTGAACAAAAATAAAGCCTTTTTTTTTCTCATGAGTAGTGAATTTAAATTGGCCAAAAAGAAAAAGTAAAAAGACAGCAATGTGTTGGCATGTGCCAGGAAAGAGTGGTGACTGTTTTTATTTTTATAGTGCATTGTGAAAGACATGTAACAGAAAAAGTTTGAGAGACTGCTAAGAATAAAATATTTTTCAAGGTCTCTGGCTCCTTTTTAAAAAATGACTTGAGGGATGATCACAATTCATTTCTGAAATATAAATAAGAAGTCAGGAAAAAAGTCAGCCTATAAATGAGCATATTTACCAAAACCCAGAAAAAGAACAAAAAGCATGCTCTTCACATTCACAGAATACAAATTTGTTTGCTGCTCTGGGGAGCCAAGATACCCTATTGGCTAAAGCAGTCATGTGGTTTTTCTGTGGGGCTAGATCTCTTGGGCAAGTAGACCCACCACAGCTGAGCAAACACGCTGAGTTCTGTGTAGCTCAAGATCACTGCAAGGTCAGCTAAAGGCGGAGAGGTTGGCCACCCTGGGGAATCTGATGGGGTGGCTCCTGAGAATGAGATGGTCTCAGGGGTGTCAGAAGACTGTTATGGACTCAGCACCAAGAAGGACTCTCAGATCAGCAAGGTCCATTCTCACAGCTTCCTGAGATCAGGTTAAGTATGGGGTCCCCCGCCACTGTCAGATGGCCAACAAGGCTCAGTGCGAAGTCACAGCAAACTGCTTCTCAGCCCTCCCACAGCTGTCCACAGTAGTTTTGGCCCAGATCATTTCCTGCTACATTTCCTTTCCCATTGCCATGTAGAAAATTGTGATGGGGCAGGAAAAATAATATTGCAGGCCAAATATTACACTCCATTTGCAAGGACAGGTCTGGTATCCTTAAATAAAAAATAAAAATAATTCTGCCTATAATTTCAAATGCCAGGCTACGAATTTGCAAGAGACCCAAAAGACCACAGGATGGGGTGGTATAGACAAACAAGATAGAGACCAGAAAAAAAGGAGCTATATAAGAGCGCAGGAGAAAGGTCCCTAATTAGAAGATGTGGCTCCGATGTTGGGTCTTGAGGTTATTGGGCTATAGTCAAGGTCTTTCCATGACACCAAAGGGTGAGGTGCGTTTAGTTATACATATAATCCCTGCTTATGTTAAGTCTGTAAAAATTGATTATACCAAAGATTAGCTTTAATGCATATAATTAAGAACAATTAAAATGCAGTCTGATATTTGGTAGTATATGTGATAGCAACAGACATAGTTGCAGACTAAGGTTATCAAGTCACCTATAATTAATGCAAAATATTTCAGCAGGTAATTCCACTGGAAACCAGCCATTCCCCTCTTCTCTAGCCTGTGCATGATGTGCCATCGCACACGTGCACACAGAGAGCTTTCAAATGAAGACTGAAAAGGGAAAGATAAGTGAGGAAAAACAACTAATGAAAAAGTGGGGAAGAACTGGAAATCAAAACAAATTTATACTTGAAATGTGATTAATAAAGTTGCCAAGAATGGCTCTCAAACATCAAAGTAATGCAAAAACAGGGCCGTTTTCCAAAGCTCCATGTAGAATGAGGAAGTCATTTCACTGTACGAATTATAACAATATACACAACACTAGTCCTCCTTACTAGTCATAACAAAAATTACTTGAAACATATACAAAGTGAAGGAAAGAATTTTGGTTGTGGATATTGAGAATTCAAGAAGAGAGAAGTTATTTCCTCCAAAGGCTGAAAAATTGACCCAGTATATATATATCTTTACCTTGAAAATTTTTTAGAATATAGTCTGTAAATATGCACATTATTGAACATATGTTTAATGGAGATAAAAAAACAACAACAAAATGTCAGCTGAGGCATTTTTGTCAAAAAGAGATCTCCTGAGTGAACTTCATGATGGCTTAGAAAAACAGAGTAGGGCGTGTTCTGCGTAGATTAATACTATTTGGAAAGTTGTAGGCTAGGTTTTATTTTATTTATTTATTTTTTAGTATATTTTATTGATTATGTAGTTACAGTAGTTCCAGTTTTTTCCCCGTTTCTCCCCTCTGCCCAGGACCCCTCTTCCCTCCAGCAATCCCCCCTCCTTAGTTCATGTCCATGGGTCGTGCATATAAGTTCTTTGGCTTCACCCTTTCCTGTATTATTCTTAACATCCCCCTGTCTATTTTATACCAACTGATTATGCTTCTTAGACCCTGCACCATTTTCCCATTTCTCCCCCTTCCCCCTCCCAGCTGATAACCCTCCAAATGATCCCCATACCTATGATTCTGTTCCTATTCTGGTTTGCTTAGTTGGATTTTGTTTTTACTTTTTAGATTCAGTTATTGATAGTTGTGAGTTTGTTGTCATTTAAGTTTTCATAGTTTCGATCTTCTTTTTCTCAAATAAATCCCTTTGACATTTCATACAATAGTGGCTTGGTGATAATAAACTCCTTTAGCTTTACCTTGTCTGGGAAGCACTTCATCTGCCCTTCCATTTCAAATGATAGCTTTGCTGGATAGAATAATCTTGGTTGTAGGTTGCTTTTCATCACATTGAATACTGCTTGCCAGTCCCTTCCTGCCTGCAAAATGTCCTCTGAGATATCAGCTGATAGTCCTATAGGCACCCCACTGTAGGCAACTCTCTGCCTCTCTTTTGCTGACCCCAGGACTCTGTCTTTATCTTTCACCTTTGGCATCTCAGTCATGATGCGTCCTGGTGTGGTCCCATCTGAGTCCAGCTCACCCAGGACCCTCCATGCTTCCTGGACCTGTATGTCCATCTCCTTCACAAAATTTGGGAAGTTTTCCTCATTTTTTTCAATTCTTGCTTCCTCATTCTGCACTGGTTGATTGTTTTGTTCTTCCTTATGTTCCAAATCATTGATCACCCCGGTTTCCTTC
The DNA here is from genome assembly GCF_987537825.1 of Furipterus horrens. Lineage (NCBI taxonomy): Eukaryota > Metazoa > Chordata > Mammalia > Chiroptera > Furipteridae > Furipterus > Furipterus horrens. Next base: position 29,619,875 of record NW_028327179.1, read on the forward strand.
CCTTCACCGTTGGTTTTGTGTGGATTTTCCTTCATTTCACTTAGCATAGCCTTCACTTCTTATGCGTTTGCCATACTCAAGCATATCTGTCAAGCCTGTGAGCATCTTTATCACCAGTGTTTTAAATTCTGCATCTGTTAGGTTGTCTATCTCCTCATCTGTTAGGTTGGCTATCTCCTCGTTGCTTAGTTCTCCCACTGGAACCTTAATCCATTTCCCCTTCTGGGCCATACTTCTCTGTCTCCTCATTCTGAGAGGCTCCTGTGTGTGTTTGCCTCCACGTCCCGGGTAGAGCTGTCACTCCTGTTACATTGTAAGGGGTGGAGCCTTAGGGATTTGTCAGTACAGGGCAACCTGTTTCACCATGTTGTGGCGCTGTATGTGGGGAAAAGGTCTGAGAGGGAACAATGCCACCTGTCCAGCACTTACCCCTTTTCCAGGTACCTCTCCCGATTCCGCACTGGACTGGTGCCTCTCTGGCTGCTGCCCTGGCCATTGTTCCCAGAGTGGGTGGCTCTGCAGACATTCTAGGACTGTGGGGGCCCTTTAAACAAGCAGACTCTGCTGAGACCTGCGGTTTCTTCCTCGGCCCCAACCCCTACTGGTCTGCACACTCAGAGGCAATGAGACTTGATTATCCCCAGTGCTGGGACCATGGGCTGCGAGGTCCATCGAGGAGCTGGTAATGCTCCCCAGGTGTCTCTCCTGACTTTTTAAAACATGTGACTGCGCTTTCTGCCAGTCTGCCGCTGCTGCTGCCCCAGCTCCGCCTCTCCTACCTGTCGGGATGAGTATTTCTTCTTTATATCTATGTTTGCTGGACTTCCACGCAGTTTTATTTTCTGGAACTTCTGGTTGTTTCTAGTTTTGAGGTAGCTGTATTCCTTTTTAGTTGTGGAGGGAGACACAGTGTATCTGTCTATGCCTCCATCTTGGCCGGAAGTCCTAGGCTAGGTTTTAAACGAATTTTCTGTTAATAACGAGTCACTTAAGTATTGTCATTATATACTGTTAATTAAATTAAATGAATTTATAAAGTGAACTTTCCTTCTTTTACAACAGAAAAACCTGGCAGTTACCACCTTAACCAAGAGCCCAAATGTAGCATCATCCCTAGTAATGGGACAAATTGTCACATGGTACTTTGTGATGTGATGCTATGAGAAGTATGTAGCATACCCTATATAGTTCTGTAACCAAATATTTAACCTGAATATGATCACAAGATAACAACCAAGTAAATCTAAATTATGGAACATTTTAAAAATAATTGGTTCTGACCCTTCAAAAATGTTAGTGCCATTAAACTCACAGCTATCAACAACTGATTTTAAAAAATAAAAACAAAATCCAACTAAGCAAACCAGAATAGGAACAGAATCAGAGGTATGGGGATCATTTGGAGGATTATCAGCTGGGAGGGGGAAGGGGGGTAAATGGGGATATGGTGCAGGGACTAAGAAGCATAATCGGTTGGTACAAAATAGACAGGGGGAAGTTAAGAATAATATAGGAAAGGATGAAGTCAATGAACTTATATGCACGACCCATGGACATAAACTAAGTATGGGGAGTGAGATTGCTGGAAGGAAGGGGGTACTGGGCAGAGGGGAGCAAAGGGAAAAAGAAATGGAACTACTCTAACAACATAATCAATAAAATATACTTTTAAAAAAGTAAAAAAAATGCTAGTTCTGTGAAAGACAAACAGGAAAGTGGACTATTCTAGATTAAAGGAAACTAAAGAGACATGACCACCATATGTAATGTGTGATTTTTTATTGGATCTTGAATCAAAAATACTAACTAAAATAAAGGCTATTTTGTGGACAATTGGAAGAATTTGAATATGTGGTATTTATTAGATATTATTGAATCAATATTTGATTTCTTGGGTGATTTTATAGGAAAATATCTTCATTCTTAGGAAATATATGCTGAAGTATTTAGGGCTAAAGTGTTAAGTTGCTTTCCGGGTGCAGCCAGCAGCCGTCCATCTCGAGAGACAATGGTGTAGCTTCTTAAGAGTCTATCTGCACCGCCGAGAATGGCTGTGCAGTCCGACTCGGGAGTGACACGGTATCTGTCTCCTCCCGTGTTGAATCGACATCTTGCGATGACGCTGGAGTGTCCTCTCCAGTGAAGCTGAAGCTACAGAGACTGGGCAGGGTGATATGGAGGGTCTGCTGTTGCCCATGCAGCAGACCCCCCCTCTCTTCGCAGCTGAAGGATCCAAGGGAAAGACGGAGTCAATACAGCTTGGCTTCAGGTGCGCCGCAGGAGTTGCCGGTGTTGACTACAACATCAAACCGCGTTAGGGACTCCGGCTCCGGATTTTCTGTCGGGGTTTACTCCCTTAGCCTTTCCCCTGAAGAGGTATGCCGCAAGGCAGCGGAGGTTTTTTGGAGTCAGAGTTTTCCTTCTCTGATGTGCCCTGACTGGAAGATCGAACCAGCGACACTTAGCTCGCAGGCCGACGCTCAATCCACTGAGCCAAACCAGCCAGGGCAGGTTTTGCAATATATATATGTGTATAGTTGTACGTATCAGACCTATGTTATTAACTTATTTTTAGTTATGTGTATACTTGCATGCATATTTTTCATTTATTTAACCTGTCATGAACTGCTTCTTCCTTTGTGGGCACATGGTAGAAATGTTCCACCTACTGCTTTTAGGTTAGAGAGGCTATGGAAATGTGAGCAAAAGGAGAACGCATCATTTGTGGCTAGAAGCCTGTAAGTGCCAGTGAACTAGTTACCATGTTTTCATTTGCTTGATGTGGCACCAGAAAGGGAACATTTAAAATAAAGGAGACTCCATCAGCCTGTATCCCTTGGTGAAAAAGACAGAGCAGGTTCCTGCTGGCCCATAATGAACATGAAAGTATAAGCAAGAATTAAATCTTTCTTAGTTTAAACTACTGAGACTTGCAGATTGTTATTTAGCAGAATAGGCATAACCTAGAGGTAAGGGGTACAATGCACTTCATGGTAGATTGATTCAGCAGCCAATTATGTCATCAAAGACTCATATCTTTCCACCTCTCACTCTTGACTTCAGCTTCTTGCTGATTACGAGAGGCAGTAGTTCTAGGACTTATATTCAGACATGAAAAGCAAAAGCAAGAAGAAAAAGCACCTTTTTTCTAGCTTAGGAGCAGGGAAATTCCCTGATGCAGCCAGGAGAAGCCCTTTCTACCTAGAATTGTGTCACTTGCCCATTTCTGAACCAGTCACTGGCACAAGTGATGGAATTTTCATGATTGACATAGACGATCTGGAATTAAATGAATTTTAGGGTGTCACCCACAATGACTTCTACTAATAGAAAATAATCTCCATTAGTATGTATATATATGTAGGAACTATTATTTTGTCTATTTTAATAGTTATAACAATTACATTATATAATTAGCTTGATAATATAAGACATAATCTCCTTTTACCATTCCAGAGTCATTAATTTCCCCCAAATTCTGAATTTAAAAAATGTTAATTTCTTTGTTGATAGTTTATGTTATGTATTTCTTAATTAGGACTTTATTTGTAAAATATATTCATTTGTGTATTTTACATAGAAAGAAAAATATGTAAAATTATAACCCTGGATAAACAACAATCTGAGCATATTTGTATATTGGCAAATATATATTTGTATATTGCCCAAGAAAGAGAACAAATATCACTTTAACCAAGGTTTCCATACTTTCTGTCTGACGCCTCAAATAAGTTTGGCTCTATTGCTTTACTTAGCTAAAATATTTATTCTTGTATGAACATCAATTAATTACCATATATGTTATCCCCTTGTCAGACACTGTTTCTGTTCAATTTATTTATTCGTAACAAATAGTAGATGATATAATAATACTGTGAATTTTGATAAGTTAGAAATCTTATATTTCAATCTGTTTAAAAATTATTAGTTAAAAATTATTGCAATTTTTAAAATTAAATTAATTAAAAATACTTGTTCTATTATCTAAAGTGCAACATAGATATTTAAAAATGCAACATCTTTGCATTGATGATATATTCTTATTGAACATAAGGCAATTCAGAGTTTTTCTTAGGCATTTTAATGCAATGAATGCATATTAGATCCTAACAAACAGTTGGGAGAAATCAGTCACTCCTAAACCTGATTATAAATTCTTTGAGGACAAAAATCAAGCCTTCCAAATCACAATATATGCTAAACTGACCAAGGCTCAAGAAATACTTGTTGAAAGGAGTCAAGAACATAGCAATGGAGAAAGGAAAGTCTCTTCAAGAAATAGTGTTAAAAAAACTGGACAGCCTCATGCAAAATAATGAAACTAGAAAACCATCTTACTCCATACATGAAAATTAACTCAAAATGGATTAAAGACTTTGATGTAAGATCTCACACAGTAAAATATATTGAGGAAAACATAGGCGGGAAGCTTTTTGGCATCAGGTCTTAGTGATGTTTTTGTGGATTCAACTTCAATGACTAGAGAAACAAAACAAAAATAAACACAGAGGATTACATCCAATTAAAAAGCTTTTGTACAGAAGGAAACTATCAGCTAAACAAAAAGACAAGCTGCCAAATGGGAAAAGATGTTTGCGAATCATATATCTAATAAGGAGTTAACACCCAAAATAGATACAGAACTTACCCATCTCAACAACAGAATTTCATCTAAAAAGTGAGAAAAGGGACTGAATAGACAATTTTTCCAAAGAAGACATACAGACAGACAACAGCATGTGAAAAAATGTTCAACACCACTCATTATTACAAAAATGTAAATCAAAACCACAATGAGATATCACCTCACACCTGTTAAAATGGTTATTATCAAAAAGATAGGAACCAATAAGTGTTGTAGAGGATGCAGGAAAAAGGGAACCTTCTCTCACTGCTGGTGGGAATGTAAATTAGTACAGTCACTATGTAAAACAGTTTGAAGATTCTTCAAAGAATTAAGGATAGAACCACCATATGATCCAGCTATTCTACTTCTGGGTACTTATCTGAAGAATATGAAAACACTAATTTAAAGAGACATATGCACCCCTGTGTTTATTGCAGCATTATTTACAATAGCCAAGAAATGGAAATAACCTAAGTGTCCATCCATATATATATCCTCTTTATCCAATCATCTGTGTGTGTGTGTGTGTGTGTGTGTGTGTGTTCCTGTGCGTGTGTCTCCTGCCATTTGCAACATCATGGATGGAACACGAGAGTATTAAGCTAAGTGAAATAAGTCATATGGAAAAAGACAAATATCTTATGATTTCACTTATTTAAGGAATATAATAACAAAACAAAAAAACTTACCGAAGCAGACAGTAGATTGGTGGTTACCAGCGGGGAAGGGAGGTGGAGGGAGAATATAATGGGTAAAACAACTTAATTGTATGGTGAGAGATGGAAATTAGAATTTTGGTGGTGAGCATAAGGTAGTACATACAGATGTCAATTTGCAATGCTGCACACCTGAAATTTATATAATGTTATATACTAATATTACCTCATAAAACACATTTTCTAAAATCGGTGTCACAAATGTTTAATTTACAACATAAGGAATAGTCAATAATGTAGTAACCTTAAAAAAAGAAATACTAATAGATAATATGATGTAATGAGAAATGATAATTTTTTTAATTTAGTTTTTTTGAAATAGCAATCTATACTTGTGGTTTTAAAAAATTAAGCAACTATTACTACAAATTTCTCTGTATTCTTACAGAGAAAATGCATGCAAACAGATATATGGCATTTGTTTACAAATGGAAACATACTATATACCATGTTTTATACCTTCCATTTTTCACTTGGTAAAATATTTTAGAGATCATTACCCACTATTACCTAAATCCTTTTAACATTTGCATCATATCTTTTTGTATGAATGAATTCTAATTTAACCTGCCTCCCCCTTTTAAATGTATTCAAGTTATTTCCAGTCTTTTGTTAATATAAACAATGTTGCAATGAGCATCTATTTTTGCACATTTCTATATCTGTGGGAATAATTCCTAAAAGGGGAGTGTGTGTTTTCACCAATCACACATAAATGATGTATGAGTCAGACTTGCCGTTTTAAATACATAATGCTATTATCCAAATAAATAACTCTAAAAACATTAAATGATGAGTAGGAAAAGATAATATTGGATGAACCCTGTCTTTGTATGAAAGCACATCTCTAGCTCTGGCTGGGTAGCCCAGTTTCTTATAGCATTATCTCAATACTCTCCAAGGTTGTGGGTTCAGTCCCTGGTCAGAGCACATATAAGAATCAACCAATGAATGCATAAGTAAGTAGAACAATAAATCTATATTTCCCTCTCCATTTTTCTCTCTTTCTCTCTCAAATAAATACATCTTAAAAATTAATTTAAAAATACATCTCTAATTTTTTTCACTTTTTTTTTTTTTTTTTTTTCTGGTGAGTTCAACCAGTTGACATTACCACAGAAAGATTTATTCATTATTTCCAAAGTGACTTAATTAATCTTGAGAGATTACAGATATTTAATAGACTTTAAAATAGGAAACAAATGGCCATTAAAAATAACAGAATAAATACCATCAGCAGGAATTTATGAGAAAAAAAAAAAGAGTAGTTTGAAAATGATGTTTTTCAAATATTCCTCATATTTGTTCAAGGCTTATCTCTCATTCACATTAGCTTCTTGTTTTTTTTAATGTTTTGTGGGTTCTTTTGTGAAATATTGAAGGTTACTGATGTATGACTTATTTTTGCAAATCAAATGTGTCTTTAAAATTCAACAAATTTAGAATGAGTTTTAATTAAGCAGAGAAGCTTTCAGAACTCATTTTAAAACATGCATGAAAATTAGAGAACATCAAAGAATATTGTTATATTCTAAACAGTAAACAAGGACTGTTAATGATTTAACAAATTCCAAACATTATTTCACAGTACAGAATACTGAAGCTTGCTTTTTCAAAGCAAGCAAAGATTAAACTAATGATTTCTCAATCCCTCTTTTAAAAAAAATAGTTTCATCAAAGACTTCATCTATCATTGCAAGGGTCAAAGTTCATGGAAATTTGGAGCTGAAGAGACTGTAGGTATCTTTTCATCCAGCGGCAGATAAAAAAATGACTTGGCCATTGTCATATTTGGTTATCCATTGGCTGAACAGTTTTCCTGGATCTAAATATCCATCACTTTCTAGTACATTTAGTTATGTTTATATTAATACGTATAAAAGCATTTACAACACTATCTAACATACTGTGTGTTATGTTATTTTTTACACTGACATTTGAAATTTGGCGAGGGCAATGAGGATTACTGTGATAGATAAGTAATAGGAATATCCGAATGGAAGGGGCTTGTGGGAAGTTTCTGTCTCTCTCTCAGGAGTCTATGTTCCTGTGTGAAAAAGCACAAAGCCATGATTAGGAATAGCTCTAGGGCAAGATTGGGAAATCCTGGTAGGACTGATTAGCCTTTCTCCCCTGGCTTCTTAGGAATGGTAGCATGTCTGTCCCATGAAATCACTGTTGCCCCAGGATCTACCACATTTTAATTACAATTATAATTCCTTACACTTGTGTTGCACTTTGTAGGTATTAAGTATGTATGTCTCCATTACTGTATCTGATCCTTATGCTAAATTGTGAGGCAGATATTACCTCCATTTCTAATTAAGGAGCACATAGCTAAGAGAGGTTAGCTGCCCAAAGCCTCACAGCCGGAAAGTTGTACAACTGGGACTACGCCTTTAAGTCCAATGACTTGGTCATAATATTAATCAATCTGAATTTCCCAAATTCCAAATATTTAGTGTCCTGGGAACTCTGAGTTCACTTTACAAGGAAGATCCTTCAGTGGAAGTTCGGGTAACCTAAATGTCCAAATTATAGCATGCTTTCTTGGAAAAGGAAAATAGTAGCGCCCAAAATTCCATGGAAGTGCTTGTGGCTGTTAGTGAACTGTGAGGATGGCATTTTGCTAGAAGCATGAAACCACAGTCAGCTCTGAGTTCTTCCGTTTGTTTGTTCCATTCCTTGTCATGGGGATAAGGAAACTTGAACATAAAATGTCACTGAAATCAAAATTAAATGTGTCTGTGAAGAAGTTTACTAAAATGTTACCAGTCTCTGGATGATTGGATTACAAGTTAATTGTATTTTCTTTTTCTGCATTTTCTATAATAATAATGTTACTTTGCTAATCAGAACTTGTATAATTCACCTAGAGTTGTATGTACTTCCCAACCCTGTCAAAAGTGAAATTCAAACTTTTTAAGCTGGATACTTGGATGGACAGATACTTGTAAACTCTCCAAATAAATGAGCATCCTTTAGAATAAAAAATCAATTGCGAGTAAGCTAAAGAATTCATTCAGGCATTTATTCATTCTTCCAACAGACATTTATTGGGTACCTACAATGTGCCAGCCATATTGAAGCACTGGGAATAGAGCACTAAACAAGTCATAAAAATTCTTGCCTTCAGGGACTTTTCATTTTACAAGGGGGGACAGGCCAAAAGAAAAAAAAAAGATCAAGATGATATAATAGAATATGGTGCTAAGTAATTAGAAGTAAAAAAAAAGCAGGGCAGAAGAATAGAGTGCTTGGGTTAGGGGCGTTTTGGATAAGTATTCAGGAAGGTTGTCACTGAGGGGGTGACCTAAAGGGGTGAGGTACTGTTTCTGAAGGACAAGAAACCCAGATAAAGAGAGCAGCATGCTAAAGGCTTGGGGCAGGAGCGTGCTTAGCATATTCAGGAAGTGCAAGGTAGCCAGAGAGTCTAGAAGACTGTGAGCACCAGGGAGAAGAGCAGGAAATACCATCAGCAGGAAAGGACTATGACTTCACTTGTGTTTTAGGATCACTTTGGCTGCTGTGGTAAGAACAGATGGAAGGCAGACAAAGACAGAAGCGAGGGAACAGACTGGGCACTGTTACATTACCTAGGCAAGTGGAGTTGGTGGCTTGAACCAGGATGGTAGGAATGGCGGTTATGATTGTAGCTTCTGGGTATATTTTGAAGGTACAGCCGACAGGATTTGCTTACGGATTAAATGAAGGTTGTAAGAGAGGAGTCAACTGAACAACTGAAGTTTCCAACTAGTTGAAACTGGTTTTTCACTTGGCTTCCAGGACACGCTGTCTCTTGGTTCTCCTCATTCTCTGCTCTCTCTTTGTTGGTGGGACCCAGGAGTGTTGGTTGGTAGTAACTCAAATGCAGCTGTAAATGATTATTTTTGAGACCTATTATATCTCAGAAGATTTTGAGTATTGTTTGTTTCAGGGATTAACAACCCGCAACAACTGTACCAGAATAAAAGCGTTTTGGAGGCCATGGATGGTGACGAATGAAAGCACTTACTAGCTGTGTGATCTGGGAAAGTCATTTAACCCCTTCAGTCCTAGATTCCTACTGTAAGACAGAAGCCATAGTAGCTATCACTTCTGTTGTTTCAAGGAATAATGGAAATAAAATCATTACCATTCTTCTTAGCCAACAATAGGCACTCAATAACTGTTAGTTTTCTCTTTGTTATTAAACAGCATAGTTCTTGAGGTAGTCTACTGGACAGAAACATGGGCAGACCCTATAAAATATTTTGGACTCTATGAAATTGGTCCTTGGCAGCCAAATTCCCATTTTTCCCTCTTTCTAGTTACTAAGGTGCCAAATACATGTCCCTTGCTAAATCTTTAACTCAGTTTTTCAAACTAAAGAAACCCTAAACTGAGGAATATTTGTAAAATAACTGGCTCATGCTCTCAATATTCTTGATGTCATTAATGGAAAGAAAAAAAAAAAGACTTAGGAGGTGTTCCAGATTAAAGGAGAATAAAAAGCATAAATAATTCCAATTGGTGGTCCTGGGCTGGATCCTGTGTTGTTAAGGGAGGGGTTTGCTATCAAGGACCGAATAAGGACAATTGACAAAGTTGGAGTGTGGACTATATATTAAATATGTATTGTTAATACATTAATAATGTTAAATATCCTGAATGTTATAGATGTGTATGGATGTCTAAGGGAACATCCTTCATGTAGTTGATAAGCACTAAGGCATTATATATTAAAAATAATTATATGTAGAATAGAGAGAGAGAATGACAAACAAAAATGACAAAGTGTCAAAAGTTGGTTAATCTGGATAATGGCTATACAAAGTATCTTCACATTATTCTTGCAACTTCTCTGTGTTTGAAATATTTTCAAAATAAGAAGTTGAAAAACATCATCCCCTGGAATATGCTATTAAATTACTTCATGCTAAAACGTTCTTTTTCAGGCCAGGGTTGGGACAAGTTTTCTTTCACATGTATTTTGCACATTCTTTTATAAACATGGCAAATTTCACAACAACAACAACAAATAATAATAATAATGAGAAACATTTGTATAGCTATATTTATAAGGAAAGTGTTGTTAAATAAAACAAGAAGTTACAGGCCTTTGAACTGTGTGAACCCCTTTAGTTAAAGAAACACTCTTTCTCTCTCTCTCACTACTTATGCTACTTAATATCTGAAAAGATACCAAAAAAATCACACAGTGCAATTTTCTCCTATAGTTTAATTTTTTTTAAATGATTACTTTTCTAATTGAAATATATTTAAAGGTGGATAATAAATGATACTGTGAGCGTTTGAGATCTGAATGTCACTGTTACAATTTGTGAGCCAATAACGAGGAAGTGGGTTTGCAAGGGAGGAGCAGAGAGCTTCCCGTCTGCAACTATGAAAGTAAGAAAACCTAGAACTCATCAGTCTCTGTTTTTTGTCTAGGGTCTTACCGGGGCAGGAAGCAGAACATTTGCTAAGCTTGAACAAAGCAATTGCAACGTAGAAACTCATTGACCTACGACTATTTATGTAAATTATTCTGAACCCCCAATATCTGGCCTCTGCAAACCGAGAGCTTCCCCACGACTTCTGCTAATCTGTGACCGTAGGATCTTGTTTTTCTCTGCTCCTCCCTCATCAGGGGTGGCCTCTGGCTGCCTAGAGTCACCCTGCTGCCTTTATAAGGAATCCCAGCACACTTATGGTTTAGAACTGAGTAACTTCAGAGAAGATTTAAGAGTGGTGGAAGCACCTTCACCAGGCACTGCCAAACCCTCCACCGCCAGCCGCTTTACATTTCACTGGCCTGCAGACAGGTGTGCTCCCACCCTGGGATCCTGCGAGCACACCCTCAGAAGGGAAGTCACATTCCTCCCTGCAACTGTATCTCTCTGGGAAACCCACTGGGCTGGACCAGTCTCCCTGCCCCACTCTGCTTGGACTTCTGGTGGACAGAGGGCTTGTCAATAAAAGTTTATAATTATGATTTATAAATGAAGCATTCAATCAGGTGCAATTGTAGCAGAAAGTGGAACTTATTCATGGAAGCCAATAGTTATCAAACCACTCAAAGTAAAATGTCCAGATATCCCCTCTGCCCTTCCCTCATCCCTCCTTATTCTTTAAGACTTGAGTCTGGGATCACTTCCTCCTGGAACCCTTTTGTAATTCTCTCCCCACTTCTGCAGCCTGATCATCTTTAGATGCACATGTTAGTTGAAACCATGCAAGTAAGTGAGATGGTACAAAGGATCTTTGAAGTACAGAGCAACAACAAAAACAGGTAAAAAATAATAGATGTGGTGTTTAGAAATGCACACTATAGGCCTCCACTGCCAAAATTCAACTCTGGATCCCCCGCTGAATAGTTTTATGACTCATACACTCACTAGATTAAGAAGAGGAGAGAAAGAATTATACACATTCCTTTTAAAGATTGTGGAGAATTCATTTTATTTAGTTTCATGAACATGAAGATGTGTAGGGAGGTCAGAGAAATTTATAAGAAAATCTATTGACAAAGGTTAATAAGTCTTGTAATAAATTGCTGGTCTTTTTTCTCATCCTTAAGTATTCCATACCTTTTCTTCATTCTTTTCTCAGTTATGGTTATTGACCAAAACATTTGTATTTTTCTCTCACCAGACCAGAAAAAAAAAAAAAAAAAAAAAGTCATGGAAGGTAGGAGACTTGTAGATAATTAAAATCTTGGTAGGAGACTTCTAACTAATTAAGTTCCAGAATGAAGAGTAATAGTCGTCTCCAAGTTGATGTCTGCCCTGTTCATCTAAACCATGGAACTCCACACCAGGTGTGGTAGGCAAAATAATAGTTCCCCAAAGATGTCTTCGTCTGGATCCCTAAAACCTGTGGATATGTTACCTTAATGTTGCCAAAGGCGCTTAGCAGATGTGATGAAATTATGAAGACATTACTCTGGGAGCATTTTGGGTGGGCCCATGGTAATCATCAAGGTTCTTATAAGAAGAGGTAGGAGAGTAGAGTCAGGGAAGAGATTTGAAGATGTTAAACTGCTGGTTTTAAAGATAGGAAAAGAAATTATAAGCCAAAAATCTAGACAGCCTCTAGAAGCAGGAAAAGGCAATGAGATAGATTCTCTACTAAGCTTCCAGAAGAAACACAGCCCTGCCAACACCTTGATTTTAGCCCAACAAGACACAATTTGTAGTCTTCTGACTTCCAGAACTGAATGATAACAGACTTGTGTTGTTTCAAAACCATGAAATTTGTGGTAATTTGTGGCAGCCACAGTAGAAAACTAATGCATCAAGTCAGCCATGTTATTTTTTTCTCATCCTTCTCTGTACCCAAAACTGTTGTTGTTCAATTGATTTGTTTGTTGTTCCCTCAACACTTCACTTTTTCAGGAATATAAACTTCACAAGATGAAAAGGTATAGCCTCAGAAAGAGCTCATTGCCTGTCACACCAAGTGGGTGAATTACTAATGAGGTGGTTGAAATTGTTTGACATTAGTCACCATCACCAGACACCAGGAACATGATATTCATTCTGATGCCTTCTTAGGAATGTGCTATTCCCCAAGGAATGTGGGAAGTGTTGGGATGAAGAGAGGTATAATCCTGACAACCAAACCTCAATCCAATCAGATGGTGTAACAATGTAATATTGATTTTAAGGTTATTTTTGAGCAATTAATATGTAAATAGAATAGCAGAGCACTGGAAGTTTAATGTTGTAAAAGCAAAGCACGGTGGGCACAGTGCTGGAGAGCATTGGCTTTTAGACTCAAGGCCTTTAGTTAAGAGCCCTCCCTCTGCAATAGCATGGATGGAACCTAGAGGGTATTATGCTAAGCAAAATAAGCCAGAGAGAGAAAAAGAAAGACAAATACCAGATCATTTCACTTATATGTGGAATCTAAAAAACAAAATAAGCAAGCAAAATAGAAACAGACTCATGGCTGCAGAGAACATTTTGACAGTTGCCAGATAGGAGAGGGGTTGAAGGATGGGTGGAAAAGGTGAAGGGGTTTAGAAATACAAATTGGTAATTACAGAACAGTTGCAAGAATGTAAAGTATGGTATAGGTAATATAGTCAATAATATTATCATAACTATATATGATGTCAGATGGGTATGAGATTTATTGGGGTTGTCACTTTGTGAGTTATATAAATGTCTAATCATGGGATTGTACATCTGAAACCCATATAATGTATATCAATTCTAATTAAAAACTAAAAAAGAAAAATATATAAAGAACTAAAACAAAATTTAAAAGAAGACAAAAGCATAAATTAAATGTCCCACATTAAAGACTTTGTTGAATAAATCATGAAGATCTTAAAAAAAAAAATCCTTGTTCTGCCATTGCTTTCCCAAGAGTGACCTTAATTACTTAATTTCCCCAACCTTATTTCTGCATCAGTGAAATGGGGACAATGAGCTGCAGGACACAAGGTTGTTGTGATGATTAAAAGAGAAAGTGCACACAAGAGCCTTTAGTGTAACGCCTGGTACAAAATAATAGCCAGTAGGAGATAGCTTAGGGTCCAATTCATCTCTCAATGTTCAGAGGCAATTTTTATAAAACTCGATGGTTTCTTAACCTTCTCTCACTAGGAACCTCTGGAGCTGAGCTATCTTATTTTGAAGAGCTTTGCTTCCCACACTCCCCCCACCCCACTCCTTTCCCCATTTCCAAATCCATAATTTCTGCTCAGTGCTGAAATGATCTGCCAAACCAGATTCTGTCAGCTAGGATTTCCCTCTGCCTATTTTCTTTCAAGGGATGGACCCTGGCCAGAAAAAGAAGGGTTTTGGGGGTTAGTTATGAGCCTCTTCAACTAAAAACACAAATGTGGTTTTGGGGGCACCAGAGATGGCAGAAATATAAGGACACAATGATTCTTTCTTTGTGGTCAAGATGGATGAGCTACATTTGTGAGGGCAATTTTATTTGCCTGTGTTCTTTTTATTTTATTTTATTTTAACACCGTATGTCAGCATAAAATCCCTCATTGTTTATTTTCTACTGGAACTTTTTCAATATGAATTTCACTGTTTCCCCCCCACCCCAACACTTCACTGCCAAGCTGATTGAAAAGGCAGCTGGCTCAACCTCCCAAAGGTTAAACTGCGAATTTAAACACATATGCCAGATTTTCTCTTTATTAACACAAAAAAATACTTTGTCTCCTTTCTCTTCCATTTAACTGGACGCACACAAAATATGCAATCTCACATTCTAAATTCTCATCAGCTAACGGGGAGAATAAGTAAGAATGATCAAGTCCCTTCATTCTTTTTTTGAGGGTTTAAATGGTGAATTTGATGTGGGAGCAGTTGTGTCTCCTCTCCTTCGTTTCCCGGAATGAAAGGGAATCAGGGAGCAGTCCCAGTCCTGAAGCCAGAGCTGTGAAATGGGGGCTATCATCTGTAACCTTCCTGCTGAGGGAAGGGTCTTAGTAACTACAGCATCTCTCCCCCACTGACTATGGCAGCTACCCAAGAATTGATAATAGGGTCATTTTCCTTTTGGAGAGGTGGGAAATTCAAGGAGAGTAGTCTGTGGAGTCATGCTTGGAAGGAGAGACCCCTGAAAAGGCTCATATGATTGACGATGGGTAGTGGCCAGGAGCTGCTGTTAACCACAGCACAGTCTCCCTGGGAGAGCAAGTGACATCGAGCCTACCTCTTTGACTTGCCTGCTGTGACCCACGCAGAGCCTCAGTAAGCACAGTAGGCAGTATGTAATTCCCGGGCTCTCGGAAGGTAACAGAAGCCAACTTCAAGCCCTTATAAAAGAATTCAGGCTGTTTAACAGTGGGGATCTTCCCATCGAGGCGTGTGAATGAATGTCAGACTCTCGTTTAGTAATATAAACCATGGTATACATTTTGCCAAGTGTGTAAGTATGTGTAAAGACAAGAATGGGCTTCTATCTCAGGCTAGTAAATTCAGTTCAGTTCATCATAACTATTTAAGGAATGCCTTCTTTGCGTATAGCTGTGTACATTACTCTGGTAAATACAGAAATGACTGGTGAAGTTAGAAACAAAGGCAAGTCATAGTTAGTCCATTCTTATATATATGCTTTAATTGTTTCTTGGGTATTTCTCACAACAACCCTTATAGGCTGTGTGGTTTAGATTAAAGTTTGGCTTCATGTCATGGAGAGTCAAAATACTGTTCCTTAAATAAGAGACTAGAAGTCGGTGCTCCAGGACTAGTTTGCTGGTTCTGTTTCAGGGACCCATGCTCAGCCGTCCCTGGGTGGTACTCTCATTCATGATTCGAGATGGCTCTCTACCCACACCTACATTCCCTCCCCTCACACACCCCGCTTCTGCTCACAGCCTGTTTGCCAAAGCTTAGCCTCGTGGCCAAATCTACCCAGGAAATATAGGCCTTATGATGGGTAACCACATGCTAGGCTAAAAAGCACAGATTCATTTACACGAGAGAAAAGAAACACAAATATTGTGGAACATAGGTAGTTACAATGATTCCCATTTTACAGTTGTGAAGCTGAGTTTCGTACAGGTTAATAACGTTCCTAAGATCCACAGACTTCACTCCACTATAACAATGCCGAGCAACAGTTGCTTTAGGCTTTGACAAAGCCCTTCCTGTCAGACGAGAGCTTTGAAATACCAGAATTATGCATTTCCACAGTAACTTCTGTACCCTTCATGTAAAGGGAGAAAAGGCTGTGATGAACACTATTTAAAATAGAGAATTTAAGAGGCTCATGAACTTTCACTTAGCAAAAGAAAATAAGGTTTTGAATAAGTGAACTATGGGAAAAAGTCCAACAAACCAAGCAGCTAGGGTGGCAAAGTGAATACGACTTGCCTGGGAGAAGTCAAGGTGGGGCCCTTCCCTCACTATGGTTTTATACCCTCATCATGACAGTGGTCACTGTCACAACTACTCAGCTCTGCAATTAGGATATGAAAGCAGCCATGGATTAGACAGTATGTCAGCAAATGTGTGTGACTGTGTGCCAATTAAGTTTTGTTTGTGGACACTAAAATTTACCTTTCATATGATTTTACATATCACAAAATGTTATTCATCTTTTGATTTTTCAACCATTTAAGAATGTAAAAATCATGATGAACTCATAGACCATTTAGAAGCAGGTGATGGGTAAACCCATACCATGCACTTCTATTCAGCAATAAAAAGAAACAAACTCTTGATACATGAGACAGCTTGGATAGATCTCAAGAATATACTGCTGAGTGAAAAAGTCCATCTCAAAGGTGACATGCTGTATGATTCTACTTATGTAACATTCTCAAAGTGACAAAATTACAAAGATGATGAACAGATTAGTGGCTAGGGGTTATAGATGGTTGGGGATAGAGGCATGGTTGTGACTAAAGAGGGGGTTGTCATGATGAAAATCTTTGTGATAATGGAATAATTCTATGTCTTTATTGAGGTGGTGGCAGCATGAATCTATGCATGTGATTAAAAAAAAAAACAGAAACACACAGGTATAAACACAGATACACACATTGTGCCCATTACATTTTCTGGCTTTGATATTGTATTGTAATTATGTAAAATGTAACCCTTGGGGGAAACTCGGTGAAGGGTACATGGCTTCTTTCTGTACTATATTTTCAATTTTATGCAAATCTATAATTATTTCAAAATAAAAAGTTAAGTAAAAAATTTTTAAAAATCAGTCAATGGGTTGGATTTGGCTAATGAGCTGTAGTTTGTCAGCCCCCGGACTAGAAAAAATTAATATGCATAAATATGTAAGATTATACAAATTAATAAAATGACAAGCAACCCATTAAAAAAATAGATAAAAGATATAAATAATTCACAAAGAAATACAAATGGCAATAGGATATAAAAATGGTTAAAACAGTCTAATAATACAAAAATTAATGACAACAAGCATTTTGCTAGAGTACCCAAAACACATAAGATTAATATCAAGTGTTGGCAACATTATGGAGAAATGGATAGTGTCATACACTGTTAGAAAGACAATTTGGTAGTTTCTATGAAAAATTTAAACAGACATTCCTTTGGTCCACCAATTACTTAGCTCACATGCATGCTTATATAGGACCACAAAGATATAAGGATATTCATTCTAGTTTAGTTGTTTTTTTAAAGTAGCTTTATTGAGCTATAATTTATAAACAATGAAATTAGCCCATTTTAAATATACAGGTGAATAATTTTGAGTAAATCTAAGGGTCATACAACCATTACTAAAGTCCAATTTTAGAACATTTCCATCACCCCCCAAAGATCCCTCATACCCATTTGCAGTCACTGCCTTTCACTTCCAGTCCTTAACTTATTATTTTTTTTGTATATAGAGTTGCCTTACCTGAATATTTCTTATAAGTGATGCATTTTAGTGTTAATTGAGACATAACCAATGCTCAATGACATAAAATTTCTTTCACTAATGCTCCAGGACCAGCAATGGATATTATTTAAAATCATGCTTCAATTTAATTTAAAGGCATCAAGAACACAGCTTCAGTAGAAAGAGATTGAAGGATATTAAATAGAGAAATTGGTATTAACACATTTGCATGTATATGAGCTTCCTCCAAAACTTGATAAGCAGAGTCATTTGAATTTTGTCATAGAGTAATGCTATGCAACTCTTACACTGTTTCCCATTCATAGGGGATACAGAACTGGTCTGTGTATTTTCAAAGCAAGAGGCATTGGTACTTTGACAAGAGTTCTGTTACAGTGACAGTATTCTTTTTATGCCAAATGTCTAATGTACACTTAATGATTGTATTAAACACGGAAAGCTGTTATGCACTGATTACCAACTGCTGTTTACAATCTTTTGAATGTATTTTTATGATGCTCAAAAAATGATGGAAGAAGTCACAAGAGGGAGAAAATGGAAGAGAAAGTGATCCATAAACAATGGGGCTTCAGTAGCTCCATGTGGCTGCATCAAGCCTCATGATGTCTGAGAGTCTTTGACAAGTTTTAGAAGCACAATAAATTTCTAGGCTTAATAGCAGTGAAGCAAATAATAGCTTTCAATTTAATATGTACCTGGTTGTCAGGGTTATAGCCACACCTGAGATCATGAGTGACTTAGGCCCTCTGACAACTGCTGAGCCTACAACACCCCAACCAAAAATCATTAGTCAAGCTAATCAATCAGAGGTCAGTTTTCCTGTGGGGAAGCTGCTTATTTAAATGTTTAGGGCTCTTTTCTTTGTTTGTTATGATCCAATTATATTTTCAAATATTTGAGAGTTTCAGTAGCGAGGGAGAATACAAGGACTTGATTTCTTTGAGAAGAGTGGGTGTTACAGATACCTGTAAATTGATAGCCATTATAATAAGAAAGCAGAAATCATAGGGTGGTCCCAAATGGGACCAGATTCTGAAACTGGTATCTCCTTTCCATTTGGCATTAGAAGGGAATCATCTTGGGGAAAACTACAGTGTAGAATAAAGGAACATCTTCTTCATGGTGGAGTGAACGAAATTTAAGGAGAACCAAGGCAAGAGAGTGGAAGAAGTTTTTAAGAAACTGAAATTAGTTCAGCCTGCCTATAGCAGAGGTTGCAGGGGTGAAAGTAGGGGAAAATGAGGAGCCAAAGTTCTTACGAATTTATTTAATGACAATGGGAAGCTATTTAAAATTTTTGAGAAAAGGAGTGGTCTGGTGAGGTTTGGATTTTTAAGATTCTCTGTGGGTGCAAGATAGAAAATGGTGTGAAAGAGAACGAGGCTGGAGGCAGGGAGAACAATTAAGAGATTCCATCAGAATTCCCTAGGAGAGGTAATCTTGATATCACCATCACAGTGATGGTGGTGAAAGAAGAGATATTTACATGGTGGAATCTATAGCATTTGAAACTACAGTAACAGAATGGATATGGAAGGTGAGGGAAAGAGAGGAGTTGAGGATGACCCCTAAGTTTCTGGTTTGGGCAACAAGGTGACTGATGGTGCCGTTTATTGAGACAGAGATCAATGTGAAAGACGTTGGACGGGATGGTGTCCGGTGTGAACATATTTAAGTATTCATGACCAGAAGACAAATACATAAGTAATTAGTATGAGTGTGAAGCTCAGAAGGAGAAAGACAAGGAAGGAGGTAAAAATTTGAGTCAGACAGTGAAGCTTCAGGGGTAGATGATCTGAGATGAAATTTGGGGAAAACCAGGACCCAGAGAGGATAAAAATGTCACAAAGATGGTATTATTGGAAATGAGATCACAATTGAGGTCTTCTAACTGCTAGTGTAATGGTCTTGACTAAAAACCAGAAGGGAGTGCAACCCAGCATGATAGTTGAGAGCCCCAGCTCAGGAAGCAGACAGAGAGCCATTTAAATCCCAACTTGGCCACCGATAAGCCAAGTGATATTGGGCAACTGACCAAGCCTCTTTATGCCTTACTTTCTTAAACTATATGGTAAAGAGACAATGATAATATCAGTTTCAAAGGTATTGGAGATGAGATGAGAAAGCATACCTAAAGCACTTAATCAGTGTATGACACATAGTAGGCAATTAATAAATAGTAGTTCTTACTGTCATGTTTAATAAATGGAAGGAAAACATTTCTTTAAAGATCATACATAAGGGTTATTTGAAGACTATTGATTTTAATATTTCAATTTAAATTTAGTCAACTTTTAGTTTTAATTTTCATGTAAACTGCTTAATTTTAATTTATACAAACTGTCACTTTTCCTTGAAATAGTAGTTGTACTATTGGAGATTGGTTAGCCAAAGATAAAACTTACCGTGGCTAGAGATGACAGTTTGCATTCTGTTTTGGATTAGCGCTGCCTAAATTCAGAAAGACACCAGAACCACTTACAAAGTCACACTTATTTACATCAGGGGCTATTGCTATTATACACACAAACAACCAATCTCTCAATAGAGAATAAAGTACCACAGTGGGGAGGAAAGTGCCTATAGCATAGACAGCACTGTTTAAACTGTTTTGGGGAAGAAAGAGCCCATACTGAAAGAACATGAAAAATATGCTAAGTTTATACAATATGTGCTCAGTGATAAATATTCAAAGCATGTACCTCATAATTCTCTCATCAGAGCAACCGTGTTACCCCCACCATCAGCAGATACTGATAATTAATCAACTGAAATGAATCTTTACAGCATAAACAAATCTGTTTTACATGAATGATAATTATGTCTCTTTCAGTGGTGAAAGCTTTTCATAACTTATTCATGCCAACATTATAGAGGCTTTTGCCTTAGGGAACAAAGTCTTGGTTTTTTGGTGAGACCATTTTTTTGACTGTTTCTGGTGGTTAGTGGCATTTTAGCCATATCCAGATGGATGTAGGTTATTGTAGAGAGCCTATGAGGGTTCTGTGGTGTGAGTCTTTCCTATCCTCCAGGAGGGAGAGAGTGGGCCTTTTCATTTCACAAACATTTGCAGTCTTGTTGGCAGAGCAGGGAAGGCTGGCTCTCATGGAAGTGGACATGGTAGTTCTCATATCCTGATGGGAACACACAGCTCCACCCATAAGTCTCTGCAGAGGACATGTTGCAGCTTATGCATGTAGACAGGAACTTCTGTGGCTAAGGATTATGGGAAGAAAGTAGACTATGCCAGACAAAGAGAGGCTTCAGGTTGGTCCTGAAGAAAATAACAACTTTATGGATAAAATATACAGACATACTGTATCTATCTAGCTCCTAATACTGGTCCTTGGTTGGGGTATGTACAGAATTGATTTTTCTCTCTAACATCAATGTTTCTCTCCTTCTCTTTCTCCCTCCTTCCTCTCTCTCTCAAATAAATAAATAAATAAATAGATAAATAAATAAACAAGTAAACAAGTGAACAAACTTTAAAAATATTAAAAGAGTTATGACTGAGTAAGGGGAATATGAATAATTTTTAATTTTCTTCTTTATTGCCTTCTGCAGTATAAAAATTCCATATAATATAATCAGAACTTTATTTTTATTTTTTAAAGGCATGTATATTGTTTTACAAAATATTTTTTGCAGTTACAGTTTACATTAGTTGCAGGTGTACAGCACAGTTGTTAGAGAATTATATACTTTACAAAGTGGTCCCCCTGATGTTTCCAGTACCGATCAGGCACAATAGATAGTTATTACAACATTATTGACTATATTTTTGTGATGTACTTTACATCCCCATGAGTATCTTCTTTTTTTTCTTTTTTAATAGTTTATTTTTATTGTATTTTTTCCATTACCATTTATCCCCCATATCCTTCCTACCTACAAGCCCCACATTCACACTGTTGTCTTTGTCCATGGGTTCTTTATCATTTTTGTTTGATCCCTCCACCCCCAACTCCTCTTATGCAATAAAACTAAAATCATCCCTTATGGAATAAAATTAAAATTCTATTCCTAGATAAATAACATGAAACTCATTTTTGTTTAATCCACCATGGGGCCCATTTTAGCTTTTTATCTTTTCATTTATAACTTTCTTCACCAATGTGAAATTACACTGTGCAATGTAATTTTGAGGGCCAGAGTGGAGCAATGGAACCGTATCTGATTCCGTAGCCTGCCACACCATTATGCCCCTCCTATCCAATTTGCTATACTCTGTCCTCATGTGAAGTCACGTATCCTGAAAATTCCTAGAATTTTCACCTCTGGAAATTCCAGCCAGTACCCTGACATTGCATAACCTTTCTTAGCTTGCTGCCAAATGGTGTGATTGAGTACAAATTGGGGACACACAAGGCAAAATGTCTTCTTGACTCACTCCCGATCTCCTCCATCACTCTCCCCCTTTGCTATGTCAGATCCTCCACCCTTTTTGCACCCCCCCCCCACATGTACACACACACACCCGCAGACATAACTGTAGCTTTGGATCAGTGTGACACAATGGCACTATACTTCAAGCCACTAAGTAATTTAAATTTTTCTACTAGCCACATTAAAAATGCTAAAGGAAACATGAAATTAGTTTTAATAATATTTTATTTAACATTGCTATTTCAACGTGTCATAAATACAAAATTACTTAGTAAGATATTTTCACCTGCTTTCCTTCCAAAGGTATTTACAATTCAATGTTCATTTTATATTTTCGGTACATCCCAATTCACACAGCCACAGTAGCCCTATGGGGCTCATGGTTACAGCATCAGAAGGCAAGGATGGACTGGAGAGATCTTTTCCCTCCACGACTTCTGTTCCGCCTACATATAATCAGGGGCATTAGAGGAAATTAACTGTTGCACATATTAACACACACATTGAGGGACATCAGGTACCTTTTGTGGTTTTGCCGCACACAGTAGGCAGTCACCTATCTCACCTATGAATCTGGCCAGTTTGTAACTTAAGTACAGGGGCCATCACTGTCCTTAATACACCCACGTTGTCACCCTCCCCACCCTCACCAAAGTAAATGGCTTCAGAGGTTGGTGGGCTGATGGACCAGCTGGCTGCCTAAATGAATCAGGACAAGAAAATAGGACATTAGTACTTGATTGAGCCTTTTCAAAATTAAATGGTGAAGACACTGAGCCTGGGAATGGGGAATTTCATTGCAATATTAACTTGGATGTGTAAAGATCTTGGCTGCGTTAGGACCTATAGTGAATTAGCTCTGCCGTTTGTAGCAGTGCCTGGAGGGTAAACATGCTGGCCTCTCTTCCCAGCAGTGGATCCCCAGGAGCAGCAGGATGTAAGATAGAGCAGGCAAAGGCTGCAGGCCCTGAGGCTGGAATTGTGTGTGTCCGACAGCTAAACTAGTCAGACATGGAGTCTGGTCCAGTATCTTCACACTGGAAACCTAGAGCTAACACTAATAGGTAGTACTTAAAATACTCAGGTGCTTTCGTGTTCTCTGCCTTGTTGGAGCTTAAAGTTCTACCTTTAAAAATAGATTTTATAGTTCTTCTAAATCGATCTACCTATCTCCCTTCCCCCAGCCCCAAGTTTCCCTGCCTTTGAAAGATCCTGAGATAGTAAACTTAGATAAAGAGTGTTCCTCTGAAGAAGAGAATACTGGAAGGAATAACACTAGAATAGAATCATGGGATACTGAATACTAGAGCTCGAAGAACACTTAGTGGACAGCTGCTCTGAACCTCTCATTCTAGTAATATTATTTATTACATATTCTTATGTACTAAATGATTCATATGTATTCAGTTCAATATCATAGCAAAAATACTCATTTAAAAAAAATTCTCTGTTTTACAGGTCAGGAGACTAAGGCTCAGAGAAGTTAACAACTGACCACAGGTTGCACAGCCTAAGTGGCAGAGCTCAAATAAAGGTCTGTCTCATTTCTAACTCACCATGCTAGCAGAACTGGGTAGTCAAACAGAGAGATAGGTTTATAGGGAAATATTAATAAGGACCAGTGCTAGAACTTACATAACAAGTAATTTTCTTTTTTTCTACATCTTGATTAGCTGTAAAGAAGAGTGCAAAAAGAGAAATAATATCTAAGTAGAGTTTGTTGTTATTGTTGTTCTGTTTGTTTTTTATAAACACAGGGTCTCATTAAACCAGTTTTGGTAAGATTGTGTTTCAGAGCATCTAATTTCTTAATAAATTATGGAGCTCTTGATCAAGAGTTTCAGGAATTCTTGCGAAAGAAACTGCTACACTAAAATAAATGCCCTGTGCTGCAGATGGCCAGGGCCACAGAGCTCACTGTATGTATCGCTGGCTGCTGCTACTTGCTGCTCAGCCCCCCGACTGCTGAGGCAGCTGCCGGTTCTGGTGCGTTCCTCCGGAGTACACGGAAGGACCGGGCTGGCTAGGCTCAGTTTGCCACTGCTTTGAGTGCTATTGCTGGGCTCAGAGAACCTCAAGCAGATTCATAAACACACCTTTGGGGTTGGTGCAAGACCATGGAGATTCTGGTTCTGGGTCATAGAAACTGGGCTCAAATTCTATAAAGATTTTTGATGTAATTCCTTTGAGCAGTCAGTTTTGCTTTACTGGGATCGTATGGGACTATAGTTAAAGGTGCCAAATATTTTGCTCTAAGATTTGCTATACCAGCAATAATATTTTCAGAGCAAGTGTTGTGGTAGGCAGAAAAAAGGCTCCTCAAAGATATTCATGTCCTGATCCCCAGAACCTGTGAATATGTGACATTGCATCACAAAAAGAGATTGAGGTAGCCAATGGAATTAAAGTTGCTAATTATTATGGGCTGAATTGTGTCCCCCTCAAAATTCATATGTTGAAATACTAACACCTAGTACCTCAGAATGTGCCTGTATTTGACATAGGGTCTAAAGAAGTAATTAAGTTAAAATGAAGTCATTAAGGGGGGAGTGTCTTAATTCAATATGACTGGTGTCTTTTAAAAAGATTTTATCAATTGATTTGAAAGAGACCCACTGATCTGTTGTTCCACTTATTGATGTATTCATTGTTTGGTTCTTATATGTGCCCTGACCAGGGCTCGAATCCACAACCTTGGTGTATTGGGACGATGCTCTAACCAGCTGAGCTGTCTGGCCAGGGCCATGACTGGTGCCTTCATAAGATTACAACACAGATATACACACAGGGAAGACTATGTAAAGACACAGGCAGAAAACAGTCCTCTACAAAACAAGGAGGGAAGCCTCAGAAACTACTAACACTGTCAACACCTTGACCTCAGACTTTTAGCCTCTAGAACTGTGAGAAAATAACTTTGTGTTGTTTAAGCCACCCAATCTGTGGTACATTGTTATGGTGGCCCTAGGAAACTAATATACTAATCAACTGACCTTCCCATTGGAAGATTATCCTGCATTATCTGGGTGAACCTGATGTAATCACAAGGTTCCTTAAATGTGAAAGAGGAGGGCAGAAGAGGAGATCAGAACAATGTGATATGGGAACAATTGGACCCACTGTTGGCTGGCTTTGAAGATGGAGGAGGAGGGCCCAGAGCCAAGGAATGTGGTGGCTTCTCAAAGCTGAACTGAGCAAAGAAATGGATTCTCTGAAAGCCTCCAGAAAGCAACACAGCCCTGCTAATACCTTGATTTTATACATTTCAGACTTCTGAACTATGGAACTATAAGATAATAAATTCACGTTGTTTTACACACTGAGTGTGTGGTAATTTGTTACAGCAGCAATAGGAAACTAACACACCAGGGTTCCCAGCCTGTGTATAACAGGCGATGAGGCATGAGCCTTGCTTCAGCACGGTTTGCACATCTGTTGTACTCATACCATGAGAAGCTCTCTAAAATATCCTACTATTTCTTATTCATCCACCTCTCTCATTAGTGTTGTAGAAGAAATCAGAGATGTTTTTCTCACGAACTGGTGGCTGGAATAAAGTATTGGGAAAGGAAACTGCTCTGGTCTAATACCTTCATTTAGAAAATTCAGAATAAGCCTTAAAATTGTGGATGACACCAAATCATCACAATGACTTTATTTTTTATTATTAAAAAAAATATTTTATTTATTTATTTTTAGAGAAAGGGGAAGGGAGGGAGAAAGAAAGGGAGTGAAACATCCATTGGTTGCCTCTCATATGCACCCCTGATGAGGGAAACAACCTGCAACTCAGTCAGGTGCCCTGACCAGAATTGAACCGGTGACCTTTTGCTTTGCGGGATGACGCCCAACCACCTGAGCCACATCGGTCAGCACTCATCACAATGACTTTAAATATCTCCTCCTGGGCCCCTGTGGGATAACCTTCTTCAGTCTTTATTGGCCTTGATACCTTAAGCATAGGAGGTCATGTTTTCTGGGCATATATTAAACACATTTTTATTGAGTACCTCGCAGTACTGGGCTGGGCAGGCACTGGGCTGGGGCAGTGGGCCAAGAGATGCAATCCCCTCCATTCTAATGGAATCAGCAGGTGACAAGTACATTAATGTATGTCAGGCAATAATTATGGTAGGATGAAATCATGAAGGGATAGGTGAATGGAGTGAGGGCAGGAGACTTCTTTGATATGCTCACATTCGATGAAGATCCGAAAGACAGATCTGTGAGTCCTCTGAGGGCCAGGCCTATGTCTTTTTCACATCTGCTTCTGTACCAGGGTCTAGTCCTTATAATGCAGGGCAGAAATAGTGTTTAACACTCGAATATGAGGCTGAGTTGGCAGAGGAAGCAATAGTCAGACACTGTGGAAGTGTAACTAATGTATGTATCCCCAGAAATACTGGTCAGCACCAGCTACCTGCCCAGTCTTACATAAGAGTTCTTTCTGCTCTCATAGTACTGAGCAATCACATAAGTCCTTCAGCCTAGAGCTTTTTAGGGTATTCTGTGCCATCTGTCACCCCAATACCAACTTAAAATACTTTCTCTAGTAAACAGTATAGCCTGGGGACTTGATATGAAATTGGAAATGTGTATTTATTCCCCAAATTGCGGTGGCTGTATCAGAATTTAGAAGTTTTCTTTGCCTTCTGCAAAGTTCTATATGACTTGAGTATTTGTGAATTTAATAATTTATCATTGGAGTATTCAGCTATTGACCAGACACTATGATGAATTATAGTGTAAAGTTAATAATTGTGATTCTTTTCCCCCAGCAGACCCCTGATAGCTGCTATTAAGGCCCCACTTGCATTTTTGAGTAACTTTTCAAAGCTCACATTTTATATTTGGTGGAATTGAGGGTCCACTGCTCTGGTGAGGGTAGGTGCTCATGTATGTGTGTGTACCTTCTCTGCTCTCAAAAACCAGCTGTTCCGGGGCTTTGCTCTCAGTGCCTAGTATCTCAAAGCTCTGGGGATTTGTTTTCAGTCATACTTGTATCTCAAGGTGTTTACGTTTCCTTGTCCTGACTCACTTTCTCCCTCCCCTTCCTTCCCTTTTAACCCTAAAAATGTTGACATAGTTTTCTCCTTTGGATCCACTAAGAAGCTAGGCCATGTTCATTTCTGACCTACCTTTAGCTCACTCTCAGAGAAGGCTTATCATGCTTGATCTGACACTTGGCAGGATTAAAAAAAAATGACTGTACAGAAGGACTTTTTGTGTCCTTGAGTTGCTGAGTCTCAGCTGCAAGGTCAGAACGTGGGAGCATGTCATTTACTTATTTCATGGACCTCCTCTTGCTCTGTCACACATGTCCTTTCCCAGCCCTGGCACCTCCCTTTGCAAAGTGCAATCCACACAAAGGATCATTACTGCAGTTTGCAGTTGCATGCCTCAAGTTTCCTGTAGATGGTTCGTTGCAAGCATTCCTGCTGGATACCTTGTCCAGCAATCTAATCTGGGGCATGCTGGTGGTGGTAGCAGAGACTGCTATTTGCTTGCTTGTTTTTCATGGAGCTGAAGAAAAGCCAATAGTTTAAAAGCAAGGCCAAGGCCATCTACTAGGCACAGCTGCTGTGGGGAAGGCAGGAGTTCAGAGCAGGACATGCCGCTCACTCTTCTGAACTCTGTGGACTTGTGCGTGTGTGCAGGCTGTGTGCCTGTGAGCACCTGAACGTCCCCCAGGATTTGGGGTAGGCGCTTTGCCAGCAGTCCATGCAGGCATCAGGTGCTACAAGACAGCAGTGGCTTTTGGGCCTGTATTGGTTTCCCTGCCTTGCCATAACAAAATACGAAATTTATTCTCCCACACAACAGAAATGTACCCTCCCACACTTCTGGATGCTAGAAGTCCCAGGTCAGGTTGTGAGCAGGGCCGGGCTCCCTCTGAGGCTCTGTGTGGAATCCTTCCTTGCCTCTTCCTCTCTTCTGGTGGTGGCTCTTTGTCCTTGGTGTTCCTTGACTTACAGCTGTGTCACTCTAATCTGAGGTAATGGGGATTAGGACTTTGGGGGACAGAACTCAACCCAAACAAGATCACTTCAGGCAAAATCCAGTGCCAGCTACTTTGAAATGGTAGGGAGGGGGTGGTCTGAGGACAGATAGGAGAGACAAATATGAGACAAATTACTTATCAGGAGGAAATCTAACCTGTCAGGACAAAACAGAGTAACAGGCGCCCAGCCAACTAATATTTTATTCATTCATATTCTGTCTGTCTCTCTCTTTCTCTCTCTCTCTTTCTTACCTAGTTTGGAGACAACTTTACTGGCTAAAATAAAGCAATGTTTATTTTCCTAATAATAAAGTTACTAAAAAGCCATCAGAGTAAGATATTCTTTGCTTCCTCCCACTCTCCACAAGGAAATCTCTACATGTCATTGGTTGACTTGATATTATAAATTCAGGATCAATTAAAAAGATCATAAACTAGAACTATTATTTTACTTCTTTTTCACAAAATCCCAGGAAAAGTTAATTTTACTACGAAAGAAATAAGCAGTAGAGCCATAATTCTTACAAATTTTAAAAGCTCCTACAAGAGAAAGGATGGCCAGTTGTTGTTCCTTTGCCACGCTTCTAAAAGTTAGAAGTGGAAACAGTGAGAAATAAAGCAATTTCTTATTTTACCTCTTAGATGATGTTTCACAACACGCTATTATTTACAAGTCATGTGGCAGTCAAGGAGCATCTTTCCTGTTTCAGGACTCGTGACAATTTAACTTTTTAAAAACATTATGTTTTGGGGAATTCTAGAGTAAAGGAGGAGGCTTAACTAACTGAATCTGACTCCCAATGTAAGGTGAAATACACTTCCATCCATAGTGTGGTAGGCGGACTCAGAGCCTCCCAGCATCCCCAAGGCTGCCCACATCCTGATCCCTAGAGCCTATGTGTGTTACCTTATGTGGGAGAGACTCTGAAGATGTGACTAAATTAAGGATCTGGAGGTGGAACAGATTATTCTGGATTATCTGGGTGGATCCTAAATGCCATCACAAGTGTCCTTATATGAAGGACGTAGAGGGAGATCGCAGAAGAAACCACATAAGGGACTCAGGCAGAGAGAGAAGATGCTATGTATCTTGGCTTTGAAGGTGGAGGAAGGGTCCATGAGCCCCTAGAAAAAGCAAAGACACAGATTCCTTTCAAACTTTTCTGGAGAGAGCATGGCCCGTCTAACACCTTGATTTCAGCCCCTTAAGGCTCATTTTGGAATTTTGATCTTTAGAGTGTCAGAGAATAAATTTCTGTTGTTGTAAGCCATCAAATATGTGGTGGCTTTGATAGAGCAATCATAAAAAATGCATACAGAGGTTATGATTCCTTGTATTTAAATTTCAAAATATGACTCCCTACAGCCACACATCAACACATCAAGACTTGAAAAAAATACAGTAAAATGTTAATAGTAGCTAATTCTGTTGGTAAGAATGAGGTGTTTTTTTTTTTTTTGTCATTATTATGACTTCCTGAATTTTCCAAGATTTCAAGAAAAAAATCTAATAGATTCTTAATTGTTTTTCTTTTAAAGGTAAGGGAGCATTAGTTAGTCTTAAAGAGTCTTTAAATGCTGACACATGCTACAACATGGATGAACCCTGAGGACATTTTGCTAAATGAAATAAGCCAGTTACAAAAAGACAAATACTGTATGATTCCACTTTTATGAGGTTCCTAGACTTGCCAAATTTACAGTGATAGAAAGTAGAAGGAATGGTGGTTGCCAGGAGTAAGGAGAAGGAGGAATGGCCGTAGATGTTGAATAGGCACAGAGATTTAGTTTTGCCAGATGAAGAGAATGCTGGAGAGTGGTTGCCCAACCTGAATGCGCTCCACACACTTAAAATTGGTTAGACAGATTTTATGTTATGTATATTTTACCACATTTACATTTTCATGAAGTTCATTTATATTATAAAAAGGGTTTCAATGAAACCCTTAACATAAATATTCTATGATATGGTCTTGGTTACTTGAGGTATTTTCTCTGCATTTAAAAAAATTCCTTTGTTTAGTCAGGGGCACTGACCTCTTCCCTTCCCATAAGCTTTAGGCTACTCTCCCGACATCCTTTTCTCTATTAATTCTCCTGGTTTATTTTTGTCTTTGTTCTTTCACTTTTTGCTTGGTCTTTTTCCTCTATCAACATGTTCAAGTCCTTTGGGGTTTTGTTAGACCTCTTAAGAGTATGTATATCAATCACTCCTTTTCAAAATGCTTCTTTCTTTGGCTTTTACAACAGTTTGTATACTGCACACATACTCCTTACAGGCTTCAAAACTCTCCTCACGTGCTTCCAAACCGATCTCTGGTGTCTTTCTAACATCTACACCAGGGGTCCGTGTGCAAATCAGGATGAGTCCTTTCTCTCTTCTACCCCCACACATAATCAGTCATCATGGCTGACTAATTTCACCTCCTGTGTATTCCCGTAGCCCACTCCCATCTCTAGTTTCAGGTTCCAGCCTGTCTTGTCTGGTATCCCATTAGTTCAGCCTTGCCTCATCCTCCCCACTGCAAGCAAGAGTGATCCATTTCTATGTTGAAACTGGCCACCCTCCTTTCTGCCTTAAAACCCTTCAGTTAAGGTGCACGCCCTTCAGCACGGCACTCAACACCCTCCATGACATGGTCCCTCCCTGCTTGTCCAGACACCTCTTCTACCGGTCTCACGGATCAGGTTACCTTTCATGACTCACCATTTTTAATGCTTGCTGTGGTTCGCCCTCAACTTCTGAGCCCTCCGGTCTCTCCTCCTCATTCTGTCTATCTGGAAAACCCTCCCCCTCCACCTCACTGGACTGAAATGCAGCCCTTTCACTGCATTAAGCTTCAGCATGTTCTCCTCCTCTAAGAGGCCTCCCCAGTCCTCAGTGTTCCCATTGTGCCCTGGGAACAGGCTGTTGCCTTAACACAGCCAACTTCAACTGGTGTGCCCCAAGAAATTTTAAAACATGCAATACCTGACTATTTAGCCAGGGGCACTGACCCCTTTTCCCTTACATCGTCAAATAAAAAAATGAAAACAGCCAACACAAAAGCCGTCTGCTGTGAATGAATCAAAATTATACCTTTATTTTTGGTTCGATCTGCCAAAAATATGTTTTTCAGTGTGCCACAGAATTTTAGTAATTAGTTTATGTGTGCCATGAGATGAAAAAGGTTGAAAATCACTGTCTTAACAGATTATATCCAAATTAATGATTTCTGTATCTGCCTTCCCACCAGCCCTGAAGCTGTATAAGGGCTGGGACCATCTCTCAAGTCATGTTGCTGTCCCCAGCACCTAGTGCACTCAGTGCCAGGCACACAGTAGGCAATCGCTCAATGTTAATTAAAATAATTAGTAAAAAACACTTTCACTGATAAGTTACATCCATAATACACAAAGTATTTAAAGCCCTTTTGCCCAATCACCATTGCCTTAATTATAATTTTGATGCAAGAGCAAATGAATGAAATTCTGATGAAGAGGAATAAGACCTTTGGACTTTATACTTTTAATGTTTTCATTAAAATTTTGACCTATGTTTTAGTAGGACTTTTTTTTTTTTTCAGCCCTAATGTGCAGGGCAGAAATAAAGTAGCCCTACAGACATATGTTTTATAAATACATACACCTGTTTAGTACATAGTTTACCAGATTTGACCAAAAAGTAGGCTTGCCAGTGAAAAGACTTTGCAATCTTCCCTTTGGTTAGTGCTTTGGGGTCCATTATATGACAGTGCAGAACGGAGCCCCTTTGAAAGGAAACCGACAAGGAAACTGTCTTGACATGTGACCTACTGGAGTTCTCAACTTCCCCAGTCTGTGTGCCCTCTTCTTGGTCTCCAGGGCCCTGCAATAGCGGCTGGTACCAGCCTCAGCCCTTCCGAGGCTCCTGACCAAAGGAAACGGGCTGGCACCCCGCCACCGCGCCTGGGCCTTCTCCTCAGAAGTCACCGCTGCTGGACAACAACGCCGGGATCACGTGCCCGCACCCAGTTCACTGCCCGCGGCCCCTGGCCCGCCCCGGCCGCAGGGTAGAGGCCAAGCGGATCACGCGCGCTGCGACGGCCCGGGCAGGCCCAGCCAATGGGGTGGCGGAGCCCGCATGACCCGCGCGGGCGGGAGGGCGTGGGGAGACAGCCGGCAAGCACGCTGCCGGGCCCTGTCGCCGCCTCCGCCGCCTCTCGGACGGGAAGTGAGTTGCCCGGGCTCACAGTGCGAGCGTGCCGGTGAGAGGGACCTGCAGTCGCCCACACGCGGGGCGAAAGCATGGCGGCCGCCAAGGTAAGCGTCAGCCCGATGTGCCCGGGAGCGCGCCAGCCCCCAGTGGGTCCAGAAACGCCACAGGCTCGGACGTTCACTTGCCGGGTTGATGCGACTGGGAATGCACATAGAAAGGAGCGCGGGGCAGCTGTTCCACCTTGCAGCAGCGGACGGAGGGTGGCGACCGCCACTCCTGGGGCAGCGCTGGCGGCCCGTGCGGCGGCTGAGGCCCGATCTTGCTGCAGAAACTTTGCAGACTGGACCCTCCCATTTGGTCTGGGAGCGGAGTTGGAGCCTGAGCAGCGTCCAGGGAGCTGAGCAAAGGCCAGCGAGGAGAAGCAGATGCGCTTGGGAAAGGGGAGTGCCTGGGGTTAGCAGGTACCCTGGGTCACCCCAGCGTGCTCCAGCTCCTGACCCGGGTTAAAGTTGATCTAGGTTTCTTTTTCTAGGGGACAAGCCCTGGCTGAAGCCAGATCCTTTTAGGTCTCAAAGGCTCCGCCCTCCCGCGGGCGGGGAAGTCACCTTGACTTCCGTTTTGGAGATGGCTTGGGAGAGTTGGCCTGCGCACAGTTGTGGACAAACCCCACAAGAGGACCCTCCCCCCCATCCCCACTCCTACCCCTCGCCCCAACCTTTCTCATCCTTCTCCCCACTCTCCGCATCTGACAACACTTACATACCGGCCTCTGAGCGTTTGAGAGGCTTCTTTGTAGAAATGACAGGACAGATTGTCCGGGGAGCCTGTAAGTCCTGTGAAGTTCTACTTAAAAGGAATTCTGCGTAATGTGAATCATTCACTCACCCAGAGGAAAGGCAACTCCGACAGCTTGACCTTTCCTCTTTGACCATTTCTTGAAACCTGGACACCATTTCAGTCTCTTTGGACTCCATTTCAACTTTTCTGGCAGAATACCATATTTAGTCCCAATCACTTGAATCATTGGAATTTATTGCTTTTAATTTTAAGTTCAGGAAGGCAGCCCTTTAATCAAGACTATACAGCTTCTTAGCTCATTTTAAGTGCAGTGAACTTAAATATACCCAACATTTCAAACATTTGTCCTTAATCAAAACTCTGTGATAACCCTCAAGAGGAAAACATGGCCAACACATCATATTCCTATTTATTCAAGCAACCTAATCACATTTGCAATGGAAATTGTAAGCAGACAAATATATTTAAATGCTATTCTGTGAGTTAAATTTCTCCAAGTTTCCAGATCTGCAGGTTTCTTTATATTCCTAGACTTTGTGGCCTAAGTGGCCTTTCTCTTTTCTGTAATTACTCCATCTTCAGGAGTGTGGGTGTGTGCGCAAGTGTATTGTGTGTGAACACATGGTTATATATAACTATTTTAGGTAGATTCTGTGAGGATCACTGAGACATTTTTGGAAGCTCCTTTAACTCTTTCAGCCCCCAAAGCCCTTGACTATTTCTTTGCATGCGATCAGAGTGTAAAGCTTGGTAGGAATTAGTTCTCTCCAGGTCAGTTCTTGCAGGAGAGTGGGGTGGGTGGTGGAGTAGATACCCATACTTAATTAAATCGTTTTTTCTTAATTTAGAGATAAAATAATTGAGGAACTTAACTTGAGGAATATACATATAATTGGAGTATAAGATAAGACTGATTGACTAGTATGAAGTAAAACAAGTGACATGGAACCAGGCTTAACTTTTGGGTTGTATTTTTATTAAACTGTCACATCATATCAATAAGTGCAGTTGAATTTCAGCCAAGTAGTGAGACTCAGGGAAGATGAAACATTTCATGTTTACTCTCTGGGACCTTGTGTTCTGTGTCTTTATTCATTTAAACTTGCCTCTCTTCAGGATTTCTGATGCCTCACATCACGTATATGTATATTTACAATCCAACAAGACATCAGAATCAAGCCAGAGTAGATGAGAAAAACAGCCAGGACTGAGGTTAGTGAAAAATATGGATGCACTTGCTAGAGATGACTGAATTTTCTAGTAGCCAAAGCAAAGAGAAAGCGATCAGTGAGGTCAGCTACTTGGAAGAGAAGTCTCCTTGTGCTGCTCTGAGGGCAGTCTTTCCTCACATCCTTTACCTGCTGTGAGTGAACTGCATTACAAACTACCTCGTGACCGCAAATACATGTCTACAGGTTCATAAGGCAGTGTCTTATAATGTGCATCATTGTAGCTCAAGGGCAATGCAGTAAATGTAGTCTTTAAAAAAAGGCCCCAAATGAGCTGCGTGTGTGTAGTTTAGTCTGAGAGGGCCCCTTAATTAGTTTTGGGCACTGTCCTTGTAGGGTGATTCTGTCAGCTACTAGTCAGTGCTGGGCAGCCCGAGTGAACGGCCACACTCTTTGCTTTTTTTTCTGGAGCACAGGTATTCCATGTTGCTGTGTTGAACACAGCGCCATAGGCTTCACAGTCTCATCAGTGGTAGGATTGACATTCCCTCTTAAAACTAGGAGAGAAGCTCATTCCAGTGGAGAGTAAGAAATTGGGCCAGGAATCTGGAACTCTACAATTGTAGGTGAATTGCTGGCACTCACTTTGGTGAATTGTTTGATTAAATTCATTCTTTTCTGGATGCATCTAGATACAGCTAGCTACTTCTTGATCTCTTGACCATTTGTTCTTAGCTTCCTTGGTCTTTCATTTATTCAAATGTAACTAATGATGCAATATCCCTTTTATTCAATAGGAAGGCTGAGGATCTAGTCTTTGCTCTTTGTTTTGATTTCTGCATAAAGAGTAATACTTAGTGATGCAAGAAGTGCTTGTTTTTTCATGAAGTAACGTTGATCTAAAACTCTTGGTGTTTTGAGAAGACCTCAAAAGACTTCATTCAGTTCCCTTGCTGCCTGCTTTTGTAGGAATAATCCTGGGTTCCCTTGTTAGATGGTAAACAGTAAGCGGTGTGCCTGTACTATTTGTGTTGTTTTTGAATATTTCTTTCCTTCTTGTTTTTTTTTTTAAACCTCACCTGAGGACATGCTTATTGATTTTAGAGAGGGGGGTGGAAAGAAACATTGACCTGTTGCCTTATTCATGCCCCAACTGGGGACCGAACCCGACACCTAGGTATGTGTCCTGACCAGGAATCCAACCTGTGACTTTTTGGTTTATGGGACGATGCTCCAGCCAAGTGAGCCACACTGGCCAGGGCTTGAGTATTTTTTGAAAACTTCCGAACACTGCCCTGTATGTATTAAAATGAAAATGAGTTTTTAAAATTGTAGAAGGCTACAAAAGATGCATTTTTAGAAAGCAGTAATAAAACCTTGGCTGGGTGGCTCAACTGGTTGGAGCGTCATCCCATGCGCCAAAAGGTTACTTGTCCAATTTCCTGTCAGGGCACATGCCTGGGTTGTGGGTTTGACCTCTAGTGGGGGCGCCTACGAAAGGCAAGCAATTGATGTTTTTCTCTCTCTTTCTTCCTCTCTCTCTCAAATCAATGAAAACATATCCGCGGGTGAGGCTTAAAAAGCAAATAAATAAAATAAAATAGTAATAGAGGGGTTATTCCCCCCCCCGCCCCTTTTTGGTTGTAGTGAGCATCCCTTCTTTGTCATTGGTTTAGTTTATACATTCAGAACGATGAAATTAAAATAGATGAAACTTAAAAGTTAGGAAATGCTCACTTGAGATCAGGCCTGAGAGATATTCAGGTATAAAATGACATGGATCAGTAATTAGCCTAGAACTGAAAGAAAGAAATTTGGGGACAAAGTAAAGCCTAATAATACAGGCATACCTTGGATATATTGTGGGTTTGGTTCTAGACCACTGCAATAAAGCAAGTTGTAATCTTTTTGCTGATGGAGGGTCTTGCCTTTGATTTGTGAAAAAAAGCAACATCTGTGAAGCACAATACAATGAAATGCACTGAAATGAAGTATGCTTGTAATGGAAACTTGGTCTTTAGGACTAGTACATTGAGTATTGATTATTCCGTTCTTGATGTATTTAGAATTATATATTGGGCTCTTCCTAATGTTCCAGATGGGACTAAACTGAGGATATGAAGATGAATTGCACTCCACTTGGGCTTTTAAGAAAACCACAATCACTAAGGACTGAATCCTGTCATGGAAGAACCCTCTGCATAGGGCTGTGGGAGGGAGCATCAGGGAAGGAGCCTGTTTCTGTGGGGGTGAGAGGAAGAAATGACTCCAAGGGGGTATTTCAGAGGGAATGGATAGGGGAAGAGGAGAGACACACATCAGTGGCAGGAAGCGGCAAACTGAAGGCAGAGAGGTGAGAGTACATGCTACATTTAGGGAATGTCAGGTAATACAGTAAATCAAAGATCAGCTCATGAAATAGAGATGATATTTTAAATGCTTTTTGTTATGACCTCACTTAATGCCTGTAACAGTCCCATGAGTTATACACCATCATCCTAGATTTGCAGTTGAAGACTGAGATACCAAGAGGTGATCTGATAATTAAGAAGTAAGGAGCTGGGGTTCAAGTCCAGCCAGTCTGGCTCCAGAGTCTGTGCTTTTGCCCTGTCCACCATATCGTGGCCTGATGGTTTAGCATGGTGCAGAGTAGAGTGTATGGGAGAGGGGAAAGATGGCTTAGGAGGGAAAATCAGGTAGTTTAGTATAAACCAAACTTTTATTTCAGAACCAATTGCATAGTGTCTACTATGTGCCAGGCACTTTCCCTAGTCCTTTACAAATAATCACTCAGTTAATTTTCATATACTATGAAGTAGGTGCTTTCTACTTTTGTCCTCATTTTACAGTGAGAAAACTGAGGTTCAGAGAGGTTAAGTGATTTCCTCAAGGTTGTTCATCTAGTAAATGATACAGCCTGGATTTGAACCCTTCCAGTCTGTGTTCAGAGTCTCTGCTGTTAACCCTTCTCCTCCCAGGCCTTAAGGAGTTCCATCTGCAAAGGTGCATGTGAGGACTCACACACCATCAATTATGAACAGGCGTATTTTCTCGTCATCCCAGTGCAGTGGTGTGCATCTGTAGAATGCTTTGGCGCTTAGTGTAGGCTTCACTGCATATACTGGCCATGTATTTATTAAATGGCTTTCACACTGGATTGGGCAGGCCAGGGATTTCCATGTACCTTTTCTTAACAGCTTTACTGAGATATAATTATATACCATATAATTCACCCACTTAAAGTGTATAATTCAGTGGTTTTTTGGTACCTTCACAGAGTTGTGTGGCTCTCATCCTTGTCATACACCGTTGTACAAGTTTTAACCCACTGCTCACTACTTAGGCTTGAGCTGTATATTTAACGTCCATGTTTTTCACATTCCTCATCTGTAGTAATATCCTCTTCAGAGGTTTGTCATCGAGGATAAAATGGGATGGAGCTTATTAGGGATATTCTTCAGTTTTAAAGTTTGGTGATATAATAATATAATAAAGCAGACCAGTTTTGTGTGGTAGACAGGAGGGGATGCTGGAGTTCATTTGTGCTACCATGATGATGGTATGTTTCTGTGGTTTCACTGATGTTTGGATTTAGGGTTTCTTAAATTGACTGAGGTGGATAAGCCTTGGGGTGTATATAACACAGTGATCCTCACTCTTCCCCTCATCAGTTCTGTCCCCTTTTACCAGATGAAGAAATGGAGTTCCAGAAAAATTTATAATTGGTTCAGATTTCCTTGAAATACCTTCGCTTTTTGCACTATTATAGGCCAGGGGTTCTCGGCGCATTGTAGTCACCCGGACAGGTATAAAAATGCTGATACCTGGGTCTTTCCTAGAGGTTCAGATTTAATTAGATTTTCTGTGTGCTGAGATGCAAGACTTTTGTTCCTAATTGTATTTTTTTCGTTACCATTTATCTCCCTTATACTCCCCTCCCCTGGCAATCACCACCCTGTGGTCCATGTCCATGAGCTCTTTTTTCTTTTTGCTGAATCCATCCACACTCCCCGTCCCTCAGAGCTGTCGTCCTGCTCCCCATCTATGAATCTGTATTTATTTTGCTTGTTAGTTCAGTTTGTTTATTAGATTCCACATATGAGTGAAATCATATGGTATTTGTCTTTCTCTGATTCATTTCGCTTAGCGTAATGTTCTCGATGTCCATCCATATTGTTGCAAAGGGTAAAATTTTCTTTTTCTCTTTTTGGCTGAATGGTATTTCGTTGTGTAAATGTCTCACAGTTGCTTTATCCACTTGTCTACTTATGGACACAGGCTGCTTCCACATCTTGGTGACTGTAAAGTTTTTGTACAGCAAAGGAAGC
The DNA here is from genome assembly GCF_987537825.1 of Furipterus horrens. Lineage (NCBI taxonomy): Eukaryota > Metazoa > Chordata > Mammalia > Chiroptera > Furipteridae > Furipterus > Furipterus horrens. The sequence continues at coordinate 29,658,425 of NW_028327179.1, forward strand.
CATCAGCAAAATAAAAAGACAACCCATAGAATGGGAGAACATTTTCACCAATACATCTGATAGGGAGTTAATATCCAAAATTTATAAAGAACTTATAAAATTCAACACAAAAACAAACAATCCAATTAAAAAATGGGCAAAGGACCTGAATAGACACTTCTCCAGAGAAGACATACGGATGACCAATGGACATGAAAAGATGCTCAATATCACTGATCATCAGAGAAGTGTAAATTAAAAGCACAATGAGATACCACCTCACACCTGTCAGAGTGGCCATCATCAATAAATCCACAAACAACAAGTGCTGGTGAGGATGTGGAGAAAAGGGAATCCTCCTGCACTGTTGGTGTGAATGCAGACTGGTGCAGCCGCTGTTGAAAGCAGTATGGAGATAACCTAAAAAATTAAAAATAGAACTGCCTTATTACCCAGTGATTCCACTTCTGGGAATATATCCAAAGAAACCCAAAATACTAATTTGAAAGAACATAGCACCTCTACCTTCTGAGTGTTTTAAAAGCTCCCAGGTGAATCAAACGTGCTTGTAAGGCCACTGCCCTGGGTTGTTCTTGTGCTCTTTGCCTCAGTTGATCCTCTGATGGCTCCTTCTTGGGATAAGGAAGGAATGCAGGGAGATAAATGAAAATCCCTGATGTGTCTATTAAAAGGAAAGATATGTAGGGGTTCCTATAAATTCTCTTCTTCTTTGACAATTTAGTTTCAGTCCTTCTGCCTCATATCACCTTGGTGCTCAGGCATCAAGTTTGTACAGTTTTGGAATTTATCCTAGAATATAGGTTTTCTCACCAAATTGATTGAAAGTTCCTTTTGTCTCCTGGAAGTCTCAGTGGTATTCTGGATCAGCGTAGGGTCATGAGGAGGGAAACCTTGCAAAGAGCAACCCTGGCTTTGCAGCCTTTCCCCCGATGAACTGAGTTCGGTATGGTCCACGTTTCCCAGTTAGGCCACATGCTGATCACAGCAATGCATGCTGGCTTTACGTGCATTAGCCAGCAAATACAGACGTGGGGGATGGGAAGGGCTGAAAGTCAATGTGTAGTGTAAGAAAATGAGGGAGCAGGTCTTATTGAATATTGAGTTCTTCTAAGATTGTTGGAGGAGCTCTGACTCCTGCTTCTTTGACCTTTTGTCCTGTGACCAGCCCTCTGCTTCTGTCAGGCTCTTAAATGGTATTACTCTTTCCAGAGTTCTCCACTATCTATGATGATCAGTCCTGCAGTGCATGGTTCCTTCCTGCACTTCTGCATCATAAGCACCTTCCTTTCCTGCCATGTTTTCTTGGTTGCCTTTGGTGGGGTCTTACAACAGAGGAATGTGTAAATCTGCAGATAGGAGTTGGTTCTGCTTGGGAGTAGGAGGATGTGCCTTGTCATAGTGATGGAATTCCTTTAGCAAATACTTAACAGCACCTGAGCAAACTTTTAAAAAAAATTTTTATAGCCTATTTAACCAGAACTTCTGGTTGGGTCAGACTGACCCAGTCAATGGTGGCTTTGGTCTGTTAGCTCAGAATCATTCCCAGTGGCTGATCTGTAGAGTTGTGGTCTGGTTTGCTAATTGGAAACCTTTCAAAGATAGAGGAGTACCCATACCCACCATTTCCTTTGGAAATTTGCTTGGTGGTTGCATCAGTGAAAGTAGGCCCGGATGGTTCCTTTTGACTTTAGGTGCTACCAACATAACAAAGAAGGCAGTGTTGAAATTCTTTGCAATTCAGTCTACATAAACCATTCTATTTAATGACTCTTACATGGCTTGTTGCTTTGTCCTGATTTCTACATGTAGTCACAGCTTCCGCATGTTATTCATGAAAACTGTTGATATGAGTCATATTTTGAGATACACTTACAGTTTTATGGTAAAATATTTTTGCATAAGACTAGCACAGTACAGTTTGTAAGACAATTCTAAGTGTAGAAAATATAACCTAATGTAGGGGAGGAAAAAGTTTTCCTCAAGCCTCCTAGGGTCTCTGGCTGGGTCTGAAAATTAAATCGACAAAGACAAATTAGCAGGAGAAAAAGCATACCAAATGTATTGAATTTTGAATTTTTACAAGTACATGGGAGCCTTCACAAGAGAAAGAAGACCCCTGAAGATGTGATCAGGACAGGGAGCCTTTTATTTCTTTTAGACAAAGAAACAGTTATTTTGTGAAGATGTGATAAGACAAAGGGATTTAGATTAGGGGTAGTAAATGGTGAAGAAGTAACTAAGAAGGTAAGGGCTAGTTTAACAAGGTTTGTTTGTGCACATTACTTGGCCCCCAACTCCGCATACCTGGGAGTTTTATGACCAGTTTCGGTGGAGGGGTGTGCCCTGGGTTGCTGGGGGGAAGGTCAGAGTGACCTTCCTGCTTCCGCCATTTTCTCAAATTCCTTCAGTTTAAAATTCTCAGTATGCCAGGATGCTATGTTTTGGGGTAGTGTGTCCAGAACCCCATCATAAGCCTGATCTCAACAGGCTTGTAGCCCCAGGCACATATTTAGAATTTTCTTCAAGTTAGACATGTGATTTGCATGTGTCTGATCCTGGCCACAGTGGTGGGCCTGCCTGCAGAGCCCCCGCCCCCTCCTGACTGCTCCGTCAGCTCAGAACTGCTTTCTTACGCGGGAAGAGGCTCTGAGAACTTTTTATTTTTTATTTTTTTAATGAGTAGCTCTGGCTTATTGGAAGAGCCCTGGACTAGAGGGCATCAGAACCTGGTTAATAGGCCCAGTGCTTCCGCTGATGGTGGGAACATAGGCAAGTCTAACTTCGGTGGCTATGGAAGACAGGAACGACCTGTGACATCCATGACAAGCAGATGACATACAACATGTAATAGCACTTTGGGAATTATGAAGTGCTATAGGAATGTCAAGAGATATCTGTTGGAGACTGTGGGACATTTGTACTGAACTGAAGAGTAGGGATGTAGATGTTATTTGACCTATCTGAACAAAACATGGCGTGCTTTTCCTAAGCTTGTGATCCTTTTTAATATTCACCATAATGTTTCAGTAGTCAAATTCTCTGAGTAGTCTTCCTGGTGGCTTGTATTGGAAATTCTGGTCCCAGGACCAGGAGCACTGGTTTTACTTGAAAGCTTGTTAGAATTGTAGAGTCTTTGACTCACTTCCATTCAAAGATTCTATTGCATCAGAACCTGCATTCTTAACTAGGTCCCCTGGGGATTGTATGCACATTAAAGTTGGAAGGCTGTTGGCCTGGAACTCTCATAACTGTGTAATTAAATGCAGCTGCCCTTTCTAAACTAAGGGTGCAGCACCTTTGACTTGGTTGTCAGCCCAACTTTTTGCAGAATTAAATACAGAGTGACAAAATTCAGTATAATTTTTTTTGGGGGGGTGGGGTTTAGGGCTCATTTTGATTCCACATTGAGACCAGTATTATTTTGGAACCCATTTCTGTATTATTACTTAAGAGAATGTGTGACTGTTGTCTAGGGTCGTACTTTTCTCTGTTCTGTCTACTGCCTGCCTATACTTAAAGATCCTGAAATTATACCAGTTTGTTTGTTTTTGCTTTTTACAGTCTTTGCTAAAGGTTATCAGTGCCCTCAGTTCTAATGCTGTCAGTCTGTCCTTATCATTTTTGACCTTATGGGACCTGTGAGCCATTGCTTCATTTCTTAAACAACCTCCATTAGCTTTCATGATGTCCCCTCCGATGGCCTCTTAACTCTCGTGTTCTGTCTTCTCCTCTGCAGCATTCTTTTCAGCCTTCTTCTTCCCCCTGAAATGTTGGTGTCCCAGGTCTCTGCCCAAGATCCTCTTCTCTATGAAGGATGATGGCTCCATGCTCACTTCTCATGCGCCAGCCTTGTGTTTTCGGCTGTTTGTAGGAAATCTCAGCTTGCCCATCTCAAAGATACTTCAGAGTCTGCTTTCCGAGAATTGAATTCATCTTGGTTATGCCTCACTTTCAGCCTGCAGTTTAATTTTTTCTGGCTACCTGTTGAGTGCTGCCAGGAGAGACATCATCGGCAAGAGTTCAGATGTGGGCAAAGAGATGAATCAGTTTAATCTTCTTTTTCCCTGAGCAGGCCTGTCCTGTCCTGTCTCCTCCATTGATGTTCAGGTTGCCATTACAGTAGTCCCTCTCTATATCGTGGTTCACTTATCGCGGCCTCACTGTCTCGTGGGATTTTTAAAAATATTATATTTAATTATTTATCGCAGATTTTTCGCTATATCGTGGGATTTTGCGGTACGGTATACGTATGTAGTTAAAGTTACATAGGTTTAAGAGTGTAGACTATGTTTAAGAACATAAGTAGTGTTTATAAAAGTGTGGGAAAGGTTAATAAGGGACTGGGAACGTTTTATAAGTGTGTGGGAAGGGTTTATAAAGCCTTAAAAAATATATAAATACTAAAATAAATGTAAGGTTCCTACTTCACAGATTTTCACCTATCGCTGGGGGATCTAGAACGTAATACCTGTGATAAGTGAGGGAATACTGTACTTCTAGCTACAGCATTGCCGTAGCTTCTGAGCTGGTCTTGCCTTTGGTCACTTGCTTGTACTTCACTCTCCATTCTGCCCAGAATAGTTAAAGGAAGTTTCCAAGATTGGCTCTGGTGCCGTGTTAATAGCAGTACTGGGTTCATGGGTATAGCACTTTACAGTTTTTTTAAAAATGCATTTCACTGTGTTTTTGGTACCAATCATCAGGCAGCTCCTATACTAAGTGCTAGGCTTCCCCAAAAGAGTAAGCTGTTGGACTTGTTTTCAAGAACTCACAATCTACAGGAATTAAAATAATCAGATAATATGAAGGCCCAATCTTTGTTATTTGATCTTAATAATCACCTGTAAGATAACCTCTGTGACAGAGAAACTTAACAGCAACAGCTTACATTTATAAAAAACCAGGCACTGTTCTAGGCACTCTGTATATGAAATAATTTAATCTTCACAACAATCCTATGATGTGTAGTGCTGTATTGTCTCCATTATACAGATGGGGAAACTCACCGGCACAGAATGGTTAAGTGTCTTGAGGTGCAGAGAGGTTAAGTGACTTGTCCAAGGTCACACAGCTTCTATGTGGCAGAGCTGTGGTTTGAACATGGGAAGCCTGGCTCCACATTCCATGTTCATAACCACTGTACTACATTGCCCTCTTTAATTTACCATGATACACAGCATGGATTCATGTTGCATACAGAATGCAATTTAATCTCTTTAGCCTGCTAACAGCTCCTTGGCCTTGGCTGTCATGAAACACTCATTCCCTTGTCATGTCCTTCACAGCAGTTTGTAAATGGGACCTATCCAAACCCTGTTCACATTCCTTGCCATAAAGCTTTAGCAGCAGTGTAGCAGAAAAAAGGGGTGTCTGTTTGTTTAACTTAGAACTATCAGAGATAGGATTGTTTCTTGTCTTTTCTCTACATTGATAGGCAGATTTTGTTTATTTTTTTAGTCCTTCCCTTCAATCTTGAGAAAAGGGGTCTTAGTTTTATTTCCCCATTTCCTGAAACCCCGCCCCCTCGCTTCCCCGTGAGGATGTTAAAAACCATGTCATAAGTTTATAGTTTTACAGTCAGTTTGTTCTAATCAGGATTCAGACACAGTCCACGCATGGCATTTGGTTGATGTGTCTTTTAAGTCTTGCTAACTGGGCATGTGGGTAGCTTGAATGGAAAGGCTCCTGTTATGTCAGGTCTCTTATCTGACACTGCCAGGGCCACTGGCAAGGACCCCTTATGCCTTTGTGAGCATTCACATGCTTATTTCATTGCAGGTTGAAGTTGACTCTGCATTTGAGGATTCCACTTTTCGCTCATTGTCTTCCGTCTCAGTTCCAGAAGTAAAAGCCCACCCCGGTTCTTTTTTCATGGTGCTTCTGGAAGACTTCTGTCGGTCCAGCTTTGGTCTCCACCAGCAGTTTGAGAAGCGCCTAGTCTTGACCTTTGCCTGATTTTCTGTTAGGTTATTTGCCTTTTCACATTGATTTGTTCTAAGAGCACTTTAAAATTTTAAGAACCTTGGCCCTCTGTCCCGTTACACTACTTTTTTTTTTTTTTGCAGTTGATGTTTAACTGGTTCATACTCATTTTTGATTAAAAAAAATTTACTACATCTTAGACTTTTCCTTTAATGGATTCTGTGTTGTCTGTCATGTGTAAAGACAGCTTCCCCACTTACTATTGCATGAAAAACCACTCCTGTTTTTCTAGTACTCTCTATAACCCTGTCTCTCTTTTTAAAGATTATCTGCAGTTATTTTGATGTAAGATGAACGGTTAGGGAACCAGGTTAATTTTTTAGTTGTTCAACCCCAGGAGGTCATGAACCTTCACTGGTGCCACATCATCGCCAGTGTGGCCTGCTACCAGCTCAGCAGAGACCCGCTGCTGGTTCTCCATGCTTGAGAGGAAATCTGATTAGTTCCGAAAGCAAGAGAGGCTTCCCTTAGGGCTCCGCCTGTCTGCTTATGACTCAGTCAGCGGGGCTGCTCTGAATATGGAAAGGCTGCGGGTCACTGGGAAGCAGGGCGCTATCAGCTTCTTTCCCAAGCTGTGCTCCTTTCATTCAGTCCTTCTTCTCCTGTTCTCTCTCTTTCACTGGGGAGAAAACAGGAGGTCATTTTAGTGGTTGGTGATGGAATGAGAATGCAAACATCCCATTGCATACCCTATAAAATAGATACAAAGAGCATTCTATGAGGGTACTCTGGTTAGAGAATCTGGAAAATCTTCCCGGAGGAACTGACATTTAACTTAGGCCTTTTAAAAATACCAGCATTTTTGAAACTTCTCATGGAGATTTTCCATAATGTATAAACACAACAGAGCGTAACCCCCCCCCCGCCCCCGCCCCATGTTCTTATCAGGCCAGGTTTAGTAATTACCAGTTCATGGTCAGTATAGTTTCATTTGGACCACATCCTCTTTCCTCCATCCATCCCCTGATTTTTTCAAAGCAAATCCCCAACATCTTACCATCATATCTGTCAATATCAGTATGTTTCTCTAAAACATATTTCTAAATGCACAACCAAGACATCATTATCACACTTAAAAAAAATTTCAGTGATTTTTTTCAAAACGATCAAATACCTATTCTGTACACACTTTACACATCCCCCCTATTGCCTTGTAATTTATAAAAGGTTCTTTTGAATTATCATCTAAATAAGGTATAGGCATTGTGGTTGGTTGATGTGTCTGTATTTTCTTTTAATCTCTAGATTCTCTTGCTCTCTTGTGCCCTCTCTCTTTTCCTTTGAAAGCCAGTGTAACATGTGGTTGAAATTATGGACTCTGTGTTCAAATTATAGCTCTGGGCAAGTTATCGACATCTCTGTACCTCAATTTCCTCATTTATAAAAGAGGCATAGTTGTACTTCCTATTGGGACGGTCCATGTGCTCAGAGTTCTGTCACAAGTCCATGGGCTGTGGGAGAAAGTGAAGGATGGCTCACTCGAGTGAAATTGTGCACAGTCTTTGGGATGGATCCTGGCCGTGCAGAGGGCTTCTGCTGTTTTTCTTTTGGCTTCCTCCAGGGTTCTTGACTATTCTTCAGGTATAAGATACTGATGCACAACAGAATTGTGAACAGCTTGGGCACTATTTCGTGGAGGCAGCTTTTCTATTGTTTTTGACTTACTGGTTTCCCCTGCTTTTAGTAAGGTAGCTTGTCTCTCTCAGAAGCCATTTTAACTTTTGATGGCATTCTCTGGGCTCTAGCAACTGGTGATCTCCTAAGTAGAACCTTTCAACACTTTATAAATATGTCGTATACTTTTTCTATTTCTTTGTTCCCTGTCAGGAACATACATCCCAGTCTTCAGAATAGCACAATCAGTTTTTATTCATTTAAGGAGCAGTAGTAATTTGACACTTGCTAATATGTAACAAATTATTGGGAGCAGTAATTACAATTGCAGCTGGTTCCTAATTATACTGTAACCTTGATGCTTTAAAAAAAAATTGAGACTGAGTTCAGCATATATTACTGAAGAATAATATTCTACATCAGGCAGGTCTGCCTTCTCCTGAACCGTGGCATTTATGTATCATAATGCCAAATCAAAAAGACTTTATTTTAAATTGCTTTCAGCTACAGTGTGGTCCAGTAGCACAGTTCATAAGAATAGCTTAAAGTCTATCTTTGCTGCCAGATTCTTAGCACATCCTCCAAGTACTGTAATTAATGTCAAAAGAGCTGGGCTGTAGGGTCCTTTTGGCTCTGTGATTTACTACTCCTCATTTAAGACTAAGATTCCTCACCTGAAAAATGGGGATATTAATGACCCTTCACCTTCAACAGTTGTAGTGATTTTTAAATGAGGTTGGATGTAAAGCTGTTAGCATCATGCCTAGGGTAGCATTGAGGGCCCAGTAAACGTTAGCTGGTCAGTGTTAATTGCTATAATCAATAATGAATGATCCAGCTCCTAAGATGTTGCCTCCACAACCCCTGACTCCAGCAGAATTATGGTCTTAGTTCTGCAGCCACTTTACCTTGTGATAGCACGTTTCACTACACACTTCCCACCAAACACTTGTCGATAAGTCCATCATTCCCCCTGTGGGGCAGGGTCTCTGATTTATTTGGCATTGTCTCCTCAGTGCCTGGCACTGGGCCTAGCACTAGGCCCAGCAAGGGGCAGGCTTCCCATAGGCCATTGTGTCGCGGGAATGAGCTAGTGGAGCAGCGCCATCTAAGGCAGTGGTTCTCACTGGGGGTGGGGCAGTTTTTCCCCTGGGGGGTATTTGGCAATGTCACATCTGGGGGGTGGGGGTTACTATTGGCATCTAGTGAGGAGAATCCAGGGATGTTGCTCAACATCCTACAAGGCACCAGACGACCACCTACAACAAAGAATGATCTGACTCAAAATGTTCGTAGAGCTAAGGTTGAGAAGCCCTGGTCTAAGGTGGCCTGACAGGCTGGGTTGTGTCCCCGTGGGAAAGGGATGGACTTGGAGCAGATGAACCTGTGTGACCTGCGGCTTTCTCCAATGTAGAGGAAGAGAATCCAACCTGCTTTAAGGATTCCCAGAGAGAACGGGAGATTATATACTTGTGTGTCTAGTCACTGCTTAACCAGGTTCACCTTGATGGGCCTGGCTATCTATGATATATTTTTAATAGACTTTATTTTAGGTTCACAGCAAAATTGAAACGAAGGTTCCGAGATTTCCCATATAGCCCCTGCCTGCGCATATTCCTAGTCTCCATTATCATCAGTCCCCATCAGAGTGATACGTTTATTATAACTGATGAGCCTACACTGACACATCATTATTACCCAAAGCCCATGGTTTACATTAGGGTTCACCTGTGGTGTTGTACATTCTGTGCATTTGAACAGATTTTATAATATGTGTCCGTACGGAGTATTTCCACTGCTCTAAAAATCCTCTGTGCTCTGCCTGCTCTCCTTCTCTACACCCTAACCCTGTCAACTGCTGATCTTTTTCTTTTTTTTGCCTTTTCCAGAAGATCATGAGGCGGGAATCATCCAATATGTAGCCTTTTCAGAGTGGCATCTTTCACTTAGTAATAGGCATTTAAGTTTCTTCCTTGTCTTTTCCTTTTTTTTAGGGTAGCTCATTTTTTTTAGGGCTCCCTAATATTTCATTGTCTGGAGGTACCACAGTTTATTTATACATTCATTGACTGAAAGACATGATAATTATGAATAAAGTAGCTAAATATTTGTGTGCAGGTGTGTATGTGGTCATATGTTTTTAACTCCTTTGAGTGAATGTACTAAGGAGTATCAAAGCTGGATCATGTGGTAAGAGAATATTTAGTAGTGAGAAATCTCAAGTCTGTTTTCTCTAGTGGCTGTGCCGTTTTGCATTCCCACCAGCAATGTATGAGACTTCCTGTTGCCACACAGTCTCACCAGCATTTGGTGGTGTTGTTGTTCTGGATTTTGGCCATTCTAATAGTTGGATAGTGATATCTTGTTTTGTTGTCATTTTAAGATTTTATTTACTTATTTTTAGAGAGAGGAGAAGGGAGAGAGAAAGAGGAGGTAAGAAACATTGATGTGAGAGAATTATCCATCAGTTGCCTCTCGTACACGCTCCGACTGGGGATCGAACCCACAACCCAGGCATGTGCCCTGTCCGGGAATCAAACCGGCGATTCTTTGCTTTACGGGATTATGCCCCACCAGTGAGTCATGCCAGTCAGGGCATGTTGTTGTTTTAATGTGTGACTCCCTGATTGCATATGATGTGTACTTCAGTATACTTCACAAGTTGTCTCAGTTTCTTTTTTCTCCTAAGTGGGAGAGGGTGGCTGGTGATGTCTGGAGTTTGGTATTTCCCTTTCCTCTGGTCATTTAGGCTCTGATAAATCCCCAGCAGGTTAGACTGTCATTAAAGAATTTCTCTTCAGGGCACACTTTGGTATAAAGAACAGAATGGTCTGATGGATTTCAAGATGGTTCTTTTCCTCTCCTCCTGCTGGAAGAACAAGGTGTTTCTCTGATTATTCTGAGAATCAGGTTACCTTCCACGAGGCAAAATTCACAAAAGTGTGGAGAATCTTGTCCACACTTGAGACTCCAGCAATTTGTCATTTGCGAGTCAGGTTTTCCTATTCTGACACTGATTGTCACGGAGGTTTTAGATCATGGATGTCAGTTGTGATTCTCTGGTTCTGCCTTCCTATCTGTAATTTAGGAGGCAGTGGTTTTTCTGGTGACTTCACTTTTCTGACTAATCTAGTGAGAGTTGTTGATTTTTCAGTTTTTCAGCTTTTTTACTTCTTAGGATAGAGTGGTAACTTTAGGCTCCTTACGTACTGGTCAGGAAACCAGAAGTCTTCCCCATTATCTTTTGCCTAACTCTTCTGTGTTGGAGAAAATCCCCACATTATGAGGCCTGCTTGCTGGAACACATGGGTCAGAACTCAGTGTCGACCTTTCCTTGCAGCCAGGACAAAGGCACATGATCTAGCTCTGCCAATTAGATGATTACGTGTGACTTTGATTTGGAAGAGAGCAACATGAGGAAGCAGCTTGTGTGTGAAGTTTCCATGGCAGCTGACCTGACAGGGAGCCCAGGCAACCTGCTTTTCTTGTGGGATCTGAGGTAGGTTCCTCAGCAGGTGCTTCTGGGGTACTTTAGGGCATCTCTGGTGGAAGCTTAGCCTCAAACTGATTATTCAGCCTTTCTAATGAGACTGTGGTCATCCAATAGAATTTCAGTGAACTGTTTTTCTTCTTAGCCTGTCATTTTTTGTTGCTTATTTCTAAGTTGAATACAGTATTCCTCACTTATCATGGGTATTATGTTCTAGACCCCCCCCGCCCCCCGCGATAGGTGAAAATCCGTGAAGTAGGAGGCTTACATTTATTTTAGTATTTATATATATTTTAGGGCTTTATAAACTCTTCCCACACACTTATAAACCATTCCCAGTCCCTTATTAACCTTTGCCACTCCCTTTTAACCTTTTCCGCACTTTTATAAACACTACTTATGTTCTTAAACATAGTCTACACTCTTAAACCTACGTAACTTTTAACAACGTAAGTATACAGTACTGCAAAATCCTGAGACATAGCGAAAAATCTGTGATAAATAATTAAATATAATATTTTTAAAAATCCCACAATAGAGTGAGGCTGTGATAAGTGAACCGCGATATAGAGAGGGACTACTGCACATGCTGGACATTCTCACTTTCCATTCGTACTTGGGATTAGAAATATCACATAGCGATGTTCTCAGCTTACATTTTTTTAAGAGTAGCTAATAATCACTACCTACATTATCTATCATTTTAAGATACACAAGGTATTTTTTTCTTCATTCTAATTAGTCCTCAAGATAACTTTATGAAATAGACATGTAGATTTTTGTCATTTTCTCCATTTTATAAATGAGGAAAGTAAAACTCAGAGTTTACTGACTTGTCCAAGTTCACCAAGTTAGTAGCACACTGGGACCCAAATATTTACTCTACAACTGGGGATGTCTGCTTATGTCAAGGTGAGCAAGCATCTCTGACTATCTTTGTAAGAAGTTAAAAGTATAAATGGAAAATGTCTAGTTCAGAAAGACACGTATGGTCTCACCAAATTATTACTGTTGGGAACATTTACTGTAATATTAGCTTTAGCTTAATAATAACTAAGTCTAAAATTAGTGTGTTTAAAGCTATAACAGCACACACAGCTAAAACACCACCATTCATTTCTTAACTGTTATACCCTGCTTCTTAATATCAGAATTTTTATGGTGCTGGTTTTATAATTGTTTAATATTTATCTACAGTAGTGCATAGTTAAGTTCAACACATTTCACAACCTACTGAATCCTTCCGATAAATATCTCCAGCAGCCCCAAAATGACCTGTTTGTGTAATTACCCTCTAGGTTAATATTTATGATTGTCTGGTGCATTGTTAGTCAACTGTTGAGTGATAGGAACTGTTGGGGTGGATTACACAAAAACATTGTGGTTTGAAGAATGCTTCACATGGCATCTTGTCTGTATACTAATTTATATTTCAGTAACTTTTTTCATAATTACTGCTTTATATTAGAACTTAAGGAACCTGTAGAATGGAGAATGAATGACTCAGTGAACTCAATAAAAAATTATTTTTTTTAAATTTGATGTGACACCTCTTTCTTCCTCTTAAGTTAATGGCAACACTGTGGTTTTAGAGAATTCCAAACTTTCTTTTACAGTTACTGATTGTGTCAGTCAAAGTTCACTTGCAGAGAACAGAATCCACTCTAGCTGGGTTAAGCAGAGGGAGATTTATTACAGGGTATTAAATGGCTTACTGAATTTGTTGGGAAGGTTAAGAAACAGACTTTAGCTTGAGCTCTCAGAAATGACCTCTAGAGCCTCACAGCAGAGCAGGCTGCCAAGGGAGCAGTTGCCTCTTGTGCAGTCATTAAACCACCTGTCAAATGGGGAGTGTTTCAGAACCATGCTGCCACTGACGTGGGCAAGAGGTTGCCACTGAAAAATAAAACACTTTCAATGATGGTGCTTGCTAGGTAATAGTAAAAGCATGTCCCCTAACTTCCAAATATTCACCTCCCAAAACTTTGGCTTCCAAATCTCACCCAGCTTCATCTGATGTACAGTACTTAGACCACATAGCTGCAAGGGAGTCTAGAAAATGTTAGTTTCAACCTTCCAGTCTTTGCAGTACAGGAAGATACATGGGGAGAAGTTTCTAAGCTGTTAGATCACATCCAGTAGTAACTTCCATTGGGATTCTGGTCTGCCTACTAACACTCACTTCCGTGGGTATTGATACAAAAGACCATGCAGGAACATTTCTCCCTCCACCTCTTTTTTTCTGCTTGTCACTCCATGCCTGCATGTGTATACATGCACATCCTTCTCCCGTCCCTCCCCCCCACACACAGAGCAGCCTGCTTTTGATGAACTGTCTCTTCTGGTTTTTGTTTCATATCTAAGGTAAATAATTATTACTTCATGACAATATAGTTTTCACTGTAGGCCTGTGCTTGTCTTGGTTTTCAGACCTTTCAGTTTTTGAAGGGCGTTGCTGAGTGAAGGCTGTGTTGTGCAGTTGGTAAAGTAGCAAACTGAGGTGAGAACCTTGGGTTCTATCTAACCCAGTGGCTCTCAACCCAGCCAAATATACGATCTTATGGAGAAACTTAGAAGATACCCTAATTCAATTGGCATCTGGTGGTGACTGGGCATTGATAAAATTTTAAATCCCCTTGGGTGACTTGGATGTGCAACTGGGGCTGAGAACCTCAATCCTAATGAAACAGAATCGGACCTTAGCTAAAGCTGTGGTTCTTAAACTTTAACAGCACCAGGACTTGTTTAACCGTAGACTGCTGGACCGCAGCCCCTGATTTCTTAGGTCTGGGGATGAGTATGAGAATTTGTATTTCTAAAAGTTCCGAGATTATGCTGATGGCCCAGTGATCACACTTTGAGAACCACTGGTCTAAAGGGAGCTCTATTTTCATTGTAAAGATTGTATTTCTTTCCACCAGAAAGACATCTTTAATCAACATTTTTGGAGCATCTGCTTAGTTTCCATTCTTTGCCAGAGCTGGGAATGTTAAGAAATAAGATGCATTTGAGGAGGTCATGGTCTTACATCTTTAAAGCTTTCCAGTGCAAGAGGCGAGCTTTTCTTTACATTTTCAACTTCAAATTAGTATCCCTCCTGTGTAGGTAGGTTTTCTTATGTTCTTCCCCACCACCTTATGTTAGACCTGGTGACTATTTTGAGGACACAGTTCTGTACCATTGTGATGTGTTACAGTAATGAGCCCACAACTGCAGCTCGATTCCAGTGTAGAAATGCCAGTTTTAAAACTATTTCTGCATGTAGAAAAATCTTTCCCGGTGTCCTCCTTTTTTTTGGCTGCTGTAATTCATATTAAAATGAGAGTGAATTTATTTGTCTTGAAAAATATCTTTCTGGTTCTCCTTGCTATGTTCCCTAGTACCCTCATTTAAAACCAGTCATTGAAGTTATGTTATTGTTGGCTGTTTTAAAAAATATATATATTCAATAGAATGAACCTAGCTGGTATGTTTTACAAATGTTCAAATGTTATTTATAACCTGTTTAAACTATTATGTCTAATGCTTATCCTGTCAAAAAATTTGCCTATTCATTGATCTTCAAATATTGCCGTGTGAACATAGGTTCATGGAATTGACTTGAAATTTCCATACTAAAGTTCAATAAAAGTAAACTATTCTCAATTTATGGAAAAAACATATAATGCATAGTTTTTCCAATTCTAATTCCTCTTTCTTTCCCCTTAAGCACAACTTGGTGTGAGTGTTACCTGGTTGAGTATAAAATTCTCTGTCATCTGCCAAGAACTCTTTTCCTTCTTGGTGATTTACTTCCTAACTATGTTTGAAAACATTAATTTATTTAAAATTCTTGATATAATTTTTTTTTTTTTTTTTTTTTTTTTAGGTTTTCACACCTAGGTTTATTGAGGGAAGGGAGGGAAAGGTGTTAGAGGTAAGAGGGAAGCTCCTGGTCCACCTCGAGGCCCATAGGAGCAAGGGAAGGGGGAGAGAATAAGGGGAAGAGGGGGAAGGGAGGGGGAGAGGAGACTCCCAGTTGGCTTAACATTTTTAATGGTGGAATCTACTCTTATAATGCAAAATTAGGAAGAGTGATGTTAAAATCAGGCAATTAGATTTTTTATTGAATTTATCGGGGTGATATTGGTTAATAAAATTGTAGTTTTCAGGTTACAATCCTATATCATCTGTGTATTGTATTATGTGTTCATCACCCAAGTCAAGTCTCCTTCCATAATTAGATTTTAAGACTAATAGCTATAAACATTTACATGCTATTAGTATATGATAAAAAGTATATATAACAATGAAAGTCAGTCTTCAGAAAACAATGTGAAGTTTGCTGACTCCTCCAAAGCCCAGCGAACTGAAGCTTATCAAGTGATGCACACTGTGTGTGCTGAGCAGCTATTCTGAGTTCACTTAAAAAGGAAGGCTACTTTTCTGTGGTTCCCACTTTCCAGCTCATAGAACTTCCTGGGTATTGGTTTTGCCACCAGGTAGAATCCATCTCAATACACCTTCTGACTGTAATTTTATGTTGTCTTCAGGGAAGCCCTGTAAGTGTTCTTTACTGAAAGTGACACTAAAACAAGAAGATAAGAAAGAGAGGTAGACGAAGAAATGGAAACTGAATGGCCACACAACATTAGGGAACTAGATGGAATTAATGCAGAGGTGGGGCCCAGGAGACTGCTAGCAATTTTTCTGAATCCATTTCCTATTGAACTGGGGTTATCAGTGCTTCAGTAGAATGTGCCCAGGACCTAATACATGTTCCAGTGGCCTCAGGGAAACGCCATGGTGATCATTAACTAGGTGCTATCCCTGGAACTTTGGGCCTGTTTTCAAGAAGTAGCATTTGGTGGGGCTGGGATAGCAGATGGAATGATGAGTTAGGGAGACTTCAGTATTTGTTGAGAGCTTTGGTGAATGCTTTTGAAGACCCATGAGTTGCTTTCCTCACCCTCCTGATTTCCCCCTTCTTGAGTAATGAGCCAGGTTACTCATCCTATAGACATGTTTAGAAGTAAGCATGGTAGAATATAAATACATTTGCATAAATAATACAAGTAAGAGAAACCACTTATTGAGTACTTTAACTGTTGAGGTTTTTTTTTTGGTGCTAATCACTTATGCAGTTGTCTGCTGTCACCCACCCTTTAATCATCCAGGACTTCCTTCTTTATAGATGAGGACAGTGAGGCTGATAAGTCAGGGAAGTAGCTCAAGGTCACACAGCTGGTAAGTTTAGTAATTGGACCTGCCCCCTTCTCCAGCTGAGGATGGTCTGGCCCGAAAGCCATGTTCTTAATTGCAGCACTGGAGGAACTCTACACACTAGTGGTGTTGGGTGAAATTGGGAGATTCTTGATTTCCAGGCATGCACTATATGATGTAGAGGTTAACATGAGTCATCATCAATGTGAGACTGTATATAATGTGGATCAGTGGAAAGATCAACAATAAAAGATGGAAGATTTGGGATCAGATTTCAAAAGCACTTGGATATGGAAGTATCTAAGTACAAATTGGTGCTTAATCTGACTTTGGGGGAAATATCTGACCCTTCCTGAGTCTTGGTTTCCTTTCTGTAAGATGTGGATAATATGATCTGTTGAGTCCCAAGTTTGCCATGAGGATCCAATGAAGTGATAGTCAGAAACTATAAAGTGTTCTGTACACATGAGGCGACATGACTTACAAGTGTTGAGTCACTATATGGATTGTTTTCTCCTGTGTCTGAGACTCTGGGGGAGTTACAGAGTAAAAGCCTTGTTTCTTTCTCTCACAGAGGTATGTAGTCCTGGTGGTGAGCACTGGATAAGCATTTTGGGATCAATAAGTAGAAGAATGCTGTAGGAATTTAGGCAGGAGAAACTCATTCTGAAAGAGCATTGCCCAGGGAAGGCTTTATGGCAGAGTGAACTAATTAGATGTTAAGAGGATGTGGTATTCAGGTGGAGCGAGAATAGTTCACTTTGTGCAAACTTTCCTTTGCTTTTACAAGGAAAACCAGCTAAGTACCTAGGGTCACCATATGCCTCTAAACAAATGTTACTTAGGGACTGTCTTGCGATGTGGAACTCAGAGGGAATTTCTCTGCTCTTAAAAGACGAGGATGGAGGTATTTTTATGCTTTCCCATCTTCTCCCAGTGTTCGTTCTGCTCCACCTTTCTCAGAAGATAGGCCTCAAAGGAGGGAATCTTCTCCTGAAACCTTTAGGTCAGCACTATCATCAATCTTAGGTTGATTAACAGTCTTTTTTTTTCCCTCCTTAATTGAACAGCAAAGAACACTTGCTAATTCAGGATTTTTAAAAGATCACAAAATCTTATGGATAAAAATAGCACTGGTGGTTTAAGTACTCAGCTGAAATTAAAAGAGTTATCAGTCTTGCTTTGGGAAACAAGGTGGCCAACCACTGATTTCGAAAGAGTACCTCTCCCATTCCAGGGATTAGCTAATAAAATTATTCCTGACGGTGGTGGGCAAAGGAGCTTAGGCAGTTACATATTTAGAGACAGAGAACCCATTGTCCAAAGATCTCAGAAGAGTCTTTGCAAACACACCGAAGGGATTTAGAACAATTTGCATAAATCTCCCCTTGGAGAGCAACATGGCTCCAGTATTGGGGTGGTTCCAGGAACCCCTCCTTGGCTGTATCATGGGGTGACGCTGTGCTTGGGGAGAATTCAGTCTCATGACGGTTTTGCCAGCAGGATTGGGTGATGGGACGCTGAATAAGCCCACTGTTTGGTTCCACATAAGGACTCTTTTGTGTTGGCCTGGGGCAGCCATATTCAAGTTTGTCTTGCTGTTTTCCCAATGATGTTTTTGGACTTTGAGGGCTGGAGAATTAAGCACGACACCTATTCTGAGCTAATCTGTCAAATTTTGTTCTTGAAAGGTAACCATAGCTCCTGTATTTCTAGAACGTGTCGAATAAAAGTCATACCTTGCAGACCTTTGTCTTCTTAAATTAAAAGCCTGGGAGAGGAAGAGACCTTGCTTGGCATGCCCATATAGCGAGACATTCATGCCTGTGCAGGGTGACACTGTGGGAGGTAATTCCCTTCTGCTTGTTAATATTTGCCTTATTCACTAACTTCTTTAAGAACTATCTTCTCTTGCATAGTTAACAAACAAATTGTATTTTAATATTTAATATTCCCCCATGAAAGGGTATGGGTCACTCTGGGGTATAGTTTTAAAAATGCCAGATGATTACAAATGTTTCAACTTTTCTTTCTTTTTTCTTCTTTTTGAAAATAAAAAAGATATACATTAAACACTACATATTAGGAGCTTTACTGGTTCCAGGCTCAGAATGTTCGTGTTCTAGAAGCCACATAGGGAGTCTAATTTAAAATCCAGTGAGTAGATTTTGTATTGGGGGAATTTGCTGCTTTAAGTACAAAAACGAAATCCACGAATTTCTGAGTTGGAGTTTATTTTCTTTCAGTTGCTAGCTTGATTTCTCAGCTTTGTTCTAATAATATAAACATTTTTATGTTTATTTATAGGTGGCTTTAACCAAGAGAGCAGATCCAGCTGAGCTTAGGACAATATTTTTGAAGGTCAGTATAAAGGAATCTGTTTTGTTTCTTGCTTGATTTGTGTTCTACAACTTTTAAAGATTATTTTCAAGCAGCTCTTTATTTCATTGTTATCATTTTTAAAACTCCCAAAAAGTATCTTTACTTAAGACTTGTAAAAGTGACCCTTTAACAATTATATCTATTTAAAAAAATGTATCAGAAACTTGTTGGTAATTGTTTGTGATGGCAACATGGTTTACCTTTTCATTCCTTTTTTTTAATCTCACATGGTGTCAGGTATTGAAAAGAAGTTTCTGGGGGATTTGGTCTCACAGCCCATTACCTTTCCAGGATTAACTTGTGCAGTTTAATGGCAATGCTTTTTCTCCTAAGAAGTTTAGAACTCATTGTAAACATGTCAGTAATCCACTTCATTCATCCGGAGGGGGAGAGCCCTTGCCCATCACCATCACTGTCATTGTCACCATCACTTTATTACAACTGTTGTGCCTGGTGTGGAGGCCTCGGTGTGAGTAATAATAGAAGTGAGATCACAGCAGATGCCATACAAGCTGATTTCCTTAGTTTCGCCTACTTTGTGATATCGAGCAGTGAATGATTAATACTCTAATAAAAGTCTGACTCAGTTTCCAGACACTGATCCACTTTTAATGTTATTTAACTGGAATCAAAGTATTAAAAAAAAAGTCCATTTTTATAAAAATAATTTTAAAAGTATACATATATACCTTTTCTAAACATGACAAAAGGCAACTGTGCTGTGTATAAAGAGAACCAAGACTTCAGATGAGAAACTTGATGTTCTGCTGTGTACTGAGAATATATGACTTCCAAAGTTAATAATTTTGTATATATCACTTTCTTCATCAAAATGTGTTGCCATTAAAAAAAAAGAGCAATCAGAAAATTTGAACACTGATGAGATTATTTGATACTATTTGTTATTAATTGATTTTTAGGCTGGGTAATGGTATTCTGATTATTTGCTTCTAAGTAATCCAGTTTTGATGGTGTAGGAAAAATGAATAGGCAGTATGATGATAATTTTTGAAATTGGGAAGCACAATATTGGGTTTATTAGATTCTCTCTTTGTATATGATTGAAGATATTCATAATAAGTTGCAAAATTTATAAAAATTCAATGAAAAATTTGTGAAAGTGGCACCTAATTTGCATTAGATATTGATTTAATAAATGCTTAAAATTAAATAATTCAGATACAGATAAACAAGTCTCCAGAGAAAAATGGTTAAAAATATAAGCAGTTTGGGGAAGAGAAAAAAAGAATACACTTGTAGGGAGGTTTGGATTATCTATAAGAAATCAGAAATCTTTTATAAATTTGTTTTTGGCTCCCAAAGAACAATGCAATATGGAGATTCTACTGTGGAAAGTGATTCTGGATACAGAGCCCAGAAAACAGAAATGCTATGCACTTTGGGCCCACCATGATTGGGATGAGAGGTATACCTGGGGGAACTTCACATGTTTGTAGTATGTGTATTTAAGGTCTTTATTGTAAAACTCTATAATGATGTAATTCTGGAAAACCACTTGCAGGAAAGCACGTGAGTGGTTTGCCGAACAGCCTAGAGAAAGGGATGAAGTTCATTAACTTGAGCTAGCAAAGTCATAATCATTCTTTGAACTCAAGACCTACCTGTTACGTATTTCTGTTTTCTAAACCAGCAATAGTTGTGGGCACCCTTCTGACAGGAAACAGGAACAATAATGTCTCAGGATATTAGACACTTACTGGCCTTTTTGTATAATCCAGTGGAATGGCTCCAGGTAAATCTGTATCCACCTTTTGAGGCCAAGTGGCAGCTGGTGAGGCTAGATCGAGAGACCACTTTGGAACAACATGCCTTTGCCAGATACAGTATCTCAATAGCAGGCAAGCCTAAACTGGAGACAAATTCGATTGGCCAGGTAGAGGAATTACATGCAGGGTTCTGGAGCACCACCTGTCGGGTTTCTGTGTGAGTGTGCATGTGGCTTGGGGCGGGATCTTTGGGACCAGGTGAGGAAGTGCTGTCTTCCCTTGGGGTGGCTAGGACTGCCTGGTTTTTGAGTGACAGTTCAGTATGACTTCAAGTCCGAGGGCATAATGTGGGGAGAACCGTCTCTGAAGAAAACAGTGATCAGCAATTTCTGGAAGGGATTGTGGATCTGGCAAAGGTTTGGGTGATCTCATCAGGCCTGGATAGTGCGGTACCTACGCAAATCCTTAGCTCAGCACGCTGAGGATCTCTTTTTTACCATCCAGCACACACGGTGTTGTGGTGGGAAAGAATAGGAGCGAGGCACCCTGGGGACTGTGCCAGGCATGTCTCCCCGGTGCCTGGGTTTTGTAGTTAATTATGGATCAGCTATAAGCATTTTGTAAGCCTGACTACTTTGCTTATTTTCTATGATTTTTCCCTGACTTTTCTTAGTAATAAATATCCCAACCTTCTCTCTCTAAGCTATAGCTGGGGGAGGTGGAGAGTAGCTCTGTTGTGCTCTTTGGACCAGATGTGCTGGGACCAGGGGAATGGGCAGCTGTGCAGCTGAGAGCCAGTGGAACTGTGACAGATTAGGAAAGAGTGGTCCTGGAGGACTAAAGTGGGCCCAGTGCTGACTTATTTTAGGTTTTTGAGTTAAAATCAATTCTCCCGTCTTTTTTGAAGGTGTTTTCTGTATGCTAAATACAGTGTGAGGTGTTGAGTATATAAAGATGTATAAATCATGGCTCTTGCCCTTAACTAGCTCTCTCTGTGTGGCTATAAGTGTAAAAAAAGAAAAGAAAAAGCCATAATATGGTTGATAAGCATTACATAACATTAATTAGGAGGAAGACGATGAGGGGTTGATTACATAATCTTAGAGAGAGATGTTAAAGTTACAGAGAGGTGCTGTTTGAGCTGCTTAAAGACGAGTAGGTGTTTATTTATCAAATGGAGAAGGTAGAGGAGGGTTGTGGAGTAAAGGAAGAATGTTCCAGGCTAAGGAACAGCATATGCAAAGCAAAGAGCTGTAGAAGTGCCAGGTGTGTGTGGTGGGCTGGAGCACAGGGTCTTCTTGGGCATAGAATGGTGAGTAGGGCAGTACTTGGGGGAAGCCATTCCTAACCTTAGGCCATTGAACTTTATTATGCAGGCTGCTCTTGAGCTAAGCGGTGGCTGATGTTTCGTCTG
Source organism: Furipterus horrens (assembly GCF_987537825.1). Lineage (NCBI taxonomy): Eukaryota > Metazoa > Chordata > Mammalia > Chiroptera > Furipteridae > Furipterus > Furipterus horrens. The sequence goes on from NW_028327179.1 coordinate 29,680,236, forward strand.
AATGTGGACACTGAAGTCTAGGTGTGGTCCGTTTTGCTTCTAACCTAAATGTGGACATGTGTTTTTTTGTATACCTAACACTTTTGATGTTGTTTCATGTTCATTTAAACAGATGTGTATAGAGTGCCTACAGTTTAAATAAAACACCATGAAACTTTGTGGTGAGTGGGATGTGCAAAATAGGTATAAGCAGTGACCATGTCTTACAGTTCAGGTTTTATACAGGAGACCAGATTTACAGGCAGGAAGCAGGTAAAAAAAGAATCTTAAGTCACCATACTCAAGGGTCCCATGTGTGGTTAAGCCCATGCCACAGGAAACAGAAGTGTGGGGGAGCAGTCCCCATGGTGGGGAGTGGTCAGAGAAGGCTCCTTGGAGATGGACCTTGAGGAGCCTTGGGGCTGAGTGTGAGCTGGAGAGGCACAGTGGAGGGCAGCCTAGGCAATCCAGGGAAGAGGAATGCATTGGAGGGAACCTGGAGATGGGTTTTGGAGCAAGCAGCTTCTCTAGATTTAAGATTCTTGCTCCTTTTCAGATGTTTAAATTCAACTCTGTGCCAAGGGCTCTGCCAGTTATTACAGGGTGTGGGTGACAAAATTAGAAAGGTAATTGGAAGTTTGGCATTTCTGCTATTGATTTTCTGAGTAATCCAGTGATACAGAAAGATGGATTTGAGATTTGATTGGTGCAGCAAGGCCATGAGTTAGGCAGCCTTGAGTATAAGGTGTGAGGCCCTAGTAACTTTTAAGAAATCCTTTTTAAAAAGTTCTCACCCAAGGACATTTTTCATTGCTTTTTTAGAGAGAGGAAGGGAAAGTGAGAAATATTGATGCAAGAGAGAAGCATCAGTTGGTTGCCTCCCTATGCACCCAGACCGGGGATCCCAAGGCACTCAGACCAGGGACTGAACCCACAACCTGGGCATGTGTCCTGACCAGGAATCGAACCTGCAGCCTTTTGGATATGGGATGATGCTCCAACCAGCTGAGCCACACTGGCCAGGTTATGGGGCCCTAATAACTTGATTAGAGCCATGGTGGCAAAGGGAAGGGAGAATGGGCAAGTTAAAGACATTGTGAAGGGCAATTAGATGAAAATGACTAATCTCGTATAGTGGATGGGAGAGAGCACAGGTTAAATATTCCCACGGGATACATAGCCTGGATATAGGCCGGTTACCACTAATAAGAATGGGAACCCAAGGAGGAAAACATTAGCTCAAAGGAGAGCAAAGGAACTGGTGGTGTGTACTGTTCAGCGGTGTAAAGCCTTTGGAAACAGCTGAATGACTGTATAGTAAGACTTTAAAGGTCGGCAGCCTGGGTAAAGGGACTGAACAGAAATAGACCACATTACAAATTGTGGTACTAATATCTAGTGAAGTGCACTTGGATTTTTATAATTATTTTTTGTCAACAAAAGCATGATATGTATTTTAAACATTTTTGTAGGCAAAAATTGGAAAAAAAATTAAATCCTTTTTTTGAAAAATGTTTTTCTTAGGACAAAACAGTTCATATTCATTGATGAAAATTTAAAAAGCAGATTTTTCTAAAAAGAAGTAATTTGTGATCCCAGTAGAAGATATCTTCATCTCTAGCTATATTCACTCATCCATCCATCCATCCATCCATATTTATTAGGAGGAATTGGCTCACTCAATCCATTATAGAGGCTGAGGAGTCCCATGATGTCTGTAAGCTGGAGACCCAGGAAAACTGGTGGTGTAATTTAGTACAAGTCTGAAGGCCAGAGAACCAGGGAAGCTGGTGATGTAAATAGCAGTCTAAGGGCCAGAGAAGATACTCCCAGCCCAAGCAATGAGGCCGGAAAAAAGGGAGCAAATTCTTCCTTCCTCTGCCTTTTGTTCTGTTGGGCCCTCAGTGGATTGGGCGATGTCCGTGCGACAGCAGGGAGAGCGTTCTACTACTGAGTCCACAGATTCAAATGCACGTCATCCAGAAACACTGTCACAGACACACCCAGAAATACTGTTTAATCTGGGTACCTGTTGGCCCCAGGCAGGTTGACACAAAATTAACCATCACATTTAGTATTATAATGGGTTGTTCAAGGAATCCTAAAAGCCTTCCTGTTTCACAAGTGTATGTTTAATGATATTAAAACTTCCAAACATTGTTAAGGAGAGAGGTTCAGGTCACCTGTAAAATCTATTCCCGAAGAAGGATTTAATAACATTTTAAAGATGTTTAAAATGTTAAACGACCAAGAGATTCAGTGGAAAAAACTAAAGTTGGAGAATTCTTACCTCCAGCCACATACCAAAAAAACAAAAGCACCAATGTATTGAAACTTAAAGGTAAAAGATAAACATACCTAAAAAAAAAGCTAAGAGAATGTGTGGGTGAATAAGTTTTTTTTTTTTTTAAGATTTTATTTATTTATTTTTAGAGAGAGGGGAAGGGAGGGAGAGAAACATCAATGTGTGGTTGCCTCTCATGCACCCCCAACTGGGGACCTGGCCTGCAACCCAGGCATGTGCCCTGACTGGAAATCGAACTGGGGACTTTTTGGTTTGCAGGCTGGTGCTCAATCCACTGAGCCACACCAGCCAGGGCTATGTGGGTGAATCTTTAGTCTTGAGATGAGGAAGGACTAGTTTCTAAACTTAAAGTAATGGAAGAAATCACAAAGGAGAAAACGTCCTACAGACTCCGATAAGCATATCAAACTGGAACAATACTTGTAGCAAATATGATAAACAAAGCAGGAAAAGGGTGTGTTTGCATACTGTTGGGGGAGTGTAAATCGGTACAATATTTTCTGGAGAGCAGAGTGATAATAAGTATCAAGAGCCTTCAAGTTCCTCTCCTTTGACTCAACAATTTCTCCTGTGAATCTAGTCTTCAAAAATTGCCAGGAATTTGGACAAATATTATATACAAGGCCAGTTAGTTTAACTTTATTTAAAAATACCAAACACTGGAAATAATCTCAATGTCCACTGGTGGAGAAAGAGTTAAATTGTAATTTCAAATAAATTAATTTATTCACCACTATACACAAACATAGGTGTAATTCTAAATCATAGTATTGCTGTAATTAGCAGTGACATTTCCTTTATATTTCAGTCTCAGTTTTGCATCAGTTGGGAAAATCAAAATAGAATTCTTCTACATTTTCAGAAAGCTGAATTTAATGCTAATTGAAGAATAATAGAATTATTGGGTCATCTTTGAAGGGGTTTTTTTTGCACTGTGCTAAAAAATGTTAAACAAAAACCAGTAAAATAGAACATTTATAAATTGCTTATTACATGTAGTGGGTTGTGCTTAATCTGTTACATGATTATTCAGTTATTTCTGGCATCAAGCTTATGAAGCAGGTAATGCTGTTATGCATTCATAGGTAAGGAGCCAGAGGCCCAGAAAACTATTGGGTTGGCCAGAAAGTCCATTTAGTTTTTTCCATAAAATAAAAGACAGATTTTTTCATTTTCACCAATAACTTTATTGATTTGGATATTTTGATTATGTTGGCTATCTCCCACGTGGTATAACATTGATTGTTCTCTACTAATATCTTGATTTGATTGGTATCAATTTCAACTGGTCTATCTGACCATAGAGCATCATCCAGTGAGAAATCACCACGAAACTGCAAACCACTTTTGATACGTTCGATCAGTCACAACCCCTTCTCCATACTCTGCACAAATCTTTTTTTTGCCATTTCAGTTGTGTTTTTACCTTTCTTGAAATAATAAAGCATAAAATGCCAAAAATGTTGCATATTTTCTTCCATCTTCAATATTGAAATGGCTACACACAAAAAAAAATTTTACCCTGGCTGGTTTGGCTCAGTGGATTGAGCGTCGGCCTGCGAGCTAAGTGTCGCTGGTTCGATCTTCCAGTCAGGGCACATCAGAGAAGGAAAACTCTGACTCCAAAAAACCTCCGCTGCCTTGCGGCATACCTCTTCAGGGGAAAGGCTAAGGGAGTAAACCCCGACAGAAAATCCGGAGCCGGAGTCCCTAAGGCGGTTTGACGTTGTAGTCATCACCGGCAACTCCTGCGGCGCACCTGAAGCCAAGCTGTATTGACTCCGTCTTTCCCTTGGACCCTTCAGCTGCGAAGAGAGGGGGGGGGTCTGCTGCATGGGCAACAGCAGACCCTCCATATCACCCTGCCCGGGCTCTGTAGCTTCAGCTTCACTGGAGAGGACACTCCAGCGTCATCGTAAGAGGTCGATTCAACACGGGAGGAGACAGATACCGTGTCACTCCCGAGTCGGACTGCACAACCATTCTCGGCGGTGCAGATAGACTCTTAAGAAGTTACACCATAGTCTCTCGAGACGGACGGCTGCCGACGACGACACAAAAATTCCCCAATTTTGATGGTTTTTTTTTTTTTTTAATGCACGCTGTCACAATACAATCTTAACAAAATTGTTTCGAATGAAGTTAAAGACAGCTAAGGCTACTGGAGCCATCTTAGGGAAACATACAAAGGAACTTTTTGGCTAACCCCATAGTTACTTATCTGAGGTCACATGGGTGGCTGCACAAAGCAGAGGCAGAGGTGGGAGAAGCCCAGGCCCGAGGGACTCCCAAGCTTTTTACTGAGTATCTAAGCAGGAGCTTATCCTTCATTGGAATTAAAATGTAGAAATAACAAGAGGCTTTTAAAAATAATTTAAATCAGCCTTAACTCTGGGGTGACAGAGGGAACAGAGATGCTATCACTGCACCTCACATCACTGTGCTCCCCATCACTGTGGCTACCAGTGTGGTTCTTTGTCACCCATCTGTCCCTGTTTTTTGTGTAGCTCACTGCCATCACCTCATCCCCGAGGTCCCCCCAAGTCACTGTTCTGTCCCCAGGATCAAGAGGCCCTTTTCTGCTCCCAAAGGATAACATGACCCCAAAGTTGTTTCTCAGCATTTCCCACAGCGCCTGGGGCCTCCATGGAGCAGGAATTACCTGGTCCTAATTATGTGAGCTGGAATGTATCACACGAAAGCCAGACCTGGGGGAATGCTGTGCACAGCTTTGCATGCCCCATACTTCTGTGGAGCATTTCTGCTCTAGAATGAAGAGAACACTACTAGAGCAGCCTTTCAGACCCTTTTCCATAAAATCCCACAAAAAGCCGTGCAGTTCATAGTCTCCTTTCCAGCTCAGCCTGTTTTTCATCCTTTCTTACATCATTGATGCCCTTGAAGCAGAAATGGGCAAAAGAATTAGTTTGTATTTGTCCATGACTTCATAATTAATCCCACTTTTAATAGGAGCTCCTTGTCTTTGCTAAAGGACAAGACATAGGCTGTCTTTCTGCATTTCTGTAAACCAGTTTCACAACCTCAGCACTCGGCATTGGGGGCTGCATCACTGTTGTGGAGGTCATCCTGTGCATTGTCTGACGTTTAGCAGCATCCCTGTCCTCTACCAAGTAGATGCCAGTAGCATCCCTTTCCCCCAAGTTATGATCATCAAAATTGTCATCAGACACCGCCAGATGTCCCGTATGTGGAAAAATAAAGACAAAAGGAGAAAGCTCAGAGCTAGAGCATCCACTTCAGAAAGGCAGGTAACAGGGAGAGAAGGCTAATTCTTGCTGATTGTAGTCAGCTGTTGGGGACACTGATGTTTGTAAGCTGGACAAGCAGGCTAAGTTCCCCCCTGTTGAGAACCACTGGTATAAACATAAAACTGGGCAAACTTATGTTTTTGTTTTTTTCTTTCAAGTGATGGAAAATAAATGTCTTTGTGAAGAGAATATGATCACATCTGATATTTTATCTTTTGAATATTTTCAGCTCTTTCACATATTAATCTCATGATTGTATAATTTTGAGGGTAAAGTATCTCTTCTCTTTTCAAACAGTATGCAAGCATTGAAAAAAATGGCGAATTTTTCATGTCTCCCAATGACTTTGTCACTCGGTATTTGAACATTTTTGGAGAAAGCCGGCCTAATCCAAAGACTGTGGAAGTTTTGAGTGGTGTGGTGGATCAAACCAAAGATGGGTATGTTTATTTTTAATTATCTCGTTTAATGTTCTTGTTTGAAACAGCTTTCTGCTACTTTATTATTAGGAAGCTACTGAATATACTTTCCATCTTTTAGAGCATTTTCTGTACCTCTTATAATTAATACATTATTTTAGAAATAATAACTTTAATATTTCCTTATGTGTTTGTATCACAGTTGGGGATTTTCTGTGTATTTCTTGATATATTTTAAAGAACTATTGATAGTTTCACAGAACTGTTGGAGTTGATGAGTGGTATGAAGATACACCAGAGTGTTTGTATTTATGTTGGTATTTTTCAAGGCACCTATTAAAATTGTGAGTAAATATAAAATAGAGCTGTAAGAACAGAACTTTTCTATAGTATTTCTCTCTACTCAAATAACTTAAATTTAGTAACAGACAGAATAGATGATTCCAAATCTTCATGAAAAGCATTCTAACCAAATGGGAAGAGAAAGACTGGACCATCTAAAATTAACTAGGACACTTGCCTTTGGATTTTCTGCCAGTCTTCTCTGTTACATTAAAAAAATGAGTCTTTCCTAAGCTGTAATGCAGTTGGCTTTTTATCACAAAGTACTGAATTTTGGACTCCAAACTCTTGCTAATAGGAACACCAGTGGCCCCTAATGCCAAGTGTAATATACAGGAACCAGCATTCTCTACCTACACTGTGGTAGTCTCAGCCTCCGGTCCCTGTTACTTGCTGGCACCCACCCCCTGGGACAGACTGCAGTCGCCTGCCATTCTGGGGTGACTTTCTCTAGCTCTGCGCTTTCTCCCTTGGTCACGTGTCTGATCTCCTCACACGCACTGGTTTGAGGTACAGCCCAAGTGAAGTCACTTGGTGGACCGTGGATGCTCTCAGTTCTCACCAGAACTTCCCTTTTCTTAATTATCCTCCTACTGTCCTGTTTCTTAAAGAACTCACGTCCTCTAAGGTGAAGGTTATGCAATGTGGGAGGAGATGGGAGGAACTGGCAGCTAGACTTCCCGTGCTGGGTTATGCCCTTCTCTCTCTGTTCCAGGAGCAGTTATTAAGGTTACTTCTCTTTTCTCTCTTGACCCCAAGGTGGGTTGTTCGCTTGGTAGGAACTGTCATGTATGAGAGGCCTTTGTTCCCTCATAGGAACTCTGGGTGGTGCAGAGAGAGGCTGAGATGTATTTCATACTAGTCCAGTGAAGCAAAAGCTAGGTAGGACATAAATTTATTTTAGCAAACACTTTTTTGAGAAAGTTTAGTTGCTTGCACACCTCATGATTCAGAGGAAGGGTGACCACATATATATGCAACATAAATTATCTGACTCAGTGATTCAAGTCAATTTTTTTCTGCTTGATAGCTCAAAAAATTTTAAATTACAGAATAATTGGAAGAAGAATACAATGAGCACCCTTCATCTAGATTGACTAATTGTTAGCACTTTTTCTACCTTTGTTCTCTCCTTTTACGTTTACCCTTTCTACACACAAACATGCACGCACACAATTTCCTTTTTTGGCTGACTAAGTATAAATTGCAGACGTCATGAGACTTCAGCATTCTCTTACATGACATCATAGCCATTATCATACTTAGGAGAATTAGCAATCATGTCAATTAATATCTAACATCCCCATATTCAAACACCCCAGATCTCTCTCCCCAACCTCTACCTCAAATGCCTCATCGCCTTTTATTTTTAATTTTCTTTTTATTAAATCCAGGATTTAGTTCAGGATTTTATATTACATTTAGTTGTTATATCTTTTTAAAATCTAGAACAGACCCTTGCCTCTTACTGTTTTTTCTTGACATTGACTTAAAATCCAGGCCCAGGGATTTTGTTGATGGCCCCACGTTCCGGACTCGTCTGATCATTTCTTTGCGCCTGCCTGAGGCACGTGCAGTGCTGCGTGCTGTGCTGCCTGCTCTCCCTTGTCAGGAGGCACACTATTCCAGCAGGGATGATGCTGAGTTTGATCAGTCCATGAGCTATTTCCATTGTATGGAACCATTTTTGTTTTGTAACGAGTGGATAGAATACTTTTCGAATCTGTGAATGTCATGTTTTGTAGCAACCTTTCACCCAATAGTTTTAGCTTCCACAGTGATCCTGTTCTGAATCAGTTATAACACTGGGGTTTGAAAAAATGGTGATTTTAATTTAAATAGTCCTATCTTTATTGTTTGCCATTCTTTGGTAGAGAAAAGCTTTCTTACCTCGTATTACCATTTCTTTCTGTTTTCACCTTTTATATCAGTACAAATTCATGGACTTGTTTATTTTAAATTCAGTGTATTATAATCTATTATTATTATTCCCTTAGGTGCTAGAATTGTCCCACTGTGGTCAGTGGGTATCCCGTCTACCCTTAGCCTTTGACTACTCCTTGCTTTTGGCAAGTAAGATGTTCTAGACTCACCTTGGATTTTTCCTGCCTCTGACCTGGAAAGCTCTCTATTCTCTAACAAGCCCTGATTCTTTTTGATTAAGAGTGGTGCTTAGGAATAGAGAATTGAGCACCAGCTTAATGCTACTAGGGTGTTATCGCTTCTCTGACTTTCCAGTGGAAAGAGCTGGGAAGTATACTTTAAAAAATCAAAAGTTCATAATGACATTTCCTATTTAAACTTAATATTATAGGATTTTTCTTTGTCTTGTCTTTTCTTTCTCTCACAGTGAGTATTTTCATTTCTAATTACATCAATATATTTATGGGCATAAATTTATGTAATTGTAATATCTTTACTGTACTTTCTGCCTTTTCTATCCTCACCCCCATTAACACATTCTTTTCCTATTTCTTTTCTCATGTACTCTATAAAAATATAGCCTTAAATTCATTAAATGCATTACCATAACATATATTTTACCTATAGAAGATGACATAAATGTAAGATAACATAACATATATATATATATATATATATATATTTTTTTTTTTTTTTTTTTTTTAAAGCTTATAACAAATCCGAAACATTGGCTTTGTTTTCCTGGTTTTGCAGACAAAGTAACTGAGGTGCCCACTGATCAGGCAGTTTTCTCTGAAAGGTGGCAGGCTTGGCCCGCTCCAAAGACCTTGGCCTTTCTAATGATCTGAACTGCTACTTCTCTCGTAATCTCGCAATCCTCTTTAACCTGACATTTTCTTTTAGGTTTGTCTTATCTTAAATCCCCGCATTTTACTGTGACAGAGAAAATCTTAGATGGCCTCAATTTGTTGCCCTTTGGCTAACTTCTTTTTTCCAGTTACAAAAACAGTATTAACAGTGAACACCTCGGTTTCAAGCGGAAAACCACCCTTAATCTCATCTTGACACAGATATTTTGAACTTTTTAGTATCTTCCATTATTTGTTAACCTGCACCAATATTTTTTATAATTTAAATTCATTTTAATTGTAATTCTCTTTTGTAATATTTTTGACTATCAGTTGTTATACTTCTGAATGTTCTCTACGTTAACAGTGTTAAATAGCTTCATCCTTTTCTATCAAATTAATGTACCCTACTTTATGAGATTATGCCCTTATAGAATTATTTCAGTTTCTAGTTTTCTAAAATAGATAATATTGGCATGAATATCTTTCCTCTTTCATTTAATTATGTTCTTACAAAGAAATTAGAAGAGAAATAGTCCTGGGTCTACGGGTAGAACTACTTCATAGCTCACCATATATATTGTGATAATTCTTTCCGAAAGGACTGAACAGATTGAAGAACTTATCCAAGGTATTTAATAAGCGCCCTGAGCTAGTACTGTAGGGCCAGCATTTGAGTCTAGGCCTGCGCAAGGCTCGTTCAGATGTTCCCTAACCCTGACCCACAGCTCCTCAGTATCTGCTTTACAGATAGGCATACCAATACCTCTGTCCTTGATGTAAAACTGTGAATGCCTTTCTTTGGAAGCATAACAATGTGTCAGGTTCACAAGTCACAAATCATTATCACAAATCAAGTACTGTTCCATGCATCAATGTGACCACAGAGATTGGAGTGATGTGGCCACAAGCCATGGAGCATCTGGAGCCACCAGAAGCTGGAAGAGGCAAGGAAGGAATCTCCCCTAAAGCATTTCCCTTTGGAGGGAGTGTGGCCCTGCTGGCACCTTGATTTCAGACTTCTGGTCCCTAGAACTGTGACAGTTTGTGGGAATTTGTTACAGCAGCCTTAGGAAATAAATACTCTCATATAGCTATTTTCTCTGGGGAATTAGGAAGTTTGTGGTTGCAAAGAATTTATTAGGGAGCTCTGGCCAGGTTATCTCAGTTGGCTAGAGCATTGTCTCGATATGCCAAGGCTGTGGGTTTGATGCTCAGAGAGGGCACATACAAGAATCAACCGATGAAGGCATGAATAAATGGAGCAGCAAATCGATGTTTCTCTTTCTCTCTCAAGTCAATATATAAAAATTAAAAAGAGGAGAATTTATTGGGGACAGAGACAGACCATCTCGATTCCTTAAAATAGCTTTTTTCTAGTGGTATGATAGCTGTTGGCTAGATGCAGGCATTATCTAAGCAGAGACCCCAGCACACTGCTGCACACCATCTCCGTGAGGGCATGGCTGCTCCTGAAGGCTTCACACATGTGTAGCGCTGGGCTGGACTTTAGGCCTGAAAGTTAAACACCTGTGTACTATGTGAACCTATAGCAAAGGGAGCCTGTTTTTCTGGAGCATTCTTGATTCCGATGTCAAGTTTCATGAGGTTGTGACTTGGTCAGCCTTGCGTACTCTGAGTGTCCTCCCGAGTGCTATCGGGTTTGTCATTCGGCAGCAGTCTGACAACCTCACCTCTGTGCCTGCACTTCCCTGTATGTTGAGGATAACTGGTGAGTGCAGAACAAATGGTGCCCTCCTGGGGCATCTCATTTATTGGAACCAATAGCTATTAATCCTGGAACCACAAAGAAATGTGAATTGGTGCTGTGACAAGTGTTAGGAAGGAGAGACATGGAGTGAGAGACAGTTAAGAGGGGCTTCAAGCTGATGGGGAGGTCAGGGAAAGCTTCCCGAGGAGAAGGGACATTTGAGCTACAGGAGGAGGGTGGGTGCTGGAGAGTTGGGGACCAAGAACAGAGCATTGCAGGCAGGGAACACGGTTTCAAAGGCTCTAGTCACATTCAGAAATGCAGAGGTTGGCGTGGCTGGAGCACGGAAGGTGTAGGACACGGTGTTGGGAGAGGTGGGCTGAGCAGGACTGTGCCGGAACTTGTTCTTCTTATTAAGGATTTGGGAGTCTTACCCTAAGAACAGTGGAGAGCCATCAAAGGATAACTGGAGTCAGGGGATTGGCCCAACTTCCCTATGCCACAGCATGCTGGCTCTTACTGTTCTTGGATTTCACTGGTCCCCACCCTTCCCTTCTATTGCCCGTCATGTTTAGATTTCCCAAATTCCGCTGTTTTAATAGAGTTAATGATGGGTGTTCTCACTTTGTGAAGTACCTTGTGGGACATGAGAGGAAACTTTGAATGCCCAGACTTGGAAACCTTTTGTTTGGTGGGTGTCATGGGCCAGGAGGGCTTGTCCCCCAGAATCTTGGGGGAGAAGAGGTGTAGTCTCTAAAGCCTACTCAGAGCCTCCTACCTTAGCTGAATAGTATGAATTCTCTGCATGCTGCTGAATTCGTTTGTATGGTTTTTGATGTCTTTTAGATTTGGTTATCATTATGTTTTTGTTTAGACTAGGACTGAAGCTTTCTTTGTCTTATCATCTAAGTATAATTTTTATACATTGTTCACACAGCTGTCTTCTAAGAACAAGGTAACGGTAAAGGTTCTGAGTTGTCCCTTTGAGCAAATTCGTTTCTATTAGTTGTTTGTTTTGTTATTAACTGATGTCTTTTTAGAGAAGTCTTTGACCGAAAGGCTGTTCTTACCAGCACCTCATCTCCTCACTTGGGAAGACTAAGTGGGGCCTGAATAGGCGGGAGGTGTTGGGTGCCTGGCCTCTCAGGCTCAGGAGGCTCCCTGCCTGTCACAGGTTCAAGTTCTATCTGTGTGGAGTGGGCGCTGGGTGGCTTTCTTGTCTAATAGGTATCCTAGGATCATGTACAAATTTACCACAAAAACGTTTTTCTATCTCAAGTGTGGAACCTCTTTGTACTCTATGCAAAAACAAAAGTTCATTCTTCTTTGCAAAAGGGGATGTCAGAAATTCTGGTTTCTTAATGGTAAGTTGACATGTCCAGTTTTCACCACCTTATCCGTGCCTATATTGTTGAATCAAAATGGAAATCAGCATCCACAAATAATTCCTCTATTCTGAGGACAGAGCATTACTCCTGGGACAAATCCCGTTTTGAGGCAGGAGGAATAAGAGTGTCCAAGAAAAAAAATTAAAAAAGTAATCTAAGGTTTTATAATGTGCGGCTGTGTAAATAAAGTGTGTTCTCTGCCTTTTTCATGTTTGCTATTTATCCTTTTGAGAAAAAAAAATACAGCCTTTTAAATACTTCACAAGGTGGAGGGGCATGTAATGTTGATGATAAAATGATTTTTATATACCTATTTTCACTTTGGGAGGCTGTTGTGATGAAATGCAGGCCTTGGCCACATGCTGGGAGTTAATGAGGTTTACAATTGGCAATGCTTAAAGAGTATTAGGGTAATGTATTTAAACATCAGCAGTTCACCCTCTGAAATGCTCATCATCAGTCAAATAGAATCCAGAATCAATAAGAGGAGGTCTTTCACTCTGCTGATAAGGAAAGTTTTCTGCACTTCTAGGGTGGACATAGATTTCAGGTCAACACATGAAATTCAGAAACTATAAAATTAAGCAAAGGCATCTCTTTATTTTTAAAAAAGAACTTGATCATAATCACCAGCAGTCACCTGCAAAGCTTAAATTTTCTTCTGAGTCATCAGACTCCCAAATTAATCTACCAAAACAAAAAGCCTCATTAGCAGCTCTCATTGAATCAGTGCTTTTTTTCTTTTCTTTCTCTCAAGGTGTCTGATTAACCCCCTTTCTTTTTGCATTACTCACTTTGTGTTAATATTTGATGTCTGAAATTATAGGGGGTGCGTGCAATGTGGTGGCTAGACACTGTCTGCGAGGAGTAAATTAAAAAGAATTCTTAAAAAGGTTTGTATTATGTCGATAGTATATTAGACAACCTTTAGGAATGTCAGGTGCCTGGGTTTATTTTTCTCTTTAATTCCAGAAAGGGTTGATTAATGGAGAGGTGCTGATTTCACTTCTCATTCATATGTGCGGATAGCCCTTCTCCTCTTGCCACCTTCCTCTCCTGCATACAGTCCAGGCCCTTTTTAGAGAGTGTTGCTGTCAAGGGAAGGTGAGGAATGGCCTTTTCAGGGAGTCCGTGACCCGCCCTTCGCACCGTGCTGTATTTGAACAGATGGTTCTCAGAGCAGTGGTGGGTAGAACTGCTGGTGCCCTAACACCAATTACACAGTGCCACCAGACGGGCCTGAGCAGCCAGCGTGTCCTTCACCTCCACACGTCGCAGGAAGGGCGGTAGTGATGATGGTGATGCCAATTCCGCTTCAGAATGTCCTTGAGGAAGCTGTAAAAGTTACTAATTTTTTAAAAATCCTCACCTGAGGACATGGCTATTGACTCTGGGGAGAGAGAAAGAGAGGGAGAGAAACACCTCTGTGAGAGAGATACCAATCGGTTGCCTCTCATACATGCCCCCACCGGGGACCAAACCGACAGCCCAGGCATGTGCCCTGGCTGGGAATGAAACCCACAACCTTTCTATTTATAGGATGATGCTCTAACCAGCTGAGCCAGCCAGGGCGAAAATTATTGACTTTTATTAAATCTCACCCTTGAGTACAGGTCATTTTAGAATTCTTACTGGCTAAATGGAAAGTACACGTGACTCCTACAGCTCACTGTCCTGTTATGGTTGTCTGAGAAAGTACACTTGAGCTATTATTTTGAGTTACTAGCTGAACTAGTCATTTTCCATTTCATGGAGCATCTTTTTTATTTGAAAGAATTAAAATTTTCATATGACAGCTTCTCAATACTTAAAAGACTTTTGTGATATGATTAGTGGTGATATTATTGATGTAATTTTTAAATATAGTGTAATGAAATCCACCAACATTTAGAAGATCTGCATAACTTAGGGAAACATATTTTACTGTTGCCTAAGCCATGGTGTTACAATTTTATGCATGGGGTAAAAGGTATATTCAAAGTACACAATATACGCATGGTTTTGTTTTTTATTTTTTAATAGGGATTGCATTGAATCTATAAATTGCTTTGGGTAGTATGGACATTTTAATGATGTCGATTCTTCCCATCCATGAACATGGTATTTGCTTCCATTTATTTGTATCTTCCTTAATTTCTTTCTTCAGTGTTATGTAGTTTTCTGAGAACAGGTCTTCTACCTCCTTGGTTAAGTTTATTCCTAGGTACTTTATTTTTCTTGTTGTTATAGTAAATGGGATTTTTCTTTTAGTTTCTATCTCTGAGATTTTATTGTTGGTGTATAAAAATGCCTTCGATTTCTGAATTTTGACTTTGTACCCTGCAATTTTGCCGAATTCACTTATTAGGTCAAGTAGTTTTTTTGTGGAGTCTATAGGGTTTTCTATGTACACTATCATGTCATCTGCAAATAATGACAGTTTTACTTCCTCTTTTCCAATTTGGATGCCTTTTATTTCTCTTTCTTGTCTGATTGCTGTGGCTAGAACTTCCAAGACTATGTTGAATAGGAGTGGAGAGAGTGGACATCCTTGTCTTGTTCCTGATCTTAGGGGGAATGCTTTCAGTGTTTGCCCATTGAGTATGATGTTGGCTTCAGGTTTCTCATATATGGCCTTTATTATGTTGAGGTATGTTCTCTGTATTCCCATTTTGCTGAGAGTTTTCATCATAAATGATAAAGTACAACACTCATTTATGCATGGGTTTTAATGTGATGCAAAAAGTTCAGTGATACAGTTTCAGATTCCACATTGCAGCTAATCTTTAAGAAACTACCACTTGTTGGGATTTGGTGTTGTATCATAGGAGAATATCCACAATGATCTAAAATAGCTATTAAAGTACTCTTTCCTTTTCTTACTATGAATCTTTGTAAGGCTGAAATCCTTCATATCCTTCAACCAACACAATGTATTACAGCAGATTTAATGTAGCTGCCTTCCATTAAGTCAGACATTGAAGAAATTTGCAAAGACATAAAACTGCTTTTTTTCTCACTACATGTTTTGTTTTAGAAAAGTTATTTTAAAAAAATATGTTGTTTATATTGCCATATAATAGATTTATTCACTTTTAAATGAATTAATATTTTAAAAACTTATCTGTTTTAATATCTTACATATAATAGCTATCACCCACATAAACGAAAGCAGGTAAAGGGGTCCTGGAATCCAGAAGTTTGAGAAATGAGGAGCTAGGAAAATGGAAGGGCAGGTGGCAGATAGGACAGAGGTGTTGTACAGATGAAGGAGTGGAATTTGGGGGAAGTCTTCTTCCGATTTCCTAGTCTTTCCTCTGGGAAGTAGATTAGAGGGAGGATGTGGAAGGAGGTGTTGGCAGTTTGAGGAGAGTGAATATACCGAATAGTCATCTAGAGAAAAGTGGGAGGGTGAACAGGGGGGGAACACAGCTTGGCCACTGGGCAAGACCCACCTGAGGGCTCACCTGAGCACTAGTGATTGTGCAGTTCAGAGTGAGACCTGGTAGCGCAGTTGTGTGCTTTCCGGCCGAGTCCAGCTGCTCAGCTCCTGGCATGGGAATTAGAAATGTTTGATATAACCAGGTTGAGGTCTTGGCCATTGAGTACTAACCCAGAGTAGGAGAAGCGCCAGGGAGGCTAGGGGCATGCAAGGGAGCAATTATAGTGATCGATTATAGATTTAATCCAGATAAGGGGCAAAGAGTGGACATTGGGGTAGGAGGCAGTGAGCAGGTGGGAGGCTTACTGAGTTGCAGGGTTCAGACTGGGCTATAAGAGGGAATGAGCAGGAAAACTAGAGGATAGTAGCCAAGAAGTGAGCTGCAAGAATTTGAAAATAAAGAGGTACTGCAGTTCTTGGTAATGTCAAAATTGTAGAGTCTGACCATGGGAGTGGATGCCTGTGGAAGAAGGGTGGAGAAAAGATCATTGGAAGAGAAGAATTCAAGTAATTGGGAGGCTGGAGGATCTGAAGGATTAATTTGTTGAAGGATAGGTGTATTGAAACTATTAAGAGTTAAGGTCGGAGGAGGGCTGGAGGCCATGTCAGCCAGCAGGGGCTGAAACCTGGTGGGGCACCAGTTAGGAGTTCTTAGGTGACAGAAGCAAAGAGGGTTGCTGAGTGATAAAGGCAGATGATGTGAGTATTGAAACTGGGGTTACAGACAGAGGGTTGGGGGATGGCCTGGAAGAGGCACTGAGGAGGAAGGAGTAACCGACCCTGCTCATAAGCCTGGTGCAACCCGGGAATGCAGAGGAAGTCCCTCGCTGCTGAAGAGCGGGCTGTTGTTCTCAAGGAAGAGGCAGGTGTCGGTTAGAGCGAGAATGTGGAGGAATATTTAGAGGATTCTTCTGACAAGGATTTCCTGTAGCAGACGGATTGAGGGTGGGATTTTGCTCATCATGAATTGTGAAATCTCGAGGGGCACAGTGGAAGGGTTTCTGAGGGACGGAGAAGGGAGTAAGGGAAGTGCAGAGCCCCATGGCGATTAGATGGGGGGATAAATGGTAACGAGGGTGTTGTCAGTGAAGGTCAGCGTGCACAGGATAAAGGACATAATGGAATTAGTCCTGGCGGACTGCAGATTCTGCTGCTGGGGGATAGGGATCTTCGCAGAGAGGCTGGGAGGCCTGGGGAGGGCAATTAAAAAAAAATTACTTGAAGAACTTTTAAAGTAAAAACATTCTGTGGGATTGGAATTCTGCTGATGTTTATTTCCTAGATGGTTAAACTAAAGGAAAAAGGAAGAAATGGTTACCAAGCACATAGAAGTTTCCAGATCCGGTGCTAACAGTTTCCACCCATTTTCTCACCCTCATAACAAGTCCGTAAAATAGGTACTTTCACCTCTCTCTGAGGGTCTGCTGCATGGGCAACAGCAGACCCTCCATATCACCCTGCCCAGGCTCTGTAGCTTCAGCTTCACTGGAGAGGACACTCCAGCGTCATCGCAAGATGTCGATTCAACACGGGAGGAGACAGATACCGTGTCACTCCCGAGTCGGACTGCACAACCATTCTCGGCGGTGCAGATAGACTCTTAAGAAGCTACACCATTGTCTCTCGAGACGGACGGCTGCCGACGACCTCTCTCTGACAGAGGCAGGTAGAGAGTTTAAATAATTTACTCAAAGTTATATAGCTAGTGAGTTCTGGAACTAGAATTTGGACCTAGTTTTTATATATATACATATTTGTGCCCAACCTGCACTACCATGAACTTTCTATGTAGAGAGAAGAATATTAAAAATAGAGCTTTGCATGAGAACCTTGCATCTATCTTTGCTTAAAAGTTCTGATGCCCCTTGCAAGATTCTTAGCCACTAAGACCAATGATCTGGCCAATGTGAGGTGGACCTAAAACCTTCACAATACTCCCCCAACTCATCCACACCCACAGACTTAGGAAAAACTGCCCCCACATTCCTCATGATTTTTTAAAACCCAGGAATAGTTTTCAAAACATCCTTCCCCTCGTGTTAGTCTTAGACTCAACCTGGAGGTACTATTGCATACATTTCTCAGATCACTTATCTTTACTGGCCCTACCTTCCAGCATTCTTCCCAGCATGTGAAGGCTTCAAAAATGTCTGAAAGAGCAAACACTGTTCCCTCCCACCTTCCTTGTTTGGTTGTCTGCTCTTGCTTTATCTGCGCCTTAGGTGTTTAAAACTCAAATCTAAAATTTAAATGGAAAGGAAATAAGATGTAAGCTCTGCTTCCTGGCTGCTTGCAAATCTGTTCCTCTATCAGTGTTAGTGTCTGTGGCAGTGGCTTAACCTAAAAGGTTCTTCCTGAGCTGTGAGATGTTCCTGAAGTGAAATGGGAGGAGGTTTAGTGCCTATTAACTTTCCCATTGATTGTGGCGTAATTGGCCATGAGTCACTACCTATTAAACAGAGTGAGCATCTCAGACTAAATTTAATGAAGGTTTTTGAGGCTAAGGCTTTCATCACAATGTGATATAAAGGTTTTGGGATCTTCAATCCTGTCAAGTACGAGGTGAAAGAAGATAACTGTGTAACTTTCATAGATGTTGTAGAATAACTTAGTCTCTGTAATTAAGGATACATGATAAGGTAACGTGGACTTGTCTTACAAATTGAGAGAACCTTGATGTTTGAAAATCCTAGGTTAATTTCAGATTATTAATCATTTAACAAATATTGGTACCAACTATGTGCCATGCACTGTTCTAAACCAGGGTAAACATTGTGTTCGTATATTGCAAATAGGCAGTGTGAACCCGTAGATTGTATGATACAGAGGCAGGCTCTGCAAAAGCAAGGGAAGGGGATGATGACCTTGGACTCTGGGGTGTTGTGGTCCATGGAGGTGGTCAGGGAAGACCTCTGAAATGTGACACTTGGGCAGAGACCTCAGTGAGAGAGGGAGCCGTGTAAGAATATGAGTCGAGCTTTTTAGGTGAAGGGGATAACGTATGCAGAGAGCCTGAGATGTGAGAAGCAGCAAGGAGAGGGGTTTGGCCCGAGATTGGTGATGAGCAGGAGAGAAGAGAAGCCAAAAGGCACCCAGGTGCCGGATTGTATAGATTTTGTAGAATTTTATTCCAGGTGTAGTAGAAGTCATTGGAGAGTTTCGTGCAGAGGACTTGAGAAGATATAGATTGAATTTTGAAAGGATGTCCCAGGCTGATTTGTAGAGACTAGAGTGAAGTGGGCAAGAGTGGAAGGCAGGCAAACGATGGCAGGACTAGAGTGCTAGTTGTGGAGATGGTAAGAGGTAGTTGGATTTTGATTTTCTTGATAGCGTGAATATGAGACATGGCAGAGGGCGGTCCAAGAAGCTGAGGGAATTCTGGGGCAGGGATAGTTCTGGAAGCAAAACTAAAAGTTCTGTGGACAGGTAATACTGAGATGCCTATTAAACATGCAGTTGGATAGGTAGGCTGTTAGATGTTTGAGTTGGATTTTAGGGGATAAATCTGGGTTAGAAACAGGAGGCAACCAAATTACTTCCTTGATCTGAGCCAATTTTCAGTGTAAGGTGATGAATAAATTCTGAGGTTCAGTGAGTTGGGGGTTGTCTTTGTGTGTGGGGGGGGGATGGGAGTCTTTTAAAGAGAGTATTATAAACTCATAGGTTTTTAAAAATATATATTTGGCATGTTGTAATCAAATGTGTTTATCTCATTTTTGGTCAATGGGAGCTCTTTTATATTTTCTCCTTAGTCTTGTTTGATAGGATTCATTAATATGTGATAAGCTTACTTGCCTTCTGGTAGAACAGGATGTTATTTTATGTATTTCTTGCTCCAGACTGGAATCATCCACTCTTTCATAGAGCCCTTATTCTTTATAATAGGCAGCTATGTTTAGAGACCGTAATGTGAGGACTAGTTGTGCTTCTTGCTTTGGGGTTGTCATTACTTTAGAACTTTTCAATGGCTAGTCGTGGGGGTGGGGGGAGTCTTCAGTTCATACTGGTATTTTGAATTCAAAGTTAAACAGTTGGCGGAATTAAATTCAAAATATTTTTATTTTTTATTTTTCTATTTATATCTTTATTCTTTTGTTGAGAGTCTTGGTTACCAGCAACATCCACATAATTACATATGCAAGATGTAGGATATATTTAAAATAATAACACCAGTATTACTGTTAACAATTAGATACAGAATGAAGTTTAAGATTTCTTTTCAGCTCTATTTGTGCACAGAATATATCCCACTTGATATGTACAATGAAAAGACTGTGTTCTAAGGTTATTTAAAATAATTCATTTCTTTTTGTGGTTTTGCCACCAACTTGCTATATAGTTAGATTCATTTGTTTCAGTTTGTTTTCAATTTTTAGGGATTGCTTTTTTTTCTTTTAGACTTAATTTAATTTTTGACTATGTAAAACATATGTTTCCAAAATCAAAATTATATAACAGAAGCAAGGTATCCTCAGAAAGTCTGACTTAACATGCCTATACCCGCCACCCTGACTTCTCTCACCCCGATAGCTCACTCTTGTTGACTTTAGTTTTTGGCTTTTCCTTCTATAGGGTATTTCTCCGCCAAATATAAGTAAATTGGTGTGTATGTATATTCACATTCATATATCTCTCCCTATTTACACCGAAGAGGCAGGTATGTAAACTTTCTATATCATATCATATTATTTATTCCTATGAGAGAGTGTATGTAGTATATGCATATGTGCATGTGTATCAGGAATCTCAATACCCTAAGAGAGGGAGGGAGGTGGAAGGGACAGAGAGGGAGAGATGTATTATAAAGAATTGGCTCATGAGATTATGGAGGAGAGTCAGTCGTATAGTTCAATCTGAACCCTAAGGCCTGAAAACAGGGGAGCCGATGGTGTGCGTCCCAGTCTGAGGGAAAGAGAAGATGAATGTCCCAGTTTGGTCAGTGAGGCAGAGACGGCGAATTCTTCCTCCTTCCTACCTGTCCCATTCAGGCCCTCAGCAGCCTGGGGGATGCCCACCCACATTGGGAAGGGCCATCTGCTTTACTCAGTTCACCCCATTAATTGCTGATCTCATTCAGAAATACCCTCACAGACACCCAAAAATAATGTTTAATCATTTTTTATTCCAGGTCCCAGTCAAGTTGGTGTATAAAATTAACCGTCACCACACGTGCGTAATATTGATCCCCAGAACACACACTGACTTGCTTTTGTCACTTAACCATGTACCTTAAAGATATGTAAATATGTAAAGAAATCTTCCATATTTTTTATGGCTACATAGTGTTAGAATACACATTTTAAATCATTTCCCCAATTCTAACACATGTTAAATTTTGTGGCACATTGCTTTTCAGACTTGTATTTATTTGAATCATAAGGACATTTTTCCAGACCATCTATTAGGGCTCTTGTCAAAGAGAACTGGATATGCCTAATGAATTAGCGGAACCATCACTATACTCAGGACATCCTTTTACTTCCATTTTCTTCCTTCTTTCCTGTACCAAGCACTTCCGAGGCTCCATGCCCCGCTTTCCCGCGTCCCACATGCAGGAAACGGGCATCCATGTTAGGTGTCTCTGTATTACTCATTCTGCTGCCAGCTGCTGCCCTCTGAGAGAACTGATTGTTCCAATGGGAACATAGTGTGAAGGAGCGTGGATAATGGTTGAAAAAATCACATTCACATCTTACTGAGTTTCTTAAAAGCTCTGGGACCTTAGACAAGTGACCTAATCTTTCTGAGCCTGTTTTCTTATCTGATTAAATGGGCTTCGTACTTGCTCTGTGGGCACATGCGTGTTGTTACCCAGTGGAATAACATCAATGAAACAGTTGAGTTAGCTTCCCTTCTCACTTTGCTCACAAATACCATTCCAGCATAACTTGCCATTCCTGCATTATCACTTCCCGCTTTTCCTTCTTCACTGGGGTATTTCCTGGCAGCACACGAACTTTCCAGTATGTCACCCATATGAAGGAAAACTTCTCATGATGCCCCTTCCTCCTTCAGCTCTGCCCACTTCTGCTGTTTCTGCAGGGCCCTCGGCAGCTTGCCTCTGCCATTCATGCTGAACCCACTCCCCTCAGGTTTCCCTCCACGGCCCCCTCAGTCTGCTCTTGTTAAGATTCCTCTGTGTGTCTCCGTTACTACCCACACGGAACATTTCACTTCTGATTCTTCTGGTCACCAAACGTGTGGGCTTTTCTTCCCCCATACCAGGCAATTCTGTGACACCAGTTGGGTGTCCTACAATTGAACTCCATTCTGACGCTAGCTACCCACACGTTAAGGGCTCCATCCCACAAGGCCGCTCAGCACACTTCAGAAGCCAGTCACAAGCCCAGATTGTTACCTATGCTTCTGACTCATCCACTGTAACTGGGAGGTTCTTACGACCCTGTCTTCGAGTTGGATTAATTTGATAGAGCAGCTCACAGAAATCAGGGAAACAGTGTATTTACTCTTTACCAGTTTATTACAAAAGGATATGAAAAAGGATGCAGATGAACACTCAGATGGAAGGGATGCATGAGGCATGGCCCGTGGGAAGGGACATGGAGCTTCCATGCCCTCTCTCGGTGCGCTGCTCTTCCAGAGGTGCCATGTGTTCACCCACCTGGGAACTCTCTGAACCCCGGGTTTTGGGGATTTTTATGGAGGCTTCATCATATAGGCGTGATCAGTTATTAAGTCCATTTTCAGCCCCTCTTCCCTTTCTAGAGAATGGCAGGGGGCAGGGAGCTTGGAAAATTCCAAGCTTCTCATCATGGATCGGTCTTTCTGGTGACTACCACCCATCCAGGAACCCACCCAGAGTCACCTCAGTAGAATAAGACACTGCTATCACCCAGGAAACAAAGGGATTTAGGACCTGTGTCAGGAACTGGGGTCAAAAACCAAGCACTGGAACAAAAGATACTCCTGGTGCTCTTATCACTTAGGGGACGCAATGGTTTAAGAGCTCTGTGCCAGGGGCCGGGGCAGGAACCCATGCATATGCTTTATTGGCTCTCAGCCCCGCTTCTGGAAAATCCAATGATAATATTAGTACTGAAGGTAACATGGTTGCTCGCTCACACCTTCTTGAAGTATCCTCTTTACTTTCCTATCCCACTTTCTCTGGCTTTCCTCGTACCTCCCTGGCTGTTTTTTCCTCAGTCTCCTTTTACTTCTTCATCTCCCATTCTCAGGGCTCGGTCCTGGGACTTCTAGTTTTTTCTAACTATTTCTTGGGTGATCTCATCTCATGGTTCTAAATACTTCATAACTTCTACCTAGTGTCTCTGGCCCTCCCTTCCCTGTTGAACTCGAGTCAGATCCGTTTAGCAGCTTCCCTGAGATCTCCATTTACATACTGAATAAGCGTCTCAAACCTCAAGTGCTCTAAACATAAATGAAAGGGAGATGCTGGGAAGTTGACCAAGAAAGACAAAGCCCCAGTGCACAAGTCTGGGGGCAGCCGCCAAATCAGAAAATATCCCAAGGCAAACTCCAAGGCAAGCTCAGTTCCTTGGTTTTGTTCATAAAGGCACTTGGCCAAAGGTATTGAGAAGTTTCCAACTCTGAGTTCATTACTGCTGTACTCGTCACCCAAGGGCTGATGATTTGAGGCTCTCTGACGAGGGCATCCTTTTAGGAGATCTTCAGAAAAGACTCATCGGCTTGGTTTCTAACATAGAGCCCATGTTCAGCCTGCACCAGAAAAGACAACGCTGTACCAGTTGCTGCTGAAGATGCTTAAAATCAGCAGCAGGGCAGTACAGTACCTGCATTGTAGTTATGCTTCATTTTTATTTTCTCTGCCTGTTCATATAAATGCACATTTTCAAAAATAAAACTATTAAATGAGCACCAAAAGAAGAGAAATTCTAAAACTCCCATTAATTTACTCTACAGTGAGGCAGTTCAGTGGTGATTGGCATGAGGCCCGCAGTTGGCTAGTTCTTTACATTGTCTCGTAGCAAATAATGGAACTCTTTGTAATATGACCCTGCATTTTACATGATATAGTTTTTTTAAAAGATTCTGTTTGTAGCATTACGGGGGGGGGGCGTATATTACTCTGTATTCAGAGTGTGACCACGCCTTACTTCCTTTGCTGCTACTACCATAGTCCAAAGCATGACCAGCTCTCACTCTCATTATTGTAATAGCCTCTTAACAAGTCTCTCTCCTTCTCGTCTTCCCTTCTGTCTCTTTAGCATAGCAACCCGAGTGATTCTGTGAAAACCTAAGCTGAACCCTGGCCCAGTGTCTCGGTTGGAGCATAGTCTCATAGACCAAAAGGTTGTGGGTTCAATTCCCAGTCAGGGCACATACCTAGGTTGCAGGTTCGATCTCGGTTTGCGAGTGTACCGGAGGCAACTGATGGATGTTTCTTTCTCATCTACCCCCCCCCCCGTCCCCCCCATCTTTCCTGCTTCCCGCCCCCTCCTCCCTTGCCCTTCCCTTCCTCTCTCTCAAATCAATAAAACAGATCCTTGGGTGAGGATTAAAAAACAAAAATAAACCAAAAACCCAAGTTGGATCATTGCACTCTGGCTCACAACCTTTATGGTTCTTTATTTCACTCAGAGTAAAAGCCGAAGTCCTTAGTGTGGCCAGCAAGGCCTACAGTGCCCACTCTTTCATCCCTTACACCAACCACTACCTCATCTCTTTCTGCGCCCCCCCCTCCCCTTTTGCTGCCTCTTGAGCACCCCTCGCTGTGTCACCTCAGGGCTTTTGCACTTCCTCTTCTGATAGGAAACTCACCTCCCTGAGTAAGGTCTTTGCTCTGATGACTCCTTAGGGAGGCTTTCCCCTAACGCACTGTTTTAAGTGGTACCCCAACAATCATAGAGATTCTCTTAAAACAAAGATTTTATTGTTTTTTGGTGTCCCCCTTTACCTTCTCACACACTCTTGACTGTCAGCTCCAGGAAGGTAGGGATTTTGTCTCTTTTTGTTCACTGATGAGCCTGCAGGTCCTAGAACAGTGTGGCTGGCACATAATAGCACCCCATAAGTGTGGTTTTTTTTTTTTTTTTTTTTAATGAATTTCAGTGGATTGTATATAAAGTTCCATGAGTGTGTGAGGGATTGTTATTAAGATGATGAGGGGATGGGATTCTCAGGCTGTTTTTCTGGTTCCATATGGAAATGCAGCATGTTAAAACTCCCTGCAGTCACCCCCCCCCCCAACACTGTAACATTTTATGCAGTGTGTAACAGGTGCTGAAACTTCTAACAAATCTTTTTTTTTCCATCTCCTGTCTTCACTTTTATCCTCCCAATAGGCTAGTATCACATAGTCCGGAGTCAGTCTTGTTTTTATAAAACCAATTCTTTTTATCGAGAAAGCCACCCATAGGATTAGGTCCTTGATCCTTTTAAGACTCCTGCCCTTTCCCTTCAGCCCCCTGTAGAGGCCCAGGGGTTTGCCGACTGGGCACCTCATCTCTGTGGTCTGTTGCATATAATGTGTAAAATTCACTAATGTTGTTGCATTTCCATTTGGGGAAAACTCCCCTTGAAAGTACCTGAGGATTGGCTGACCATGTAATTCATATAGAAACCCTCTTTTTATCACTTTATGATTTTCTGATTAGTGCTTTCCTTTTAGTTTTTAAAGTCAGGAAGTAAAACAGTCACCAACTTACTAAAGGAAAAAGCACTAAGCTCTGATGTTGTTTTTCCACAATTAGCAATAATTGTACCTAGAAAAAGCAACAGAACCTCAAAGTCTTGTAGCTTAATTTGCTTTTGCAAAAATATAAAGTACTCACAACAGTTACGAATTTTATTGTTATTTACCATTGCTCTTCTGTGTTATAACTGCCTTATACTTAAAAAAACAAAAATGAAAACAAAAACAAAACAAAAAAAAACCTTGGTATTATTAAGAGACCTTTAGAAATAGGACTGGCTGATGGATGCAGAGATAGTGTGGAATAGGATAGGAAAACATGTTGGATCAATTGGGACAGAAAAATTTTCTTTCTGTACTTGTTTTTCAGAATTTATATAGGTTCTTCCAGGCAATACAATACATTTACCTGAGTAGACTAGGCTCAGGAAAATTTTCACGAGACTCTACATTCATGGGTGATCTGTGTTAATAGGTGAACTCACAGTATTTTGTTCACAATTATTTGTAAGGCAGACCATAATTACATATGACAAATTTATGTTTTTTCTTTACTAGATCTTGGCTGGTTCTTAGGCAAGCAAATTATGTTCATATAGTTAACTTTTAATTAACCAGTATTGAGGATAGGGATGGGAATAGCATTCAGTTCATTGTAGTTTAGGGGTAAAATCTAGAGAGATGACTATCAGAATATTGTAAGCAGAAATCACTGTTTGTTTCAGTTCTCATTAATAACATTTCCTGAGTTTCTAGGCTACTTTTCCCAATAAGGACAGTTTATACAATTTAGTTTTACTTTTTAAAATTTTACTTGAAATCCTACAGCATCTTATATAATCATTCAGAACATGAATTATCATGGAGGCTTCAGAGATGTGACTGAATCTCTACTGAATCTTAATATATCTTGAACATATTTTACTTAAAGATTTATTCTTGCTATCATTTTGTTTCTCATGATTTACCTCATTTCAAAAAAGAGTCCTAAAACCAAAATGGAGTATACATTTACTATCAAGTAATTTTTTCTTTTTACCAATTGCATCTCAGCCTTTGGCCTGAACATGGCATTGAGGTTTTAGTCACCTTTGCTAACAGCTACTTGAGTATTTGTGGAACAGTGAGAGGTGGAGCATAGGGCTGCCCAAGGCTAAGTCACGCCTTTTCCTTTGCCATTGGGAAACGGGTGTTGGAAAAAGAAAAAGATCCCAGTTTGTCGTCAGAGCTGTATCTGGGTTCTCAGTCCTCATCACCAAGAACCCGTTTGTTCTGGGCAGAGATTTGTCTAGTTATTCTTAAGTTGACTGTGGACAGTTTTGGGGCTGCCTCCTGAGTCTTGATCAGTTCTTTCACCTCCGCTTCCAGGATTTTGGAGCATGCCTTTCTCCTGTAAAGGGAAAGGCGAGAAAGTATATTGGAGGCAGCCTAGCCATGCCTTTGGATGGTTCATTTTGTTTTTGCATGTGTTCTTTAACACTGAAAAGTTGGAGGCCCTTCGTAATGCAAGCGACAGAGGACAAGTTGTAGTTCCTCAGAGACTGAGAGTTTGGGGTTACATGGAATTATGATGTATCTCAGAAAAATTGTAATGCCTTGAGTTAAGTGTGGTAATCTGGTTGGGAACTGGAGGCTGTAAGTGTTAGGACTGCAGAGAAAGCACGTGATTTTTCGTAGACATAGATGCTTGTTTGGGGTGGCATGGGATGAAGGCTGACGGGGACTGTTGAGTATGGCTGCCACTCTTCATGCCAGCACTGCTCTAGAGTAGCCTGTATAAACCATATATTGCCATATGTAAACTATAGAACACTTCATTAAATTTTTAGTATTTAAGGTACTGTGTTTTAAATAATGCCTTTTAATTACTATATGCTTTAATTTTTAAACACCTTATTCAATAAATTTATTGTTACTGAACTTGGGTGCTTCCCCTCACCCTTAGAAAAGAGTCTGAAACAGTCTTTGATTTTTCTGAGATGAAATTGTTGGGAATATCTTACAACTTTGAATAAATTTTAAAAACCATTAACTATTATTACTCTGTCGATGAGAAATGTTACCCCTGAAACTAGGTCTGAGTTCTCTTTTGGTAGCAGAAATTTCTGTAAATTCAATTTGGAATCAACACGTGGGTACTTTTTTCTTCTTTTTCATGGTCTTAAATACAGAAAAGCATAATCAATTTTAAGCTTCTTATAAATGATAGAGCACTTGTTTACATGGGTAAAATGACTCTATCTAAGTAGTATATTGAAGTTCATGTTAATGTTTGCTATTTAATGACACCTAATGATATTCAATGAAGGGTTATGCTAAACTGGAGAGAAAATGTGTTACCCAGGCAACTGCCTTAGGCAGACTAGAGATTTAGGCATATGGCTCTATAGTACACATTATTTCAGCATCTTTAAGCATAAAGAACCACACACGTAATTGACTGTGAAAAATTACTGCTCAGTTACTGTATTGTATGGTCATAATAGAAGTAAATGAATACGTCATTGTTGTTGGAACAAGTCTGTTGGGAATCACTTGTAGACTCTACTATTTAAGAAGGAAAAATACAATAAGAAGAAAATAGCTGGTTTAATTAACATGTAAAATTGGGTTAATTTGAATTCAGCTGGCACAGCAGATATTAATGTTGGCTGTTATGTATTTATGTGTGATATTCTGGCTCGAGTCTGTATACTTCTTTTTCTTCTTGCCCACACCACGAGTAATTTTATTTAAAAAAAATATGATAAAGAATGTTTCAGTCACTTAATATTTGCTTTGCCAGTGCCTTATGTTGCAATCACATCAAAAAAGGTTTTTGTGTGGGTCCAAAACATAGGATTTGTAACTGAATGGAAGAAAACGTTAAAATGTTCCTGAGTAATCATAATGTTTCTCACAGAGGAATCAGTTAAACTGATTTCATGTATTTTAAAAATATTTAGTTGACCGTTTGTTTCATTTTGGGGGGTTTGCGACAGTGACTAACTGGGATTTCGTTATTGGTAGATGCAAGAAAGTAGCACATTTGCCCCTGTTGCTTTTGTGTGTCTCTGTGGTTAGGTACCTTTTGTTTTCAAATATGGTTTTAATCACCATTACCTTGCTTCCAAGGTTCAGAAAAAACACTTGAGAAAGGCATTGTGTTCCAATTTTAAAAATCACTTAACTCATTCGTTTTGGGGTATTTTAAAGTGCTGTTTGGGCAAAGAACACATATAGCTAATATGGCCATCTGCCGAAAGTGTGCATGGGAAAATTCTGTTCCTCAGCCCATCCTCTGAGCCTTAGTCTCTCACAAAGTCTCTTGAGCGAGTGTACTTTTTGTGCTTTACCTCTCTAAACACAGGGAACAGTCAGACTAGAGACTGAAGTCAGATAAACAAAGGGGTTAGCAGTGCGAGCCCTGCTCTGTGTGCTCTAGGGAGCGTTTGAAGCAATTGGTTATCCAGTGGCAAGCAGGCGGCTAACCTGCTGCTTTATGCAGTGATGGCCAGTATACAGGGGTCCCTGCAAAAACTCTAGTTAACGAATTTGTGTGCCTGCTGGCTTTCAGTTACTGATTTCTTATCTGCAGTTTATCTCCCCATTATCATTCTTCATTTGGCATTTTAACAAAGTCGAAGCCTTCTCATCTAGCCTCAATTAAAAGAATAAGGGAAGATAGCTGGCTGATGTGGCTCAGTTGGTTGGAGCATCTTCCCATAAATAGAAGGGTTGCAGGTTCGGTTCCCCATCAGGGCACATGCCTAGGTTGCAGGTTTGGTCCTGGTTGGACATGTACGGAGGGTGGACACGTACTGTCGGTATTTCCCACATTGATGTTTTTCTTTTTCTCTACCCCTTTCTCTCAAAAGTCAATAAGGTGAGGATTAAAAAAAAAAAAAAAAAAAGAAAAGAAAAAAGAAAAACAAAAAAGAAGGGAAGATGTAAAAAACCTAGATTTTTAAAAAATCTACTTTGCTTGCTAAGTTGATTTTCCAATACGGTTTACCTTTTTTTGTGTGCAGTGATGGCCAGTATACACTTTTACCCTTTTTGCCAATAGTCTTTCTTTTCCTTTTTAATGGCAATCCCCTATTTTAAATGTTTATTTTTTTAAACTTTTTCTTAAAAAAATAAAAACCCACAAACTCTTTGGATAGATTTCAAAATGCTATTTAACCCATAATGTAACTAAAATACAGAATATTTGTGATGTAGCTTAAATTCTGCTCTCAATATTGGTAATTTTACAAAACAGAAATAATGTAATAAGATGAGGTCGTTTATTAGGTTTTTTTAATGATGTCTGTTTGTATTTAAAAAATGATAAGTTAGCTATTTAATGTCTTATGGAGATGAATGTGATTTGTCTCTAGTTTTAAAAAGCTGTGGTGGTTCTTTTCCTTGATGCAGTATCACTCGTGTGGGACTTGGCCATGATGAGAGCTTTCTTTATGACTCAAAGGCTAAAAGATGGGTTATTGGGGGTGGTGGCAGGACAAAAGGACACATTCTTCTGAGGTCATTGGGCAGTAATTATTTAACAGGGAGGGGAAGAAGGAATGGGGAACAGAGGATGTGTAAGTGAAAGACATTTTCTAGGGTGTAATTGAATTAACTATTACCAAAAGAGAAGTGGAAGGGACGAAATCACACCTGGTAAATATGTGTGTGTGATCCCTCTGGTAAGGAAGAAGATGTCGGAGTTACAAAAACACTGCCCATAAATCTCACCAGTTGGCACAGTCAGCCTTGGGCAGCTCAAGTGCTATTTGAAGTGAAAAGCAGGCAGCAGACAGACAGGTAGATCTGGAAGTATAGGCATATCACTTACTACGTTAAGCTCACAATTACGAGAGCCTCTATATCTTTTTTTTTTTTTTTTTTGGCAATATGGAGGCAGTGATGTATGCAGAGGCGGTATTTATAGGCTGAATTCATGATAACAATACAGTAAAATTGCTAATAAAATCTTTAATAGGTTTTTAAAGCCAGGCAGTAGCCTACTTGTTTGAACAATATTCAATCTGCCAGATTTCATTGGAGCCAATGAATTTAAATAGGCCCTTGGCAAACGCTGCAGTGAGATTTGAACCCGAGCTGAGAGGCCCAGCTGGCCTCAGAACAGATGCACCCCTGGGAATGCCAGAGCCGGAGCTGGAGCCAGAATGGGCATGCAAGGCTCCCTGTAACCGAAAATGAAAGAAGATGGGATTGTAGAATGGAAGGCATTGGAGAGAGCACCTTTTATAGATCAGGAAAGGAGGTCTCCTCCAACTTGCCTGGGAAGATCAGTTAGTCAGTTAGGCAAGGGGAAAACTAGAACTTAAGTCTCTTTTACCTTTTTACTGATGGTTTTTAAAATATAAAATTAGGTGATAATTCATTGTTTCATTTTGGATCCTGTTAATAAATTTACATAATTGGGGCTGTGAAGCTTAGATTATTTACTCACTGACCACCAACTGGCATATTAAATAAAACCTTTATTTATGAGCTCTGTCATTGCCTGGTTAGTAGTTTTCATATCTTCAGTAACCTTGGGGCCTTAGAGTCTGTGCTGGCTGCCACAGCCACTGCAGCCACAGGCCACCTGGGGTCCCTGACTTGCTTCTGGGTTTTAAAAGTGGTGTTCTTGGACTTCTAGGACTATCCCCCCATCCCAGCTCCCCAGCTCTGTCTAAAAAAGGTGTTCTGGGTTTGACCACTTCTTATTTATGTCTTTCCTGCTTCACTCCAGTCCGGCCTGCTGCAGCCACTGTCTGACTATGGACTTGGCCCTGTAGTCTGCGCTCTGCAGGGTCCTGAGTAGAACCTTCCAACAGTGGCTATTTCTCATGTGTGCTTGGAATTCAATCCACACAGCCTTGTTTGCCCTGTACACCCCTTCATCCCCATGTCCCTGGTCATTTCCCTCATCCTCTAGTCTCCAGCCACTCAGGTGTCTCCTGCCCCGTGGAACTAGCCCAGGTTGTCCTGTCTTAGGGCAGGCTCTTGCACTGACGTTTTTTCCTGCCCAAAATACCCTTCATCTCAGTCTTCCCAGTGCTTCCTTCTTTTTGTCCTTTGGGTCTTAATGTCCCCTCCCAAGTGGCTCCTTCTCTGCCATCCCGATCATTCTCAAGCTTGGCTGAACGGTAGAATCACTTGGAAGTTAACAAACAAAGACAAAAACAAAAATACCCCAAATGGTTGCTCAGGTCCTCCTTAGACCAGTTAAATATGTTTTCTGGAGCTGAGGAACATGGTTTAATGCATTCCTCATCTTCTACAGAGCAGTTATCTGATTGTGGAATCAGTTTAACTTTATATTTGTATGTGTGTGCTTGTTGCCTGCCTTCCTTCTAGAGTGTAATTCCTTGAGGACACAGACTCAATCTTCCTCATTTTCATGGTATCCTTACTGTCTAGGGTATTACCTGGCATGTAATAGGTGCAGGGTACCTATGTGCTTGGTGGCCTGAACGCTGTATTTTGCAAGACATTTGGGAGGGAGATAAAAGAGTTGGAAAACCCCCAAAGCTAATAAAGATGTTCAAATAATGGAGGCCAAAACTCTTTGGATAAACTGGTGCTCACAGGAAAGCCCAGTTCTGTGTGTGTGTGTGTGTGTGTTTTTCTTGACATTCACGAATACTTGAACCTGGGTGGTCTAGTAGTTGGAGCCCTGTTGTTGGAGTTAGATTTTACTTTTATCTCTGCCATTAATCCTGGACAATTGTTTGGCTTCTGTTATAACACACAGAAGGGGGTTATATGGAGAAGTTATTCTTGCGACGCGCTCTTGTGGTTAGGAACCTTAAGTAAAAGTGGTAATTGGGTTTTGATATGGTGTGATGTCTACAGCCAAACTTCCTGAAGTCTGAATAGATCATCTCCTTATGTGCAGTCTCTGAAACTTTCTTAGCCACAGAGTTGGCCTGGAGGTAGGAGCTAGGCAGAGATGAAAGGGACCACAAAGGGTATGAATGAGTCATTGCCAGTGAGAATGAGCACCAGCGGGGAGGGGTAGAAGCACCGGAGGTTTTCCACCCTGGAGAACCACAGGTAGTGTGTTTCAGCCATTGCTTTCTTTTCTTAGTCCCCTTCCTACCACCCTTCCCCAGTTCTTTTAAGTATTTTTTAAAAGGTTTTATTTATTTATTCTTAGAGAGAGGAGAAGGGAGGGAGAATTAGAGGAAGGGCAATGTTGATATGAGAAAGAAACATCGATCAGTTGCCTCTCGAACATGCCCCAACCGGGGCTGAACCTGCAGCCCAGGCATGTGTCCTGACTGGGTATCAAACCAGAGACTTTTTGCTTCGCAGATGATTCCCAAACCACTGAGCCACATGGGTCAGGTCACTGCCCTGCCCCCCACCCCACACCTCTTATTCAGTCCTTCTGTCATTACCCAAGTCTTGGTTTTTGCTATTTTGTTTCATATACATTTTTATTTTTCATTACAAAAAATAGTGCAGTATGTGTACTATTGAAAAGATTAGAAAATATGGACATGCAAAAAGAAAGAAAACTTACATTTTTGATGTACAGCCTTCAGACTGTGTGTAAAATATTACTTTTATCCATTTTTGACAAAAATGGAGCACTGTATACAAATAAATAAAGTGAGCCAATGCAAATATTAGTGTAACTGATTTTTTATTTAATAGAATGAATTTGTTGACAGCAATTTTTAGCGGTTAGATAGTATTCCTTTATTTAATCAGTCACACATTGGGACATATTGAGGTTGTTTTCACTTTTTCATGATGGTCAACAATGCTCTGTAGGTAAAAGTTTGTACACATTCATTAATTACTTTTTAGGGTAAATTCCTAGAAGTGGGATTATTGCGTCAAAGAGTATAGGCTTGTTTAAGTCTTGCAGGTCATGTATCATTCCTCTGCTGGATTAAACAGTCTGAAGCAGTTTCATCATGTCTAAAGATTTCAGGCCCTTGTCTAC
Source organism: Furipterus horrens (assembly GCF_987537825.1). Taxonomy (NCBI): domain Eukaryota; kingdom Metazoa; phylum Chordata; class Mammalia; order Chiroptera; family Furipteridae; genus Furipterus; species Furipterus horrens. Next base: position 29,713,408 of record NW_028327179.1, read on the forward strand.
CATCAGGTCACAGCCACCACGCCTTATGTGGTACTCGCCAGCACTCCAGCACACCCGCATGCCTCATGGGTCTTCATCTCCGGCCTTCCTTCTTGGTTTCTGGCTCACCATCTGCCCCCTAGACCGCCAGTTCTTGGGGATCAGAAATTGCATTTTCCTATGTGTATTCCTAGCACTGGTCTGTGCCCGGCACAAAGCCCACTGTAGTCAGTGGCCTCTCTCCCACCGCCCATCTCGACTTGATCACATCTTACCTCTCATGCAAGACTAATTACTACGTGTGTCACATCTTCCCTCTGATGTCTCTGTTCCTACATTTTCCATCTCCTCCTTTGTCTCAGTAAAACAGTAATCGTTTCATCCTCTGAATTCATTGAGTAATAGTTTGGTTTTCAGTCTGTATTCTCTATTGAATTTTAAGTATCTCCAGGCTAAGAGCTGTCCCTTGCAAAGCTGAGAAGGGATGGGGGCAGGAGACCAAAAGCACTGTGATCATTTTGGTATGTGTCTCTCCAGTATCTTTCGATATATATGATAGATATGTAATCTTATATTGTCATAATTTGAATCCACTTTTAGTCCCTTTCTTCTTTGGCTCAGTATTTGATAGTAGTATGTAGTGTTTTCACTGCTTTACCTGGACTTTAAAGGAGTTGTCAAGTTGCTGCTGTTATAAATGGCTTTCAGAAGGAGAAAAACAGCTCTAGTTTGGAAAACAAAAAGAATTGACCTTTGGAGGAAAAAAATATACAATACAGATAAAAAAATTAATTTAAAAAGTGAGCCATTTAACATACGCAAATATTTCTAAGTAATTAACATGAAATGTTTTCCATTTGTATAGCAAATAAAGATGAAACTGAATTTTCAAAAAAAAAATAAAAAGACTTACCTAAAAAAATCTCTGGTAGCAGCAGAACCGTAAAGAGAGGAGTTTGAAACCTGAACTCTGTGAAAACGTGACTTCTCTATTTGCTCCCATGTTAGCTGACCCATGTCTCACTATTAGTTGTTGCAAGTGAACATGAACGTCACATACTTTTCCTTAGAGACTAGACATCAAGTTCATCAGAGTTGTGTGATTTATTTTAAAGGGCAGCTATTGTTGTCAAAGAAGTTTAGGGAGTGGAGGGTAGAAAAGGGAACGAAGTGAGCTCAGCAGCCAGGTCTGAACTTGATTAAGCTTGTATTCTTTGTTGTAATTTATGCTAATACCCATTAAATCTGTAAAGTAAGGCTGAAGTACTGTTTATATGAAAAACATATATAAATGTTTTTAGATACCATGCTGTAAATGAATATAGTACTATATAATTACCCTGATAGCCTTCTAGTCAGATTACCTTGACAATCTAAAATAATCTTGATGAACAGTAAGACATTATGATTTCATGGTTCATCTGTATACCTCCTACATAGATGTATAGTACTTATATCTAACAGGATTACCAAGTTACATACCTTTTTGGTACCTGTAACATGCCTAAAATACCAGAGTATTCATCGACCCGTTATGGTTATGAAACCACTGTCATTGCCAGAAGAGGATTTGTTCACACACATTGATAACCCTCAGGTTTGTCATATACCATTTTGAGAAGGGTAAGATGCTCTTTTTGTTTTATTTAAACATTTCTTTATTCAGATCATAAAAAAATTTTAAATGTTCTTTTCCTAGATAACACACTGTGAGATTCAATTTTAACTAACCGAACGTCTTTGCAGGGATAATTTAGCAAATATGATTGTTTTCTGCCTTTTACTTGCCAGCAAGTTAAACCAGGGAGCAGTGTGGCTGTATTGTTGTTGGTGCCTGCTCCAGCAGCGGGTCATGGCGTGGGAGGAGCGGTGGACAGAAAGAAGCGGGCAATCAGGAACACATTTCTTCCCCATGCTTCCTCATGGTCTAGGAGATGGTGAACATGCATCTCTGATTGAAATGCTTCTGGGCATTTTCATTCACAGCTTTAAGTCGCCTTTGTTTTAAAAACTCCCAGATCTACTGTTTCCAATCTTGGCCTCTGTTAGTTTGCTAGGGCTGCTGTAATAAAATACCACAAATTAAGTGGCTTTAAAAGAAAAAAGAAATGTATCATCCCGCAGTCTGGAGACTTAAGATGAAGGTGTGGGCAGCGTTGGTTCCTTCTGAGGGCTGGGAGGGAGAGTCGGTTCCATGCCTCCTTTTTAGCTCCTGGTGGCTGCTGGCAATATTTGGTGTTCCCTGGTTTATAGAAGCGTCACCCTGACCTCTGCCTTCATCTTCTCGTGGCGTTCTCCCTGTGTGCATATCTGTGTCCCAGTTTCGCCTTTTGATAAAGACTCTCGTTCTATTGGATCAGGTGCCTGCCTTACTCCACTGTGAGCTCATCTTAACTAATTACATCTGCAACAACCCTCTTTTTAAATAAGCTCATACTCTGAGGTACTGGGCAGTAGGACTTCAACACGCAGTTTTAGAGGAACACGGTTCGACTCACATCAGCCTCTCTCTGGAGTTCCACGTGGCTCCTTTTGGTTTCCCACTGGAGACATACTTCAGTGACCCCGGGGACCTCCAATTCAACCCAGTCAGAATTGGCCTTACTCTCTCACAGTCCCTTCTCTTTAACTTTAACTTTTCCTTTTCTTTTTTATTCTTTATCTTTGGTACTGGAATCATCATCTCACTCAGTTACCCACTCCCTCATAATGCTTTATCTTTAACTTTTTCTTTTTCTTTTCGTTTTCGTTCTTTATCCTTGGTACTAGAATCATCATCCCACTCAGTTACCCAAGTTAGAAGTCTTGGGAGTGAGTTGGCCTGTTTTCTGGTCTTCAGCCTCTGACATCCCAGTGGCTGCCATGTTTTTCCCCATTCCTGTTACACCTGCATTTCTCTAGCCTTCCCTCATGTTTCAGTCCTGGTGGCCCAGCTCCGGTTTGGAACTCTGCAGTCCCTAGCTGTCAGCCTCTCTTCCCACTCTTGTTTTCCCTGAGTTACATTCATTTTCCACGACCTTCAGTGACTTCTCATTGCTGTGACAAAGTCAAAATTCTTTAAGTTGGCCTTTAAGGCCCTCCACAGGAGGCAGGCATTACAGCTCAAGCTTCTCTTTGACTCCTCACGACCAACATCCTTCTGCAAACACAGCATTTGTCGTAGATGTGCTCTGTTCTCTCCTTAGTGTGTAATGTCCTCTCTTGACCCTTCTCTCTTCTCTCCATCTTCTTATATCAGTTGGAATTCTCTCTCATTGAAATGGAAACCAGGACACCTGGCTTTTAGGCCCAACAGCCAGAAGCCAATTTGTTCACTTTATACTAGTTATTTAGTTCTTCTAGTTTTCTCAAAAGTACAATGAAGAGGTTGAAGTAGATTATCTCTAAGATATTTTCAACTTTAAAAATGTATTCTTTAAATGCCAGATCTCCACGAAGATTCCCCAATGCTTCTAGCCAAAATAAATCACTCCTTTTTTGTGCCCCTCAGTTCTTTATTTCTTCTTTTACGTTGACCCTCAACTTCTGCATTCTAGTGAGTATGTATGAGCATCACTGCCTCTCCTTACCCCAACAGGTTTTAAGCTCCTTGAGGCCAGCCAGGAGGGTCTGACTCAGATTTGTTTCTCTCTTCACCACTACCCACCCCCGGCCTTTTTTTTTTTTTTTAATTTCTTTTTTTTATTGTTGTTCTATTACAGTTGTCCCAATTTTTTCCCTCATTGCTTTCTACAGTCAATCCCCACCCCTGCCCTCCTCTCCCACAGTCAATCCCTATCCTGTTGTCCATGTCCATGGGTCATTCATACTAGTTCCTTGACTAGATTCTTCCCCCTCTTTCCCCCCTTGTCCCTCTTCCCCCACCCCTCTGGTCACTGTCAGTCTGTTCCTTGTTTCCATTCCTCTGGCTCTATTTTGCTCATTTGTTTGTTTTGTCTTGAACATAGGTTCTCAGTGAGACATTCTGGTAGGGTAGATGATAAAATGTTCTGGGCAAGTACTCTTCCATAACACATGCTGTCCTTGAGTGTTCCCATGCACTTGTAAGGATGGTTTTGGGTGGTGAATGACAGTGATAGTGTCTTGAACACTCAGGCGTTTTTCCTTTCTTTGTGACATTGTTATAATGAGGTGACATTCTGGGAACAGCTAAGTTAGCTTTGTAACACTTTGTATAAATATATGTTCTCTCCATCAGATGTTTAAAAGTAACTAAATGTTCTGTGAAAAATAGGAACATACTCCTGTTTTCTTCTGTCTGTAACCTCCAAAGACTTGGACTATCTCAATGTATCATTGAAATAATTGGACATTAACATATAAAATAGTAAAGATTTTGTGGATTTGTTTATTTCTTGAAAGTCAAAGCATCTGTGGCCTGTCATACTCTACCTAACAGATACATTTGATCATATCATGACCTTGCTCAGGAACTTTCAATCACTCCTTGCTTCCTAGAGAAGAAAGACTAGCCCCTTTTTTGTCTTCAGGCCATCTCTGGTCTTATTCTTCTAATCTCATGTCACAGTGTTCTTCTGTGCACCCTGTGGGACAGACAGAATCAGTTTCTCACCGTTTTCCTTGTACACTCCCAGCTTCTGTGCACCTGCCTTCCTTCAGGTGTGTCCCTTTATAAAAAAGTACCCTCCCCTTTACCCCCGTGACCGCATACCTGAATCTCACTCATTTTTCAAGGCTCAGCTCACATTCCATTTCGGCAACAAAGCCTTTGATTTCCTACCAGGATTCTGTTCTCTTACTAGTTTCTGTCTTATGACTTGTCTTTCCTGTATACTATTTCTGCACTAGTGTTATCTGCCTTACTACACTGGAAGTTCCTTGGGGGTCACATTTCATGTCTGATTTATCTATGTTCTACCCTCTTCCCCAATATCATCCCTAGGTTAATCCACATGTGCTCAATAGATACCAGTAATGGGTGACTCTCTATGAACCATCTTTACGTGATGTATAAAGGTACTAATGAATGACAAAGCTGTGCTATTTTGCTGTTACATGTTCACATCTTCATCTAAAGTATCTAAGCTTTAATTCTAGAATCCAACAATATGCCTGAAACAAAAGTGATGTGTTGGGTAAAACAGTTATGTTTGAAACTAAGATGCATCTACTGTGTCACCATATCCTGAAACCTGTCATGTCTTTTAGGTTCTGTACGTTTTTATTTCAGTCTGCTGTATGTAAAAGGAAATGTTGTTTGTAAATGTTGTAGGTGTGAATTTTATTTTTTGACAGTGACATTTTATTTTTTCCCCTTAACGCATACTTGTGCATGTTTTGATTTTCTACAAGTTACTGACTTTATGCTTTGTGCTTATTTTATGTTGCAGATTAATATCCTTTCAAGAATTTGTAGCATTTGAATCTGTCCTGTGTGCCCCGGATGCTTTGTTCATGGTGGCCTTTCAGCTGTTTGACAAGACTGGCAAAGGAGAAGTTACTTTTGGTAAGGGGCGTGAGTATGTGCACACCTAAGTAAGTGCAGGCTTGCATGAGCGTTTTTATTTTATTTTTTTTCTGGAATGAAATGTATGAAAGTGCTTTTAAGAAATCAGCATATCCCTTTTAACAAAGCTATCAGTATTTGGGAGCTGCAGTACAACTGTCTCCCTATTGGAAAAAAAATAAGTTTCTGGCTTAGTAGCTTGAAAATACTCTGGTTTCATTTTAAGACAAGGGAGGAATGTGGCAGGACTTTTTCCCAGAGTCGTAGAATGTGAGAGCTGGACAGGACGTCTGTTCGTTCCCTTTGCAGTCAGCCGTGCTTGCTTTCCGATGGCAGAAGGAGGAAGTTCATCTGCTGCCTAAGAACAGAAGTTACCGGTGTCCCCAGGACTTTGTGTCTGTACCTTGGCTCTGGGTAGCTTGAGGCCAGAAGCGCTGCCAGGGCGGTAGTTCAGAGTCCTGCCTGAAGAACCTTGCTCTGCTCACGGGCACGGCCCCCACAGCGGGTGGGCACTGCCTGCCCTGCTGTGGCCGTCTTTATTTTGAAAGGCAGAACCATCTTCATGGGATTGGCTGCCATGCTGCAGAAAACCCTGAGGTCTTTTAAGCATTAGAAGCAAGGGAAGGCCTGGAAGTGGTGGGGCAGTAGTAAGTTCTTTTTAAAAAAGAAACTGGCTACTGAAGCTACATTTGACCCAGAGTGCTTACTGCCTTCCCTTGGACTGTGAGGTGTCCGGCCCATGTTGTCTGTGCATGTGAACCTGTTGTACACGGTACCATCATGAAGAATTTTGGAGCCTTTGGGGCATACAAATTGTGCATTCAGGGGAGATGGCTAAGGAGCCCGTTTTAAATGTCTATTCATATCTTCCAGTTTGTTCAGACATTTTGGACTTGTCTTACTTGGTGGATTGTGAGAAACATACAGTTGGTGGGAAATAGAGATGTGTTCTGGAAGATTCTGGAAAGGTTCTAGAAAGGTTCTGGAACTGAAGAGACTTAGCCACCTCCAGCTCTGCCACTTTGGTCTCTGAGTCAAGTTAATTATCCTCGCAGGTCTTCATTTTCCTTATCAGAAATGAAGATAATAACTACATACATCATAGGTAAGACAGTATAATAGATTTATCCTAGCAGCCTTCCCCCTCTCCCACCCACTCCTCCGTATTCATTTGACATGACAGTTATTTAAGGCTAGAGAAGGTAGGGCAGAGGCAAAACATGTATATCTGCATATTTTTGTTTCATATAATCTGGAAGCGTCCCTGGCTGGTTTGGCTCAGTGGATTGAGCGTCGGCCTGCGAGCTAAGTGTCACTGGTTCGATCTTCCAGTCAGGGCACATCAGAGAAGGAAAACTCTGACTCCAAAAAACCTCCGCTGCCTTGCGGCATACCTCTTCAGGGGAAAGGCTAAGGGAGTAAACCCCGACAGAAAATCCGGAGCCGGAGTCCCTAAGGCGGTTTGACGTTGTAGTCAACACCGGCAACTCCTGCGGCGCACCTGAAGCCAAGCTGTATCGACTCCGTCTTTCCCTTGGACCCTTCAGCTGCGAAGAGAGGGGGGGGTCTGCTGCATGGGCAACAGCAGACCCTCCATATCACCCTGCCCAGGCTCTGTAGCTTCAGCTTCACTGGAGAGGACACTCCAGCGTCATCGCAAGATGTCGATTCAACACGGGAGGAGACAGATACCGTGTCACTCCCGAGTCGGACTGCACAGCCATTCTCGGCGGTGCAGATAGACTCTTAAGAAGCTACACCATCGTCTCTCGAGACGGACGGCTGCCGACGAATCTGGAAGCCTACATACTTTCCATAAACACTTCAGGGGATTATTTAATATTTTAAAATGCCTTGAATAATTTTAGTTTTTTTCTTTCCTATCACCGGATTCCTCTTAGCATCCCCGTAACCACAACTTTTCAGTGGCACACCAATGAAAAAATGTCCCCATTAAAATCTTTAAGTAACAAATGAGCAGCTAGCTCATGGCAGTGCTGATTTACTCAGTGGAAGCCAGTTTGATGAAAATGTCATGTTAGCATTTCCTTGGGATACACAAAGGCGAGCCTGCCAGTTCAGCACAGCAGGTGTGTGCTCTCTCGTCTTCCTCCTTTCTGCAGCAAGTCTGGGTGGAGAAAGCTGGGCTGGAGATGGAACTAAGGAATGGACTTGAGATGTTTTCCTCGACTTGGATTAATCTTTCCTGCATGGGCATGAAGTGTCAAGGGATGTTGGTGCCACCGGCCACACCACTGGCGTGGGGAAGAAAGAAACAAAGGACACCAGTGCAGGGATGGATGGGTGGTGTGTATGTTGGTGTCATTTGAAGAAAAGGACAAGTGGAGAAGCAGGATGTAGGAGACGGGAGTCATCTGTGAATTGTAGAAAAAGCAGTGACATGAGAACTCTGTTCCTGCTTCTTAACTAGTGGTTTGTTGGTGGGCAAGTCATTTCAATGTCCTGAGCTTTATTTTCCTCATCTGTAAGATCAGGGTAATAACCTACCTTACAGGACTTTGTAAGTATAAAAAGAACTTCCAGATACAAAGGCTCTGTCTAGAAAACAAAGGCCTTTATAAAAATAATGTTGCTGGCCCAGGTTGGGTAGCTCAATTGATTAGAGCATCATCCCGATACACCAAGGTTGCGGGTTCGATCTCTGGTCAGGCACGTGTAAGAAGCAACCAATGAGTGCATAAATAAATGGGACAACAAATCAGTGCTTCTCCCTCTCTCGTCCCTCTCCCTTCCCCTCCCCCTTTCCTTCTCTCTCTCTCTAAAATCAATCAATAAAAAACTAGTAATATTGCAAAAAGAACTTGAGAGAACAAGGGAGGGTCTTCTTCCCCCTCCTCATTTTCCTCTTCTTCTTTCTCCTTTTTCTCTTTCTCCTCTTCCTCTTCTTCCCCTTCTTTCTCTTCTTCCTTCTCTTTCTCTACCTCCTCTTCCTCCTCTTTCTCTTCCTCTTCACCTCCTTCCTACCCCCTCCCCATCCATCCCCTCTCCCTTTCTTCTCTTCCTTCTCCCTTCTCTTGGTTTTTAACTTGCAGCTGAACAGATGGTAACTTGCTTACCACCTGTTCTGTGTTGAACATTGCCCCATCTCTGAAGGCATACGAGATTGAAGTAAAAAATCGGGTTTCCAAGGAGCTAAAATTCTTGTCACGTCATTAGTTGCATATGATTATCATAGAAGAACATACAGCTCTTCTCCCAGAACTTTGCCTTCCAGAGGTAATTTGTTTCACAGTCCGGCTCTCTCGCAGAATGTGAGCAGGATGTCCTATCCATTTGATGAGCTGATGGGCTCCTCACCCTGTGGGTGTCATCAAATGTACCCTGGGCTCTCTTAAGCTCTTAATCCCTATTTAGGATTAAACTGAAAAAGATATGAATAGTATAAAGAAGATACCCAAATGACCATCCAATTCCAGAATAATAGCTGACTTCCAACATTTTTCATAAGGTAGGGTAGCGGCATCCACCAGAGGTGGGTGTTCTGTATAACGGGCTTTTGTCCAAGTAAACAGAATCATGGGGTTGGGAGGGCGGCAGTGCAGTCTAAGGAGCGTTTTGGCAGCAGGTACTTTAGAGAAGGATCTAGCAATTGGTATATTTTCCAGGACACTAATAATGGGGTTGAAGAAGTTTTTTTTTTTAAGTGGAGTTGGGCAGAAAAGAGGACTTAGCTAGTCAATCCCGGTCTCAGACCCAGAGTATTAAGAGAGCCCCAGTCTCCGACCCGGCTGGCTGTCCCTGTGAGGCTCTTTGAGATACTTGCAAGGCACTCTGACTTCTGGTTACTTCCTTAGCTCCTTGTCAGTTCTTCACCCAAGAACGTCCCTTTTGTATTTCAGAAGGTTGTCTCCCTGCATGTGCGTCTTTGGGCGGCGTAAGCATGGAGCCGTAACAGAGGAAGGGCACCTTCTTACCTCTCACATTGGCTCAGTCATTCGGGGTCACGGGGTGGACACTGGTTTCCCACTCTACGGAGGTTCATCTGGGGCCTTCCTGTAGGCTGCCGGGGAGGCTAGTGTGTGGCTGCAGGTCCTCTGGGTCTCCCAGCCTTTCAGTCCACTCAGAGGAGCACATCACCCTGTTTATCCGTTTATGCGCTGGGTTCCCACATAAGCGCTTGTCTGAAGCAGGGCCTTTTTGTTGAAGCTCAGTAAGCACCAGTGTTTGGCAACAATCTGGCAGTGTTCGTGCCCGCGCTAACACAGAAGTCAGATGGCACATCATCAAGTGTCACATTCAGTGACATCTTTCCCTGTTTTCTCTGAGGCCTTGTTCACCTTATTTTCATGTCTAGATCACTCCTTGTGTTTGCTACAATGAAAAGATCTTGATTAGGTCAGTTTTGTTCATTTGATCTAGTTCATCAAGTCCTCCTATTTCCTTTGAGGCAAAACATATCTCCAATATATATTTTTTAAATTTATTTTATTTTTAGATAGAGGGGAAAGTAGAAAGAGACCTCTGGTTACTTCCTTAGCTCCTTGTCAGTTCTTCACCCAAGAATGTCCCTTTTGTATTTCAGAAGGTTGTCTCCCTGCATGTGCGTCTTTGGGCGGCGTAAGCATGGAGCCGTAACAGAGGAAGGGCGCCTTCTTACCTCTCACATTGGCTCAGTCATTCGGGGTCACGGGGTGGACACTGGTTTCCCACTCTATGAAGGTTCATCTGGGGCCTTCCTGTAGGCTGCCGGGGAGGCTAGTGTGTGGCTGCAGGTCCTCTGGGTCTCCCAGCCTTTCAGTCCACTCAGAGGAGCACATCACCCTGTTTATCTGTTTATGTGCTGGGTTCCCACATAAGTGCTTGTCTGAAGCAGGGCCTTTTTGTTGAAGCTCAGTAAGCACCAGTGTTTGGCAACAATCTGGCAGTGTTTGTGCCCGCGCTAACACAGAAGTCAGATGGCACATCATCAAGTGTCACATTTCAGTGACATCTTTCCCTGTTTTCTCTGAGGCCTTGTTCACCTTATTTTCATGTCTAGATCACTCCTTGTGTTTGCTACAATGAAAAGATCTTGATTAGGTCAGTTTTGTTCCTTTGATCTAGTTCATCAAGTCCTCCTATTTCCTTTGAGGCAAAACATGTCTCCAATATATTTTTTATTTATTTATTTTATTTTTAGATAGAGGGGAAAGTAGAAAGAGACGGAGAGAAACATCACTGTGTGGTTGCCTCTCACTTGTGCCCCCAACTGGGGACCTGACGTGCAACCTAGTCATGTGCCCTGACTGGGAAATGAACCAGCGACACTTGGCTCTCAGGCCAACACTCAATCCACTGAACCACAGCAGCCAGGGCTCCAATATTCTTGTTTTCATCATGTTTTTAAATTTTTATAACCAATATTTATAAATGATTTTGAGATATCAGTAGGTATACAAGAGGATATCAATATAAGTAGAAAATTTTAGTCAGCAATGTGTAATTCCATGTGTGTGGAGAAAATAGATTTTGTTCTAAATGTTCCTTTTTACATTTTTACCCTAAAAGTGATTTTAGCCATAATAATGATTTTTACTCTTAATATTTTAAGTATATTCTATTAAAATATAGCATACATGAGGAAGAATGCACAAATTATAAGTGTACATCTCTTTGTTTTTTTAATTCTCACCCGAGAACATGCTTATTGATTTTTAGAGAGGAGGGAGGGCGGGAGAGAGAGGGAGAGAAACATCAATGTGAGAAACATTGATCAGCTGCCTCTCCCACATCCCCACGTAGGGACCAAATCTGCAACCCAGGCATCTGCTCTGACCAAAATTGAACCTGTCACCTTTTGGTCCAGGGATAACACTCCAACCAATTGAGCCATACTGGCCAGGGCTTTAAGTATATATCTTGATGAATTTTTGCACAATGCATACACTCGTTTTATCCTCATCCAGCTCAGAAAGAAAATGGTACCAGCACCTCACAGCTCTCTTCCCAGTTCCTGCCCCCCAGTCACCATGATAACAACTCCTGTCTCTCACTGTCAGTTGGTTTTGTTTGTTTGAAACATAACTAAAAATGGAACAGTACAGAATGTACTTCTTATTTCCTACTTCTTTTGCTCAAATTTTATTTGTGAGATTTATTCAAGTTTTTGTTGTATTTGTACTTTATTCTTTTTTCTTTGCTGTATAGAATCCCATTGTATGACCTTTTTCCTAATTTACTTACTCGTTCTAAATGTTGATAGACATTTGCGCATTTCCAGTTTGGCTGCTGCAAATAATGTGCCTATACACACACACACACACGCGCATATGTATATGTATTGGTGTATACTTCCACATGGTGTTTCCTGTTTGTTAGTAAGCATTATATAAAAAAGGATTCTTTTAGTAAGGCTCAGAGAAGTCCCGTAGAAAATATAAACGTATTTAACTTTGTCAGACTCATTTGAACAGGACCTTTCTTTTGTGTGTGAGACCTAAACAAAATCCACAGAACTAATGAAGCAATTTCTAGTGTCTTTCTCTAGTTAATTCTCTGATGTGTATATTGGTGTTTGGAGGGGTCCTTTCTGGGTTCACAGTCAGATTTTGTCCAGGAACACCTGCTGGGATGAAAATGAAGTAGGTATGCTCTGGGAAGCCAGACAGGCTAGATGGCAGGAGGAAATATGTGGAAACAACCCACTTCAGTCATTTTGGTTCAAGTTGCAGAAAATGATGAGAGTTAAAAGTAAGGAAATGAGAAGTTTTGAAGGTAAGCACTCAAATTTAATAATAAATTAAAAAGCTAGATGGATTTAAGTGTTGGATTAGAAAAAATCAAAACATTAGCCATACTTTTTAAGCATATTTATTTATTATCTCTGTAAAGGCATTTGGAAAATGAAATATTCAAACAGATAACTGAGGGGAAAAGAGATTAAGAGTGAGAAGGAGCATTATTTAGGGAAAGTTTTGTTAAAATTGATTCTGATCTTATAATGTGTTATCTTGGTGAAAGAAACTTATTACCCTATAATAGATTTTATTTTATGTTATTTTGGGACCTGAGTATATGTTCTGAACCACATTTCAGTAGAATACTGAATGAGAACAGTGTGATTTTGCAAGTAAATGACCTCTATGTTGATAAGAGTTGTTGCATGCCTGGGTACTGCGTGTCCTGCCTGAGATCTAGAGGCTCTTCAGATGCTATTTCAGTTCATTAGGTCAAAAATCCGCTGTTTCCGAAAAGCTAAATACGGATTTGCACAATTGACCATAATGGCTTCAATTTTGCAAGATAGTTGTATCAGAGAGCACTTCCAGTTGGTGGGATAATTTGAGAATCGCCCATGCTTCATATGGCTAAAATATTGTACTTTTTGCTACTTCATCACTCCATTTTAAAAATAGGAAGTAAGGGGAAGGGAAGAAAAGCCTTTTGTTGAAGGTGGGAGAGTGTCAATTGGGGAGTAAATACAAATAACCATGTGAAGCTCCTCCTTAGTTAACTACTGCCTGAAGGTTAACCTTTCTTTAAAATACCAACTGTGTGGAGAGGCCGGATTGGGGGCTTCTACACGCGCGCACGCGTGTGTGTGTGTGTGTGTGTGTAAGATGAAGGGGGAGGAGAATTTGTGCCTGGGAAAGAAGGTGTGGAGAACAGAAAGCTAACAGCAAATCCTAAAACTTGGAGCACTGGGGAAATTTGGCTATTTTAAACTACCGCTCACTTAAAAATAGTCCAGTGATACCATTATTCTTTCAGTGTGAGAGAGAGATAAAAATACAGGTTTTCTAAATTGGAAAATTTGCTGTAATCTTGCTGCTAATGACTGATTTCTTCCAGCAGTTGCAAGGCAGTTTTGCTCTGATACGTCTGTAAAGGAAACAAAATCAAGAGCATACTGAAAGTTCTCAGAGAAAATTACAGTTTAGGTATATGTTGGAGGTGTATAGTTAGACATTTTAATTGAAATAAAAGTTTTATATTAATATGGTATCACTGTAGGTATACATTTGTAGTACCTCTCTGCTCTTGAAAGCATTTAATAGAGTTAAATGTATGTTAATGCTTTTGCAAGATCCATCTAAGGAAAATAGCATTAAGAAATTGGTTTTTTAAACAATATAGATATCATTCTTACTTTTAGAGAATGAATTAGGGTTCTTTGTACCGCTTTAAGCATTTCAAAGAGTTGGCGGTTTTTGGTTGTGTTCCTTTCTAGTGGTGAGGAAAGTTAACGGTAATTAACACAGCAGATGATTAAAGGGAAAGCCTACTCATCTGGGGAGTGACCAAGCCAGCTCTATGGCTCCAAACACCATTTTAACTGACCTAGTGTTGATATTATGAGAGACTGCTAATGATTTATTCTATTCATTTGAAAATAACATTTTCTACAGATAGACTGGCCCCTCTTGCTGTTGCTTTAGATAATGCATGTGACAGAAGATTAATATTGAATGCTAAATTCCTGCCAGCCTTTAACCTTTTCTGTAGTTGTTCACCAGCATTCACTACTATGCTTAAATAGTGTGTTGATCTTAAGGATGTATAGATCCATCAGAGTTAAGAATAGGAAGGATTCTTATCAAGAAAGCAGACCACAGGATCTCATTGTGATAGCATGGGCATGTGTTCATTGCACCAGTGGACTCGCTGACTCCATCTCAAATTCGCTGAATCAAAATCTTTGGGCCTGGGGCTTGGGAATGTGATTTGAACAAGCTCTCCAAGGGAACGCAGTTCACACTGCAACTGAACAGTGGCTGGTGTAGTTCATGGCTTTGTTGCCTGGATGTGGAAAACAGGCCCAGAGAGGGAAAGGTGACTGGTTTTGTAGGAATCACAACTTTGTCTACTTAGAAGGACAGTGTTCTTTTCTAGGATGACACATGACCTCATATCAGGGTAATTCCATCCCTCTCTACCTACAGAATCAGAAGAGTTTTAAATTAGCCCTAACTTTACATAACCAACACCGTCCATGACTTCCACATAATATCCAGTTCAGCTTGCCTCTGTGTGCGCTGTGTATCTGTGTATATGCTATTTTTTGAAAGATACTTTTCACCATTGTACCTACATGTTCAGAATAATAATAATAAAAAGTTTACAGGAGCCTATTGCGAACTCCATTTTAATGAGAAGGGCTGATTGTATGAGGTGCTTGTTCTGTACATACTTCTTTTTAATGGCACCCCATTTTCCCCCTAGAACTTCCTTGAGTGAGTCTGAATTATAGCCAGAATACTACTTTCCTCTTCAGACCCTTAACTGTGATTAATATAAAAAGGCACTTGTCAAAAGGGTTTGAAATGGCAGGCAACCTTGTTATTGGAGCATGTGGCAGTAGAGATAGGTCTGCATCCACTTACTCCATTATGTCATTTAACTTACGAATTCAGCAATTTGTCTTTTGCTCCCTGCTTAAAAGACGATGGCCGTGTGAGCTGTTGTTAACCATATCAGCAGGGTGGAATATTATTGCCCTTGGAGCGAAACCACAACTTTCCGCGAGGATTGAGCATGCACGTTGGGAAAAGCACCCCGGAGAAGCCGTTCAGAGATCAAGTGCAGCTTGTTCAGACACTCTCCCTTTGCCTCCATAGTGATTGCTTTCATTCGTTAGCAGAAACATCCTTTTGTGTTTATTGTATTAATGAAATTTTTAGGATCCATGAGAGAGATTATGGTTCAGTGTTTTAAATAATATAGCTTGATGAATCTTTTTTATTTTAATGGGAAACTCATTTCCATTGATTTGCAGCTTCAAAAAGTGAGTCTTTTGGAAATTAAAGTGCATTAATTTAGTTATTCTGTATGGAAACAGAAACGTAAAAAGTTAAAATTTGCATAAGTGAAGACCTTGATGATTTCAGATTACAGTGTGGTAGAGGTTAAGAATAAGAGCCCATAGAATTTGTAAAAACAAATTCAGTCTAACCACTTAATGGCATGTGCAAGTAATTTGCCAATTAAATATTTCTCATTATCTCAAAGATCTTCTGAGTAAAGAGTGGAGGTTCTTAATCTTTCTTAATTTCATACTTTCAGAAACATAATAGAAAATTACTTAGTTTTTGATCACTTTTTATTCAAAATGTTAATATATGAGCTAAGAAAAGGATGGATTTTAAATATTTGAGGAAAATTATTGCTTTTTGAGAAATGTATAAACTGATATTTCCAAATCACACTGTGCCTGATTCTTCTTTGTATCATTTGTAAATACTTGGCATCCAGAAAACATCTTTCATTATAATTTAGACTTTAGATTTTGGAATTTTACCATTTTAACAGTCACCTACTACGTTTAGAAACGTCGTGTTAGGCATCTTTAGCTCCAGAACAATCCTCTAAGATACATATTTTATTCCCATTTTACAGATTACGTAAAGTAAATAATGAGTCAGAGTAATTTATCTATTGCCACTTATTAATAAGAGGCAGAGCTGACAGTTTTTAAGAAGCAGCTTTATTGCACTCCTTTAAAGTATAATTCAGTGGTTTTTAGTACATTTGCAGATTTATGCAACCATTACCACCGTCTATTTTAGAACATTTTTATCACCCCCAAAAGAAATGGCATACCTTAGCAATTCTCACTCCCTCTTCCCATTTTTTCCGGTCCTGGGTAATCACTAATCCACTTTCTGTCTCTAATGGACTTGCCTATTCTGGACATTTCATATAAATGGAATCATACACTGTGTGATCTTTGTGACTGGCTTCTAAGCATAATGTTTTCAAGGTTCATCGACATTATAGCATGTAACAGTACCATATTCCTTTTTATTGATGAATAATATCACATTGTTACATATAATATCACATTTTGTTTAGCCATCCTTCAGTTAACAGACATTTGGGTTGTTTCCACTTTTTGGCTATGAACATTTGTGAAGCTTTCATGTGGACATATGTTTTCATTTCTCTTGGATATGTACCTAGGAGTGGAATTGCTGGGACATATGGTAACTATGTTTAACTTTTTGAAGAACTGCCAAACTTCCAAGGTAACTGCATCATTTTACATCCCCACCAGTGGTGTATAGGGGTTTCAGTTTTTTTCACATCCTCACCCACACTTGTTAGTAGTGGAGGTGAAGTGGTATCTCATTGTGATTTTGATTTACATTTCCTCAATGTAATGATATCAAGCATCTTGTGATTGGATATTTGTATGTCTTTTTTTGGAGAAATATCTACTTAAATCTTTGCCCATTTTTAAAATTGGGTGATTTTTTTTTTTTAATTGAGTTGTGAGAGTTCTTGGTATGTTCCAGAGTTCTCTATCAGATAATATGATTTGCAATTTTTTTCTCCCATCCTGTAGTCTGTTTTTTTTTTTTTTTTTTTTTTTTTTTTGTCACTTTGCAGATGGTATCCTTTGGAGTACAAAAGTTTTAAAATATGAAGTCCAATTTACCTGTTATTTTCTTCTGTTGCTTGTGTTTTTGGTGTCCTATCTAAGAAACCATTTCCTAATCAGGAGTCACAAAGATTTTTGCCTATGTTTTTCTTTAAGAGCATCACTGTTTAAGCTCTTCTATTTAGGCCTTTGCTCCATTTTGAGTTAGTTTTTTTATATGGCGTAAGGCAGAGTTCTAACTTTTTTCTTTGGCACATGGATATCCAGATGTCTTTCCCTGTTGTATTGCCTTGTCAGCCTTGTTGCAAATCAATTGACCAAAAAGGTAAGGGCTTACTTCTTGACTCCCAGGTTTGTTGCATTTGTCTATATGTCTGTCTTTATGCCAGTACCACAGTCTTGATTATGGTAGCTTTGTAGTAAACTTGAAATGCAACTTTGTCCTTCTTTTTCAAGATCGTGTTAGCTCTTCTGGGTCCCTTGAATTTTCACATGAATTTTAGGATTAGCTTGTCAATTTCTGCAAAGAAGCCAGCTGGAATTTTGATAAGGGTTTATACTGAACCTGTAGGTCACTTTGGGGAGTATTGCCATCTAAACAATATTAAGTTTTCCAATCTATGAACATGAAATGTCTTTCTATTTATTTAGGACTTCATTAATTTCTTTTAACCATGTTTTATAATTTTTAGAGTATAGGTTTGGCATGGCTTTGTTAAATTTATCCCTAAGTATGTTTTTCTTTGTGAGGCTGTTTTAAATGGAATTGTTATCTTATTTTCATTTTTTAGTTTCCTTTTTTTTAGTGTATGGAAGGAAATTAATTGATTTTTAAATATTGATCTTATATCCTTCAATCTTGCAGGGCTCATTTATAGTTTTTTAGTGGATTCCTTAGTACTTTCTATATGCAAGATCATGTCATCTGCAACCCAGATTTTAAAAATCACCATCTTTTCTGCTACAGTCATACTCTGTAGCCTGGGAAATTTATTAACTTAGAGGAAATTAGTTGACTTTGAGGTTATATAAACAATTGCCACCTTGTAATTGTCTTTTTGTGATCTGAAAAGAAAAATACAGCAGACTTGTAAGCTTGAAACATTTGTAGAGAAAGTAAAGTCCCACAAATAAATTCAGAATATCCTTGAGCTTATTTGGTGAAGTCTTGCTTTAAATATCATCACCATTACTTGGTATGTTGTGGGAACTATAGGCCTTCCAAACATAATTTGTTTGGCGTGGACTGAAATAACAATGACTATACTTTAAGAGATAAGTGTTCTAATTTGTTTTTACTTTCAGGAGAATCGGGTGAGCTATGAAAAATATGACTTTAAATATCCAAAATATATATCTGGTGCTTCATTCATATTCCAGTGCTAATTCAGTTTTACTTCTTTGCCTTTATGACCTCAGAGTGAGGGTAAGATTTTAAAGCCTTGTATTTCAGGTGAGGAGAGACCGTCTTCTCTTTTTTTTTTTTAAGTTAGTGATAAATCTGCCAAGTAATCTTTCTTTGAAAGCTGTCAGCTGGTGAGTTATAGTTATAGTACATTGAACTAAGTAAGTAACCAAAAAGCCTAAAGCATTTTGGGTTTCCCCTTTTCTCTCAGGGACTACAAGTGAGGTTTGGAAAGTCAGGGAATGGTAAAGTTTCAGTGACAACACGGCCCTAAGGTTAACTCCTGGACTTTTTCATGGTGAAGCTCATGGAATTTCCCATGGAAGCCACAGTACAGAACAGAATTTGAAAATCACCTTGGTTTTTAGTTTCTGATTTCCGAGTCCCATGACAACCTTATCTTCACCATCAAAGTAGCATCAGGTGCATGGGGTTTAAAAATAATATTATTTGCTGATAGCAAGTGATGCCAACATCTGTAACTGCTGGAAGCAGGATATGGCACGTCTCAGTGACCCCAGGTGACGTTGGCCCAAAGCATTGATTGGACACTCAATTCATTTCAAATGAAATGAGCCCTTCCTTACTCTGTTTTTCTCCACTGGGAAACTCCTTCACAGATCCATCTGAATAAATCTTTGACAACCTTCACGATCCACATCAAGTTTTATCTTCTCCAAGAAGCCTTTCTCCCCGACCCTGTAGGTGCGTCCCCCCTACATTCTATTTCCTCACCCTGAGGAACTTCTGCCATTGGGCCCTCAGTGCAGTGTACTGTTTGGATCTGCTGTTCAGTTATTTCACATGGACTAGATTTGATTACAGCCCCTTGTCTTCTGTAACCTTCCACTTCGGCAGGGCCTGGGCCTCAGTGCTCATAAGCAGTGCTACTGAGCAGCTGACACCTAGGTGAGGACTGGCGTTCTTACAATTACCCCTATGTTAGAACAGCTGACGCCTGGTAATGGGGCCCCATTCCAGCGTCAGGTGGTGTGTCAGCCCTCCCACTCCAGGGAGCACTAGCCACATAGGCCGTGAGGGGAACATCATCCACTGGATTGTACCACGTGGCAGCCCTGCGTGTCCTCTTGCATCTGCAAGTGGCCTGTGTTCACACATGACCACCTCGCATTGGCTGCTGGAGGATCTTTCCTGCCTCCTTCCTTTTAGTGAATTTTTGTCTGTTTTAATGGGAAGTTTAAACACTAGTAAGGAGTGAATGTAATCCTTCCATAATTCTTTAGGACAGTGTTTTTCAGAATGAGGTCCCTTGTATTAGGAAACCTTGGGGCACTGGTTAAAACGCAAATTCTCAGCCCCTCAGTAGACTCAAATGAGCCCAGGAGTGGGGCCAGAGGCTTTTGTGAGCAAGACTTATGATTCACTAAAACTTTAGGAACTAGCTGTTGAAATAACTTCTCAGAAAGGTGGAAACTCCAGTACCTGAAAGGGCTAATGCCATAGTCCTTAACCTGCCATAGTATTGTGATATTAAATCTTTTCTGATTCATTTAAATTCAGCCACTGCTTAGTGAGTAGTTGCTTTATGCCCTCCACGGTGAGGCCACAGTGAGAGAACCCGGTGTGAAAAAATACAGCTTTTGCTTTCAGGGTGCCAATAATCTAGGTGGAAAGAAAAGATATACAGTAAATATGTGTAGTCATACACATATCTGCATATATATGCATACTAAAGAGAGATATCTTTTTCAAAAACAGATTATTACAATAGTACAGGTCAATAGGGTTGACAGTTTTTAGAGTTGAGATGAATCTTAGGGATCACATATTGCTCTCTAGTGTGACTGGATTTCATTACTTCAGGCTGGCATTTGCACAAGAGGCAAGCTCTATAGTGCAGTGGAAGAGGCTCTAGACTTAGGGTTCGAAGTTCACAGTTTTGAATTCAAGTCAGAACTCTAGTAAGTCATAAATGTTAGTTCCTTTAATTATAGGAAAAGTAAGATTGTTGGTTAGGGTGAGGCACATTTTAAATTCATTCACTAATTTTTGAGTAACTTAAATTTATTTCTATATATCTACAGATTAGACCATATAAGTATTTAAGATGTATAATAAATGCCTTAGCTTTATGTGCCAATATTTGGTTAATAACCTCTGTTATTTTCTATAGGACATTAAAGGAGAGGTAAAGTAAAAGAAGGACCTCATTTTTGACAGCTATCCTATGATTATTACATTAAAACCTTATTTCATCAGAGTGTTTGACAGGAATATTTATTTCAGCAGAATGCAGAAAAATGGCCAGAAAGCCATTTTTTGTTTGTATATTATTACTATAGTGTAAAATTTTATGTCTAGTGTAAAAACATGTGCTTTTGTCCTTTGATCACATCTTGGTCATTTTAACATCAATTCTCATTAGATAATTTATTAGTCCAGAATAGAGGATTGTGAGAGTCTCCCTAAGTCTCTCTTGGGCATGCATTGTATAGAGCTATAGAAATTGGGAACTGAGAAGGAGCTACATGTTATCTAGGTTAATATTTATTTTTACCACTGAAGACTTACACATATAGTAGCCGTGAGAACAATAACCTAAGTGATTTGAATTTTAGTTCAGTGATTTCTACTCAGGGGTTCTAGAGTCAAAGGAGACTTGTGGACCTTCTTCAGTTCATTTCATTGAGGACCACCCCTCAAATCTCCCTAGATCTGTGGGAGTCTTTCCTTTTCTTTTTATTCTTTAAATCCTAATTCTTGATTCACTTCATTTTTCTTATATCCTGTCTCTCTCCCTTTTTCCCCACTACAAGTAGAGAAGACAGAATAAATCCAAAGAAATTGAAGGCTGCCCTTTAAAACTTCTGTTTTACGTTGGGGCCAGCCTGAGGTTCTCTGCCACCTTTTATAAAGTTTATGCCTGGCATAATTCTGATTTTTACTACCTTCTCTGCGCAAACACACCCAACCTTATGCTGATGGTGGCACTACTGTTTCTTCATGGCAAGACTTTGAAAATTTCTGGAAACTTTAAAATCATGGAATAAAATCTTGTGGGTGTAATGGGTGTGGAAATAGGAAATTTGGGGGAAATAGTGGAAACATGTGCCAAAGTTTTTGGCATCCTTTAGAGGACTAAAGAACTTCGTTCTTTTTTATTATTTTAAGTAGACACAGAGTTTTTTTAAAAATAGTATCAGGCACAATTTGCTAATAAAAATAAGCAGGTTTAGTAGCTATATTTAATGTTGTGAAGGCTAGGACAAATTTTATTAATATAATAATAACTTGTATTCCCTATGCCCTTCAAACACACACATTTTGGGGGAGGAGGAGACTAGTAAATAAAAACATGAAGCTTTAGAAAGTAAGGTTTTTCATATTGTTGTTTTCTCTGTCAGTCCTCTTATAGCTTTGTAGTAGAAACTAAAAAGAGGTGAAGAATCCATAATAGCATATTTTGATAGCCCATCTTAACATGGGATAATTTGGGCCATTTGAGAACTTCCGTCAAGCTAAACGTAAACCGTATAAAGTTAAAGAATTGGGCTGCTGGCTTTTCTTCCCACCACCATTGTCTTCAAGAGTGGCTTGATAAATAGTGGAAATTTCTAAAGCTCCAGTAGGGTCTTAGGGCTGCTGAATATGTGCTTTAAGATTTATCTGACTTCCAGATCCTCAAGAAAAGCTTTCAATAACTCAATAAAGGACTATATTTAAGATTTGTGTAGTATCATGTGTGTTTCCGTATGTACAGGGCTGGGCAAAAGTAGGTTTACAGTTGTGAGTACATGAAACAGTTTATTCTTGCATAGTATTTATTAATATTATATTGTTTGTATTACAACTGTAAACCTACTTTTGCCCACTCCTGTATATGTTTCCTGCTACTAGAGATTGAATTATATTACTCATGCCTAGAAAATAATATTTGTTGAAACAAAACATGAGATTATGATATTAGGTATATAGCTTATTACTTTGGTTTCCTACTGCCTTTTAGGGGTGTGTGTGTCTCTTTTCCCCCTTCATTTGGTGGGATTATTAATTTTGATATCTTAACTGATTCTCTGAGGATTCTGACTTTTATTTCTGCCATGGTTTTATAATCCGTGTGTGTTTTTTAGGTTGAGTTAACTTTTTATAAGAAGAAAGTAGCACTGTCCATTTAATTGATTTGATAAGGTAGAACCTGATGGGCTTTGTTTCAATCACCCTTTCTTTTCTCTTTTCAGAGGACGTTAAGCAAGTTTTTGGACAAACCACAATTCATCAACGTATTCCATTTAACTGGGATTCAGAATTTGTGCAACTACATTTTGGAAAAGAACGAAAGAGACACCTGACATATGCGGAATTCACTCAGTTTTTGCTGGTGGGTCTGGCTCTTGACAAGAGTATATAAGTAAAACTAGGATCCTGATTTACCTCAAACTCTAACCCTGGGCCAAATCATCCCATTGAAAGTATTTCTCTATATTAGGGTGTAAAAACCGTAGGACTTAAATGGGCTGCTACAGGTGGTGTAGAACCCCTTTATGTTTAAAGGGAATACACATCGACATCCCAGGAAGTCAAATGATTTGCTTTAAAGTCATGTAAGTGAGGAGAGGGGCAAAATTGGAACTTGAACTCTTGGCTGATGCCTAGTTCCACCACTATTTACCAAGATTTTGTTTCGCCTGAGATATGGATAGATGTCATCACCAGCGTCTAGCAGTCGTATCATTTCATCTGAGACCTTTCATAAACAAGGCACGGGGTCTGGAACTTGGCTGCATATTCGAGTTAACTGGTGAACTTTAAAAACTTGTTGCTTAGGTCCCACTTCTAGAGATTAGATTTGATTTGATTTGGGGGTTGGGGGGAGGGGCAAACAGCCCAGACATTAGGATATTTAAAGCTTCTTAGGTGCTTCTAATATGCCACCAAGCTTGAGAATCACTGTTGAAAAGACGCTTGCTGCACATGTCAAGGGTTAAAACTATGGGAGTTGTTGACATTTCCGGGATGTACCTGTTGCAATCACTCCTGCCTTTCTCCGAGCTCCCCCAACCCCTTGTGATCATCTCCCTGGACCACTGATGATGCGAATGGAAGAGCAGTAAGGAAATATGATTACAGTTAAATTTTCCTCTGAAGTGTAATTTTTAAAATGTCTTAACTGTGACATTAACATCAGCCGCCAGAGGTGAATATCTACATGATATCTGTATTCTAAACCACTCTTTCTTTTAGATTTTTAGGCGTTTGTTTTGCTTCTCTAACAATTAGATTTTATATTTTATTAAATGTAATATTTTAAAAAGAGTCTTTAAGGGGATTAGTTTTCTATGTTTATGAAATTCAGGGTCTTCAGGAAAAATTTGCCAGGGAAACTGCCTTCTGTTCTTTGTCACTAGTAATCTTGTAAGTGGGTGCCCTGGTGTCCCTGCTTCTCTTGGGTGCCTGAGACCTTGTCAGAGCCTTCCCGGAAGAGGTCGGAAACACAGATGTGCGGTGGAGGTGGAAGAGACAAGGTTCACACATGTACACTGGGTTGTGTACTCCTTCATCCAGCGTTTTGGGGCATTTATTCCTGGGCACCAGCATATGGAATAGGTTCACTTTAATAGGAGCTTCTCATTTTGACTTTTACTGGTATCATTATGATATATGAAATCGCCATGCTGTTTACTTTGCTTTTATTTTCCTGGCCTTTGGAAACTTAAAACAAGATGTCTTAAACCTGCTTTAGTAGTATTCTTTCAAAAACATGTTAATGTCTATGAATCCCCATGTGCAGATCTGTGTCAACATAAACCGACGTAAATAACTCAAGTGGAGAATGGAATTCAAGTTGAGTTTTTGCTATTGTTTATACAAGACATTGGCGCGCAGTAGGAGGCAGTGTTCATTTTGATGAGGTATAATTACAATAATGCTGTTGAGACAAATGCCTCAAATTAACTTTATGGAGTACAGCCTAATTAACTTTTGGTCTTAATGGGATGTTAGCAGTAGTGAGACTGATCACGTTTTCCTTTAAGCAAGTATCAATTACGCTAAATTGAGTCGGCTGTGTACCACTCACAGCGGCTTCTAGGCCTTTCTCTAGATGTAGAGAGGCCAGAGTCAAGGATTAGATGACTCAAGGATTACTGATTAGGTTTTCAGCTTCAGATTGTAGGGCATTCACTTGAATTTGACTCCATCCTATAATGGTAAATGGATCCATCCCACTGTGTTTTGCATGGCATGATTTTGACTTGGTAGCCCAAATGCAATGCTCAACTTTTATTAGATTAAAATGGTTATTATGGATAATTATTCCAGGTAGGGCCTTGCTTTTGTGTCCCACTCAGCCCAGATATAAAGGAATTAAGGGATATAACATGATAAATTTATATGGATGCCAGTGAAATGCCAGCTTTGATATCTACCAGTGGGTCACCCCACATACACATTGCCCCCAATTAAATGTTTTGTTTGCTTCCTTTGCACTCCTGTCTGAGTTCTGGGAACTTCTTACAGGTACATGTGAATGTAATCTTCTATGTTTCAGGCTCTTGCTTTGTCAGGCATGCACCTGCCCTTCTGGTCTAGGGCAGGGCTCAGAGACATGGGCACCGTCTCCCTGGCTGGCGCCAGGGTCATGAAAGCAGACACTTGGCTGCTTGAGACGTGAAAGAACTGCCACCATGCATGCTGCTACCTGTCACCTGCTGAGAAAGAGGTGCAGCCATAGAACAACTGAGAATTGCTTGTGGTTTCAGGGAGCCTGGGCAGTATGTAGAGACAGCACTGCTCCATCCCACTAAAGGTTCTAGAAGGTAGTTCAGGTCGGCTCCAGCCAACTGAAGCCTCAGATTCTTGTGTGGTACCTGTGCTGATGTATGTACCTGTGTTTGTGGTTGCTGGGCAGTGCCATTCTCTGCAAGGTCAGATTTTTTTCCCTCCCTTTCTTAAACATTTTACTTTGTCTAAGCAAGTGTGAGTTTGTCACAAGCCACCACGTGGCTCTGAGGACTTCACATGTTCATCTGTGCACACTCTGGGTATGCTGCCCACCCACTGAGATGGTGCTGGTCACAGGCATCACTTGTGTGCTGAGCTGGTATGTTGTTTTCTGTACTTTGGATATAAAATACATAAAGTGGTGGATAAAGTTGATATTCTTTGAGCTAAATTTGCCTTGTTTATACGTTACATCTAAATCATAGTGTTGAAATAAGCAAATCCTCCTTCCTAGAGTCTTAATCTTATTCTTAGGGAAGGTTTTCAGAAGAAAGTGGGCAGGCCATGGTCCTGTTACCCCATCATTAATACTTCTGCCTTCGCTGCTGTGGGATTCTTATGCCCAGTTCTATCATCTCTGCTTTACTGCAGAAGTGATGGCATGTGTGTGTGAACATGAATACAGTATGATATGTGGGTATGCATGTGTATTATAAATGTCCTATGAACTTTTCCATGTAACTCTCTCTCTCAGGTCCTAGAGGAAAGCTCTATTTATGGTGGCTAGTTGAATAATTCATTTTAACATACTGAAAACAGTATACTTAGAAAAGAATTTGGAGACATTTTTCTGTTTTATATCTGTTCATGAAAGGTATTAACACAAAATTCTCTACCCTGTTTGGCAATTTTTTTGTGTGCTGTGATTATCATTCACATGGAACGAACCACCCAAGTCCGCAAATGTTTCTGAGGATGCAGGATTTGCCATGAGCCTTACACGAAGGGCCAAGAGGTGCATAGATAGCAAGTTTTAAGGCTTTTCTAAAAGTCTAAGGGTTGTTCTTGAATGTTTCTGCCTGACAACTCCAAAGGAGCAACCACAAACAGGTATGAAATGTACACCCTATAGAGTTATTCTTTTGTGGTGTCAACCCTTGTAGCACATATAAACCCGAAACCACCATTTGGATTATGGTTAGAGCAGCCATCCAAAGTACAAACTCAAAGGGCAGAAACCGAGGATGTGTAGTTAACTGCCCCATTTTATAGGAGAGGAGATTGAGGCCATTCATTCATATTAGAATGCAAGTCATTTTGATTTGCACTTCCCTAATGGTTTATGATGCCAGGTGTCTCTCATGTACTTATTGGTCACTTGTATATCTTGTTTGGAGACATGTTTGTTCAGATGCATGACCTGTTTTTTATTGAGTGGACATTGTAGGCAACTGTGAGCACAAAGTGAAAGTCTTCAAACTTCTCTGCCAGATTATTCTGTAGAGTCAGTACTAAGAGTCATTCACAAAAAAAAAAAAAAAAAAAAAGTAAAAATCATAGCAATCTTTATGATTTACAAAGTGCTTTCACATATTCTGTTTCTGATCATAGCATTCCCCCAAACCCTGAGAGGTGATTATAATTATATCCTATTATATGCAAAAGAATAAACAGACTCTAGAGTAAAATTTTGCATTTACAGGTAGTTTTCTGGGGAAAATGCTCATGGCTTTCATTAGGTTACCAAAAGTGTACCCCCAAAAACTACAGAAGATCTGTTCTAGAGCTTAGCTTCTTCCATAAAAAGATCACAGACATGTGATGGATTTAAAAAATAAGATGCTGTTACCACTATAGTATACTGTCTCCAAGGCCAAGGCTGTGAAGGGTTCGTTTCTATTCCAGGAAGGGGCGGTACTTCTCAATGGGGATGTATAGTCATGTACTACTACAAATTGAACATTTCTGACCCCAACCCAATTAATTGCCAGATATCATCATTAAAAAGCCCTTAGTAGGGATATATATTACTGTTGTTTCCATTTACTTTTTGATAATGTTTTATAATCATAGGTATATATTATAATTTTAATATACTCTATATATAGGAATTTCTAGAGGATCCCGATCAGAATAGAAAAGTCTAGGATTGCTAGCCATTAACTAGAAAACTATTGCTATTAACTACCTCTCACACAGCATTTTTCAGCTTAGAAAGTCCTTTGACTTGTGTTTGTCCTCACCGTCACCTTTGGTGTCAAGTAGTTGCTGTTGTTTCTGTGTGAGAGGCGAGCACACAGAAGCTTGGAGAAGTTTTTCTGGATTTGTTTATGGTGAGACAGGTGGAACTGAAGTTGATTTTAGTTTTCCTAAGTCCCTAAGAGTGTTTTATCAAATGTTACGTAAAAATTTTCTGGAGTGATTATTTTAAAAAGCCGAGTTCTGGACCTATGTCCCCGCCAAGGGTCTGCTTCAGTAGGCCTTGTATGTATAGGACCTAAGAACTGCCTTTCAAACCAGCATCCATCTGTGAAGTTCCAGATGGCCCACACATTGGGAAACACTGGTCTGGACTATAAAACCCTGGCTGGGCAAAGCACAGAACCTGGTCTTCAGGCCTTCTCCCCAAGACTGATGGCGAGCACTGAGAGGCAAACATGATCAGATTTGTGTTTCAGAAAGATCACTCTGGCTATTGTGTGGAAAGTCATTTGGAAGGGGGTGTGACCTAGGAAAGGGGGACCAGTTAGTCCCTTCCAATCCAAGACAGAAGCAGCTATGGCCTGGGTTAGCTGGTAATGGTGATGAGCCGCAGTAAATGGGTTCAAGACAATTTAGAGGGATAGGCCTGACCAGGCTTGCTGGTAGGACGAAGTCAACAAGGATTTGCAGAACTCATGTTTGATTCCTAGGTTTTCGGCTTGGGCAAGTGGGAGGATGGTGGTGGTTTCCCGAGATGGGGGGCACAGGAGGAAGAGGAAGAGGGGGTGTTAATGAGGAGCTGTAGAGCAGTGCTTAATTTGTAATTGCCTTTCACACGTGTATTGCTGGATTGTTTCCACCTCCTCTCCTCAGCTTCTTGGACTCAGGATTATACTATAGGAGCCCTACCTATGGCCCCAACAGACCAGGGCACTTCTAAAGAACTCTGTTTTCCACTTCATGGAGCTAGGACATTTCTTCTGTTTCCAGAGGCCTTCTTCCTCTTGCTGTAGGGAGAGGAATCAGCAATGCTTTAAATTGGTGAAGAGCAGATTTTGAAGTTGGGGTTTCATTAGTTAGTCAAGAAACAGCAAAGCTGACTTGGGAGGGAATCAAGCTCGAAATTATCTGTAATATCTTCTCATCAACTAGTGCTTAAGGATGGTTGCCTGACCCATTGGAGAACCCTAATCACAAAGGTGGTGTGAGAGTTTACCATAACTATTCAGGTCTCCCTTCTGTCAGAAGAGGATGATGAAACCCAGAGAAGTGAATCAGAGTAGACAGAGCTCAGAATAGAGCCTGGGAATAGAGCTGTGTTTGGTGTTGCATACTGGCCATTCATGCTGGGAAGGATCCCCAGGACAACTCTGTTGGATGCCAACATATATTCCTGCTAATAATGCAGCTCTGTAGCTTCAGCTTCACTGGAGAGGACACTCCAGCGTCATCGCAAGATGTCGATTTAACACGGGAGGAGACAGATACCGTGTCACTCCCGAGTCGGACTGCACAGCCATTCTCGGCGGTGCAGATAGACTCTTAAGAAGCTACACCATCGTCTCTCGAGACGGACGGCTGCCGACGACGACGACGACGAATGCAGCTGAACAGGTTTGGTTCTTTTCCTAAAGTCAAATTGACCATTATTTTGGCTTCTGGGTCAGCACGGCCTACAGATCAGCCCAAATCTTTTCTGTGTAAAATGAACATTTTGAATGTTCAGGTTCTGAGCCCTAGAGAGTAGAGCTCTGGTGCTGGTGGCTGCCACATGTCCCTCCAGAGTCACTGCTCCTAGTCAGCTGTGGTCTGGATTTTATAGTCACCATCACTCATGGTTTACTACTATATTTGTCATGGCATCCCGGAATAAGGCAAAACTTGCAACACACAAAGCTGTACATGTTAAAAAATAAATTGTTCCTCATCACCATCAATCAAAACAAAACATAACAATCAACATTGAATTCTCAAGCTTTAGAACTGACAGAACATTTTGGGTGTTAACAAAAAACAATCCCCTGTAGTAGAACTTGCTGAAGCCACGACTATTTAAACAGGTTAATAAATGACTAGCAAGGTCCTTGCTTTGGATTGAGTAACTTGAGGCATTTGTGCCTCCCTGTTGTCTCCCATCTGTATTCATTAAAATATCTAGACTGTGGATCTTTAGTAGCCAGAGACCTTGATTATATTTGCATTTTTAACATGCGGGTCCTTTTTATGTCGATTTTAAGTCAGACCAGATGGGGCTTGCAATACAGCTTTGCTTCTGTTTCATCCATTCAGCATCATTTGAAGTTCCAAAGTGAAATAATGAGTAGAAGTGGCTAATGTTGTTCTCCCGCGGTCAGTTCTTTCAAGAGATGAGATTGTATTTTGTGTCCCAATGGAAGCCATTGCTCATTTGGCAGTGGGTGACCAGAGATGTGATGATATCCTCAGGGTCACTCAGAGAATTAGGTGCAGGACACTACATTGACCCTGCGTTTCCTGCCCTTGGGGGAAAATGAAATCAGCGTTCATTGTGCTGCTGTGCCCTTGGCGTTGGTCAGCTGGCTGTTTTGTTGAACAGCCTGGTGTGCCGGCTTTTACAGTAACATCCTGGTGAAAAGATACGCTCCGTACGGCATCTCCCCAGCTGGTCCCCACTGTGAAGTTTAATATTAAATCAGAAGAGCAGGGATATTGACATGGAAAAGCTCTGTTCTTGGTTTCTGTCGAGGTCTTGCTTGCCTGCAGTGCCACATGCAACCTTGCTTCTAAAGACCCTTTTCATGAAAGGCCCCACCCAGCGAACTGAGGATGAAATTTCCTTGTGAACTGACTGCCTGGACGGAATGTAATGAGCACAGAAAGATGTTAAGAATTGGAACTACTTACCTCTCTGCCTATTCCTTTGCTAAGTTCCATTTTTATTGTTTAAAAATATGTGGATCTTTATTTTAACTAGAGTTTTACCCTTTGAATTAGCATAAGATAATGAAAATGAAGCAGGTACTTACATATTATTGTACAAGCTCTGATACTTGATGTAATATAGATTTTATTTGAAATAGGGCTAACCGTGATACCAGTTTTATAAACACACCTTCTTTATACATTTTTGTTCCTTGTTTTTGTAAATAATTACCTGCATTTTTCCAAGAATTCTTCTACTTCCACCGCTAAGAGGAAATTCTTTTGAATCATATTGTGATTGATAACTCTCTGCTTTTTTAAAAGTTTTCGGTTTTCTTTTAAATTTTAAAACTGTACAGAACACAAAAATGCAAACTAGCCAGGGGTCTTTTTTGGTGTTCTTGGCTTTGTAATATAAGTCATCTGAATTTGCTGCTTGTTTTGAGGGTCTATTGGTCTATTTTCTTTTTCTTTTTCTTTTTTTTTTTTTTGTTCCTGGTAAATTGTTCTCAGGCTGAAGCACAAACTTGCATGTCTGAATAGAGGTGGAGAGAATTTTTGCATTCAAAATATACCTGCTTGAAAATTGGAGATTATTAAGGAAATGACAGGCCTGAAACTATTACAAGCGTGAATGTTAGACCTAAAGTGGGGTAACCCCTATATATGTTTATGCCTGTACAGCTAGCAATTTTGAAGAGTTTGATTTTTTTTTTCCTTCCCCCTACAGCAGTCTGAATGCGTGTGTGAAGTAGCTGGAAACTGTGGCAATAAAAGCCTATTCCGTTAATCATTATGCACTGGAATAGAGGGACAGAAACAGTTCACTGGCAGGTATTAAAGGAAAATTGGACGTCCTTTCCTGTGCTTGAGTGGACCTGCCTTAGCGATAGCTGTGCAGCTCCCTGCTTGGGGACTCTGGCCTCAGCTAAGGGGGAGTCCTTCCTCTTCAGTCCTCACTGTCTCCATCAGCAGCATTTGGCAAGCACCCCTTTGCCTGGCACTCGTGAGCGTTATTTACAGAGCTCTGCCATCTCCCCAGCTCTCCAGGAGTCCCACAGTGTCTCAGGCCCTCAACTTTACTGTCTGTACTCACTTATTTAGGGATCAGTGCCTTTTTTTGTTATCTGCCTGCTCTTTGTATGCACTGTGGGATGAGCTCATCTAGTTCTACAACTGTTACTTTTTTTCTTCTGGTTTTTGGTGGGCCTCCCCCAGAAAGGAGCAGGCAGGCCGGTAGGTGCCCTGAGACCGTGGCTCCAGAGCCAGACGGTTCGGGTGCAGATCCAGTGTCATCCTTAGCGTCGCGTGACCCGCGGCTGCTCTTTACCTCATTTTTCCAGCTGAGGAACGGAGGTGATGGTAGGGCCACCTTATAAGGAGGTCGAGAGGATTCAGAGATGAGTAAGAGAGCACAACAGTCCCCGGAGCATAGCAACACTAAGTAACAGTAAATGTTAGCCTTTCGGTTTTCTCCCGAAAATCCTGTTACCTGCATCGCCCAGATTTACATTTCTCCCTATCCCTCTAGCTTTCTTTCATGTGTAGCTTAACTTTTGTTGATAACTTAAACTCATCTCACTCTAAGTTTCTCCTTACGGTCTACTGCCCCATCGCTCTCCCCTCAAGTACTTTTATCTCCCCATCCTTCTCAGCGAGAATTCTTTGAGATATATGTTGCTCCATTCTTACATACAAGTCCTCACCAAAATTTTCCTCTAAATCTCTTTTCCAGTTATCCATTCAGATCTACTTACGATCCTCTTACTACGACTTTACTCAAGTTAGCTTAAGTCAGTAGACCAAAAAATCTCAGTGTTGTGGAGTCAGACAAAACCTTGCCAGCTCTGTCACTTTCTGGCTGTGTGACTTTGGACTGCTTACTTAACCCCCTTGAGCTTCAGCTTCCTGTCTGTAAGACGAAGATAATATTATTTCTTCGAAGAATTATTGTGAGGCTCCAATGAAATACTGTCTTTGTAGTTCTTGGCATGGCCTCTAGCCTGTAGTAACTGTTCAGACACCCAGCTATTACTGTTGTTCCTCACCCTATCAGGTCTTCGTCTCTGTTCCTGTGGCTGGTTCAGAGTGACTCAGCAGAACCACTATTTCTTACTTGCGATTCTTTTTAAAGGACCCAAAGAACTGATATTGGAAAGGACTTGAGAGGTTTTTAAACCATTCACCTCTACAAAAATCAAAGCTACCATTTACTAAGTGCCTGTCATGCATGACGTCTAGTTTTTAAAACCCTGTACAGTGGGTGTTGCTGGGGCTCTTAAGGTGCAAACACATTCCCCCGCGCCTCCCAGCTGGGAGTGCCTTGACAGGTATTTGAGCTCTGCCCATTCCTGTTTCAAACTTCAGGTTTTTGTCATCATAACGCACTGCTCCCATAAACCCTCAGTATTACAGTAAATAAAAGAAGAGAAAAGAAAAGAAAGTAAATTTCTTGACATACGTTCCTTAGTTGAACAGATAACTTTCAACGACTGGGAGGGAGCCTGCTACTTTGTAAGGTAGTCCACTTTATTGCTGAAATAAAATACTTCAGTGTTTTGTGCTATAACCTAATCCCTATATTTTCTCCCCATTGATTTCTTTTTAAAAACTACAGAGAGCCAGTCTAACATCTCTTTTTTTTCCTGATAGCCCTTTAACCTTTAAATATTTGAATGTAACTGTTGCCTCTCCCATTGTTCTCCCCTCCCCCACACAGGCGTTGAGGTTATCCATTCTGGTCCCCTTCATTTTAGAAATGGACGTTATCTTCTCTGTGCTCTATTTTGTGCATAGCAAACGTTCTCTCGGTTTTTCCCTCTGGTTTCAGGTCTAGTAACCATCAGGGCTCAGTAGGCCGAAATGCCCGTTAGATGTTTCTTAAATAACTTTAAAGGTGCCAGTGGAGAGCTTGGATTGGAGTCACTGCCATGAGGATGGAGACTGGATATTTAGTTGCATGATCGTTCATTCTCAAATTAAGTATTTATAGAGAGCACCTGTGTGTTAGCTCCCACAGGCCTCCTTGTTTGTCTTTCTCCTCAGTCTCTTGGGATTGTGAGAAAGTGAGCAAACATTGAGCAAGGCCAGGAACAGCCTTTTAGATTTGGCTTCCGTCCTCCATGATCTCTGCTGTTGTTGGGCATTCACAGTCCTGGCACTCTGCGTGCATGGAAGACTTTTGCCTTAATGAAAAAGTTTTCAGAGATTTTATTGTTTTCTCATGAAAATAGGCAACAGAAAAATCTAGAGCCTTGAGAATAATTTAAAAGGAAATTGAATTTTATCTTTTCATAGGTATTAGGATTCCTTAGTGTCAACTTTGTAATCAAATTCCTGCAAGTAGCATCATCGGGGCTCCCCGTGAAGTATAGTAAAGTATTAGGAGCATCATCAGAGAAGCATGGCTGCCTGGGTTTGAATCCAGCTTTGCTGCTTCCTGTCTGTGAGACCTGTTTTCCTCAACCACTACAGTGAGGTTAATAATGGTACCTACCTCATAGGGTTGCTATGAGCACTAAACGAGTTTATTACTATAAAGTGCTTTAGAAAAGTATCTGGAACATAATATATGCTCACTTAGTGCTGTTATCATGGTTGTTATATTGATTAAGGTAATAGTTTTCCTTTCTTTAACCGGAAGAGGACACAGTCATGACATAAATAGACATTCTTCAAAAGTCAACTCACATGTGTAGTAAGTTACTATACTTTCCAGTTTGGGGAAACACTTAACTAAATGTTTGCACTCTAGCCCATTATCTAGAGAACTGTGTATATCTAGCTTCATGTTTTTTAGGGAGTTTATAATGTACCCAATCTTTAAGAGCTGTCAGAATTTTTGTTGTTGCTTTGTTTGTTTTGTTTTAGAGAGAAAGAGGAGAAGGGAGGGAGAGAGACAGAGAAACATTGATGTGAAAGAGAAAAACATTGATCAGTTGCCTCTCACACACACCTTGACTGGTGACCAAACCCATATCCCAGGCAGGTGCCCTGACCAGGAATCAAACCCATGACCTTTTGGTTTATAGGATGGTGCTCCAACCATCTGAGCCACACCAGCCAAGGCAGAAGCGCATTTGGAAGTTGTTCATCGCTAGGGTTAAAGGTGCTTTCTTGTTACATGATTGGGGATCCCTGATAGTAAATGTTCACTTGTGGAAGTTCAGGCACAGAAAGGCTTTGTGACACCATCCTCATTACAGATGTCCTCCCGGTCCTGCAGTGTGGGCACCAACCCCCATATTGGTGTCTGTTTCCCATTTGGGTGTCTGGACAGGTGGGTCTTAGTGTTCTGGCTTCCTGATTTCTGATAAAATGGGGTGACCAGGGAGAGTGATACTGTTTTTGGTATAATAGTCTGAGGATTCCTACAACTCTATTTGAGTTATAAACCAGGGGAAAAAAGCTAAATAACTGAACACACCTTCTACTATTGTTGAGAGTAATGTTGGCTTCGCTTCAGCAGTGGGTCTGGCAAGTCAAAGGACTTTGTGTTTATTTACTTTCAATTGAATACATACTGTAGTCCTCCTTCACCATGGGGTGTTTAGGAGTTGGTTTCTTCCTCTTAAATTAGATGCATTTGTATACAGAACTCCTTTTTGTTCAATGGATCATGATTTATTGAGTTGGCTTTATATTGATATCATGATTTTATTTATTCTATGGATTATCGAGTGCCTACTCTATCTAAAGCATTCTGCCTATACTATAATTGGGATGAACAGGGCACATAGTGTCTTCTCACTGGAAAGGCAGGGAGAAAGGCGGGAATGTTAAGTTGGAAAAAAAATCAGTCTTATCATTGAAGTTCAAGCAGGGGGCCAAGTGATCAGTTGTTTTCAGTTAGGAAGCCTTTTTATGTTTACCTAAGAGGTGGCATTTGAGCTGAGCCTGGAGGAGGTGGTAGGATTTCAGGAGCCAGAGAGAAAAGCTACAGTCAATGCTAGGTGGAGGGAAGAGTATGGACAGAGGCTGGGCATGGATGCTGGAGGCAATGCTGAGAGGAGCTCCCTGGAGGATCCTGAGCCCTGTACTTTGGAAATGGTTCTTTCCAATGCAAAGCTGTTGAAGGTTTCAGTGGAGCAGGATTGAGGTCAGAGCCGACACTGTGAAAGGCAGCTGTTGCTGTGTGCGAGGTGGACTGCAGAGGTCAGACAAGTGCCAGCTGACAGTTCGGCCCAGGATTTTAAGTCGGGCCCATGATGGTAATTCGGGTCTGGTCTGAGGAGGGCTGGAACCAGTAGCGTCAGAAGTGACAAGGAAAAGATACATTCGAGTAGGCTTTCAAAGGTTCAAATAACATAATTTGGTAACTGGTTTTCTCTGGGGCAAAGCAAGCTTGAAGAATTAAAACTCACAGATTTCTAGATTGGGTGACTAGAAAAAAAAACATGCCAATAATTAAGCTTTGAACAGAAGAGAGGGACCAGGTTTGTGGGCTGGGTGGGAGACATATAATAATGGGTTTAGTGATGTGTAATTTTATGGCCTTCATAAGATCTATACGTGGATATATTCTCTAAGCAGTTAGAAATTGTGGTCCAGCAGTTAAAAATTTGAATTTGGGAGTCTGACCTTCTAAGAAATCTTTGAGGCGTTGGTAGCGGAGGTCTTGGCCTCTTCCACTCACTCTTTAAATGAGAGGCATTTGTCAGCTGTCTGTCATGAGGTTTTCCCACTGAGGACAGAGGACCGAGGGCTGACATATGCCTCTCATTTAAGGCATGAGTGGATGAGGCACTGGAAAAAAATGTGGTCTCAAAAGGGAGTTTCAGCAGGGACTGGCTGAATCAAAACCAGCAGATGCTATAGCTGAGAAGAAGCCTTTGATTAGGATAAAGAACTGATTCTTACCATTCTAACATCTTAAAAAATTGTGTGTGTGTGTGTGGACATTTTAAAACTGCACAAAAGTAGAAAAAACATTATAGTGACCCACCATCTTCCCAGTATCCAGTGTCAATTATTATCAGCATTTTATCAGTCTTCCTTCATCTCCCACCTTTCTGGGGGAAGAGAAGGGAGATACTTAAAAGCATGATCAGACTTATGTCATTTCTCCCATACTTCAGCTTGCCACTACTTCATAGGGGCAATTCATTTTTATTTGTCATCTCATCAAAGTTCAAAAATTAATTTACCAATATCAGCTAATAAAACTTCTTTTCTTTAAGATAATTTGAAGTCCTTGAGAGTCACACTAGTGATGCTTTGTAATTCCATAGAGATTAGATCTCATTCTGAGAGGCTGTTTGGGAAATGGGCAGACTGTCATGAGGAAGACAATAAAATGCTTCATGTAAAAAGGATGCTTCTACATGGCACACAGTAGCTTTTGATGAGAAGCTATGTTTTATTTTGTGTATACCTTTACCCCCCATGGGAATAGCAATCGAAATCTAAGGTTAGGCTTCCTGTTTTAAATCATGAGAATTAAAACACTTATTCAATGACACTGCTCCAATTTTGCCACCTCTGACCCACATACCATTCACTTCCTAATTCTAGAGCAGTGGTCCTCATTTGGGATATATGGCCCTCTTCAGAGACAGTTTTGATTGCCATGGCTTTGGGGAAAAGGGGCTACTGGCATCCAATAGAAGAGAGAGGGTAGGGATGCACAGAGCAAACCCCCACCCCCAAAAAAGGCTTAACCTGCCCAAACAACCAGTAGTGTCAAGGCTGAGAAGCCCCGTGTTAGAGGGAATAGCATATTCCAGAGGAGAACCTCCCTTTCTGATCTCTTGTTACATCACATGCTTGTAGGCCAGGTCACCATTAAGAATTTTTCTCTCTTCTTTGGAGAGAGGTAGCATCCCTGCAGGTGTTTCTTCATTGATCGTCTGCATCAGTTAAGCTGGGTTTGGCCAGATCTTTGAGCCTACCAGACCTCATTCCACTTTTCATTATCTTGGTGTCCTTGGACTCCTGCAGAACATGGAAGTGATTTGGTTTCTTTGAGTAGGAAATTTAAGGTGCAGTGTACTTCAAGACATGTTCACTGGGTTGAGCAAAGTTCTGTCTTTGGAAGAAGACAGTAGCTTGGGGGGGGGGGTTGGTATATAACAAGCAAGTGGAACTTGTTAAACCAAGGTATAATCTATATTTCTTCACCCTGAGTTAAAGTTGAGCAGTCATTTGTAGTCATTGAGAAATTAAATTATTTTACCTTCTGTATTTGTAGGAAATACAGTTGGAGCATGCAAAGCAAGCCTTTGTGCAAAGAGACAATGCCAGGACTGGAAAAGTCACAGCCGTTGACTTCCGAGACATCATGGTCACCATCCGCCCCCACGTCTTGACACCTTTTGTAGAAGAATGTCTAGTAGCTGTAAGTTGTAACTTGCCCTAATGAAGTAGTTTATTCTACCTGGCATGAGCTCAGTAAATAAGGGATTATAAGGACAACTTTTAGATATTATGTAAAGGTTTTTCTGTTTAAAACAAACGTTTTCTTAATGTGATTACATACAGTACTAAAGTTAAAGACAAAGTATGTTTTGACTAGTTTTAGTGGGTAAGTTAATTTGTTATCTGGACAGTATGGAATCTCTTAAAGAAAACATTAACTGGTTTTTTAAAAAAGTAAACACAAATTTATGATCTCATACTAATTTTGTTTTATATTTTGAGGTGTGTCAAGTGCTAATCTTTGCTTTTATCTATTTTCCAAAGCAAAAAAAAATTTTTTTTTAATTGTGTGACTAGATGTATTTGAGAGGTCAGCAGAACATAAACTCTAGATCTTATATTTACTTGTTCATTCAACATGTGTGTGTTGAGGCAACAGTGGCACATATGACAGTGAGCCCTGCTGCCCTGGGTTGCGGAGTTTCCATCCTGGTGGATATCCAGCCACTCTCCTTCCCTCCTGGCCCTAGAGGGTGTGCTGGAACATTCTGTGGTGCCCAAGCCTTGGTCATGGAGTGTAAGAATCACCATGAATAATTATAAAGACTACAGATTCTAAGCTTCTCTCCAGATCTACCGATTCACCATCTATAGGTGGTGAGGCCCTAGAATCTAATTCTAAGCTTCCTAGATAATTCTGAGGATCACTCAGATTTGGGGACCCATGGTAGCTGTCTTCATTCATCCCAGGGAGATTTTTTTTTTTTTTTTTGAGTGTGTTCACCATCATCTGAGTCTCTCAGAGTGCTTACCATAGGCAGGAGCTTAGGCCAGCTTTTCATTTTTCCTTTTTATTCCTGGTGCCTGTTTTTGGAAATGTGGCATTCTGACCAGGTCTTTTCCACTCCGGCACTGTGTTAATCTAGCTCCTGTTCCCCCCGCCCGCCCCTTCCCTGCTTCATTCTAAACTCCCATGTCAGCTATTCTAAATGGTTGCTAAGTGAAGATTTATGTGGTTGTTACCTTATAAAGAAGTGCTTTCCTAATAAAAATATTTTGCCTTGTTAGGGAAGGATAGAATTTGAAACCCTCAAACTGAAGTTCTATTCATAATGGACATGCTGTCTGTTTCCCTTATCCCCTGTGAAGAAATATGGTTTCTTACAAATTTTGACTATCAGAATTCCGACCAGTCTTAACCCCCATCAAAGCATATGACATCTCATAATTTTACCATAATATGCTTGTTTGCTAGAAATCCCACCACTGTAAAGTCTGTGCATAAATGGTTATTTATTGCTAGTTATAAGTAACATGACAAATCATGATATTAATGTTAGATTGACCACTTTTCATAGTCTGTGTTGGTATAATAATAGAATTTTGCGTGTGTAAGCACACATATGTGTGTAATATAGTTTTGCATGTCTAAGCCTTTAAGAATTGCTCATTAGATGAAATAAACAAACTTATAAAACATTTCCAATGGAAATTTGAACTCTGTAAATTACTACTAGTCCTGTTGTTATAACCCTACACATGTATTTATTTAGTTTTCTAGGATTGTGTGTGGGAAGTACAAGCTCTGGTCATGATTAGTTGCAGTTACTTCTGAAAATCATTTATAGCTTTTTTTTAATGCGAAAGAAAAATACTTATAGCTATTTCTCCTTATACATGCATTCCTGATTACTTCCAAAACTAGCATTGATATATGTACTTCTGAATGTTCTTTATTCAATAAGTACTTTATTTTTATTCTCCCCTCTCTTATTTTCAACTTATTTGAGGCTGCTGGAGGTACCACGTCCCATCAAGTCAGTTTCTCCTATTTTAATGGATTTAATTCACTTCTTAACAACATGGAACTCATTAGAAAGATCTACAGCACTCTGGCAGGCAACAAGAAAGATGTAGAGGTGACTAAGGGTGAGTGAGAATAAATCTAAATTCTTACCTGCAAGTATCTTGGTGTATTATTGTTAGAGTGAAGAAGGCAACCAAAAAGTTTTATTGTAGATTTTTAAAATTTCATTGACACATGTTAACCCCTGGTATATGTGTGTTCTCCATCCTTTGATTAGACAAAAGTAAACAAAATAATCTTTGGCAAGTTTTAAATAAACCAAAGACAGTCTTTGAATGAGGGAACAGTGTAAAGTTTCTTAAATGTTTTCAAATCATGCTAGAGCCAGAGCTAAATTGGCAGCCTCTAAAGTGGTCTTCAGAAGTACATGAGGAATTCCATAAACTTGTACTGGTGACAGTGTAAATTGATCTACAGTCTTAGAACAAGATACCAGCATTTTAATGGGATTTTTTTAAAACAGAGAATTGGCTTAGAAATTCCACAGTTTCATTAACATAACCTCCTGGGACCTATGGATATGAAGTTTCATATCTGCTTCCTAGTTTGTCCTGACTTGCAATTTGAATGACATGAAGTGTCATTTATACAGTCTTCAGACAGCACCAGACTTTTAAAGTCAATGGTAGAGAAACTCATCTGCACACTCTTTCCAAATGAATGAAAGAACTGCAGAAGTTCTTACCCTATTTGGATTGACTTGAATTCTACAACTGATGATGATAAAGTTTTGTGATGTTCCCTCATTCCAGTGCCTTGAGTTAATACTGCATTTAGTGGCTATTCATTCTTGAATCTTTCCCTTTTTAACTATTTTTCCATACAGAGGAGTTTGTTCTGGCAGCTCAGAAATTTGGTCAGGTTACACCCATGGAAGTTGACATCTTGTTTCAGTTAGCAGATTTATATGAGCCACGGGGGTAAGTTGGCCCTTTTTTATTTTTAATTAGCTTAATAAAACGAGGTTCAGAGGTGGGGGTAGGAGGAAGGCAGCAAACTGGGAGAAAAAGGAACTAAATTAAAGCTAACTCTGAGATATGGGAAACAAAAAAGGGAATGTTTTAAAATTCTGTAATGTACATTTTAATGTTGTTGCTTGTGCTCATTTTTTTGTCTGTTTTTTCCCCCTAGGCGTATGACCTTAGCAGACATTGAACGAATTGCTCCTCTGGAAGAGGGAACTCTGCCCTTCAACTTGGCTGAGGCCCAGAGACAGGTGGGCAAAAAAAATTAATAAAAAAGCCAACTTGCTTCCTGATGTTTCTTTAGTAGGGTACCTCCAACCTCTTTTCACTTGCAGTTGTCTTTCTGACACTGGTCTGACCTATCATGTTTCCATTTTGCACCCAAAATCCAGACAATTTCATAAGGCTCAAAGGAGAAATGACTTGGGATGTTCTGATCAACAGACAGTTGGCATTTTTGCTTGTTTTTTCTTTCCCCCCGAAGATGAGATGATTTTTCTAACTGCATTGAAAACCTCACCCTCCAAAAATAGGCGGGAGATCCTTTCCTCTTCCCTAGAGCTCAGTCAAGATGCATGACAGGAGCCCTGTTTTGGTGTCCCTGGCCCAGCGAAGGGACGTGTTGCTAAATGAGAGCCTTCTTTGCTCTGCAGAGAGGTTCTCCGTCAGCGTATTGTCTGACTGCCATGCCTTCCGTTTTTCCAAATATCAGAACAAGATAATTTTGTTTAGTCTGGAATCATAGTTTGAAGGCTTTTAGACCTCTTTTCTCTGTGAAGGGATTCATAAGTTATGTGGAAACAATTTGAGGAATGCTAAATTTTATTTTATGGTTAACAGAAACCAATCTCTTGCAGTTTGGGAATCTCAGAAACTTAAGACATGAGGACCTCCTCATTTAACTCTTGCTCAACTTTCTATAGATCAGGATTAGAGAATCAAAGCCTTCATAGGGTGGGTAGTCCTTACATGATGTTTATAAAATAAATCTACTCACAGACGAGCGTCCTTGTAGAAAAAGAGATCCTTTAAGGCAAAGCCATCTCCGAATCCTGTGAGACTTAACAGTTTTTGGCTTGGAGCTCTGGGTTTGTACAGAGACGCCAGTTTGACCACAATGGGTTGATGCGGGCTACATTTTTAAGACTGGCAGGCCTCGAGCCAGGAGCCCCTCCTTTCAGCTCCTTCCCACCCAAATGCAGTGGCAAGTCTGTGTGCAGCATATAACTCAGAGTGGTAGGTGTGTGCTCAGTAAACCCTAACTAGGCACCTCTGGAAAACCAGCTGGCCGTTTTTAAAAGAGGAAGCCGATTTCCCCGAGTGCTACAGAGAGCACTGTGTAATTGTGTGCAGAGGTGGAAGCAGCGTTGCTCTCCCCTCTCCCTTTGATTTTTAAACACTGCTTACCAGTGTCTCTGTGCTACTAGTTGTTGTAGAAATTTGAGGATTAAGAAAAAACAGGGACTTTTTTCTTTTAAACTCCTGTTCTCCATTTGGCAGTGTTATCCCACAAGTTTTCCTTCAGGCCCGCTGCAGCTTTTGAGAGTTTGCATGGGTCCTTGTTGATACTGGTCATGAAAGGGTTAGAGGAGGTTGATGAGATTTACGTTGGGAAGTGATTGGCTGCTGCTTAGAGGTTTAGGGCGATTCACAGTGGCCTTGCCTGGAGTATTTTTCACTCTGTGAACCTCAGTGGCCTGACCACGTTGACAGACTCAAGCACTGGAGGTCATCCACCTGGTAGGCTCAGTGCTAACATCCATGCTCGACAGAGGCACAGAGGCATGTAGGAGTAGGAAACTTCTCATTTCGTCAGTGAAGCTACATTTCTAGCTTCAGAAAAGTTGAATAAATGCCCGGAGTTCCATTTATTTTGTCTTTTGAATGCAGACTTAGTGATTCCCACCCCCCACCCCATTATTTTCAGAGTATTTTCACTCATTATTTTGACATCAGAACCTTCTAAGTATTGCATATTTTTGTCTTTTAAGTTGAAGTATAGTTTACATACAATGTTATATAAGTTTCAGGTGTACAACATAGTGAGTCTACATTTATACAGCTTACAATATGCTCCCCACACTCAGACTGGCGACCTCTGTCACCGTGCAAAGTTATCACACTCTTAGTGACTATATTTGCCTTCACCGTTTTCACCCATCCTTCCGCCCCCTCCCTTCTAGCAACCATGCTTGTTTTTTGTTTCTATGAGTTCGCTTTTGTTTTGTTCTGTCCGTTCAATCATATTGCATATTTGTATCCATGTAAATAAAATGGTACCTTTCTTATGGCTGCATCTGTCGAAATGAAGGTACTATTGATGTCCATCTATATACAAGGATAGACTTGGAAACACCCTATACAATTTGCAGAAGAAATGTTTTACATTCTTAAAGGTGCATATTTCTGTGTAAAGCTATTTTCAGTGAAATGACTTTGAAGGAGATTCCAAATTATCTCATTGTATTAGAATTGTGATACATTGACAGCAACTAAAATTCAGTGGGTTGATGGCTGGGGTTGGTAATTATTTTCATTGTTCATCAATTTTAATTATTGTGGCTTTTGAAAATACAAATTTTATTGAATGTTTTTATTTATTCAACAAGTGTTTATGAAGTACTACCTATATGCCACCCTCACTTGACAACTCTCTATATGAGGTCTGTCCTGGAAAAGTCCAGCCATTGTTAATATAATGAGAATAGTTTGTGCGACACTGATGTAGCCTGGCAGCCAAGGAGAGTGGACTGGAATGCGCATGTGTGAACAATGACAAATTCACTGTACTAGTCCATGGGGGTGATAGATGCCATTGAGTGAGCATGTGTACTGTGTGGCCGTCACATTCAAAATGATAGTAAGTAGAGCAATGAATCTGCATCACATTTTGCATTAAGCTTGAATATTCCTCTGTGGAAACTAATGGGATGATTCAGAAGGCCACAGCTATGGGCAACTGGTGATTGGCAGCTTCATCACGGCAATGCACTTGCTCTTGCATTGCAGGTCTTATGCAGAGCTTCTTGGAGAAACATCAGATCACCCAGGTCATTCAGTCCCCCTTACAGCCCTGATTTGGCACCCTGAGACTTCTGGCTTTTCCCAAAACTGAAATCACCTTTGAAAAGGAAGAGATTTCAGAGCATTGATGAGATGAAG
This sequence comes from Furipterus horrens, assembly GCF_987537825.1. Lineage (NCBI taxonomy): Eukaryota > Metazoa > Chordata > Mammalia > Chiroptera > Furipteridae > Furipterus > Furipterus horrens. The sequence goes on from NW_028327179.1 coordinate 29,756,713, forward strand.
GAAAATATGGTGGGGCAGCTGATGGTGATTGGGAGAACTGTGTGAGGTCCCAAGGTGCCTACTTTGAAGGGGACTGAGGCATCATTGTCCTGTGTACAATGTTTCTTGTATCTTGTATCTTCTTCAATATAAATGTCTCTCTTTTTCATATTACATGGCTGGATAACTTCTGGATAGACCTCATACACATAAAATTGCTATTGGATTTATCTAGACATAGAATACAGACCACCAACTGGCCTGAAATAGGAATTTTAAGATGATGGACAAAACAAGAGGAGAAAGTGACAATCATATAATCACCTAGTGTTAACATTGTAAACATTTTTAATTTCTGTAGGTAGTGAGGTATCCAAAATGTTAGTATTATTATATGTGAATATACATACCCACAAATAATTTTAATAGAATAACATTTTTTAAAGATTATGAAATATTTTAAATATTTAACAATGTAAAGAGAATTATGTCATGAACACCTATCTACCCACCATATTCTCTTTTAACCTTTTACTTATAGTACCTTATGAACATTTTTTAATGTTAAATATTCTTTTACTACATCATTTTTATGATGTACTATTTTGTGTTAAGGCTATAGCATTATATTTAACCAGCCCTCTATTATTGGACATTTAGGTTATTCTCAGAGGTTTTGCTCTTATAAAATAGTACTGCTTTTCAACATTCTTATAGCTTGATCCTTGTTTATGTATACAATTATTTTTATCCTAACTTTTTATAAGTAGAACTTCAGGGTCAGAGGTTATGTACCTTTTAAGGGTTTAGGTAAGTATTACTAAGTTTCCCTTTAGTTTACACTTGATTAAACACCAGGTTTGAGAAGCCCTGTTTCCATCCACTCTTGCCAGACTATCACCATTAAATAATAAACAAAAACAAATCCTCAACCTCCCAATTTGATTACGAAGAATGATATCTCATTAACATTTTCATATTTATATCTTTTTGATCACTAGACTTGAACATTTGAAAATAAGTTCATAAACATTGTTTTTGGTACATAATGGCTTTCATTACATTCAAAACAATATTTAAACATTAATAGCAATAATAACTTTTTGTTAATCGAAACTTACTGAATGCAACCGTACCTTTCTCTTCGATATTTTATTTGTATCATGAATTTAGGAACCAATGGGTAATTTTAAAAAATAATATGTGCTCATTTTTGTTCTGTCTGCTTTTCTATCTCCTGTCTTTCTGCCCCCATTTCCCACACATGCAAAGCAGAAGGCCTCAGTCGGTCCATCTCGGCCAATTCTTTTGCAAGTTGCGGAGTCGGCCTACAGATTTCGTCTGGGTTCTATTGCTGGAGGTAAGTCATGGATAAATGCAAATTTTTCAGTTTTATTATTCCTCTTATTTTTTTCTCTGGTTTTCCATGTTGAAATAGTAAAGACAAACCTTCTCTAGTCTTTCAGTCAGTTACCAGGCTGTATCTATGAAATGGGACAGGAGCAAAGAGAACTTTTTTTCCATATCTGCACGTGATCAGAGACTTACAAATTTTTTTTTTTCTGATATTTATCTGCAGGTAGGTTTTCTAAAGGCAGGTTAATAATGAGGTTAGACTATAAGGATGTGCCTTTTCAAAACTGTGACATCCTTTATTCTTTCATTCGTTCAAATGAAAATTCATAACTGTTAAGGGCATAGAAAGTACAGGTTTAAAATCTGTACATGCAAAATCACTTTTTCTTCTTTCATCAGTCTTCTCCTTGACTTGAACCACCTCCCCTTTTCCTCTGACCTTAATTCATTCTGAAATGTTGGTATCATTTGATTTTAGCTGTGGGAGCCACTGCTGTGTATCCTATCGATCTTGTCAAAACTCGAATGCAGAACCAACGATCAACTGGCTCTTTTGTGGGAGAACTTATGTATAAGAACAGCTTTGACTGTTTTAAGAAAGTGCTACGCTATGAAGGCTTCTTTGGACTGTATAGAGGTTAGTGCCATGTGCTAAATTCATGTAAGGTAAAATGATAGTCAGAGGATTGGCTTTGCATCTGAATGCCTGAAATGTATTAGAGAGACTGTGTTAAAATGGAAATACAGCAGATTCTCAATTATCCATGCTAATGGGAGCAGGCTCGAGACATCTAGGGCATGGCTAATCAAAACAGCTCATAATCTGAAAGCCATTTATATTGCTCTGTAGTATGTGTTACGTCTTAAAATAATTATGTTTATTAACATCTTCAGCGATTTTTTAAAAAGCTCATATTGTTTGTGTCCTTGAAATAGCTCCACTCACCAGCTAATAAGGAAAGGCATCCTGGGGACAGGACAGGGCCTATTGGGATTAATGAGTCTCTGTGAGTACCACAGGCAGGTCCACTAAGCAGGTAACTAAGGGCTCAGTGAAGGCCTCCTTTAATTGCCTCTTTCTGAGTCAAGTTGCTCCTTCCTTGCCGCTTAACTGCACCCAGTGGAATTGGTTCACACACTACTCTAGCCAGGTAGTCCTTCTGGGCCCAGCTGCTCCTTTAATCATCTCAGGTTCATTAAGCAAGGAAAACAGTAGTAAAGAGTATGTCATCACTCGCAGAAAGAATCCCACAGATCCTGACTGCTTTCCCATTGGCATTGGCCTTAAGAGGCATACTATCTACAAAGAGATAAAAAAGCAAGTGATTTTGCATCAGCTAAACCACAGTCTTGCAAGGCAGTTCAAGCTGAGCCATTTTGCCATTGGGCAGCTGCAAAGCTGGAGGGGTCTTCCCTCCTTTCCCTACCACTGCTTGCTCTAGAAGAAGAAAGTAGCATTTAGTGCTCTGCGGAGACAGACCTTGAAACTGGCAGCCAGGTAAACCTGTGTCTCTAGGCCTCTTCTGCCATCTGCTGACTCCAGTCTTCATCTTAAGCACCCAAGTGAAAAGAAAAGGGAAAAAAAAAAAAAAAAAAAAACCCTCTCCTGAAATCTCTCACCTTAGAAGCTGGGAGGTTTCAAACTCCAGAGAGGTTCCATTTTGCAGGTTCTATTGTGTAGTAGATAACCACCATCAAAGGCCTTTTGATCTTTTCTTTACCCTCTTTCCCCACCCCTGCCTCTTCTGACAGTTGGGAAGGTCTTTGACCCCAGGTGATTGATGATGACCCTTATAGGGTCACTGCCTTCCATTTGAAATACTTTTCCCTCCTGGTGACAACAAACCTGCCAAATGAAATGTCTCCCAAGTAGTACAAGGTTAATGTCACAGTTCCTGCTTCACAGTGATTCAAGCCAAGGTGACCACCTTACCTGTTCACCTGCGTTGTTTTCAGAGGGAGAGCTTGTACCTCGAGTCAAATGGATGTCTGAGCCTTGGGGTTGCTTCACAGATGACTTTTCTGGGCTTTCCTCGGTATTGCATGAAATGTTAAGGGCATCTTTAGAACAGCGAGAAATAACTTTGTGTCCTGCTGCATGTCTTGAATGTCCTTGTGTTGACCTGGTTTGCTTTTAATTTGGAGTCCCTTCTGTTTCAAGCTCTTTGACCACACCTAGCAGGTCTTGACTCTTGGTAGTGTCTAGGTTTTTTTCCTTGACCTGTCCTCTTGACCTCATGGACAGAACAGCCTAAAGCCTACCAGTGCTGAGTGCTGAGTGCTGAGCTAATATGGGCCATCCCACAAACCTCTTGCTGTTGGAGTCATTACATCTGTGAGACAGGAGTGACATTTGAGTCCTCAGGGAAGGGGAAGTGAATGGCGTGTTGGATAGAGGTTGGGGCTCACTCTGAACATCACAGAGGCAGTGCCTCCCCTGTCTCTGGTTTAGAAAGAGCCATTTATCCAGCCTCTTTTGGGTGCCTGAACCCTAAGGGGTTCTCTGTCAGAAGACGATAAGTAGAGTGTGAGTATAAGATTAGTTGTGCCTTCCACAACTAATCTTATACTCTATATGTTCATTTCTCCGTGATCTCTTAGTTTTTTCTAGTAGATGATTTTAAAACAAAAGTTTTACTATAAACTTTGTTTAGTTCTGTTCTGTAATTTGGATCTTGAAGGCAAAGAGATGATTGACCGTTCCAGTTTAAAACAATGATTTATAGTCTTACTACTTCATAAATGACTTATCCCTATTCTTGGCTGGTTGGAGACCAATTCCCTTTGGTGCCTTGCACATAATCATTAATTAATAATTGTATATAACCGCATGTGTGTGAATGCTTATCATCAGGCAAGAGTAAGATCTGATGACAATGAGAAACCATCATTGGTAGCAAAAAATTATGATAGAAATAAAAAAGACCTGAAGTATTTCTGAGAATCAGTATTCTAACCTTTGTGTATAGTAAAGATATAAAATCCCCTACATGTGATTCTTTGACTACAAATTTCTCATTAAATGTAATTTTATTGTTTAAATTTTTTCTTATTCCTGGGGAAAATTGTTAAGTTTCAATTTTGAGAATTTAAAATTGCTGCTGTTAACGCTTCACCTAGCAATATTAGAGAAGGTGTCAGACTACATCTCTAATTAATAAACATGTTTCGAAATATTGAGCATATTTTTTCCTATTCTGGAATTTTGCTTAACATATAATTTTCTGCATCAAGTCATATATAATTGCTAATATTTCCTGAATGGTATAATTGGGGAATGTTGCCTAAGTAAGATCCCTTCCCTATTTTAACGTTATCTTTATGTATTTTGGGGAAAAGTTGGCAGTTGGCCTTGAAAGAAGGTCACTGCAGCATGTTATTCTCATTATAAGGTTAATAAGCATCTCCTCTCTCTTTTCTTCTTCTAAAAGAATACAGATCTCTAAAGGGAAGCTCTTTTTGTATTTAGAAGTAAGTTCTCATGGAACCGTGAGAGTGAAGCTTATTTTTCAAGAATGCTTTCAGCACTCACAACAAGTGTTTTTTCTCTCCTTTTTCCGATGGTGGCCAGAGCACATTTGAATTACTGCCTCTTAGTCCAAAGGAGACTGATAGATAACACAGCATGGGGGATTGTTAACAGTTGTCTTCACTAGACATCACATCCTAGGCCTCAGAGTGCCACATGTAATTTTAGTATTGTGGGTTAATTAGGTCTTACTTTTCACATCTTGGTGTTTCTTGGTTTCTGGAAGTCTCTTATTTGGGGGGGGGGGGGTGCTAAATTTTGATTGTTAGAAAAGATCTCCTTAGAAATCCTATGAGACTGACTCTGCAAACCTTCTCTATAATGAAAACTACTGAAAGTGATTGATTTTCCTAGGTTTTTCTATAATTTTGGAAAATCAGGCCCCAGGCAAGGTCTGTCTATATGAAGGGAAATAACACCCAAGATAATCCAGAACTCTCTGAAGTCACTTGTAAAAGTCCTTCTCTGTTTCCTCGCAGGTCTTCAGATTGATTTAATGCACTCAGGTGTTTAAAATCCGTAATGAATTACCTGACAGCTCATTTGGTTTGAATGAATCCCATGACCAAGTGAGTCACTTATTGGCCTGATCTAAACTTGGCATAGTGAAGAAAAACAATTGATTGGGTAATCATCCGTAATTAAATGCTCTTAACCTTCCAGGAATAACTAATTTCTGCCTTTAAGCTTTGCTTCACTCTACTGCCTTAGATGCTTCAGGGAATGAGTTGAGTAGCCTTAGAAATGGGAAAATGTTTTGGAGAGGACCTTGGGGAGAAAGATGAATTCAAGAGAAATCAGGATCCATGAGAAATACTTTTTAAAGGAAGATTTTGATTTTTGTTTCTGTTGGTGGGAGATGCCATAAAGCAGCTCTGCCAGAAAGAGGAATTAGATGGTTTTATGATTTAAACTTAATTTGAAGCATTACTTTATCTTTGAGATAATTGGCAAAAAAAAAGAAAAGAAAAAGAGAGAGAGAATTTCTTCATAATACATAAGCCCATTGATCCAGGCATGCAAAATTTGAAATGTGGCTACTTTGGATTGTCTGTGGTGTAAAAACAGTCATCCTCCATCCTGGAATGTTCTCAAGGTGACATCTAGAGGATATTGTGGTGATATCTCAGGAAGTTATTGATACATGTTCATTCTAGAAGGAAGTTTTGTCGGGCAGCTATTTTCTGCCAAGTCTATTCTTGTGGTTAATGGTTCTGCAGAAGGGAATATCCAAATTATGTGATCCACAGTGAGATTCCTTCTTGCATAATTCTTGTGGATAAAAATGAATTTAACAATTCTAGCACCAAAATAAAAATATTGGCGTTTCTACAACTTTGTTTTGCATAATGTAAGAACCCATGCATTTTGACACAAACCACAGTGAATCTGTGAACTTGACTGAGTTACGGGTTTCCATACCTGCCCCACTAATGCTTCCAATGAGTGCAGAATGGATTGGTTTGAGTTTTGTCATCTTGGCCAATTTCTGCACATTTTCTTTGAGGGTATTAAGGTGTGAAAAGATCAAAAGGCAGGTATTTGGTCATCGGAGACCAAACAGAAATGAACAAAAGACTTAGGCAGTCTGTGAGCTGGGTAATCAAATCTCCAGAAATCTACAGTGAGCCAACTGAACTGAGCACAGGGCATTTAAATAGAAGAATAAAATAATACTAACTCAAATTAGGGTGGGTCGGAGTGTTGTTTGAGGCTTGAGAGGGCTGGATGAAAACAGCAGTGAGCTTAGAAAACTGGGAAAGGTGACAAGAAGATGGGACTAGACGTAGCCTGGAGAAGAGAAGATTAATGAGCAAATTAGTTCTAGGCCTCAGGAATGATCATTTATAACTAGCTACTGCTGCTGCCGATCCCAAAACTAGGGAAACAGATGAACCCTCAGCACCAAGGACATAGTTCAGATAGAAGAAAAGGTAACCAGGACTCCGAAAGCTGCCATAGACCAGAGTGAGAAGGAGAGGGTACAGTCCTTCTTGCCGTGATCTCTGCTTCTAGAAAGAAAGCTCCCATACAGAGGGAGGGGTCAGAGGAACTCAGTCTTTTCTAGACTACAAGCATGCTTTAACACTGTCCCACAGGCATCCTGAGCCACAGCTAACAGATGGTTCTTGACCATTTTGAGTAAAACATTTAATCCAGATAAACCAGCATTTAAATCTTACTACCTGCCATCGTGTCTCTTCCCCTCCCCCATTCCCCAGCTCCACTATAGTCACCTTGGGGTAGAAAACAATTGCAGTGAGGGCCGTGAAAGGGGATAGCGTAGTTGGGAGGGGGAAATGCCTCCTGCCTAGGGGCTATATGAGTCCAAGCGGACAGACAAATGGGAGGAGGCGGAGGGAGGAAAGAATGTTTGAGCAAGTGAAGAGAGAAGGCCATGGAAACAGGAGCAGGAATAAAAGCTGTGAGGCAGGCCACGCAGAGTGCTGATAGCTCCAGAATGGAGGTTAATCTGATGTTGAAAGCAGGGAGGGCTCTCTGGGAAGATGCAGGCAAGTGTAGTGGCCTCAATGGTGAGGTCAGAAGGGTAAGAATTTAACATCGGAGGGGCTGCCTCCGGGTTGAAACCAGATAACACAAAAAGTGCTGCCTGTGGCTTCAGCTACAGGAACAGGGGAAGCTTATGCTTGAATTTCCCCTACCAAACTCCACTGCTTGTCTCCGCCCTGAACACCTTCTCCCCTATTTCAGGTGGGCTGGCTGGCCACTCCTGAACTTGTTTTGGTCTCACTGAGACCGAAATGCCGCCTTAGTTAGGGGGTTTCTTCCCTGTTTTGGCCCCTCAGCATCTATGCTCCTAGTTGTCTTGCTCAGTGTGGTCCTGTGGGAGCCTGGTACACTGTGGTGACCATGGTCCGTGGACCATCAGCCTGGCTGCTCACATGCCACCTTCCCTGAGCCTCGTACCCAGTGGGTCCCTCAACTCATCCCCATTCACCAGCTCACAACCTGCAGCTTCGCTTTTCCATTCAATGCCTTCAGTGTTTTAAAGAGCCTGATACTGAGAGATGGAGGCATGATGTGGATGCCCGCACAGAGCCACTGTCCTTTTGTTGCATGACAGGGGCCAGTGCGGGGTGCTAGTCCATGTGAGTCGGCCCAGAGAGAAGTTTTGGAGTGTCTGGGCTGGAAGAAAGGTCTTTGTAGAGCAGAGAAGGAGGTAGGAGCAGTAACTTCACTGGAGTGAACAGGGAAGAGCTGAGCACTGGGAGGCAGAGAACCCTCTGGTTTGAGTGTAGTATTGGCCCTGTTTCAACTTTTCAACTCTTGAGTGCCACTGCCTTGTCACCAAACACCAACTTGGGACAAGCTGCTTAGCTTCTCTAGATTCCAGTTCCCACGAAGGAAGAGAATAGTGATGATGATGGTGATGTTGATGAAGATAAAAATAACAACAACAAAATCACTGTATGGCACTGTTCTGAGGCATTCATTTCATCTCTAAAACCACCCCATGGAGGTGGTTCTGCATTTGTTCTGTTTTACAGATGTGGAAACCAAGGTGCAAAGAGACTGAGTAAGTGGCCAACAGTCGCACAGCTGATAAATAACAGTCAGAATGCCCACCTGACAGCCTGTCCCCAGGCTCTGTGCTCCTCATCACCTGGCTCTTCTGCCTTCCAGTAGAAATTACGTGGTAAAAAGTTCTTAGCATCAGAGGTTGAGAAATGTTTATATCCTTACCAAAAACATTCTATTTTAGCTTGCAAACATAGTGGAAGGTATGTTGTTATATCTGTGGTACTTCCTTATCTTTGCCAAAAGGAAGCAGGGTCACTAGACACTATCAGAAAAGATGTGCCCTAACTGCCTTGGGCAGCTCCCCTAAGGATGGATAGGATGCTGTGGAAACAACATTATACAAATACCCCTTGACTCTCAGTTCCATTACATCATGATAAACCCATTGTAAATTGAAAATATCATAAGTCAAAAATGCACTTAATACACCTAACCTACCAAACATCATAGCTTAGCCTAGCCATTTCCCTCTGAGTGAGTATGGCTCTCAGAGCACAATCGAGTTGAAAGTCGTAAGTCGGGGATCACCTGTACTCCGTACCTGATTCTGGGCTGGGAACGTTATTCAGGCTGCCTTGCCTCTTATAAGCAAGAAGAGAATCGGGGATTTGCCTTGAACAGATAGGCAGAAAGAAACATTACATTTTCAAATACATAATTTAGGTTGTGAACAGTGTCTGACTCTTTATATATATTTACTCAAATAGTTATATTAAATCAAAAAGTCATAATTAGCATCCTTGAAACCAATGAGGACCCTAGAGTTGAGCATCTCCAAGGTCACAGAACATGAAAGCGGTAGAGGCCGAGGATTACAGCGCAGCCCCGGCTACCTCCAGAGCCCGTGCTCTAAGCCGTTCACTTTGCTGCCAACCATGGAAAATAAATAGTTTTAATCAGGCCAGCTTTGTTAATGAGTTCTTTTCATAGTATCTCTCAACTCTGAGATTCTATAATATTTTTCTAAAAAAGTTTTAAGTAAATAACAGCATAGGAGCCCTCTGATCCAGCACACTGCTGCTTTTGAGCTGCTATATGAAGCTCAGTTGGAGGTTCCTGAGGTGGGCTTAGTCCCCACACCTCTAGCTCCGTTCCCCCTGGCTTGCCCAAGGACCTGGAATCAGAGGGGGGATAGTGTGATTTATATCTCAACCCCACGAAATTCGAAGACAAAATACTGTATTAATATTGTACCCTGTAAATCTTTTCTCGCATTAGCAGCCTTCTGGTAAAGTTTGCCAAAAAAGCATTGCCATATGTGCTGATGGAGCTGAACTAAAATGAGAAGATTAGAAAACTAACCACACTAATAAATTTCATTTGAGGCAGTTGGAAAACAGACTGCTGTTTTGACAAGTTAGAAACAACACACACATCCATTCTCTGTTTCTAATGGTTAAAATGAATTTCTAGAATCCAACAGAAACATCTTATATTAGAAGCCTAATTTTTCTGCTGAGTTACCCAGATGTCAAACATATATGTGCTTTAGAACTCGGTGTGATCACGTTGAAGTGCCCTAACAAGAATGGCTGTTTTAGGCATTACTGAACCATGTTACCCCTCCTCCCTCCGAAGTCAAGGAACCAGGAGGGTTATTGCAATTCCCACTTTTCATTGTCCTGCAGATCATGACCCCTCCCAAAGGGTGTTAACCCAGGAGGAAGGGTGGTGAGGCCCACATCTTTAGGGATGTTCAGGCTGTCATCTTCAGCTACCTTTGTTTCCCTACTGAGCCAGGGTACTCACCACAGAATGGTACTTATCCAGTAACCACCTGAGCACCAGCATCTGGCCCAGGTCTTAGGTATGGATTTGTGCTTTGGTTTTATTCTTACTGAGTTGAACTTAATTAATATGGAGAGACTCAGGGCCTCTGGTCATAGTACTTCAACTTCCTCATTACTCTCCCTGCCAGAGATTGGTCTCCGCCCTTACCGTCTATCCTTCATCTGCCTCTAGAACTTTTTTCTTTTTGAAATTTGTTCTTTACTTTAAAAGAATTTCATCCAAGCTCCTTAGTGTGGCATGGGAGAGAAGCAGTATAGTGTACCAGGTAGGAGCCCCCTACAGGCAGACCACCCGGGTTGAACCCCATTCCCCCATCGGACAGCTGAATGACATTAGGAGTCTGCCTCAGTTTCTTCATCTGTTGATGGGACAAAAATAACATGCACTGAGTTACTGGTATTGACTTGTGTGGATTAAATGTGTTGATCCACATAAAGCACATAGAGTAGTGCCTGCATGTAATCAATGCCCCCAGATACCGCCTGTCATCATCATCCCTGCTGCTATTATTTATTACAGGGTCTGTGATCTCACTGTAGCTTCCAGGGATCTTGCCCCAGCCCTGAATGTGCCATGATCTAGAGATTTTGCACATAGTGTTCCCTCTGCCTGGACCACCTTGCCCTCCCTTCTAGCCATGTCTTTTTTCCCCAGTGAATCTCACCTCATCCTTAAAAATCTAGGTCAAGTATCTCCTCTGTAATGCTTTTCTCCCTCCTGCAGGCAGAACAAGTGGTTCTGTCTCTCTCCTGTTCCCATAGTACTTTGATGTCCCCGGGCTGTTTTCAGGTGGTGTGTCCCGTTTCTGGCGCACACAGACACCCTGACCCCTTTCCTTCTAAGTAGAACTTTTCCACGGGACGACGGCACAGATCTCGCCGTGTTCACTGCACGCTACCAAGCACACAGAAGGCATTTGATAAATGTTTGCCAAACAAATAAATATTTGCTGCCCTGTATTTAGTCTTAAATACATGGTTGGCTGAAGTGATTGTATCTAACACGGGAGTCATTGGTTCTGTGGGCTGGCTCTTATTAGTTATTGAAAAAGACTGTCACAGCGTAGTTACAGAGATGAAAGGTCACCATTTATATCACAGTGCTTTCAACCCATCCATAGTCTTGGTCTACAACTTAATGATGAGAACAATACATCTAGCAGGTAAGTATTTAACTAAATACTTTGGCACTTGACCTGAACCCAGAGAGCAAAATGGCAATTGTAAATGTTAAGATGTAGTTTAAACAGCCTACCCCCACATTTTGCCAGTAGAAATTAATGTTGTACTTTTCATAAAGTAATAATACAGCCTTTCTTATCATGTTATCAATGCCATAATATCTCATGGTAGAATTAAAATATTAAGTGAGCGAAGTTTGGGAGGAGAGAGTGCTTACTTTGATAAGAGCACTGGCTTTGCCCGGATGATTTCAGTGCTGCTTTGGTTCATTTAGAGTATAAAGAGCATAGCCCTTCCCCAGCTAACCAGAGCACAGGGGAGCTTTTGGTAAGAGTTCACACTTGAGAGAAAGAAGGCAATGATCTTTGGGACCCCAGGGCACTGGAACCTGTCCTCAGTGGGATTGGAAGATGGTCAAGGGCGGCTTCCCCACCTGGGTACATTTCATGGGCTTATGTGTTCTCTCTCTTTGGTGGCTCCACTCCATTTATTCCACCCTGTCTTCTCTCTGCCAACCCACTTCCTTTTTGTATCCGTGGTTTCTCCTTCCTTGTGGCATTACAGACGTGGCTTCACCTCTGAGTACTCCTTCACACTCTTGACTGGCTGGCTTCACTTTTGGAACCAGGCCACAGCACCCAGGTTGCTGAAATCATTGGCTGCACATCTTTTAGGTGTCTTCCCCTTGTTCAGGCAGCTGTGGCCCTGGGGATGAAGCAGGCTCAAAATACGGCTGCCTAGGCAGACACAGCAAACGCAAATGTTTATAGGGTCCCACCAGGTTCTGTAAGTGAACAGATGAGTCTGAGTGTGAGAGACAGATCACATTTGCATATTAGACGTACCCAGAGGTGTTTTCTTTTTTTTTTCAGATTTAATGTGTTTTATTGATTAAAATATTACATTTGTGCCAATTTCCCTTCCCTCTGCTCCCCTCCACCCGGTGGCCCCCCTCCCTCCAGTTGTCCCCCCCTTTTAGATTATGTCCATTAGTTGTGCATACAGTTCCTCCCAACCTCTCTCCGTCTATTTCATTCCCTCCTACCATGATCCCCAATTCCTATATCATCTCCCTCCCTCTCCCCACTCCCCCTCCCTGTTGACCTCCCCCCAATATGCTTCCCGTACCCACAGTTCCTTTTCCACTCTCGTTGCCTGTTTAGTTTGCCTTTGTTTCATCTCCCTAGCTTCTCTTTTTTAAACCAGTCCCTTTAACATCTCATATAACAGTGGTTTGGATCTAATGAACTCTTTCAGTTTTATTTTGTCCTGGAAACACTTTCTCTGTCCTTCTATTCTGAATGACAGTTTTGCTGGATAGAGTATTCGTGGTTGTAGGTTTTGGATTTTCATTACTTTGAATATTTCTTGCCAGTCCCTTCTTGCCTGTAGGGTCTCCCTTGAGAAGTCAGCTGATAGTCTAATTGGGACTCCTTTGTACATAATTCTTTTCTTCTCTCTTGCTGCTTTTAAGATTCTCTCTTTATCTTTAATTTTTGACATTTTGATTATAATGTGTCTTGGAGTGGTTCTCCCTGGGTCCAGTCTCTTGGGAACTCTCCTTGCTTCCTGGACCTGCAAGTCTATTCCCTTCCCCAAGTCTGGGAAGTTCTCCTTTATTATATTTTCACTCAATTTTTCAAGTTCTAGTTCATCTTCCTCACTCTCTGGCAAACCAATGATTCTTATGTTGGGCCTTTTATAGCTGTCCCAGAGGTTTCTGATCCTCTCATCGTTGCTTCCCATTTCCTCTCGCTGCATTGGTTGACTGCTTGTTCCTTCTCCATATTCCAGTTTGTTGAAATGAACTCTGGATTTTTTTTCCTCACCATCTGTCTCGTATGTGGTTTTGTTCCTTTCGTTATGAATGTTTTTCGCTTCTTTCTTATCTTTTTCCTGCTCTTTTGTGAATTCTGTAAGCCACCTGATAACAATGGCCCAGAACTGAGCCTCTGACAGGTTTCTTATCTGTTCATCTGTCAGGTTCTCTATCTGTTGCCTGGTGAGCTGCACCACCGGGATTTCTATAGTTGTCTGCCTCATTTTGACAGATGCGTTTTGTTTTCTTGGGCCGGCTGTAGGGGGCAGTGCCTGTGTACGCGTCACAAGTCAGCGACCGGCACCTGTCTGCGACCTATTTCGCGGCCCTGTGGTGCTTTCTTTGGGGGCGGGGGTCCAAGATGGATTCACACAGTTATTCCGCTAGGAGACCGGGATCCGTCCTCCCGCCCCCCTGGGCCTCACTGTTCAAGGCGATGCGGTGGCCGCTCTCCCCAGCACTGGGGTCGCGCACTGCCAGGGGCTTGACTGCCGCCGGGATTTTTCGCCGCCCCGCCGCTCCACAAACAGCACTGCCCTCTTTAACTCTTACCTGCCCAAATGGCACCGCTGGTTTATAACTTCATATGTTGGGCTTCCGTGTAGTTTTATTTTCTGGAATTTCTAGTTATCCTTTGTTTTGAAGTAGTTGTATTCCTCTCTAGTTGTAGAGGGAGACTTAGCGTGTCCGTCTAAGCCTCCATCTTGGCCGGAAGAACTTCTTTTTCCCAGAGGTGTTTTCTATAAGCATAGATTCTTGATTATGGGGGCTTAGGTTTGAGTCCCAGTCTCACCATTTACGAGCTGGATGACTTTGACCACATTCTGTAACCTCTACATGCCCCAGTTCCTCTCTGTAGGGCAGTGGTGAGGATTAAATGAGTTAGTGACGTGCTTAAAATGGTGCCCAACACATAACAAGCGATACATTAGCGGCTTTTTTAAAGAAATTTTTTATTTGTATTAGGACACTCATCAGCATTTAGTTCCACAATGAAACGAGCTTTCTCTCATTTTTTTAAAACATGAAGCTCTCTTGGTCTGTCTAGTTTCCCTTTTTTGTAGAGCCATGAGCTCAGAGAAGCATCCCCAACAGAGCAAAGAAGACGACGAGACAGCGGGCACTGATCTTCACTGTCTTGTCGGCATGGGGCGTGGTGGGGACCTTGATGGACGGATGCCTGGGTCCCGAGTCAAAGGTTGGAGCCTTACCCAACAGGAGCCAAGTGCTGTGATGTGAGAAAGAAGCCTGGGCTCTCAGACCTGTCTTTACAAGAAACTCACATTATGTTTAAAACCTTATGTTACTCAATAATAACACCTCCCCAGGCTGATACATACAGCCCTCGATCTAGTGACTTTTGGCCCCAGGCTGCTGCGTCCAGAGGACCATGTGGGCAGGGCTGGTCTCTCAGAAGAGGCTGCAAGTGAACCTTCTTGTATGGATGAATTAGAAAGTTGTGCTTAGGAAGGACCCACCATGAAGCCCCTCTCAGGGACAACATATTCTGATCCTCCAGGTTAGCACCTCCGTGTGTTTTTAAGAAAAGGCATCTGGCTTTGATTTTTTTTTTTTCTTAGAGCAAATTATAACTTTTTTTTTTTTTTTTTTTTTTTAGTTTAAATATTTAGGTCCACTGTTACCACGTCTGTCTTTCCTAGACGCGGCCTTTTCTGTCCAAGGCCACACCTCCCCCTTGGGCCTCTGATTCTTACGTAATTCCCACTCATGCCAACATGTCCAAAATACTGCTCTTCACTTTTCACCCCACACCTGTGACTCTGCACCGGCTTCCTCAGTCTACCCAAATGTGAGTGCTAGAATCTGAGCAATTGCAGTCAACCCCAATTTTTCTCTCTCTCACAGTCTCCTGACACTGTCCGACACACATAAAACATCAGCATGTCCTGTTTATTTTCTACACAGCAGCAGGAGTGGCCTTTTAAAACTATGAATTAGCACATCACTTCCCTTCTGGTCAAAACCCTCCAATTTTCATCTAACTTAGGACGTATCATGCTCAGGATCCTGGCCGGTGGTGTGGCCACAGTGCCGGGGCCCTCCCCGTCCCCTCCCGGGCCCGCCAGCTGCCATCCACCCTCATCGTGAGCACACCCAGCATGTCCCTGCTCTGCTCTCTCCAGCCTGTCTGTTCCCCTACCTGGAATGTGGTTTCCCCTGATGGTTACTTCTTCAGAAAGGCCTCTCCTCCCTCCTGTCTGAGACCTGTCAGAGCAAGAACCTTGTTTGTCTGGTGCTTGTCACTGAGTCATGGTTGCTAAACAAGTGAATGGTTGAACTGTGGACATTTAAGGGTGGGGAGGGATGAGAAGAGTGTTAGAAAAATATGATATATTCACCGAAGTTCATTCATTTAAGAGGCAGGAGGGAAAAGAGCAAACTTGCTGGGGAATGAGATTTCCTACATCACCGATGCTATTAATTTGCCTAATGTGCAAACGATCCAGAATGTGAGAGGGAATTTGCTTGGCCCTGATGTGGCTATGAGACATTAGTACTTCAACATTCCGTTTTGTGTATTCTCATTAAAGGTAATAGCAGAAAATTGCAGCAAAGATTGCCCCTGTTTTTTCATGGTGATCCCTTCTTTAGAGCTGTTAATTTGTTTAGTTAATGCTAATGTATTTAATATACTTCTACTTTTTGTTGTTTTTTAGGTCTGTTGCCACAGCTATTGGGAGTCGCCCCAGAGAAGGCCATAAAACTTACAGTAAGTCTTTTGAGTTGATGCTTCTTATTAAAAGAGTTTGTGCACATTCAGGACTCCATAGATGCTCATATGTGAAACAGCACGTTTGTGTTTCCTCGGAGCTGCTAACTGGTTTGAACATATGGCACTCACCACACACATCTTTTCATTTTTCCCCATTTAACACTGAACATCCAAAAATGTGATGATATATTTGAACGAGACTTGAAGGTTGCCACCATTGTCACCACGGTCATCATCCTCATCATTGTAGGACTGGCAGCAGCAGCAGCAGCTATATTCCCTCCAATACCTGCCCTATTAGGTACTTACATGTATTACCTATTATTGTTTTAATCTCAAGTAAAGTATGACCCACAGGTTACAGACAAAGGAAGTGAGGCCCACAGGGTTTAAGTGTTTACCTGTGTTGATGTGATTTATGAGTGGGAAAACTAGAATGCAAAATCAGACTTTTCTGACTCCAGAACATGTATTCATTCAGTCACACACCCTGTTTACAGAATGCATGGTTGCAGCATAATCTATAAGCGTTTGCTAAAGCCACGTGTTGAGGGATCTGAGTTCTTGTTAAAGCTGATCCTTCATCAGATGGTTTCTCCAGTGTCTGGCAGAGGATGGATACTCAGTGCGTATTGGTGGAATGGATAGATACAGGTATCCCCCATATGACACAGAACTTCTATTAACACGGTTTTGCTCTAACACGATATGACTGTAGAAGATACCCAAGAATTGCTGGTAGAAGAAGAAACTGATAAAGCAGTTTTGGTGGAAATGACATCTGGAATGTGCCAAGATAACTTAGGGGACGATAGCAGTGATGAAAATGAAGAAGTTACAGTTTACTCTAAAAAGCGTCAAGAAAGGCCTAGACTTAGCCTAACCGTTAAAGTCATATTTCTTAAATGAGGGTCCTTGCACTGAAAGGAGCACAAAGTTTAAGAGAGAACTTCAAAAGTGCTTAGCACTGTATAACGAAATTTATAAAGATCTCTCAGCTAAAAGCAAGCAATCTAAGATAACAGATTTTTTGCAAAAAGTAGAGCATAGAAACAAAGATAATGCTGAAGAAAGTTCAGAGGATGAGGGTATCTTGTCAAAAAGAGAACGCATTTGGTTAATGGAGCTTAGTAGTGATGATGAAGAAAACATTACTTTATTCATATTAATATGGAACACTTGATGAAAATTGCTTTAATAAATATATTTCTCTTAATTATAAAAATATAGTATATAATTTTTAATTTTTGGAATCTAACGCCCCTTTTTGTACTAGTTCTTTGTTTCATATAACACAGATTTGCATAACACAGCATTTGTTAGGAACCTAACAACCGTGGTATATGGGGGGTACCTGTACTGCATTTACATCACCAAGGACATGAAGCCCAGAAAGTTAAGCTTTACTTTTAGACTGGGCTGTGTAGCCTCTGTACCTGGAATTCTTCTTTTACCATCTTATTATATGACGGGGAGGGGCAGCTAGTCTTTTCTGGCTTTTATCTTCCAAAAACATATGATTGATCCTTAAAATTGCTTATAATGAATACTATTTTGAGACTATTATCTTTAATTAATTAATTAATGCTATTAACGTTCTTTGAGAATCCTTGAGGGCGTTTTTAGATACTGAATTTTGACTAAGTTGAAAAATCTGCTCAGCCAAATTTGTCTCAATGATGAGTGCTGTTTTAAATTGAATCTTGTTGGAAGACTTGAAAGTAATTTTTAATCAAACCCTATAGAGCATTTTTTAAGTTTTAAAGTATATATGTTTTTATTTTGTCTCTACTGTCAATATATCTCTTTTTATCCTGTTGTAATTATAGGACATATTTGAATTTTAGGTTTGTAAACCATCGATATTTTAATTTCTTTTTTAAAGTTTTTATTTATTTTTAAAGAGAGGGGAAGGGAGGGAGAGAGGGAGAGAAACACTGATGCGTGAGAGAAACATCGATTGGCTGCCTCTTGCACACCCCCAACTGGGGACCTGGCCCGCAACCCAGGCATCTACCCTGACCCGGAATCGAACCAGTGACCTTTCATTTCACAGGATGATGCCCAAACCACTGAGCCACATCAGTCAGGGCAATATTTTAATTTTTTTTTATCCCTGAAATATCAGGAATACACACATATAGACATGCAGATAAGGGGGGCCAAAAAAACTGGAATTTATTTTTTAAAAATTGTGTTTTTATTCTTATATGTTTAAACTTCAGTCACCTTCAAAGTACTCTTCATTTGATGCAATACAACTATCGAGACATTTTTTTCCCACTGCTCAGAACAATTTTTGAACTTGTTGATTTTGATGCCTTTTAGTGCTTCTGCTGTTTTTTGTTTCACCTCTTCTGCATTGGCAAAAACATTTCCCTCTGAGGACTCTTTTCATCTAGGAAAACAAAAAGAAGTAGCTCGGGGTGAGATCGGGTGAATAGGAAGGGTGGGGGATGGATACCGTGCCGTTTTTGGTCAGAAACTGCTGAACACTCAGCGTGGTGTGGGCAGATGTGCTCATAAATCACCCATTGTGAAATGGGCAGATGTGTTGAGTCTTCAAAAAATTCACTCAAGCTGAACGCAGCCTCTCACAACAACACCAGCTGTTATACTGATACAGATGGGTTCCTAGAACACTCACCTAGTGGGGAAGCCTATACTACAAGGGGTTTGCCCTCTAGAAGATAATTCCGGGTTTTGGGGGTTTCTCCTCATATATATTTCCTTTATAAAACTACATCTATGCCAGTAAGAGCACTTTTCACTCTTAAGATCCTTAATTTATTTAGTTTATGATTACTTTAATAAAGTAACAGAAAAAAATAACATATTGACCAGTGCATATTTATATGTGTTTAATGACTTTCTTTATATTTTTCATCAGCTTCTATAAATATTTTTCTTCAAGGTGAATGATTTTGTGAGGGATAAATTTATGCACAAAGATGGTTCGGTCCCACTTGCAGCAGAGATTCTTGCCGGAGGCTGTGTAAGTACCTTTTGTAGATCTCTACATTGAAAATATTTATTTCACATGTCTATCACCACCATGGTAAACAAGTGTGGACTAAGGCTTCTGTTCAACCACAGATCCTGTGGCAGCGTCTACTAGGGCACCTCGGCTTTTCCTAGCAAGCGAATCGTCCCTGAGGTGGAAGGGTAAATGTTTCTGATCTTATTGCCTGTTCAGCCATAGCCTGTTAAATTTGTCATTGCTTGCGGTTGGTGCTGCAGTAGAAGTCATTTGGGGCAGAAGTGTTTGGCCTTTGAAAAATCTTTGCTAACCTTTTCTAAAGTTAATTTTTAGTACGTTCTTTCCACCTGGCACCCTCTGCTGGGTCAGACACTACAATGTGTGGTTTGAAGTCAGCATCCATAGCTCTCTGCTTTGCTTTTACCTCGTAAGTGCCGGCAGCTCTTCAAGCCTCCCAGTGCCTCTGGGTTGAGGATCCTGGGAACTAAGTGGCTGAGTGTGCTCTGCATTGTCAGCAACGCTTGGGATGAGTATTTCTTTATGTGGATGAACAACCTGCATCTTGTTCTTCAGCTCACAGCTCAGCAAAACATGTCTTGTTTTATCTCATGTACAGGTTTGTTCATGTGAATGTAAATACTTTGAGTAAATTAAACTTTTATACAAAGGATGGTGCTATTTCAAGATAAGGTTAGTTAAATAAACGAGCTTTGATCACTAGGGCAATACAATATTGTATTTTTCATCTAAACCTATGTTTTTTATAAGAAAAATGAGGTCATTTTTTGTTTTAATTAGCTTATTCTATTCAGGCAATGGTATTTATAAAATAATCTTTTCTTGAAAATCACTAAGATTAGAAGCTGGGCAAATAAATACCTGGGAATATTAAACCTTTGTTTGGAAAGGGCCTATTTTCCTGTCTAACACTGAATGGGGGTTCCTTGAACGTAGCAGGAGCTAAGAAGTCCTAGCTCCTGGTAATTCTTAAGAGATGGATGGAACTGGGCTACTGCCTGCCTCTCTGTTTGATCACTGACCTGTCATAGATGGCCAGGTAGGATCCCCTTGTCCTGTAACTCTAGGAGCATTAAGGTGAAAAAGGCAGCCTTTAATGTCCTAAATAAAAAGGGCACACACACAGTAATAATCTGAAAGAACATTAATATTGCAGAAACTGCTCTTCATTTAAAACAACTACAGTTTCTAGTTGAGTAATTAGATTTTCTAATTTTCAACAGGCATATTCATAGGTTGTATCCAACCTGTCCTGCAGGCTGTTCCAAGGGACCTGGGATAGCAGGGCGTTTCAGTAGGTCAGGTGGTTTTTTCTTTTTAAAGTCAGGTTTTAAATCTGCTGAAAACACATGATTATATATCTCTGTAAGAATTTAAAATGTGAAATTAATTATGTGATACTGCTCAAGATTTTGGCAATAATCTAGAGGTTTATTTTCTTTTTAATGAAAGCATTTTGCCTGCACATGGGTCTGGGTGCCAAGGAGATTGGTTGTGGCACGTATTGTCTACCCTAGGTGGTCTTGTTTTCTCGTATGTGGTCGCCCATTTCAAACACAAAGCCCCGATTGGCATCAGAAGTGCTGCCTCGTCATTGTAAAGAGGTGCAGCCCTTTTTCAAACTTGATCTAAACACAGGCTTAAAATTGGAGCCACTTGGGCTTTACAGCTACTTAAAATATCTGTGAAATGAGGTTTGCCATCCTTCATCTCCAAAGCTGGTAGACAGTGGTCCTCAGTGTTTCAAGTCTAGCTGTTTTGCCTTTTAATTTCTTTTTTTTTTTCAGTCATGGCTTTTAAGAAGTAAGAGTTTATTTTCCAGGTAAGCAATCCTGTAGGTAGCAAACAATCCAAGCCCCTTTAGATCTCTGCGTAGTGGGATGGGTAAGTCCATTTTCATTGTGGTTTTTAAAATAGCAGCGTCTGCTTTGCTGGCTTTGGCAGAGTTTTCTCAATCATCTAAGCCAGTCCTACACCTTAGAAAGTCCCTGTGAGTCCACAGCCCTGTCTGTCCAGTTGGGAATACAAAGGGTTTTGAAAAGTTGTGTCACATGAGCAGTTCCCCTTCTTAGTTCACCCAAGCATTTCCAGGCGTTGACTTTTAAGTCCCTGGGGAGCTCACCTTGCTTCATTATTACTGAGAATTAGTACACTTGGCTGACTTTTGCACTTGTAATCAAAGCTGCTCATTTCTTTGAAGAAGGCCTTTTCTGTTTTATAATCTGTTTTCTGCAAAAGCAGAAAATATGCAGGGAGGTCTTTGTCCCATAACCTTTATAGCACTTAGCTAAACTAGTAGTATAATAATATAATGTCTTATTTTAAAGTTTTTTAGAGAAAGAACAAAAGTGATCGTAAATTTGGAAGAAGATTTTGGAGGAAAAAGGGAACAAAGTTAATCCCATTCATTAATTTATTTATTTTTACTTTTATTTTTTAAAATAATTTATTTATTTGTTTATTTTATTTTTAGAGAGAGGGGAAACGAGAAGGAGAGGGAGAGAGACATCACTTTGTGGTTGCCTTTCACTCGCGCCCCCAACGGGGGACCTGATGTGCAACCTAGTCATGTGCCCTGACTGGGAATCGAACCAGCGACACTTGGCTCGCAGGCCGACGATTCATTTATTTTTTGATATGATATTAATAACTTAAGTGATTAAAAATACTTATTGATATGTGAAAGGGTGAATCTGTTTTTAAATTCATCTTTTGCCCATTTAGTTGTAGGTAAGAGCACTCTGAAAAATTTGACTTCAGTTTTCTGAGCATTTTTATAGATTCATACTTGCCAATAGTGATATATTCACAGTTCAAAATGAAACTAAACACTGAAACTGGAGTTTACAAAATTCTAAGTCTGAAAGGTTCTTGTGGTGTGTGTTTTTTTCCATAAGTTGATTTTTTGTCTTTTTAAATTAGGCTAGAAATTGTAGGAGTTTTGACAGAGACCTAGACCCTCAGGTGTCTCTGCACAAAATACACATAACCTTCTGTGTCTTTCCATTCTTCCCCTCCTCTGGTCCAGAGCTCAGCCCCTGTAGGGAGACGTGATTGGCAGTCACTGTCGGTGATGGCGGATGCTCTCAGTAAATGGGGCAGAGGAGAGAGGGGCTGTCACCACTACCCATTTCCAATTAGCTTCCCAGTGACTTTGAAAACTCCTATTATCTCTGAGTACATTGTTGTTATTGCTGTGTTCCTGTTACTTTAAGAAAAAATAACATGTAGTGCCACGTGGTTTGTAGGTTGCAGTCCCTAATTCAATAATACAAGTGTGTATTGACTCTCTTCTGTGCATCTAGTGAAATAGCAGGTTGAAATCCCACGGGGGCTGGAATCTTTAGTTTGTGATCCTGTGATCTTAAGGTCATCAGATAAAGAAGTATAAATAGTGCCACAACTTCAAGGAAATATTAAAATGATGATCAATTTATTTGGCACAAAAACCACATTAAAATGAAAAAAAAAAAAAGAAATAATATTCACCAGAAAAAAGTGTCAAAAAGTATGAACCTCCATCTTATAAAGCTCATATTATTAAAAACATTTGCATGCCAATAAAATAATAGTATTCTGTAATAATTTTTGGAAAGATAAGTGAACATGCTTTTTGAACAATAGTCCTTTTTAATAGTCCTACTGTATTTTTCCATAGATACACACACACACACGTAATGTACATCTTTGTGTGTGCGTATGTAAATATATCTAATGCTTATGGGAGTTTATTTTAAGTGGGAAAAATAATTGATTTGCTCATTTCACTGGTGCTGAAAGGAATTGGTGAGGCTGTCACCATTGGGAAAAACATGGCATGCAGAGTAATCTTAACTGCTATCCCCTATAAGTAAATTTGACTATTGTCTGTATTTTCATTATAATGGTAGTTCCCATACGCATGATATTTTTATGCCTGTTTGTGCCTGTTTGTACAGCATGTATCAGATGCCATTTTTAAGACAAGCTTTTATTGTGCATGTTGTTTTGCATCAGTTAGTTGCAGTTAACTTTTACAATTTTGAAAAACAAAAAGACACAGACATCCATGTGTCTGCCACTTACCTAATGACATCAGACTTGACAGATGCGGCTGGAGCTCCTCAGGTGCCTGTCCCAGCAGCTTCCCCCACCTCATCTCCCAAGAGCTAACCCTGTCCTGAAATTGGTGGTTTTCATTTCCACGCATTTCTTCATACTTTTTTTTTTTTACATTTGAGTGTATCCCTAAGCCATATAAATGTTTGCTTTTAGATGCCTCATTCTGACCCAGTGCTGTAGGAACAACCCAGAGGATTCCCGCATTGATGCCTTTTCATTTTTTCCCATTAGTGCAACTTATGCTCTGCTTGTCAGAAAAGAATAGTAATTGGGAAGATTATTTTCAGATGTTGTATTGTGGCATACAGTGAGTATGTCTGTTATAGATGTGTATATTTATAGGATTTTATATAGATATAGTTGGAACCATGTATTTATTTAATCAAGTTTTTGTAACTTGAGGTTTCTTTCCTAGACTACAGTCATTTCTTCAGCCTTTCCATTTAAACTCATGCCCAATACTGAATAAATTTAAAATTGTAACCCTCCCTACTCCCAACACATATACCTCCTCTCTGTCTTACTGCCCTCCTTCTTCCCACTTTCCTAATGGGAATGATTTTAGTAGTGTTTCTCCATCATTGAAGAAGAGAAGTGTTCTGGTCATCTATTGCTATATAATGAGTCATCCTAAAACATAGTGGCTTCAGACAGCAATTTATTATCATTATCTTTCATGGTTCTGTGTGCTCACTGCGTTGAGCTGGGTATTTCCCGCTTGTGATCTCCATGTTGTTATAGGCAGATAGCAGCTGGGCTGGGATCCTCTAAAAGCTGAACTGAGATGCCTGCCTAAGGCAGCTCACATTTGTGGCTGGTGGTGATGCTCACTGTTGGCTAGAAGCAGCTGGGGCTGTTGTTCAGATCACCTGCTCTGGCTTCTCTGTACCTTGGGCTTTTCAAATCTTGGCAGCTCAATTCAAAGAGGGAGCTTCCCAAAAGTAGACATTCTAAGACTTCTGGGCAAAAACTGCAAGACTTCTTATGATCTAACTTTGAATGTCACTTCTGCTGGATTCTATTGGTCAAATAAACCACCTACATCAGCCTAGACTCAAAAGAAGAGAATTATACTCTACCTCTCAATGAGAATAATAGCAAAGAATCTACTGCTGGAAGGTTCAGGAAGCAATGTTAAAGGACAAGAACATCCTTGTTGCCCTCTACTCTATGAAGATGTCCTAGTTAATCCCATGTCTTCTCTGAGGGTCTGCTGCTGGTTCTAGAACCCATTCCTGCTCCAGATTGCTCTCGGTTGCAGGGAGCAGAAACTCACTAAAATACAATAACTAAATGAAAGTACCTGAGGGGTGTATATGAAATGAAATCAAAGGCTCTTGAGAGTTGAGGCTGCTCTGGAAACTGGCTGCTTTCTCCATTTTCTTCTCTTAGCCTTCTTGGTTATTCTCACAGTGACTTTGCATCTCTGCACATTCTTTTGTTTCAGACTTTTTTTTTTTTCAAAGCCATTTTAGTTTCACAAAATTGAAAGATGCAGAGATTTCTCACATACCTCCTGCCCCTAAACCTCTATAGCCTCCCCCATTATCATCATCCCCGACTCGAGTGGTACATTCATTATAATTGATGAACCTACAATGACACAATCACTATCACCCAATATCCATAGTTTATTTTAGCGTTCACTCTTGGTCTATTCTGTGGGTTTGGACAAATATATAATGACATAACTATGTATCACGCTATCATACAGAGTATTTTCACTGCCCTAATAATCCTCTGTGCTCGGCCTGTTCATCTCCCTCTCTGCCCCACCCTGGCAGCCACTGATCTTTTTCTTCTCTTCATAGTTTTTTGCCCTTTCCAGAATGTTCTGTAGTTGGACTCATATAGTATATAACCTTTCCAGGTTGACTTTTTTTCACTTAAATGCATTTAAAATTTTTCTGTTTTTTTTTCAAGACTTGATAGTTCATTTCTTATTAGTGCTCAAAAATACTCCTTTGGAGTATCATAGTTTATTCATTCACCTACAGAAGGGCATCTTGGTTTCTTCCAAGTTTGGGCAAGTATAAATAAAGTTGCAATAAACACCTTTGTGTAAGTTCTTGTGGAAGGCATAGGTTTTCAACTCATTTGGGTAAATACCAAGGAGTATAATTGTTGGATCTTATTGGTATAAGTATGTTTAGCTTTATTGTAAACCTACAAACTGTCTTCCAAAGTGCCTGTATCATTTTGCATTCCCACCAGCAATGAATGAGAGTTCTTGTTGCTCCACATCCTCGCTATCTTTTGGTGTTGTAGGTGTTCTGCGGATATTTTTACTTTGCTGATCCATTTCTTCTTTTCCTTGTGGTGCTGACCTCTTCAAGAATTACTTTTGTGTTCTTACTAGCCACCTGGCTTCTCTCCCTACAGTATGACCTTCAGCTCTTTCCATTTTCAACCCCAGCTAATTAGCTCAAGTTACTCCTTTTTGTTTTTCATTTAATTATCGAGAGAGGAAATTTCATTGGCAAGCCTCATCTGTGTGTGCCAGGCCACGGAGCAGCCTTGAGGCCCCCCCCCAATACCTAGATATTAATAACTTGGCTTAACAAATCCATTTGTTTTAATCATCTATAAATATGTTCAAACTTTTATAGAATTTTTATTTTAGCTTCAATTCTATGAGTATTCCCTTAATAGTAGTGTATATACTTTAGTCATAAAATATACCCAAAACCATATTCCTTATGATTGAGCTTGAAGTCCATTGAGATTTCAAACCAAATCAAATCAAACCAATGAGAAAATTTCCTCATATAAGAACACATGTGCTCTGGCAATCAGAACTGGTGAGCCAGACTGTCCAAAATGGATTTAATTCCTATTTTTGTGCTCTTTCTCTTCCCAGGGTTTTCTGTGGCCATGTGGCCTCACAGTGCAGTTTTCTAAGGCAGAGTTTTTATTTCTGTGTGTAAGTCTCTGTGCGCATATCCTACTTGTAAATATTGAGTGACATGAGGCTCAGTCATTAAGTTGAATTTCTGTTGGGTTGCTCCTATGTAGCATATCAGATAGCCAAGATTTGTTATATATTATGCTGATGCTATGAAAATAAAGTCATTTTTTTAATGTTTGCGTTTTTATAATTCACTTCTAGTTTAATGAAAATCTAATTGTCAGTTGCATCAAATTTATCATTGCTGTTATTTGGAATGTTCTCTGGGGGATTTTTTTTTGCATACCCCAACAATGTAAGACCATATTGTAAGGGACTTTTTGTTGTTGTTGTTCATCAGTGGTAATTTCTGTTTTAGTAGATGACTTACAACAAGATTAAAGTGAATTAAATTAGCCTTGCTTTCATAAGCTTTACATTATTTACAGTACTTTTCATTCATTTCCATGATTTTACAAACTTAAAATTGTACCAAACATACATATTTTAGTAAAGATTATAGCAGACATTTTATATATTTCAACATATTACCACTGTGATTTTCAATTATGAAAGAATAATCATATTGATGCTGTGGTAGGAAACAAAGCAAAATAAATGACCCATAGTATTTTATGTCTTATAAGTTTTCTTAGTTTGTATTTATAGTTTGTTCCGGTCTTCCAACTCTGTTAACTCCAAGGCTTAGAGTTTATTTCAGGTATTATGTATGTATAACCCATTGTGTTGTTAAATATGGTCCCACTTTGCCATGTGAAAAGATATTCCTATAAAACTTAGTGCTTATAACTGATGCATTCTGGAACCTTGGGTGAATGTTTACTGAACTGACATCTCAAAGTGCTGGAGACAGGACCCATGTCTCACTGTTATACCCCTGTGCCAAGCATTGTGTCTAACATCTGGGAGAGGCTTAAAAATATTTATGGAATAGAAAAATGCTTGACTAGGAGGTGTTGGTGATGACGACAGTTAACATAGGCTTGTCACTTTATGTACCATGCTGCCATTAACTTAGATACAGATGGCCAGAGTAGAGGCAGTAACTCCATGGACTGGAGTGAGGTTAAGAAATTGATTGACTTTAGAGAATAGCTGTAACATGCCTGCATATGTACATATGTATCCAAGATGTTTCACAAGAAAGGTTTTCCATGATCACTCAGTAAAGGAAACAACCTGTAAAAACTCTCCTATTTATTTAATTTTGCTTTGTTTCTAAGGGGGGCAAGTAAACTAACCACCAAATATATGGAGAACCTTAAGAACAGGATAAAGTTAAACCAGTTGGGCATTTGATACAGCTTATTCATTATTGCTTATGTTTTGAATAGAAAAGAGTTTATCAAATGGGTAATGTGAAATTACCATGTCAAAATCACGAAGGAATCATATAAAAGAGTAGCTTTAAAGCAAAAAGAGACTAGCAACAATGGGATAATACTACACACCTATTAGAATGGCTACAGTCAAACACTGACAACACCAAATGCTGATAAGGATGTGGAACAGCAGAAACTCTCATGCGTTGCTAGGAAGAGTGCCAAATGGTACAGCCACTTTGGAAGATAGATTGGAGGTTTCTTACAAAACTAAACATACTCTTACAGTAAGATCTAGCAGTTGCCCTCTGTGATGTTTACCCAAAGGAGTTGAAAACTTATATGTTCAATAAAAACTTACACAAGGATGTTTATAGCAGCTTTACTTGTAACTGCCAAAACTTTGGAGAAGCCAAGATGCCTTTCAGTAGGTGAATGGACAAATAAACTGTGATATATATCCAGACAATGAGTATTATTGAGACCTAAAAGGAAATGAGCTATGAAGCCATGAAAATATTTGGAGGAACTTTAAATGCATGTCCCTATACGAAAGAAGCCAATCTGTAAAGGCTACGTAACTTATGGCTCCAACTATAGAATGTTCTGGAAAAGGCAAAACTATGGAGACAGTGAAAAGATCAGTGGTTGCCTGGGATTAGGAGAGAGGGGCAGAGACGAATAAGTAGAGCGCAGAGGGTTTTCGTGCAGTGAGAATACTCTACATGATATTATCATCACAGGTATGTCATTATACCTTTGTTCAAACCCATAGAATGGACCAAGAGTGAACCCTAAGGTAAACTGGATATTGAGAGTGATGTGTCATTGTAGGTTCATCAGTTGTAATGAAGGTACCACTCTGGTGGCGGATATTGATAATGGGGAGGCTATGTGTACGTGGGGGCAGGGAGTATACAGGAAACCTCTATACTTGAAACTGCTCTAAAAAAGAAAGTTGTGGGCGTGGGGGGAAGCCAATCAATGTAGGAAAAACAAAAAGTTAGCCATGGCAATGTCTAACTCGGGAAGTTTTTGAGACGTCAGTGAGGCACCTGCACCACAGTTGGCCCACAGAGTTCTTCAGGGGAGGGAAAGAGAGGGACTAAGACACTGGGCTGGAGTAGGAGTTCAGCTGCCTGCCTGCTTCTGTGAAGCGCTCTTCCTCTAGACCTCTACTTGGACTCTGGGCAAAAACAGATATCTGATGACAGTGAGGGTTCATAGGCATGGCCTACCTGTCTAAGGGCTGCCTTTGGTGGCTCAGAATGTCATCTTATTAGGGGAAATTTCAATTTGTGATGGACACAGCCAGCCAGATTTCTCTTTTCTATTTTCCTCTCATTCCCTCTTTGGGGAAAGTCTCAGAGTTGTTTAACTTAACAGAGTTCATATGTTGGGCCATCCTTCTGGTTTTCTAATAAAGAGAGGAGAGGTTTGTTATGATATGAAAATATGAAGAAAGATTGGGTCACAGCTTTCATACAATTAAGTTACTTTAGACATTGAAGGTCTGTAAATCATTAAATGATTCTGGTAGTACTAGTCAAAATAGACATGTATAACAGGCAAAGCCCAAATGTGAACATATTTGACAGGTCTGTAACTTAATTGCTTTTTAATGTCAGTCAAACAGATTCTACTTTGGTTCCTTGGCCAAGCGTCTATAGGCCTATTAAAACCCTACGACAGCGATTTTCAACTGGAGGGACGAAGCAGGCATACTGGTATGCCGCTAGAATTTTTGAAACGTACAGTACCTGACTACTTAGGGGTACTGACCTCTTTTCCCTTAGATTGCCAAAGTTAAAAATGACAACAGCCAATGCAACAGTAACTGTCTATGGTGAATGAATCAAAATTAAACCTATTTTTTTGTCAGATCAGCAAAAAACAAAATTAATTCTTGGTGTGCTGCAGAATTTTAGTAATTAGTTTATGTGCACCATGGGATGAAAAAGGTTGAAAATTGCTGCCCTATGAAGTTGAAAATGTGAAACAATATTTATAAAACGTGTAAACAGTATAGCCTTTTTCTGCCTTATCATAGTTAAAATTTCAATTTGGTATCTGTCTCAAAAACAAGTGATGAAAATCTGTTCTCTTTTCAAAGTTCTTAAAAATGAAATTCCAGTTTGTTTTTTTAACATAAGAGCTTAATTTGCACACCAAATCAAAGGAGAAAGTCCTGTATTGCTTTATGTTTAGAGATATATATTTAGTCACAGCCTAACTAGGTGTATGTTAGTTTGCTAGGGCTGTTATTACAGAATTCCACAGACTATGTGGCTTAAACATCAGAAATTTATTTTCTCACACTTATGGAAGCTAGAAGTCCAAGGTTAAGGTGTCTGCAGATTTGGTTTTCTTCTGAAGCCTCTCTGCCCCGTGTGCAGATGGCCACCTTCTCTCTGTCCTCACGTGGTCACCCCTCCATCCATGTGTGTCTGTGTCACAGTCCCCTCCTCTTACAAGGACTCCAGCCATATCAGATCGGGGCCCACCCATATAACCATGTTTCACCTAAATTACCTCCTTAACTGTCCTACCTCCAAATAGTCACACTCTGAGACAGAAGGTTAGGACTTCAACACATAAATTTTAGAGAGTCACAATTCAGCCCCTAACACTAGGGATAAAGAGAAAGGTTTTCTTCTCAGCTTGCAGCGTGGATTCATTCCTGGTTACCGTAGCTTGATGACCACTCTGGTGGGGGCACCAGGTCTGACGCTTTGCCATTCAGAGCTGGATGGAGTGAGTGGCCTCTGGGCCTCGTGCCGCCTCCCTCACGTTTGCCAGCTTCTCTGTAAGGCTGTTTATTGCCTGTCTTTGGTACTTACGAATATCAGTTGACTGCTGTTGGGCACTGAATTTTATTTAATTTATCTACTGCTATTTGCTGAATATCTGTTTTGTGCCTATAATCTTTATATATGATGATACCCGTACTACATACAAATGATTTTCATGTCTTCATTTAATGTTGAGTAAACGGAACACATGCCAAAGCTTAGATTTCTTAAGAAATCTTTATAAATTTTTTTTCCAATTTATTGAAAAATCAAATACTGTCATCACTTGAGTATTCATTTTATATGTAATGGAAATTATTAGGCATTTACTAGTGTAGACCTTTTTGGTAGTTAACAATTTTACTTGTATCCAAATAATCAAAACAATGTATTTGGGTTTTAGTTTTTTAAAAAAGTCATATTCCATAACTTCATATTAATCTATTTTTTATGCAGGTAAGCACACATTTTAGAATGTCAGTGTGCAATTAGATATTCTTAGCACATGTCATTTATGAAAAGCACTTTAAGTATATTCAATTGAGCATAATTAAAATATCAAGATATGTATTCTTCATATACATTTTGCCACTTAATTTTTTTAAGTAGCTGTAAGTATCTACCGTGTGAATTCAAATTAAAGGGAGGGGATTAAATTACAGGTAATGCTTTTTGCTTACTATATAGCACGAACAATACTATGTTAAAAAATACATTGCTGTTTTCTGTGGACAGCAGATTGATGATGAAATTGACTTTTTTAATTGCAAGACTGTTAACATTCTCTGCATATTCTCAAGACTTGCCTAGAATGGTTTTGGGGGAGGGGATGTAAGAAAGCATGCTTTTTCATCTTATAAGGTTTTTTTGACTCAACTTCCCAGGCCCTGAGAAAGAATGTTTGGGGATATTATCTTGGTTAGTAAAGGAACATTGGAGAAAGGCTTTTTTAGTTCATAACAGGTGAAAGAAAATGTATATGGGAAAATATGAACTGGAGCTCCTAAACTGATCCTTTTGGTAATGTATTTAGATAATATTTTATATTGATATTTCCTGAGGTTATAATAATAAGCAGCCAGCCTTGGCAAGTCATTTTTAAGGCACGTGTAACTTAAAATGCAGTTGTTCACAATTATTAAAATTAAAGTATGTTAGGATCATTTTGATGAAGGTCACTGTTCTTGGAGTGGAGAAATTGAGCAGTACATGAGGATTATGTTGCCTTTCTAAATATTTGATTTCTTGAAATTTGTGCTTTTAAGAAAGAAGTAGATACATCACTTCCCACAATAAAGTTATCTGTATAGAATCAGAATTGTTAACAATGAAGTAAATCATTACACAGGGTAACAATTTTTAACATAATTCCTGTTGAGTTCAATTTTTCAGCTGTTTTAGACTTAAATAGGCATGCTGATTTTAAAACTACAGTTAGTTTTCTTCTATCATGTCAAGTTTTTCTCTACAGCTTATCTTACTGTGACTACTCTAGGTTAGATCGAGCCTGGATCAAGGGAAGCACTAGTGCTCTCCTATTGGCTGAGAGCAAACCTCCCTCGAGTGGGGAGGGGTGGGGGATGACCTTGGAGACCAAGGAAGGTTCATACTTGTCTAGGCTATTCAGTTACACATGAGACAGTGTGGTGAGAGGTTGTGGGCCATTCTATATAGTGAATCATATTCTGAAGTGTAGTCTGAGTTCTTGTCTATGTACAAGGAGTTAGCAGAACTTATTTTTTTACTTACATATGTACTTATTTCCTTTCCTTCAGATCATGTCTGCCTCTGCTATTTCTCACTGTAAGTGCCTAAACAACCCTGATTTGTTTAGTTATATCTGTGGCAGTTTCAACATTCCCAGTCAAAGGACAAACATCAGCGCACTTGTCAGGCAAGCCTATTATGCATATTTTAAAGTAAAACTTGGTGTTTAAGATAAGTCTTGGGCCCCTCACAAGGTGTGCAAGAAGTGTGTTGAGAGTTTATGGATATGGATGAAGGGAACACATGATAAATTGCCATTTGGTATACCTATGGTTTGATGAGAGCCCAGAGATCATTCAAGTGACTGTTACTTTTGTATGGTGAAAACGTCAGGATATAACAAGAAAAATAAATGTAAAATAGAGTATCCTAGTCTACCATCAGCTATACGCTCAGTGCCCATTCAGTAAAATCCCAGTGCCAGGAGTATGGTGAAGAACTAAGTGACAGCAACAATGAAGATTTTGAAATTGAAGATGACTCAGTTTGTAAGGGATTTGATCAGCATGAGTTGAATGATTTGGCACAATATTTGGGACTATCCAAAAAAGGCTTCAGGACTCCTAGCATCAAGACTGCATGAGAAAAACTTGCTTGAAAAAGGAGCGAAGGTATCCTTTCGATCAAGAGAAAGTGAATTTCTGCAGTACTTTCAAAGTGTCAGTGGCTTTGTGTATTGCCATAACATACATGGTTTAATGGAGGAATTGGGAATTCCAATCTATAACACAACTGAATGGCAACTGTTCATCAATAGCTCAAAGCGGAGCTTGAAGTGTGTCCTCCTCCACAATGGCAATTTATTTGGTGCAGTCCCACTTGGCCATTCAGTTTGTTTTCATGAAGAATATGAAGACATAAAGAGAGTCACTGATCTGCTGCAATATCACAAGCACAATTAGATCATCTGTGTTGACCTTAAAATGGTCTGCTTCCTTCTTGGTCAGCAACACGGATACACCAGGTATCCCTGTTTTCTGCGTATGTGGGACAGCAGAGCTCCTGAGAAGCATTGGGTGGAGTCGAATTGGCCTCCAAGATCTGACCTCAAACCTGGTGATCCAAACATTCTACATGAGCCACTTGTTAACAGAAAGAACATTATATTCCCACCTCTGCACATAAAACTGGTTCTCATGAAGCAGTTTGTGAAAGCTTTGCCAACTGAAGGAGACTGTTTCAAGTATCTCATTCTGGCATTTCCTAGCCTGTCGTTTGAAAAGATAAAATACCTTAATATGTATGTTTGGTAACAGAACTTTACTACTTGTATACAATTTGACTTATAGTAACAATATACAGCCTTTATATGAATAAAATAACTCTAAATAGTATATTCAGGTAATTTTTTCTTTATTTTCCTTTGTATGTACAGTTTGTATGATTTGGGGGACAAAAGGAGGGAATCCTGTACCTTAAAAAGTTGATGTGATAGAGAAAAACTGAGGTCATTTTTGGATTCAGATGCCAAAAGTTAGTCAAAAACAAATGTCAGATCTAAGTCAACGAAAATTGTGTTCCCCAGTGTTATATAACATGGCAAGAGGAACCGGAGTGGCAAATTGTGAAAAGGAGAAGAAATAAAGCTCACAGAAGCGTCTGGACACTGAGCGAGAGCGGCGAGGGGAGCCACACTTCAGGTTCTTTGCAGACTGTCTGTCTAGCCCATGTCAGAGGGGTGGTGTTAGAAGAAGGAAAACCTCTTAATTTTCTTCTAGCCATGAGGACTGTATCATGTGAGGGATTAGAGCATTTGGAAAGAAGGATGCTTTGTGTCAATAGACCCTATTCGTTTGAGAAGCCTGGTGCTTGGGTTTCCTGCAGACACAGTTGTAGCTTCCACAGTCCCCTTTTCCTTTCTGGTTGCTCTCGGCCCTCCAGGATGCGCACGTGAGTTTATGAAGATCGTGGACTTTAGGCAGGAATCACAACAGCTAAAACTGTCATATAGAGATGGCAACTTTCATCTGTGTAGGTAGCAGGATGAGGCACCCAGCACCCACTTGGGATAGCTTTAAAAGCCCCCAAATTAGAAGTTGCTCTTGATCATTAAGGGTAATTGTGTTGCCTTCACTCTGGCAGTGGTGTTACCTGGTCAGAAAAATGTGCACTGTTGTTTTCAGCACTGGGGAACCTGTTGGGCTGCATACAATTGGGTCTCCCTCTCAGTCCCTTTTGTGACAGTGGTTCACATTTTCAAAGTGATTTTCCAGTGTGGGGGCAGTCCACACCTGAATGGAGAGCAGAGACCAGTCCCATAAACATAACGTGATGAACTCTGCTAGTTACCTCTCCCGCCATTGTCATTTTTACCTACTCCTACAGCTGATAGCCATTTCTCAATGACAAAGGTATTTCAGAACTAAAAATGACCACAATGTTTCGACTGCTTAAATTTAATTAAAAAAACAAAAAAGAATTTAAATTAAATAAAAACCATCTGATTATGTAGGGCTTTACTACATTACCCATCACACTCCCTCAGGTGTGCTCTTCTCCCCTTTCCCCCCTTTTTTTACCTGATACAGCTACTTCCTACCAGTCCTCAGTATAACTGTGTTTTCCTCAGAAAGTTCAACTTACAGTTTCTGGGGAAAGAAAAATTTGAGAACTCATTTGTACTGGCTTTAAAGGTGTTTGGTAAGTCAGGTTCACCTAAACAGAGTTCTGTCCTATATTTATTAATAGTAATCAATACCATTGAGCACTGCAGTGTGTTATGTACTGGGATCAGTGCTTTAGGGTCACATTTCCATTTAATCCTCACGTCATCCTATAAATAACAGCTAGAATGTGTGCGCCATGAGGGTGGGGATCTCTGTCCATCCTGTTCACACGTGCTATGCAGTTAACACACGGTCCATGTTTGTTGACCGCTTGAGGAGCATTAACGTCAATATGCTCGTTTTACAGAGGACGTCAGCTGGGAGGGCTGTCAGCCATGGTGCCATACTAAATCCCAGCAGTGCCTCCCTTTCCTTGACCCATTGCCCTGTGGCAGTCACCATGCTAGACGGTTGGTACATATATACTGCCTTAGGTAGTCCTTGCAATGAGTCCGTGAATTGGCGTCATCTCTGTGGTCCAGATGAGAAATCTGTGTTAGCAGGCTAGAGGAGCTGTCCAAGGTTGCATATAAGGAAATGATAAAGCCCGAATTAAAATCCAGGTCTGTGTGACTCAGTTGCTCCCATCCTGAGCCACTGGGCTGTATTTAGGTGAAATTCACACCAGTATAATTACTTTGTAAGCCCATTTGAGTGAAATTAAGAATACATACTAGTTATACATGTCTGAATCAGAACCCTTCCTCAAGCATTCAGACTTGGCATGATTTAGGGGTGCTGCTGCCTACGGGCCTGGGGCTTCCTCATGATTTATTGCCCACTC
Source organism: Furipterus horrens (assembly GCF_987537825.1). Lineage (NCBI taxonomy): Eukaryota > Metazoa > Chordata > Mammalia > Chiroptera > Furipteridae > Furipterus > Furipterus horrens. Next base: position 29,791,923 of record NW_028327179.1, read on the forward strand.
TACAAAGAAAAATGTGATGCATCTGGTGAAAGTCTAATATATTGTCTCTAGGGGGGAAAACATCCATATTTCTTGATGTACTTTAGTATCTCTGAATCATTTATTTATCTCTTCTAGACAGAATCTCTTCAAGTTATAGGAATTGTAGTCTGAGTGATAAAATTAACCCCAGATTAGGTACTCTGTTTAAACAAGAAAGAAAAAAAACTGAAAACAAATCTATTTTGAAGCACAGCCTTTTGACACTCAACAAATCATCATAATGGTTCTAAGCCTGGGTTAGGATCAGGCCGGCCTTGGGTGCAAAGTCCATCTCTTCTTTGGACAGAGTTCTGTGCTTTTGTTCCATCATGTCCAGAAGGGTGGTGGGAAGGAACACTGGAGTCCTGTACTGGGCTGTCTTTCCCTCTGTTGGGGAACCATGGGTTGAAAAATACAGACACTGCAAAAACTTACAAAACTGGTCAGAGAGGCTTCCCTTCCCAGCCATTGAATTTTATGCAACAAAATCTTGGCCTCCTGTTGTACTGGTCAGTGTACTTTCAGACTCTTACATTCTTCCAGCTTGTAGGATCTCTTGTTAACTATGTGTTCTATAAATAAAGAGTAAAAGAACAACTCCAGGGAGCAAGAGTCAAGATGGATTAACTGTATTCTGCTTCATAGTCTATGGGACTGATGGAGAAATGGATCAAAACCAACCCCCTCGTCAGTGACTCAGGATGCAGAAGGGAGCTCCTAGGTACAGAGAGAAGGGGGTCTGCTCTGCCACTGACTGTGCCCCTGAGTGGTACGTCCTACATACCTTTTCAAGGACCTCAGTGTCCATGTCTCGATTTTTAAATTTTTCTAGTCTTGGGCTACTTTTTAAAGTCACTGACTCTGTAAATGTGTTTTAATGTGTTCTGATATAAGATTCTCCACATGACTTTTGGTTCAGGATGTTCCTATCTATAGGAACATCTATAGGAAACCTTGTTGAGATTTTATTCAGGAAGATTGCTTTGAATTTTAAATGAATTTATGAAAAAATTGGCAATTTTATAACATTTGACTGTTGTAATCTATTTATAGGAAAACTGATTTTTTTAACATTTGTATTTTGAGTTAATTTGCTGGCAAATGACATCTTCACAACATTGACTCTCTCAGTCTAAGTTTAATATTTGTTTCTCCAATATTCAAATACGTATGCCCCTTTAAAAAATCTTCATTCTTCTTCATTTTAATTGTATAGATTTTATGTTAGGTTATTCCTTATTAATGCCACTTACCAAAAAAAAATGGTAATATGTAAGATATTTTGGTAGAGCAGTTCCATATTTTTCCTCTAAAGATAAATAATGTCTTTGACTGTAAGTTTCCTTTTTAAAAAATGCTACAAATGTGTGTGTGTGTATATATATTCTGTTACTCTCATGCTAATATTCAAGACTAATAGAGTATGCAGTAAAATGTTCTTGTTCTGGTGATAGCACTGACCCAAGTTTTTCCTCCCTTACAGTCTTTTGCCTACAGTAGGCTCCTAATGGAGGACCTGCTGTGGAGCTGCCTGCGGCTCTGGTACCCTGGGACGGGCGCAGATACGCAGCCCAAGCAGTGTTGATATACACACAGCTTGCTGTGTCCTCCTGTCTGTTTTGAGTTGAGAGATGGAATGAGTGAGCAACTGCACTGGCTTATCTGTAGATGTCCTCTGAGTACTTTGTCTTTTTGTCTGTATTGCAGATCAGACTAACTTCACCATAACTTCTTCTGGAGGACACGAATATAATTTTACTATTGATTCTGAAAGGTTTTTTGTTCTCATTGATTTGGTTTATGCTTCGTAATTTCAGTCATGTCTCCTTGTACCAAGATCTATTTGATTTTTTTATTTTTATTCTTTAATCTTTAAAGCATGAAAAGTAAGAACCACTACCAGTGGTCAGTTTCTGCTCTGAATCAAAATTATCCCACAACTCTATACATCATGAAAGCAAATCTGCAGGCTTCACGAAACCCGACCTTCCAACCTCCTCCTCCTCTACTCAGAACTGCTGATGTTTTGCTTAAGCATAACATAAGTATTGCCAGCCCTGTTTTATCTTTTCGCTGTGCCCTAGAGCTTTGCTCCTTACAACTCTAAAGCCATTCTCGTTCTACCTTGCTTGCTTGATTCCGTAAATGACTACTGTTCTCCCTCCTTCCCTTCCCTTGAATGTGTAGATTATGTGAACTCTTAATTTCTTGTCACCCAGTTCCCATCTTTTCCCTCACAAATCACCCCGTGTGCTGGACTTCGCCTCCCTGGGTCAGCAGACATTATCATCCTTATTAAAATTTCATTGGACAAGTTGTGGGGCTGGGCCTGTTAACCAGTAAGTATGGGAAGCCCTTTGTCCCTGTGCCTTTCTGCCATTCTCTGCCTGGATTTCCTAAATCTTAATCTCACTTCAGTCACCAACTGATATGTTATCATCTTATATGTTTTACTACCTCCCCAGATTATCCCAGCCAGCAGGAATCTTGCCCTCCTTTGAATTGCTATGGCAGTTTGCCGGTACCTTAGCTCCTATCATATATTATAATTATCTTCTCTCATGTGTCATTTCTCTGTTCATAAGGCATGTATTTATTGGGCTCTTTAGAAAATCCTTTCCGCTTGCCAGCTGTGTAGACCCGGTAGTTGCTGTTAGTCTGCTAGGGCTGCCATAACACAATACCACAGACTGGGTGACTTTAACAACATAAATTTATTCTCTCACGTTCCTGGAGGTTGAAAGTCTAAGATTAAGGTGTCAGTGAGGTTTCTTCTGAGGCCTCTCTTTTTGGCTCGAAGATGGCCACCGTCTCTCTGTGTCCTCACATGGTCTTTTCTCTGTACACGTATGTGTCTGTATCTTAGTTTCCTCTTGTTATAAGGACGCTAGTCACAATGGCTTAGGGTCTACCCATGTGACCTCATTTTACCTTAGTTGTTTCTTTGACGCCCCTTTCTCCAAATACAGTCACATTCTAAGTACTGAGAGGTAGTACTTTAGTACAAATTTTGGTAGAACACAACTCAGCCCATAAGAATTACTTTAATCTTTCTGTGCCTCAATTTCCTCTTAGATAAAGTTGCGGGAAAAAGAATACCTCTTAAGTGGACTGAAGATCTATGTATAACAGACAAAGCAATACCCTGATAGCCCATAATTGATGCTTAATGAATATTTATTACTTTTACTCCTATCTCAAGTTCCTTGAGAACAAAAATGCTTTCTCATCTTACATTCTTGCAATTCCTAAGACAAACTTTGAACACCATTGCTTATAAATATTTGGTAAATAAACATATGAATGAATGTTAGATAACAGAAATGTTCCTGCAGTAGGTGTGTGCATTTCTCTTTAGATGGATCCAGGTACTGGGTAGTAACTAAAATTTCAGTAACAAAGAATATTCCAAGAAACCTGTAGAGAAGTCACTATCCCCACTGTAAATATAATATGCCCCACAGAGCCAGTTCTAGTGTGGAAAATCTTCCTGTCCCATTTGCCTCAGAATCTAGAGTCACAGGGAAATGATTTGTGACAAAATTGTTCACACACACACACAAAACAGTATCTTCACACAGCCTGAGCTCTCAAGTGATGAGGGACACAAAGACATTGTGCACAATAGGTGTTCCTGTCCGCGGATTCGGCCTTCTTTGATCTCTGCAAAGGAGGGACCTGGGTAGGTACTGTGAATGGATAATAGACCAGGAGCCAGCAGAGCAGCAGGCAGTGTGCTGCTCAGTGATCAGGTCGTGGTGATGCCCAGACACCGTGCATCTGATGATAAGCATCTCCTCTTGGTGCCTTGGAGTCTCATTTCCTTCAGCTGGACTCCAAAGGACCCATTCATCTCTGGCACCCCTGCAACGTGCCACTTTGAGTCTGTAGGTTCTTTCTTTCTGAGCCCACCAGAGGTAACGAGCACATCATTATTTTTTCCTGCTATCACTGCACTCTTTCTTCCCACTGCTTCTGTTTCCCGCAGCTCTCTGGGGTGGGTTTGACTTCTGTATCATCCTTAGTGATTAGAATTCACTTTGTTGTGCTAAAGAATTGCTATCTATCATTTGGGGAATTGAGTTTAAGTTCTTATTTTGTTGTATATAATGTTAACTTTTGCAGGCATTAGTAAAGATATAAGATAATGAAAAAGACATCAATTCTATACCTAAGAATTATACCCTTTAATAATGGTACCACTTAGATATGTATAAAAAGTTTGTTATGAGATCAGATGTAGAATATATAAAAGTTTCTCTGGAAAAGGACATGGAAGACTGGAAGTTGAAATCATAGCTTTAAGTAAGCCTATAAAGCAGCGTCAGAATTGAAAGGGATCCTAGAGATGATATAGTGAACTAAAATGAATTCTCAACTCTCACTACATTTCATCATGTAGGAAATTTTTTCAAAGGGCAGATGCAGAAATTCTCATTTAATCTGTCTGGAGTAGGGTCTAGAAGTCATTACTTTTTAAAATCTCTGCAAGTGAGCAATTGTGACATGCTGCCAGGAAGGAGACGCATCGGTTTAGGAGATGGGGAAACAAAGCCAACACGTTTGCAGTCACCGCTGTGTCTTGAGCACTGTGTGATCCTCACGAGAATAGTGAGGTAGTTTGCCAGATAGGGACTGAGGTTCAGTCTTCACCTGTGATACTCAGTGGCCTCCTTACCTGCTGTTGGCAGTCCTTGGTGAGTATGCATCGCGTTCCTGTTCTGTTCAAGAAGACCAATGTACACTGACTGCTTTCCATTCAGCCCTTGGTAGGCATGGACTTACCCACTTTTGAGCTCCCGGAAGTCAGCTTCAGGCTGATTTCAGCTCAGCAGATCTTTCATTTTTAATTTTTACTCATTTTTGCAACTCAAGAGCGCAGGTCGAGAGACACAAACATGATCTTTACTGTTACTGGGTCAGGTCCATCTCATCCTTTTATCCTGCCACCTTTAAACAACTCCCTTCATGTCCTGTGGAGAGAGGCAGGTACAAACCCACAAAATACTCAAGGGCTATAGACAGGCAGGAGGCTGCTCTTCCTGCCTTCCTGCCAGTTGCAGCAGCCGGAGCAAAACATGGCTGTTGTGGGCCCTAGAGAAGTGGGAGCAGGTGTCTTTGCCTGAACCATAAGAACACACCAGCCTCTGGGTGTGTCTTCCCACTTTAGAAGGGCCTTTCTTGGGCCTCTTGATGAATCCAACCCATGTTTTTTCTACCAAGATTGTTTGGGCCACATTCTGAGAGTCACCTAGGAGAGATGAAGGTGATGGGCAAAACATGGCAGGAGCAGGGATGGAGTGGTAGTCTCTGTGGCTGTCTAGATTCAGGAGAATACCACTGCCTTCTAAACAATTTTAATGTTTAATGGAGAAAAGGAAAATCTCAGTCTGTTTATAAGAACAAGGGTATCTTGATTAAGGCATCAATTTGGTAAAAATGAAAAACTATGATTTATAGAGTTAATGAATGAACATTTTCTTTTGGTGGGGGGAGGTTGGCATTGCCATGTACATTAAATAAGTTATGCAGAAGTATTTATTTTTCCTTACAGAAGTAACACATGCTATATGTAGAAGAAAAAAATAACAGCAGAAAAAGAAATAAACCATTTGTAATCTATCACCTTGAAAGCAATGCACTGATGTATCTTTTTCATGTGATGTTAAGATGGGTCTGGGAAAAGATGCACATGCATTTAAACATGAGAGTTTTCACTTCACATCATGTATTGAACATTTTCCACAACATTTTTATTGGTGGGATGGAATTTCATTGCACAAACATACTCAGATACCTTTAATCCATTCCTTACCATTAAATATTGGTGGTGTTTCTAATTTTTATTCCTAGTTATTATAAACAGTACTTCAAAGACCTGGTTTTGATTAGTACAGACCATTTTGTGAGGTCTGCACATCAGTTAACAGGATCAAAGGCTCTAGCAAGAAGTCCTTTTGGATGATAGTGGCCCAAATCGTGCATGTGGCTGTGATGGCATCTTCTAAGCTGTAAAGTGTCATTGCCGTGTCTGCGGTCTCATTTGGTGCATTCGCTACATAATAAAGATTATGAACTATAACTGTGTCAGCCTTAGTTTGAATGATATAAAAATTTAATGTATTTGTGACAAGGAATAACAAGTTGAAATACAGTAAGAAAGAATGTAATTGCTTATGATAAATATAGGCTTAGCTTCAAAATAGCTAGCTTAAAATTTCCCTTATAGTGCACTTTAAAGATTTCCACTGATGATCTTGGAGGTGTGGCACCCAGCCATCGCTGGAATGAAATGACACACATTGTTCAAAGTTTGGGCCATAATTGATTTAATGCATATTTTTACTACTTCCACATTTATCTTATATGAAAAGAGTAATTCTATACACAGGTAATATATAAATAAAAAGATAATAATATGTAACTCCAGAAAATAGTGTTTGATGATTTGCCTTATTTTTTTTTTTAAGATTTTATTTATTTTTAGAGGAAGGGAGGGAGCAAGAGGGAGGGAAACATCGATGCAGGAGAGAAACATGACGGGTTGCCTCTGCTATGCAGCCCAACGTGGGGGGACCCGGCCCACAACCCAGGCCTGTGCCCTGACCAAGAACCAAACCAGTGACCTTTTGCTTTGCAGGATGATACCCAACCAACTAAGCCATGCCAACCAGGGCTTGCCTGACTTTTTAAGAGAAGAAAAATAACTTTCACTTAAGTATACATGGTTTTTGGCAATGTTTGAATCATTGACAAAATCATGAAGTCCATTGTGAGATAACCTGTGTCCTCCCTGTCATCTCCTATTCTGACAGGCAGGTCTGTGTCTCTATTTGGTTACTGTTTGATTTTCATTTTATTGCTGCCTTTGTGTCCTTGGCTTTGAGAACCGTGGTGGCCGTTGATTGCGCTTCAAGGAATCTTTGTCATTTTAGTGTGCGGACTTTGGTGAGGCCAACAGAAATCCCTCTGTTTTTGGCAGTCTCTTGTCTTTGCCCTCTTTCAACCTGCATATGAAGGAGATGGGGCCTGTGTACCCACAGCCCCTAGCCAGTGACTGTATTTTGATTCAAATTCATAATCACTAAGTGTTTTAATTGATGGGACAAGAACTGAACTATAGTCTCTAGAGGACAGAGTATTCAGAACTCCATTGAGGATAATCAGTCATCTTTTCCTGAACCATTTTTACCATTAGCCTGCTTTGATAAATTTTTTTTTTCTTTCCTTTTTAGGCAGGAGGTTCCCAGGTGATTTTCACAAATCCTTTGGAAATAGTCAAGATCCGTTTGCAAGTGGCTGGGGAAATCACCACTGGTCCCAGAGTCAGCGCTCTGTCTGTTGTAAGGGACCTGGGGTTCTTTGGGATCTACAAGGTAACTATTTATCTGACTGTATGCTCCTCCTTTAAACTAGAAATTGTTCATCAGCATGAAATTGATTACTTATGTTTCTACTCCCGGGGAAGAAGTTCTGCTGGAGCCCATGGGGCACCTTACTACCACCCACTAAAAAACTATCCTTAGAAGCACACAAATCAAGGATGACTGGGACATAAATGACACCCACTAGTGTCCAGTATCCGGCTCTTTGCAGCAACGGTGGCTGGAGCCTTCTTTGGTTTATTATTGAGATAAAAACCTCACTCTCGGTGTTGTCTTCCGTGAAGGGTAGATGCAAGTGTCGCAGGATCCATCTTGCAGGAGATGTTCTGAGCTCAGTTTAAGGAGACTCCCACACCAGATCAAGAATTTATTTTCTGATCCTATACATCCCAGTCCAGTCCGTTTGTATGGGTTGCCCTTCTTCTATTGAATCTTTACTGTTTTTCATTTAGAAAATAGATTTTCAGAATAGTTGGAAAACCAAACTTTTAGGACACTCTTAAAATTTGTTATTCACACTCCTCTACCAAAGAAGTTTTCATGGAATATACTAGAATTGATTCTTTGCCCACCTCTGACTCTTTAGCAGACATAAGGTAGTCACCATTTTTCAATGAGAATATTCAAAACAAAGATTCACGGCCAACTTGGATGAGTAAAGCTTTAGGGATATTGTCTTTTTTCTATACACACATAACAAGAAGTATTTTATTCAGATTCTTCCTGTGATTTTGAACCATGTCTCCATCCGCGTTTGACCCACTTTCTGACTTAGCTGCTCACCTGGGTTCGCGGAATAGTTCGTCTGCCGCAGGCTGGGGAGGCACAGCGCTTCGCGCTCCGCGGGCAGTGCTGTCCCTGCGAGCCTCGGTCCACAGACACGTAACGCTGGGACAGCTGTTTTCTCTTTTCCTGTTCCCGATTCATCCTGTATGGATATAACCGGTCCCATAATGTAACAACTTATAATATTGCTTTTTACAGTGAACTTTAAATGCCTTATTTTGACTTCAACACAGCATTTGTGAGATCCTACCCCCAGGAATACTTTCTACCCTTTTCTTTTTAACTCATGTTTACAGGTAACCTTGGTAAATATCAGTGTTAGTAATAATTGAGGCTGTTCCAGGTAAATTTGCCTTCCCCAAATGCTGCTCTGGACTTCTCAGGGTCAAGAGTGGGGAAGATATCCCATAATGAGCTGAGACTTTGGAAGGATCAAATATAATGTGACATCTTCTTTTCCAGGTTAGTTTTAAGGAGGGGATGGAGAAATTGCCTCATAGTTTGTGGTGCTTTGGAATAAACATGGTGATTTTTCAAAGTAACACTTAAAATGCTCAATCTGTGAGTGTTTTCAGTGGAACATAGTGTTCTAGCTATTTCACTTACCCAATTATTATCCAGCTATAAGAAATAAACAGTATTGTCATGAGGCATAGTATTGATCATTTTGAGAAAAAAAAATCTCCTTTTCTAAATGTTTAGGCCCTTGCAGAGTATAACACAATGTAGCAGTATGTCATTTTGACAAGATGCCAAGCAGTCTTTCAACAGGTTGTCTGGTTAAGAAAAAAAAAAAAAGGCACTTAGGTATTATGGCAATGACTGCTAACTGCTATCGAAATATCTAGATGGATAAAACGGTGAAAACTTGTTTGCTGACACAGAGACTGTTAAACTACGTGCAAATGATACAAGACTGAGACTTAGTCCTTTTCATCTTCATAGTATTTCATAATCTTAATCCCCTTAACACCCTCTGGAAGGAGTTGGTCTCCTGATTTTGTAGTTAGGTGAACAGAGGCTGCCAGCCATAGTATCTGAGCTGAAATTGAGGCTCAGAAGTTTCGTGTTTCCACTTTTGTGCTAAAATTGCTTTCCTGAAATGAGCAGGATTGCTCAAGTTTGAGCAAGAGACCTCTCCCATATAAAGTGAGTTTAATTACTAGTCTGGTGGTTTAATCTAGTTCAGAAGCATTCCTCGGGGCTTGGTGCTGCTTTGGGTGCATTGGTAATTATCAAGTGAAGTCGCTAGCACTTTGAGCTTCTGGAAACTTGATTTCATTGCAAGAGAGTGATCTGGCAGTCAGTCCCCTCCTTTCTGCTGGTCATTGGTGTCATCAGCTAAATTTGCTGAGATCTGCGAGCTGGGACTTCATTTATCAGAGTTCACGGCTCCATTCCTTCTGATTGGTCTTTGTTACCTTCCTAAATTATCCTCATTTATATGATCCCAACTTCCAGCCTGATGTTTGGTTTCCTGTGACTCTTCTCCAGGCTCCCCCACCTTACCCCACCCCTCCTTGGTCAGAAATCACACTGGCAATTCAACGTCCATCGCTTTAGAACATCATAGAGCTTGAGCTTTGCTGTGTTGCCTGTTTTTATTTTAGGACAGCACTTTTAGTAATAAAGTTCTTCACTGGTTCCTGTCTTGATGGCCTGGAGTGTCTTAATACCTTTAAACCTGGTTTTCATCCCTCTCTGTGCGTCTTCAAAGAGGACTGTCCTGGTTATAGTTGGGACAGGTAATCTTCCTTCTCCTTCCCTTAGTCCTTTTGTTTGCCGTTGTTAACAGGACAATGCGGGACCCAGGAGGAGGGAGTAGCTCACGCTGTCCTGTGTATTTAGGCCTGCGGTGCTTGACCTCACCTAAATTGGGCTTAACCTGGCTTTCTATTTTTCTCCTGGATTGACTTGCAAAATACTCCACTATTCTGTGACTTCCCAATAAATGGCAATTAGAATACTTGCTTTAGAAATACATTTACAACTGAAAAAAAAAAACAAAAAAGTAGACGGGGTAAACATTTCACATTCCTGAGGTTAGAAATAGTTCTAGTGAACCCTGTAAACAAAACCCCCCTCTTTTGGTAACATTTAGAGAGATTTAGTTATAGCACAGAGTAGGTGGGTGATTGAAGTAAAGGCAGGATGATAAACTGCCTTTGAAAGAGCTTCTTGAATATAATGTAATTTTTAAAAATCTGCAACTATACTACTTTTCTTGAGAGTTTATGAGGATGTTTCCCTTTCTCTAGGAAACTTTTGTTTTATCACATAAGCCCTTAGAGCATCACATAAGTAAAAGAAATTGTCGTAGAAAAGAAAGCTTTAATGAGGAGACGGATTACACTAGGAATGGAATGAAACTTGTTATTTTACGTTAAGGGTCAGCACAGCTAATATAGGCTAAAAGATGCTTCCTTAAGGAGCAAATGAACAGTTTATGTCTCTGAGGTCAAACAGTGGTCAGGGAAGCAATGAGAAAGCTAGGATCCATCACAGGCTGTTGAAAATCATTGGGGCTGTGCCCTAGCCCGGCATGTTGACTGTGGCCTGGAGGGTCGCTTGGGAATGCGGGCTCTGTCTTCTGTGTCCTGACTAGAGGCCTTTGTCCCACCGCACTTGAGAGTCCACATACACACACGTTGTACATGTGTTCATTCATTCATTGTGTGTGTGTAGATGAGTCAATGGAGCTACTGTCCATAAAATCGGAAAGCAAGTAGTGATATATGTCCTTGATAATTCTGCTAGTTCTCTTAAAGGGATGTCATTTGTTTTTTAAGTAAAGTATGAGTTTATATTTCAAAAAAATTAAATAATTCAGAAATGTCTGAAAGTAAAATTCTCTCTACCCCTTAACCATTCCATTCTCTCTTAAGAGGATAACCACTGCTTATGTTTTTTAAATATCTGTAAGAAAAGAAAGCCTTCTACTTAGATCGATATTTACCTCTCTCCTCCCTCCCTCCCTCTCTTTCTCTCTGTATATCACCAGTTGTACACATATCAATATCAATCTTGTGTATGTGTTTTAACAAAAGTGGATTTTTTTAAAACACACTATATATCTTTAAGCTCCTTACTCATTTTATTTAATAGCTGTCTAAAAATTTTTTAAGTATTTCTTAAGCCCTTTCCCACTGATGAGTATTCATATTGTTTCCAGTTTGGGGATATTACAAACAATGACGGGGTGAATATCCCTGCATATATTTCGACATACTTTTGTGAGTATATACCAATGATTCATGGAGCACGTGCATTTTTTAGTGTTAATAGATTTTGTCAGACTGTATTGGTTTATCAGTTTTACCTTGGTACCATGTAAGTACATAATTTTTTTTCTCTATTTAGCAGCTTTAAAAAAAAAAAAAACCATTTTATGAGCTCATGGCGCCGCATGAGGAAGACAACTGTTGAGTCATTACCATTACGGTGAGGACATGGTGCCATGCTGATTTTTTAATACCCAGGCCATTATGTGGTTTTAGAGCCACCACAGTGGCAGGCCTCTTCCTTCTTCTCCCACCTTTGACTTTCCTCTGGACTTCTGGGAAAGCCTCCTCTTGTTTTATATATTGACTCCTGACTCTCCCAAATCCATTGTCCCCACAACGTCCAGATTGATCTGTTTAAAATGTAAATCTCTATTGAGAGCTGACTGTGTGCCCTGTTTCTAGCCATTTAGGGAGTGGCTGTGAAATCCACGTCCCTGCTCACACTTTGGTGGGTAGAAAAAGCCATCAAGGTAACAAACATATGACATCAATTGGTGCTAAGAAACTTGATGAAGAAGGCACGGTCGTGTGAGGGATGGAAAGGGCTGAGGCAGCTGGAATTGGAGAACCTCGTGTGCTCTGCAGAACCGGTCTCTTACCCAGTCGCTTCTGCTGCACCTTGAATACAACCCTCTCGCTCCTTCCCTGCTGGCCTCTCCTCTCTGTCCCCCCAGTTTGTACCACCCACCCATCCCCCCCACCCCCCACTCCCACCCCACCCCCACTCAGCTGGCTGCACTGGCTGCCTCTCCTTTCCCCAGACACTCCGCCTTCATGCCCTCTTGCTTTTCAGCCTGCCTAATGGGTCCCTTGCTGTCGTAGCCCCTCGTCTAGTTCTCTCCTTGGCACCCATCGTGGCCGATGGTTTTCTCTCTGTGTGTGTCTCTCTTATCTGGAGTGCACTTTCATACCGGAGACCTAGCTTGTTCCCTGCTGCCTGTAACAGTTTCTAGAACATAAGAAGACACTTGGTAATCGCTTGTTGAGTCAGTGAAGGGTAAGCAAAAGCCACATGTTTCCAAGTTATAACCAAGGATATTAGAGCATTGAAAGTGAGTTGGCAAGTCATGACCAAAGAAGACCATGATATTGGGAAAGTCAGATGTAAACAAAGGAGCTAATTTTGGGAGAGATCACTTCCAGTTTCCGAGACATCTGTTCATTCACCCAGCGAGCTCTGCCCTGGAGAGTATTAAAATAAATGAATGATGCATGGTTTTATAAGGAGTTTACCATCTCATGGGGGCACCTAGACAAGGAAACAGAGCCTTGGAATACAGGTGCACAGGGTTCTCAGGGGGTGGGGCTGACTCACAGCAAGAAGCCCAGGAAAGCTTTCTAAGGGGAGACGGCCCTAAGAGATGAGTCACAGCGGGCCAGCTGGAGGGGAAGACCAATGGCATGATCGTGTTTGTGCTTCAGGGTGGGGAATCCTCGTGGGAGAGCAAGACTGAAGGCTGGGATGCCATTGGCTGGGTGGCATTGACCTAAGCTAGGGCAGTGGTGGTGGGGGTAGAGGGCCAGTGGGTTTGTTTGAGGGATGTTTGGGAATGGGTGTCACAAAGTCTTGGCAAAGGATGGAAGGTGCAAAGTGAAGGAAGATGAGAAGATGACTCAGATGGCTGGCTTGAGCCCCTGAGTGGATGGTGCTACTTTAACTTTAAGAACTTCATGATCTTTGAGAAGCTGCAAGAAATCTAAAAAGACCTCTATCTGATATTGCCTTTATAACTGAGGAATAGAAGCCCAAAAATCTTAGGAGATTGAACTAGGTGACTTGGGTAGGCCAGGGGAGGGCTAAGGCTGAGATTGTCTCCTGACTCCCTATCCAGTGTCCCCTTATTCTACCATATTGAATGTAGGGCAAGAGCCTCGGCCAAGGGATGGTGACTAGGGATGCTCTTTTAAGGGTCATTTGCATGCATGAAGCTATGAGAGGAGGTAAGATCGCTAAGCTAATGGGGAACACCAGTGATGGAACTCGGAGACCACCCCCATTTTAGTGGCAGACAGAAATACAGCTAGAGAAAAAGCAGAAGCAGCTGTCAGGTGGAGAACAGAATGAGCAGTGCGTGGGAGCTAGTGGAGGGATGGGGTATAAAGGGGAGGAGGGAAAAGTGAGTGGTATCAAGTGCTGCAGAGACCAAGGGTGATGAAGGCCAAGCAAAGGTCTTCAAACTTAAAGATGGAGGTCAGTGGTTATTTTTAAGAAATCAATTAAAGTGGAATAATGGAAGCTGAAACCTTATGAGAAAATATTTAGCAGATACAAACCACTACCTTACTGTGAAAGAGGAAAAAAGGGAAAGAATAAAGTGACTAGAAGAAAAGGTAGAGTGGAGCAATAACGTTAGGGGGAAAGGAGGTTGAAAGATTTATTGTTTCTTTTAATTGCGCTGGGAGAGCCATCCCTATCTGTACACAGAGTGGAAAAAGAGTCAGTGAAGATGGAAGGATTTGAAGCATGAAGACAGCAAAATTGAATATGGCGCTGGGACTTTAGGGAAGGACATAGAAAGAAAGTCCAGTCTTATCCTTACTGCGGCCTATGAGACAGGTAGTTTCTTTCTTTCTTTCTTTCTTTCTTTCTTTCTTTAGCTCCAATTTATAGCTGAGGAAAGGATGGCTTGATGGGTTTAGGTAATTTGTCTAAGGTCACATACTTTGTAAGTAAGTGGGAGGCTAGGTTTCAGACAATCCAATCTCTCTTTGAAACCTGAGCTATCACATGAAGATACGTTGAGCCAGATAGGAGAGAGTACATGCCTGATAATTCAGGGAGGTTTAAAAACAAGGTTAAATGCTAAGAAGGTTTGATGTCACTGTTGACAGTGAATATGCTAAGGAAATGGTAATGAAAAGAATTGAGATGACACTAAACATCATGAATGTGTAATAGCTGAGGCCAGGGTAGGTATATGATTGTTTTTCCCAATTGCTTTTAGTACCCAATGTTATTTTAAAATGATATTATAGGACAGTGACTCAATTTTGCTTTGTTTTGTTTTTAAAAATAAGAACATGTTACCTTAGATCTTATATCAACTCTTTAAATTATAGAAATTTAAAATTATGCTATACATTGTGAAGCAAGAGGGCCCATCTTCCCAGCTCTTACATTAACTGGAGTATCAGTACAAGCCATGTGTTATCATACATAGAACCTGACAGCAGAGCCACATTCCTATCTAATGATATCTCTTTGTGCTCATCGAAAAATAACTTTATGCCTTCCCAATGGCTTTGTTAAAAATATCTGCCATGATAGGAACATTTTGGACATTTTATTAAAAAGCAAAATTTTAGAAAGTAAGGAAAAGGTATCATGTACCTCAAGGGGCCAGGTTTTGTATCTAAAATGGTATCAACTTTTTATTAATATTGGAAGCCATGTGATATTGTCCATAGTATGCTACTTAAAGGTTGTATTAAAGGAAAACCAACTAGGGGAAAAGGCTTTTTTAATCTTTCTGCCCCTGTATTTCATATTCATTATCTGTACAAAGAAGATAGCGATAGTACCTCCATATTCATAGGATTGTTGTGGGGGGTTTACTAAAATCATGCATGTAAAGGACATAGGATAGAACTTAGCATATAATAGGCATGATGTGTCAGTTATTATTAATTTTAAATTTTGGGATGTCAGCTAATGGATTCTTGCGGAAATACCTAGCTCCTTCCACTGTGCCCCAATCCTGGGTAACTTCTGATGCTCTCTGGTCAACTGCCCCTTCTAGGTCAGGCATTTGCTTTGGACTTTGGAAAAGAGACACCTTGAAAAATATTATTTTTCAGTGCCCAAAAGGAGTTGAGTGTGCAGAAGGAGCTGGAAGAGACTCTTAAAATATTAGAAAATGTTTAATTTTTCATCATTCTTCTATTCATTCACCAGCTCCTTGTTGAGAGCTAATTCTAGAAGGTGCTGGAGAGTTATAAAGATTCAATACAGTATTTTTGCTTTCAAAGTGATCCATGTTAAGGGAGATGAGAGAATATAACCATATCATTCCTGTGCCATAAAGTTCTTTTAAAAATTAATTTTAATAGGCCATATAGTTTTAAAAAGAAGAAAATTCAGACATGCAAGAGTATGTACCAATAATGTTAGTGTTGGAGCTCTGGGTTGCAAATAACCTACCTTTCCAGGGGCAAACATTTTTATCAAATTCATGTTTTGTTTTATTGTTGTTTGTTTCTTTTGTTTGTTTTTCCAAGTGCCTGCAGAATTAGTTTTAACACAGTACTTCTTTATTTTAGCTAAACTGGTATAATATAATATGCTGCCTTTCAGGTTTAAAGTATTAAAAACACTGCTACGAATCCACTCTTCATGGAGTACTTGGAATATATTTTCCAGAAGTGACATATATATCTGCTAATCTAGTCTTACATTTCTCTGGTTTCTAATTGTGACCAAGGTATGCACTTAAAAGATGGCCAGTTTAAGAAATGTTCATTGACTGTAAAATTAAAGTAATATGTCTTGTGACAGCCAAAGAGCCCCATGTGGGATATGATCAATTTAGCAAACTAATTTAAACTTATTTGGTAGGATTAGGGCTTCCGCCAAATAAAAGATTGGCTCTTAGCCTGATAGATGTAGAACCTTACTGGAATTCAGGTATAAAACCACATAGGAGTCCTATTCCAGCTGCTAGTTGTTTAAAGAATATATTAGCTATTTCCATTTTCTGCTCCAATAGGACAATGTGCTTTTCATTGATTGCAGTAATTACCTTTATATCATCATCTTTTATTGAAGATCCTCATGCTAGGTATTGTACTAGATACTTTATGCTAATCATTGGTTGTAAATTTAATTCTTATGTCAATATAAATGTTAGATTTTACAGATGAGGAACTGGAGGTACAGAGGGTTTAAGAACTTTACCCACCCTCAGATTCTAAGTGGCAGAGAAATCATTTGAGCCCAGGTCTTTGATTCCAAAGCCTGAATCCTTGCTCCTGCAGTGTCCTGCTGTTGGTGTGGAGAGGCAGAATTTAGGTATGGAGCCATGTTTAAGATGATTTATTTTCACTACTTGGAATGCAGCCTGCTTCCTCTCTGAGGACGCATCTTCTCCGAGAAGAATTGCATATAGAAAGGTGCAACAGGAGGAGAGTACCCAGCTCAGTTAGTCCATCAGCCATAATGGTTGATGTTGGAGAGAAACGGCCTTCATTGAGTGTGCTGAAGGGGAGTGGAGTAAAGAACTTTTTCTTCCTCCCGATCTTTATCAAGGAGAATAGAAAAGAGGAATTCTCACAGACATTGCCTGCACAATATTGCACATTTGAATGAAACTTGTCAAGAGAATGGGTCAAGAGCAAACCAGCTGGAGCATCTCCTCAACGAGGCATCAGGTTCTTTCTGCAGGGTTTCTGGCCATTGGCAGTTGAGCACTGTCGATGGCAAAGCAACATACGGTAGCAGAACAGTAGGGAAGAGCTGACACTGACACCGGAGTGGTATTTCCTACCCGAAAACCTTGAGTTGCCAAATGTCTGTGTTAGAATTGTAATGAAGTTGAGAAACCAATATCCCAAAAGTCCCTGGATTAAAGAAACCAAATAATAGGCACTGATATTTTATATTAAAATTCAAATAATGTCAGTGTCACTGATATCAAGTCTCAGTGGTGGCTGCTGGTTTATTTGGTTTTAACACCAATGTCACAATAACATAACAGGTCTTGGCACCAGTGCTATTTCTCAGCAAGACGCTGAAACTCACCCTGTTCATATCCCAGCCACGTGACCCTAACTGTCCTGGGCAGAAGAGGTGCTGCCAGGCTGTGCTACAAGGGTTAACTTGCTTGGGAGAAACCAAGAGGAACGCTAAGGGATCAAGACATGACATGCTACCCATTGTTTGTAGCTCCAGGATCAAAATATACAATTATACATGCCAAATAAATTGTGAACCTGTAAGTTAGAAAAAGAGGGGTGGCTCTGCCTACAGGTGCCAGAAGCATTAAATAACCTTCTCAGACAAGGTGCACCACTGTTGTCTTGAATGCTGCAGGGTCCCCCGTCTGGCATTTTCCCCCATGCCAGACAATGTGCATTCACTGCAGGAGTCTCTGTTAAGCCTCCGTCTCCCAGACCTGCTGGCTCCTGGTGCCCGGCCCTGACACAGAG
Organism: Furipterus horrens; assembly: GCF_987537825.1. Taxonomy (NCBI): domain Eukaryota; kingdom Metazoa; phylum Chordata; class Mammalia; order Chiroptera; family Furipteridae; genus Furipterus; species Furipterus horrens. The sequence continues at coordinate 29,809,543 of NW_028327179.1, forward strand.
GTGCCTTTGTGAGTGTAATTACCTTCCCCTGTATTAGAAATAGTCTGTTTAGAGCTGTATTTGCAGGTATGGCTAGAATAAGTAGGCATTAGCATGCAAAAAGACCTGCCCTGGCCCTGACTTCTTTATCAGCAACCATCCTTCAAGACTTTTTTTCTCCTTAAATTGATTGGGCAGGTGTGATACCAACCAAGATGAAGAGCTTTAAAAGAAGGGAGGAAAAAAAGACATTGGAGCTATAGCTGTTTGTGTGTGTGTGTGTGTGATAAAATTCCTGTTGTGTTATATCTTTTGACAGTTTTGTGTCAGACAGAGCTGCCAGAGTAAACTTGAATGGATGATTCCAGCAATTTAAGAATTGATTAAAGCTCCCTTGGACTTTCAACAGTGTCCACATCCAAAAAAGGCATGAGAAGCAAAATAAATAATTCCTTTGCCATGGTGATAGTGTGGGCAGCATCTCTAAGCCTAATTGGTTGTGTCCATTGTGGACTATTAACTTGAAGTGAGTCCTGCCCTTAAAGAAGCTTTCCTAGATCTTAAATAGAATGATGACGAGAGACTTCAGAATGATACGGAATTGGAATGCAGCCAGAGTCGATAATTAAACTAGATCTGAGTTTTAATTCTAGTTTATTTTACATACAGGTCTCTAAGATGCCTTCTATTGTTCCTGTCTGTTATTAGTGGGTCTTTTATTTAAAAAGGGGGGGGGGATAATTTCCCTTCTTTGGAGAAAGAGTACTTTAATGAATAGTAAGAGATCAGATTATTACATTTTGCATTTATTAATTTTCCCCCAAGTGATTTTACTATGTACAAAGGAAATTCAGGGCGAAGTAGAGAATGTCTGAAACTGAGCTGCCAGCAAGAAAGACTTAAGGCAGGAAAATGTGGGGATTTTCTTACAGAGCAAGAGTATTTCAAGATTTATTTTAGGTGGCACACACTTTGTAATTTACTAATTTTTTAATGGCCAAAGTAATTATTCCTGTGTTGCTGACGCAGGTTCTTGGGCAGCGCAGAATGTTTCCCCTTATTATAAAGCAGCCTGTTCAGAGTGGCTGGTCACCTGGTAAAAGTTGTACACTGGGCAAGCAGAATTCAAGTCAAACAGGTTTCTGTTTTGATGTAGGACTGGAGAATGGGTGTTCACCACAAAGCGAAGGTTTATCAAGGAATCTGGGAGAGAGAGACGTTCTCACTGTTGGAACTTTAAAAGCCTTTTTCACATCCTGCTTCCCTTTTCATTGTGCGGAGCAACAGGTCAGGGATGGCCTGGGGCAGCCTTACAAATTGGCACCTGCCTTTGTGCCTTAGACCTGAAGGAAGTGGTGAGGAAAGGAGGCCAGGGAAATTTAATAAGTCTGCACCTTTTTCTCCAGCCTTCTGCAGAGCTAGCTCTCCTTGGGAATTGAGCGTTGATGCCTGGGGTGTGAGAGAGGCTTGGGGCTCCTCCTGACTCAGGCCAGGGCTTTGCTGCGTGGAGGTCTGAGCAGGTGCTGAGCTGTGTGCAAGGGTGCAGGCACCAGAGAGGCAGGGAGAAGGGCCTCCTCATCCCCACCGTCCCTTAACGTTTATACTGCAGTTGACACTTTCCACGGGACTGTCACAATTATCACCTCGTTTATTCCTAAACCCCTGTTTCCTCCCTCCCACCCCCAAAGAAGGCAGCCTTTAGCATTTTTGTTAAGTGAGGAAGGTTTAGAACCTGATTACTTCCAGTGCTCATCACCGGATACACAGCGACAGAAGAGAGGATTTTGTACCAGGGTTCCTTCATACCTTTATCAGTGGACATTTGAGTTTTTTAAATGTTTTAACTTGCTGGCAAGGCAGTCCTGCCTCTGTAGAGCAGAGATGGCGGCTGTTCCACATGTTATCTTTCTTCCTTGACTTTTCCTGTTCTTCCTTTTCCTCAGATAATCAGAAACCTAAGACCTAAACATAGTCTTAACATTCACTCCGGTGTGCATAAATTACTTGATTTTTATTATGTTGCCTGATCCCTGGTAGGAAAAATATGTGTTCCCATCCATTTTTCCTTTAGTGTTTCACAGTGCAGCACCACCTTTTCCTTAGATTTGTTCTTTTTCTATTGGTTCACTTGCTTTTTGGTTAAGCCATTTTTCTTCTCAGTCATCTGGGGCTATTTTCAAACATCTCCTAAAGTGCATCACATTCATTACTAGACGCTTGTTTTCACGTGGGTACATAATTGATTATCCCAATTGCAGGAGAGAGTTCCTTCTTGAGAAAACCCAATTGCCTCTTCACGTGGCCTTACCCTTCTTGTGTCCCAGGGACATCCCTAATTTCAAATCACATCTTCCCATGACCTTCTGATTGTGATGAAGCCACATAGTGTAAGAGGTGCTAATCACTGTCTTTCTCTCCTTTTTAAATGTTAACATCCCAGTACAAAATTATCCACTACTTCCTCCTAAGCTCTTTTGTATCCTCAGCAAATTATATATCTTTGTTTGAAAAACTAAAAGCTTGGTTTTGGTTTCTATATAGATTTCCAAGAAATGAGTTAGTTTTTCTTGAAGAAACCTGACAACGTAGCCCAAAGCCTCTCATTTCTCTTTTTAGTTGTGTGGGTTTTTTTTTTTTTTTGTTTGTTTTTTTCTGTGTAAATTGTCAAAGCCAAATCAGTGTCACCAGGAACATGTCCTAGGTCCCAAATGACAGCAGTTTCAATTTTCAATACTCCTCTGTATTGTCTATGGTAAGCACTTACTATTTCATAGTCAGAGGGAAAAATTTTTAAATGGGAGAATATTATCAGCAGAACAATAAACAGAGCATATAGACTGAATTTTGGCTCTAAAATGCCAAGACCTGGGAGATGAGATTAAAAGTAAAAACTAAAGGATTTAGTAAAAAGCAAGATTATGAGAGAAGGAATTATATCAACCTAAAAAACTACTCCAAAGTGATTTGTTTAGAAAGTCTGTAGCACAGCAATGTTTTTTACTGTATTGAGGGAGCCAGAAGTGAAGATTTAACGGATCTTAATTTGAGTTGGTTACTTGGTACCTAATTTGAATATCTCCTGGACAGAATCTGCATGTGGGCAGATAGCTAACAGAATTTACAGAAAGGTTTGGAGGCAAAATAAGGGAAAGAATGTGAAAATAGAGAAACAAATGGGTGATCATGTTACTCTTACATAGTAACTATCTGCATTATCACTTTTTAACAAAACTAATCTGAGGAAACATTGGATGCTCTCCATGGATATTGTTGATATCCTATAACTTTTCCCCTTGAAAAGCTGTGGGATAGGGAAAGAACTCAGGACACCTGTGTTTTGGACCTGTCTCTGGCACTGTCTCCAAGGATGTCTCCTGAATGAGCCAAAAGCATGGCCCTTAATAGACGTGCAGTTGCTAGATTAACTGTCCTGGGCATCAGTTTGCACATGTATAAAATGAGAAATTTGGTGGTGGCTTTTGTGATTCCTCTTCTCAGGCGTTTTAACAGTTTGAGGGTAGACAGGATAGAAAAGTGTGGACTGATTGGCAGTACCTGATGTGGATTCTCCTTTTCTTGAAATATCTGTACTCAAAGTGGACAGAAACATCTGAACACATCCATGGGGGAGTTGACCGGGGAATAGGTGACATGACAAGGTCCGATTCCAAGCATTCGTTCTGGTTGGAAGGATGGGCCAAACTAGGATGAAGTTGAATAGGATTAAACATGAAGTCCTACTTATGTTACTTGTTTAAGGCAACGAATTAAGTTACCGGAGACCTGGGTTAGTAACAGTTTCTATGAAAAAGACTAAGGGTTTTGTTACCCACAGGCTCAGTTTGAGTCAGGAGTGTAATGCAGATGTCAGAAAAGCAAAGGCTACAGTAATAAATGTGTAGTGTGAAGGATGTTTGACAGATTGGAACCCAGCATCAGCCAAAAATACCCAAGATTCAACATCACTGGAACTCAGTAAATGTCACTGCGCTTGACTGCATCTGTTGAATCTGGATGGAGTCATTATTTTCTTTGAAGACCTCTAAATTTAGTGGAAAGCTCTAGGTATTAGAATTCTGTAAAAGAAATATTAAATCATTAAGTGTTGAAAAAGGGTGACTTCTTTCCCATTTAGTCTGCCTAAAATACAATATACATCTTATGATTTTCATTAGATGATTAACTGTTTCATCATATTTCTGGGCACACATCAGTTCTCAAGGCCTCCCCATCCCATTAAAAATTATTTGGTGAAGACTTTGCTCTAGTTGTTAATTTTTCTGCACTCAGCTCTTAAGTGTGTAGAAATAATTGTAAATATTTTAAGGTTTTAGAACAGGCGTTCATCAATGTTTCATAAATCCTGTTGGGTAGGGATAAGTACCTGAATAAATTAGGGGATCCATCAACCCCTTAAAAAGATATGAAATTTTTTACATATATGCAATTTTTTCTGTGATAGTCCAACACTTTCAACAGAATCTCAAAGAATACAAAAAAAAAGCCCCTCCCCCTGCTGCCTATATAATTTTTCTATTTCCTAGTGTATGAACCAAGGGGCATCTTGGTTGTTGCTTCCCATCTTCTGAGAACAAATCCTCCTTGAAATGCCACTGACTTGCAATCAGCAGGGATTTAAAATGATGTCTAGACAGAGTTCCAAAAACATTTTAATAGAAATCTTACTACTAGAATAAATGGGTAGCATGGGAGGAGGAGGGCAAAGGGGGGGAAATTGGGACAGCTGTAATAGAATAACAATAAAAAAATTTTAAAAAAAGATACATAAAAAATTAAAATGAAAAGTAAAAAATAGAATAAACAAGAACTACCCCTTCTTCCTCATGGTACACAATAAAATTAGTTTTTTTTTTAAGAAAAATTTGGATTTATTACTTGCAGAAGCTGGGTTCTTTTATTTTATTTTCTTCTGTTTCCCTTTTAACTTGTGAGTACAATTCGGTCTTCTCCAGGAATATTTTGTTCTGAGGTAAGTTCCAAAGAAGTTTGATCTTCTCAATGGGATATGTGTTTCATGTGGTTTTTCTCCCTTTTCAAATGTATAGGGTGCCAAAGCATGCTTTCTGCGGGACATTCCTTTCTCCGCCATCTACTTCCCGTGCTACGCTCATGTGAAGGCTTCCTTTGCTAATGAAGATGGGCAGATTAGCCCAGGAAGTCTGCTCTTAGCGGGCGCCATAGCTGGTGAGTGTGCCTCACAGACCCTGTCACCACCCCCACCCCACCCTGTGCCCCTGCACTGGAACCACTGCTTCTGGTTCTTGACAGGGTACACAGGAGATGGCTATATGTTGCTTTGAAAAGCTACTGAAAAAATAAAAAAAATAAAGGTGAGGAAATTAATCTTACTTCTGGCAGAGTAGACTATTAGACAAGCTTAATTTCTTACCTCCAGAAAAGGCTCACTAAAAATGGTGCATTTGGTGGTATTGGATTCCAGTTCAAATTCCATTTTAATTCACAGTTTTACTTTATAGCATAAAAATGAGAACTAAGTAGGAAGTTTTATTTTGATTTTTTATTTATTATTTTTTAGACTTTAATTTATTGATGTATTTTTTAGAGAGAGAGGAAGGGGGAGAGAGAACCATCTATTTGTTGTTCCACTTAGTGATGCATTCACTGGTTGATTTTTGTACGTGCCCTGATCGGGGATCGAATCCACAACCTTGGCGTATTGGGACAACATTGTGACCAACTCAGCTACCCTGCCAGGGCTTAAGTCAGAAGTCTTAAAATTTTTTTTAATAATTGTGCTTTAGTGGTATCTAAGCAAGATAGTGTATAATAGCTTACCCAGAGCTGAAGCAATGTTATTATAGAGAAAAAAAATGTACAACCGGAAACAACTTGGTCCTATTAGATACCTGATTCCTCCTACCTGAGTAAGGTTATAGGAACTGGGTGTGTGTATTAATTGAGTCCCAGAAAGAAATGACTGTTGCCTTTTTTTCAGTGCTACAGTGAAAATATCAATAGAAAAAAATAGATGTGGAGGTTGGTTTCTACATCCCAGTGTAATCCCTGGAGGAAATTTGATTATAACCACAGCAGGAATCAGTTTGTTCTTTGAAGCTACTCCTTGTCTAAAGACCCTAAAGGCCGGAACAATCTGGATTAGCTCTCCAGGTGGTGACAAACATTTAATGAGTTAACAAACCCTAAGGCAGTCACAGGATAGTTGGGTCCAAACAGTTTTGATACAGGTATTATTCTCATCAGATATATGGCTACAGTCTCCTGAGAATAACCCTCTGCTTTGAGAAGTCCTTTGCTGTTTTATGGGCCGATTGTCCTGCCTACAGCCTGGGAGCCCCTGGAGGAAGGAACCCAGATAGCTCCTCTTTAATTCTTAATTAGTTCCTTTTTTTTCAAAGGCAGGACTGACCCTTCCAGGCTGCCCAGAAAACCTAGATGCATGAGTAGCAACGAGATTACTGTACCTATATCAGGAAATCACGATTTCTAGGCGAGAATATAAAATTCACAGTTTTATCTCATCTTGCCGTTGACTCACTGTGTCCTTTGCCTGTCATTTACATATATATAAATTATAAAAACAAAAGAACATAATTATAAAGAATAAAATGGTAATAAATATAGGCCTATCAATAATCACTTTACATGTAAATGGCTTAAATGCTCCTATCAAAAGACATAGGGTAGCTGACTGCCTAGAAAAACCCATATATATGTTGTCTACAAGAGTCCCAACTCAGAATGAAAGATATGCATAGACTAAAAGTAAAGGATTGGAAAATGATATTTCATGCAAACAGAAATGGAAAAAAACTGAGTTAGCAATAACTTATATCTGACAAAATAGATTTAAAACAAAGACTGTATAGTAAGAGACAAAAAAGGATACTGCCTAACGACAAAGGGAGCATTCCAACAAGAAGATATAAACCTTATAAACATTTATGCACCCAACATAGGAGCACCTAAGTATGTAAAGCAAACCTTGATGGTTTACATAAATGTAGAGATCAACAGTGACACAGTCATAGTAAGGGATTTTGACACCCCACTAACATCAGTGGATGATCTTCCAGACAAAAAATCAACAAGGAAACTGTGGCCTTAAATGGCACTAGATCAGATGGATTTAATTGATATCTTCAGAGCAATTCATCCAAAGCAGCAGAATATACATTCTTTTCAAGTGCACATGGAACATTTTCTAGGATAGACCACCTGTTAGGCCAAAAAAACAAGTCTCAATAAACTTAAGAAGATTGAAATTATATTAAGCATCTTCTCAGACCACAATGGTATGAAACTGCAAATCAGTCACATGAAAAACCTGGAAAAACACACACAAGAGACAGATGCTAAACAACGTGTTTACAGTTGCATCAAAAAAATACCTAGGAATAAATTTAACCAAGGATTTAAAAGACCTCTACCCAGAAAATGATAAGACACTGAAGAAAGATATTGAAAAAGATACAAATAAGTGGACGTACCCACTGTATTGATAGATAGAAACAATTAACATCATTAGGCTACCCACCAGACTACCCAAAGCAATCTGTAGATTCAATACAATTCCTATTGAGATTCTAATGCTGCACTTCACAGAACTAGAATGTTCCAAAAATTGACATTGAACTACAAAAGACCCCAAATAGCCACAGCAACCTTGAGAAAGAAGAACGAAGTTAGAGGAATAACTCTACCTGATATAAAACTATACTGCAAGGCCATAGTAATCAAAACAGCATGGCACTGGCATAAAAACAGAGATATAGATCAATGGAGCAGAATACAGAGCCCCAAAATAGACCCATGCCTTTACGGTCAATTAATATTTGACAGAAGAGATGAAAACATACAATAGGGTTAAGATAGACTATTCAATAAATGGTATTGGGAAAACTGGACATATACGTGCAGAAAAATGAAACTAGACCACCTTCTTACACCACGCACAAGAATAAATTTTAAATGGATTAAAGACTTATACTTCAGACCTGAAGTGATAAAAATCCTAGAAGAAGACATCTTGGACATTTCTCATAGCAGTATTTTTTTTTCTGCTGTATTGCCTCAGGCAAGAAAAACAAAAAATAAACATATAGGACTACATCAAACTAAAACATTTTGCACAGGAAAGGAAACCATCAACAAAATAAAAAGACAACCCAGTGAATGGGAGAACATACTTGTCAATGATACATCTGGTAAGGGATTAATATCCAAAATTTATAAATAACTTAATAGAACTCAATACCAAAAAACACAAACAATCCTATTGAAAAATGGACAATGGATTTTTCCAAAGAGGACATACACATGGCCAATAGACATATGAAAAGGTGCTCAATGTCACTAATCATCTGAAAAATGCAAATTAAAACCACAGTGAGATACACCACCTCACACCTGTCAGAATGACTATCATCAATAAATCCACAAATAATGAGTGTTGATGAGGATGTAGAGAAAAGGAGCCCTCCTGCACTGTTGGTGGGAATGCAGACTGGTGCAGACACTGTGGAAAGCAGTATGGAGATAACCTCAAAAAATTAAAAGTGGAACTGCTTTATATCCCAATGATTCCACTTCTGGGAATATATCCAAAGAAATCTGAAATACTAACTCAAAAGAATATATGCAACCTATGTTCACTGCAGCATTATTTACAGTAGCCAAGATTTGGAAGCAGCCCAAGTGCCTATCAAGTAGATGAGTGGATAAAAAAGCTGTGGTAGGTTTACACAATAGAATTCTAGTCACCCATAAAAAAGAGCAAAATCTAACCTTTTGTGATAGTATGGATGGAGTTGACAGCATTATGCTAAGTGAAATAAGCCATTTAGAGAAAGACAAATACCACACGATTTTACTTACATGTGGAATCTAATGAGCAAAATAAAGTAAAAAACAGAAACAGGCTTATCGATGGAGAACAGATTGACAGCTATCAAACAGGAAAACAGGAAGAAGGCTGGGGAGCTGTGTGAAAACGGTAAGGGGATTAAGCAAAAAAAAAAAAAAAAAAAAAAAACCTCATAGACACAGACATGGTGATTGCCACAGGCAAAAGGGAGCGGTGGGCGGTAGAAGAAGGTAAACAGGTAAATGGGGGAAGAGACTTGACTTGGGGTGGTGAACACACAATAGAATATACAGGTGATGTGATATAGAACTGTATACCTGAAACCTATATAATTTTATTAATCAATGTCACCCCAATAAATTCAATAAAAATAAAAAATAACAATTTAAAAGCAATTGTTAGGTCTTTTTTAAAAAATTGTAATGGAGATGTTAAATTAAGGTAATGGGATGAGCATGTTCAACCATCTCTCCTCTTCCCAAATATCTTAACATGTCAGAAAATATGTTTTTAAAACTCCTTATTGATACTAGAAAATGTTAGCGCCAGCCCTCAACAGGAAACAGAACCAACCATATTTACTCTGAAACTAGACTGGAAGAGACCACAGTGCAAAACACTGGCAGGAAAAATTATTTTTGTTAATGTAAGAGCAGAACCAGAGAGCTTTGACCTCTCAGTGACTATTAGAAGGTCTGGAGTCTGGATGTGGAGATTTCAGGGTAAATCACGGACAAGAGTTAAAGAACTTCATTCACGGTCTGAAGGCTTGGTCCTCTCTGTCTTCTTTTTATTCGGAGCTTCAGGCAACACGTGAATCCAAGATCAAAGCCTGGGCTGTTTTCTCAAGAAAGGGATCACTGGCTAGGAGGGGGCAACTGTCAGGGGCTGAAAGAAAGCTGGACAAGCAAGAGTTAAGATAATTCCAGACCTTTACCACAGGTGCAGAGGGAAAAAAAACTTGTGGCCACTCTTCCCAAGAAGGGTATCAATTAATTCCTCTACTTCTAGAGCAAAGCGCTCCGCTTTCAGCCGATTTTGGGGATCCCCACTCCACCAGCTAACGTAGCCCCTTGTATCCAATTAGCAAGCCTCACCCATGTCACAAAGCCCATAGAGGGGCCTCCCATTCAGGAGAGAGGCCTGCAGGTGACAGTGGTCTAGGGTAGGGTAGAAGCCATCCGCAGCACTAATCAGCCCATCCTTTGAACTTGAATATCAATAGGCAGACAGAGGTCCTTAGACAAGACTGAGCAGTAAGGCAAGTAAACAGAATTACAGAGAAAACAGGCAATTCAGGGAACAGAGGAGAACTTTTAACAACTATAATTAAGATCCTCTGAGAGATTTTAAAGGAATGATCAGTAAAGAAGCTTTCTTGAAAACTAATAATAGGACTGCCGAAATTAAAAATCTGTAGATGGTCTGAATGATAGAATGGATATGATCAAAGACCAAATTAGGCATCTGGAAAATAAACTCATGGAAGAAAAAAAAAAGGAACACTTTAGAATATGGAGCAAAAATACAAAGATGAAAAATATGAGCAAGTTTAAGAAACAGTTAGGATTAATCCAGGAGGTCTACCATTCATGTCATAGACTTTCCCAAGGGAGAAGTAATAAGGGAGGGAAGATATAGCACAGGAATCAGAAGGCTTCTCACCTTCAGTGCCAGGGGAGGGTGTCTTGAGCCTCAGTTACATTCCCAGCACGCTATAATTCAGGAGTGAGGGCCAAACTCAAGTTAGTTTCTCCTTGCCAGGACTTAAAGGTTACCCCTCACAGACCTCTCAGAGTCTAAGTGAAAAGTGAATATAAGAAAGAATAAAATGGGGGATATATGAAACAGAGCAAATTAACACAAACCTGAGAATAGGTCTAAATAACTGCTATCTCTGGCACATATGTGTTGATACAAGAAGGGTCTTTGGGGGGCAGATAAAGGAAAAACGAAAGTGGAAGTGTGCTGAAAGACTCACCTTGCTGGGGAATGATGTAAATGCTAATTAACTGTAAACATTGTAAATATTATACCTGTGTAATAAATGCATACAATATCTGTAATACATTCGTCCGGAAAGGGTGGAGATGAAAAGGGAAACAAAAGTAGAGGAAATAAAAGCCACAGTATAGGATGGCAGAAATCCGTCTGTTAACCACCAGTAGCAGCCACAGTTGGGTGGAGCCAATGCCTCTAGTAAAAACAGACACTTTTTTGATGAGTTGTAAAAGGAACTCTAGTCACCTGCAGTTTGAGAAAACAGTGGCATAGAAAAATCGAAAGAAAATGGATTGAAAACTGGGTTACCGGGCAAATAACAACAGTAAGCAAGTTTAGCAATACCAATGTCAGACTAAATGGAAACCAGATTTTAAAAACAGCATTCAGAAGTACAGAAGCGTATTTTACACTTACAAAAGATAAAGTTTACTGACATCAGCCTCTGTACTATCAACGTAACAGTGTCTTATAAAAGTTCAACTTAAAAAGTATGACAAGGACATAATATTTTCTCATTCCAAATGAGAATCTTTACACTTAGAAGTTGATACAAGTAGATAATTTAGATAAGGATGTAAAGGGAATTTTTAAAACTCTTAACCTTGATCCAAAATAGTTATTAACTCTGTATGCCGTAAACAGAGAAGTATGTCCTTTACATATACTAATGGGATAGTAAAGAAAATTAAGAATGACTTGCCCTAAAGTTATCTTTTGCTGGCCCTGCTTCTGTTTTTTTGTAAAGACTTTTACTCTCTAGTTGCTAGGCCCCTTTAAAGAGTTAGAATTTTTTAGCCCTGGCTGGTGTGGCTCAGTGGATGGAGCGCCGGCCTGTGAACCAAAGGGTCGCTGGTTCAATTCCCAGTCAGGGCACACGCCTGGGTTGCAGGCCAGGTCCCCAGCTGGGGGTGTGTGAGAGGCAGCCACACATTAATTTTTTTCCCCCTCTTTCTCCCTCCCTTTCCACCTCTAAAAATAAATAAATAAAATCTTATTTAGAAAAAGAGAGAGAATTTTTTATTGGCTAGAGAGCTCCCCACATTGCTCCTGTCACCTAGGGAACAGGTAGTCCCACGGTCTCACCATTTGTCTATCACTGAAGCGTCAGGTAGGCTGCCAGGCCCCTCCCTGTTGAGGAACATAGAAGCCTCTATTTCCTAGCCTCCTCTTGCCTGTCCCCATCTTTGGCAATAGAGAAAACTTGACCTCTTGGTCAGTGTCATCTTAGCCTGTTAGAAGCCAGGAGAGGCTGGGCAAATTCACTCCAAGCCTTTCCTGGCCTTGCTTTGGAGCAGCCTGTTGCTGTTCCCAGGTTCCCCAAAGTCCCCTGTCCACAGAGGTCCCATGTTTCTCTGCGGCCCTCACAGCTGTTTGGCATGAGAGGTGGGAGCTGGGGGTGGGGCAGATGAGGCTGTGTGCAGGCTCGGTATTCCCAGCATCCCCCACCCCCACCCAGCGCGCACACACCAAACATCAGCTTTGCCAGGCAGCTTACTAGACATCTTACGTTTCTTTGGATATTTTTATTCCACTAATCAATATATTTCCTTTGCTGCACCCATTTGTGAAAACTACCCATTTTATTACATGTGTGTGTTTTGCAGCCACACATGCTTGCCCACGTTGTCAGGATTTTATTGGATGTCTAAAGCAGACGGCCTTGCTGTAAACTCTTTCTAAACCTGGAAGTAAAGCAAAATCAGTGGTGTGAACACTGGGTTTCTAAGCATTTTTCATGTTTCCTTCCATTATGTTGGAGGGTAAATTTCTGGCTCAAAGTTAAAATAATTCCTCCAAGCTAATAGGAAATTCAGGATGACTTATCCAGTGAAGCATTGGATAGAAAGTGAGCTTTTTCACATGCAAAAATGTGATGTGTTTTTGAAAAACCGTTACTTAAGACAAATGTTTGAGGAGCTCAGTCAAAATGGAAGAGGAAGAGATTCAGCTTAGCAATAAAAATGCAAACGTGTACTCTGCACTTTTCCCCAGACACCCATGCACACACTGGAACTTTAAAGCTGTCTGTTAGAAGGATGAGATGTCACTGTGAGCCAGACCACGTTGGTTTGGACAGAAATTCTTACAGAATTATTAAGCCTTAAAAAAAGCAAAGGAGATTTATGCATCTGCATTTGACCAATTTGGTTTGGAATGGGTTCATAATGGAAAAGTAATAAAACCAGAAGAGACAGTGTCTTCTGAGTACAGTCTCGCTTTTAACAAATCTAAACATGGGCTGCCCCATTTTGGATAAAATGGCTGTAGACAAATTTCCCGTTGGTAATTTTGGGATGGTTTTTGTTGTTGTTGTTGTTCCCTTTTCATTGATGAGCAGCCAGTATAAATTTTAAGCTTTCTGTCAAATATTTTTTCTGGAGATGACAGTGTGTGAAAAAGGAATCCTCAAATGTTATCTGTGTGAGTCTCCTCTTCTGATGACACCACCCCCCGGACCCCCCCACCCCACCCCTCCCGCGCGCGCACACAGTGTTTGTTTAGCTATCAGTAAAGTCTTTTTCTGGTGTAACTGGAGAGGTTAGGGTTTGGAGGGAGGGGTGGGTGAGTGTGTGCAGGAAGGCCCCTCCTGTGACCGCCTGCAGCCGCAGAAAAGCATGAAGAGGAAACGCGTAACAAGCTTCACCTCTGAAAAATCAAACCAAATAACTTGGCGAGTTTCTGATTTCAAAAGGAAAGGAAAAAAAAATTTTTTTTAAAAGAACCAAAGACTTTCTCTGTTTATCTTCAGCCACTTGAAGTAGTGTGATTGATAAATAATTCCTTACAGCTATTTAAGAATAGAAGCCTAACAAGTGGATGGGATTGGGGGAGGGGAGGAGGGAGTGTCAGTAGGTGGCTGGGAGCCTGCATCACTGCCGGCGAGATAGTTAGGGCTGTACCTCCCAGAGGGGACAGTGAAATTGGCATTTGATTTCATGGGATTCTTAACTTTCTTTCCACGGGCCAGCAGTTCAAAGCACAGTTATTTTTATATAGCGAGAATGTGAGCAGACTGCCGGTGTTGTCTTTCCTGCAGGTATGCCGGCAGCATCGTTAGTGACCCCTGCTGATGTTATCAAGACTCGATTACAGGTGGCCGCCAGGGCCGGCCAAACCACTTACGATGGCGTGATGGACTGCTTCAGGAAGATACTGCGGGAAGAAGGCCCGAAAGCGCTGTGGAAAGGAGCTGGTGGTATGGAAATAATTTGGCCTTAACTAAAGCTTTGGTATCAGGTAGTTTTAAAAATCCAATCACCTCTGATACTTTCCCACTTTTTCTTAAAAGCCCGTGTGTTCCGATCCTCACCCCAGTTTGGTGTAACCCTGCTGACCTATGAGTTGCTACAGCGATGGTTCTACGTGGATTTTGGAGGAAAGTAAGTATCATTGCGCTGGGTCTGCCGCTGAATTCCAGCCGCTCCTCATAGTCGCAGCGGAGAAAGGCCCGCCGGCCTGTGCCCCGTGATGGCATTGAGAAGGCGTGAGAGGATCGTGGCATCATGTCTTCAGACCCATTTCCAGGGGGAACATACAACCGACTAGAATTCCACAACTGCTTTATGGTGCAGACTTCAAGATTTTGAAAGTTGTTTTTACCAAGTTAAAAAATAATAATAAAACAAAACTCAGACTCTCGCTCTGTTTTCTCTTTTAGGAAACCCGTGGGATCAGAGCCAGTTCCTAAATCCCGGATCGCACTGCCTGCACCCAACGCTGATCACGTTGGGGGCTACAAACTGGCAGTTGCCACGTTCGCAGGGATTGAAAACAAATTTGGACTCTACCTACCTCTCTTCAAGCCGTCAGCATCTACCTCAGAAGTTAGCAGTGCTGGCTCCTAGGAGGCCCGGCCCTGGGACGCTGCCATAACTTCGCTGTTACATGGGCAAAGGAGACCCCATCTCTTCTGAAGCAATATTTCATTCCTTTCAGGTCCATCTCGTGTTCGCCTTCAAGTCGAGGCTTTTTTATAAGGTGAAATCATTCACTTTCCCTGTGTTTTCTTCACCAGATCATTGTAAAGCTGTTCATAATTACTCTTTGCGCATCTGCCCACACGCCTTTGTTAGTATCTGACATTTGCTGGGATCTGGTCAACACACCTGATTTGGGAGAAAGAGCAAAACTGAGTAGAAATTAGAGCTCTTCTCCTTGGATTAGGATTACAATCCCAAAGAGGCTACTGAATGGGAATCATGGTGCCCGGGGCAAAGTGTCTCATGCGCATTTAAACTGGTAAGAAACTGGGTGCATGTTTAGAAAAAGTAAAAGACACTGGACGCCACGAACACAGTCAGAAACAGCCAGCATAGCCTGGCTTCCGATTTTAAACGTGCATGCATTCGGCCTCTGGATTATATTATGAAGCGTTTATAGGAAATATCGTTGTCCTTTTTTGGTTTTGTTTTTTTTTTTTTGGTAATGAAAACCATATTGAAGATATTTCATAATCATATTCTGTTACTGGTACCAAGACTACTAGTGAGAAGGCTTTGTCCTTTAGGGAAGTCCTCTTGGCGTTTTACTGCATAGAGAAGCCACGAGACGCATCACCGCTTCTGGGTGTGCCCACTTTGGATAACCTCTCAGGCTGCGCCTGTGCCGGTTACTGCCTGTTGCAAAGAACACTAGAAAAATGCACGCCCCCATTGGTACCTGCCCTAATCCCCTCTGGGCCCCTCGCCATTGGCACCCATTTGATTTAAAATCCACTTTACCTTGAATCATGTAAGACAAATGTACTCTACTGTAAGTTGTTATTTAATTTGTGGTGCCTTGTATAACAGTCAGAAGGCTTGTGTGTTTGTGAAGGCGGAAATAAACTATTTTTAAAGCTATTGAATTTCTTTTTCTTTTATGTCACATGGTGAATAATGACCACTATTGGACTCTAAATGTTTTGTTTGAGAGGAGACTTATTCATATTGGCATGACTATATCCTGGTTTTTCAAGGTAACGTGTGCCCTCCTTTGCAGTATGCCAGTATCCCATTTTCACAGTGAGCAAGACAAACTACATGTAAGCACTGATAAGCAAGGGGCCCTGCAAACTGACACTTTTGTTCTAGTCCTCCCCAGCACTTGCTGCAGTTTTTTATCCTGAGAATTAAAGTAATATAAACTGTCACTGGAAATTGGGCATGAAAACTGGTATGAAATGATGGCAATTGTATTTTCTCTGACGCTTTCTCATCCCAAAACTTTATACTACTGTATCTGTCTTTTGGCCACTTTTGGCCAATGCCACAATGATTTGGGAAAAGAAGCCTGAACAGAATTTAGGGCTTTTCTTGTACTACAGTCATGCTCCTGAAGAGGCTGTGATTGATCTATCGGTAGTCTGTTTGAGCATTCTCCTCTGTGAGAGGCAGGCATTTTTGAGTCTCTGTCTTGCAGGAGATCAATAGGCTGGCGTTCAGTTACTATTCAAAATTGGAAAGAGGCTGTGCTATCCACAAGTCTGATTTCTTTTTTTTTTTTTTAAGGGAACACAAGCTTTGCTATCTTCCCCAGAAATAGCACCATACATACGTGGCTCCCTGCGTGGTCTGGGTTTGGCAAAACCAAAAAGAAAATCCCTCCTTCTACCCTGTCGCCCACACAAGCCCCACTGAATGGGATACGTGATAAATGTTTATATTTTATTCTCAGCGACAAGTCACAAAACTCCAAATAGGTCTTAGAAATGTGGGTGCTTGTGACAGTAACAAAGCCCTCCAGCTTTGGTGTTCTGAATGTGAAGAAAAGTTCCTGAGTGTAAATCTCTGCAATCCTTTTCTTCACTTGCATGAAATTTTATAGATCAAATTTTCTTAATATAAATACTGACCCAAATCTCAGAAATGGTGCCTTGCTCTGCCTGCTTCTCTAAGAGCTGTTGCATTGGGTGGGGGAAGGTCTTGGCTTCACCTAGACCTACCTGTAGCTGAGGGCTGTTCTCTTTAGTAAACGAGAAACCAGAGGTATGAGGAAGCCCAAGGAGACAGGGCCACAGCGCTCCGTTTCTTTAAAATCCTTGGATCATTCTGTTCAGAGATAGACCACAGCTTAAGACACTTGGAAGGAGGCCTAATTTCCATCTGAGTTCTGCTCTGTGGGTGGCGTGATAGCGACACCCTCGCATGGGACTGCAATCACTCTGTGGTGAAAACCACGTCAAATTTGTTCTGGGTTTTCCTTCTTCCTGAAGTGACAGCACAATAGGTTGCCAGTGCTGTGGCTGCTGGTGGCTTCCCTCCTTCTCGCTGAAGGCACGAAAAGATGTGTAACTCGAACAGGCTCCCCTGCCCACCCGGGGGCCGGCCTCCCCGCCTCTGCCAGCCCTGCTTTGCGCTCTGCCTTTCGTCCACCCCGTGATTGCTTAGGGGCTGGGAGAGAGGCCTGACTTTTGTAGCAGCTTTTTTTTTTTTTGCATGGAGGGGAAAAAATGTGAAGCTGGCCACAAAGTGAACACACTGATTCTTGGGTTCCAGTCGTGGCTGGGTTTCTTGAGGCTGGGTGGCACACTGTCGCCAAGCTCATGCTACACCTCATAACCCACAACCATTTGCTGAGCTCCCTAGAGTCGCCTTAATCCCAGCAGCCCAGGGTTGCACAGGGGAAAATAAGAATTCTGGCTCCGAAAGGAGTCATTGAAATGCTTATTGCATTTCGAGCTTCAGTTTTTACTTAGCTAAAATATTTACCATTGCTGGAAAACAATGTTTAAAATCTTGTGCTTATATGTTATTTAATGGTGTGGCCTCTGCAAACCTCAGGATGCTTACATTTTGACAGTCTTCTGGAAATGTTTAACAGCACATAACTCAGCGAACAGGGAATAAAAACGAGAACAAATTGTGCTTGGGATTGTTTGTAACCTCCCCCAGCTAGGTGTTCAGCCAGGCACGCTGGAGTTCTTCAGGTAGAGGGAATGAAACCTCTGATCATGGAATTTGATGAATCCTGTCCCGTGACCCCATTTATCACCCTTCTAGATAAATCCTCTTGAAAAGTCATGTGCCTTTTACCACAGAAGCCATACTTGTGGGGATGAATTTGTATCTTTGCCGCTGAGCAAAATCTCATTTCAAATTCAGGGTAATCTGATGCTTTCAGGATGTGGATTTTTCCAAAGACTTTTTTGAAGGCATGTTCCTTCCACAGATGGTGCTGCCCACAGAGGCGCGTGTCTTTTGTTTTACCTTTTGAGAATAACCCAGCCTTCACCAAGGAGCTCTACTTTTGATGTTATGAAGACCGCAAGGGCTCACAGCTTCATTTTAAAAGTCTGAGGTAGCTATCTTTTAAAACAGTGGCCATCTTCTGACGGAAAGCCCAGATTGGGCTACATGAGGGCCGTGGAATTTAGTGGGCTCTTGGTTATTAGTTTGAAGGATGGATGGATATGGTGGGTGGGTGGATGGATGGATGGATGGATGGGAGTTTTGAGAATTTTCTTCTTCAGTGAGCAATCTATTTAATTCTTCTGCTTCACAGGTCTTTTCTGCTGCCGAGTTAAAACAATAGCTGAAGACAATCACAATCGTATATGTATTGTTCACTTACTTTAAAAGCCATAAGTGTAGCCATTTAAAATTGGTTTCAATTAGTTGGTTACTTCGAATTTAGACCTGTCATATAAACTATATGATATTAAAGTGTCCTGATCATGGTTAAAAATGAAGCTTTAGAAAATTATATCCTTTGAGATCAGTGTTACATGAGGGTTAAGCTATATCATTCAAAATGTTTTTCTTATCAATGAATACTAATTATTTACAACTCATTCCCTCTGTTCCCCTCCCTGCGTGACGTCCATGTGTCCTCAGGAGCACAGTGGCAAGCTTCCCATGAGCAGTTGCTGAGGACAACGAACTCTCTTTCAGACGGGTTTGTTTTTAGCTTACGCATTAATTGACTCCAAGAGTCCAAATGGAACACTCTGCTTTCATCTGCTGGGCTAACCTAATAAAATAGTGTTTGTTTTTAGATTCCCGGCTGTTAAGGGGGTTTTGCTCAAGGCAAAACCACAGTCCCCTCGAATAACTTTAGAAGGAAAGTTAAGAAGACACACTAATGGTGCCTGTCTGAGGCCGCTTCTCCCAGGTCACAGACACACCCCCGCACACGGGTCTGGCCACCAGGGCTCCAGTGGCCACCACGGCTTTGATTCCTGCCCGTTTGGAGGATGCTTGGTTTTGCAGTGCAGCATTTCTTCAGGTGATCTTAAAAAGGACTCAAGCTCAGAACAGATTTGGGCAAGCACACTTTAGTCTGTCCCATTCGGTAGGGAAAGGGAAATAGAGACTAAGGAAAAAATAATTATTAAACCATGGCCAGGTGGCTCAGGTGGTTGAAGCATCATCCTGTGCACCAAAAGGTTGTGGGTTCAATCCCTGGTCAAGGCACGTACTTAGGTTACAGATTCGATTCCTGGTCAGGGAGCATACAGGAGGCAACTGATGAATGTTTTTCTCACATTGATATTTCTCTCTTCCCTCACACTTCCTCTCTTGGAAATTAATAAAAATGTGTCCTTGGGTGAGGATAAAAAAAGAAAAGTGATTAAAACACTCTTCCTTATCTGTCATCACCTCGCTCTGCCATCTTTTCCTCCTTATTCCAGTTCTTGCTCTGTTCTCTTATTGGGCTGCTTTCAGAGAGGGGCAAGTAATACTGCCCTCACCCTGGAGTTCTTTGGCCAATCAGAACTCATTAAATATGAGATATTAAGTGCCAGGTATGATCTCATTAAATCCCGCAACCCTTAAAGTAAGTGTAAGTCCTCAGTGAACATCATCAATCGGTTCTATGACATAATGAAACCAATTTTACCATAGCTTAATTGATAAAAACAAGAGTTAAGTTCCTATGGCATCTTATCAATGTTAGAACAAAATGACCTTGAATGAAATGACATTATTCAAGGAACCGCAATACTATTCTCTGAGCTACAGATGAGGAAATGGAGACTCGGAGAGGCTAGGTATCTTGCTCTTGGTCTCTAAGCTAGTAAATGAGGGTGTAAAGATTTGAATTCAGGTCTGATGGCAGCATAAGCCCTGTTCTTTTCTTGTGAGAGTTTCTCAACAAAACTCAGTATGGAAGGTTCTTAACATAGTCTATGCCCAGAATTTCTCATTGTCCCTAGTTCTCTGTACCAGATGTATCATTCCTAGCTTCAGGGAAGGGTGGTCTCTGATTATTTACCATAGTAAGTGTATTTATCTCAGAGAATCCCTGAGCCTGAGGACCAGGTAAATCCTGACAAGCCTTTTGAGGCTCATCTTAAACTATTTTACAGCTTATTAAAGTCAGTAAAGAGAGTATTAAGGTAAACTTGCAGCATTTGCCCCACGGATTTAAAATTGGAAGGTAATGTGGAAAAAGCAGAGGTAAATTTGCAAGCCATTACAGTGCAACGTGATATGACGTGAACTGAACCATCTTAAAACTCTACTATAATTAGAAAATGCCATTCTTCAACAAAAGTTGGAAATAATGGAAAACCAAGTTGAAAGTAAATATCTATGGGTACTTGGCCTCAAAGTGTGTCTGGAGGGAATGGAGACAGTTTACAGAATGTGGGATTTGCTGGAATTACTTTTAGACATAAAATCTCTGTCACCACTAATGGTGGAAAAGTCTTACTCTGTTCCCAACAAGTTCCCTGTATCCCTAAAGTTAAAAGAGGATATATCTACAACTGTGTTTTGCTGCCCTCTCTCATTCTTATTTAAATGAAAGCAGATAACTGACTAACCCACACCAAAAATTTATAGCACTTTGTGTGTGTGTGTGTGTGTTTGTGTGTAAATGGATAGCATCTGTCCAGAAGGGATTCAGCCATGTAATATGAAAAAGAGACATTTTTTGAAACAGATGCAAGATACAAGAAATATTATACACAGGACAATGACACCTCAGTCCTCTTCAAAGTAGGCACCTTGGGACCTCACACAGTTCTCCCAGTCACCATCAGCTCCCCTGTCATATTTTCCTGAACCTCATCAATGGGCTGTAATCTCTTCACTTTCAAAGGTTATTTCAGTTTTGGGAAAAGCCAGAAGTCGCAGGGTGTCAAATCTGAGCTATAGGAGGGCTGAGTCACCTGAGTGACTTGACATTTCACAAAAATACTCTGCACCAGATGTGATACATGAGCAGGTGCATTGTCGTGATGAAGCTGCCAATCTCCAATTGCCCATAGCTGCAGTCTTCTATATCATCCAAATAGTTTCCCTGGAGGAATGTTCAAGCTTAATGCAAAGTTTGATGCAGATTTTGAATGCAATGGCCACACAGCACACATGCTCACTCAATGGTGTCTACCACCCCCACCAACTAGTACAGTGAAGTCGTCATTATTCACGTATGCACATTCCAGTCTGCTCTCCTTGACTGACAGGTTACATTGACGTCATGGAAACCATTCTTGTTATGTTAATGATGGCTGAAATATTTCTAGACAGGCTGTATATATACATGTCATATTACATTTTTCAAAAGAGTAATCTATTTTAAAGTGTGAATTTCTATTTTGAAGTAGAATTTACCTACATAAATTATAAGTAGAGAGATATGCTTTATCAACTGGAGAATTTATACATCCTGACAATTGGCCACTCCATGTAAAAGGCTGCTTTTAATTTTTTTATTTGATTTTTTAAATCTTCACCTGGGGATATTTTTTTTTTTTTAGTTGCTTTTAGTGAGAGGCGATGAGAGAGACAAAGAGAAACACTGATGTGATCTCACAGCGATCAGTTGCCTCCTGAATGTGCCCCAGCTGGGGCTCAAAATGAAGCCCAGTTATGTGCCCTGACTAGGGATCAAACCCACAACTTTTTGGTGCACAAAATGATGCTGCAACCAGCTGAGGCAACCGGCCAGAGCAAAAGGCTGCTTTTTAGAATAACCCCATCATTTGGGCTAGGTTCATTGTTATGAAATGTTTACTGTACACTCAAAATAAGATCAGAAAAAAAAAAAAATGGAGGATGAAGAAAATTGGAACAGGCATTCTTTTTTCCTTCTGAACACAGAAGTGAAGTGATTACCAATGTTTGTTGAATTTTATTGCTGTGGAAAGTAGTGATTTCTCCTCACTTCCAGTCTCAGCCTTTGTTCTGCCTCACTACATAGTATATGCATCTCATTCTTCCTAACAGAAGATGCAGTTCACACTTGACCTGGAACGTCAAGTTACCTGGGAACCCCACTTATGAAGTAAGTGATTTCTTTATTTTCTTTAACAGTTTGCCTGTGTAAGAGTGAATGTAGAGAAACCATCAGTTCTGTCTCTTTCTGGTACTTGAAGCTAAATATGTTTCTTCCCTTTTATTCAGTATAGAAGGTGGCTTGGTTTGCTTTAATAAGTAAGCTTTCTAATACTACACAGATCAGGTTAAGTTATTAAAAATTAAAATGACATTTGACATAAGTCAGATGTAAGGGATAACTGCTATCTTTTATTAATGATGTTTAAAAGTAAGTCTCAAAATAATCAAGTAATGTATCATTAAAGCCCTGAAGTAAATATTAAATAAAGGCTTTGGCCTCTGTAGATACTGAACTCTACTTTTTCCTGCCATAAAAATTATACTTTGAGGAGATGTCTGCTTCTGGCCTTATGAAAAACTAGAAAACTGGGGAAAATATATGATACGATACTTTTAAAACACAGAGTACGAGGCAAAATAAAACTGAATTCTGAAAGAAAACCAGGTGAGACCTACTGGAGCAGATACAGCATAGAGGCCGTCTCTAGTCACTGTGCAGAGAAGAGGAACCCAAACAGGGCCCAGAGCACCCCCCAAATTGAAGGGACGGAGATCAGAATTCAGGGAGGCCAACACAGCTAGAGTTTGTAAGACAAAGTACCAAACAGGAGGAAGCTGTCTGAGAGACAGTTGTGGAGTTTTGCAGAGCTCCCAAATTCTTGACTGTGTATTGACCTATCCATTTGTGAGAGGAAACTATGTAAGAGTGGGGAAGGACTCATGGGAAAGGAAGAAGCAGAAGAATTCTGGAGCTCACAGAGGAGAAATGGTTTGTGTTCTCACCAGCAAGTGTAGAAATTCCTCCACAATACATAGAATATCAGGAAGAATCTCCAAAAAAACACTGTATTACAAAGAGAGCTAAATTAGTTCCATGATAAAGGATGTTCTGCCTTAACTAAACTGAAAAGCAGACATCACAAGGATCCAATTGATTATCAGAACACGATCTGATACTGTTTAAAGCAACATAACAAAATACCACAACCCAAGAAAAAATGTAAAAGTCCCAATAAAAATCTAATTTAAAAAAAATCTCACAAACCAGAGTATAAGGAAACTTAATCAGATAAGGAACATTACCAAAAAATAAAATAAAATAAAACCTATAGCTAATATTCTACTTTATGTGAAAGTCTTGATGTCCTAGCCAGTGCAATAAGAAAAAGAAAAGAAAAACAAAGATTGGGTGAAAAGAAGTAAAACAATCTCTAATGTCATATAAAGTAATTGTTTATATAAAAAAATTCTAAGAAATCTACAAAATAACTACTAGAAGTAGTAAATGGAGTTAGCAACACCATAGATACCAAGTCAATATATAAAAATCCACTAGATTTCTAGGTACTAGCAACAATATCGAAAACAAAATTTTAAAAAATCCACCAGTAATAAAATTAAAAAAATTAAATGACTATTATTCAAGACAAACTAGACCAAAATAGGGTCCAGAAATAGGCCCACATATATGTAGTCAACTGATTTTCAACAAAGATGTCACAATATTTCAAAGGGGAAAACAATAGTCTTTTCTAAAATGGTGTTAGAAAATTAGCTATGCATGTGAATAAAAATCTTAACTCACCACCACATCACACACAAAATTAACTCAAAATGGATTATATAAATAAGTCAAAGTTAAAACTATAAATCTTTCATAAGAAAACATAAAAGAAAATCTTTGTGACCTTGGATTATGAAAAGATATTTTAGATAAGACATAATATTAGAAAACATGCTTAAAGTAGATAAAATTGTCAAACTAGAACTCTATATTAAAAAATATATGCTTCATAAGGGAAAGCAAAATAAAGACGTATTTAGACATACAAAAACTGAGGGAATTATTCTCTTGCAGAATCTCCTACTTGATAAGCCAAAAGAATTTTATTGGTTACACAGAGTTGACACTAGATGGAAAGCCCAGATCTCCAGAAAGAAATGACTAGAACTAGAAAAGAAAAACATGAGGGAAAGTGTTTTCAAAAAACTTTAAAACTTATCTTTATTTTGTAAATACTTTTAATCCTCAGAAGACTGTTTCCTGAATCAACAGTAAAAATAGCGTGCTGTGGGATTTATAGCAAATACAGAAGTAAAATACAGGAGAATAAGAAAACAAAGGACAGATAAAAGATAAATGAATTATTCTGTTACCTATGTGTTTTTTTTTTTTTTTTTTTTTTGTGGGAAGTGATACAACATCAATTTGAGGGTAGCCTGCAATTAGTTAAACATACATACCATATTACTGTGAAACCACAAAAAAATAATAGAGGTCAACAGATGAAATGTAATACAATACTAAAAATTACTTGATCCATTAAAAAGAAGGCAGGAGAGCATAAACAAAAGAACAAAGAATGAGTGGGACCAATAAAAAAAAGTACCCCTACAAAAAAATTCAACCATGCTAAAAGTTACATTAACTGTACATGAACTAAACCCTTTAATTAAAAGGCACAGGCTGGCCCTGGCCAAGTAGCTCAGATGGTGAGAGTGTCAATCCAATACAGTATACCAAAGCTGTGGGTTCTATCTCCAGTCGAGGCACATACAGGAAGCAACCAATGAATGCATACATGAAACAGCAGATCAGCATTTCTCTCTCTCTGTCTCTCTCTCCCTCTGAAGTCAATAAATTAAAAAAAAAAAAAATTAAAGACAGAGACTGCTAGGCTTAAGTCGTTTACAAAAGACATACTTCGAATGTAGAAACACAGACAGATCAAAAGTAAAAGGGTGGGAATTATAGCAGCCAAAATGGCAAAGTAAGGGACTCCAAATTATGCCTCTCCAAAAAAAGAATTAAAAAAAAAAAAAGAAAAGAAAAGAAAGAAACAGGCCAAATTGTTCAAATCCACTCTTGTTCTTGAACTGTGAGACTTACAGTCATCAGGGGAACACTGGCTGAAGAAAAATAATGATCCTCGAAAGAATATTGAACTTTGTAGCATTTTAATTTACCCTAGATCCATCCTTGCTCCTTAGTGCAGTAATAGCTCTGAATACAACAGTTCACCTTCCTGGTATCGCAAGAAGCAGAGATTGCCTCATTCCCAAAGTTCTCATCACTTGTTCTGACCTGTCTGGCACCTCCCAAATAAACTATCACAAAATGCTTATCTTTACCTAACTCCTGGAACTGGGTCCATGTTAACTGCTTCCTGGGAGGCATTTGTCAACAACATTCACAGGCTAATATCTTAGATGTAATAATAACAGGGAAAATAATAGACTAACCCAGCAATTTTCATCCTTTTTCATCTCATGGCACACATAAACTAATTACTAAAATTCTGCAGAATACCAAAAATATATATATTTTGTCAATCTGACAAAAAGAAATAGATATGATTTTGGTTCATTCATACCAGACAGCTATTGTAGAGTTGGCTGTTGTCAGTTTTTTATTTGACAATCTAAGGGAAAAGAGGTCAGTGCCCCTGACTAAATAGTCAGGTATTGCAGGTTTTAAAAATTCTTGTGGCATACTGGTCGAACATCTCCAGACTAACCCAACACTTGAGAGGACAGGCTAGGGAATGCAATGTCTATGAGAGCTGTGAATAAGTCTGAGATACTCCTGGGAATCTGGAAGAACACACACACACACTCAGAACTGTCACATACTCAGGAAAGACTTGAACAGACCCTAAGCTCTCAACTCCTGCTGACCTTGAGGCTCTGAAAATTACAGACAGTGAAAGCTAACACAGAGTTGCAAACTGCCTGGCTGAGTCTGGTGAAAGTGCATCTCAACACACATGTGAACCTTTTGGCAAAGACTGAAAGATCTTTTTCATTCCAGGCACTTAAGGAGGTGCCGATTAGTATTACAATTAGTGGGTATATTACAATACCCAGTTATCAACAACAACAAAATTTACACCTGCAAAGAAACAACAAAGTATGCCATATACACAGGCAAAAAATCAATAGAAACTTTGCCTGAGGAAGTCCAAGTACTGAATTTTCTAGACAAAGACTTTAAATCAGCTATTATACATGTACTAAATAAATTAAAGAAAACCATGTCTATAGAACTAAAGGGAAGTATGAGAATGATGTCTCCACTAAACAGAGATGGTCAATAGTTAGAAAGTACTATTTTTAAGCCAAATAGAAAATTTGGAATTGAAAAGCACAACTGAAATGAAAATTTCACTAGAGGAGCTCAATAACTGACTTGACTAGACAAAAGAAAGACTAAGCAAATGTGTAGAAGGGTCATTTGAAATTATGCAGTTGGATGACAGAAAAGATAAACGAGGGAGAAAACTGAACACAGAACTGTGGGCACCATCATGCATGTCAACATGCACATAATGGGAGTTCCAGAGGAGAGGAGACAGAGAAAGAATACTTGAGGAAATAATGTCTGAAAAGCTTCCCACACTTGGTGAGAATTATTAAACAACACATTAAAGAAGCACCATGGAATCCGATTAGGACAAAATATACTAGATATAATAAGTATATTTAGCAAGGTTGTAAAATATACAAAATTAATTTTTTTCTAAAAACTAGCAAAAAATGTTCAAAATAAAATTTAAAAACAATAGCATTTACAATATAATTAAAAATAAAATATCTAGGAATAAATCTAAAAAAAGAAACATGTGAACAACGTATACACTAAAAATATTAATGAGATAAATCAAAGAAGGCTGCTTAAGTGAAGAGATATACCCTGACATAGTGAAAGATTAAAATTATTAAGATGTCCATTTTCTCAAATTCCGTCGTCGGCAGCCGTCCGTCTCGAGAGACGATGGTGTAGCTTCTTAAGAGTCTATCTGCACCGCCGAGAATGGCTGTGCAGTCCGACTCGGGAGTGACATGGTATCTGTCTCCTCCCGTGTTGAATTGACATCTTGTGATGACGCTGAAGCTACAGAGCCTGGGCAGGGTAATATGGAGGGTCTGCTGTTGCCCATGCAGCAGACCCCCCCTCTCTTCGCAGCTGAAGGGTCCAAGGGAAAGACGGAGTCGATACAGCTTGGGTTCAGGTGCGCCGCAGGAGTTGCCGGTGTTGACTACAACGTCAAACCGCCTTAGGGACTCCGGCTCCGGATTTTCTGTCGGGGTTTACTCCCTTAGCCTTTCCCCTGAAGAGGTATGCCGCCAGGCAGCGGAGGTTTTTTGGAGTCAGAGTTTTCCTTCTCTGATGTACCCTGACTGGAAGATCGAACCAGCGACACTTAGCTCGCAGGCCGACGCTCAATCCACTGAGCTAAACCAGCCAGGGCTATTTCTCAAATTAGTCTGTAGAATAAATGAAATTCAAACTGGAATCCAAGCAGTATGGTTTTCTTTTAAGAATGTCATAATGATTCTAAAATTCATATGGATACACAAAAGACCTAGAATAGCTAAAATAACCTTTCAAAATGAATAACAAAGTTGGAAAACTTACACTACATTATTTCAAGACTTAATAAAGTCTATAGCAATGAAGACAATGTAGTATTGTATAAAGACAAACTGCTCAATGAAATACAATGGTGGTCTATGAATACACCTATATGTATGTGGTCAAGTAACTTTTTACCAAGGATGTTGATTCAATTTAATGGTCAAAAAGAAAATAACCTTTTCAACAAATATTGCCAGAACAGCTGAATAGCCATTGGTTTTTTAAAAATCAGTTTTGACCACTACTCATTACATACACAAAAATTAAAGATCCATAATAGATCTGAATGTATAAGTTAAAACAATGAAATGTCCAGAAGAAAGTGTAAGGAGGTAGTATCTTTGTGACCTGGGAAGGCAGTTTTACTAGAAAGAACCATAAAATACTAAGCATAAAAGATAAATATGAGTATATTGAACTTTAACAAAACAAAAAATTTCTCCATTCAAAATATTTTATTAGGGAAATAAAGTTACAAGCTGTAGACTAGAAAAAATATTTGCAACACATAGATCTAACAAAAAATGTATATATAGAATATGTAAAAAGCTTATTTAAATAATAAAAAGAGATCTAATTTTTAAAACTGGCCAAAATATTTGAACAGCTATTTCACAGTAAATAAATAGGACATATATATAAGAACAGCCAATAAGCACTTGTAAGGTGCTTAAAATCATTAGTCATGAAATAGATGCAAACTAAAACAATAGCTAGTTATCATTTCATACTCACCAAAATGGCTAAAATTAAATAATATTAAATAATACCAGCCATCAGAGAATCAGTAGAGCAACTGGAATTCTGATGCTTTATTGATGGAAATGTAAAATGGCACCACCAGTTTGCAGAACTCTTTTGAAGTTCCTTATAAAGTGAAACAGAATTACCATGTGACCCAGAAATTCCAATTATCTAAGAAAATATGCCTACAAAAATAACACTATAAGAATATTCATAGTGCCATTACACAGAAAGGCCTAAAACTGGAAACAATACTAATGTTCATCAACTGGTAAATGAATAAACAAATCTCATGATAACCCTAAAATGGGATACTAGTCAGCAATAAAAATTAACTTGTTACTGAAACATTTTAGCACATGAATGTGAAAAAAAAAACATACTGAGCAAAATAATCCAGGCATAAAATAAGACTTGCTGTATGATTTCACTTATATGAAGCTTAAGAAGAGCACAGGCAAGCCCTGGCCAGGTAGCTCAGTTAGTTAGAGCGTCATCTTGATACACCAAGGTTGTGGGTTCATTCCCTGGTCAGAGAACAAACAAGAATCAACTAATAAATTTATCAGTAAGTGGAACAAATTGATATTTCTCTACCTACCTCTCTTTCTCTCTAAAAATCAACAAATAAAAATGAACACAATAAAACAGCACAGGCAAAACTAAACTATGTTGACAAAAAACAAAACAACAATTGCTAGAAAGGACAACAAAAGAACTATGTCAACTTATTAAAGTGTTCTGTATCTTGTTTTGTCTGGTGGTTACCTGAGTATACATAATTATGAAAACTTATTAAACTAACCTCTTCATATAATTGCATTTTATTATATGTAAAGTATGCCTTAATAAAAATACAAAACCATACTTTTTCTCATTTTACTTCTACATATAATGTTTAATCCTCTTTCTTTTTCAGTGCTCTTTCTAGTAGGGAACATCAACTGCTTTTAAGCTCATCTCCAGCTGTTGTTGTTTTAAATTATGGCTTCTTCATATTGACAATGATGTTAGGCTTATACGGAAATTGTTACTGTCACAGATAAAAAGTTAGTTGAAAAATTAGTCAATCAGAAGAATGACCTTAATTAAAGGGTGGAATTTTGATATATGTGCATGAGGTTTTATAAACTCAGTGCTTTCAGCATTCTGGAAAGAAGAAATAATTAGTACAAAGGCCCTACGATTGGATGTGTTGGGAGTGTCAAAGAAAAAGTCAGATTGAAGTACTTGAAATAGATTGGTAAAGATTAGAGTAACTCGATATGATTTCAGAGAGAGACTCAGGTCATATGGTGCCCATAGGCCACTATAAACATGTGAAAAGCCATTTGGCATGTTTTGCGCTGAGAAGTTCAATGTTGTAACAGCATCATCACTCAAGCGGCTCTATTAAGAAACAGAACGGGTCAAAGGTTGAAGAAGGGAGACAAGTTAGGAGATTATTCCAAGAATTCAGGAGAGAGATGATGATGACTTGAGTCAGGATCATAATGTCTATATGTACTTCTGGCCACATCTCTCTCTACACAAAGTAGATGATTACGTGCACAGCTTACAGCTCTGTCTATTAGCAAGTTTTCCCTCTTTACTATCTATCAAGGTCACCTTTGACAGTGTAGTTGTCACCCATTTTCAGTTTTCATCCGCAAACTGAGCCAACCAACAACCCACATGTAAGCCAAGCTCTGACCTTTTGCTTCTTTCTCAGCCGATCAAACAGAACTGCCCGCCACATGTGACCACAGTCATGGGAAAGGGGTGCTGGTAAAATTCTGTTGGGTGGCATTGGGGTCCTGAGCTCCTTGTTCCTTCGGCTTACTCATGCCTTCTGGTCCTACTCAGATGCACATCTGGATGCACCATTTTCATCTTAAAAGCAGTGTCTGCTGGGTCTGTCCAACTTGATGACAGGCTGACAGTACTCAAGTTATAATGGGCTGTTTGGACGTCTGGTATTGTTACACCCCATGGTGAAGAGCTGTGTTTCTACTAGGACCCAGGAACATGCCAGAAGCTCTTTCTCAAAAGTCACATAACTCTTTGCTTCAGATGGCGTGGCCTTTCTTCAAAACCTCAGGGGTCACCATTGTAATTTCCCAACTGGGGCTTGCCATAAATTTCATACCACATCTTTTCCCACCATTGACACTTGCAATACCACAGAAAGTATGTAAAGTCTTGTCATTACTACCAGTGGCTCTGGCCTTCACAGCTTTCATTTCTCACTCATTGAATCACTTAGAGTTTGGTCCATGATAGCAACTCATGGGTTACTGATTTACTCGTGGTTCTTTAGTGTATGAGAAACATTTCCCCCAGTACTTTTCTATTAAATTGCTTTTAAGCTTATTTAAGACACTATTTAATTAAAAATTTTATTTTCTGTTTACAAGGAGTTCCACTATCTATACACCGTGGGGCATGGGGAGAAAAATTACATCGTTATTTTAAAAATTTAAAAAATCTCACAGTTCAAGGGATCCCCACCAAGAAAGGACCATGGAAATTCTCTTCCTAAAAAGCTGAAAGCCTGTTTTCAAATGTTTTCATGACTCAACCACTATTTATTTTAATTCTCTCTAGGCATAAAATGACTTTTTGAAAAAATTTTTCATTAAAGTTGTTTATAGACATATTTCCCAGTCCAACAGTAATAAACATGTTTTTTTCGGTATGAATAAAAAAATGAAAAGTGTAGAACATTTGGTACTTGTGATTCTTAACCTGTTTTTCTTACTCCAACATTTGAGCTCGATTGTGGGCAAGCATCGCTCTGGTGAAGGAGATAAGGGAGAGTTTTCCAACAAACCACACACATTTCCTCATAAAAATCAAACCAGTCCTGGTTTCGTTCCAGCCAGGTTGGCGGCCTGTAATTCATTATCAGTCTTTCACGTGGCCCTAACGCATTCCCTCACTTCCTGTCACAGCAGAATTCTCATCAGGCTTTTCTTCCCAAGCGAAGGACTTGCCCACGCTGGCGCAGACCTGGATTGGAACATTTTATTGGCAATACTGGTGTCACATTCAGGAACCCCAGACTTTTGTCAGACTGTATTAGCTTGAATGAAAAGTATCAATGGTCAACTATATTTGAAATATTGTTCAAATACCTAGAAATAATAGGCATTCAAATTCATTTTGCTCACTGCAACAAATCTCTAAAGATTTCATGTCCTCGGTGGAACCAGCATACTGTAATTGTTACTTGGAACTTAACATAACCCTCAAGAGCAGCAGAGACAATACAGTCCTCTCATTACGCACATGCTCTAGGATCGTTTATTTTAATGCTTTCAAATAAATATGTTCCATGCAGCACACCACAATAAATAAGGAGCAGCAATGTTCTTCTAGTAAATCCATTCATAATGTGAGTCACCATGTGAAACACCACATCTCAAGTCTTTGGCCCTGTACCATATCATGAAGCAAACCACATCTGCACCTAATCGTATCTGGCTTCATATGGATTTAATAGGACTATGCCAGAAGTGCATGTAAGCACAAATTTAACCAGAGGTTTCCAGCTATTAAATACAGCTACTAAGCAGTTAAAAGGCAACAACTAAACCCGTAAAGGTCTCTCCCCCCACCCCCTTATATTTGAGACAGAAATATAAAGATAGAAACGGTCTGGTGAATTTCAGGTTAGTGGAGAGCAGGGTAGGATACGTTTGGAATACTTGGAGCAAAGCTGGCACAATATGGCACCCAAAACGTCACAGCAATACTGATACTGAACGCACACTGGACACAGTGGAAGTGACGGTGGCAGATGCTGAGCTCTGGAAGGCGAAGGTGGGGGCTGGTGAGGGGCGGCTCCCTTCCACTAGGCAGACAACTCCGCGGTGCCTTCCTCCTCGCTGTCAGCTCTGTTAGCGCGGATCTCCACGAGGGTCCTGGCAAATCGGGTCCATTCATCATTGTGGGGTACTGCAAGCTGCAAAGCAAATGAATGGGAAATGGTGATCGAGATGTCCTTTGTGTCTCAGAGCCTTGAAGCCCGCGTGACATGCCCGTTCCTCCTGAAGCTGACGGTTCCCTTGGAACGTAAAGGAAACCAGACAGTCTTCCTCCTTGAACCAGATCCCTGAAATGTTGCTCTGAAACTGACAACATGAGGGAATACTGTCACTCTCAGATGCAAAATCACTCATGGAATTTTCAAAACTTTAAAAACTTGCACAAACTATCCTACTACATATAGTAGCCATGTTAAAGCACTTTCAGTAATGAAAATTCATCATAAGCAAACCGACTTACAGTAAACACAGCAAATAAAACTACCTTATTGACAAGGATTTTGAAAAAACTGTGGCATTGTCTTTCTAAGTCAATGTTATTGATACTTCTTTTAAAAGTGTTGCTAATAGGCCAATATACATGACCAAAGTATAGCTACATATATGTACAAAGAAATCTTACTACTATGAAATAATGATACTTATAAATACCAGTAATAGTAGCTAAAATTTACCAAGAGTTCTAAGTACTTTACATGTATTAATTCATTCCTTACAACAATCCAATGTAGGGTAATATTAGTGTTTCATTTTACAGAAGAAGGAATCAAGGAATAAAAAATTCATCTTACCAAGGTTGCAAATCTAGCAATATCAAAGCCAAGGTCAGCATTAGTATGCTATACTGATTCACCAAAAAACAAACAAACCGGGATTTATAAAATTTCCTAAAGAGTATCTTCTTCTGTGCATAATTCAATGAGGAGAAAATTACCCCCACCCAATATGAACTGCATGTATACATTTTTGTCAGTTGATTTAAAGGGTAATTTTTCTACATAGCATCCAAAAATGAACTGTTTAAAGATACCAGGCAAGTGTTTGGAATAGAAAAGAGAATTATTTGAAGATGAAAATCAGGGTCAAGTAGAAGTCTTAAAGGGTTTCATATAGAATAAAATTGATTTAGAGTGTAGAGCCATTTTCTTGGAGGACTACCCTGTAAAACGGTATAATCCATCTTTATAGGCACTAATGCTATCCACACTTTCTATAAATATTAATAACACATACTCATCCCAATAAATATACATTAAGAAAAAAAACAAGGAAGCAAATAAATCTAAGCTTTAAGATCACTTCCACAGCTGAAAAACTTCTCATTATATAGACCCAAACAATTGGAACTTTAAATTTTTATTATAAGGGATGATATTTTCAGATACTATCTGTCCAAGACAGCTGATTGGAAAGTGACACCATCATTCTACAAAGTATGCCCTTCCATTAGTATGTCCTTCCTATGGTTAAATGTTTCAAGAATATAATTCTGGAAATGGTATACATGTGGGGGAAGTAAGTTCTACTTGTTTCGAGAAATGTCGTACCAATAAGAATTCTCATTTCACCATATGAATGAGTTTTTAAATGGTTAAATACTTCCCTAGTTATTGAAATGAATCCAAATTTGTTTTTAGGCAATGACATAAGTTCACAGTCCATTTTCCTACTTTGAGCTCTTTTCCTGGTACTGCAGTGGGGAAAGGAAGCCCTTAAAATAAATTATACAAAAAGCAAAGGTAGGAAAGGGTTGTTATCATATTATATGAGAGAATAGGCCTACTATTTCTTTTCTCTCCTCCAAATCTTAACCAAGATCTTAAAAAAAAAAAAAAAAAAAAAAAAACCCACAAAATAAAAGCCCAAGAAGAAACAAAAAGCTAATCATGATAATGTATTTATAACTTTTCTCATATAAGAAACTAAAGCTAAAGCACCTCATAACTTTGTATAACTTTAAATAATGAAGAAAAAACAGGTCTCACTAATTATACATAGTATATTGTTCATGAAGATCAATATACTCTGGGAGTTTGGCTCCTAAACATAACACTGTATTATTGGTTATGTTGGTACAAATGTAAGTTAACATATGATGCTATGTGTAATGTTTTATTGATATCCATATCTAGAAACTATATACTAAAATAGGAAAACAGGTAGATATATTTACATACTTTCATGTAGCAGTAATGGCAAACTGTTAAGAAATGACACTAATAAAGATTAAGAAACATTAAGGTTTGAATAAGTGCTCAGATAGAGTTGGGGGCAGAGCTGAGTATCATTTATGGCATATAAAGCTGCACATCTAACTTTTCAAAAATAAATTTTACTAAATTTAAATGTTTCTGATAAACAAACATACCCTACAATGGAACTACATTTGATCTTCTCCATGGGGGGTTGGGAATAATGTTACTGTAATACCTACACTTGTCCTAAAAAATGCAACGTATTCCTCATGAAAGGTTTCACAGTATTCTAACACATCTTGCCCTCTTCTTGACTTGTGAAAATTTCACTCAGCTTGGAAAAATATTAGAAGTTTGTTTTTCAAAACACCATTCTGTCAAGTATTTTCCTCTCTAGAACATAATAAATAACACAGAAATGTTAGTTTGCTTTGGTTGGTTCACACAAACACACACATACACACATTTTAGAGTTGAATCTGATAAAAATACAGATCCTTCCAGAGACATAAATTGACCCACCTTATCCTATTATATGTTTTCATCTAGTTGACTATAAAAATAACCCAAGATGATTATGTTAGATTTAGAAGGTGAACTGCAGATCACTCCATTTTTAGAATTAAATATCACCACCAGGAAGCACTTCTATGTGTAATCTTAGCTTGAATGTGTGAATGTGTATTCACAGGCTATTTCCACATCGAAAGTTAATAATTTTTGGCATTTGAATCCTTTGTAGGTAAGACCAAACAGGTGTCCTAACAAATAAGACCACTCTACACTCTCCATCTCTGGTTGGAACAGCATCTGTGTGGACAGTACTATGCTTCTTGCTCGTGCCAGTGCCCGGCCCTTCTCACTTGGTTCTCTAATCAGAAACTGCTAGAAACGAGTCTCATGAGCATAAATGCATCTGAGACTTTCTCTAGGAGACTTTTTCTCCAATAATACCTCAATTATTAAGTAGGAAAAAGTCTTTGCTCATGTTTTTTAGCTAAAGAAAAATTCTGCTCTCCTATTCTTTTAACCAGCATACAAATTAACAGCATCAGCCTGGACCGAGTACCAGCTATATGCCAGGCACTAGGCTAAGAATTGGAGATATAGCAGTGAATCCATTTTGCTATATGATGACTATGAACTACAGATGAAAATTAATTTATAGTGTTTTCTAAGGTCAAAATGTGTGAATAATGGCATAGTTTTTCTTTTTTAACTTCACTGACATTCAAAATATGAAGAGCCTAAAATTTACCTTCTTACAGTGACAACTACAACATTCCTTGGTATGTGCTGTGAGTCCAGCAAGTAGTGGCAAGCAAATGGTGTGTTAATGACATGGCTTCAGTGTCTCCAAGTTTCTATCAAAGCATTAAAGGCTAAATCTAGAGCATCATTCTGGGTTTTTTTCTTCCTTGAAAATAATAGTTTAAAGTAATTTTCAAAGAATTTACATTTGTGATAGAAAAAATATTCACAAGTTTCTAATGGTGATGATTAATTTCAATCAATTAAAAAATCTGTTGGAAGCACTGTGAAGAAAATAGCCCATAGTTACACCATAAGGAAGGATTTGTAAAAATTGTCCAGTATTGTATTGAATCAAAGCAAGTCTGTAAATGTTTTCCTCCTTTAGATTCATGGCCAAAGTCTACATTCAAGGTCAAGGATGACTCAGATTTTCCCTCTGCTTCATGCACTGCCTCCTCACCCCACTCCCACCCCCACGTTGACTGTTTTCTAAAATTTTGCTAAATGCATAAAGCATATTTATGCCAAAAACACTCAAGGCTCTGATTCCTGAGATAACAAAATTTTAGCTATAAGAGTGACCACCTTTTATAGATATAACACTATTTTTACAGCCAGGACCAAAAAGGTAGTTTCTGAGGTAGCAATTTGGCCATAAGGAGGAGGTAAAATGAACCTCATATTTGAACAAGAGACTTACGTCCTGCTCTCATCTTGGTCACCGGCAATGGCCAGGCACTTAACCTCTCATTGCCTCAATTGTAAAATGGGGTGATGGTGTCTGACCCATTTATCAACAGAGATGTGGAGAGGATGAGAACGGTAATCTAGTGAAGAAAATACCACGGAATAGTCATATATTCTTCTTTCAATTGTCACTCAGATAGAACACATTCTTTAAAATGATATGAAAGTGAATGTTATCTATTCTACAACATTAGTGTGGTTTGGTTTTTGTTTTCCTTAAGGATCGATTCTGATGTTTGCTATGTGAGGATGTAAAGGAACTAGATATGGACCTCTCTTCGCCCAGCAGGAATAGAGGGACAGGCTGCTGAATGATTTGCTAAAGACGACCTACGTTCCACACGTTGTTCCAGCTGTATGTGGCAATCAGCTTCGCCCTTTTAAGAAAAACCACATACCAGGGGCAACAAGGCAGGCAGACAGGAAGGTAATGTGCTTTGAATTACCTGCTAAAAAGATTCTAAAGATTATTTTTAATGTTCTAAGATTCTTGAGAGATGAAAGGTCATCCTAATAAAAAGCAAAAGTGCAAAAGTTGTGGCAAAATTCATAAAAATCAGTCATTTTAGTTCCCCGCTCCCCACTGTTTCTGAAACTGTCATGAATCTGTCCCCTCCCCTCTGCCTGAATGGACTAGAAGATTCCTCTGGATCCTGCCCCACCCCATCCCCAAATAACTCATCCCTCTGCCCATTGGGTGTCTTGCCCCAGCTTCTTGTGCACTTCCAGAGGAGACACAGATGGCAGAACAACGAGACTTGGAGAATGGAGCTAGGGTTGGCTTTTCCACCTCAAGTACCAGTCAGGTGACGTGTTCTGTCCCAGCCCTGCCACTTAAATGCTGTGTGTCCTTAGGAAATTTGTTTTAATAACTTTGATGTTCACTTCTTCATCTGCAAGAAAAAAAATTTGAGACCCATCTCCTAGGACTGTTGTGAATATTAAATGTGACAAAAACAATAGCTTAATATATAGTACTTGGCACATTATAAACCCCGAATAAACGCTTTTCCTTCTTAATGCTTATAGCCCTCTTCCCCAATATTTTTCTTTCTTTTTTGCTTCCTTCTCTCTTTTCGTTCTTTCACATTTTCTTTTTACCTAGATAGAGCTGCATTTTTAGAAGTATTCCGTATATTTTATAACATTTGTTTTCTTAAAAACCCACACAAATCATTTCCTAAATGGTGCCACTTTCAGTAATAGCTAAGTTTCATGAGCTCAGTGTGGGAAAAGGGTTCTTTCAGATTACAAGAAAAATTCTGTCAGACTACTTTTCATTGCTCATTTTAAAAATCCAATTTAAGGGGTCATTATTCTTTGATACATATGTATTTTTTTATTTTTAAAATACAACCCATACAGCTCCATCTCGCCACTCCTTTGTTACAGCACTTTCTACAGTGGGAATCTACATTTTTAGCTCAAGTCATAAGACTCTGTAACCACGGAACGCGCTGTTATAAAAATCAAATGACTTTTTATAATCGGGGCTACACACACAAATATCATTCATGTGTCCCTTTTTATAAGCGCATGGTTAACCATTCTGAACAGTCCTCAGTCCAGCCTCCCTCAGTTGTGAGTAATTTTAGAGAGTTTATAGTACCTAACAGCTGATTTTAAATAACTGCCTTATCTGCAGCCACTCTTACCTGCCCAATGCTACATTTTTTATGGCAAAAATATCTGCCTCATGCGTTGCTTAGTATAAAAGTAGGTTAATTTTAAAAAATGTTTTTGATAATTAAGACAGAAAAGTATCCTGTAATTTCAATTTGGTTTCCCAGATATATTATGTATGAAAAACAAATTAAAGTGAGTAGGACTCTAGGCTTCAGGATAAATATTCTATGAGTGTGTGTTTCATCAGCATCTTTGTAATCTTTCAATTATATGGAGTCATTTAAAAAATGTCGGGGACGATTATGTTAACAATTGATGCCGAACAGGTACACAACAATTCTTCCCCTGCAGTAACCGAAATATTAAAGTTTTCTATAAGAAAGACATCTTACAAATTACCTTTTCACTTTAATATGCAATGATTTTTTTTTTGTTAGTGCATTTACAGAAACCAAGGAAGCAAACGTGGGTTTTCACAGAACCACCACTAAACCCCCTTAAGCTCTAAAAGCTTTTTTTAAAGTACAATTATTAATGGCACCCCAATTCAGGAGATCGTGGAATTACTGGTATACAAATACACGTTTGTGTTCAGAGGAAGCCTATACTTTTTAGGGCAATTCCCTTTGCCACACACACAGATGGAAGCAAAGTGGGAGGTAATAAGCAATGAAACAGCCGCTGGAATGACCAAGCATACTTGCTTCACATAAATACAGCTCCACTGTATTTAACTCCTGGGAGAGTCTAGCATCACTGGTAACAATGGATAAAACCACGGACCAAAATTCCAAGCTAGAATGCAGTACACAGAGAGCGTAAATATACTGCAGTTTTCTACCACAAAAAGATATACTGTGTGGTAACTTAGCATTTACAGCAGTTAAGTGAAGTCCTGAAAGTAGAAGTTATCTTAATCTCCATTCTGGAGCATCTGCTATTAACTAGTCAGTAGGTTAAAATTTCTGTGAAATTTAGCAGCATGCTCACCTGATGATATCTGACTATATTTGGTTAAAAAAGAATTTCTTTTCTCTGAAAATTCTTTCTAGGGGAACCCTCACCCACCCATGAAGCTTGAGATCTCTCTGCCTAAAATCTCTTCCTTGTATTTTTAAATGAGTGGTTAACTTTTATAGCATGTTTGTTAGAACAACACTTTTAAAAAAATCCATTACCACTCAATTAAGGAAAGAAATAAAGGTAGTACATAAAAGGCAAAAGTAAATAGTAACAAATATGGGTCTATATCAATTTCAATAAGCCAGCAAACATCAAAGGAAATAAATAATTTTTAAATGGTATACTTAAAAAAATAAACACTTAAAATATTCTTTATGTTAAAATATAGCATTAACGGAAGCATGACAAAATTCGGAAGTTTTTACTTGTGAAGGGGGAAAAGATCAGACATCTAAAGAAGTAAGAGTTAATTCACTAAGCTTTAATGATGACTTTGTTCACATTTGTATTAAAATCTTTATCACCTTGCTTTCTTCACAAATCTCTTAAGCATTTTCTTTTCTATTACTTGGAACAATCTATTTTTCTGCCCGAAAGATGGGGGAAATGCTGAACACATTGGCTGATAGGCAATAATGGAAAATAAACTTTTAAAACTTCAATTACCACTCTTTTTCCATAACACAAGAGATCAAGAAAATGACAGGGAAACGGAAAAGCCTGTGCGACTTGAGCTGATCTGTCATGTTAGCTGACTAAACATAGATCCCGTCTCTTCCTGATATTATTAACTATAGGTTTTCTAGCAAATTCCTAGCAACCACTGCATCTAAGCAGTTTTGACAAAGAGAAGGCTTATTGCTAAACACCTTAGAAACATTTACCAAGGTAATAAAAGAAATGTCATTTCCTCCTACTGAATGTTTGGGCATAAAAGAGGTATTTTTATAATGTAGTCCACGATTTACCATATCTATAGTGTCCAAAAAAAGCACAATGAAAAGGAAGCATTTTTCCAGTGGTTTGATAGCTATTTCAATCAACTGTTAGGTTTTCATTACCCTACTGGCCAATCGCTCACTTTTACAAGCACAAGGAGGGGAGAGGGGCCGGGATAGAGATTGGAAGGAAAGACAAATAATCTTTTCTAAATGTATTTTCTATATATCCTTTTCTGTGCAAATATAGTTAAATGGATTCTTTTTCCTGCCCATTAATTTATAGCCAAGTTGGAGGCTGCATTCTAAATACTTTCCCTTAACCTTCAACTTTCACATGTAAAACTTTCATTCACCCAAATATTTATTGAGTGCTTGTTATGTGCCAGGCACTGTGCTAGTCCCAGGTGTCCTATTTAATTAGACAACTGTAAGTATCTACTTTGTGTATGTTCCTGTGTATGTTTCTAACCTCGAAAGATTAGGAACTCCAATCTAGGGGAAAGTGATTAACCAAAGGAAGTCTGACAAAGTGATTTTGTTCCCCTAAGTCAAAAGGGTGGCTAGTTTTCAGGATACTAGATGTTCACTTTTTACCCAAGGGTCCTTAATGGTAAGACAAATAAACACAAAAGATTTCATTTACATGTTGAGAAACTGTTGGCTGTCCAAGAGGAGACAGATATTTGGGAATGAACCACTGATCAGTTTTATTTGCCAGTCAAAAATATAACAGTGAAAAATTTCTTCTGTAATATTCAGCTTTGAGATTCCCAAAATGGTAAATAATTCATGTTTTAAAATGTAAAAGATTTTTTGATAGCTGACATTCTCAAAAATTCATGCATACCTTCCCTTGAAATTCGAATATAATGTTTCATTCACTTCCAACCTATACGGTATATAAATATTTACACACACACATGCCTAAGTAGATACTGGATTTCTTGTATTTTAGATACATCAGTAGTAGCACATATACTCATGGAAGAAACAAACAACTCTCATTTCTATCCAGGTCACTGTTAATCTCGACTCACACATGATTGAAGCAGCTTCATGCTCGGCTGGTCTAAGCTGTGATTTGAGGCTACTGTTCTAAGCAGTAATTTTTCAAGATAAAATTTAACAGTTTTGAAATTCTAAAACTAAACACAATTTTGTCAGCCATAAAAAAAATTAACACTATAATTAGCAACTGCTTCAAAATCCAAACTGCTATTGAAGATGACAGTTTGAAACCACAGAATAATCATAAATGATGATTAATTATACAGACTGGCACTTGTTTCAGAAGGTTTATATTCATAGGCCATTTGCCACCAAAATGGGAATATATGAATTTCATTGAAGATTGCAAATTACTATACAAACATTAATTTGGTTTTTATAAAATTAAATATTAGGGTTTTCTTTTCACTGAATCAACTCCTTCATAATACATAAAAGTCTAAGTATTTTCTTATCAATTAAGAACAAAGTGGCTTGAAAAAATATTAATGCTATAAATCTAATTTTATAAACTAATGCTACCTGAATAAGCACACTATTTATATAATAATCAGTTTAATCATGGTCTTTTACATATATAATTACCCAAGTGAAATCCACTGCTACTACATTCACCATAAGATAAATAATTATAACATTAATTGGAATAGTGCTTTTTCTTTTCTTTTTTAAATTAAGTACTTTTCCTAGAAGAAATCAAGTTAATACTAAAATTACAATCATACATTTTAACCTAATTATTTTATTTCAAATACTTATAATTTATTATGACAAGGAAATGAATTAATATATTATTTCAAAGTAGGTTATTTTACATACTTATATTTTTTAGCACCCCAAGTCTGCCCACACAAACATGCCATTGTGCTTTCTGACTTAACTGCACAGTGTTGTGCCCATGACAATAAAAATTCAGGCAAACACTGGAAAGTGTAGTTGAGAATTCCCATGTTTTGTTTCTCAGTCATCAAATACCTAGATATTATCAACAGAGCAAAGTATGTGCATTTTATCTAGGTGTTTGGTATCCTGGAAGAGATTATGCCAAGGCTTCTTTTCCATGGAGGTAGCACCAAAATCAATGTTTCTCATCAGCTAAAGAAAGAACATCACTTCTTCACTGAAGAAGAAACTAGTACTGCAAAGACCTCTAAGCATCTTGCACCATATGGCCACACGCACTTAATGAGAAGCACAAGTGTTTGTGGCACTTATAACTGGGCTTCGATAAGCGGAGTCCAGCTCCACTCCCTTCTTCTGGAGGCTGCCAGAGCTTAGCCCTGCGATCACCAGCCGGGCACAGTGGCCTTCCTCAAGCACAGTAACTAAAGTGAGTGATTTCAAATGCAGGTCTTTTTCGTTAAGGAACTTTTACTTGAATTAACCACAACATCTCAGTCGAACTTCATATTTTGTGTTCCATGCACCCCGTTCCCCATGGACGGGGCAGTTTATTTATATTCTATTTCTATTCAAGGCACAAGCTTCTTGTGGAAAATTGATGAAGGCCTGGTCCTACTGGAAAACTCGAAGTAGTTCTACAAAGCAAACAATTATTGCTTAAGTGTAATCCACTTAAAACCATAAACGTATTGTATTTATTTTGTGTCACTCAAATCCTTTTTAGCTCCCGGCACTTCCAGTTTCTCAGAGGCTGCTATAGCAAAGTGCTATTTAAAGTGCAAGAGAAATGGCGCATCGAATCTGTTTTATCCTTATTCTAACCTGCTAGGAGCACCGTGTGAGGCCCTTTGTAGCAGTCCTTGTACATGACGCCTTGATCGTCATTCTAACCTGTATTACATAGGCCATTATTCCTGTTGGGATTCCTAATAAATTTTCATTCTAAGCTTTCATTTCAGCTTTAAAATACATTTACGTGAACATTTAAATCATGCTTTATGGTTTCAGCAGTTACATTTGCTCTCTCATGTTTGCCCGCATTTTTCCTGTTTAAGAATGTCTCAGGGACCTTTTTATACGCTAACAAGGGTCAAATTCATTGTACTTACTGAAGTTTATGATAAGATGACGGGCCCCCAAATAGTCATATCAAACAAGGTATCTAACATGTTGCCAAGGCTCAGGGTTAAAGGGCGATAAGCTTTATTCACCACCCAGATTACAGATTTTAAGTCGCCATTTTATTTTTCATATTCTTCTTTAAGCTGAACATGATTTTATTATTTCTATCATTTGACTACTGCAGAAATGGACGTAGGAATTTGAAACTTCTGTGTGTTTTTCACAACTGAAAACAAAATCTTTCCTGGAAGAGGTTAATGGAAAACGTAATAATAGGAGGTGGAGGATAAACTGCTTCTTTCAAAACTGGAGCTGCAAACGGCATTCCAACTAATTCAGATAAGCAGCAAATGTCGTGGTTAGGGGGTATTCACGACGGCTGCATCTATGTGACAGCACCCAAGCGTTCACAGTGGCCGTGGGCTTGCTGTAAAACATGTCTGCAAGGACAACAGGTAGAGAGGCTGACGATCAATCATCAGGACACGTGAATAATTCTATACTCACTGGCCCATGTGCTATTAAAATCAGCTCCACAAACATGGAAACACTTGCTATTCAGTAAAGGAGCCATGGCAGTAACTTTTGTGTTTAATTCTTTAGAATATGTGTGTTCACACATCATTAAAAAAAAAATCAACCATGATTAACAGCTCTCTACAAGTGTATTCTGAAGCAAAATATTCTCAACATTTTCAGGTTATATTTGCAGTTAATTTATGACTTGTTATCTTATCCACGTTTCAACTAATTGAATGGAATCATATAGCTCCAAAACAAACAGACTGCAATTCCTTAGTTT
Source organism: Furipterus horrens (assembly GCF_987537825.1). Taxonomy (NCBI): domain Eukaryota; kingdom Metazoa; phylum Chordata; class Mammalia; order Chiroptera; family Furipteridae; genus Furipterus; species Furipterus horrens. The sequence goes on from NW_028327179.1 coordinate 29,853,192, forward strand.
GGAGAGAAAAATCCTCAAAACTTATTCAACAGCTTGGCTCATTTCTTATTTCAGATCTTAAAAAATGTAAATGGTATATGCAACCACTGCCTATTTAAGTAACTTTTAAGATACACTAATAGAATAATATTATGGCCAAATAATATAAGGGGTCTTCTCTGCCTTTCATTGATTTCACACAACTTCCATTTATGCTAATGGGAATTAAACACCTGCTCTACAAAGAAAACAGACCCCTCTCTGTGAAAATAAATGTGTACAGTATATTTCCAGATACAATGCTGAAATCAAACCAAAACTGAGTGCTATATAAACAAAGCATAATGTGGTCTACCTGAAAACACTGCTGTTTTATATTTTACCTCCTGAGTTGTAGGTCTGGAGGTATTACTCATGCCTTTGCCATTTCAATGTACCAAAAAAGAAAAAGAAAAGGATGGACAGACTCAATCTGGTGATTTCAGTGAGCTTATACTCAATCCTCTGTTTACCCCTTCAGAAGTTCATAATAACTTGTATCAGTAAGTCTAGATTCAGGCCACTCCTCTCTGCCATCCTCTTAACAGTCATGGAAGATAATTGGACATAATAGAGGAGGACAGTTTCATGCGGACTCTGTACTGGGACTCTTTGCAGCAGTGGCAGCCTCAGCTGGGAACCAGGTGAGGCAGACGAGTGACACCTGAGTCCCTTTCAAGCAGTGCCCTTCCAACTGAGTGTCAGTCTCTTCTGGACCTGTCTGGTGTGGCTCAGTGGATTGAGTGCCAGTCTGTGAACCAAAAGGATGCTGGTTCGTCCCCCACCAGGGCACATGCCTGGGTTGCGGGCCAGGTCGTGCGAAAGGCAACCAATTTTCTTGAACAGTGATGTTTCTCTCCCTCTGTTGTTCCCTCTCTTCCCCTCTCTCTAAAAATGAGAAATAAATAAAATCTTAAAAATAGTTTTTTTAAAAAAAGAAGATATGGCATGTACTATATTAACCACATTTCTAAAGATTTCTCCTTCTTCTTAATAATCTAGGTCAAGGCCAAAATTTGTCATTTCTGATTTGCATCATGAGCAGTATTAAAAACAATACTCCTGTGGACAGGATTGGCTACATAATTTACAGGGCTTAGTGCAAAATGAAAATGTGGAGGTGCCTTGTTAAAATTTTCTTAACAAGACAATGACAGCAGAGCAGTAAACCAAGCTCAGAGCTCATCCAAACACCGGGCCCAAGAGACTGCACACCACGAAGTCAGTCTCCCTTCTGGAACAGGACCTTGGCAAGAGATAACCTGCTGCCTGCTCCTTTCTCCTTGGCCCAACAAAGTCCTCAGTCAAATCAGCTGTGGGAGAAGGAACGTGAGATGTCTTCCCACAGACACCTATTCAGTGTTTGAGGTCTAAGAAAAATGGATCAACAAAGTGTACCCTCAATATTTCATCTTCTTTCCTAGAGGTTCTGCCAAATAAGGTTTCCCACCTGAAAGCCAGCGTGACCCTCGTGAGGGGTGCAGTTTTAAACGGGACCAGCAGGCCACTGTTGAATACAAATAATGGCAGCACAGTCTACTAGCAATCTGGTCCTCAATGCCATATTTTTTCTCTTCCTCTATATTTGTTCCCTTTTTAAATCACTTCCTGCTCACTCCCCTTCCCTTTAGTCAGCCAAGAACCAGCCTTAAACTTGACCTCTAATTCTAAATGGGCCAGCTGGCCGTGAAGGCACGTTGGCTTTCTGCAGTTCCAGTGACTTGGAAGGCTGGACAGGCACTGTGGGGAGGGTGCCCTTCTCTCCTAAACTGAGTTGTGCTTCATCAGTTCTAGGCTGGTGGAGGAGGTGGCAGGAATGACAACCATGGCACCATCTTCCCATGGAGGGATCTACCACCTCTTAGAAGTGGGCGTCTGCTGAGTTCAGCTCTGCACAGCCATTTTTCCTTTTAGGACCTGGAGCCTCCACACAGTTGGTCTTCAGAGATTTAGAATAGAGTATAGAGATGAGCAAAGAGAAAAAGCACTCTGTAATTTTTTCCCCAGAAATAAATACAAGGTAAATTTGTAAATACTTTATAATAATACTGAAGGAAAAAAAATCCATAGTTAAGACAAAATTATCTTGTTAAGTCTGAGTTTTCCTGAGCTGCAGATTGCTTTGTATATGATCAAACAATACAGAAAGAATTGTGTAAATGTATAAGCCTATTCTGATTTTTGGTCATTCAGAAAAGGGCTAGAAGATTATAAAATCACCTACTCTCAATAAAATAGTATATCCTTTCTTTTCCCTCGGTAGTGAATTTGTAAGGATAAACAACCCTACAAATTGTTTGGCCTATTATATGTCACAGAGATTTTTCTATAGCCTGTCTAGACTCCAGACAATAGGCCAGACTGGCCTATAGTTGCAGACATTTCTATAGTCTGTAATATCGCTTAGAAAAGTAAGGGCAATAATACAAAAATGAAAACCAGCCTGACCTGCTAGTATGATAGTAGAAATACGAGTATAACAACACTTTACAATTTAGAAATGATGATAGCAACCTAGCAAGAAGTTTTAGCAGCCACATATCAGCCAAACAACTTTTGCAAAATCATTTATACTTCCAAAATGAGTAGTATTCAAGTAATTCTGTCCACTGTGTATAAAATCACCTTATCACAGAAAATTGTGTATATATGTTTTGTGTTTTCTTATTGCATAGAAATAGTGTATGTATATATGTATATAATATATATATATAACCACAAGTATATATGTATTTATTAAATATATATTTTTCTGTACAATATTTGTGGTCAACACACAGACTTTTCCAAAGGCCCGTCTTTAAATGAGTTAGGTTGTTAAACCATTCTGCTTTATAGCCCTCTTGGATAAAACAATGTTGCACACAATCTTACAAGAGTAAAGGGACATTATGTATAAGCTAGGGAGATGGAGAAAGGGGTTTTAAAATTTCATCTACTTTCTGCCATTTCATCTCTGAGCATTTCTCTACATCTATTTCTCTCCCACAATTACACTTGTTACAAACAAAGGAAAGAAAGAAAGATGGAGAAAAAAAGAAACCTTGTTTGTTTCTTTATATTCTCCTTCTTCGCTAGCTTTTAAATTTTTTTGGAAAGAAACTGATAAAAAGTACTTGTTTTGGCTGTTTAGTTTTATTTTAATGAAGACCAGTACAAAATGCACTGCATATAGAGAATACCCATTGAGGAAAATATTGCTGTAAAATGGTCAGCAGTATTTTTGATTTGGAGGGTATTCTGTTTCCCAATGGCTCCAAGCTTCATCAGTGACCACCAGGCCATTCGCATCTTCAGCACTGGGGATAAATATTAACAAATCTTTGTTGCTGTTGGAATGACTCAGCTTGTGGCATCAGGGGTAGTTAAAGGGGTGTCTAATGAAACAGAAAACATGCAGTAAAACCGAGAGATTCTTCCAGTTCTTTTACTTAGAGTTGTACATCACAAAATAGAAAACTCCTATTTTTAAAGTCATTCCATTTCTGTCTCTGGCTGAATTTTTTAAAATTCCAAAAATAACACTATTTACCTTGTTTCAACACAATCACCTCTACTATATAGCAGTATAGAATATGTCATTAAAAGTTCCACTGTAGAACAAACCGTCTAGGATTGCCAAATGTATAGAATGCTGATTGATTGATGAAACCACACAGAACCTGTCTCAATGTGAGCAGCTAAGTTCATCCACCAGGCACTCACTGAGCACTTCCTGGGTTGAAGGCGTTTGTGCCAACAAGTGCTGTATGTTCCCCCTCTAGAAGGCAAATGTTAGTTGCATATTATGCCAAAATAGCATTACACAACACTCTTATTTTGTTTTGCTTGGAAGTTTAATATTTTCTGTCTTTAAGGAAAAAAATTATTTAACCTCATCAGAAATGAAGGATTTTGTCAACACTTTCTTACAGAGTAAAAATAAACAGCTGTGCTTCAGTACAAGTGACTGATAATGTGTTAATAAATAAAGAGAATATAACAATTCAAGGAGATTTTACTGAAATAAAAGATGCAGGTTTTTCCCATTGATATGTGCCGTGATGTCAAGGAATACTTCACATACAGGGTGGGGCAAAAGTAGGTTTACAGCTTTTCATATGGAAAATAATACAATTAATAAATAATAATACAGTAAACTGTGTTTCATGTACTCACACCTGTAAACCTACTTTTGCCCCACCCTGTAGCATGTAAAAATATATACCATATATTAACTTTGAATATTATAAAAATAGTACAAAATTCTAATTCACTGCAGCCTTTTAAATTGGCTACATTTGATAATCCAAGAGTAAGATTTAAATTTTAATGGGACATACCAACTAAAACTTAACTTTTTAAAGTAAACAACAAATTCCAGATTCGATGTTAGCATGATGAACTTGGCAAACTTGCCTTCTCATCAAATGGGTGGGAAGTGCCATGATTCATCCCAGGAGAGCTGGGAATTCTACATGCTCTGAACAGAGCTTGGACCACTACCTACAGTGTCCTGTGCATGGAGACGGAAGACCAAATTAGGCCCTAAGGTAGTCTTGCCAAACTCCCACTGAAGTCAATGAAATTTGCAAATGCTCTCCAGAGGGATCTTGTGGCCCAGTATGTCTTGTCGATAATTCCACTAAGTGTTTAAACTAGATATAGAAGTCAAAAAAATAAACCAAGACAAACACAAAATAATGTGTACCTCTCCAACGTCGTAGATCCAAATACGGCCTTCTGAGTCCCCAACGGCAACTTCTTTGCCAGCTTGAGCCCAACGAACACGGTTTAGGGCAGAGGCCCCCTCAATGGCCACACTTGCTGTTGGAACCTGCCAAAGTGGTTGCGAAAGAATCTCTGAATATGAATTTAAATATACGTTTAACTGGATGAGTCACCACTGCCTTCTTGTGCATGAAGTAATATGCATCCCTGTGCAGAAGTAAAAGGATTCATTGTTCCTAAATCATATGCTCCACTGTACTGAGGGGTACAGAGGAGACACTTTAATGAAAAATAAAAGGATGTTTTTTTTTTTCCACAATCAGTGGGTAGTGAGTAACATAAATATTGCATCTGACATACAAACAAACACAGCAGCTCAATTGGATACTTCGCGATCAGGTCATGATTTATGAGATGATGGAGAGAGATTTCAGGATTTACCAAGATCAAGAATATTATAAAAGGCAAGAAGAGGGAGTGCATTGTGGAATGAAAATCATAATAATATGAGCCTTCAGGGGAAAAAGTATGTACTGATCCCTCAAAACCTCATCAGGGAGGGGATGATAGGAAGAAGAAGTACACAGGTAAAAAACTCCAAAACCTCAAATTCTCCTTTCTCTCTCTCTCTCTTTTTTTCTTTCTGTTTGTACTCCAGGAAGTCCCAATATGTAGGAAGTGATCCCTACCTTTGGAAACACCCCAGGGTGATATCCTGATAAATGGAGGTAGCATCTACTTGTAGGAAAGTCTTACATCTATTTAAATAAACACATGAAATCTGACAAGGTTGATAATTAAAATTATTATTATTATTAAAGTGAACCGGAGGTGCTGATGTCACCTGAAGCATTTATTACAAAAACCTTAGTATTTGAAAAAAGAATATTAGTGGGCCCACCCCTTCTCCATCGTTAGTTGTATAAATTCTTGTCTTTAAGGTTGGAAGTTTATTCCTATGAATGTCAGATTTCTAAGCCTTCTACAAGAATGTTGAATAAGAAATGACAATGGGCCATTAAAAAAAAATTAAGAAGGTAAATGTTAAGACAAAAAAGAAAAAAATGTAGTGGAAAGAAGGCCACAAGGGTCACCCCACCACTGACGAAAACCTGTGTCAAATAAACATGTTGGGTTAGGATGGAAACTCGGCGTGGTACTGTGCCTGAGCTCTCCTGGCATTCTGTTACGCCAGGAATTGAAACCATCTGTTGATATGAGATTATTGACCCAATACCTATCTGCAAAATAGCAATGGAAACTCCATCAGATGCAAGAATCTATGTTTAAACTTAATCTTGAAATCAATAAAATCCTTTTACCTGCTTAAATCATGGTAGGTCAGCTGTGAGCAAAAATGTAAAACAAAAGTCCCCAGCTCATTTACTTTTTAAAAAAGATACACTATTTCTACAATAAAGGTACCTGCTGTGCAGGCTGGAGCTTGAATTTTTAACCATACCTTTCAAAGGCCAAAACAATGTGAATTTAGATGGGCCATAATTCTGTCAATGCATTTTATTATTAGTGTGCTACTCAGAAAACAAATCTGAGATTCAGCTAGAGAGTTTTTCAGAATTAATTTTGAAATCAAACAGGCCTATACTTTACCTAACTTTACTCATTATCAGATTTTTCTATGAACAATTTCAAAATTTGAATAAAAATGTTTAATGTTAATATGAATATGAAAAAATTAGTCACTGAAGAAAACTGATTTTTGATACATTTTAAATTATGTCAAATACATTTTAAATAATCTTATTTACTTGGAATTAAGTACTATAGCACAGTGAATCAATTAATATCCTAACCATTTAAAAATACCCTCTTTTCACAGATACTATAAGTGGCAAAAATGACTATCACAGCCTATAATATGTGCCAATAAATTATCGCATGCATGAAGGAAATGACAAAATATATTTTATTAGCTTGACCAGTAATGACCTTTAAAATGTTGATGAATCCATAATGAAAATAATCTTTACATTGTCTCTGTCTCTCTTATTGTTTTACTTCAGTCTCACAAATATTTTCACAATTTTTTAAGGTTCAATCGTTTTAATTGCAAAGACAGGATCTATACAGTATGAATTACGACATTGTGCAGAGGTCCGTGAGTATAAACTATCCTTGCATAGGAGCAGTTGGGACAACTTGGTATAAAAGCACTGTAATTTGAATAACAACAGAACACTGAGATTTCAGGTTCTTCTTTTTTTAAAAAACAAATCTGATTTTTAATCTCACAAATACTTGAAAAATCTTCTTCAAACTTGACAGAAGGCAAAAATAATTTCAGGGTTTTCAGAAGTATTCAGTTCATTACTAGATTTGAATAAGACTCATATATCGACTATTATTGTGAAAGCAGAATTATGTTTATCACAAAACTAAATGCTTCACGTGTTCAGTAATGATTTTTTGAAATGTTTAGCTATAAAACTTTCATGTGGCTATCTCTTGACACCCAGAGAAAAAAAAGGGAAAAAAATGATGTTTGGCAGTGTTGAGACATTAATTTCATTTTGCCCAGAAAGCTGACAAAACAAACAAATAAAAAACAAACAGTTACACGGGGATTATCAAGGAGTTTAGGGAACACTCACTCCCATTGCACTGTAGTTGGAAATTACCTGGACATCACCTCTACTAGGTGATTTCTGATGCAGGGAATCTCTTCCGTCAATCTGGAAAATGTGTGTTTTTTGGTTCCTTTAAGTAAATGAGTTTATTCTAGCAGATATAGGCAATATGATTTTAATCAACAGTGATGAAAGACTTTAGGAAACTGTTACAATGTAGAGTAATAACATCTTTCTTTGAAAAGCAATAATGTTATAAACATTTCAACATTCAAAAAGATGGGCATTGCGTGTATTCATGTCATTAGATTATTTTCAAAGTTGCCTTATTATATAACTCTTATCCTTGTCACATACATAGTTCTTGTAGCCAAAAGGAAAAATAGACTTAAATTGAAATATTTTTTAAAAGATAACTATTTGGCATTGGTTATAGGTGTATATAATCTTGCAAGACACAGTGATTCGATAATAACACCTGAAAAATATTTCCCTACCCCCTCCCACACACGAAAAAAAAATACTAGGGGAGTCTGCTCCTCCTCATATCCTCCAGCTGTAAGCTTCCTAATTAAAAAGGCTGAGCTGTTTCCTGCTCAAAATACTTCAAAAGAGCTTTCTCTAGTTCTCCACTTGACATATAGTTTGCAACACTTGTTCCTCTTACCTGTCCATTCTTATTTATGGGGAGCTGCCCTGAATCGGAGACCAGGAAATGATGAAGAGAATATTTCATTTTATTAAATTGAAAGACATTTAATATTCATATTTTTTAAAAGCTAACAAAAAAGCCACATCGCCAAATTGCACCTCAATAACTTTGAGAGTAGAAAAAAGGAAAACGGCACATGACATAATTTAAAAAATGAATATATATATATAACCTAATTTTTAAAAAGAATATTTCTTTATTGTCAATTCCTTTTTTAAAACATAGCTATTTTTCACTTGTAAATCGGGACATGTTAAAATCCTGATCTTTAAAAAATACTGAGTTTAACAAACATGTTCAGATTTAGAAACTATTGTAGAAAAGTCTACCTGCAAGGTCAAGATCTTAAGTCAAGGATTATTTACCTTGTAAAAATTAAATGGAGGCTGGACCTGGATCTAAACATAAACAGTCAACAGAATCATCTTTTATGAATTCAGAATAGGAATGGTACAAATTGTGAAGGCTAACAAATCGCCCCTTTTAAAAGCCCAGTCTAAAGGCAGGGTCCACAAAAGCTTGCTTTTTACAAATGTTTGCCAATAGAATTATTTCATCACCGCTCTGAAATATGCCTGTGTATCCTTTCCCTTGGGGGAAAAGCATGAACAAGTATCGTTTTGCTCTTTGCAAAAAGGGTCGTCAATTGTCCAGAATCCGCCACGGTTTAGGGATGAAGTGGGATTAAATGATTTTTTTTTGGCCAATGCATCCGCCAATTCCCTTCAGAACACTCAAGAACGGGGGGTCGGCAGCCCAACTGCAATTGGAGGGTTTGTCCAAAAAAAGGCCATTTTTGCAGAGAGAGGGGGAGATGGAGAGAGGCCGCCTGCGCCCCCCTCCCAGGCCTCCCGGCCCCGCGCCTGCGCCGCTGCTCACCTCGGTGTCATTGTTGAGGTTCCAGAGGTCCAAGCGCCCCATCCCGTCCACGCAGGCAAAGAGCGCGGGATGCACGGGGGACCACATGACGTCGTACACATAGTCGGCATTGTCTTCAAAGGAGTAGAGCGGCTTGTTGTGCTGTAAGGCAGAGAGACCGTGAAGACTTTGTGGCGCTGCTGCTGCCTCGGGCTGTCTAGGGAGCCTAATTAAAAACTTTGCACATTCACAAAGTGTCATAAAACTTCCCGAGATGAAAGTCCTCGAGAAGGTGAACCGCGGCTTTAATGTGACTAGAACTGTCCAGTGGCATAAATAAATACCGAGGCAGAGGGGGTTGCTCTTAAGGGGCCGGGGGCTGGGACTGACGGTGTTGGGGGGTGGGGAGGCGGTTTTAGCCGCCGTCGGCAGAGACATTCCAGGCAGGTGGACTGGACTGCCCATTAGCTTGGAATTCCAGCCTCCCTACGCTTTGCGAGTCACTCGAAGCCCGAACCCAATCGTGGTCCTTCTGCCCGGATCCGACCCGCGGGGATGCTCTGCAAACCCCTGCTCTCCGAGTGTCCCCCAACTCTTTGCACCGAAGGCAACGCCTGCCACCTCGTGGTCATAGTCTGCAGCTGCAATTCTGCTTCCAGTCCAACTCTAGACCAAATAGTTCCTTTGGGGCAGGGGAATGGGAATATACTTTAAGGGGCTTTGCAGTTGTTCTAGGAAGTGAAAAATCTTGCGGTTCTAAGACCTTAGTCTGTCTACCCAGGGTCAGTGCACCCAAGTCAGGTGGACTGGTGTGGCTCAATTTCCTACCCTGAACCTTCAAAGATGAACCACCTTTTCTATTAGATTGCCCAATATTTATTTCCAAGAGCTCTGAAATAGGTGTTTTTTTGAGGAAATGAATTAGCACACCCCCACTGCATACAAATGCTTCCACTCGGAGGGATACAATAAATTAAAATGGCACTCTTGATTTCCAGTGAATATTCTCACATCAAAATAGCACAGAAGTCAGAGGCAAGTTTGAAAGTACACCAGAAATAAAACGTAATTGGCCTTCATGAATTATTCATTCCATCTGGCTTGTCTTATTCTAATTTCTGCATAATGGCTTTACTAATCCCTGATCAATTAATGTAAAATGAAATTTAAATGATAATGAAAGCCCTAGAGATAAAAAGAAATTAAGTATTCTTATATCCTCTGACAGAAATCTAAACAATGGAAGTTTTTTTCCCCCAAGTCTTCATCCAGTCAGCTGTCTGTACTCCTGGGTTTGACTAAATGCCTGTACAGGCCAGAGTAAAAAGACCATAAAAAGATAACATACAATATGAACAATCTTCATAGAATGTTTGAAGAATGTATCTGTAGGGAATCAGTTCCAAATATTATATCCAACTCTCCAAGTGTACTGATAGTGAATGTAAAATACACAAAATATGTGTCCAGAAATGAAAGGTAACAAAATCAGTGGGAAGAAGATAAAACTTCCATAACCTAAACATAATGCAAAAATTTGTCAAGCTTCTACCTATAAGTGATTTCTCTTTCCATGAATTAAATTACTTTGGCATTGCTTAGAAGTGAACATAATTGTAATACTATTAAAGCAACGCAGAAAATTTTAGACAGTCCATTGTGTGTGTGCATGTGTTGGTAGTGTATGTGTGAGACATGTCTTATTTTTAATTCAAAAAGTATTTAATGGGGGAGTAATTTGAAAAAATACATATGACATTAGATCTCAAAAAGAATTAAAAAGAACATTAGCCTTATAGTTTTGTATTTTAATATTCTGTAACTGTTTTATGCCAAAGTTTTTATTATATGCCATGTCTGCATAATGATTAGGAGCTAAAATTATTTGCCTATTTGCTCTTTATGTAATTTCTTTCTTCCTCTCACTGTTTCAACTAGGTTATTCAAATTACCTTCCCCACAAAATCTAAATATCTAAGGACACTAAGTAGCACGATCATATCATTTTTCCTCTCTAATATAGAAAAAAAGGCAATGTGGAGTAGCTGGTTCTTCACTGAACACTTGTGAATATTAACTTCTAACTCTTAGTAGAAGACTATTCTTGCCTCAGTTCTTGATTATGGCAAGCCAGTCACTATTCACTAAAGAACATAAGTAGCACATTTTTCTTCAAGTTAAGGGGTAGAAAAGACTTACACATTCCTAAAAAAGTTGATTCTCAATATCTTCTTTCAATAACCCTGCTGGTAGTATATCCGATTGCATAGGGCTCTAGATACATATATACACATACAATAAACACATACCACATCTACAGTCCTTATTTTAAGCAATTGGAAGACCATCCAGCTTTAAAGAGTCATTTTCTAAGGAGCTGATACTATTTGATATGTTAATTCTCTCAGTAACTTATCCTGTTAATCTCTAGTACTGTTTCCTCTTTTCTTTTACTAGTTTCTTTGCTGAGAAACTTAGTTGAAATTGTAGTAAATCCTGGAGACTTCACTTTTTAAACATCTGGAAATAACTGCTATTATTCATGTTACCAAAAACAATTTTCTCACATTTAATATTGCATAGAAATGCTATTATTCTTCTCTAGGTTTTTTTCCAACTTCCTTAACACCCCTTGCCCCCAAGATTGAACCTTTCATTATGAAAGTCACTGTGCAAGTAATTCTAGGCTACAATATGTGTGTGTTTGGAGAAAGAGAGAAGGGGTTATATTTTCAAAGGCTTTGTTTTAACCTTGGTAAATGAATCAGCAGGGAAAGTCTTGGTCAGGATTGAATCCCTTACCAGGGTACCAAGGAGACTGACATCTACCAACCATTTCTTTTCAAGTGTAGCCTTGCATATGCTATAGACATAGGCTTACGGTACTCTTACAATAGTAAGCAGTGCTATTTTGAATATTAACTATACTTCTTTCAATAAAGGAATTTTTCATTCTATTTTGGGGGGACCCAAAGGGTAACCTGAAAGCCCAATTAAAACCATTGCATAGTAAACACATATATGATGAAATATTAATATTTTCATAAAATATATCAAAAGCATTGGGGCCTAAAGATTCTGTTATTTGGATTTTGAAACATACATGTCTGGATCCACAAAGTTGTTATGACTTGCTCTTGCATTGTCATTGATTTTGAAAAGGTGGAGAATGTGGGGTAAAATTGGACCGATAATTTTGAGGAAGATCTTGGAATATCATTTGTATATATTAAAGCCACAGAAGCTTGGCGATTTTAAATATTTACTCTGCAAAATACTCAAGGTCATTTAGTAAGCTAAATATTGTTCCACAGCATCTTACTGTAGAAATAGTTTTTCAAAACAATCAGATTTCATGGGAGAAAAAAAACCTGTGTTTCTTTTTTCTAATGCCATGTTTAGTATCAGTGAACTGTTAAAGAAAAAAAGAGAAGGAAAATCGTACTGTTAAGCAACCTGCTCCACATGTGACACATGCCACACCTTGTGTTTTAGACAAGCTTCCAGGGCTGTGCCAAAAATGCAAAATTATCCAGACACAGATCAGCTTGATTTTAATGCCCCGACTCTCAAACAGAACGGAGAAGCGGCAACCAGTCACTTCCCAGGCAGACGCGCAGGGCAGGGAAGGGTAAATTGTTGGGTGTTTGCTGTGTGCCTGACTCTATACACACATTGTCTAATTTAATCCACATAAAATCTCTGTAAGGTAGACGGTATTTACAGAAAAGAAAATTATAGTTCAGGAAAGTTAGTAACTTTCCCAAGGCCACGAAGGTTGTAAGTGGGGGAGCTGGATTTGACTCTGGTTTTCCTAGCTGTTCTGCACATCCTGTTTGCTGGAGCCCTGAGGTCCTCTATAAAACACAGCAATGGTCTTCAGTCTTCAGAGAAAAAACAACAGATGTTTGCTATCCCATTCAATACAACCAATATTTACCAAACACACACTATATAACTTGTAGAAAGAATGAAAAAAGATCACAATCAGAATGCTTCTTTTATTTCCTGAATCAGTTATTAATCATCCTGAAGGTGTTACCCACAGAATTTCAGGCATGGTTGGCACCTTGTGACAGCAACAGATATCGTTCTCTCCTGAAAACTAGGGAAGAGGGTGGGAATGCCCTTTAGCCAGCAGAGATGAAGAGCAGGCCATGCATTAGAGTAGAATAAAATGATGCTAGAAGGCAAAGATCTGGGTCCCAGTTCACGACATGTCTCCACGACTTTAGGTGAGGGACTAAAATGAAAAGATCTGAAAGATAGGGATAATGTGGACCAGAAAAGGCAAGAGGAGAAAGTGGCAGATGACAGACCTTGGGAAATTGAACTTATCTTTGGATTGTAGTTTTTTCATCTGTAAGATGCAAGGCTGGACCTCAAGGGTTCCCATTGGCTGTGTGAGGCTATGACTCTGTTGTGTGGTGAGGGCTGAATGGAATCAAGTATGTGAAAGATTTTTACAGTGTTACTCAAAGCTAAATATTATAATTAAAGCCATCTTCTTTGATGTTCCATAGACTTCATATCACAGTGATTTTTTTTTTTTTTTACTTTGTATTTCATCAAAATGTACATATAAAATGTACCAGGGTGGTTTTTAGCAATTTTTTTGAAATTATTAAAGTAATAGACCTCCTATTTAACCAACTGAGAAGGAATAAATAATATTAAATTTACATAAGAGAGGCAGGTAGTAAATTCTGTTCCCAACATCTATCAATTTTTTACAATAAAGACTTGATCTCTAGATTTGAGCTTTGATTTTATAAGTATACTTCTGACAACGAAGGGAACTGCATATTTTTTCAATCAGTTAACTATAGAATGATTTCATGAGACATGCGTTTCTATTTCTGATTTAGAAATGTACCAAAGTCACATCTAGAAAATATAATGTTTGTTTTATTTTCCTCTCTATATTTTTCCTCTTATCAGACACCTCTCAGCATCCCAGTAGGCTTCAGTATTTTGAAGGTTGGTGAATAGAAAGATTTCTGTTAAAATACCTAACACCTATAAATGCTGTGGTTCTTGGGGTTGCATTTGGCTCTAGTGATTAGCTTTCAAAGCAGACTTAGTAGAAATGTTTACCCAATCTTTGAAAATTTCTTTTGGAGTAGAGGGGAAGTGAAACAGGGGGTAATGCGTGGGTAGGTGGGGCGAGGGCCAACAACTAATAGCAGAATTTCTGTATTTTTATTCTGAACTGAAAACACATAGAATCTTACCTTGAAGACTATTCTGTTGGGGGAAAAATGATGACCAAAATACTAAACAATGAGTAATAAGAAAATGTTCTTCAAAAGTTGTCATGTGGGTTCCTCTGAAGTAATTAAAATAAATAGCCAGCCAGTTCTTCCAGGAAACATTAAAATGTGAGACCACAATATCGCTTTTAAAAAACTACCAAAGGACCCCAAATTTTCAGGCTCACACAAAAATGGATACCTCTACCATAAAAAGAAAGTGCTTAAACAAACAAACCAAAATTCACACACCAAACCAAACCAAACCAAACCAAAATACAAACTCTTTTGGCCCAAAAGAGATGTTGCGAATTTGGTACTATCACTGGAAGACACTATTTGCAACTTAATGGGGGATCCTTCTAAAGCACAAAACATCCTATATTTATCTAAATTTCTGTGGCTAATATTAAAACAATACTCGTGATACCTAAATGATGATATCTTTACCTGTTTCTGTCATGGTCAGAAATTCAAAATTAGACATAAACCCTTTAGGTGAGCTATTCTGAACAGAATATGTATTATGGGTCTGCTTGTTGTTGTGTACATTAATCAAAAATACATCAGGACTTTAATTCAAATGAGTTAGTTAAAGCATTGTCCCAATACCTCAAGGTTGTGGGTTTGATCCTTGGTCAGGTCACATACATGAATCAACCAATAATGTTTAAAAAGTGGAACGATAGATCGATGTTTCTCTCTCTCTCTCTCTCTCTCTCTCTCTCTCTCTCTCTCTCTCTCACTTTCTCTCTCTCTCTCACCCTCCTTCCCTCTCTTCCTCCCTCCCTCCCTTCCTTTCTCTCCCTATAAAAATCAATAAATAAAAATTTAAAAAGAAATAAAAATAAAAAATAAAAGTATAATTAGAAAGAAGGTTATAGCAATCCAGGAATTTAGCAATTGTCTTTCTAGAAATACATAAGTCTTGCTAAGTAAGAACTAAAGCCACATGAAAGGTGTTCTTTGTTGCACGACCTTCCTCTACTGCTTATTTGTGTGGAAGAATCCTCCTAATCCAGGAGGCGCCACCAATAAAGAAGATAATTATCCATATAAAAGAATGTATACATATTCACAGGTTTTGACTAGTATTTGAGTGTTTAAAGCCATAGAAAAAAACTACAAGCTTTGCCTAAGTCATAAAAGCAGTATTTCCTGACACTGGCATGAGTTTTATGACTATCAGCTCCACCTAAAGGTTCTTTAAAATGGGCATTTTAGTAGCACAACTTTGTACAACATCATTGTGAAAACACTAAGCAAACAGGGGTGCTCCCTTGAATGGCCGTTTACATTCATCTGCGCTGCTGGGGCTCTTTGGTATGTCCTGCCTTCTGGCTTCCTTGACTTGAGCCAGGGGAGAGGGGGTCACTGTACAGGTGGCTCATTAGTACAACGGGGATGGCCTTCACTGGATTAATGTGGTCAGGCTGATTGGAGACTGGACTCTGGTATTAAGGATTAGGGAGGATTGAGGCATGATAATAGGCTCAACCTAGAAGCAGCTGAAAGTGTGATTGTGTTCGTGCCTTGAAGACTTGGAAAGTTAGAAGGACGTGCACGTAAAGTGGTATTTGCAGGCTTGAGCAGTTTTGCTTATTTATTTGTTACTTATTTGATGTCAAATCATACAACTGTGTTTTATTAGTGGGTAGGCTAAGTGGCAGAATGTTTCCAGGCTGGTCCTTAAACTGTCAACCTGGATTCTAGCATCTGGCTTACCAACTGTCGTGCCAATATAAATAAATTTATAAATATATACATATATGTAATTCTTTAAAAATATTTTTTAAATATCAAATTATGAATGTAGATGCCTGGATTACACCTTGACTCATACTTATTTTTAAACTGCTTGGTTAACATCTGCCAGTTCCCAGAGGTAATCTGACATGCTGGTCTTATAACATTTAATAAATGCAACATTTAGACAAATATCACTTCTTTTCAAGAAATCATATGCTCAAATACCTAGATTTGTCCCATTAAACAGGTTTAAAATCTAATGGTAAAATGATCAAAATAGATACATTTTCCGTTCTACTTCTTGCACCAACAATTGAATATACTATATATGAAGGGCACCTTCTCAAAGGGTCAAGGTGAGATTATTGTAGGCTGGCATTCCTGTGTCTCCTGATGTTAAAAGCAATGTGTCTTTCATATTATATCTAAAATCAATATACCTGATACTTGCATTTATTTTAATGGTGTAGGGAATGGGCATGGAGAATCTCACACATCAGCGATTCAAATATTCTGTTGAAATGCAGAATATATTTGCTATGCTTCCTGCTTTACAACAGATTTGCTTATCTTATTCTGTTTCTCCTAAACCAAATTGAAGTTAATTTCTATTCAAAAAGCAAATACAGGTCAAACATGAGGTGAGGTGATTCAGGACACTAAAAATGACCATGGGAAAATAACTGAGTATAAATTACAAACCTTGGACAGTTTGCAAGGTTAGGAGGTCACTTGAGGCTGACCAAGATGGCACCAAATTTGTTTGGCCCAAAAACAGTTACTCTGGGAGATAAAGATGAGTTTTATTTCATCTTCCACATATAAAATGCAGATTAGATGAGTAGGTGGGGGTGGATATATATTTGGATCTCATAATTATGTAGATAGTTGGGTCTGTTATTTATTACCCTCGTTCTCTTTTTAAACTTTATTGTTTAGAAGGAGGAGGCTGGGGAAGGCAACTTGTGCAGCATATCATTGAAAGGAAAAGGCAAACATTTCCGCTCTGGTTAAAAGAGCAAAGGAAAGGATTCACCAAGCCCTTACTTTTTGCACAATGGTAAAGCCCAGTCAGCTGGGTGAATTTTAAGTCTCAAAAGTGTTTATACGTATATGGATTATTCACACATGCCTGTAAAAATATTTAACAGTTATAGATATGTGTCGGTGGGTGAATGTTTTGGGGCTTTGGGGTTGGGGTAGGGGGTAAAAGGACAGGAAGTATGAACACAGGCTAAGTCTGGCTGTGACTTGATTACATTCTTGTGGTTTCTTTCAAAGGTATTCTCCCTGGGTGAGCTTAAAAAGGAAACCCCTTTCCCCTCCTTCTCCAAACCGCCCCCCCCCCCCCAAGTTAGACAGAAAGGAATTTGATGACTGGCACAGGTAGCTTTATGGAGAGCCAATTTAATATTTGTTACTTTATGTTAGAAATGAAGGGAAAGGGGGAGCAGAAATGAGGATGGGGGAAGGAAAAACAGGAAGTCAGACACCACCTGAGTGTTGTGTTTATCAGAAAGGCAGCCAGCAGGGGTTGGGGGTGTGGAAAAAAGCACACCCTGTCATCAGGTAAGTGTTACTGGAAGTAAACTGTTGATTTTGTTAATCTTATCACCTATTTTAAGTACTATGTTTAGATACTGTAATCGCTAAAACAGTAACTTTTGATTTTTATTGTGTTTTTCTTCTGATATTTTAAACATTTAACAAAATGCTAGCAGAAATAGATGTGCTCAGGTCCCCTTTTCTAGAATTATTTTTAGGAGATGTTTCCATCTCAGTTTAAACTAATCTAACCTACTTTTAAGAAGTAGGCGATTGCACTTAGGATATCCCAAACTATTAGTCTATCAACAATGATTTAATAAGGACCTACCATATGCCTTCTATTTTGGACAATCAATAGAAATACAGTATTTGACTGTTCTCAGGGACTCACAATCCCAGCAGGAAAATAAAAATAATAAAATAATAAGAGAAGAATATTGTTTATTTGGGATCTATTTTCTCCTTTTGTTCCAAAAGGATTTATGGTGACTTACAAGTTAAATATATCTGTAAAATTAAGAATAAACACACAACAGAAGCAGACAGAATGGATAGCTATTATCAGGATCCTGAGATAAGCTGATTATTACAATCTAGTACTGAAGAACTCTAAATTTCTTGATAACTAAGACAAAAGGGATAACACATCATATCACAAGGAGGTAAGAAAGAAAGAATGTAAGTTCCTCCTCAAAGACACATTGTTGGGGAAAATTCAAGGAGGAATTTACCATGTCTGCAAATCCCTGGGAAAGAGACTGGTTTTCTGTCTTGTTTATACCAAAGAAAGAGAACAAGTATGCAGCCAGGTGGTAAATTCTGTGGTGCAGATGTTAGGTGCCAGAGAAATTCAGAGATTTGGCGGGGGGAGTATTAGTGGTTACCATGGTCTGATGTGGTCAGGGAAGGTATTATCTGGAACAGGTGATGGGAACCGCCTTGAAAGATGTAGTGACTTTGATAGATGGTAAGGAAGCCAGGCAAAGAGAGGACAGCAAAACATGCAAAGACTGGCTGCATAAACCAGTATGGAATTCCCAGATAGCTGTAAAGGTGAGGAGAAGTGGGACTCTAAGATTTGTCCTAAGGAAGGAAATAATTTTGGTTTGGGTCAGACAGGGGTGAGAACATGTTATGAATGGTTCTGAGTTTAGAGTTAAGATTCTTTGATGCAATAGCTACTAATTTACCAAATATGTATTGATACACGTGCAGAGCATTGTGCTATATGCTGAATGGATTCAGAAATGTCTAATATTCATGTGACTGTCTTCAGTTTTTCTAGTGTGGACAGCTGAGTGATAAATACCCAGAATCAAAAAGAAGAAGTATAGTAGAGAAGGAAGATCTGGTTTGTAGATTAAACATGGTACAGGTAGTGAGTCTCTGGAGACAAAACTCAGGTTAAGTGGGCAGTGGAAATGGAGGTCTGGAATTGAAAGAGAGGGGAGCCTTGAAGTTCATGTCAAAGAATCATTGACAAGAGGTGCTGAGGGAGAGGAGAGAGTGCGGAGGAAGAAGGAAAAGATCTGTGATAGATTTTTTTTTTTTTTTTTTTTGGTGATAGTTCGAAAAACTGGGCCAAGAGAATGAAGAAAAAAGAACCAGTGGAGAGGTCCAAGGTGAACTAAGAGAATGTAACCCTCTGGACAGAGCTGCAAGAATGACTCAGACAGTATGATATAAGATGAATACTAAAAAGAAGCCATTGCAGCCCTGGCTGGGTGGCTCAGGAGGTTGGAGCATTGTCCCCTGCACCAAAGGGTTGTGGATTCAATTCTCAGTCAGGACACCTGCCTTGGTTACAGTTTGATCACTGGTCAGGGCATGTACTGGAAGCAATTGATCTACGTTTCTCTCTTACATCGATGTTTCTCTCTCTCTCTCCCTTCCTCTCTCTCTAAAATCAATGAACATCCTCAGGTGTGGATAAGAAAAAGAAGCCATTGTAGTTAGTGATCAAGGGTTCATCAGATGGCCTTGGAGACATCAGTGTCAAAAGACTAATAGAATTGGTTGAGGAGTGGTTGAGAAATGTGGCAGTGGTCAGTGTGAATGCATGTTGGCTCTTCGCTTGCTTTGGCAAGCTAATCCAATTTTTAGGATGTGTCTGGGACAATTGAAGTCATCCTATCCAATCGCTGCCACTATTCCCTAAGAGGATCCTAGCATCACTGCGGTTTGTTTCTAGGACTACCTTCTTTTTTTCTCAAGACACCGGTTTGCCAATTAGATGTAAGATCCTTGACTTTTGGGACCATTTCTTATGTGAATTTATATCACACACACTTGGTTTCGAGCCTGGACAATAGGAGGCAGACAAGATGCACCAAAAGTGAAGCAGGAAGCATCTGGGTCCAGTCCCATTTCTGCCTGACACCTGTGAGCAGAGCCTTAAACGAGCTTCTGATTCTTTGGACTTGTGATTCTTCCTCAGTCTGCCCAGGGCTGAACCTCTACTTTCTCTGGTGGATTTCTGGTTCAGCCTCTTCCCTGGGCTATCTTGTGTTCTTATAGCATGCTACTTCAGTCCAGAACTTTTCCTCTCACTCTGCTACCTTGAATCCAGTCTCTGATGAAGGTCATGGTTGCTGCCCAGTCACAGCAAAAAGTTCAGCCTGTTTGTACACCATGGGCAAGGAGCCAGGAGCAGGGCACTGTTCCTGAGGAGAAAAATGATATGAAAAACAGTAATAAAAAGTAGGCTACGAGTGACTTGGATGGTAGGAAATCTAAGCAGTGATTTCCTGTATACGATAGGCGCAAGGTATTGGAAATTAAATGTCTGATAAAAGTTATTTCATTAAAAACAAACAAAACTTATCCTTGGACTTAAAGCATCAATACATACCCAAGATTTTTTTTGTAACACACAAATTTCAGTCAGTGTGTGTGTGTGTGTGTATGTGTGTGTCTGTGTGTCAGAGAGAAAGAGAGAGAGGAAAATTAACATACTTTTCCATGGAGTATTCTTATGGTTTATTTACTTGGAAAAGAACAGGGATGCCTAGAAATGGGAGAATGGTGCATTGGCTCTAATACGAAACCCTGAATCCAAATCAGCACCACACAGCAACTAGTCATCTTGCACCAGTGTGCAAGTGTACTCTGAACGTGCATTCAGCATCAACAAAGTCACTTCTCACATTTACCGCACGGCACCAACTGTTCCTACCATCTCCCTTCAATATCCATGGAGCCTTCAGGGTTCCACTGCCCCTGGGAGTCAGGTTTGGAAGGATGAGAGGCCTTCAGGCACTGGGTGTGGGGGGTGTGTTTAAAAGAACTTCATGGGGGGCTCATTATTGTCAACTTTTTGTGTTCACAGCCAAAGGGTCAGCTGTGGTAATGAATTATCCTTAGCTTTGTTACGGGCTGAATCAGGTCAGCACAATTCACATGTTGAAGTTATAATCCCCAGGACCACAGAAAGTGTCTGTATATGAAGATAAGGTTCTTAAAGAGGTGATAAGGTTAAATAAGGTCATAGAAGTGGGCCCTAACCCAATAGGACTGGTGTTCTTGTAAGAAGTAGAGATTAGGACACAGATGTGTACAGAGGGGAGATTCTGTAAAGACACAGGGAGAAGAAGGCCATCGGCAAGTCAGGGAGAGAAGTCTTGGAGGAAATCACCCCTGCCAGTACTTGGATCTTGGACTTCCAGCCTCCAGAACTGTAAGGAAATAAATTTCTGTTGCTTAAACCACTCAGTCAGTGGCACTTTGTTATGGCAGCGTCGGCAAACCAAGACAGCTCTCAAAGGAGAAGAGGAGGCCTCTTGTCTCTTGGCCTCTGACACACAACCACATGGGCACATTTGCCCTGTAATTCTGCATTTGTGGGCACATCCCTTTACAATCAATGATGGCAGCTCCACCTGATGCTTTACTGTGTCTTCCCTGAAAAGGGGACAGCAGTGAATATAAAAGTATGCTCCTCTCTGGAGCCAGCAGAGCCTCTTTTTAATTTTCAACTTAGCTTTAAATCATATCTATAGTTCCGCAGCATTGTTGAGACGACTGGGAAAAGTGGGGACGGAGTGTGGAAAGCTACGTGGGCTTCAGTGCTGTCTCGTACACATGGGTCAAACCATTGCAGGGACCCAACTCAACTGCAACCAGAAATTACAATTCTGTTCATTGGTGACAATCACTTTTGCCTGAAGACACAGCTATTTTTCCCTGAGACACAAATCTTCTGCGTGTGAGATTAGAGGTTATTTCGGTTGAATTTTGTCACCCTTTTGTAGGAAAAGGCAAGCAGGCAAAGTGGATGGAGTGGCCGCTGTGGGCCCTAAAGTTGAACCCTCTCCTCAGGGTCTGGGATTGACATTTCCACTCCCTGGGCGGCCCCTGCCAAACGCTCCTTATCAGCCTCCTTAAATGTTAATTAGCGCTGAATGAGTTCCTGAGGTTGGAAAATTTTCAAAGAATTTTTGAATACATCTCTACAGCTCTCTTCTCCTAACAATAGGATCTATCAAACAGCCAGGAAAAGGCTCTGTTTAAAGGCACCGACAGGAGATGAAAAGAATGTTTGATTGCCAAAGTGACTAATTTATTTCTTACACAGTATTAATGATGCTACAACGACCAATATCTATAGCCTGGTTTTGACAGTTTATCACAAGGGTTCCCATTGTTTAAAAAAGAAAAGAAAAAGAAAAAATAATAAAGAAAGTCCAAAAGAAAGAGTGTTTTATTTTGCTACATTTCCATTTGTGAACGAAACTCCCCATAAGCAAAACCAGAGGTCATTAGCAAACAAGCAAAACATGCCTGTCTCCAGAAGAATACAATTCCCTTCATCATTTAAACTACAGCTCTGCTGAAAACCCAAATCATGACAAATCCTTAACATGAAAAATTCAGTGCAGACTTGAAACCACCTGACTTTACTTTGGGTTTGTGCTCCTTAAAATTACCTAGAAAATACCATAATCTTCTCTCCATGTGGCTGGATGGGAGCCAGGGCCCTGGCTCCAGAGGCAAAGGGCAAACTAAAAATCATGTCTGAACAGACAGCTCCGCCCTCTCTCTGGAGTCCACTTGGCCCCATGACAAAAAGTGAGGTCTGAAGCATATTCATCCAGGGCCTGGGTTTTTGGCCCAAACTCAAGACTCATATAGGACAAACAAAATGAAATCCAAAATGTTATCACCCTCGCCTTAAGAAGTCAAATGGGCTTAAATGATTGCCCTGCATATGGTGAGTAGTTCACGTTTGTAGTGGAATAGGGAACCCATAGAACTAGATTAAAATGTAGCTTTTTGTTTTGGAAAAAGATCCTTAGCTGAGAGTTTAAATTTCAAAGTTACTTTTTAAAATCATTTGGTGTGGGCACAAGAGAGACAGAAGTTGGGGGGCAGGGGTGGGGGAGTGAGACAGAGAGAGGGAGATTTCTTAGAGAATCAAACACTTTGAGAGTGAAAGACAAAATCCAAAGAGGATGGGAGGGCACAGGGACTCCACTGTGGGGGCCTTGCCTGGCATGGGTGCCCCAACACTGTGAGTAAGCTTCTCAATGTCCTTCACCCTCTTTCACCTAAAGCATCAGTTCTTAAAGGCTCATTCTCCCCAACACCCACCCATTCTGATACCTTCCCGCGCTCTCACCCATGCTTTGGATGGGTAGAGAGCCAGGCTCAGAGACTCAAGTAATTTTGCCTCCTGCTGAGCTAGTGACAGGCTCAGTACAAATAGCTACATTGAGAAAGCACCTCTGTGCCACAGATTCTGCGGTCCACACTCCAACAAGACAGTCAGGATCTATGAATACCACCATGAACCCACGGGGGTGGGGTGGGGGGCAGAGCAGTGCTGAAATGTCAGGACCAGGCATTGCAGAAGTGGGTTCCCCCTGTCCCCTAATCAAAACCCTCGGCTCCAGCCAGTGGGCTGGGTTCACAATCCCCTCTGCACACCGACTCCATAGGGCCTCCCAGCACTTGCTCACTCTGCTCTCCACCCTTGGAGAACATACAGCTGTCTCTCCTTCTCACAAACGGTCCAGTCCTGGGACCTGACCAAGGCCTGCTTAACCCCTCAGAGTCCTCTCAACCACGTACTCACACAGGGACATCTCTTTTCCCTGGGGCCCCGCCACTGTTTTCTGACTCTTTAGATGCTCTGGGGCTGCCTTGGAATCCTTCCTTTGCAGTTATATTTAAATATACTCTTACTTCGTTCCTGAAGTTTAGTTTTCCTTGCAGAGCAAGGCTGTATGTATGTGGGGGAGTGTGTGTTGTAAGTTATATTTTATTTTATTTATTTTTGAGAGAGAGGAGAGGGGGAAAGAGAGAGAGAAAGAGAGTGATTTGTTGTGCCACTTACTGATGCACTTATTGGCTGATTCTCATACGTGCCCTTATTGGAGATCGAACACACAACCTAAGCTAGGCCCTAAAAGTTATATTTTTAGAGCAGCTTGGGGTTAACAGAAAAATTGAGCGGAAGGTACAGAGAGTTCCCATCTGCTGCCTCCCCCACTATCAGCATTTCCCCCAGCGGGGTACATTTCTTACAATCCATGAACCTGCACTGGCGCACCATCAGTATCACCCACAGGGCAGAGTTCACCTAAGGGTCCCCTCTAGGTGTTGCATATTCTAGGAGTTGGGGCAAATGTATAATGGCCACTCTCTACCACTGTAGCAGGTACAATGTCGTTTTACTGCCCTAAAAATCCTCTGTTAGAGCAAGGTTTTTCAGACAATCCTGGGGGCCTATGTGTTTAATTCTTGGGGGTAGGCACAACTTAAGAAGTTCTCTAGACGTATTATTTTATAGTTTCCTTGAGGTGAGGGTCAAAAAAATTATGGAAACATGCTCTAGATCATCTTGATGCTGCCACCTTGTAACTGTGCGAGTCCAGGCCTGCCAGGGCATTCTCGTTACAGTTACGGCAGGCTAGGGAAGAAAACAAAACACGCCGGAACCACGGCTAGTAGATGAACTGTAGGTGCCAGGTGAGGGTCATTCCTGCGGTCAACACACAGCACGGCACCCCCAGTGAAGTCAGCCTGGCGGTCACACAGTGAACACCACTGCAGTTGCAGGGAAATATCACTGTCACTTGAAGTGAATGGGGTTCATTTAAATGGTACATACGGGGAAGGGGTAAATTTAATTTGTAATTTTTGGGGAGCTGTAACATTATTTAAGAGTTCTAGGCTATAGCTCATATATGTATTTAAAAACCTCAGTGGCTTCTCCTTGCCCTTTAGGACAGAATCCTCTGATTACTTTTTCAACCTCATCTCCTGCTCTTCTACTTTTGCTGTAAACATGGAGACGTTTGTCCTGTTCCTCACAAGCCAAGTCAAGCTCATGCCTGCTTCCCAGATTTTTACACTCGTTCCCTCTGCCTCCAATACCCCACCTTCCCCTACCTTCAGAGCTATTGTCTTTTCATTTTTCATGTCTGCCCAGGTGTCCCCTTCTCAGAGACGTCTGCCCTAGTCACTGGTTTAAAATTTCCCTCACAGTGTCCTCTCACTCTATACCCTTAATTCTGCTTCTTTTTCTTCCTAACACCAATCACAATGTGATATTCTTCTGTACAGATGGTCCTTGTTACTTGGGGATTCCATATTTCTGCAATCACCTACTCTCTCAATTAATGTGTAACCCCAGACCAGTATTTCGAAGTCATTCCCTGACAAGTGCAGAGTGGAGAAAAACTTAAGTCATCTGACACGCACATGCCCATGATGACGCACTGTTGTCTTGTTTCAGCTCCCATATTGTAAACAAACATCCTTTTTGTGGTCTACTGGGTGCCATGTGTTTTCCATTTTTGTGGGTCTTCTTGTCAGTGATTTCTCTGTTTAAAATGGCCTCCCAAACATAGGGCTAAAGTGCTGTCTGGTGTTCCCTTGTAAGAAGGCTGGGGTGTGCCTTAAGGAGAAAATATATATGTTAGAGCAGCTACCTTCAGGCGGGAGCCATTGGCTGCAATTCAATGTTAATGGATCAACTATACATATCATACATATCAAATAAGGAGTCTTTAAACAGAAACACACATACAACAAGATCATGTATTGACTGGTGAAAACGTGGTGAGAAGGGGCTCTCAAGAATTTAATGCCGTATTTCCCTAGAAGCAATGGTTCGGTGTTTGCCAGTTTACTGTGAATGATGAGTCAAATTTATTTATTTATTTTTCCCACTTTTTTTCCTTCCCAACCAGAGTGGACATGCCTGTGAAGTCAAGGACTTTGCCTACCTTTGTTACTCTTATATTCCCACTGCCTGACTATAGTAAACCCTCAATAGTTATGTATTAGATGAATAAGTACAAGAAGTGTATACCTTGTTCTCTGTCTATATGTATTTAAGTTACAGTAGAATAAAAGTAATTTAAAGCAATATAATGGAGCTTGACAGGAACTCTTTTTCTTTAAAGAAGTCTGAATAAAGAGATGTATATACTATGCACCCATTTGAGCAGGGACCATGTCTCATTTCTAGTCTTTCAAAGGCCTTGGCATGGGGTTAAAAGCCCATCAACCTCTTCTTAAATGTTAGCTTAGTGAATAAAAAATTGATCAAATGTAGTATTATTTTGATTAGAAGGATAGAAAAAGCAATACTTGCCTTTAATTACCAGTACAATGTTAATTAAATTTACACTGTTATCAAGAGAATGAGAAGACATGCCACAGATCAAGAGAAAATATTTGCAGAAGATGCATTTGATAAAGGTCTGTTATCCAAAATCTATGAAGAACTTTTAAAACTCAACAATAAAAAATAAATAAACCAAGCAACTTGATTAAACATGAGCCAGCCCTGGCCAGGTGGCTCATTTGGTTGGAACATCATCCATATACCAAAAGGCTGCTGGTTTGACCCCTGGTTGGGGTGCACAAAGGAGGCAATTGATCAATCTCTCTCTCTCTCTCTCTCTCTCTCTCTGTAAAATACAAAACAAAAGCAAAAACAAAAATAACACACACATATCTTTAGATGAGATTAAAAAAAATAGGCCAAAGATTTTAATAGACACTTCACTAAAGAAGATACACAGAGAGAAGAGAAGCATATGAAAAGATGCTCCACATCATATGTCACCAGGGAAATGCAAATTAAAACAACAATGAGATACCACTACACAATTATTAGAACAGCCAAAATCCAGAACATTAAAAACACCAAATTCTGGACAGGATGTGGAGCAACAGGAGCTCTCTTTAATTGCTGGTGAGCAGGCAAAATAGTATAACTACTTTGAAATGCAGTCTTGCCATTTCTAACCATACTCATTGGTATTTACCTAAAGGAGTTGAAAATTTATGTCCACATAAAACCCTGCATGTGAATGGATGTTTATAGCAGTTTTATTCATAAGTGTCAAAACTTGGATGCAACCAAGGTATTTTTTTAGTAGGTGAATAAATAAACAAACTATAGTACATCCAGACAATGGAATATAATTCAGTGCTAAAATGAAATCAGCTATCAAGCCATGAAAAGATGTACAGGAGGAAATGTAAATGCATGTCAGTATGTGAAAGAAGCCAATCTGAAAAGGCCACGTGCTGTATGATTCCAACTATAGGATATTCTGGAGAAGGAAAAATTATCCAGACAGTAAAAAGATCAGTGGCTGCCAGAGGTTAGGGGTGTAGCAATACACAAGCAGAACACAGATGACTTTTAGGGCAGTGAAAATATTCTGTATGATATTATAAGGATGAATAGATGTCATTGTACATCTGTCCAAACCCATAGATTGTATAGCACTAAGAGTAAACCTTAATGTAAACTATGGACTTTGAGTGATTGTGAAAAGACATGCACTGTTATTATATTCTTGCATGTTTTACAATGATAACATACATGTAGGTCAATATGTAAACACCTATGTGCTCATATATGTGTATACTAGTTGGACAAAAGGGCAAACTGATCAATGAAATAGTACAAAAAAGGTGCAATGGAGAACGCAGTTATCAGAAATATCATTAAAGAACAAAGGTATCTTTGCAGGTCCATGGGGTAGTTCAGTCACTGGGTGCCTGAATGAGGACTGAAATAAATTTATAATAAATATAAAACTCCTGAGTTTATCTTTTCATTAATCATCAATATAACTGCTAGAGGCCTAAGTTAATTTACATGTAAATGGTCAATAAGGTGATCAGCCTGTATCATATATTAACCATTTGCCACTCTGACTAAAAGCTGTGGAGACTATAGAACAGATGTGAAATACAGCCACTAACCTCTAGAAGCTCAGCTCAGTGGGAGGAGGAAAACAATGAACAAATAAATACAATAAAAGACATTTACACTATATTCACCTTTAAAAATTTTTGTGTTGATAAAAATTATTATAAGAATCTTTTTATGACTATAGAGTGGTACATTATTAAGCCAGATAAAATGGTAAGTTATTCCATCATCTGAGTCCACTACTAATAACACTATTGTTTTTTTAACACACTGATTTCTAACTGACTCAATTATAGTCAACATGAGGGGGAAAATATGGGACTAAAAGGGCGTCTACATCATGCCTCTTTAGACATTAGCTTTTTTTTTTTCTCTGTAAAATTAGGGCATTATCTGCAAAGTAGTCCTCGGGTCTGATTTCTGTGCCTTAAACCAGATTTTCTGGTTGTCTTTCTTTCTTGTCTCCCACACATGGACTTTATTCTATAAAGGACATAAAGACTGTTTATAGAAAAAGTAAGTGGTACATTTATTTAATCACTATTCCCTGTGGTGCTGGAACTGCACCTGCCTTCAGGTTAGCTCTTTCCACGGCTTTCAGAGCCTGCCACATCTCCCTCTCTAAATACTACCTCTGGACACTTTCCTTCAGTCGCTCTTTTCTTTCCCCCCAGATATGTTCAAGTTTAATCATCCTCAGCCTCGCTGATTTTACTCTTGCTTACTTGTTTGTCATTATTAGTGGAAGTGCAATTTGGAAAGATAGCATTTAGAAGTGGTGGGCCTGATGGGCAGACGCCTGTCCAAAAGGGCAGAACATCATGAAATGCAGGCTGAGGTGTTCAAAAATGATTAGGAGAGCAAGTAGAGCAACATCAGAGTTCCCAGAGGTGTGTTCAAGGAATGCTGCTCTCCTGGTATTCTAGGGTCAGGATGGACCCTGTGTCCGCATACGTTTTGGGATCTCTGCAGGCCACCTATGCAGCCCACTCCTGAAGCAGTTAAAAAGGCCTCCCTGCTGAAGATATTTATTCACTTGGTTTAACTCTTTCTGTATTGTTTTAAAATCACAGAATTCCTTTTAAAGATGCCTGCTGAGATCCTATAGAATGCAAACACTGTTATATGTTGTAGTATAAGGCGATGGCATAATGAAAGGTGTATTTTAGGGAGATTATCTAAGAAAATAGAAAGAGTGAGCATGGAGAGAGATCAACTTTGGAGAAATTGATAATAACTTTATCACAAACTTGGTAATGAAGACACGGTCATCCTCTGCTCTTAAGGAGCTATTTTTCCAAATGGATAGACTTTGGGGGATGGGCATTCTTAGAGAAGAGAATTAATGTTCTAATTTATTACAAATCTAGATTAACACAAACACTGTGAAAAGAAGAAAGACGATCACGTATGCAGACACTCACAGACATAAACACACACTTCATTTTGATGGTTTATGAGTTCTTAGGTTAAAAAACTGGTCTTAATAGCAAAAGAATAGCAAAACTCAGCTCATTTACTGAACTTTGTAAAAGGAGGGTGATTGAGGGGGAGAAAAATCAAACCACTCAGGCATAAATTAAGTTCCATAGGTGGGTGGAAGCCAAGAGTCTCAAGCAAAACCCCCCTGGGTTAGTGACCCATTATCCCTCTTAACGCAGCTGGGCCTAGCAGAGCGGTAAAGGGGAAATCTGGTTTAAAAGTTAAGTTTTTAATCATTAAGGAAGGTCCTAAGTGAGAAGGAAACTGACAGCTTATAAGAGACTTCTTACTTTTGACTTGGGCTTAGTTCAAGCCAATGAACCAGGGGACAGGAGAGAAAACTATTTCGCTCTACTGCCAATTCCACAACATTCCTCTCCAGAAACTTCCACAGAGCTGGTGAGCTTCCAGCAGTAAACACTGAGGTCTGTTTCCCCAGAATTTATGGGAGGGCCTGTTACTCTACTTCGGAAGGAAAAAATGAGCTTTCAATTATTAATTATATTTATTTTTCTTCTACAGGACTCTTATTTATTCTTTACAAAGTATTAGAAGGAGAACAATCTCCCAATTTTTATTGTCCCAAGTTGATAAAGTAGTAATTTGTCCTAATCTCAAATCCAATTTATTCTACATTGTTGGTAGTACTGGCAAACTAACAAATAGGTATTAGACACAGGAATAAAAAAATGTCCTACTCTGAAAAAAGGATATATATATATATATATATAGTTTTAAAATGTGTAGAAATTGTGAAAGTAATTGATATTAGAATAAACTAAGAAAAAATCCTTACACAGGCTTTCTTAAGATTGAAGTGAGTATCTCCATCTTCTCGGCTTGCCATACGAGTGTTTAAATCCCCTTATGAAGTCAGTACTTGGGTGGGAGGGAGGACAGGCAAAAAGACTAACAGGGCTCTGAGTGAGGATTAGAAGTACTAGTCACAGAAGTTTGCTACAACAAAGAAGGGTGTGGAAAGGAAGGCACAGGGGTGGGAAAAACTAGGTTTACTATTGTGAGTACCCAAAACAAAGTTTATTCCGTTATTATTACTTATTAATTATTGTATTATTTGTATGCATTACAACTGTAAACCTACTTTTGCCCACCCCAGTATTTTTGGTTCAAAAATTTAAAAATAATTATAAGTCGGTGACAAGAAAAGTCCAACTGAAGATACAATAGGGGAACAAGCAAACATAAGCTAACGGAAAAGTCAGATGAGACAAGATCCAGTCAAGATGGGGGTCACCTGGCAGTATATTGACAAAAGCATACTTAGAATGATGTGACATCATTGGTAAAATGCCAGTCACATGGAAGTATTCAGTTGAATGCAGCTTCTATTATGATGATGATGATTATGATCATTATGGTCTTTATCATCATGATTGGGTTTCATCTGAAAATTGAAGTGGACTAGTGACTTGGAAGGGAAGTCTCAAGAAGGGTTGCAAAAGTAAACATTTTGGTCAGTCAACATGCTGTCACTGAATGTGGTAGAGTTGTGACTGTTCATTAATAATCCAATCAACTAATGTTGAGAGAGGAGAGCTCTATGGGATGTATCACTGGCAACCTGATGAAACAGTCATCAGGTGTAGAACATGATGCCAACAATGCGGCTCAGAATCCTGAGGGGAAGGTGAGATGTCTTTAGTGCCCAGTGTCACTCTGTATGACATCAAGGAAGAGGCAGTGAGGCCCCACTTTAGCATAAGCTATAGCCTTTGTCATTTTCAAAAGAAAGTCTACACCCCATCACATAGCATCGCAGACTGCCCTTCATCATCTGACACTTTTTTGCTTCCAGAGACATTCTTTTTTTTTTTTTTTTTTTTTTTTTCAGAGAGACATTCTTTCATTACTCTCTTCTGGTCACCTTGTACCCACTGCTCCAGCTCGGTTAAACCACTTTAATATTCAAGAGACAACAACTGCAACAATAACAAAAGTTAATAATAATAATAGTATTGCTACTTTTTTCACAGTGCTTACTCTGTGCCTGGCACTGTTCTAAGAGCTCTACATATATTAATTCACTTAATCTTCACATGTATCCTATGAGATAGATAGTACTTCAGTTCTCATTGTACAGATGAGTAAAGTGCAGCAGAGAGGTTAAGTAACTTTTCTACAGTCTCAGAGCTTAAATGCCCTTCGCTTTCTCCCTCTACCTAACTACCTCTTTCATACTTCAGCTTGGATGTCACCTACTTTGAGAACCTTTTTAGAACATTTCCCTCTCCATCCCCACTCCCTTGCATTAGTTCAAGTGAGGAATTTCTCCCATAAACTATGGTTTATAGAAGAGTCAAGCCCCCTTTTTCTGAAGGGAACCACATCCCACAGGAGACAGAGTTTCCCAGGGATATCTTTAGAAAGAGCATTCCTGCATGTAACCAGGAGACAGTGTACGAAGAGGTAACTGTTAGGCCTGTTGGGGAAACGCTTCCCTTGCTCACTTGGACAAATACCCTGTTGAGTGGAAGGGGTGGCTAAGGACATGTGCTATGTTGCCCAGCTCTTTAGAGCATTTTCACAAACTAGTGGGAATTCTGCTCACCTACTTTGCAAGAAAAATATTTAGGAGGCCCCTCTACTCCTGCCTGGATAGTTGCCATAGACATTTTTTCCAAAATTATAGTTTCTTAAATATTTCCTCATAGAATTTTAAAAGCTTAACCTCAGTGTTCTAATTATTATATCTCTAAATTATGGCTGTGAATTTCACTGCTCAAAACCACTGCTAACTAAATATTTGCTATAGTATTTCTTTAATGTACATCTTTAAAAAAACAAAACAAAACAAAAAACAAAAAACTCAGGGATTATTTGTTCATGTATTAATTCAATAATTTATTCAGTACCTACCAGGTGCCAAGACTAGGCCAGGTACTGAGGAGGCAGATAAAATAACATGAGTCTACTCTCAAGGAACTAATGATTAATGGGAAAAGGGTGGAAATTTTACACATAATAGATGTGATTCAGTGAGCAAGACAAAAGTATTTTTATTATTGTATTATCTATAATTTAGCCATGTTTAACATTAATTTCAATGTATAATCATTTTCAATGAATACATTTAAAGTGTAATAACAAATGTTTCTCCTTAGAAACAAAATTTTCCCATTGCTCTTATTCATAAAAACTCAAATTTTCACTCCTTTCTAGTAGATAAGGGTGAAAAATCAGCCAAGATAGTCACCTTATATTTTAACCCTGGCAAAGAATATAAAACTGAAATAGATAATACTTATTATTTATTGGTCTCACAGTTGTTGCTCAAAAATCGAAGATTAAGCTTTCTAATTTGTACAAAGTCATCACTACTGAGTCACTTAGAAAATTTTGTTCTCAGATTTACTATTTTGTTAAAAGATCAGAGGACTGAGATGTTTGTTGACTGCTAGGACAGATTACATAATATCAGGACACATTTGGAGGAAATCGGGGATTTCCATCAATCAAATGTGAGTCCTGAGAGGTTCCTGGCTGATAGCACGCCAGGGTGCTGTCCAGGATCCCCATCAAATACCAACATGTGGGGGAGGTCAGGCTGTATACTTACCTGACCAGTCAACATAAAGGAATGGAATTTAAAGTTCTAGTGCAGAAAGGATTTGGAGGATTTTATCAATACAAGCAGAAGAAATACGAGCCCTTTGAAGTTTAAAGGAAGGGACTAAGCAGGAAAATACAAAAGTGTATCAAGAACCTTAATCCTTGTGAAGCTGTACCAGGACCAAAATAAATATTAACCCAATGTTTAATTGGAATCCACTGAAACTTTCCAAACTGAATGCAATGATAAAAAAAAAAAAAAAAAAAAAAAAAGCCCAAAGACTCGTAACTTGTCTAGCCACTAAACTAAACTACAGTACAGGAACAAAATTATCCCAAACCTCAGCAAACAGAAAAGCTGAGTGGAATAATGAATGTTTTCATCCAGCCAAGAGTTCTTGCTTTATTTCTAAGCATCAAGTCCAGCATTTCTTGATGGATGCAAAATTTAATGTGCTAAGATGTAGTGAAAGGTAAGAGCTGGTACTCAATGGGATTTATTCAGGAAACACATTTTTAAAATTTTTTGAAAGGATCATAGAACTTTAGGTATGCAGCTTTATAATGTTCTCTTAAAAATAGCCTTAGTGATATATTTTTTAAGTTTTTATTTTAACCCTCACCTGAGGATATGTTTTTATTGATTTTAGAGAAAGAGGAAGAGGGGGGAGGGAGAGAGAGAGAGAGAGAGAGAGAGAGAACACCGACCCGAGAAAGAAACATCAATCGGTTGCCTCTCATATGTGCCCTGACCAGGGATTGGTCCTGCACCTTTTTGGTGTATGGCAGTGATCCCCAACCTTTTTGGCACCAGGGACCAGTTGTGTGAAGACGATTTTTCCAAGGATGGTGGCAGGGAGACAGGAGGAGGAGCTTATGTGGTAATGCAAGCAAAGCTGGCCTCTGCTCACCTCCTGCTGTCAAAGGCCCAGGGGTTGGGAAGCCCTGCTGTATGGGACAGCCAACCGAGGCACCTAGCCAGGGCCTCAGTGATATTTTTAAAGAAGGATGTTCCAAGGAACTAATCAACATTACTGAAACAACAAAGTTGTGAAATGAAAATGGCAAAATGGCATTGAAACAGGCAAGAAGGAGGTCAGAGCAACTTTTGAAGGAGCAGGTTTAGTGGTGATCATGGGGATCAGAAGAGACTGCAGGGGGTAAAACTGCAGTTTTGTGGGAAAAGGCAGAAGGTAACCGGGGTTGAAAAGGGACAACAGGGTCAAGGCTGGGTGTCTCTTTTTTGTTTTGTTTTCAATAGGTTGGAGGGGAGGGAAACTTGGGCATATAGAAAAGAGACAGATGATGCTCAATGTGGGGATTCACATGGGAAGATCTCCCCCGGGAGGCCTCCAGGTGGACAGGTAGAGGACTTAACACCCTTTATCTTCCCTGCCCTGCCTTCACTGCCCAGTTAGCACACATCTGACTGTTCTACTGTTCACTTGGACTCTCCGGTATATTGCCGTATGCTGACTCAATAACAATGCTCTTTTCTACACATGGTTCTATTTTAACTCTTGATCCACTAAAGCAAGGGTCATACAGTTTATTTCCTTTACTTTTACAGCATGGAGTTTAAAAAAAACACGTTAGTAATTAAGGTGATAAACAAAGCTTCTATCAATACCAAAAATGGTTGCATTGTTATACTTCAAAAAAAGTATGTCTTTAATTATAATGCCTTAAGTTTCTAACAGCAATGACAAAAGAACCTGCCTCTGTCCCTAAAACACAATTACTTATTTTTTCTTATTAAGTCAATTAAGCTAATGAAACCAGAAAACATGATTTTAAAATTTCGAGATTCTGTGATATTATTGGTAGGTTAATTTTCCACCAATAATCAGTGTGGCTATTTCGTGTTCAAGAACTAAACCACTCTTTGGGGACAAATTAGAAGCCCAAACCTCCAAATTATGCAGTATTATGTTCTTCCGTTAGCCTTTCCCAATTCAAAAATTCCATCTGCCCCATCTTCATGGAAAACTTAAATAAAATCATATATAAATCACAAAGAGAATTGACAATGACTACATTTTCTCCAAATATACTTTTTCTATTTAGCTGCAATATTTCTAATAACCTGTGTAGAGAAATTTTATTTTTTAGTCTTGAGCTTTAAAATCAGAGTTCTCTCTTCCCAAAACTGCGTGAAGTGCTATTGCCTCTTTGGTAATCGCATTACATATGCAAAGTGAATGGATATGGACTTTGCTGCAGGCTTCAAGGTTAGACTCATTTCACTTCGTGTGTGGATCCCAGCATAACCTTCTCTCCCGGAGTACAGATTTTCTTTCATAATATTTTATCTTCATATTAGAAATGCAAATTCTTGGTCAGCAGAATGGACAAAAATGCACATCTGTATTGCCAAATTTTCCTGTTGCTTGGCTTTCCTTTAAATTTCTTTTGGTTATCTTTTTGAACTGTACTTATTTTTACACAGAAGTATCACATTGAAGGCACATTTTAAATTTGACTTCTGACTAGTTTAAAGTCTTATTTCTCAGCATCAACTCTTTTTATACTGAACTAGTCACTGTTTCTACATCATTTTGGTAGAGCTATGAATATGTATTCTTTTGGATTTAAAGATAATACACACAAGTTCTGCCCGATATGTCCAAATAAAATTCAGGATTACTACAGAGATTTTACTTAACTTTGTGCATTTTTATCTCTGTTTAACCTAGCTGGTAATATCAATTCTCAGAGATAACAACAGTCCTTTATCTCATGATACAAGCACAATGGGTCAGAGTAAGAGTACCAATATAACCACCACCGATCTGTACTAGAAGTAAACATTTTTCTATAGTCTTTTTATCCTTAAAATATATCCCTTTTGGAATGTATAATCAAAATACATGGCTTTAAAGTCACTTAGAATTGCTCCATATTGTTAGGTTTTGCCTCCAATTTGAACCACACTAAAGTTGATTTGTGTGATGTTACTTAAATATTTTTGGGAACCAATTTTAAAATTTATTTTATTTATTCATTTTTATTTTATGTAAAATATTTACATGGCTCCCAAACCAAATGTACAAAATATATTCAAAGAAGTATGGCTATTATTTTTGTTTTTTTCAGTCTCCTGCCTCTCTGTAAGGAATATTTGTGTGTGTGTGGTTTATCTTTCTGATTTTTAGAAACATATACATATAATGCTAAACAATAATAATATGCTAGTTATACTTTTCTCCATCTTGCGTTTCTCACTGAAAATATACATAACCTAGAGGCTACTTCATAATGGTAGGCAGAGGTGTTTATTTTCCCCTACACTTGAATAGTACTCCCTTGTATGGGTGTACCATACTTCTGATTCAACCAGTGCCCTAATGATGGATTTTGGGGATGTTTCTAGTCTTTTCCTATTCAAGGTAGTCTTTCAATGAGTATCCTTCCACATACATCTTTTTCTTATCTTTGTTAGTTTATCTTTGACACAGATTACTAGAAGCAGGAATTCCTCTGTTGAGAGCAAATATGCATGTATTGTATTTCGATATTGCCAAATTCCCCTCCATAGCATTGCATCATTTTGCATTTCCAACTAGAATGTATGAGAATGGCAGGTCTCCTTCAGCCTCATCACAGGGTATGCTGTCAAACTTGGATTTTTTATCAATCTGACAGTTGAAAATAGGATTCTCAACTTGGTTTTAGTTTAAATTTCTCTCACAGGTAGGTTGTTTTTCATATAGATAAGAACCAATTCTGTCCTCTTGGCACAGTCCCTCTCCATTAATACCCTTGAAGCACACACGAAAGAATCCCAATTTTTCTCCTGTTTCTTGAGTTGTTACCTCGTGATTTCCTTTTCTAGTTTCATTTCTCCTGTTTATTTTCCAAACATTCCTCTTTCTCTGAACAGTGTCTTGGTATTTCTTTTAAAGTCCACTTCTTGGACTGTACTAATCATTGCTATTCTACCTGCTACCAAGTGTATACCTACAGCCCAGAGCTCTCTGTCTGCTTCTGTCCCACATATCAAACTGCCTAATGAAGATGGTGAATTGTGCCTCCCAGGCACCTTAAATTCAAGCTGTGCAGTACTCTCCCTCTTCACTGAGTGCCCTTCCTCTGGTGTTCTCCAGTGCTGTGAATGCTACCACAAATCTCTAGCTGCCGCAGTCATAAACCAGGGTTTTGTCCTGATGACTTCCTCTCTCAACTTCTTTGTATCGAATCAATCACCAATTGTTGTGGCTTTCATCTCTTAAATGGCTCTCAAATCCATCTACTTCCCTGCATCTCAAATTACTGATCTAAACCACTGTCATTTCTCCCCAGAGCAGTTACTGCAGGTTCCTTCTATGTGGCCTTTCCTTTCCTTGCTCCCAAACATGCTCAGAATTATCTTTGGAAACACAATAATATAGTGTCGTTCACTAGCTTAAAAGCCTCCAAAGGCTCAAACTCCCCAACCCCCAAAGTCCCAAGTCATATTATTTCCATATGTAAATATGTATGTAAGTAAATGCTACAAAGCCTGGGACAATCAACACTAAACTGATAGCAAAGGTCACCTCTGGGGAGACGGGTGGGATGACAGGCCATGAAGGGGCTGTCATGGAGGGATTAGTATTGGTGAAGAACTTCCGTTTTTATCATTATTAGAGTTGTTCAAATTTTTTACAATGTAGTGTTTTCAAGTATTACTTATATATTTTAAAATAAGTAAAATAGATCAAGAAAGGGAGCCTTGACTAGCTTTGAGGCAGATGGGGCTCACCAGCAAGTTGTATAAAAACCTCAGAGTCCCCGCAACATCCCCCAGGGGGCAGAAATTGTCTTCTTTGCTTCGGTATTACCTGAGGATTTCAATCAAGGGATTCTTACCTTTGTGGTCCACAGTTTGACAGTCCAGTCAAATGATGACGTGACAAACAGGTGTGAGAAGTCAATTGGGCCCACTGCCATGTGGCAGTTAATTCCTGTGACTGGCCCTTGGTGACCTTCGAAGACCTCGCCTATACCTGCTTTGCTGCATGAAGACCACACATAAGCAGAGTTTCAGTGACCTTTGCAAAGCCATGATTTCTTTAAAAAACAAATTTCCCCAAAATTTAGCACAAACACCATACATCACCAAAAATGAAACCACTTTCACAGTATCTTGAGAGAAATACAATACTAGACCATTTTTGGTGATGAAAAACAATGTGGTGCAATATAATCATTTTGGCCTTTAGGATTTAATGTCAATTTTCATCATTTAACCCTTTTTTAGAAGTTCCTCAAATCTTATTATTGTCGATGTAGTTACTTTGATGAACATATATACTTAGATCTCAGAAGCTTTCCTATTTGTAATGAGACTATTCTGTTGTTGTGATCACATTCTGTACATATTCCATTTTAATTCCTTCTGCAGAGACTACTGGCTATAAAACTTCATACATTATTGTATAAATATATTTATTCTTTCCAGGAAATTTCTTATATTAGGTTCACATACCTGAACATGTAATACTTTGTGGAAACACTTGCCACTGCAAAGTAATATGTATAACTTAAATGAAATATGGGGAAAATGCTGTTTTCACAGAAAGCAGAAGAGAAATGTACAAATCCACTAAGTGTAAATTGTAAATTCCATAAGGGCTGGTGCCTTGTTATTTTATTATATTAACATACAATAAGTGCTCAATAGATATTTGTTGAAAAAAACAGGAAATGACAGAGACAAACTTATGCCTATTTTTCCAACAGAAGCAGAGTTGAGAATTAGTGAAACACATTTTGAAAGTTACCCACAGACACATGTCCCTTATTTAACTAAGCCAGTATTATTTCCAGGCCCCTATTATCACACAATAGTATGCACACAATCATACCCAATTAGAAAATATAGCAAGATGTTATATTTTAAAAATCTACGTGCATGAGCTGATAAATATGACAAATACATAGGTATAGTAGAATCTAAATATTATGTTACTAAGAGTAAAAATGAACTGAGTTATTAAAACATTTGGGCTCCTGGAACACCAATAAATGTCTGTGTGCTTGAGCACAACTGGAAATCACGAGCAAAGTGCTGCAGTGGGTATTCATGCAAGAGGCACTCAGAAATTACGCTCAGTGAAACTGCCAACAGCAGTGCTGCACGTGATCCTTTAAGTTTGTTCTAATGGACACGAGGAACTGATCTCTGAAGTGGCCCCTGGTGAGACTCCACTTGCTCTTAACAGCATCCTGAAAGGGTTTATAGGGTGCAAAACGAGGACTTTGTTTAATTTATGGAAGTAGATTTGCACCTTCTCTATGTTAGGCAAAAAATAGGAATCCTCTCCCCTCTTCCCCATAGCCCTCTATGACCCATTAAAAATTACTACAAAGCCAAATACCTGCTACTTTACAACTTTACTGAGATCGGTACTTTATATTTCAGATGGATGGGCCATTATTGAAAGCATAATCAAGTGTGCAGTACAAAGATCGGTGGTGTGTAGCACTGACACCCTTCTTTTGAACTCTAGTGCATGTTCTGATTGTGCTTGAAAAGCACAAGAGCCACAGGACAAAAATATTCATCGTGTAAAAGGTTATCCACATTACAGAATCCAACAAATAAATCTGAAACTTATCAATGAACATGTTCTGTAGCCTTCACAGAAAATCAAGGTCCTGGATTAAGTCATTTGAACTGATGCCCTGTTGATTGTAATAAACGTATAGACAAAGCTGTGATGCCATGTTTTGGCCTACTGCACTATCTGTGTCTCACACCTGCCACTTATGACCTTTTACCTGTATTGTGGCTATTTGTGTGTTTACTTTTCCCACCATAGTTTCTTGAAGCTAGGAGCCAGGTTTAAATGATATTTGCGTGCCTGGCAGCATCTAGCAATGCACTATGCTCAAAGTAGGTGTGCAGTGAATGTTTGCATGAATGAACAACTTCATCTGATCTTTTTTATGCCTTGGTAAAACTCCAGTGCAGGGTTTAGCCAGTTTGAATGAAGTAGGACTATTAGGCAAGGAACTGGGAGCCAGATCTTCCTAGACATCTTTAAACCCTGTGAGCAGGGCAAATATTGCTTGTTACTGTGTGCAGAACTGTAGGGACATCACAGATCGTATTGTGTAAATGGAAGAATCACGTAGCTGGGCCATGGGTGCTTGTTACTTCTACAGATCGCAAAGACACGGGAGCCTGAACTTTGAACAGTTTGTGATTTCTCATTTCATCTCAATAGCCAAGGATGAATGCAAGGGATCAAACGTGAAAGAGAAATTAAGCACCACGGTAAACACAATGACTCTTTCAAAAGATGTGAAGCTACTCATTGTCTCATAATATAGTCTAAATTATTGGATTCCACTTTATCCTGATGATATGCCAACCTCTCAACCAAGGTGGAGTTCTTATCACCTGGAAACATCAAAGTGGCTTGTGCATCTTATACTATTCCAGCCTCTCTGACCGGGAGGAAGGGCCCTAGGTACTGCTCTATATTGTTTGGACATTGTCAATTCTTTCTTCCTGCTGTAGATTTTTAGTTCCCCACTTACTATGTGCCAGTCACCAGGCAGGGAATCAACAATAAAATGAAAATAGTTTAGTAAGAGCAAAATGGCAGATGAATGAGTGGTTGAAATAAAATGAAACTAATATTATTGTAGAAGCACTCATAAAAATATGTGAAATAGCAAATCTGATAGCCTATAGTCCTATCCCATCTATTGTACTTTAATTTCTCTGTAGTGCAAATGATCTTAAATCACGTATTTACTTGTTTATTAATTTATTGTCCTTTGCCTTCAACCGAAATACGGATTCCATGTCTATTTTGTTCCTACTGCATCCTTATAATGTAATGGTGCCTAGCAGATGGTAGGTTCTTGGTAAATGTTCCTTGAAAGGAGTTAATAAAGGAATAAAAATTCTATG
The DNA here is from genome assembly GCF_987537825.1 of Furipterus horrens. Taxonomy (NCBI): domain Eukaryota; kingdom Metazoa; phylum Chordata; class Mammalia; order Chiroptera; family Furipteridae; genus Furipterus; species Furipterus horrens. The sequence continues at coordinate 29,893,771 of NW_028327179.1, forward strand.
GGAACATAAAAGAGGGAAAGTTTTCCTTTGCCCAACAGAGTTTGGAGAAGCTTCAATGTGGAAAGACCTCTGTACTGGCTCTTGAGAATAAGAAGGAATTATCTAGGCCAACAAGAGAGACATGCCAGACAGGAGGAAGAAATCCCATGTACAGACTCATGGAGATGTGGTGGAATAAACAATATTTTGGGACCCTTACCCCTGCTGGGTGGGTGGCTGCTGTCTAAAGATTGAGGCTGGAGAGAGGCACAGAGTCAAGGGTTTTATCGTCGTCGTCGGCAGCCGTCCGTCTCGAGAGACGATGGTGTAGCTTCTTAAGAGTCTATCTGCACCGCCGAGAATGGCTGTGCAGTCCGACTCGGGAGTGACATGGTATCTGTCTCCTCCCGTGTTGAATCGACATCTTGCGATGACGCTGAAGCTACAGAGCCTGGGTAGGGTAATATGGAGGGTCTGCTGTTGCCCATGCAGCAGACCCCCCCTCTCTTCGCAGCTGAAGGGTCCAAGGGAAAGACGGAGTCAATACAGCTTGGCTTCAGGTGCGCCGCAGGAGTTGCCGGTGTTGACTACAACGTCAAACCGCCTTAGGGACTCCGGCTCCGGATTTTCTGTCGGGGTTTACTCCCTTAGCCTTTCCCCTGAAGAGGTATGCCGCAAGGCAGCGGAGGTTTTTTGGAGTCAGAGTTTTCCTTCTCTGATGTACCCTGACTGGAAGATCGAACCAGCAACACTTAGCTCGCAGGCCGACGCTCAATCCACTGAGCTAAACCTTTATATGACATGCTAAAAAGCTAGGACTTTTTTCCTCAAGGCAGTGTAAGTCATCAAAAGCTTACAAATGGCTAATGATCAGATCAGATGGATGCACTAAGATAATAAAGACTTGAGGCTGTGCTTTGCATTTCTTTAGAAATACCTTTCTCATAGTGCGATGTGGTTATATAACCCAGAATGCGATAACAGACTTTCAGAAATGAGGAACACGTCATCGGTAAGAAAACAGAAAATCACCTTCCATGACGACAGGCCGTGTAGACCGTACCCTCCTCACTGCCAACCACGAAGTTATTGACGTCTCCCGTCGGGAAAGCCATTCCGGTAACGGCCACCGACTTGGACTTATTGTACACCAGCTCCATGCTCTCCTACCAAAACACGACATGGTTACATTCCCTCTGTCAACTCCTCGCCATGCCAAAGATAGCACGGAAAAATCATTTGGCCAAATCGTCTGTTTGCTTTTCACACAGCGTTACAAAAGACCCCAGCTGTGCCAGAAACCACGCTTTACTGCCCCTGACATTCATGCTTCTGAGTATCTCTGGTTTCAGGCGGCTGGATTTCATCAGCATGTGCTGCTGCTTCTAAGTAAGGCGGAGATGACAGGTGAGAATTTTGAAACTAATGGTGCAGAAACTAAAGATAATACTGTAATGGTTACACTTGTCAGCCCCAGGCTTTAATAAAACACACAATACCCCTGTATTTACAAACATTTTCAAAATCAATTGTTTGTGAGACAACACGTGTATTAATATCGGATATACTAAGCATATTTGTTCAAAGCAGGAGCGTGCGTCCTCCATGGACTGAAACCAGAAAGCTGTCACTCGGGTCAGAAAAAACAGATTTTAACAGGGGCTAGGTTTCATAAAGGGTGGCCATTTGGTGTACTGGCTACAAGTCTGTGAAGAACAGCGTTTAAATAAGTGTTTAAAATAGTAAGTGAGAGCCATTATTTTATCTAAAATTATTTTTTAAATGTGGATTTGAAGTGTATTTTAAAAGACATTCTGCACAATTGTTTAATGACAGTAAAGAATAATTAAATACAACTAATATCCCTGAATATTTCTGCTATTCACATCAAATAGCCTACTATGTGCACCTGAAGTAATTTTTTTCAAAAATAATTCTAGGGAATAATGTCATTATAGCTGCTTGGAAATTAAGTTTTTTGTTTCTGATTTTTCAGAACAAATAAATCAGGTCATCTCAGCCCAGGAGTCCATACATCGGAAGCGCATGCTCACAGTCTGAGGAGCGCAGCCCATGCGGTCATATGACGTGCTGGCAGTACTGAGATCCACAGAGTGAGTGCATCAGAGCCCTCAGGACAACGTGATTCAGAAAACTGGTGTGCTCCATTGATAAGATTAGGTAGGCTCTTGGTCGCCCACTTGGGAATAGAGGAACCAGGGTGCCAGGTTGGCATCATGCCATGCAACCCTCAATCTGTGTGTGGAGACTGGAGTTCACAGGCGTGCTAGAACTGAAAGGCGGTCTTGTAGCCCCTGTATGACTGGTTTTAACCGAACCAAATGCATGTTTAATCAGCAAAATGTGCAATTAAAAATTCCTGATTAGAGAGCTTGCTCTTATCAGTTTATACTCTCCATGCTTTTAAAAAAACATATTGCTGAGAATTTTAAGACAAAGTCATAAAATACCCACACACAACTTCTGATTTACATACAGTTAAAGTCAGTAAAAATAAAGTTACACTGTAAGAAGCCTATTAGCTCCCCGCCAAAAACTGTAAAAACAACTTATTTAGCCTTAGTATTCTCTACATTTCTATTTTGCGGAGACTTCTGGGAGATTCTTTACAGTTTTTACATTTCCTTATGTATCTTGAGACTTCAATGTTGTCTAAAACTGTGAGAGAGATATTCCAGGAAAGGGAAAGGGACCCTTAAAATTGAGAATTTTCTCTTAGATACCTTTTTACAATTTGTTGGTTTTGTCACATTTTTGTCAAAGGCTATAGCAATAACCTCTTCTCTGTGTTTTTAGTTGGAAGACAGTGAAATACTTTTTTCCCACAAAGAAATGTGAAAACAGTGTATATACATGTTTGTGTGTATAGGTAGTGTCTTCTGGTGTGTGTGTATACAAACATATCTTCTGAAAGCTGAATTCCGATGCCTAGCTCCATCAATTGCTTTGTTTGGTTCCCATTACTGCAATCAGTCGTGGTTTGGAACCTTTAGAAGTTCTTGATTTTTGACTTCTCATTTGTTGAGCAAGGAATGGCAGGAGCCATACTAACAAACATTCCAGAGGAGAAAACAGATGGTTTGACAAACGCTTTACACACACAGGCGGTCATCTAAGCAATGGATACAAGCAAGGGCTTGGGTTTCTGTTTTGCTGGGACACCTTTTCTCCAAGGCCAGTATCTATCAGGAATCACTCTGTTGCGCTCCCACCCCGCTTCCATTTGTTTAACAACTCTGTAGGATAAGTACAATTCATACCACAGGCAACTTCCACAATCACTATGCTTTAAAATGGATTATTTCATTTGCACTTGAAACTGACCTAAGGATTAATGTATTACAATAATTACATGATTTGTGGTAAAGGAAATGGGTTTTGGCTTCAACAGGAGACTGTTGAAAGCAGGCCCCACTCTTTCAAGTGCATCCATTGGCTTTAGCTCCTATGGGATGTGAGGGTTTGGCTTTTAGGAACTATGTTCCATTAGGCAGGTACCTCTTTCCACCAGGATGCTCTTATGTGTAGGGAAAAACAAGCCCACCTGTGGAGTTGAGAGCATGTCCAGGCTCCAGGAACACATTTTACCATCCGTAGAGACAGTGATGAGGTTATGAGCATTCTGGGTCCCAACAACATTTACACAGTACACGGGATGCTGCAAAAACATAAACATGAAGGATCAGACACCAACCCAAGAGGAAATGCTTACATTTCAGTGTCAAACACATTACTCCAAAGCAGGGATTAAAGAGTGACATAATCCTACAATAACATAAGCCTCGGGTCATTTGCTGCTTTCGATTTGAACCTGGTTTCTTTCTAAAAGCTCTGGCAGCAACACACAGCAGTGGAAATACAAAGCTTCACCTTGCTCAGTCAGATGCAGTGCAATGGAGCTGAAGGAAGCTGGAGAGAGCAAATGAGGATCTATGGGCAGAAGCCCTGCAGAAGTGGAGTCTGGGTTACTTGAAGGAGTCTCTACCATACAGTTCGGATTCTAGGTTCACCAAGAGTGGTGAACAAAGCCAGTTTTCAAAAGGGGAGACCTACTGACCATTGGAAGGAATAAGGGTTACTAAATCTGGAGTTTAAAGCATTATGGTTGCAGTGCCAAACATTTGTGAACATTCTTTATAAAAGTGGTTAATATTCATCAGCCTCTTTAATTTGAGGGAGAGAAGTTGGTGGAAGAAATTATTGGCACAATGTACCTAGTGAGATAAAATTAGGCTCTTTTTTTGTTACTACAAAATCTAGGATAATGATAGATTTATTTTTCAAAATATCATTTGGCATAGTACGGAGGCTTAGATTTGGACAGGGCCTTGAGAAACATCATTTATACATCCCAGGAATCATAAGCAAGATGCTCTAACCTTCTGTCATTACTCTAGTAGGTTATCCCACTCTGCTGAATCCTAAATGGTAGGCTAAAATCATTTGCAGCTGCCCATTAAATACTAAATGGAAGGTTAGCACAAGCAGAACCTAGCAGTAATTTGGGTTAGATTTCAGGCAGCTTAGCCATCGGCAGCCAAACCACAACTTAGTTGATGCTTCTCTGTGCAAATAGCTGACAGTCTAAGTCTTACTCTTGATGACTTACTGTCCATTATACCTAGCCACAATGACAATGAAACAATCTTTAATATTGGAAAGTTGATATTACATAAAGAATGGTTCCCAAACTATTATTATCATATAAACTCCTGGTCAGAAGGAACCATAATAGTCATCTAGGGCAGCTGCTCATCTGCCTTTACCAAGAGGTGGGCCAAACTCTGCTTAAACACCTTTCTTAGGAGCAGTCAGTTTTAGCGCAAATTCCTGAAGTGTTCTTCCTTCCACCGATGGGGTAAAGAAAGCTCAGGGAGATACTTTCAGTGCAGTGCCCACCCTCTGGGATTATACAGTCAAGCCAAACAATATTTAGATTGTTGTTATCTTACCCCTTCTCCCTCCAGTCTTATCCTTCTCAAACTAATCATCACCAATTCTTTCAACTGTTCCTTGAGTACCTGCTTTTCAATACGATCCCCATCCTGGTCACTCTCTTTTGAACATGTTCTATTTTGTCTGAGTTCCTCTCGATATTGGAGTTCTGAGAATGAAACATAACTATCTGCCTATATTCTGAACGAGGGAATCTAGAAATCCAGGGAGTATGGAATTGTCACTTCTCATCTGGTAAAATATATGCCTGGATCAATGCATCCTAAGATTACATTCCCTGCTTTGGCAGTACCATCACCTCTTTTACCCATGCTGATGAATAGTCAACTAACTCCTGTCTTTTTTATACCGTGTTCCTACAGAAACTTTCCAATGAATCAGCCTTAGTGGATCTGGCAGCAGAGATGGGAAATTAAATATTTTCCCGCTCAGGTTCCCTAAATAGCAAGAGGACAGACTGGGAACAATGCTTTCTCCCAAGTCTCCGGGATATGTGGGACCTGCAGCAGCGCACAAACACAAGCCCGGGCCACATGGCATTCAAAGCTCTGCATGAAAATCAAGTGGAAGAATGGAAGAAACAAGTTCTCATCTTAAAGCAGCAAACTTAGCAAAACTGAAGAATGGCAGATGGAAAAGGACAAGAATTACATGATTTCACTTATGTGGAGTATAAAACAGAAAGCAGAAATGAACAACTGAAACAAACAAACAAACAAACTCATAGACGCAGACAACAGTCTGGTGCTTACCAGCAGGGAGGGTGGGTGGGGGAAGTTAAAGAGCATAAAGGGAGGTAAATATATGGCTACAGAAGGAGGCTAGACTTTGGGTGATGAGCACACAATGTAATATAAGGATGATGTATTATAATATTCTATACTTGGAAATTAAATAACCTCATTAACCAATGTCACCCAAAAAATTAATTTAAAAAAAACTGAAAAATGAGAAAGCAAGGTCCAAACATTGTTATGGACCTGAAACCTACCTAGTGTTTTTCAGCAAGAGTCCAGTGTGGTTTCTTTGTTAACCACCAAGCATCAACACATATCACCACGACCCTAACGGATTGGAACTCCTACAGATGGGTGTAGAAGAAAATAAGGCAACTAGAAGAATGTTGTAGACCCAAATGCCTAAAGAAGGAATATGTGTGGTAGCCTCTCCCTGGCTTTAATCAGTACTACTGGCCTGTGCTTTCATGAGTAATAAAACTCAGTTTAAAAGAAAAGAGAGAGATATAAAGAAACCAGAACAGAAGCAGACACGTGGGCATGCCGACTCACACACAGACACAAACATACACAGCTCTACTTAATAGAAAGATGAAAGCAAACAGTTCAGCTCATTTTTCCTGTATAGATGCCAGATTGTTTTTATTTATTTTAGGAATAAACTTACTGTGTGGCAGAGGTTTTTGCTTTAATTAGGATTTCCTGTTGTCCCAAATGCATATGTGTGGTGGGTGTGAAAGGAAATTAGTCAGTAATCTGTGGTGGACCTCTTTTTCCTTAACCACTTTTGATCCTGGTACCAATCAGCCAGGCATTTGTGGAAGTTGAAAGTCACAAAATTTACTGTGCACTTTTTTTAGCTGTGGATTCAACAAAACACAGCAAAAGAGAAAAAGAAATTTTTTATTTTTCTAACGAAATAATTTCACTTTCTTGGATAATATTGTAATCGTATTTTAGTTGTGATAATCACATCCTACGTTGTTAGAAAAAGAAAGATTAACTCTTTGGAAGAGGTCCTGGATTTCAATCCTCCCCAAAAGCTTATTGCTAAATAATCTAACATTTGGATTTATAATTTTTTGAAATGTCAGTAGGTATGCTCACAAACACACCAGTTATACACATAGAGCCAGGAAGTGTTTTCACACTACTTGAGCAAACACCTGCATCAAGCCCATCTTCTCCTGGGTCACAATTTTCTGTTATTAGTTTGGAGAAATGGGGTAGGCATGAGCAATTTTCCAAGATTCCCAAGAACTAGTTTCACCTGCATGTGTCTTAGGCCCCAGTCAATCAGAATTAAGGCTGACTCGGTCTTTGTCATTTCCCATTGTCAATCTACAAGAGTGGAAGAATTTTCCTCTTCATGGTCTAGCTAAAACAGCTAGCAGCTCTTTTTTTAAAAAAAAAAGCTGGAGTGGTTTTGAGGCCAGCAGATGAAACAAATGAGGCAACCACATTAAGGAAATTGAAACAATAGTAGAGCTGTTTCCTTGGGCATAAATTGGGCATTTTGGGGAAAGAACATCAGTTACCCTGAATGTCAAGGTAGCAAGGATTGATGGAGACATGCCTGTCTTCTCATTCCTCCTAACAATTGCTAAACACACCTGTCATTCTCTTAAAGGAAATGACAGAGTAGTTGTCTTCCAAACACTATACTGAACCTCTTCTGCTAAATTACGGGTAATGGTTTTGAGATGTTAACTTTTAACCTTAGGGATTATATTGTCACTGCAGACTTTACTGTTGAGACTTACACCAAGCATTCCAGAATTTAAAGTCATAGCACTCTCTTTAATCCCCAGTGGAAAAGGCCCGTTGGCCAAAGTCTCATGTGCCATCCCTAGACATGAAATGCTTACTCTTCATGGTCTGTTTGAGAGTGACTTTCCACCTTAAAATGCAAGTGTGAATGGTTTCTTTAGGGAAACAATTTAACAGATGCCTCTTCCAAAGTTTCTCCCTGTGTTCTTTTTAAATTTGAGTCCACCCTCACCGGTGGTCTTTGGGACATTCAAAGAAATCCTTTATATGTGCTAAAACTTATAGAATATTAAGAATTTTCTCTAAACCCAGTGCTTCCTTCACCTACTTTGCACTCAGCTTTATGTTAGTCAGTTGGGACACAACCACTATAAATTAGATATTTGGAGTTACTGACAACATTGTTCTTTTGCCAGTTATCCCCACTTTCTGGGTTTGGCTGGCCCACAGGGACTTACGGTGTGTGCAGCTGCTGACAAGGGTGTCCGCTGCACCGGCGTCCTTCGATGACTGCGATTATCCCACAGGACAATCTGGCCCGAGTAGGTCCCACCAACCACCAGATTGGGATGGAAACGAGCAAAGCAGACTGACATCACAGAGGACTGTGAAGAAAAAGGGAAGAGAGGTGCCCTGTGAAATGTCTGGAGAAAGCCCGACTCTTCCTGAGGAGAAAACAGTTCATTACGTCAACTCAACACATGCTGGAAAATATGAAGCAATTGTTAAGGGTACCCAGTGGGACAGTGGGTAGGAAATTTTGTATACAGATTCAGACTTTCCCTTGAGAGGGGGGCCAGTGGCTACCCCTTGAAACTTTAAATCTGAAGCCCTAGCCATGTCATTGACAAGGCATAAAACCTATCTGGTGCATATCACTGTTTGTGGGCTGGAAAGCTTGGTTTATGGACATTCCCCATTTACCAATAAAATTATCTCAGAGCTAATTTTCATTCTTCACTGATGTCTTTACAAAGCAATTCGTTACTTGAGGTGATGGCCACATCAAGGTATAAGATGCACGGCGTTGGCAAGGTTTTGAAGACTTTGAGATGGGGTGCTATTTTGTTTTTGGCTTCATGTAGACTTTTAGGAAGTGTACTGACCTCAGCCTGATCCGACTGGTTCCTCCCCACAACCCCTTGCCTCCCATGGGCATCCTCCTGACCTTTATCCTGCCCACTTCAGACAATGCTTCATGTTATTCTTCGCCTATTTTAACAAACAGTCAGAAATGGATTTCAGTCCAACTCTGCCATAGCCTGTCATAGCATCATGAATGTGGTTTCTGAAACTCCCCCAAAGACTACTGGGCACAACGTTTCATAGGAAATTGCTTAGCTGAGACAGAACCATAATATACTTAAAATAAGACAAGTTGGCTGGTCTGCATCTGCTCAGAAGTCCATTTTGATTCCTACAGAGTTTTCCATGTTTGTGTTTATACGCCGAAGTAATTAGTTTTAATAAATACATTTCATTCCTCAATTAAGTTAAAAAACTGATCTTATGTGTAAGAAAGGCATTATATCAAGCATGCTGGGAATACAAAGGTAGTCACTGCCGTCAACAAACTTGTGTCCTGGTAAAGGAAACTAAAGGCAGGCAGGCAGATGAACAGAGCTGCTGCTCATCCGCACATGCCAGTCCATGCCTTTGCATGAAACAGACGAAGGTGCCTCTCCACACAGAAATGGTCATGCAGGTGGAACGTATGGTGAGTTTTTGGCCTCACTTGTCCCTGGGCTTGACATCCTGCAAGAGTACAGAGCACAACTTGCATGCATAAGTAGCAGCCTTGAATGTGGGATAGGCCGTGACTAAATCGGAGGAGCATATGTGTGTGTATATGTGTGATTAGGGAAGGTTTGTTTTAGCTAAGAGAGGCGAGAGAAGAGGAAAGGGTAGGATGTTACAAAGTCCTCATGAAAGGAAAGGTATATGAGGGATACATGGAACGTTCAGCAAATGGAGGGGTAGAGAAACAGGCATTCCCGAGTGATGGATAATGGGAAGAAAAGACTGGAGGCACCAAAACAGAGGCTGATGAACAGCCCACAGTCTGGTTTGGCTGCAAAAGAGCTTGCATGGAAGAGTAGGAAATGTGGCTGAAGAGGTCGCATGGGCCAGAGAAGGGAGGCCCTTGAATAGCAGGCACCATTTGAATTTTGTTCTGTGGGCAATAACAGAACTCAGAGCTTTCTGAGCAACAAAGTGAGAGGATCAAAGGTTGTAACTGATGAGCCAGCAAAGTAAAGAAGTGATTGGGAAAAAAAATTATGACCTCTTTCTGACTAGGAAGCTAAACGCCCATTTTCTAAAAAAAAAAAAAAAAAAATCAGATCTACTACCAGCCTAAAGCCTTTCTAGTCAGAAACAGTCTCAGACACTCTGAGATAGATTAAAGAATGTGGACTATTTTTCAATGTCATGTTTTCCTAGTTTGAATGATTTTCAGTTCCAATTCCTTGAACACGTTTCAATGGAGAACATGCGTGTACTCCAATCTGGTTTTCATAAAGTTCAAGAATAACTCTCAATAATGATACTGAATTAAAGAAAAAGAAAATAATGCTGGTTAGCTTCTTGTTTTACACATCCCGCAGAAACAATTCTTAGTTTTCAGTTGATGAAATTCTTATGTTGCATGAGCTATGTTGGAAACATTTTCTTTAAAGCTTCAGAAAGACTTAAAATTATCCAGGTGGTATCAACAATTGAATTTACCAAAGCTCCAATCAATATGGATAAAGGAATGTCATTAAATTAGAAAAATCCAGAACTCAACCACTTGATTGTTTCCGTGTTTCAGTTAAATCCCAGCAAATACTGCTCCAAACCTTGCAGTTTGTTGAGAGACTAAACTAGAGAAAAATAAACAGTGCAGGTATTTTTACAAAACAGAAACACATAGTTGGCAATCAACTAGACTGCCACTCCACAGAGTGAGAATTCTACTTCCTACACTTTCATTCATTCATTTGTTCACTCTTCATTCCCTCATCAAACAATGAGTACACATTAAGTACTAACTAAACCATTCCAAAAATTTTTAAATGTCACAAAATCCTCCATTTCAGAATCAGAATTCTATCTACATTTATAAAAAGTCAAATTAATGCTAAAAAAGAGTAACAACACCTGGGAGCACCAGCGTTCTGCCACCCAAGTCTACAATGTTTTCCTGCAAACCAGTCTTTACAATATCTTCATGAAGAATGGAGTAGACATACTTATTGTTATTTTATATTTGCAAGATCAGAAATGGAGGAATAGTTCTGTTATTCAACACTTTCATTTATTTTTAAAGCTTAATACATTAATTCTACTATATATTTTAGGTATGGTAAGATACATGTAAAGGCTCAAGCCAGATCTCCAGGGTATGCCGCATTTGACATGCTATCATTCATGTGGCAACATTAAGGCAGTATGATCTCAATTATCTAGATGTAAAGTTTAGAATTCGGTCATTTCTTGAGATATTTTTAAGCAGCCTGATGTTTGATGTAATGGTGGCAAATGTTTGGATGATTGACAGAATTTTTTATTTTTCATCCAAACGTTTATGTTCCTTTTGAAGAGTCCCCCAACTAAGCTCTGACTGAGAAAGCTCCTCTTCTAATTTGGAAAGTATGCATCAACCTCCTAGAAGTGAAGTGTCTTGGAAAAAAACCCTGCAACCCCCTGCTGTTCATTCAGCTACTGATATAGTTGTTGTTGCCAATTGTCATGAAACTTATAGACTGTCAGCATGAAGAGTAAAGGATGATATCATCCTGTCAGTTATACCTGCTGGTAAAGAGTAAAAAAGCATTCCAGGAAAATTAATTGACACTTAAAATATGTGATTTTTTGTTCTTTTTTTAACAATACATATTCTGAAAGCATATCCTATGAAAAACATTATTAATAATATTAATACTATTTTAAAAATTTAATCGCTTTCCTAGGCATTTAACATTTTGTATTCAGTTATTCAGTGTCATAATAAAGCATTATTAAATTATATGATTAATACAATTTAGACAAATAAAATCAGTTGGAAACAAGAAGTTTCCCTACCTTGTTATTCTTGGTTCTCTGAGAATATGTATCTCTATAGATATTATTGTAGTTTCAACTTTTTACCTATTTCATTTTATTCTTTAAAATATCAGGGCCTTAGAATTATTTTGAGAAACAATGTATGGTCTTTAAATATTCAAATCAAGTGGTTTACACAAGGGGAAAAATAATGATCAAGTTGACAAAAATTTTTGGACGTTGCTAACTATCTCATCAAAGTGAGCTTTCCTGACACTAGAGGCGAACTCTGTTTTGATAAGGATAGTGGTTTCATTGATGTGGCTATGCTGACAGTCAAATCAAGGGCCCATATGTTAAAAAGCTTGATGTAAAACTCATTAGCCTGACCGACCATATTCAGACGAGTAACACATGAAGGATAATTCCAGGACGAGCATCACATTCTGATTTTTTGCATCCTATATAGTTTCCCTAAGTTAGGACAAGCAAGACTGTGAAACAGTGCTTTCAGGATCAGGCCACCTCTATTGACCATTTCTGGTGTCCTCCGCAGACGCAGAGCTGGAGGCTCCAGGGGAAACTTGATTTTTCATCTTGAGCAGAAGGCCTGGTTACTGAGTGTTCTGGCAGAGGTGGCACTCCTCTTGGTCCGTATTGCCACATGTCCACTCGAACACGGGCTGACCCACTCAACAGCGTTCCACACCATCATCATCCATTTCCAGACGAGGCAGTTTATTTGACCCCATTCACTGAAGGAATCCCACCGAGACGAGACGGGCGGAGGCTTTGCTTTCAACATCTCCCTCCGCTCACTGCACACCACTAGATTCAATTGCAGCCGGCTCCAAACCCTCCTTAAGTGGCTGTGGAGGCTGTTTTCTATTTTATGGAGCTAATGCAGGCCAGCTTAGGGATGGTACTTCCCCTTAACCACAGACCCAGATGCCTAGGACAAATAGCGTTTGGTCATTCCTGGCTGGGTAGCTGGTCCCCTATGTTCACATTTGATATGGTTTGTCCTTCTGTGTGTGGCACTCTGCCCACTCCCCAGCCATCATGCTGGGTGGAAGCGATAGGAGTCCTGCATTCAAAAGCATCTCCTATTTCAAGGACCATCTCTTCTGGGGAGAGGTTGGTCCCGGAGAGGGAATGGCCATATTGTTGCCATATGCTGTTTAATGGTGGCTGACATTTTATGTGCCGAAAAGCAAATGCTTAACTGTCAGAGGGCTCTGAGGCAGACAGATCAGATGCTTCTGGCTACTAGAGAGCTAGTATGTATTATTTCTGCAAGTACCTAAGAAACCCACAGACATATTTCTCTTACTAATGGAAACACGTGGAATTGGAGAAGCCTGCTGTCAAAAACCTCTCTTATAGACAATCATGTAGCACTGGTCATTTGACTGAATGCAAGGTGTAAAGGTGGCAAAGCCAAGACACAAATCACAAGTTGGGTGCTTAACTTGAATAGAGATGAAGGGAATGGGTCTTGTTTCCTTCTGAGCTCTCTTGTCCTTTGCCCGAGTTTCTACCCCAGGAGGCATATGTCTTTCTTCTAAACTCTAAGAAGAGTGACCATCTACCGAAACTTATCACGCCACTAGCAATAGGGTGCCCAGGGGCAAAGATTGAATAAGCTTCCTTGCTACTTCTTGGCTGAGTTTATATTTTTAAAAATAGTGCTCATTCTAAAGTTTGACTGGAAATCACTCATTCTGATGACTTTTCTTAGGATCTCTTGGAGTTTTCATGCTTTTCTGTATTGAGACTGTATCATGTGCCTGGACCTGTGTGCTGAGTACACAATAGTTAGTGCTCAAATCACACTAAGATGCCACTTCACACGCACTAGGACGGCTACAGAGGCGGATTTAACGGCGGGTGCACCGGGCGCATGCCCTGGGCCCCAACTTCTGAAGGGCCCCACAAAACCCCAATTCACACTTTTTCCTAATGACACCAAGTTTGGTTTCATTACTACACTGCATAAAATATGGTTAACATGTATTTTTATTTTCCCTCTCTCTTTTTTTTTATTTTCCGTGTCTTTTTTTTTTAAGGAGCCCAATATTTTCTTCTGCGCCCAGGGCTTCAACCGACCTTAATCCACCTCTGAATGGCTATGACTTAAAAATGATTACATATCAATTATACCTCAATAAAGCTGGGGAAAAACAACAAAATTGGAAAATAGCAAGTGTTGGTGAGGATGTGGACAAATTGGAGCGCTCATACAACGCTGATAGGAATGTAAAATGTGGCAATCACTCTGGAAAACAGGCTAGAAGTTCCTGAAAAAGTTAAAGTTAACATATGATTTAGTAATTCCATTCCTAGATATATATCCAAGATAGAAGAAAACATATAACTAAACAAGAACATTTACACGAATGTTCACAACAGCATTATTTATAGTGCTCCAAAAGTGGAAATAACCCAAATGTCTATCACCTGAGAAACAGATTAACAAAATGTACTAAATCCATAAATAGACTGTTATTCATCAATTAAAAAAAAAAGTACTGATACGTGCTATTAAATGGATAAATCCTGAAAACATTATGTTAAGTGAAACAAGCCACAAAAGACTGTTTCACTCTGTGGTTCCGTTTATATGGAATGTCCAGAACAGGCAAACCCACAGACGCAGAAGGTAGATCAGTGGTTGCTCAGGGATGGGGGTCAGGAGGAGAACAGGGATATGGGACTCATTTTCTGGGTGATAAAAAATGATCTGGAATTGCATAGTGGTGATGGTTCACAACTTTGTGAGTATACTAAAAACACTGAAGTGTACACTTTAAAATGGTGAATTTTATGGTATGTGGATTATATCTCAAATTTTTTTAAAAAGCAAGTGTGCAGACATGTTTCTAATTTCATGGAGTTTACCAACTCTTCTATTATCTTCAGGACAACTGTCTGGATTATTTTGATCACTGTTTCCTCAAATAATTATTCAATCCTCTTTACCTTCCTTGGAAAATCTTCTCCAGTTTTTATATCCCAGGAAAACTGAGTGCTTGCACACTTGGAGTTCCCAGTGCTGAATTTTTGTTCTGAAACATACTAGCTATGTGAATCCTCTAAGCCTTAATTTTTTGAGGGGGTGGGGGACAAAATTTCAAATTATTTATTTACTTATTTGAATTTTTCATTACAGTTGATATACAATATTTTTTTCAGGAGTACAACATAGTGATTAGACACTTATATACCTTATGAACTAATCACCCTGAGAAATCTAGTACCCATATGACACTACACATAGTATTTACAATATTATTAACTAGTTCCCTATGCTGTACTTTACATACCTGACTTATTTTCATAACTGGCAATTTGTATTTCTTAATAACTTTCAACTTTTTCACCTATCTTCCCAAACCTCCTTCCGTCTGGCGACTATCAATTTATTTTCTGTATTTGTAAGTTTGTTTCTGTTTTGTTTGTTCTATTCATTTTGTTTTTTAGATTCCACATATAGTGAAATCATGTGGTATTTCTCTTTCTCTGTCTGACTTATTTTACTTACTATACTACCCTCTAGGTCTATCCATGCTGTTGCAAATGGTAGAAGTTCATTCTTTTTATGGCTGAGTAATATTCCATTGTATGTATATACCACTTCTTCTTTATCATTCATCTATGACTGGACACTTAGGTTGCTTACATGTCTTGGCTATTGTAAGTAATGCTGCAGTGAACATAGGGGTGCATACATATTTTTGAACTAGTGTTTTGGATTTCTTCAGATGAATATCCAGAAGTGGAATTGCTGGGCCATATGGTAGTTTTAATTATGACTTTTTGAGGAAACTCCATAATGTTTGCCATAGTGGCTATACCAGTTAACAATCCCACTAAGACTGCAGGAGGGATCCCTTTTCTCCACAGCTTTGTCAACAAGTTGTTTGTTGATTTATTGATGATAACCATTCTGACAGGTGTGAGGTGATATCTCATTGTGATTTTAATTTGCATTTCCCGGCCAATTAGTAATGTTCAGCATCTTTTCATATGTCTTCAATCTGTATGTTCTCTTTGGAGAAATATTTATTCGGGTTCTCTGTCCATTTTTAATTATTTGCTTTTTTAGTGTTAGGGTGTGCAAGTTCATTATATATTTTGGATATTAACCCTTTATTAGATGTAACATTGGCAACTATCTTCTCCCATTCACTAGGTTGTACTTTGTCTTTTCGTTTTGTTAATGATTTCCTTCATTGTGCAAAACCTTTTTAGTTTGATGTAGTCCCATTTGTTTACTTTTTCTTTTGTTTCCCTTGCTCAAGAAGACATATCCAAAAAGATATTGCAAAAAGGCATGTCAAATAATTTATTGCCTATGTTTTCTTCTAGGAGTTTTACCTGTTCAAGTTTTATATTTAAGCCTTTAATTCATTTTGAGTTTATTCTTGTATATGATAGTATTCTAGTTCCATTTTATGTACAGTTCTCCCAACATCATTTATTAGAGCCTGTCTTTTCCCCATTGCATATTCTTATCTCCTTTATCATAGATTAGTTGATCATATAGGTGTGGGTTTATTTTTGAGCTGTTTTATTCATTGATTTGTGCATCTTTTAAAACTAGTACATACTGTTTTGATATCTGTAGCTTTTTGATATAGTTTAAAATCAAGGTGCATGATAATTCCAGCTTTCTTCTTTCTCAAGATTACTTTGGCTCCTCAGAGTCTTTTGTAGTTCCATATAAAATTTAGGATTATTTGTTTAGTTCTGTGAAAAATGCCATTGATATTTTGATAGGGATTGCATTGAGTATGCAGACTGTTTTGGATAGTATCCTTGAGCACTGAATATCCTTCCACTTTTTGTGTTTTCTTCCATTTATTTCTCCAATGCCTTAGTTTCTTGAGTTCAGATTTTGTATCTCATTTGTTAAATTTCTTACTGGGTGTTCTATTTTATTTTATTTTATTGGTGCAATTGTAAATGGAATTGTTTTCTTAATTTTTCTTTCTGATAATTTGTTATTGGTGTATAAAATTGTAACATATTTCCGAATATTAATTTTGAATCCTGCTACTTTATTAAATTCACTTATGAGTTCTAATTTTTTTGCATGAGATCTTTAGGATTCCCTCTATATAGTATCAAATCACCTGCAAATGATGACAATTTTACATATTCCTTTCCAATTTGGATGCCTTCTATTTTTAAAAATGATGATGAAACACATAACAAAATTTATTATCTTAACCATTTTTAAGTGTACAGTTCAGTGACACTACGTACATTCCCCTTGTTGTGTCACCACCACTATCATCCATCTCCAGAACATTTCATCGTCCCCAATTGAAACTCCATATCCATTAAACACTAATTCCCCATTCCCATCCTCCTTTCAGCACTTGGTGACCACCATTCTACTTTCTGTCGATATGAATGTGACTACTCTAGGAACTTCTTATAAATGGAATCAGAGAGTATTTGTCCTTTTGTGACTAGTTTATTTCACTTAGCCTAATGTCCTAAAGGTGTTACTACACCTATGTAGTACTGTTACTACATCTGTGTTATAACATGTATCAGAATTTCCATTCTTTTTAAGGTTGAATAAAAATATTCCATCACATATATATGCCACACTTTGTTTTTCCATTTGTCAATGGACACTTGCATGCTTTCACTTTTTGGCTATTGTGAATAATGTTACTATTAATATAAGTGTACAAATATCTCTTCAGAACCCTGTTTTCAATTATTTTGGGTATACACTTGTAAGTGGAATTGCTGGATCATATTCTATTTTTAATTTTTTGAGGAAATGCCATACTGTTTTATATAGTGGCTGCACCATTTTACATTCTTACCAGCAATATATAAAAGTTCCAATTTCTCCACATCCTTAACAAAACTTGTTATTTTCCTCTTGTTTTTCTCATCCTCATTGGTGTGAGGTGTTCAAGCCTGAATTTTCAATTCCTAATAGGACCATGAGTTCTTGCCCTGCCTAGAAACTGAGCATTTTCTTTGCCTCTTTTCCCTGGGACTGTTGGAAGATTTGAATTAAGTAATGCAGTTTAAAGACTGTGATAAGCATTTAGAGTTAGAAATGACTACTCTGTGATTTGAAGTATAGAAATTGAAGGTCTATAGACTCCTCATTTTGATCAACAAATCTTTCCTAAACAATTCCATTATGCTTGGTCCTGCCCTTAATGATCTGTGGAGAAACTCTTAGAAGGGTTACTATACCTTCGTTACATTTTTGACTCTTTGGAGTTCTTATTCTTGACAACCCTCCCCTTGTCTGGGACATTGATCCTTTCTGGCTTCACAGATCCTCATGCTGAGTTATAGCTCCTTGTTTTTTTATATTTTAATTTTTTTTTTTTAGATAGAGGGGAAAGGAGGGAGAAAGTGAGGGACTGAAACATCAATGTTGGGGAGAATCAACACACCCCCAACAGGGAACCTGCAGGGACCTGGCCTGCAACCCAGGGATGCACTCTAACTGGGAATCAAACCTGTGACCTTCCAGTTTGCAGGACAATGTTCAACCCACTGAGCCACACCAGTCAGGGCTATCGCTCCTGTTATTGATGGCAATGTCAAGTACTGACTTTTACTGACTTTGGAAAATGAGTGAGAAGAAGTGCTGCAAAGTTAGTAGCAGAGATAACTCTACAGTGAAAGCCAAGATTAGATTCATGTCGCATTATTATTCATATGTATAATCATACTTCAAGTATTGCCAGTTTAGGGGAATTTAGGCTCTAAATCATAGTTGGTAGTACTTTTGAATACAAAAAATTCTAGGGCAAATAGGATAATTTGCACACTACTTTCAGGGAGTTTTCTGATTTTTTATTTTAGCATATTTCACATCTTGAATCAGAGCTGGAACCTGCTTATCTGTGATGTGACTTTACATCTGATTATCATTAATTCATCATTCATGGGTGTGTGGACCCCTCAGGCTATTTTCTAAATCAGTGTTACTATAAATTTGCCACTAAGCATCATCCGAGGAACTTAAAAAAAATTCCCTCATACCAATTAAATTAGAATTTCTGTGGGTAGAACCCAGGCATCAATATTTCTAAAAATTTCATAGAAAATTTCCATGTGCAATCAAGTGAAAAGTACTTTCTTAAATCAATGGTTCTCAACCTTATGTGAACATAAGACTTAGAGAGTTATTTAAAACACAGAACTAAAAGTAGAACTAACATACAACCCAGCAATTCCATTTCTGGGTATTTACTTAAAAAAAAACCAAAACACTAATTTGAAAAGATACACATGCCTCAATGTTCATTGAAATATTATTTATAATAGTCAAGTATGAAAGCAACCTAGGTATCCATAGATAGATGAATGGAAAAAAAAAGATGTGGTATGTATATACAATGGAATATTAGTTGGTAGTATTAAGGAATGAAATCTTGCCATTCGTGACAATATGGGTGGACCTAGAGGATATTATGTTAAATGAAATAAGTCAGACAGAGAAAAACAAATAGCACATGATTTCACTTACGTGTGGAATAAACAAAACAAAAACAGAAACCAACTCATAGATACAGAACAAACTAATGGTTGCCTGAGGGGAGAAAGAGATACAAAAGGTAAAGGAGAATAGAAGATACAAACTTCCAGTTATATTGTAAAATAAATAAACCACAGGGGTGTAGTGTAGAGACAGAGAATATACCATACTTTTTGCACTGTAAGACACAACTGACCATAAGATGCACATGGGTTTAGAAGAGGAAAACAAGAAAAAAAAATATTCTGAACCAAATCGTATAATAAAATATTTAATAAAATGTAACAGAATAATATTTCAACCATGTAAAGTGAACAGCAGTCAACAGTGGTATTACGCGGATCATCACCACTCTCATTAACAAATGAGAAGAGACTTTAAGGTTCAAGTAAGTACTCTTCTAGTTTTCTGGGAACTCCAAGAACTCATCGTCGCTAGTGTTAGAATTTATGGGGGCTTTTAATAACAGGCATTGAGGGACTTAAGAGGTATCACTAGTTGTAACAGTCACTGAGAGTATCACTATCCTAGTTACAGGTTCTGGCGTTCTACCCCCAGTGTCTGTTACAGCTAGTGATACCCGTTAATCCCCTCAGTGCCTGTGTTACTACTAGAATAGTGGCCCCACCATAACTCCTGTTATATACTACAAACTTCAGAATTGATGGCTGCTCACCCAGTTACTGCTGGCCTCCTCACACAGAAATGTGGTGTGCACTGGAAACAGTATGGAGGTAGATGAGACAGCTGTAGCATCTAACGGAACCAGTAGCCAGCCAAGAACATGGTACTTCAGCTCTACCCATCTGCCTCTCATGATTGGTGGAGCTTAAAACACAGTGATTGGTGATTGGAGGTGGTTCTACTGACACAGACCCCACCCAGTGTCAAAGACAATTGGCAACTGGCACTGTGCCTCATGCCCATTATTAGCCTCAGATGACTCAACAGGTCAGCGGTTGTAGCTGGGAGTGTCAGGCAGCTCTCTGCACTCTCCCAGGTCCTGGGTGATGGGTAGAGGCAGACGGCAACAGACCAGATGCCCTGAGATTTAGCAGTAAAGTGGGACATTTAAGCATCCCCAGGGGTTTTGCATGGGCCCACCGCTTCCTCTTCTAACAGCTGTCACCACCACTGACAGGTCAGGTAATACACATCACGGTCTGTGATGCAATATTTGTTCCGTAAGCTGCACAGACATTTCCCCCCACTTTTGGGGGGAAAAGAGCATCTTAGGTAGAGAAAAATATGGTAGTTAATAACTTTGCACAGTGACAACTGGTTATTAGACTTATTGTGGTGATCACATCATAAGGTGTATAAATGTCGAATCACTGTATTGTACACCTGAAACTAATATAATATTGTATGTTGCAACTATACTTTAATAATAATAATAAATAAATAAATAAATAAACCTTTCAGCCCTGGCCAGTGTGGCTCAGTTGGTTAGAGTGTTGTTCTGTAACTGAAAGGTTGCTGGTTTGATTCCTGGTTAGGACACATACCTAGGTTGCAGGTTCAATTCCTAGTCTGGGCACTGATCCTCAGCATGGCATGTATGGGAGACAACCAATCGATGCTTCTCCCTTGCATCGATGTTTCTCTCTCTCCCTTCCCCTCTCCTTTACTGTCTCTCTCAAAGCAATAAAAAAGAAATGTCCTCAGGTGAGGATTAAACAAACAAAAAAACACCCTATAGATTCCTAAATCCTGCCTGGATCTACTTAATCAAAATTTTGAAGAGATCTGTTGGTGTGTGTATTTAATAAGTACACTGGTGCTTTGTAGCACTGAGAAATCTGGAGAACCAGTTCTAAAACAAACGAGGTCACTGTGCGACAAATTTCCTCTTCCATCAATGTAGGCCATGCCTAGGATGTTTCCTTCATGGGGTCAACACGTCATTTTCACAATCTGCCCAAATGAGATACACATGATACAATACATGGTTCTCTGCTACAATGCCATTGCTTCATTTCCTTCCATTTTATTTACTAGTTTTTACATCTCTCCTTACTTCCCCTCCCCTCCTAAATGAGTAGGCTCTTAGAAAACGATCAATGAAAAAGATAGTGAAGGTTTAGATCCCCACTTCTCTTTAGGATCACTTTCCAGGCTGACACTGAACACCTGAGAGTTTTCTTTCTTATTATTAGGAGGACTAATGATTATTATCACTGTCACACCAGGTTACATGGTTATTTGCTTGTGGGGGGTGAGCCAAAAATTTTCAGCACCTACTAAGTGCCAACATATAATCGTGTCGTGTGTGTCGGCAGCCGTCCGTCTTGAGAGACGATGGTGTAGCTTCTTAAGAGTCTATCTGCACCGCCGAGAATGGCTGTGCAGTCCGACTCGGGAGTGACACGGTATCTGTCTCCTCCCGTGTTGAATCGACATCTTGCGATGACGCTGGAGTGTCCTCTCCAGTGAAGCTGAAGCTACAGAGCCTGGGCAGGGTGATATGGAGGGTCTGCTGTTGCCCATGCAGCAGACCCCCCCCTCTCTTCGCAGCTGAAGGATCCAAGGGAAAGAC
Organism: Furipterus horrens; assembly: GCF_987537825.1. NCBI lineage: Eukaryota > Metazoa > Chordata > Mammalia > Chiroptera > Furipteridae > Furipterus > Furipterus horrens. The sequence continues at coordinate 29,915,330 of NW_028327179.1, forward strand.
GGAGTCAATACAGCTTGGCTTCAGGTGCGCCGCAGGAGTTGCCGGTGTTGACTACAACGTCAAACCGCCTTAGGGACTCCGGCTCCGGATTTTCTGTTGGGGTTTACTCCCTTAGCCTTTCCCCTGAAGAGGTATGCCGCAAGGCAGCGGAGGTTTTTTGGAGTCAGAGTTTTCTTTCTCTGATGTGCCCTGACTGGAAGATCGAACCAGCGACACTTAGCTCGCAGGCCGACGCTCAATCCACTGAGCCAAACCAGCCAGGGGTGCCAACATATAATAGACATCACTATATCAGTAATATTATATGGGTAATTTTGCCTCCATTTTTTTTTCAGATTACGAAACCCAGACTCAGGCAAATAAAGCCACTGATTTAAGAGCAAATGAATAATAAGTGGTAAAGCCCAGATATGAACTATAGCCTGGCTGACTTAGAAGCCAATATACAATGAAACCTAGCATCAGTTTAATGCAGGTGCATTTCCTCACTGTGACACATAATCCCCGCTCCTGCATGCCACATCGGTAACTTCATACTGTGGGGACTGGTAATCACAGACTGAACCTCATGCATCTCCACATGGCAGAGTGGGCTTTGGGCTCCTTGCCCACTACAATGGCCTTGTCATTGAGTCTCCTTCTCTCCTGTTGGACTTCTGTTGTGGGTGTAGAAATGGATCACCTGACTTAGCTCTTAGCCTACCAGTTCCAACAGGTAACAACAAACCTAATTAGTACCAATTGTGGTGATATTTACCATGAGGTGGGTATTTCCTGCTCAGAACTGATCAAGACCAATTAAGCATTTCATGGGAGTGTACTGAGCAACTATCAGCTGGAAAGCAATTGGGTCACTACTGACAAGCTCTGAGTTTATTGTCACTGCTTTGGGACAAAATGCTTTGTTTTCATTTTTTCATTATGTAGCCAAACCAAAAATTCCATTTCAATACAACATGTTCTTCTTAAATAAATGTTTATCCCCCCAAATAATTATGTGAGTTATTAATTATTGAGAAAAGGGAAGAGTTCCTCTGTGTGCTTTAACAAACAAAAGAGATTTTCGAACTCAAGAAATATGAAATAACATACATGCATTTCTTAAATAAGAGGATCATTATGAGATGGAATCATCCTGGGAAAAATGGTCACATTTTCAAAATTGGAGAAAAAGATGGCCTGTGTTTAGAAAAAAGTTCAAAAAACAACCATCAGGGAAAAATTTTAGGTGCATTCCTTACCTATACTATACCTGAAGAAGCTCTTAAAATGCAAGACACATACTAAAATTCAAGGTGAAAAGGAGTCCTTTATAAACACAAATTTTGAGGTGATACATTCCAGCTAAAAACTACCCAGCAATGAGGTGAAGAATCTTGGTAACAAGTTCTTTAAGATGCAAAGCCATTCTTAGAAAGTAACTGCTTCAAACCATCAACCACATAATGTGCTGGAAACCTTCCTTTTGCCCTGTGTCAGACTAGATGTGACCCATTACATGTTATATTGCAGAACAGAAAGAAAATTTCATTTTCCTTATTTGTAAAAGGAGAGTTTGTCTCCCTTACAAACTTTGTTTGTAAAAGGAAAAGTGGCTCTCACTCCTATTTCAATCCTGACAGCTAGTAAGAGTTTTGTAGATATATTGAGATAAAAATTATTAATTTTTTAGTAAACATTTTATAATTATTTTAGATTTTTCAGAACAGCTGTGAAGATAGTATCATTCCCCTACACCTCACAGCCTGTTCTCTCTGTAGTTAATATCTTCCTTCTTGTTACATTAGTATAAAATTTGTCACCACTGATGAACCCATATTGATACAGTATTACTGAAGTCTATATATATAATTCAGATGCTCTTAGTTTTTACATAATGTCCTTTTTCGGTTCCAGGATCCCATCTGGGATACTGTATTACATTCAGTCATCATGTCTCTTTAGGTTTCTCCAGGCTGTGACAGTTTCTCAGACTTCCCTTGTTTTCGATCATCTTAACTGTTCTGAGGCACACTGGTGGTCAGGTATTTCCTAGAACATCCCTTAATTTGGTTGTGACCTGTTTTTCTTTTAATTAAGCCTAAACAAAGATCTTTTTAGGTCTTACAAAACATTCGGGGGGAAAAAAAAATCCAAGATTTGAGGTCAGTTGGTGAAAGGGGATTATAACACACACACACGTTTAATTTTAATAAATTAATTTATTCCAAAACTTTACTATGGATAAAGCAAGGTGGGGATATGCCATCATGTCTGACAATAATGGTCACTGAAAGATGCTCAGGCCAAAGAAGCTTTTTCAGTATAGACTTCTAGTCCTTTACTAACCCTTTAGTGTCTCTTTTTTAGAAAGTAAGAACCCCAGGTTGCTATGCCTAGGCTGAGAGCAAACTTTCATCTTATAAAAAGAAAAAAAAGGATGGGGAGAGATGAATATATGGATTGCTTTATATGTTAAAAAGCACCAGGTTTGGCCCTGACCAGTGTGGCTCAGTTGGTTGGGTGTTGTCCTGCAAAGCGAGGGGTCCTGGGTTTGATTCTTGGTCAGGGAACATGCTTGGGTTGCAGGTTCAGTCCCAATCAGGGTGCATTTGAAAGGTAGCTGATCCGTTTCTCTCCCTCTCTTTCTCCCCCATCCCGTCCCTCCAAAAATAAATAAATAAAATCTTAAAAAAAAAAAAATGCACCAGCTTTCTTCAAATCAAATGTCTAAATCCTGCTTAATTAAAAAAGGGAAATTGATATTTGGATATGGCATGTGTCAACATACAACCCTTTGATTTATGTGAGCATGAACTAGAGAGAAGAGATTATTTCAGAGAGAAGAAAAAGAGTTCCAATTTGACAGGAAAGAGTGTAGGCAGCATTAACTCCAGTGCTTGTTAAAACATGAAGGATTAATAGCAAAAAGAGAGGGAAGAATTGTGAATGTCTCCAGTTTAGTATCTTCAAAAATGCTTGGGGTTTCTGAGAATGGCTCACCCAAACCACATGAAAGTGACATTAAGGGATTCAGCCACACGACTTCTCTAAATCAAGGGCTGGGACTGCTCCACTTTTACCATCACGCCATCTTACTTGAAGTGCAGCCACAAATTAAATTTATTTTTTATTGAAAAAGTACTAAGTCCTTGCAAAGGGGCAAACACAGCATTCTGAATTAGGTCCTTCCCCCACTCTCTGCCTCCTCCCTTCCTGCCTTGGTAGAGTTAAGCCGTATAAAAAGACCCAGCTTCTTTTATCTGTGAATTCTTTCTTAGCTATGTAAAAAAGGCAATAATGACTCTCAGTTATAGGATCCAATAGAATTCAGTTATCAGGTGTTCCTTTTATACAAACACAATAATGAGCAGGCTAATTAGATTCAAAACTGTTGTATTGGCAAGACTGTCTAAACACAACAGTATGACAGATCTGAGTCTTTGTGGGCAATCTCTTTCTGAATTTGTAGGATTCAGGATTTATGCTTGAGGAGGTCTAATAAAGGAGGAAGAACATGGAGTCTCAACAACACCCTGCTGATAAAATAAATCTACACTTGGAGGGTCCACCCAAAGAGTCATGGAATAGCCCACATAAGATCATTACCAAGCCCCACTTAGATCAGAAATTATAGAGGGACCATTAAAAAAAAAACAAAAAAAAAAAACAACCCTAAAGTGTTCCACTATGCATAGGCGCTTTACTTTTTTTTTTTTTTTTTCTTTAGTTACTATGGTGGTTTTGCCAGCTGTTACTACATTGAATTAGTCTAAATTTAGCAAGAAAATGAAAGAATTCAGCAAGAATAGGTCCTCTCTCACATTAAAACTATATGGTGAGTATAGATCTCAAGGAAGCAAATGGGAAGTGAGGTCTTACAACCAAAAAAAACAAGGTGGTTCAAAGGCAGAAGGTCTTTGTCTCTTTTTATCTGCCTGGAATTACTTAGATATGCATATGCCTAAGGCACAGAGATGACCAGATGACCTCTTAGGACTGTGTCTAGCTTGGTGCTTCTATTGATAAACTGCTACTTTGAAGTACTGAAAAGAAGTAGAAAAAATTGGGTTTAAGTGTTTGCTAAAAGATGGATGCAAGAGACAAGAGTTAACTGATTTTTGTGACTGTCATCCAATCCCAAGTCTCACCATCCCCCAATTTCCATACCAACCCTTTTTTCAATGAGCATTCTTTGATGTTTAACAAGAGACCCAAAGACTGAGAGTGACTAGAGTGTGGAAAAAGATAAAAGTATGTCCTAGTGGTTCATTTCTAAGCTGAGATAAATCCCCTTTTAACATAACATTTATGTATAGTTGGAAGACCAACAGATAAATAAATATCAAATTCCTCAGTGTTCAGCCTGACCTAGTTTGTACAAGAACAAAACAATAACCAAACTCAGAAACAAATAAAAATGTATGAATAATAATTCCTTTGGGACCAAATGATTAAATTTATAGCACCTCAGGGATTTAGCTCTGTCCTTTTTGTCCCCCGCCCCCCGGGGGGGAAACATCACCTGAAAAACTTAGAATGCACATTTTAAAGGCCTTTCACAGGGAGTTTGAAGTTCCCAGTTCTGGAAAGAGAATGTAGAGGCATATTAAAGGTCATCTGTCAACAGAGCCCTGTCTGAACCATGTCCTTCACTGAATGATATGGGTGGTAGTGCTGGTCAGGTAGAAGAAATGTGATCATACTTCCTAAACACAGGTGTTCGAGTACACCCAATATGTGTGTCAGTCAGTTACCATAATGAAGTGGAATGTTTTGCGTTGTGCAGATCTAAATAAACATACAAAAAGAAAAAAAAATTTATGTACAGAATAGGAACAGTTTTCATAGTAATATGAGTTTTGTTTATAGACTTGTGATCGTAACTATTTTATCTTTGGAATTGGTGGCTACTAAGATTCACAGCTTGTCCAGTGGGCTTCTCCAAGAGTTGAAAAGGGAAAGGTGTCCGATGTTCCTGGGGACCAAGGAACAATATGAAACCAGATAATGAAGAGTTAAGAAAAACTTCTCAGCCTGCTAATGAACTCCATGCTGCCCTGGTGAGACCACCCTCCTTTTAAGTAAGAGGTAATTTAATATGCATCTAACTCAGCTGTGTTTGGGCTTCATCCAACCTAAGAGTATCAGTGTGATAAATTATAACGAATTGTCTGCAATACTTCACAGAGTGACTATAACAGACCTGAAAAGCAAGATCCCTAAGCCTGATTTTCCAGCTCCCTTTGAATACTTTTCATCTTATTCAGACCACTCCAAAACTTGAAAATATTTCTTACAGCTCTCCCACACTGAAAGTTATGTGCTTTGAGCTCCATTTGATTAGATCCACAGTTGTTGGCTGTCTCTACTAAATCAAGCCCCACACTTGAAAATGACACCAACAGTGAGACCAGCCAAATAATACAGGGAGAGAACTAACATGGATCCTTCAGTTTCCAAAGGGTTTCTTTACATGTTAATTTCCTTTGGAAATCCACACGGTGTGCTGGGAGGTAGGTTAGTGAAATGGACTCCATTCCTATTTCAGATTCTGAAAAAGCACCTGGATCCAGGCATTCTAGTGTCTGTGGGGAAAATGGGCAGAGACTGAAAAGGGGGAAGAGACTCAAATTCAAGCAGGACCTATTACCACTGCTGTTTGACTTAACTCCTTCTGGAGAGTTTCTTCACTTAGGTTAAAAACTACGTCCTAGAGAAAAGGCCACCTTCTTTTCTTTTAATGGCTTTAGGTTGTACCAGCTCCTCAGACTGCAAGAGCAGGACTGTTATTCTATAGATAATACTATAAACCTTCATAATTAAAAGCGACTGGATTGGTATTAGGCTGTTTCCTGCACTAGTCGGAAGGCAGCAATCTTTAGGGTAACACACAAAATTTGTGTCGAGAGGCAGAATGGCATTTTTTTTCATATGCATATGCTACAGATGTTGTACGTGTAAAGATCCACGGGCTGGTAATCAAAACTGATACTCTGAAAATCAAGTGGTTATATTAGCTTAGTTCCTAATGGGCAAAATAAGATGGCCACTTGGAACTTGTAAGCCTCATAGGGGCAGAAGACCAGTGTATTTTTTTTTTCTCTGTGTTTGTGCCTGACAGTTCCTGAGAACTAGCAGGTATTTGTATTCATTTCCTATTGCCACTATAACACATTATCGCCCACCAAGTGGCCTCAAATAATACAAATTTATTATCTTACAGTTCTGGAGGCTAGAAGGACTACAACTGAGGGGTAGGCAGGCACTCAGGGAGAGAATCAATTTCCTTGCCTTCTCTCCAGCTTCTAGAGGCTGCTTCATTCCTTGGCTCATGGCTGGCCACCTTTCATCTTCAAGGCAGCAGTGGCTGGTCACGTCTTGTTCACATCACATCACTTAGATTCTGTTTCCATCATCACATTTCCTTCTGAGTCTAACTCTCCTGCCATCCTCTTTCATTTATAAGGACCCTTGTGATTCTATTGTGCCTACCCAGATAATCCAGGATAATCTTCCCAACTCAAGATCCTTAACTTAATCACACCTGCAAAGTCCTTTTTGCCATGTGAGGTAATATATTCACAGATTCCTGGTATTAAGGGGTGAACATCTTTGGGTGGCCATTATTCTGCCTACCACAGCATTCAATAAATATTTGATCAACCTGTAAATATTTTGAGAAAATGGTAAACTAAACACTGTGAATTATTTGTAAATTTAGCTAATTCCCATGGCTTATCACTAGCCAAAGTCATGGTCATACGTGTACTGTACACTTCTGATCCCTCCCAGACACACAACCTTCATACTCATTCAACCTCATGTCCACCTGACCCTGCTTTGCCTTAAAAAATGCACTCTGGTTGTATTCTAGTCTCTTTTGCCTGGTGGACAGAATATAATTTGTCATAACATGTTTTCCTCACCAAGTGAAGTGAGTTGGTTATTGTCACAAAGAAACAAAAATATAACCATAACAGAGATTTAAAACTCTTGTCCATTCCTTTGTTTGATTTTTTAATTGAGAATAATTATATTTATTATAATTTGGGCATTCCTTTGCATCTCAGCTCATATTAAACCCCTTTCTCCAATTAGCATTTCAAACAGATCAACCAACCAAAAAGAGGAGGTGGTAATCTTCAGGCAGGAGTTCAGACTCACAGAGTATATTGAAATCCTACCAGAGAAAACAGAAGCTCTGCCATTATTAACAACCTCTGAGTCTTACTATCTTCTCCCTCCAAAATAAACATCACAAATCTAAGTCACAATCACCAAATTACTCTCCCACTAGAGGTGCCAACCTTCATGTCAATCAAGATATGTACACCTTGTGTCACAACTTTTTCAAATTTGTCCTCATGGCATTAAAATACATATGACAATAAGTTACCTCCAATTGCCACCCCACCTCCCTCCCACCAACGCAGTTTCAGGATAATTTTGGCAGGCAACCTATAGGAAATTTAGTGATGGATAATTATGTATTTTCACTTTGAAGTTTTTCAATTGTTTTGAAGCAATTGACATCTTTAAGCCTGTTAGTCTCTGTCACTCAGGTAAACTTCTACCAGTTCTCAGTTAAAACACACACAGGAAACTTTCTTATCTTAAACTTAATTGTAGCATTTATAAAGGGATGACAACCTACTATATTTGTCCAATACCACTTCTGTCAACGTATTGGGAGTAACTGGTATCCAAAGTAATTTGGAATAATTGGAAATTAAACACTGTACTTAAGTATGTTGACAGTAAAGTAAGAAAAAATATTGAGAACTAGATAGACACATAACAACACTTCAGAATTTTATACCCTAGGTATTCTTTTCTTTTTAAATCTGGTAACAATACCATATTATATCGGTGACAAAGTTCACAGATTTACTTATTGATTATCTTAAGTACAAACAATATCTCTATGTGGAAATAATTGTGAAAACTCACAAGGTATAAATTCTCCTGAGCAATTTTCTCTGCAGTTCTAGTAGGTCTTTAAATATTTAGCAGTAGTCTTGTTACATATGAACCTAAGGTGGGTTTAACAAAGCACATAGCTTTCACTGAAGAATGTGTATTTCTATGGGAAAATCTAGTTCAAAGGTAAACAAATCTCTATTATTTTTTTCCTTATTTAATTCCATGTTCTTGAACATGAGCCTTACAATGTAGAGAAAGTGGACAAATTGATATGTATGAAGTTGATAATATTTAATATCAAGAAGCAGGACAAATAAACACAAAACTGAATTTCTAAATAACTACTTCTTGAGTTCAAATATGTCATAACTTGATGGCAATAATGTTTTTTATATGGCAAATACAAGGTACTGTGGAAAGTTCTTTGTATTTGCCAGGTCAAAGGCAGAGTTGAAGAAATTGGTCGAAAGGTAAAAACGTAAATAAAAAAAAAAAATCAAACTACTTTTTTCTAAGGCAATCAGACCAGGAAGGCAATAAGAGTTTCATTTTCCTGTATACCTCAGTTTTGCACCCCACTCCCTTCCAAAATGCAGACAAGGGCTACAGCTAGCTGCAAGCTGTCACACATCTGGAAGACTATTTTAAACTCATTCAAAATGTTCTGACTACATGTTGCCAAGCATCTGGCAATACAAACTTCTTGTAGGTATTTTTCTTCTATAGAATTTGGTCCTACGTAGACAGTCCTTGTGCCAGATTTAGAGCTACACATTTTATTTATGGAATGACAAAAATATACAGGCAAAGGTAAGGTTTTCCTTATGATTTTGATTTAGGTGGACATAAATGATGCTAACAGAGTTGCCATTGATTCTTGCATTATTTGAACTCTCCCTCTGCCCCCCAAAGCCCTTTAGTGGCCTCTGTTGGTCATGCCTGCCTCAGGAACATTCTCTCACAAATGAACAGCACTCACTCGTCTCAATAGTAACTGACTTTATTGGTTTCATTCCACAGCAAAGATGAGGAAAAACGAGGCTTCTAGTTTTCCCTGTCTAATAGGAACCAGTCTTAGGAATACCTGTGGTTCACCAACCCTCCCCAAACCATTTGCAGGACGTTGAGGTAGGAGGTAGGTATTCTTCATGTGAGGTCGTCTCCCTCTGAACGCAGGCTAGCCCAGCCTCCCAGAGGCCTTTTCCACAAACTAACCTAACCAGCCCTATCTTTACTTCACTTTCCACTTTTCAAACTCAGTCTTAAGTCTGATGGCACCACAGTGGGTAAAATATACACTAATTATCTGAGTTTTGTAGCTTGTAATCTACTGCAGATCACACATTCTTGTTTTTGTTTTTGTTTTTAATTATCATCCAAAGGCTTTTTTTTCCCCCTCTTTTAAAGAGGGAGGAAGGGAGAGAGAGAGAGAGAAAAGGAGAAAAACATCAATGTGAGAGAGAAACATCTATCGGTTGCCTCCCATATGTACCCAGACCAGGGATTGAACCCACAACCAATGGAGCCACACCCACCAGGGCCATTCTTGCTTTTGACTTAGGGGAAGAGGGATAAATTCCTCAGAAGCAGGGTACACACCATCTTCATCATGTGGCCTTGGTGCTAGACACAGTAAATGCCCGCTGAATTGTTCTGGATAAAATGCAGTCTGCCCCAGTGTGAAAGTAAAGATCATTACATTTCAAACTTGAAATGAAATTGAACAGTAGTCAGGTTTGAGCCTAAGCAGTGTTGACAATTTAGATAGTCATGAAGAGCTGGCTAGTGGGGCAAATCTTCCAGAACCCTACTTGCAATAAGGTGAGACTGTTAAAATATAAAACATTATGCATTATAAACTTTGGAGACAGTGGAGTAGCAGTTTGCATTATTTAGGCTTCCTTGAGACGAAGAATACACACTTCAGGGAATCATTCTGTCTCCTTCATGGGACATTCCCCGGCCTGACTGGCTTCAGTTCTGCAAGCCCCTGGGCTGCTCAGGGGTCTGGCGCTCCATCATCAGCAATGGAAGCCAGCACATGGGTGTGCGGCCCAGTCTGGAGGAGAGTGGCAGCCAGCCCTGAGGTGCCTGCTGGGGAAGGCAGTGGGGCTTGGGTGCTGGAGGCCTAGTAAGCTGTTGTTAGCATCACAAGTGGTCCTGGGAACCTCGCTCATGAACACACTTGTAGCCTCCTTTGGGAACTCCCAGAAAAAAAGTGGGGGGATTTGAAGGAGCTAAGAAATCCTAAATTGCAGATGAGGTGTCCACTATAGAAATAGATTTATACTGTTAACAAGATCTCATTTAACTAGTTATGTGTGACCTAAGAAAACCTGAACTTGATAGATAGATTTCATGCATAGACCAACATAGAAAAAATGAATTTAATGACATAAAGCAACATAATATTTTGCTACTTTATAACATATAATAGCATAAGAGGTTGTTATTTCAGTTTTAAATAGATTCTAAATCAAGTATTTGATGCAGTTTCACGAGTTAAAAACATGCCTAAGAAAAAATGTAGAAAGCATCCTAAAGGGTTAATAGTTCCAAGGTGGAGAACATATTTTAATTCAGAATTCCTCAAGAAAAAAAAAAAAAAAACAGCTTTCTCTGTAGGTTTTACAAATAACAGCAATTGGTGGCTAATATTTCTAACCTTTAGTCAGTTTTGTGTTGATGACAAATCAGAATCAGGGACTATTACTTTTATAAAGAATGTTTAGACATCCCAGTGACATGATCACTATATAAAATATAATTCAAATTATCTCAGTTTAAACACTGACTATGACAGTAAAAATCATTTAATTTTCTACTATGGAAACTATTTTAATAATTTTAACCATTTTTTAGATTACATCAATTCTTTGAGATGAAGTATGGTGGAGAATCAAAATAATCTTTGTAAATTGAGCTCTATTGCAAAAAAATGATTTCCATTCTTCAGCAGGGATATTAACGGATAACCTACTGAGTGTCTTTCCCGTGTATTTCTCTTCTTCCTCTACCTCTCCTGTCTCCTCAGCTCAAAGAAAACCTAACACATCAAAACGGACTCTGCCTAATGATCCCCTCCCTCTGCTTTCTCCCATTCTCTTTCATTCTCATTCCCAACTCTGCATCTCTCTTCTCATTTTCCTTTTTTCTTTCCGGGGAATGACCACCTCAAAGGATTAATTCAGAACAGGCATCAGAAAATGGTAACGGGAGTGGGCAAATCAGGATGTGGATTTAAAATCAAGAGGTATTTTAAAGGAGGAGAGTTACTCAAATTAAACATATGTTAAGAATATGGGTTTGTTGTTCATGGCATACCTGCTGCCTGCGATCCCACCCTCATCGGATCAGCCTTCAAGGGCAGAGCATTCCCTGGTGGAATAATAAATACAGTGGCTGGAGGGGATATGGATCTAAGTAGCCCGGCCAGCTCCCTTTCCTCATGGTCTGACTTTGCTGTTGAAACACAGGTGGTAACTGCACTAGCTGAACTAGTGAAATGGATCAGGGCCCCTCAGGCTGAGAGCCAGAGAGCATAGCATTCGGGCTCCAAATATCAGGCTTGGGGCATATATAAATTCTAATTTAGGTCTTGGCATGTACACCAAACTCTGTTTTAACTGATACCGCCTATTTTTCAACACATCATCTTTCTTACCTTGATACATGTAAGCCATGCAGTAAAAATCCATTCGTTGGTTTTTTAAAAACATGCTGTGCATAACTTTCGAGTGTTTTTCTTTGGGCTAACCTGCCATTGACCTAAGGGTATGGCAAATTGTTCTGCAGGTCAAAATGAAAAGCCTTGCCCTATTTCTATACTTTCTTCCTTCCCAATGTATTGTATTTTGCAGCTCTCTGCTGTCCTAGAATCATGTACCCAAACATTATTGACATAAACCAGTCACATCTATATGCCTTAAAAGTCTTCAGTAGGAACTACATAAAATAGAAATATGTGATTCATTTGCCCATTTATACCCTTCCTTACTTAGAGGAGTTTAAAGGTTGGGAGCAATAATGTAATATATTTATGGGTTGAATTCATTCAACTGATAGGCAAGATTCAACAGTGTTGGGTCCCTCAAGATAAGAATTCATGCTATAGACAACATTAAAATATCCATGAGGGTTTTGAGGGAAATACTTTCAATTTGGTATTGAAATAATATGGATCCGAGAAACTCAAGGGGCTCTTTTCCCATTTATTTCGATATTATTCCTAGAATACCAAAACTACCTAACTAGCTGTGAAATTATTACAGAATAATAAAGGGTAACTAATTTCTCTTTATACTATCTATAAAAAATACTACTTGGCTAACTATATGACTAGTGTTGGGAAATAAATATTTTCTAAGTCCCTCCAGCATAAATGTATGGTTATCAACTATAATACACAAACCACAAAACATTCCTAACTCTTCGTTACAGAAATCAGACCCCTGATGTTTGATTACTAGTTCACGTTATCACATACTCTTAGTGTTAATATATTTTTATTGAGGCAACACCATGAATAAGCAGATATCACATCAGAGGACGTGATAGATGAAAATTTCTATGTATACAAAGGACAGTTTGGAGAATGTTATTATTTACTTTCCAAAAAAAACTTATGTAGTTATCTTCTTGAGTGAGTCATAGATGATTTAAGAACTGGCCTTCTTTCTCCATGTTGTCTGAATTTGTGAGGTTTTACAGAACTTGGCTCAAATGTCCCTCTTACAAAGGAGAGAACATACTGTAATGTACTAAAGGCAGGAGGTTTGTGTTAAGTCTGTCTCAGTAGCTTTCAATACACAGAGGGGGAAATACAGTGATATTCAGTTGCAAAACTTAGCAAATCTTTGCAATTTTACTAAGTGTATTACAGGGAATGCCATGAAACACATAGCGGGCATGATCCAAGCCTGGTTTGGGGGGTGAGGGTGAAAGGCAGAGCCCAGGTAGAACTTTCCTTTCCCTGAGCATCATTCCCCAAAGTGAAGTCTTTCCAACAATGTCAATGGCAACAGGTGGACACAATGTTGTTGTGCCTTCGATAAAATGATGTTAAGGGAAGCCAGGTCGGGGAGAAAGATGTTGAGACATGTGAGGAAGGTGGTGGTGGAGGGCTGGCGATATTCTCACCCTCAGAAACCCAAAGCAGTTGCCCTGCTCCCAGACTTGGTCCCTTTGGCATCCCAATGTGACTTTGCCTGTGTCCATGATGAGCAGTCCTTTAGCACGGAACTCAAGCACACTGGGAAACTCCAGAGAGCTGGGTGGTTTGTCCTGTGACAGCAGCAGGAGCAATGTTCAGGCAAGGCAAGATGATGATGGCTTAGTAACAGAAGATGAGATCATTCAAGAGAATTCAGGATTTGGATAAGCAGTCGGTCCAGAAAACCATGAATAGGCCTTCAAGCTCTGAGATACTAAAATTCTATATATTCATAGGTCTTATGAAAAAAGTCGAAAATCATATATGAGAAACAAGCACACGAAAAACAAAATCAAAAGCAAAAATGAGAAAACAAACTCTCTTCACTCTCCTTGTGGTGCAACATGGCCAAACTATCATAAAATAGAAATTTGACTTAGCTGGGATCTATATTTCCATTTACTTAAAAAGTGATTAGAAGTTGAAACAAAAATATAATTTCTGGTTATAAATATTAAATGGGTATGGATGCCAAACTAGGGATCAGTAGTGAAGGTTGGCTAATACAATGTGTCTGTTGCTAAAGCAAAATATTATAATTAATTTTATAATGGAAGTCTCCATGCATCCACACAAATTTTGTGCACTTCTGTCTGTCCTTTCTACTCCATAGTTTTCTTTGTGCGTATGTATGTGACTGTGTATGTGTGTGTATATGTCTATATGTGTATGAGTGTGTATGTGTGTATGTATGTGGGTGTGTGCATGCGTGTATTGTGTCAATTTTGCCATCAAAGGAGCACATTTGCTTTGATTGTGGAGCTCTTTCCAGCCATTAAAAGCCAGTTTTTATATTTAGAAAATGCTCAAAGTGCGTTCCTTTCTGGGGGAACTGAAAACTTGTGTCACTTTTGAGAGTCAAGCCCTTTCAAGCCCATCAACTACTGTTTGAAACTTTCTGACTCTACTTTTGTAGAATCTTTGTTCCATGTTTTCTGACAGGCTTTGAGCCCTCAGGTGAACACTGTCCTAAACTCAGCTAAATGCCGTCATTGGTGCCGCAGGCAGTGTGCACAATGACATACACCATTAGATTAACACTGTTCCCATACAGGAGTCCTTTTCCAGGAGCTGTTTGCTGGCTGCCCAGCTGTGGGACCACAGGGTGGGACACTTTTTATTTTAGTCATAAGAAAGGGGGTGGGGGGGCAGGCTTTTAGTAAAGGGGCATTTTGAGGGCCCTGGGGTAACTGTGGCCCATCTCATGCCTGAGAACACAGTGTTAACCTCATTCTTCACACAGAGCCCCCACCAAGGTTCAAAACCACATATAAGGCAAATTAATTTACTGAAACGTGGACCAAGAGCATTTTCTTTGGGAAATAGTATGTGGGGGGCCAGGAGAGGCTGAATAAGCCAAAGGGAAAGCTTGAGCATAAGCTGCTTATCTGCTACTCAGGAAGGTGAGGAGATTCTGGCAACACTTGGGGGGCTCTAAGGACATTTTGGCCTCTCTCTGTATCATGATCTGGAGCTATTTTTCCCCATTTTTTTCATGCTGTCTCTGTAACACAACCTCTTGACATAGTTTATCTCAGGAAATGACAATTGGCTGTCGAATCCCGTGCAAATTGATTGGATGTGACAGCTTAAAGGAATAAATCTTCTCCAGAGAAGAAAGTTTCTACTTATACTCCTGTGTTTTCAACCCTTTTTATTTTTATTTTTTTACCACTTCTTGCTTAATTTTATTATTTCAATTAGATCATTTAAAAATCAACACATCACATACCAACCTCTCCTAAGAGCAATCATAAGATTTGATGATTTTTCTGATACAGGCTAGGGTTTCAAATTTGCATTATTTTATCTACTGAATTAACTATGAATTCTAAACCAAACTAATGTTGCCATGTGTTTTTAAACATCTCTAATCTAAACCATCTGGAGAGGCACGGTTTTGCAAAGGCATCCCTTTCAGGACACTCTGTGGATTTTGTCACTGCTTGAGGTTTTGGCAAACCATCAACATTACTATAATTCTCTTTCATGAAATATAACTTTTGACTAGGATTTTAGAGTCTTGGGTGTGTGTGTGCATTTATATGAGTGTGGGTACTTGTGTATAATTTTTGCTCCTGTCCCTTTCTCTTTTCGGAAGACCATACTTACAAAAAAGTTATTTTAAAGAAAGGTTTTTGTTGTATTTAAAGTTAAATTTAATTTCAACTCCTGAACATAATGTCAGACCAAGTTATCAAGAAGTAAAGAAGCACTGTTAAATAACACACCTCATTTTACATAAGAGCTGGAAATATTTTTTTAAACAAAGCAAAGGAAAACATCAGCTAAAAAAGCAACAACAAAAGAAGTGTAGATATTGTAAAATGATTATGGCAACAATGATTTGTAACATATAAGATATAAGCTCAGTACATTTATAAGGAGATTATAGTTAAAAATTGACTAAATCTTTCAGCAATGTCTTGTTTAACTCTTTGTCTACCAACGAACATACCATTTTAAAATTATAAATCAAATATAAGCATGGTAAAAACAAAGTGTAGGCTACTTGTTACAACAAAGGTTTAAAAACTTCCATGAAAGTAAGGATGATGGTTCCACTTGCAAAAATTCTCTTTGATATTCATGTTTTTTAATAATTTCAAAAATCAATCACACAAATGGAAAGAATATCTCTGCTGAGAGCCACTGTCTGAGATGAAGTCAAATAATAATGTGACTGTTGGGAAATATTAACACCTTTGTATTTATTAATAACATGATATGTTCAAACAACCCCTTTCATTCAACAATATTAGGCAACTTACACACACACACACACACACACACACACACATCAGAAAGTTTTGGTCAAGAATGTAGAGAGGAATAAAAAGCTTTATTTATTTACTTTTTAAGAAATAGCCTGAAGTCCAGAAGTGGGTCTGTGCCTTGAATGTAATGATGCCAAAGCAATGCACAGGTCCCCCTCAGAAGAGGTAACAGCCTAGAACATTCCTGGTGGGTGCTAATGACCCACCCTCTGCTGCTCACCTTTCTTTGCCTGACATGAGGTCCTCTAGGCCCTCTGAGGGAGAGGGATGGCCTTCTAATACTTTCCATTTAGACCACATGGTATATTTTAAAACCTGCTTCTGTCCATATTAAAATGTTGTTTGGAAGCCCCACCTAGGGGGCCTGGATCATATGTCTTTGGGAAGAACATCTCTTGGCAGAGATGCTAATCTGGTCTTAGATAAACATAGAACATCTGTCAGCCCCATCTTCCCTGTTCTTGCTCCGGGGTCCACAGAGTGAGTTCAGCATGGCAAATGGCCAGCTAGTCTGTACAGACTTCAGTGCAGCCATATTAGCTATGCAGGAACCAGAAGGTTCCTTCCTCTAGGAAGCCCCTGCCTGAAGCAATCAGTGAATAATTAAGCCTTGAAAGCAAATGCATCTGCACCTAGCACATGGCAGAAGCAGAGTAGCAGGGATGACTCCAAGCCATGCACATTAGTACAACATCACCAGTTACTAACATGTTGAGATCATGTTGTACTTGTTGGTTCGATGTTTTCCTCCAGGTCCTCCCAGGGCTCCTCTTCTGCCAGGCCACCCCCGTCCCTCCCCTTTTCAGTCAGCAACTAAAGATGCAATTTCCAACACAGCAGGGCCCTCACCCATGCTATTTGGATAGGGCAGTATAGATTGCTGTGTATTTTGAATTTCATTTCTGCATACTGGGTAACAAATACAGCTGACATTCTCTAGTTACTTACTCTGTGCCTGGTACTAAGTACTTCATGTGTACTTATTTATTTCACTCTCATGTATGACTTGCCCAAGGTCACAGAGCTTCTAAGTGGTGGATCCAAATTATAATCCCAGGCTGTATGATCATATAGCCCACCCATAACCACTATGAGCTTAACTGCCTCCCAGCACTTGGTAAATATATCATCATCATTTAGTTATGAATCAAATGTTTAAATGATTGAAAGGAGAGGACTTTGGAATTGTCCCAGGTTCCCTCTACGCTTGGCATTTGTATACAGAAATCACACACAGGGATCTAACTACTGTGAGGAGAGCTGGCCACGTGATGGGAATTAGGGCATGGTAGGGACTGGGGCAAAGTGAAGAGTTCTTGTGGACAGAGGACAGCCTCTTTTCAGCCCAGCCAACTGTGATTCTGAGGACCTGACCATGGTGGGTACCCCCCCAAATATCTGTTGAATGAAGGGGCGAATGAATGAATCTAAGGTGAAATTTCTTTAGGAATTTATTCAAAAAGAAATATAACAATGTCAAGGTTTAAGCTTCCTCCTATGGGAGTCTCATGCAATAATAGTGAAACAACCAAATGTAAATAAAGTACTTCATCTTCTGAAAGCATGTGCAGCTATTACTATCACTGAATTATGTCCCTCTAAAACTGCTATTTTGAAGTTCTAAGCCCCAATATAAGATGAGACCTTTGGGAGGTGATCAGGTTTAGACAAGCTCATAAGAATGGGCCCTCACAATGGTAACAGACACCAGAAAGCTTGCTGTCTACTGTCATGTGAGGAAATAGCTAGAAGGCAGTTATCTCCAAGGCAGGAAAATGGCTGGCATCTTGACCTTGGACTTACCAGTTTCCAGAACTGTGGGGTAATTACTCAGTTGTTTAAGGCACCCAGCCTATGGTATTTTGCTATGGCAGTCTGAACAGACCAAAACATGTCTATTACCTCTTTTATCCTCACAATAATCCTAAGGAGCAACTAGAGCTCCATCAGTATTCTGTGCAGACCACTGAGAACGCCCATCTCCCTTAGACCGCCGTGAGTGTCCGGCGCAGGGTCGAAGGACAAGGGGAGTGACAGGCCAGGAAACTTCTCACACTGCCACCTGGCTCTCATCGCTCAGCATCACTAATTTCTGGGGCAATTCCTTGATGAAGCACAACTGGAGAAAGCCCAGTGCAGACAGTTTTAGCACAGGGCATAGGAAGGGAAGGGGAGGGCATTTAGGGAACTGAATAAAATCTTCAACCTTGGGGTTCTATGCTCCCAATATGTGTGCACATTAATGGGGCAGAACAAATGCTAGAAAGTCTTAGATAGTTTTTGCAATAATATTAAATGTTAGCTCAATCACTTGCTGTAAGACACAGCGAGACAGAAAGAAACTTGTTTAAAGGTGTATTCTCATGGCGTCCTCTCTCAACAAGCTCTCTCAGTCAGTTGTATGGTACACGGTCTCCTTCGTTGCTTCTCAGATAAGGAACCGTCTGTGATACAATCTGTTTGCTATAATCCTGCTGATAATTCTAATTTCCCTAGATACATTCCAATGATCATTTCTGCTTCTCCTTGTGTTACTTCTTGGAGAAAATTCCAGAAAGAGGGCAGATAAAGAATGAAAGCTGGCAGGGCAGTTTCTCTGCTTCCAGCTTCCTGGGCCAAAAACAGAAAAGAAGTTCCTGCTGTTTGATTTAATAAGAATCAGTGTCTAGCTCTAGCCTCGATCGTCGGGCCAGTCAGACTCAATTGGCATAAAAGAAGTGCTTCCGAATGTCTGCATTTCATTTCAGCATGTACATTTAACTCCCTCACGCCTTGTCCTCAAGGCACAAAATAGCACTGCTGGGCAGCCGTTCCTCTCGTCCGAGCCATATAATTTGTATCTCTTATGTCAGAGCTTAATTTCACTTTTATGTCATTTGCATTCTTTAATTTCCCATAATTGTACACTTGAGAATGTGTTATCACAATCTTTATGACAATGGTTGAGGTTTTCTCTTCTGGGTTTCTCCTTCTGGCAGTAGGTCCAGCAATCGCGTTTGAAGACTGCTTGGTCTTACTTATATGACTTAGCATGTTCTTGTCCATGAAGTTTATTCCTCAATTACTAAGCACCTATTACGTCCTTTCACTTTGTCATCCCAATGACGCATTTTGAATATGTAGCCCTAATGGCAGAAAATGTTGTATTCATTCACCCTTTCCTCTTTTTTGACTTCTACTGAGTAACCACTCTTGCCACATCCAAGAGAAAAGCTTAGACAATTCCTTTAAAAAAATCAGCCAGGCCATAAGAAAATTACCCTTTCTTTAATCAAAAATAATAAAAATCCTTCAGTCACGTTCTAACACTGCTTGGTCATAATGTACACCTTGGAGAATGCATTTAAATTAATTTATGTCTTCGTGTCTATAGCTGTTTTGTTGATTTGGATTATGAAACACAATCTGAACTGAGGAAGGACAAAAATTGCTGGAAGAAAAATCAAGTTTATTGATGTAAACTTCATGGTTCCACCAGAGACTGGGGCAAGTTTTCTTTCCAGGACACAACAAAGCCTCCACAGCTCCCCCAGGTCATTAGCAGTGTGGTCAGCAGGGAGTGGAGTTGCAAGGCCTGACTTCCTGTCCCCTGTTCCCTGTCCTCATCACCAGCCCATCTTCCCTCCTGTGTCACCAGCACTCCTCAAGGTGGGCAGGAACATCATGTGGAACCCACCACTGGGTGGCTAAAGCTATGTGTTGCAATCTCATCTATAATCTTTATAGATTCTTGATGAACAGTGTAGTTACACATATGGAAAAAGTCAACTGAGGATTTTAGAGTGGCACAGATGAGGTTAGTTACTATCACCCTACTTCACATTTTCTTTCTCCCAAAAATAGTGAGGGTTTCAGGTCATTGTCAGATAATCCTTAAAAAGAGAATGCTAAGAACAAAGAAACCAAATCAGGAAAAAATAAAAAGTAAAAATAAAAACCTCTGACCAAACCAAGCCTCTAAATATAACTTTTCCACTTACCTCAATGCAGATAATTCTAAGATATATATTTCTGATTCTATTCATTCAGTTTAAAAGAGAAAGACCACACCAGGGTAAGCAAGGCAGGGTGGTCAGGATGCATAATGTAATGACAGTGTGTGTAAGCCACTACAGAAGATGGCAGGAGAGCTGCCAGATCGTGTGGTGGGGCCGAGGGGCTGATTTCTATGCAGAGTCCACCGCTCCTTTCCAAGTGTGGACAGCTCTTACTGAAATCAAAATAGAAAACGCAGAACCAGAGCCCACACTAAATATTCAGTTTAGTAAAGACACAAAACTGCCCATGGAAGCAGAAGGTATTTGGCCTTGCTATGATTAACAGAGAAATGAGTCTTCCTACTGCAATCTTTTCATGATTAGACTAAGAGCCTGTCAGTCTTTGCGCAAGAACACTAAACTGAGGTCTGTTTTTTTTTTTTTTTGTGCATTTGCTTTCTAGTGCCTGAAATGATGCTTTCCTGAGCCAACAGATTTGTTTGCAATTACACGCTTTTGAAAAATATGAAGAATCTGCAGAGATCAAGAAATAGCTAGCTAATGCAATAATTCCAAAATGATAAAAGCACAATCATTGTAAAGCACTTGTTATTTCTTCCTATCCAGAGTCCTCTTTTCTACCAAGCAAAGTGTCTAATTATGAAATTCTTGCCACATCACAGGAGAATGTGGAAGTACAAACTACCTGATTTCAGTGAGACAGTGTTTAAAAGAGACCGGGTATGGTAAGTTAGTTTAACCAGAGATCAGAAAGGCTGTAGAGGAAAACCAATAGGTTGGTGGGTAGGAGTCAGGGTTTTCTCACATGTATTTTAATTCCGTGGCTCTCCAAATCCCCATTTAGCTTTGGGAGAAGCTGCTACCATTCATCAGTTAACAAGAAATGCATGTTGCAACTGAGAAGTGCTTGGCAATCAAGGTCTCTGATTTGCTGTTTTTATTTCTAGACTGGGAGCTTTAATTTTTAAGGTGAATGTATATATACACACAAATATATATTCATTAAAATAGTTTTCTTTTAAAAAGTCCCACTGCTGACAGCCCCACTGGCTGGCTCACCATCATATCCCTCCCCAGTCTGGACACAGCCAGAGGGATCTTGAGTGGCCCAAGTGCCCCTTTCTGTCTTTCCTACCCAGGAGTCTTGAAGGACAGGGAGGAGAGTAGCCTGGGGTCCCTGGTGGGTGGATGCTCTTCTGCTTGACTATTACAGGCCCAGAATGTAATTGATGCCATGCACCAGGCTGCATGGCTACCAAGGACCTTAGCCAATTCAGCAATTACATGTACAAGATGTGAGGCTTTTCCCAGGGATTGCTGATCATCCTCTTGAGGTCTACTGTCTCTTTGCAGTAGGCACCTCCAGGACCATGTTTAACCAACATCTTCTAAATGGCAGGCTGCCAAAGATACGCTTTGGATGAAATGCACAGCCTTTGCTAGCAAGGCCCACATTGGCCCATCACTGAGGGCAGCCTGGGAGAATGGGCCTTGGTTCTAGGCCTGGCTCCATGGCTCACTAGCTGGGGAACCCTTAAAGTACAAAGTATCTCAACTGGAAAAGAAGAATAAAAATCCTTTCTGTTGTATTGTTGTAAGAATCAATGAGAACATGAAGGCAGAAAGGCTGGCAAAATGTAAAATACAGACAAATGCAGTTATATCCACTGTAGTTACTAGAGGTCTGTGCAGTCAACAAACTGCCCTTATTATTTTTTCCCTCCACCTATCCTCCATCCATTGATTCATCTCTACCTTTCCTGACTGCTCAAGTTACACTTGGTTTGGTCTCCCATCAGCTCAGGCATACTCAGTATCATAGCACTTTGTTTTCTACTGACTACCACTGATACCTATCTGGCTTCTATCTTAACTTCATGGGTTTCAAATATAGCAAGGTGAGTCACTATTCCAAAAATAATGGTACTGTCCAACTCCCTTACTGCCCACTGTCCCAATGTCGTGCTGAGTGTGGTCTTGAGCCCATTCCTGGAAAAACAACTCTGGATCTTCTAACTATCCACCACCAAAGCAGATCCCAGGCAATGAGTTGGCTACAGGAAATGTAAGTGTGTGGGTGGGGGTGGGGTGGGGGGAGGGAAGGCCAGGGGAGTTGGTTAGTAAATTTCTCAAATAGGGTGGGGCAGGGGATCAGCATCTGAGTAAGGAAGACAAGAAATGCCACTCTAGTTTGGGCCAAAGAGGAGAAAGGAAATGCAGAGCAAGAAGAAAGGTTCCCCCTTCCAAAAAAAGAAGCCAACCACTTTGGGCACCTTATCACCCCCTTTCTTTATCACTCCTCTACACTCCAGTGGTTTCCAACCACTTCTGTCTATTCGAACCATCAGGGATCCTCAGAAAGGGCTTCATAATGACTTCGGTTGTATCCACTTCTTCCCTTTCCTCCTCTCCTTAGAGAGACCAAAGCCCTTTGCCTTTTTATTTCCCCAAAGCTGGTGATACATTCTTCCCCCTTCAGTTGGATCAGTTTAAGAGAAATAATTTAATCACAGAAATGAGGTACTATAGTGGTATTCAGCAATTTAGGTTTTCCTAACGTTTTCTAAATGTGTTTTTCATGAATATTAAAGGTCATTTATATGCACTACTACTTATTCAAGTCTGAGGTGCACAATCATGGTTTTCAGTATCTTTAAACATGTGTTAAAATGAGTAGCTTTTATTTGGCACGCAGACTCTCAGAGGCCTCAAAGTATTTTGCACATGTCACTTAATTAACCCCAAAGTGTAAAAGTATTAGAATTCTCACTTTTCTTCTACTAAGAATACTAGGTTGAGTTTAAAACCGCTTTCTGTTTCTGGTCACCAGTCAAAATGAAGATAATAGTAGGAATTTGGGGAACACAGAGATATTTTAGTCAGTGTATTTTGTTAGGACATTCAGAATAATTGTGACTTTAAAAAAAAAATCAGGAGCATATTTTCTTCTAAAATACACATATTAAATCATTTAATGGAGAAACTAAAAATAAAATTAACTGCATGTTGGTGAGATCTTCAGTAAATAATCTTAATGATACCAAGAGAGGAAAGAGAAAATGCTCTTTTCAATCAATATTTCTATTAACAATTGTGTGATAAAACAGGAAATTTTGAAATTTCAGTTAATTTCAAAGACCTTTGAAATTTGGTTCTTAACTCAGCATTATTATGCTCCTACTGACTTGTTTACTATGCAATGCTGTGAATATTACCCATATTATCAAACTGTTATTGTCACAGGCTACCTATAGTCTGTTAATATAAGTTTTGATAAATAGCATGTACATTGACTGAAACAATATATTGTTACCTCTTATTTTTTTTAACATTCAAGAAATCCTTTATGTAATATCAAAATAGTTTAAGTAGCACTTTTTTTTTAATGTGCCTCTGTTTACCCCATGATCCTTTGAGTATTTTCCTGGTAATTCAGCAAACATATTAAAATTTAACCAGTTTAACATTTGTGCTTCTACATTCACCAAAAGAGCATATCAAACTGACAAATTTGATAATCTTAAAAAAAAAAAGAAAAAACTGTTCTTATTTCAAAGGTTCAACAAATAAAGGTATTTACTATGCAGACCTAGAATTCTTGTTGTTTTTAAGATAGCAAATTAGAAAAACATGGTCAGCATTAGAGGCTACTAAATCAGGTTGAGGCTGGGGTGTTTATTCCAGTAGCTCCTGTTCCCCAAATTATATCTGATAATGTTCTAAAGTCTAAACATATTTGAGTTCAAAAAGATACTCAGCTCTTAGATATAAAATGGCACTAAACTTCCAAATATCAGCGGGTTTACCCTCCCTCTTCAACTGATGTATTTGTATTTAGAGTAAACCGCCACTCAGTACATCTGAATCGTAGTATTTGAGGAACTGAAATTTGAGCTGGAATTTTTGTTTTGCATTTTCCTGTGCATAATCACAGGAGAGGGGCATTAATAAAGGGGTTGGTGTATTGGCCACTGCTGAGGCCAATTATTTAAGCAGAGTCATGGCAACAGAGCAAAACTGGATGTTTGCAAGTGTAACATAATTTCGACCTGTATTGTGTTGAATAAATGAGAAGACAAAAGTGCCAGCAGGCACAAGGAGCTATTTGAAATGATCTCTGCACTTGCAAACTGAAAACAGCATCTATATATCTCAACAATTCGAGAAAGATTTATGATAGGTATTCCCTTAAACAAGTTACAAAAATATTATCTGTAAGCAAGATGGCGCCCATAAACTTAAATTTGGCGAATCCTATTGAGCTGCATTTGGGAGAGAGGAGGGAACTTGAAGCGGCAGTGCTCTGAGGATGTCCATGTGGGTGGCCACGCATATGCTGCTGCTAAGCAGAGGAAGTGGTACACCAGGATTTCTTCATAAGCGCGAGGTCTTTATAAACTCATCTTTATGGAGGCGGTTTTAAATAGAAAGAAAATGACACACAGTCCCCAACCAGGCTTTCTAACTGTTTGGAGAGGGTTGCCACTTTCCCAAAACATTAGGTTACTGTGGGGGAATTTTCCAAAATTGTCAACAATTCCATTTTTAAACTCAGTTCTTCCTCTCCACTTGAGACAGATGCAAGACAGCATGAACTATATTTGGTCTCGCAGGAGATGTAAGTTATTTTTACTATGCTGACTCCTACCTGACAGTGGAAGACATATTCTGGTGTGGTTTTCTTAAACTTCATGTTCCAAACCAAGGCCACTCCATCTGGTTCATGCGGAGCATCTTCATTGTTGTTGTAGGAAGCGACCATCAGCTCTGGGTACTGAATAGAAGAGGTCACAAGAATAAATTATGCTAAAATGACAACACAAAGAAAACTTTCTTAATTTGTATGGACACATGCTATACTACATACTTCCAATGTCTATTTTCTTTTGAAGTTGCGACATACTTAATACCAACTTCATGCCTCAACCTATTGCAATTGGGTTTCTGCCTCTAACATTCCATGTGTGCTTCTTGTAGTCACCAATAACTACCAAGCTGCATGCATTGCTGGACCTTTCTGTATTAGCTGACATTTATTTGGGCTACTCCCTCCTTTCTCCTGTATTGGCTTCCATGACATATGTGTCTCCTGATTTTCTTCCTGCTCACTCTTTTCCATTCCTATAGGTTTTCCTTCTATTGTCTATGTTTCAGGGAAGCTGTTTTATGCCCTATTTTTTTGTCTCTGTCTATTCATTCTCCCTGGGTGACCTCAGCTACTCCAATGGATTTAATGAGCATTAAAATGCTGACAATGTTCAAATTTGTATCTTTAAGCTTGATTTCTCTCCTAGCTACAGATTCTTATATCTGACTGCCCACCGGGGATTTCTCAGGGCTGTCCACAGACACGTGAGATGCAATGCATAGAAAATGAGCACACTGCCTTCTACAAAAATCTGCTCTTTCAATGTTCCCTCGTGAGATGCCTTTCACTAACATTTGCTAGCTTCCCAGGCTAGACTCTTCACATTAATTTTTCCTCTTTCCTTGTTCTAAACTCCATGTACTGTGTTCCACTACTTCTTCAATACCTTTCAAATGCATGTTTTCTTCCCATCCTTAAGGCGGGAGCCTCCTAACCTAATTCTTATCTGAATGAAGGAACAGCTTCCTAAACCACTTCCTGCTTCCAGGCTCTCCAGGCCAAGTTCCATCCTTTGTCAACATGACTTTACAGAACAGACATTTGGCTAAGTCACTCCTCTGTGTAAAATATTTTAATGGTTCATTATTACTTTCAAGATAAAATGCAAGTCATATAGGATCTTTCACGATCTATCATTTTCTACCTCTTCTGCCTAATCTCTTACAGCCTCACCTCCCTCCTCCCACCTCCACACTCTGTGACCCAGCCTCACCCTGCTGGTTGTGAGGGTTATAGGAATAGCCTCTGCACCAATGCGTCCGCTACTCTCATCAGAATGCCTCTTCTGTGTTGTATACATCACTGACTCATTCTTTAAGAGGCAATGCAGGCATCTAGTCCTCTAGACAATCCTAACTAACCACCTACCATGCCTCCCTGCCTCTCACTGTCTCCTTGAACATTATGTGTGTTCCCCCATTAATGCACCTGTCAGACTGTATTATGGTTTTCTCCCCACCAAGTCTTTTACAAGTTTGTAAGCTCACTGAGTGTACGGACTGGTTTTTATTGACCTCTGAAACCAGGACCTACTAACTCCTACCACATGATAAACTTGTGCCAAAATCTATTGAATTACAAATACTCTTTTTTATTTTAGTAACTCTGCTCAGTGGAAAGACCTTATATTTAACCCACTGTTGTTAAAGAATTCCAACAATTAAAAGCATAAGTGCAAGAAACACAACCAGTAGAATCACAAGGCCTCTACAGTGAGTAGAAATACCTACCTATCACCCTATGTGGTAGCTGTGCTGTGTGTTAATAAACAAATTGAGGGTGAATCTTGTGGAAGATATTTATGAGACAGATAGCATTTCATGCAAAGGCCATTCATATCTGGGATTTCCATAAGGCAGCCCCATTAAAAACTTCATCATTACATATGCAATTATATTAGGATAACAGTATACCCTTTACTCATAGATAATTTACTTTTCCCCCTTATATTTCACTGTGCTTTGAATATATTTAAAAGTAGATTATCTTTATTAATATGAACATCAACTTTCTTTTCTACCAACAATAATTAAACCTAAGTCTTCTACATGACTCTATTCATTCTTTAAGCTCCCTCAATTTAAGAAAACTGCAGGGCTACAGCTTGCTGGTGGATGCAGAGGAAGTGTAAGCCCACAATATATGTATGTGGCCTTCAGTGGATGTAATCACCCTTTATTAGAAAACACTCCTCAGTGGCTAAATCAAAGGCCCATTCAAAGACACTAACATCTAGATAAACACAGAGTCTCCAGACTGTCCAGCTGAAATTTAACTATGTCACATGTAAAAAGGCAACTAACTCTATAAACACCAACGCCACTGTCAGAGTGGCCAATGAGCAGCTAGATGTGTCTTGAATTATATCCCACGGTTTCACATCTGGGCCTCATCGTTGGCTCTAACTTGCAGCTTTTCTTTTTAAAAATTATTTGGTTTTAAAACTCCTTTAGAAATCAGGGAGAATTTTAGTAAAATACCAGTGAAATGCCTTTGGTGTAATTTCTATAATTGGTCTCATAAGTCCTAAAGATACTGATTTAACTCTTACTGCATGTAAAATTTTATGAAGTCAACGTCTCCTCTAGCATGCCTTTTTCTGTTATTTGTTTGAACATGACTAGTCACATTTTCTTATTCTTGAATAAAAAGCAATCTCTGAACAATTATTTAAACCTTAAATGTTAAAATTATAGTTTTAAAGAGAATGTGAACAATTACAAAGTTTGTGCTTACTCATGGGGCTGGGTTATCTAATATTTAACTTAGGAGAATTTAATCTGAAAATTATCAAATCTGCTCTCAAGCTGTTTGTTCTTACAGAGAACTAAAATCTGACATTTATTGGAGAGGAAGGAACCAATAAGTTTTAAGTGCCCACTATGTGCCAGACATGGAGCTGGGAGATATGTTAACTCATGTGGTCCTTGCAATCCTCTAAAGTAGCAATGGCTTTCCTATTTCTACAGATGAAAAAGTCAAGGGACCCTGGGTGAGTAACTTGTTCTGAGTTATGTTGCTAATAAATAAAGCAGTGAGAACCCTATTTCAAGTGTGTTTGGCTTTAAAGTCCACATCCCTTCTAGTCCACCGTAGCCTGTGTCACATGCCTCCTATACATTTGTAAGGCACTGTGGCAGGTAAAATGTGTGAGAAGAATGTACTAATAACATGCTTTGCTCCATAGGAACTCACTGTTAAGTAGAAAGAGGTAAGACACATGTATGTTTAACTATAATATGAACATAAAAGCAGAACATGATGTATGCTAAGATGGGGTTGTAAACAAGATTCTGCAGAAGTACAGAGGATAAAATAACTACTTTTGCTGGGATGGTGTGTGGCAGGGAGAGGAACTGGAAAGAACTCCTGAAAAGAAATGAGACTTGAGTTGGGCTTTGTCAAGTGGATAGGCTATTAGGAGAGAAGGGAGAGGTCAGTATGAACAAGGGTATCAATATGGGTGCAGGAGATTTATCTTGGGTATCTGCTGGTTCACAGCGATCCCTTCATGTTTGGAGATTACCTCAATAAACAGCTAACTTCCCGGGACAATTCATTCATTGCAGGGTTGATATACCCAACTGGGAAAATCATATTCTCTGAGCTGGCTACTTCAAATTTTGAACTGAGATCCAGAACCCATGGGCTGGTTCATGAGTCAGGTTATAATAACAATTTTGGAGAGGTCCCTCAAGCTACTCTTTCTGAGTCCCAGGTCTTCATCTTTTCCATGAATTCCCTATGTACCTGGGCGACTCTCCAATAAATCTCCCCTTTGCCTAAATTAGCCAAAGCTAAAGTTTTCTTAACTAATGCAGTGAAGAAACATAGGTTCAGGAGACCTCAGATGATAGCATTTGGCTGGGAGCCAGGGTGTGCGAAGAGGTGAAATAGAAGAAAGGACTGGAAATGTCTCAGGGCTTCCTCACAGAGGTCATTGAGTGGAGGATCCTGATTAGACTTTATTCTCAGGGTGGTAGGAGTCATACTTTGCAACTGTATTTATACTTCTATTGTATGAATACTACCCCCACTGTTACATTTTTGAGTACTTTTTCTGTTATAGACATTTTAAAAGAATTCTAAGTGTTTTAAATGTTATATATTAATTCATTCAATAGTCACAATAAGCATGTGAGTTAAGTATTATTACCATCATTTTATGAAGGAGGAAACTTAAGCCAAGAGAAGTCAGGCAACATGCCCAAGGCGATATTGCGAGCATATCAGTAATCTTTATAAGTGTTAATCCGGAAAAAGTACTCAGAATGACTCGGAAGTGTACAAACTTGAGGTAGGAAGAACAGTTAGGAAGCTATTTCCTAAATAAGCAAGAAGTAGAGGGCACGGCATAAGGCAGGTGTCAAATCCACACATTAGTGGATTTGAATTGGTGTCAGTGGGAGTCTTCTTGCTACTGTGAATTTAATTGGATTTGGCAACTAAAAAAGCTGTCAAGAATTACTCCAGTTTGTATCATGATGACTGAAAGGTTGGAGAATGTGATTTACACGTGAAAGGAGCATAATATGGTGGGAATAAGACCATGAGGTGGTTTTGAACAAGTCTGGAAAATCTGTCATGTACTGTGCAGATAGTATTATTGACTTTCTCTGTTAAACAATGTTCAATGAATGACAAAGTTGATATAATTCCCCAAGTGCCCAAATTTCTTCCAGGAATTAATGTATGGTGGATAGTTTGCAAACATTGTAAACTTCAAGTGTTCTTGTTTCAGAGGCTCAGGAAATCAAAGCAAAGCTATACAGAAACCTCATACAGCAGGTTCTCGAATAACATTGTTTCATTCCTATAATATTGATGAGATGCCTTAGGAAGATAACTCTTGTTTATATCAATTAGCCTATGGTGAAACTGGTTTCATTATATGTATTTTTGCTTCAAGTTGCAGAACTTACTGTAGTTTCTTCCTTTTTCTCCCCTCTGTTCCATTGTATTACACTCAGGTAATCATCTTAGCACATGTGTGCCTACTAGAAAGCAAGACTGTGTTTCTATCCTTTGTTAATATCACTGGATTGCCTCTAGATCCATTCAGGAAGTCTCATCATCCCATATGCATATAAATGTGGTCCTTTGAACCCCACAAAAATCTTATCATGTAGGAGCTGACGGTTCTAAATCTTTTTTCTCGTGCTCCATATAAAATACACTTTTTTCAAAATTGCAAACCCTCTTCCCCATGGTGTAGATGAAGAGTTTACACAAAAATGGGGAAAAATTATTGTGGTCTCTCTGTGGTGGAGCTCCCCGCCCTTTACAGTTTCACTTCCTGCGAGGAAAGCACCACACAGAACCCTGTGTGGAAGTTAATCCATCCATGTGCAGGATGCCCATCACATGCTGAGGCCAGGAGGGACCGGCCCACTGATGCAGCCTGCCAAGGGAGCGCTGTCAGCCGACCCCAGGAACAAGGAAAAGTTGCCTCTGAGGAATGTGTCTGATAAGGTTCCTGTGTAATTTCCAGACTCTGAACAAGTGAACAAGCTGAGCTAAGTGTTTCCTCAGGCTTGGATCTGATTTCTGTGCACACACCCGAGCGTGCTCACAGACCACCCACACTCTGGCGGGAAGGGGGCGGACAAACCCTGCTTGTATTAGTCTCTGCACGATTATGCACTGCCTGTTCTGCTGTTTGCATGTGAAAGGAGATTCAAGAGGAGAGAAGACTCACCCACTTGGTGGCTGATGACAGTCCTCCTGTGGAAGATTACTCTCCTCTTCACACCTGTTCTCCAGAACAACTATATGAGGCTCTTCACATTATCTGTTTTGCTATCTGCCTAGAACAGCCTCTTCTCTCCCTTCATTTGTCTAAATCCCAGTCTTCTGAGAAACTTTGTCTGACCAGAGACAGATCCCAACCTGCACTGAATTCTGAAAACAGTTGCTACCTGCCCCATATCATTCAGCAATTATAACCATTCTTGGTTCGAGATTCATACGCCCTTTGTGGGAGGCAGTGGTGAAGAGCATGTGCCCAAAAGTGCTAAAAAACTGTGTTCAAATCCCCACTCTACCACATCCTAGCTGGGTGACTTAGCAAATGACTTATTTTCTCTGAACTTCAGTTTCCTCAGCTATAAAATGGAGACAGTAATAGTGGCCACCTCATATGAAATAGGACAATGCTATCAGAGCGGTTGGCACACTGCTTACCATATAAGAAACACAAACTAAAAGCTAGCCATGAATATTATTCCTAATAAAAGCATAGACTACAAGAAAGCAGAAACTGTGTGGCACAGAAATGGCTAGCACTAGTCATTCCTACTCCCCTCATTGCTATTATGTTACTGTCATTACAGGAGGGAACATAACGTAGTCATCAAAAACCATCTGAGTTCAAATTCTGCCTGGACCCCAACTAGGCTGTATGTCTGTGTGCACATAATTTAACTGCTTAACACTGGAGAAGCTGTCAACTATTATAGTTGAGTTGGCCACTTAGCAAATTGGCTTTGCGTAAATTTGCCTGCTTCCACTCTGAATGCCATACTCAGGAACTTAGATATTTTTCTTATTTATAATGGGGAGTTTTAATCAAGGGAGGTGAAGAATTCAGCTTTGCAATTTAGGAAGATTACAGCTGAACCGTGAACAACATGCGTTTGAACTGAACAGGTGTGCTTATAGGCTGTTTTTCCAATAAATATATAGTTGACCCTCCATATACTTGACTTCTAAATACACGGTTAGGAATCCATGGAGGTGGAGGGCTGATTGCATGCATTGTTCTACACCATCTTTTAGAAGGGATGTGAGCATCCACAGATTTTGGTATCTGCAGAGGAAAGGGGAATTGCAGATACCTTAGGGACAATTGGGAAATCAAAAGTTTTTTGTAGATTTTCAACTGCATGAGGTAGAGGAGGGGGTGTCCTTAAACCTCTGCATTGTTCAAGGGTCAACTGTATTTGGTTAGATGTTCAGAAGGAAAACTATGGTGGACAAGGATAGATATAGAGGGTTAGCAATTTTACAAATGTAAGATAAGGGATGCACAAGTAGAAAAGTGCACAGTTCTGGTGACAGATAAGAGATAAAGGAGAATAAGCTGCTAATGTTAATGATGAAAGTTTTGCTTTGGCCATTGGGTATGGCTTTAATATAGAGAGAATGTAGTAGGCTAAAAAGGATTTAGAATATGTGGAAATAATGAGTTAATGATAAGTTTGAGATTCTATGGGACACTTGAAAGTATTTGTCTGGTGTGTAAAGTGGAATTCAGGAGAGATATTGGGTGGGAGATAAAAATAGGTGCCCACTGGTGGTTGAATCCATAGTGGTAGAAGAAATCTCCCACAGGGACCATGTTCAGAAGAAGAGTAGAGGCTGAGGGCATGACCCTGTGGACCACAAGGTGGAAGAGGAAAAAGAAGTCTTAGAGAAGTCTGAGGACTAGAAGAGAGTAGAGTTGTGAACTCAGTGGAAGGATATTGCTTTTAGAAGTATGGGAAAGTCAACTAAGCTGATGACAGAGAGACGTCAGGGCCAAGGAAGGCTTAAAATCCACAGGTTTTGACAAATAGGAAATCAATGGTGACCTCAATGAGAGCAGTTTCATAGACTGAATGGCCTGGGTCCTTGTCTGGTACCTAGTAAAAAGTAAGTTCCCAATGTATATGAATAAGAGTATAAAAGTTAAACTGAAACCTCAGTAAAATAAGAAAGACAACCAATAGGCATAGAAAAAAATTGTAGGTTAGCGAACATATCCAAAGTAGTGAAGCAAGTGTCTCTTACTTTTTAAAAATATTTTTTATACAAATGTCATGAGAACAGAAGCCCAGTTTGTCCTATCCCAGCAATAATCTTACCTGGAGAGACCAGTCCATACAAGTGACCACTCGGTGCTTGGACCAATGTTCATCATAGAACTGACGATTGAAAGAAAGGTTGGCTCCAGCCTGGACATCCCTGGTGGGTGGGGGTTAAAATGAAAGATAAATATGATGCTTTAGAATGGGGCTTCATCTCTTCTGCTAAATTGAAAGAATGGAATGGCCAAAGCAGGGCACACGATCCTCCCTGAAGCCAAAGCATCCATTTAGATAGCAAACTCTGATCACAAACAAATCTACTATCGAGGGTCTCCTTTATGAAAAGCTTTCTCTAATGTGACCCAGAAAAGGTTTCCACATGTTGTTTCCAAGCCTGGTGTGAAATGTCAAATGTGTTTCAGGTTCTCATCTTGACCAGTCCTAAAGGATTTTTCTCCGCCTAATGAGTTCTATCTGGAAGCAGAGTTACTAGAAATTGCCCAGCTGTCTAGGGAGCACAGCACACTTGGAGATACTTTGATAGCAATGCTCCCTTATCTAGCCTTAGACCAGAGATGATGAGTGTTTCTCTTTCCCGGTAATCTCTGATTGGCAGTCATGGTGGCTTCCCTGCTCAATAGTAGGTGATAAGTTCTACTATGAGAAAGACATGGTGGCAAGCGGGGGATTCACCAAGTGTATTATACATCTAATGTAGGCTAAAACAGCATCTGGGCCTAGAATGACACTTTGGCCAGTGTTTCTTTGGCTGACACTCAGCTGGCCTCAAAACGTCCTCTGAAGACCCCTGCACTGGTCATGCACTTGCTCCATAAGACTGAGTGTTTAAATTGACGAATGCTTGTTTTCTGCCAGCAGCTTTTGGATATGCATAAAAAGCTGCCCAAATGTCTTGGGCTTTAGTTTAGGAATTCCTCCACACTCACCTTTCTTCTGTTCATTTGCTTCATTCCATTCACATGAATCCTGCGTGACTTGTCTTACACAGCTCTTGTTCAGACTGAGTGACCTGGCTCCAGATTATTTACATAGGCTCTAATCAGCTGACTTATTTGGAGTTGTTTTGTCTTCTGTGAACCCTTCCACACCTCCACCATTGCAAACTCAGGCAAGAGGTACATGCACCCAAGTAACTGTCAGGAAGCCAGAATACCACTAGGCTAAGCACTCAAACGGAAATAAGCCCCAGAAAAATCAACGGAGCCACAGAGTAGGCCTTTTAAAAAGAAAACAAACATCTCTTAGCATGTAGATTCAAAATACTATTGTCTCTTTGAAGTAAGCAATTGTTTAGAATATTTTCAATTTTTAGAACTCCCTTGTGAAACTGTTTTTGGAGCCTCTAACATATATTCCTTTGAGTGTCTTCAGTGATGATAGGTTGTCCGTTGAGAGTGTATTTGAATTTTAGAAATAGTAAAAAGTCAGGTCTGATGAAAAAGGCAGGTGAGCTCACCTTTTCATATTGTTCTTGACCTAAAGAAATTGGTGATTAAAAACCAGCTTTTCCAATTTCTTGCAGTGCCCATAAAGTGCCTCCTACTACCTCCCTGAAGATAGTTAGGGCCTTTTACAATATGTATGTATGTTGCCTTCACAGAGAAAGTCATTTGGGGTCATTTGCTTTTATTGATTAGCTATTTGTTTGTTTCATCTGTAAATATACCTCTAAATATATGTTTCCTAAGTGTCGAAGACACATAATCTTACGGTGTCAAAAGAGGAAAAAGTCTCCAGTTTCTGTTCATTGTCCCCAACATTCGTTAAGGTCTCTAGGTCTCATGTTTCTTTCCTCCAGTTTCCTGTTTGCTTAGACATAAAAATAGAACTACTGGATATAATGCAAATCTCCTTTGGTTGCTTAGAAGGATGTTTTCTCAGAGGACAGTGTACATGATTCTGCCAGCCTCTATCACCTGGACTCTTCCCCAGATATCAAGTTCAAAAGCATTTCACAGAAGCACACCATAATTACAGGGAAACTCTAAGCCAAAGTTATAACCAAAGCCCTTAGTCAAAGCTGTTTAGTGAGATCATCCCTGGAATTTCATCCTCCTCTGATTTATCAGCTATGGGATTTGCCGAGTCAATACATACATTACTTTAGAATCAACTGATAACTTATCACTGTATTTTGAAGAACGCACACAAGAAACTAACCCATCTTTTTCCTCTAACTCTCGACCACTGTAGTCAAAGAAGATGTCCGAGTCTTCTGCCAGTGCTCTTTCAATTACCCGTATGGTCCGATCAAAAAAGATGAGGAATTCCTCTGAATGAAGGATCTGCTGTTTTTCTTCCTCCGTCAGCTCCCTGGGAGGAGCTTTTCATGTAAAAGAGTTTGTTAGGAAAGTAAAAAAAGACAATTAAAAACATCTCAAGAGGAATCTGACTCTTGAAAGAGACTGCTTATCAAAGGAGTGATAAGACACAGTGAGATAAGCCATTGTAAACAGGAGTCTAAATCACTCCCAAATTCACACCAAGGTTTTGCAGAGGTCTGCATTGCCAGTTTTAGAAAAAGATTTCATATCTGGCCTAATTAGTGTTTGGAAGAGTTAAAAAAGATTACAAATGAAAATAGATTGGTGGGTCATTAGCAATCAGTTTTGAATAATGTTATTTTCTTGAGAACTGAATTTTAAAAAGCTGAAATAGTACACAATAGAGAAATCTAAAGCTATGTGTATTAGATACTTCTATAAAGCTGCACATATTAAACAATTAAGATCTATTTACTCTATGATCCAGATAGTACCTTTCCTTTTTCTATCAATAAATTCATTTTATTTTAGAGGGTGAGTTGATAAGGTTGACTGATTGTTATATAGAGTCCACTCAAAACCTGAGACATGTCTTTCCAAATCTGCTTTCACCCAAAATATTTTCTGTTTTTAAACAAATGCATGGAACAAATAAATGCGTCTGTTAGACACCTCACAATTGCTTTTAGGCTTTACTTTTCTAGCATGATTAATCTTACTATCAAACTAATTTTAAACCTGCAAAATCAAGCAAAGAAAGATGAAATAACCAGCAGTATGTCATAGGGTTAAAGAAAGTAAGTTCACTTTAGAGTCACTGTTAAGTTGCATAAACTCTTTCTTCAGTAGCAGGGTTTACATAAAACAACAGAGAAAAGATTAGGCACTCCCCCAGACTGAGAAACCCTCAAGGGCAGAAACTGTCAGCTGAACCTTTGTGGTTCTTTAGGAACTCCTATTCAACTCTCCTGCAGAGAGCCTTCAATGCACACTTGATTGATGACTCTTTCAGGAGGACCAGAAGTGCCTGCAGTATAAGCTACAGAAAAGGGTAGTGCATTACAATTACAGGTGGGGTCCCCGGTGGAATCAGTCACCCTCATGCTTGCCCCAAACACCATCCCCATCTAACCAGGACTGATGTCAATAGGGCCACATGGTGAGAGGAATCTTTCAGGTACAGACCTGGAGCATAATGTTTTATGTAAATGTTATTTGATCCTATTAATGTTATCTCAAAGCCACTGTCCTGAGAAATGGGAGTTGCCCAAAAGCTCTTCTGCAGAGCCATGACAGGGATCTTTAACTTTTAATGTTTATAATGTCTCTCGTCTTCCCATCTCCCCTTTCCTGCCCATAGCACAATGCAGAAGGTCTGGAGGGACTCCAACATCTCTGTCTGTACGAGAAACTAGAATGATTCTGATTAGTTGGTTCACACTTTGAGAAACGGTCTCCAGATAATAGAATAACAAAAAATGATTCATCGACTACAGTAGAAGGTCTTCTCCAGAAACAGCCTACCCTTTAGTTTCTAAATATAGTTAGAAATAGTTCTTTGCTGCTGAAGTCTCCAGAGTCCCAAATATGCCACTGTGTGATGGGAGTCTCTAAGAACCCCAATCGACTGCTCCTTAAGTGTTGCCCAGACAGTAGTTTGTGAAATAGTGAAACAGGCAATACATGGACCATAAATAAAAAGAACTTGACAAAACCAACCTGAAATCCAGCATTTCCTGTGGCAAATATTAGGTTTGATTCTTTAATCAATTAAAGCTCTCTGAGCAACATTTCTACTAATAAAATCAGGTAATGATACCTAATTAGTCATTAAGTAGCAATTTATCTACTTTTGAAACTCCCATATATTAGTGTGCATTTGAATTTAATAAAACTAAATGTAACTAGGCCAAAAGAGAAAAAATAAGAACCTACAAAATGTTAGGGTTATTTTGTTTTGGTCAGTACTGTTATATAAATAAATAAACTTCACTAAACAAGGATACTATAGGGCCAAGAAAAATGTCTTATTTTAAAAGTCTCGTTCAGCCTTACTCACTATTGATGGATGACATGAGATACACTTGAAATTAAGCAGAAAAATAGAAATTTATTTTCCCCTGTATTCAATTTTTACAATATAAAAAGTTTCTATTTTTCTGTTTATCTTTCTCAGCTACTTCTAGCTGTATCTTTCCCTACAGGCCCATTACCTTGAATAAAAAATAGAATCTGTGTAATTTTCTATAGTTTTTTCTTCCCTATAGCTTATTGTCACTTTGATCTCAGTTTTCAAGACACACAACTTCTTCTTTCAGAGAAACATAAATGGCTGATCAAAGTGTATTTGCAAAGGCCAAATTCAGGTAGGTGAAGCAGTAGCCTCTCCAGATATTATACTTGACAATACAATATTTGGCTTGAAATTAAATTGCTACTGAAGCAAAACAAAGGATATAATTTATATTAAGCTTTGATGTCTAACAGGGATCAAATGACAAGATTTGTTAGCACAAAATAATAAGATGCATGTGCCGAGAAGTACTTTTTTAAAGTTGTAAACAATATTCAGCTTACGAGTTAAATAGGACCGTAGTTATTCTTGATAAAAACTCCAAACCTCCCATATTTAAAAATCTTTAAATTGATAAATGTTGTTACAATGTAATGAAAATATAACGGAGCCTCCAAGAACCACAATCAAAAGCTGTATTCACAGACGAAACCTCTTCAGACATTATATTTTATGAACAAAAATTGGTTGATTAATGGAATCCACAAGGTTCAAAATAGAACCATAAACAATGACAATCAGAATTGTGTTACCCCAAATTCTCCCTGAAATATGTGTTTCTGCAGCTTTTCCCCATTATGGAAACCTAATAAATTTTTAAACATGTTCACTGCATAAAAAGGGCACGATTACTTTAATAGCAAAAGGTATATCAGAGCAAAATACATGCATTGATAATATTTGATTTTTTATAAGTTAAGCAGAAAATGCTATTATAGCAGCTTTGTTGTTTGTTTTTGCAACAAACTATTTAGTGTTGGTCAAAAGCTAACAATACTTTCTGCATTTAAAGTGACCTTTAAAAAAATTATTTATGAAAAGTATAACATGTGAATTTCATATGGTCCAGATGACATGACAAATTTAAAACTTAGCAAAGCTTACCCGAACAGTTATATTTAGCATGAATTACAGGTATGAAAACAATGTACTGCATTCATGAATTTTGAAGTTTAGATAGCTGCCTCATTGTATGAATTCATATCTTCCAAAATTAAAATCTTGTATAAATTTTACTTCTACTTATTATAGAAATGTTAACTTATCTTGGTTTTATATATGAAAAATTTTTGGTCTTTCATGGTAAGTTTATCCTATTTTCTCTGCTTTCTTGAATTTTATTGACTCTTACGGTATACTTTTTTCAGTTTCCTTTTAATTTACTCTTCTTATTATATAGTATATCTTTTGGTTTCTTGGGTTCTTGAGATTTATTTTTCTGTAAAAGTGTAAAATTGCCCTGGCTGGTGTGGCTCAGTTGGTTGGAGCATCATCCTATTGACCAAAAGTTCACAGGTTTGATGCCTGGTCAGGGCACACATCCAGGTGGCAGATTTGATCCCTGGTTGAGGCACGTACAAGAAGGCGGTTGATCAATGTTTCTCTCTCTCTCCTTCTCCTTTCCTCTCTCTGAAAACAATGGGGAAAAAGGGTCCTTGGGTGAAGATTTTTTAAAAAGTGAAATTCATTGTGAAATTCACAATTTATATTAAGTATTTCACACTACCATTTTTAGGTTAAAAGTTATTTTTTAAATACACACTTTAGAAATGTCTTGCCCTGTTCCAATGATGTAACTTTAAATTTCAATATAAAATGACATCTTTTAATATTTTTCAAGAATATATCTAAAAGATAAAAATAAATAAGCAAACCCACATAGCTTACATTTATAATCAGATTAAATAAGAGGGTGGCTCTTAGGGGAATTTTACAGTGAAGTCAGTTCACAAACAAGGAAAGCAAACCAGATTAATAAAGAAGGATATCCTTCTCTGAAGTTAACGCGAGGTTTAGGAGTTGATGTGTATTTATAAGAGTTAGGTTTCCGATGTTAAATCTCCAAACATGATGATATGAAGACACTCACTTGCATACAAAAATTCCCTAAATTTTGATTAAAAGCTAAAACATACCTGCTGTTTTTCTTGACTCTGTTGTAGAAAAAGAGTGAAAACAGTAATAAATCAAACCCATATTTCTCTACTGCTTAATGCATTTTCATGTCACACGGGCAAAAATGTCAAAACCTAGTGAGCACTAATTTTTTTCCCATCTCCCCTCGCCATTTTTTTTAACTCCACGAAAGGCCAGATTTCTCAAAAATGTGTTCCCTGGTTTGAAACCATGGATGTCAATTTCAGCCCAGAGCAAATTTTTATGGCTGTGTAATAAATGCCTAAAACTCAGGGTTCCTAATGGAAGTGCTGACACAGCCCTAACTACAATGCAGCCGTGTGAATGGCGCCACGATTCTATCTGCTAGAGATTCCTGCAAAAGTTGGCAAAATATTGTCTTGCTTTGAAAAAAAAAAAGCCAGAGAGCGTTTGATGCCAGCATAAACATGCTTTTAACCCATTATGTGTTAATTTGCTGAAAAACCATTAATAGACACTAAGGCACACAGTGCAGCAGTAATAGAAAATGTGTTTTCAAACTTCTTTTTCACTTGAAACAGGACTTTAATCAATTCCATGAAGCATGAGTAACAGCTGAAATTGGAGGGTGTTTTTGCTCAGAAGTGAAGGAGAAGGTTGCAATGCTTTGCCAGAGAAGACAATTTGGAGCTTGGGGTTTGGGGGCGGGGGTAGGGGTGATCTGTACCAGGACACACAAAACATACCCTGGCTCTTTACCAGACAGTATATCTCAAGGATACTTTTCAAAAGCAAAAAGAGGGTGCCTTAATAAATCCGGACTGATTTTGTCTCCTGCTACACCTGTGTCAATGATATTGTATTCACCAGCTTTAAAAAAATATGTTCTGAGCCCTGGCTGCTGTGGCTCAGTGGATTGAGCGTAGGCCTGTGAGCCAAGTATCGCTGGTTCGATTCCCAGTCAGGGCACATGACTAGGTTGCATGTCAGGTCCCCAGCTGGGGGCGCAAGTGAGAGGTAACCAGTGATATTTCTCTCCCTCTCTTTCTCCTTTCCCCTCTCTCTAAAAGTAAATAAGTAAATGAACAAACAAACAAATAAATAAATAAATTATTTAAAAAAAATTTTAATAAAAAATATATGTTCTTAATAGAAGCTTAAATATGAAATCTCTTCAATCAAATCCATTTAGGATCTTGGACAAAGTAACTCTTGTGTTTTCTGTGGATGCTACTATTAAAGATGCTGAATTCACTCCCTGCCCCCTCAGCTGTATGCTAGAACTTGACAGTAATCAACTTCAATGCCTGAGCAGGCTGAAGTGGGTACACATGACCAATATGTGCCTCTTCCTACAGCAGCCAAGTGTGTGGCAGCCAAGTGACACACACTGTGCCAGAGCCACTGGTATAAAATTTTAAATCAAATGGGCTTCTAGTAAGAGTTACGTTGATCTCATATTAGAAGAGTTGGGACACTTAATAGAAAAAATGGAAGGATCTTTTTAATCCACACTCTGTTCTCATGGACACTCCATTGGTCAGCAAGAATGACAATTTCAAAATTCTCTTTTATCTTCAAAGCTGAGAATCTCAAAGGGATATAAATTAGATTTTCAGGGAAACATCACCTGTAGTATTGTCTTCCCCTTCCTTTATCCTTGTTGTAATTTTTAAAATTTTTCAATTACAGTTGACATACAATATTATATTGGTTTGGGGTGTATGTCATACTGATTAACCACTTATATAACTTATGAGTGATCATCCTAATAAGTTTAGTACCCACCTGACACCACACACAGCTATTACAAAATTGTTGACTATATTCTCCATGCTGAACTTTACATCCCATGACTATTTTCCTTTTTCTCTTTTGCTTCTTTTTTTAAATCTTGTTTTCTTGTTTCTTTTCTTTCTTTTTGCTTTCTTGTTACTGTTTTCATTGGGAATATACAATAGAGGGAATTGGATAACACAACAGTTGATAACAACTGTCTTACTTTATCACTATTCACTAATAATTTTACTAGAATCAACACAAGACTTGTTGCTGGAACTGTGGCTGGTTTGCATTTTATTTGCTTCTCTCACTCAAAAATACAAACGACTCTTGCTTTGGAGGTTAAAATTTATGTTGCTTAATGTAAGGTATTGAACAATCATAGAAAACCTTCCACATAGGGGGTATACATTTAATTTTTACTTACCTCTAGAGTCCCTTATGTTGATAAAATAAAGAACTAAAATAATGACTCAATTTATCTCCCACACCATACCTTCCTTTGCTTCCTGTTTTTTGTCTTGATATTCCAATTCTGAATCATCGCCAATTTTAGTTTCCACCATTTCCTCATCTTCTTCATCCTCTAGAAAAAAAGAAAGAGAAAAATGCATTATTATCTTTCCTTCAAATCAAAGTCTTTAGTTGATGGTGGGAGGTAGGGGCAAAGGGTAAAGTTCTAATCATTTAGGGCAACTTCTAAGTAAATCAGTCCACAATGAATGCCCAAGATATATGTTCATGAATATATGAATAAATTATCTCTAAAAGGGGCCTCTTTGAAAGTCCCCCCAAGTTGCTGGGAAAATCGCCTTGAGTCAGCACCTGCTCCATCCACCTCCAAACCCTCACCACATGGGATGCCTTGGAATTGCCTCTCTGACCTCTGAAGCTTCTTCAGAGATGACCCAGGAACAGATTTTAAAATGTTTCCACCTGGGGCACATTCTCCACAGGGGACACCTGCTGTACAGACGACTCATTTTCAATTTAATTTTCACCAAATTAATTTGTTTTTGACCTACAGGAAAGGGTTAAATACAGGTCTGACTTCAGGTCAAATGCCATTGGCAAGTAAACCACCAGGGGTAGGGCCCCCAAAAGCCATTGCCATTGGCCTCAGAGAAAGCAACCAACCACATGGCATTTACACATTCAGAGCAGCTCATGCATTAATGTGAATTTAATGAGCACTAACAAATGGAGCCAGTAGGCTACCACTGCCAGATGTTATAGTGCCCTTCGTGCCCTATGCAAATATGTGCTCACTCTCTGCTCTCAACCTGCCTGTCTTAGAGGCCCCTTTCACTGTAGACGGTTTGGAATCATCAGTCACAATGTAGAAGATTTTGGGGAGAGTCAGAATATCATAAGACAATCCAACTTGTAGAAATAAAATAAAAGATTAAAAGTTGCTTTCACAGTTTTTAAAAAATATATTACCTTTACTCTTAAAGCATTCTATTCACAGTAGGTTACTGATTT
This sequence comes from Furipterus horrens, assembly GCF_987537825.1. Taxonomy (NCBI): domain Eukaryota; kingdom Metazoa; phylum Chordata; class Mammalia; order Chiroptera; family Furipteridae; genus Furipterus; species Furipterus horrens. The sequence goes on from NW_028327179.1 coordinate 29,957,380, forward strand.
GATTGGTTCAGATGGAGTTTAAAATAAAAGACTTCATATCCTACCCCCTGTATTCATTCATATATTCACTCATTCAACAAATATTGACAAACCTTCTATATTATCTCATGCTCTATGGATAGTCCCATTTCCATCAGAAAAAATCCTGAAACTTATATCAACTCAAAACTTCAGCATCAACCAGCTTAGAGAATGCATTATAAAGGCATACTTAAATGCCCTAATAAATAAAAATAGATAGCCTGAAAAACAACTCCCAAAGTTCTCACTGTATTAAGCAAGTAATTTGTAGAGAAACGGTAATTTAAAAAAATATGAATGTATAAAAGTAGAGCATTGCTATTTAGATATTAAATATTTTAAGTGTGAATTTTCATTGAAATGTAGTACTCTGTATGCACATGTATAGATTGTAGAACCAACCTCATTATTTTATAACCACACTATATACATATCCGAAAAAAATTAAAACACTTTTGAGGAAAATTGTCATTTTAAATTAATACATTTATTATTACTACATACCTATCAGATAAAAAGTTGCACTGAAACTTTGTAAAGAACACTGAGTTACATAGATTTTTAGAGTAATAAATCTTTAAAGTGTTAAATAACACATTCCAGACCTTACCCACAAAATAAAGATATCACTGCTATCTACCCATTAAAAATCTGCTTGGAAAATCCTGAACAAAACATTCACCAACACATGTTGTATCTTCCTGATCCAATAACCTAATACAAAGCCCAAAGAGGCAGTAGCTGGAGGAAAGTTTCCTTTTCTGCTAAACCTTGGAAGGAGAGGCAATTTTCAAAAGGACAGTAATTTGCTGAAAAACATGAGTCCATTTCTAAATCTTCTTGAGGTGTTTTCTTTAAATGTATGCAGCAACGGCCTGACAGTTACTAAATGCAGTAACTCCAACAAAGGTGGTAAGGCCCATGTTGTGATGTGTAGAATTGTGCCCGCCCCAAATTCGTACACAGCTCAGAACGTGACCATATTAAGAATAGGTTTTTTGCAGACATAATTAAAATGCGGCTACACTGAAGTAAAGTGGGCACCTAATCCAGTATGACTGGGGTTGCCCTTATAAAAAGGGGAAGTTTAGACAAAGACTCACACACAGGGAGAATGCCATGTGAAGATGAGGCAAAGATTGGGGCAACGCTTCTATGGGCCAAGGAACATCGAGGATTGCCAGCAAAACGCCAGACGCCAGGGAAGAGTCATGGAAAAGAGTATTCCTCAGAAGCCTCAGAAGGAACCCACTCTGCCAACATGTTGATCTTGGACTTCTAGCCTCCAGAATTGTGAGACATAAATTCTATTGTTTAAATCACCCAGTTTGTGGCACTTCATTGCAGCAGCCCTAGCACACTAAGAAAAGAAAGGGAAAAAAGCCAGTGTTTTCTATGCTCTTATGATCTAGTAAAAGAGAAACAGGAGATATACAATACAATAATAATACGCAAGTCAGCGATAAATGCTTTACTTGTATAATCTATTTATCAGAACATGGTACTGTAAGGCTAATTTTATAGCTGAGGAGACAGAGTAATATCTCCTCCACAAAAAAAAAAACAAAACAAACCCAAACAAACCTCCCAACCACATCAACCTTTAAGTTCTATCTGGTTCTGCCTGATTTCCAGCCTATGATCTTGAGCCATTACGCATAGTGCCTTCCTACCCATGGAATGACATGAAATCAAATACTGAGTGGGAGAAAGGTCTAAAGTGCAAGCGGGTACGACATTCAGTTGCAGTATAAGGAGGGGTTCGTGGGGGCTCTTGGAGGTGGGCATCGCATGGCCTCAACATGGATTGCCCTTCTACAGGTAAGGTTCAGCTGAAAAGTTAGGTTTCACATCCTTGAGCACTACACATAATGGGTGGTTTTATGTATCAAGTATACATGGAGCATCCAAATTCTGTTCTCATTTTCCTTTTAGAATCCACTACCCTGAAACCTGACCAGCCATGCTTAATACAAATTCCTTTGGGTGGGAGCAGGATATCACAGGAAGATCTGAGTTCGAGGCTGGAGTCTACCACTTGCTAGCCTCTTGATGTTACACAATTCAGATAAACTCTCTGAGGCCCTGTTTCCTCATTTGCTGAATTGGGACAACAGTAATCCTTTCTTAACACAATATTATTTTAAGAATAACTGAATAAAATTATTGACACAACATGGCTTTTTAAACCATCAAGAGAGATGGGAATACCCATACCCAGAAGCCTTCAAACCAGTGTTGCCTTAGCTTTTATGTCAACAAAGATTTATCAAGCACTTACTAGGTACCAGGTGCTGGGAATATGACAAAGAACAAGACAGACCAAAAAAAAAAAAAATCTCTGTTCTCCTGGAGCTTCCCATTGAGTTGCTGAAGAGAAACCACAAACAAATAAACAACACATATACTACATCAGATAAGTGCGGCGGGGAAATAAATGGCTGGAAAGGGGGACTGGGTGGGCTGGTTAGGGGAGGAAGAGTCAAAATTTAAAATAGAGTGGTCGGGAAAGGCCACAATGAGGTGACATTTGAGTAAAAAATTCAAGAAGTTGAGGGAGTGAGCCGCAAATAAGACTAATAATAGATTCTCCCATCTCATTCTGTGGACCCAAGGGGTGAAATGGGTCAAGGTCTAAATTAATTTCTCATCAGTTCCATTGACTATGGAACTGTGCTTTTGTCAGAGCCATCCAGTCCGTACAGTCATATCCTTAGTTCTCAAAGTGAAGTCATTTTTACCAAATGACTTGGCCTGCTGTAAATAGTATCAGGTTCTCGCCTTTCACAGAAATAAGGGCTTTTATCTTAAACATTAAATCCTGGAAGAGTCAAAAAGCACCATCATAACAGAGAGTGCCCCTTCCAGCAACTTATTGGAAAATATTATTCTATAAGGGCTTGGCTATTAAAAGGGCTAGGCTTGTGATAGCCATGTGTTAGTTTATCTAATGTGTTAGGTTATTAAATTATTTTTTATCTTTTTTAATTGAATTTATTGGGGTGACACTGGTTAACAAAATTATACATGTTTCAGGTGCACGATTCCACAACACACCATCTGTACACTGTATTGTGTGTTCACCACCCCAAGTCAAGTCTCCCTTCATCACTATTTATTCCAGCTATACCCTCCTCACCTCCTCCACCTCCCGAGTTACTTAATTCTTTAAATAGAAAATCCTTGCATAAAAAATGTTTTGATGAGTTTAAAAATAACTAAAAAATATTTATTGTGCTTATAATACATGTAAAGTCCCTTAATGAGGTACTGTGAATAGGAGAGAAACAAATTTAAAAAAATAGTACCTGCCCTTTTAAAGTGGTTATAAAGCAGTTGTAGGCATTAATTTGCAGTGGCCACAGAATTCTTTGTCTATCAGCCTTTTAAAGACACAAAGTAAGTGTTTCAGTGGATTTGTTAAGGAAATAAAACACAAGAGACTGGTTTGTTTCTCTGAATACTGATATGTTTGCCTTGCTCAGCAAAGACAGTGTATTTTTCTTTAAGACTGGTTTCCTTTCTAGTGCAATTGGAATTACTTCTGTTGAAACCATTTTCAAAACAGTTAAATAATGTTAAAGAAAAGGATTTATGTAGACCCACTACAGTCTACTGATATATGAGTTGTGCCACTGGTTCATACCCGGTTACATTTCCTCTGAGATTGGAGGAAAAAAAAATTACCACCCATGTGTGGTTTCCTGTACCGGGTCCACACCAGAAATTAAACTAGTGGCAGAAGTTAATGACCTGTCAGTGACGGGGCTCATTCCAAACAATGGCATTTTTTGGACACATTATTTTATTTAGCACCTAAATTCTGCTGTCTGCAGTTGCTGCGTTCATTCCCTCTAAAGTTGGAAAAATCTTTGGTAACCGCTGTTCTCCTTCCTTAAGATTTTCCGAAGGTCTGAAAATGAATCATTGCATGCTCAGCAACAAGCACCTATTACACACTTAGCACAAGGTCCGAGCCTTTGTTTGAGCTTAGTTTCCTCCATCAACCTATGCTTCCAAATAAAGTCGATGTAGTCGATTTGAATATGCCACAGTCCTCTGATTGTTGAACTGCGCTGATGGTCTCACAAATTTGAGACCCCAACAGGGGAGTATAGTGGGATGTTTGTCCCTTTTTGGCAGTACAGTGTGAAAACCCCATCCTTGCAGTACTGTTGTATCGGTGACATGCCGGTCCCTGCTTTCTTCTCCTGAAGCCCAGGGGAAGACATTTTCCTGCTCTCCATCTCCTGGTGACCAGAACGTGGTTACCTGGGCAGTCAGACCAGATGATCCTTAACCGGGGCTTTGTCTTTGGAGCCAGGAGTTAGGACTAATTTGGGGCAACATGCCATAGCAGCAGTGGCAGCAACATCTTGGCCAGATTGCTCCACAGGCTCACGGTCGAAGTTGGTCCCTGTCCTTTGCCAAGCTTGTTCCTTCTGCCTCCTATGATTCTGTGAGCACCATATTTCCTTCCAATCAATCTCACGAGATGTGATGTCAGCATGGGATTTCCTTCCAAGAAATCCCACTGGGCTTGGTGTCTGCTGCTTGTAACCATAACCCTGAGTGACACAGGGCAGCCCTCTGTGAAGAGAAGGGCTTGTGTTTTATAAGGTTGATGGGATCTCAATTTCTCAGGGCCTGCAAAACCCTAGGATGAGAGGGTGCGAGGGCCCGGATTGAGCCCTTGCTGCCCCGCTCCTGGCTTTCCACGAGGTGGCTGTGGCCCTTCCATCTGCCATCTCATGAGAGACTAAGCTTGGTCAGGTACAGAAGGGCAGCAGGCCATTTCACTCCATCGTTCTTGACTCCAAAGGCCACCTTGCTGGTGCCAAAGGGGGAAACACAAAGCAATGACCGTATGGCTTTGAATCTAACAGGCCCGTGACTAAAAGAGGCATGATTACTTTATGTGCCACTAAGAAAAAATGTTTACTGCTAATTAAACTATAACACATCATCAATTCTAATGTGAAAAACTGTTAATGTGGGAATTGATAAAATCCGTAGCTTAGAAAAAAGTAGAAACTAGTGTCTGGAAGATAAAAGAAATGGCAGGAACACAGTAAATTCTCAATCAAGCTTATACTGTGCTGCTGTTGGCAAACAGGCCTGGAGCGATACAAAGGCATTTTTATGATTTTTTGTTGTTGTTGTTTCTTAGATGTATTGCTTTCAATGTAAGAGCAAATATTCTAGCCACTTTTAATATAATTCCATGTATAGATGTTGCAGATGGTGATTCTCTTTACAACATTTAAAATATTTCAATAGAAAAACAAAGTTAACTCTCAAATTAAAATTTATTTTTAATTTAAAAAGTAATACATTTTAATGAAGATAGCCTTTGCAGTTCTGACCTTGGCCTCATCATTTCTCACATCGAATGCCATTCTGGATGATATTTATTCCTATGTCTTCCACTGTCATCCACAAATTGTTACTTCCAGCTGAGATGGCCCTTCTAGGCTCCAGACTCTGTACTACATGTTCCAACACGAATGTCCACAGGCATCCCGTGGTTAACATGTTCAAAGCAGAATGTCTGCCTTTTGTTACTATCTGCTCTTTTGATTGCATTCTCCATCCTGCCTGACGGGTAACCCCATCCCCATGGGGCCACAGTTAGACAGCAGAGTACCACCTTCAAGTCCTCTCTTCCTGTAAGAAAGGGTCTCTGAGTCCTTGTAATTCCTCCTCCAAAATCTGTCTGAAATTCACCTCTGTCTTTGTTGCATTGCCCTAGGCCAGGCCATTACCACCTCTTGCCTGGAGTATTCCAGTAGCTTTGACTGGTCTTCCTCCCATTACCCATTTGCTCTATATTTACAGTAGTTTCATTTTCCATTTAAAAAACATATCTATGTGTCCTTTCTCCCTGGAAAAAGTCTTCTCTAGCTCCCTAAAATTTCAGTATAAAAGCCCATTGCTCCTTTTGTTTCTTCCACTTCATTTTCCATGATGGGCAACACACAATCATCCTGTGTCCCAGTAGGTTCATGCCTCAAGTGCATTGCACATTATTTTTTACTGCTTGTTTGAGCTTCCCTCCAATAACCAGGAGGTGGTTATTACTAGTCCTTCATGACACAAATCCCGAGCTTTAACACTTCCTCCCAAGCAGATTTGTTGAGCCCCTCCATCGTTCCACCAACCACGCATACACATCCCCATAACACATCTTAGCTCACTTGAAATTAGGGTTATGCACCTATTTCTAACACCAGGTAAACAAATCCCTCAAAGACCTACTCTTGTTAGTATCATCAATGTCAACTACTGAAGTAATATAAAGACAGGTGATTGTTCTGGAAAAGTAGAAGTTATGAACCACACCATTTAGGACACTGCATGACAGAACAAGTTTGAACTGCTTCCTGGAGATCAGTATTTCACTTTTAATAAACATAGGTCTCGTTTAGTCTATACATATTATTTAAAATTACCGAAGGAATTCAAGGTACTGATGATGCTAAGTACAACTTTTGAAACCTCATTTATCTCCTTCCCAGACAGCCCTTTATTCACATTCTGATATCTCTCTCTAAGGGGCCTCCTGACTCTTGGTGAAAATACTGCAGCCAACCAGCCCTGCAGAGAAATTGGAGGCTTTTAAAAACACAGTAGACAAGGTCTAATTTTGTTTAAGAATTTGGGAGCCAGAGGGGAGTGGGGAAGCCTGGAAAAGGAAGACGTTTAGAAGGTAAGCTATAGCTGTAGACCAAGCAACAGATGATGGGCACTTGACTTAGGATGGCTCAGCTGCCAGTGGGTGTGATGAAGTGAACTGTAAACTTAGACTTGTGTTTGCACAGCAGACAGTGAGAACTCACTCAAGTCACCCTACCCTTGGACCGGCTTTGTGTACCATTTGCCAACTTTGCCAGGGGTCCAAAGAGAGCCACCCTCCCGATACGTATCACAGCAGCCAAAATAAAGTATAACATGCACCACTGAATGCTTACACAAACCAAGGTGAGCACCTCTGTGCTTTAAAAATATGCAGAAATGACATATTTTGTGGGATTTTCAGTAAGCACTTTGTTAAATATACTACATGCTAATATTAAAAAAACCTTCACTTTCTGGTCTAGAAAACTCTAGCCAGAGTAAAGAAAACATACATTTCTCATCATACAGAGCACTCCTGTTAACACTCTAGGCCACATCAGTTCTCTCCTAAGGCTCTAACATGACAGTACTTGGAAAGTTTACTTCCTGATGGAATGTCACCCAAGGCATTGCAAATGGGAGGAAATGAAAGAAAATATTCAAAATGGGAGAGGAAGCCAGGGAACAGTGCTTTTTCGCAGCTGTTTCTGAAACTTGTAACTGTGATGATATACCATATGTGTGCAGTAAATATGTGTTGAATGGAGTTAGTGTGGATTAGTCAGTTTGCATGGAAGGACAGAGACTAGAAAAAGAACAATGCTCCTCTCCCAGATGTCCATACAACAGCCCATGGGGAGCTTCAGCATTTGACTTTTGGGATGGGAAGTCTTGATTGACCTGTCTTTCCATACATTTCCCTCCTTAGAAGCCTTTAACGGCTCCCTATTTCCAAGATTAGCGCAGCATGTAAGGCCTATCACCATCTGACCCCAATTTAACACCCAACATTGCTCAAAGCAGAACTGCCCTTGACTCAACTGCATATGAAACAAGTGAAGTTTGTTATAAGCTCCCCCTTCATTGTCCCTCTTTTCGTTTTTTTATACTATGCAGGCCCTCATTTCCCAAACTTTCTTAGGAAGTCATGAAGCCTTTGGCCACAGAAGAGATCAGTTGGATGAACTAATTCATACTGATGGATTACAGACTGGTAATCCAAATAAATTAATCTCCAATGACTAACTGCAGTTCTTGCAGAACCTGGGAGGGAGAGAGATGTTGAAAGAGCAGAGCCACTCCTCAAATCCAGAATCATCCGCAACACAACTCCAGAAAGCAGTGCTGCCTCTGTACTCCAGTGAATGGGCCTCTTGAGTTGGATAGGGCACAGACCCTACGTCTATCCTTGGCAGCCGTATTTGTATAGATGTCTGACAGCACACACATATGCACACACACACACACTTAGTCTGGCTAATAATTCAATTCACTTTAAAATGCAATTCTTGGCTGCTTGGAAAGAGAGAAGGGACTCCTAGCTATCTTGTTCAGATTTAAATCATGTTTGTTACCTATTTTCGATTTTGGCTAATTCCATACCCTACTCTTTGTTTCCTGTACCATTTCTTCTGAATGTGCAAACCTGCACTTCCTCTTAAGAGGGAACATTGCTTGTGAAAAAGAAAACTCAGTTCACAGAACCAGAGCTGTTATATCTAACTTTCAGCAGCGACTGTAGATATGTCCCCAGTAAAGTAGAACCTCCAGGTTTTTAGGTCGTCGTCGTCGGCAGCCGTCCATCTCTAGAGACGATGGTGTAGCTTCTTAAGAGTCTATCTGCACCGCCGAGAATGGTTGTGCAGTCCAACTCGGGAGTGACACGGTATCTGTCTCCTCCCGTGTTGAATCGACATCTTGCGATGTCCTCTCCAGTGAAGCTGAAGCTACAGAGCCTGGGCAGGGTGATATGGAGGGTCTGCTGTTGCCCATGCAGCAGACACCCCCTCTCTTCGCAGCTGAAGGGTCCAAGGGAAAGACGGAGTCAATACAGCTTGGCTTCAGGTGCGCCGCAGGAGTTGCCGGTGTTGACTACAACGTCAAACCGCCTTAGGGACTCCGGCTCCGGATTTTCTGTCGGGGTTTACTCCCCTAGCCTTTCCCCTGAAGAGGTATGCCGCAAGGCAGCGGAGGTTTTTTGGAGTCAGAGTTTTCCTTCTCTGATAGGTTTTTAGGTACTAACATGGTTATTGTTATGCTAATTAGTAAAGACCATTTAGAAACATTATTTTACCTGTAAAGATTGTTCATGAGGAGAAAGTGATACCTTCCTTCTCTGAGTATCGTAAACTATTAATGTCAGCAGTTGTCACATCAACCGCACACATAGGTCATCCCACTATTTCACATTCTCTAGCATTCCTTTTGTTAAGAGGATCAACTCTTGTTATTTCTATCTCTTTGTATTCCTTTCCCTTACACAGTCCCCTTTACCCTCTTCATTTCCCACCTCCTTCTCTATGGTTAGGGCCACGACAAGCTTTTATGTAGCTTACTGTCATGGTCTCCTAGCTGGCATTCCCATCTCCAGCCTCTCTCTGTCCTTACCCTGGCCACAAACAACATTGCTAGATTAATCCTCTTAGAACTGTTTGAATAAACTCTCCAGTGAAAGCCCTTGATGATGCACATGACATACAAAATAAAAGCTGGATTCCTTGGTCTAGTCTTCAAATCTTCTAGAGTCTGGCTCCAACTTGTGTTCCCTGCCCAAACTTCCCCTCCCGTGTTCATCCCTACTGCCCTACCCCTGCCCCCCCACACACCGAAGTCAGCCTGAGCTGATACTCTGTTTGCTGCACAAGCTCCCACATGTCCACCTGTCCTTTGGTTCACGGTGCTCTCTCAGCACCTATTATGTGTCAGACACTATTCCAGGTGCTGGAGAAAGAGCAGTGAACCAAACAGATAAAACGTCCTGCCTTCACGGAGCTTGCATTCTAGTCAGAGAGATAATGGAGAAGATAAGCAAGTCAAGAATGCAGCATTACAGGGCTGCAAATATTAAAGAGAAAAGCGAGGCAGAGAAGGGAGGCCCAAATGGTGGGTGTCACAATTTTTACAGAGGTAGCTAGACAGGTCCTTACTGAGAGGTGACATGGAAAAAAGGACTTAAGGAACTGAGTGATGAAGCTATGTGGATACCTGGGTAAAGCATTCCAGGTAGAGGAAACAAAAGCACATGGGTGGGATTTTGCCTGGAGTGCTCGTTCAAGGTCTTGCCCCACATGTAAAATCCAGCTCTACTACAGATCTGATTCAAATACCTACCAGTTCCCCATATCCCTCCTGTTCATCCTCTTGGAAGGGATTGCTTCATCCTTTAACTCTTTATAAGCTCTCTTAACAATTTTTTCATCCAATCAAAAAAAAAAACATTATGTTTAATATTATGGCCCTTATCATTCTCTATTTTATTTTTATTTTAAGGAAAACACACCCTTATACACTTAAGAGTTTTCTTCATCCAAGCATTTAAATTTCATTGGAGTAGAATGCATTAATTAGTCATATTTAGTTGCTCCAATATGGGTGTTAAATAAATATTCCTGCCTGTTTTAAATGTTAATAGTCTCATTTCCACAGCAGTTCTAAAAAGTACATTATGTCAGCAGTTTCCCTAGTGTTTTAGCTGCAAACACTGAACTGAACTCAATTTCAAACTTTAAGGCTCCTTTTCTTGCTCACTAGCTCTCATCATCATTGACAGCAACAGTTGCCTAAACTTACCCAGAGACTCACCACCCTCCCTGTAGGGTGCATGGTCCTTTATTTTGTTTTCTGTCCTAGTCACTAGTCACCACCTCATGTGTGCTTAGGTTTATTTTAGGCATCATGGGGGAAAAAATAGCCATCAGTTTATTAAATACTTTATGTCAAGCTTTGTGGTAAATGTTTTATGTTCATTAGCCCACTTAATCCTCATAGTAACTCACAGAGGCATACACAATTAGTTCTCTCTATATGTAGGAAACTGGCTTGGAAAAAACATGGTCTGACAGAGCTAGAGGAAGCAACAAAGCCAAGATTCAAACCCATGTTTTCCCAAGTCCTGAACTCCCTCAATTCACTGCTAAAGCATTCCAAAGAGTGGAAATAAAGAAAGGGCAACAGTAGTGGACATTTGTAGCTTTGACCGCCACCCTTCCTTGGAATAACAGTCTCCATATTCTTCTTTGGTGGACCCATCCCTTCCCTCTTGTAGGTAAGTAAATTCTCCTTAAGTTTTAGTGGAAAATGTTATCTGAGACAATGGGACTAAATTTCAGTATTTTTCTTTGGACTGTCAGTAAAGTGCCCATATGATCTACTGTCCAAATCTGGGTATTTCTGAGAGGGAATGGAGGTAGAATTAATATTTAAGCAGACTGGCAGGTATGAATAAGGACTGCCTGGGGAAACTGGGATCTGTGGTCACTCTCACCATAAGTGAAGTGATTCCCCGCCTCCTGTGGACAAGGTGACTGTGCTGGGCAATTCAGGATGTATGGTGACTGCCTACAACAAGGAAGTGGATTCCTCTTTTCCATTGAACTGGGTGACTGTTCTGGCTAAACCAGGGCACATGGTCACCTTGACCATCAGGAAGTGGACTCCTCTCATCCATTGGATTGGGTGTTGTACTAAGTGGAATTATAGTGCTCCTGACTCTCCGTAGAAAGCCTGAGAAAGAATCAATAGATAAAAGGGAAACAAAAGATGGATAGTAGTTTAACAGTTTGAAAACTAAACTGGGCTGTAACTGAAGCCAGGATGCCTCAAGAATCCAGGGCCAGATTTTTATTTGTAAAAGCCAACTAACTTTCTTTTGACTTAAGTAATTTAGGGTTAGTTTCTATGTCACTTTCAACCCCCAAAGTACAAACGGTCAGGAACTAATAATTATTGAGTACCTATTTTGTGCTCTGTATTTTCTCTACATAATCTTTCAGAATAAATATTATCCGGCAACATAGCATAGGATTAAAAGCACAGATCCTCTTGCCATGCTCTTGAGGTTGAAATCCTGTTCTAATATTTAGTAGTAACCTGGGCTACTGAACTCCTTGTGCCTCAGTTTCCTGGGCTGTTGACTAAAGAACTGCTCTGCCTGGATAATGGTGATTCTTTAATTGTTCAATACACTTAAATAATATTTTATTATTATCATGGAGACTCAAAGAGGTTAAATAAATTACTGAAATCAGACAGCTACTTAATTACCAAGGGAGATTTTTTTTTGTATCCAAGTTTTTGAGGCTTCAAATTCCATTCTGTTTCAACTGTGTCCACACCGTCTCCCAGTTGCTTGAAGAAGGCTGAGAAGGATGGAGATGGTGCAATGGCTGTGGAGGCAAGAATAAGCATGGGCAGAGGAGAAGAAAGATCGTGAAGTGGTAAAGCCATTTTGGAACAGAGTTGAAAATAAAGCTGCCGCCTATATTCTATTAAGCAGGCTCCAGCTCCTCTTCCCTTGCTGAGTCCATATGGTTTCAGAGCCGTGAGTGGGCTGCTTCATAATTCACGCAGGGAGGTCTACCTTGGACAGTCTCGTCTTCTTCAGTACAAGACCGTGCCTTCAGGAAGTGCCTTGATCCATCTCTTACTCCATGGGTTATACGTCCTCCCCTTTGCTGACCCTGCTTCAGCTGAGATAGCTACCCTTTTCTTGGTCTTGCCAAGAACGCTCACATTTCATGGCTATTGCGTTTGCTATTCCTTCTGCTCGGAATTCTTTTTCCAAATATTCACGTGTCTTTCTCTTGACTTTTTAAATTTATTTTTTCAATTAGAGTTGATGTTCAATATTATTTTAGATTCGCTTCAGGTGTACAGCATAGTGGTTAGACATTTATATAACTTAAGGACTGATCCATTCCCCCAATAAGTCGAGTACCCACCTGGCATCATACATAATTATTACACTATTATTGCCTATATTCCCTATGCTGTACTTTACATCCCCATGGCTATTCTGTAACTATCAATTTGTACTTCCCAATCCCTTCACCTTTTAACCCCAAACCCTCAACCCCCTTCCCATTAGGGTCCCTGTTCAAATTCATGTCATCTGTGAGGACTTCCTTATCCAATCTAAATAACAGAGCAACATGCCTCACACCATTCTACCTTTGCACAAGGCACTTGTTTTCCCCTTACTCTGATTTTTAAAAAAATTTCATAGCACTGATAACTACCCGATTTTATATGTTTATATATATATATATATAGTCTGCCTCCCACCACTAGAAAAGGAATTCTACAACATCAGAAGACTGAGTCTCTTCTTTGCTGTATCCGAAGTACCTGGAGAATGGCTGGAAACGTGGTAAACAGCAATCCATATTTGTTGGATGATAAGATGACTGAAGGACAAAAGGACAGCAACGCAATACTGCAGCTGGAAACCAACATGCACACAATTCCATAAGCTGGAGGAGTAACGCATCCTTGTTATGAAAATCGGGATCCCCTCTTGTCATGGATGCTACAACCCCACAGATCTGGATCCTAGAAATGGGAATTATCTCTATACCTTCAGATTTCATACTCTCTAGAAAACGGAAATATGATCTTCCGAGGGCTTTATGCTGACTTCAAATTCAGCATTTTCTCATTCTGGTGTCCTATCCCCAACCCAGACAGAACTGATACACTTTCCATTTAGAAATACACAAAACGTATCACAGTCCAGTTCTCAGGGAAGATCATGAGCACATTTGTTTGTTTTTATCCTGGCATTAACAACTCTATTTGGGTCTAAATTATTTTCCTTGGTTTCAATGTCAAGTTTTCCCATTGGCTCAAATATGAAGTTTCTTGTCTGTCAATGTAATAATTTTCTATTAATTACAAAAGAAGAAAGCAAGCAGCTTGAGAGTCTTAAGAAAAGCATCTGTCTAATCCAAGAAACTGATTTTCCAGTTACTTGGATTATATACAACTCTCAGTTGTGGTCAGATTCACAGATTTCAAAGTGCCCCTTGTTTTTACTTTCTGGTCAGTCTAGACAGACATGGTTCTTTCCTTCATTTTTCAAGCTGTTGAAACATCAAGTTGGTCAAAAGAACCTGAATCTCTAGAGAACAAACTGAACAGCACTTCACCAGTGACTTCAAAACTTTCGACTGAATATCCCCCACACAGAAGAACCACCACAGCGATGCTAGGAGAGGTTTCACACCAAAGGCTCAGTGTGAGTGTGAGAATGAAATTGTGACAACAAAAATAGCGACCACAATTGTCTTACTCAGACTGGAAAAAATAATCTAGCGGTTACAGCATGTGGTTCTGAAAATTTTGCCTGTTCTCAGCTATTTCAGTTTCAGGCTGGGTATCCTCACCCCACCTAAATTGACCCTTTTAATAATTCTTCTATTCATGGTAATTGGACACATGTTCTTGAGAATCTGCTATGTGCAAGGCATAAGCTACACCTTAGGGTGGCCACAAAAATGAATCAAGAGAGATGCCTGAACTGAACAGCTTTGGCGTTTGGGCAGGGGAATGGCAGTTGTTTGTAAATATCTACATGAGAAGGGAGAATGCTTGCACATGTGCTATGAGAATTCAAGAGGGGTAAAGATAACCTGTGGCAGGGAGAGGATGGGCAGAGAGAGAAGAAAAGGAAGCAGATTTTTCATAGAGTTTAATTTGAGTTGGGTGTTGAGGCATGGCAGGGTCTGGACAAAGATGTAGAGATGAGAATATAAAGAGTATCGTTCCAAGAATAGAAAAGAACATGTACAAATGTGTAACAATGGGAAGGTATGTACAGGGAGTGGCAGGTAGTTCAATAGCAGAAATAACGAAAGGTGATAAACACCAGGATAATTAGGGTCACACACATTTGCTATTTTATTTACTCAGCTTTTCTGAGAAGCATTGTAAATCCACATTGTTTCAACTGATGTCAAAAGAGGGTTGTAATCATCCTTATATACTTAGCAGTGCCATGGTCCAAGAGGACAGTTTCCCCTTTAGAAATCTTGTGTTAGATAAATTATCTACTATTTTTTCCCAGAGATAGCACAGGGAAACCTTTTGCTATATGATAGGTAAAAGATAGGTTTCTTAGCTCCTTTAAGATTTATTTTATCACCTGTAAATCATGGATGGTAATGTCTGTGTTACTTACATAACAAAGTTGTGTGAAACAATGAGATGATGAATGTAGAGATGTTTTGCCAGTGGTAAAGGCTATAATGTGTCAGTTATTAAGGTAGAGTAACTGTAATAATAATAATTACAACTTCGTGATATCCCGTGGCCCACCCAGACACAAAAATGTGCAAGGTAGGAAGAGGGTTATGCAGCATAAAGAGCAGGGAGTCATTCTAGTTAGGACTCATCATAGAAACACAGGGATGGAAAGATCCACAGAGATAGCTTTTGTTGGATTATGAGGATTTGGGGATGAGGAGTATAGAGCATCTAGCACAGTTCAAAAGTCAGAATATAAAATCATGGATCAAGTTGTATAAGACAGACTCTAAATTCTGTTGAGACTAGAGAGAGCATTTAAAATGTGGGTCACAGATGGGCACTCAGGTAGAGCTGGCACTTACTGCAGGCTTGAGCTTGGCTTTAAAGGACAGATAAGAGTATGATGGTGAGGGAAAGGGTGTTAGCATCTACCTCATCTAGGCCCGCTGTTCTAGCCTCCCACTGCACTCTACACTTTGTCTTTAAAGGCACATAAACGTGGGACATTCAATTAAGGATTGACTTCTCTCTGTACTCCCAGTTCAGAGCCTAACATCTGGCTCATAAAGGGACTCCTTATATCCATGTTGAATCTGGGTACATGAATAAGGAAGGCATGAAATCAGGAGAGAATAAGCATACATTCGAGGGCCAGGGAAGCAAAGCTCTGCAAGAAGGAAGCAAGGGCGGAATGGTGGTCAGGTGGGATGCTATGTGACAGATAGCTTGGAAGCTAGGCTAAGGTCTTGAGTTCTGATTCAACAGTAAGAGCAGGGAAACAGCAAGATTTAAAATAAGTATTATTTGGTAGCCATATGATTACTACAGTCCTAGCTGTAATGCAGTCTTCAGATGGACCCACAATGAAGAAAGAAACAAAATCAGGACCACCATGGTCTGATCATGTGCTCTAATGAAATGGACTTTTCCCTCCACGGGGGCCAATCCCCACTCCTATCCTGCTTGTGGCCACTGCTGAGGCAGCCTCAATGTTTTAAAATATCACCACCTATTATACAGGAAGGCTTTGTCTTCATCTTCTGCCATTCCATATTATTCCTGGAGCTTTCACATCCATGCAGAATCATAAAGACATATAGCTGAAAGGATCCAGAAAGAGCTATGGAAGTACTGCTGTGAGATTTTAGGATGACATGTGTAAATCACATAGCATTATGCTCAGAAAACTAAATCAAATACTAGGCTAATGGAAATCATTCTTATTCTTTTCCTTTTCCCCCATCTTCCTTCTCGTCCTTTCTCCTCCTTCCTAATTTCTAGTTTAGTCTTTCACTGAATGGATGAGCCATTGCCATCTATGGAGCTGCAGGTTCCCCAGGTCCATAGAGCCAGCTTGTGGCCAGAGCATGGATTGGAACTCTCTGCTGCTCTGTCTCCAGAGCTCTCCCCACTCCTCACTCTGCAGCCGCAAGACTGTCATGGACATAGAAAAACTCCAATTCCAATTAGATTTGAAGCAGAAATGCATCTCAGCAGAGGATTATCTGACACACTCTCAGCAAACCTCACCTGTCAAGATGGCTACTGCCTCATTTATTTATTCCCCTTCTCTAATCCAAATTTTTCTTTCTGAATGAAGTCACTAAATTATACAAAGTCATTAAAGCACCCCCCTGGCTACTGGCCAGGCCACTGCGGGCCATCAAACCCTCACTTCTAGAGCCCAAGCTTGGCAAAGGAAAGTCTGCAAACACAACTATGTACCATTAAAATTTGAAGATTCTTTTTTGGACAGGCTAATTAGACCAAATCACTCAAACAGGTCTAGACGATGCTGAACAGGGCTTAGCATCTGGATCGGAGCCTGCTGTGGTCCCACGGGCTTGGCTGCTATTCTCCGTCCGCAAAGGCACTTCCTCCTCTGCTTTGCCCGGTGTTGAGCATTGGCCTTTTAAGGCAAAATAAAACCTTCTGGACCCACATTATCTGCAGCTGTGAGGACCAATTGAGAGAAAGCATATTTCATGCTGATATACTTGGAACACTTCAAGTTTCTACCATTGTTTTATATTTCCTCTACTTGGAAGCAAGCGAATCAAGTTGGCCAAGTGAGTTTTTCTATGCTTAGGAAGGAAGAAAAAGGAAAATTAATGGGACTTTTCTTCCAACTGCTTCTTATGGTGTAAATTCATCCCTTCTACAATGTTGTTGAAGTGATCGTGCTAACATGCAAATTGGGACATGTTCCCTCTCTGCTTAAAACCTCAGCATTCCCTCATTCCTCACACAGGACAAAGGCCAAACTCCCTAGCCTGGCATATAAAAACCTCCTGTGAACTAGTTTGTTATTCTTTTATCACACCACCTCCCTTAGTGCAGAATATATGCCAACAATTAAATGTATGTGAACTTGCCACAAGGTGGCAGACTATTGGAATGGTTAGGAGTATAAGGTTGGAGTTGAGCCGCCTGGGCTCAGTGGTGCTGCAGCACGTAACTACACAGGGATCATTTTCACATGGTGGCCAACATTTATTGAGCACTTACTAAGTGCTAGGCACAGTTCTTCTTAACGGTCATCTCATGTAATCCTTACAATTACCTGTTAAGTAAGTATAGCTCTTACAGCTGCTGCCTCCCAACTGTTCTCTCTGTTCCTAATCTGAGCCCTTCCACCTTGGCCACTATACTATTGCTGGAAGAAGTTGCAAAGCAGCCCTGTCCTGCGCCTGCTGAAATTCTCCCAATGTGTCTCTACTGTAGCTTCAGGCTTAGCACTCAAAGCCCTGGCAAGATCTGGTTCTGACTCCCTTACTTCCCTTTCTACCCCTGCCCCACAGGGTCCCTTTGCTCAGGCATTCAAGGTCTCTCATAGTTCTCCACATTGTGCAACAGCATCCCTCTGAGTCTTCATGGATATTTCTCTCTCTGCCTGCAGCATCCTTGCCCACTTCATCCAGTAAACTTTTATGCATCCTTCAAAACGTAGCTTCAATTTGACCTCTGCTGGAACACTCCCCCCCCATCATTTGTAATCGATGACTATCTATCTGTCTCGACAATGCTCTAAACTCCTAAGGGCAGTAATAATGTTTTATTTGTCCTCTACTGCCAATGCTTAGGCAAATGCCTGGCACATACACGGTAAATGCCCCAAAAATATTTCTGCGTGTTGAATCAACAGAAAAGTTCCTTAAGGCACAGTTTAGGACGCAGGTCAATGTCAATTTCTACTGATGTACTTTTAATAAGATTTATCTTCAGATTGCCTACATGGCAGGGATTGTCGTTTGACTGGCTTAGAAAATTGATGTCTAGACAAAAGAGTTTTGATTGTTTTGTTTAGAACTCATTTGGGTGTCTTATATAAGTGGGTGCCTATATATACTTTCTGGTTATAACATGAAGTATACAACCTTTAAGCACTTTCTCAGAGATTCCTAGAAGTTACTGGATCTTTCTGAGAAATAGTGGCACATCTGGAATCCTATGAGTCTGGATACTTTACTGCTTCTCAACTCAGGGCAATTTTGCTACCCCTCCCCCCCCAACATTTGGCAATGTCTGGAGATTTTTTTTATTGTCACATCTGGAGGTAGTTGCTACTGGAATCTAGTTGGTAGAAGCCAGGGATGCTGCTAAACATCCTCCAAAGCTCAGGGTGACATCCCTCCCCCCACAGTAAAGACTTAACAAACTCAAAATGGCAATAGTGCTGAGGTAGAGTAACTCTGGCTTACAGCACATCAGATCCTCTCAGTTTCTGAAGACATACACAGTACTCCCTCACTTATCGCGGGCATTAAGTTCTAGACCCCCCCGCGACAGGTGAAAATGCGCGAAGTAGGAACCCTACATTTATTTTAGTATTTATATATATTTTAAGGCTTTATAAACCCTTCCCACACTCTTAGAAACCGTTCCCAGTCCCTTATTAACCTTTCCCAGTCCCTTATTAACCTTTTCCACACCTTTATAAACACTACTTAAGTTCTTAAACATATTCTACACTCTTAAACCTACATAACTTTAACAACATACGTATACAGTGCCGCAAAATCCCGCGATAGAGTGAAAAATCCGTGATAAATAATTAAATATATATTTTAAAATCCTGTGATACAGTGAGGCCGCGATAAGTGAACCGTGATATAGAGAGGGACTACTGTACCTCTGGTTGTAATGAACGGGTATCACTCAGCCTGTACTTCTTACTCCCAAGCTCTCAAGAGTGGCGCTATTTCATTTGAGTATGACTGTGGCTTAAAGGTCAAAGCTGGCAGGATGTGCTCCATGATCTTGTGGATGGAGGGTTCACTCCTCTCAGAGCCTGCCCTTGTATGTGGTCCCTGACTGTCGCCTCTGAATGAAGGCTTCAGGTTGCAAGAGTCATTTCCTCAAGCCTGACACATTCAGCTCATGCACATGAGTGAGCAAGGTGGGGCCTCGGCTTCCTCCTTCCTCAGAATGATAGACACCCAAGTCAAGAGCTCCCAGACAAGCCCTAGAGAGTGGGACCTTCTGCAGAATGAATAACTGAAATCCTGAGTCGGTCAATGAGAAAGCAGCGGCAGACTGTAAACAGCTTGAACAATTTATCTATTTGCAAGTATTGACTCCAGGGGCAGTTGTGTGATACAAAGAAATGGAGTGGTGGGATGGGGGAAGCAGATCGCTTTCCAAGTGCCAGGTTTTATGAAGATGCTACTGATTCTGAAATCATAAGTTGCAACTTTCAACTTCCTCTGATACTCAGAAGTTTAAAAGAAAAGTTCTAATGAACACTGGCTAATTTCTGGGAGTGACATTTCATGTAATGAATGTTTTCACCTTATTTCATAGGAAGGTATTTCACAATCATTTACTCATTATATTGCCTCTAATGCAAATCAATATTATCACTTTAGAGCTAAGGAAGAGCAATATCTCAGAATAAGGGTTTTTCTGGTTATTGACCTAGCTGGAGTTTAAATTCAACATATCTAGGACTACAGAACAACCAGATGAAGCAAATGTCAAAGTAGTGATTTTATATCATATTAAATGAACTGAATTATTGGCTTGATCATTAAATATGTAGTTCCAATAGCCAATTAAATGAGGAATCTTATTGAGCATCCACTGGGTAAGCCTAGGTGACTAAATACAGCCCTTTCCCTTAGAGAGCCCAGAGTTTAATCAGAGAAGGGAGCAAATAAGCACTTAATACTAGATATTATTTACTTAGCAATTCAACATGAATGTGCCATGTAGACTCTGGTCCTTGTACTTAGTACATTTAAATGTGGCCAGGTACCCAGGGATGGACCTGGAGCAAGTCTAAGGATATTCTTGTTGCAGGGTACCAGCTCACATCACAGGGAAACACCTCCTTTGTGCTGAGATACAGTAACCCACATCATTTTTCTATTCAAATATGGCAATGCTTTTCAAATAGTAGTGACTTTTATTAGCTAAAGCACAAATCTTCCTAATTCAGCCACAAGTAATAAACAAGCACACATTGCTCTCAATAACAGGCACCCATTCCCTGTACTTTGGTCCAAGCTTCCTGAGACAGGGAATGCTACAGAAAAGTGGAGCTACATTTACAGAAAAGAGCACCCAGCACTAGTCCCCTTTATATACATTGACGAGTGAATGAGAAAACACTGTAGATTATATTCACAGTCATGCCTAATAATCCATTTAATAGAATTTTTTACTCTGAATTGAGCTTTTGTTCCTTCCATATAAGCTGGTCCCTTCTGAAATTCTTAGGTGAACTGATGAATGTGTTTCCAGAGGTGACATTTTTTAATATATCTTTGCTTCTTAACTCTCTGTGGTGAAGGGGCGGTTTCTTCTTTTAAAAGAAATTTCTATTCTGTCTCAGACTGATCTTTTTGTAAAATATAATCAACATGAGTAACTAGAAGTTGCCACAATGCTGAATCCCTATGAAAATGTCTAAATGCTTACTCTCAACTTCTCTACCGACTTCATTTTAGATTGACAACTAACGGTTCATGGACTGGACCCTCTGGGGAGCGCATGTTGCATAGCACAGGCATGTATGACATTCAAAGACACTTAAAAGACATAGCAAAGAGAGTAAGCATCAAGCCTAGCAAAGATCCATGTACCTTTAACAGAAAGGTAACTAGAATAAAGTCAGAATATTCACATGAAAAGACACTTATCTTTTGACCTTTAGCATTTACTATCTATGCCTTTTAAGTGCCTGATCATTGTAAAGCTGTCAAGTAGCCAAAGACAAAGAAGTGCTCTAGAAACAGTATCTACACCAGCACTGCCCAGCAGGACCTCCTGCAGAGACGGAAACTTTCTGTCTGTGATGTTCGATACAGTAGCCCTTAGCCACACGTGGCAACTGGGCACTTGAAATGAGGTTAGAGAAAAGTGAGGAACTGGATTTAAAATTTCATTGAATTTTAATTAATTTCAACTTAAACAGTCCCATGTGGCTAGTGGAAACCATAGTAGAAAGTACAAGTCTAGCTAATGATGATAGCAGTATAAATATTTTTAAATAACTTATTTTTAAAAAGAGATGGTATGGAAAATATTAAAAAGTGAAAGCACCTCTTTCTAGAAGGATAATGCTTTTGAGTTCACAAAGTCTACAGCTCCCTCCTCTCCACTCAGCTGTGCCCTTCTGGTCCTCAAGGTTCTGACCCTGTTACTGCCTTGGAGTTCATGGTTTCTTTCAGCATCCACAGGGCTGTTGCCAGAGCAGTGAATGATGACCAGAAAGCATGTGAACCCCTTTTCTTTGTAACAGCTCAAATTAATGAGATCTCCGCTGCTCTCAAGACAGTCATTGCTGCCTGGCCAAAGTGTTGAACCAAGGTGTGTGTGCCTGCATAGAATTAAGTCACAAGTAAAGCACTTATTTCTGACAGAAGATTTATAATAGGAAAATCTCAGCAGGAATAAAGAGTTGGAGACCCCAACCACAGGCTTTTCATAAACTTTGCCTTGATTTAGTGACTCAAACAACCAGCAAGAAAGGCAAACTGCAGAGGTAATCCTATCATCTTTTCTCCAACCAGCACTATTCCATCTTCTTGGCTTCCTCATGCTGCTAACGTGAATTCAAATCATCTGTGTTTAAAGTTAAACTCAGTGATTGACAGTTCTTTATGGTCTCGGTCCTACTGAAGATTATTCTAGATATCTATCAGTTATTACTACAAGCACAGTATGATATTCAATACCTACAGTGAAAATTGTTTTTAACAGTGTAATGTCTGATCTGTTTTGAAAGTGATTTTAAAATAAAGAACTAACCATAACCAGGTGGTGAAAATCCAAACATGATTCTTCTTCTTCTTCTTCTTCTTCTTCTTCTTCTT
This sequence comes from Furipterus horrens, assembly GCF_987537825.1. Classification (NCBI taxonomy): domain Eukaryota; kingdom Metazoa; phylum Chordata; class Mammalia; order Chiroptera; family Furipteridae; genus Furipterus; species Furipterus horrens. The sequence continues at coordinate 29,979,582 of NW_028327179.1, forward strand.
CTCTCTCTCTCTCTCTCTTTTATTTTTATTTTTTGATAGGGGCAAGGGAATGGGGAATGAGGGGTTAAAACATGTCCTGCAAAGGCTGTTCTACTTAGATGAAAAAAGACAAAAAATATTTTACTTGGTTTGCAGCATTTATTTCTTTTAAAAATGTATAAAACTGAACAGCATGCTTAGAGTCCTGAAAACTTTGGGGATTTTATTTCTAAGAGTCACTTGTAAAAACAGCTGTTGCCTAAGAGATTATGAAAGTATAATTCTAGCATGTGAAGGGACACCTGTCTGTTCTGTCCTCTACAGGATCAGCAGCCAGCCCACAGGTAGGTACAAAACAAATATTTGCTAAAGGAATGCATAAATTCATTAAGATAGAGACATACCACCATAATTCATAGCTTTACTTAATGAAGGCCTATTAGCTGTTTTGACCTGTTTCATGCTGTTCCATGGAGACTAGAGTGGTTCTGCTGTCTGGCTTTCAGTTGGACTCTGTGGAAAAGCAGACCCTGAAAGTGACCAATCATTCCCTAAGCTCCTCTTTGAACTCAGCCACATGCCTCAGCAAATCCAAAATGAAGAAAGGAAGAGACAAAAGGCAACATGAGGAGTAAAAGAAGGACCCAGGAAGGACAAGAAAGAGGAAACAGGATCATAAAGTGGAAACACATTGAAATTTTTTTTTCTGTAAGCTTATTATGTAGCACCTACAAATTTTACCTCCATTTACTCAAAAAGGTTTCTTGCCTGGTACAGAAATAGCACAGTGTTCACTTCAAAATAGACTGCATGTGGGAGGGGACTGTAAGTGCACTGAGCAGGGCCACTCTTGGGCTTGTTGAAGTTTTCAGCTAGACCTTCCAGGTCAGGCAGTAGAAAGAGGTTACTTAGCTTTTGTTAGTAAAGTGAGGATGAAAGGGGGAGGGGGCATCTGGGGATCCGAGCTTGAATGCACATCTTCATCTTGATGAGGCAGCTCTTGTCTACAAGTTCCCTGTGGCATTTTCAAGATTTCTGTAATCACTAGTTGTCACTCTCCACCATTAGTGAAGGAACGGAGTTGCAAAGGGGAGGAAAACACAAGCTAAAAAAATCTACCACCTTATGTCAGCAGCGATAAATGCATTAACAGTGATTTGGAACAAATCTAAGCGTCAGAAGGACGAAAAGACGCCATCATGAGGAAAGGAACAAAGGTGGGTAATGTTGGGGCAAACTGGCCTTAACACAGCTACAGTACCAAAGGAGGAAAAGAAAAAAAAGAGAGAGAGAGAGAGAGAAAGGGCAAATGAAAGGACAGTGGAAGAGAAGGGAGGACACAGTCAGAGAGCTTCATACTCTCTATTATCAGACTCATTCCGTTGGAGCCCAGAACACATATTCCGGAATCAAGCAGGCAACCAAAGCCTTATTAAATAAAATGATCCTTCCCTGTTTGTCAAGTTGCTTTTTTTCCATCTGCAAATAATGAAACATAAAGGATTGTGAGGAAGATTGAGAGAAATATATTCCATGGGGCTGTGGAGAACCACGGAGAAACACACAGACAAGAAGCATCTGGGCCGGGTCCTTCCTGACCTCCACGTGGCGAGGAGTCTGGGTGAAGTCTTCAAGGCCAGAAGCATGAAAGCCCCTACACAAGAAACCCTTCAGAAGGGTAGCTGTTTGCTGCACAAGCCCGTAGCACAGAGTGAATCTGCTGTGTAGCCGTGCATTCCTCCCACTGGAAGAAAGATGGCGGTACCACTGGGTCATGCAAATACGTTTCTTCTATGAGCTGGAGGCACTTGAAAAGTAAGGCATGAGTTTAGGATTGTGCCACAAGGAAAGGTATTTTAAGCTTAACCTCTAATAAAAAAGTTGTATAGGATGTGTTATTTAAAATTGTAACAGACAAGTTTTGGTAGTGAAGAAAAGAAAGGAGAAAAAAAAGTCCTCAGCAAAGTTTCAAAAGCTCAATTCAGAGAAGATTATCCTAAACTGATCCTCAATCAGATGACCCCGTGTTTTGTCCTCTTTGTGGAGACGTAAGCAGTACAGCCTAGCCATCATAAATACTTCCTGTGACCTTTTGTGAAGAGGAAGGCAAAGGCTACACTAAGGACCAGGCGGAATGAAGTCCTGTTTTCTTCACCACAAATTTGGGGGCGGGCATGGAGAGGAGAGATGGAGTCTCATTGAAGAAATACCAAACATGCTGCTTAGCAAAAAAAAAAAAAAAAAAAAAAAAAAATCAATTTCAATTATATCACAAAATTTCTGGAACCATTGCTATCCACTGAACTGAAAATACTGATAAGAGAGAAGAGCTATTTATGAAAACTTTAAAAGGTATAATCATTGTCACCAAAACACACTGGTCTTCCGTTTTATTCAACCCTGTTTAGTCTTAGCTCAATAGATCATTTATTTTCTTTTGAAAAGTTAGGAAACCAGTCTCAGAGACAGAAGGACTAAAGGAAACAGTGATGCTTTAAGACAGGTAATGGAATTTTTACATACCCTGAAGTAGAGGTGATTTGAAACTTGATTGTGTCATGGTTATTCTACATGGGACTAACTTCCATGACCTTTATTGCTGGTAGTTTTATCTGTATGCTTTTGTTGGTATTTCTAAGTTGCTCTTGATCCTGATTTGCACTTGTTTTATGACTATGGTTGTAGTTGCACCTTTCCCACCTGACCATGGATGGCATTGCTTCTCCATTCTTCTCTTGTATCTTGTACTGAATGTGACCTACTGACTCTCTGGTCAGGATTCCTAATTCAGATTTGCTAAACTCAGCCACGAGAGTGAAAATATCAGAGTGCAAATGTCAGAACAGGACTATGATAAAGGAAACTCGTGGCTCACCACTCCTTACTGGCAACATAAGCTACTTACTTATATAAGACTCCATGACATATATTGAACAAATTTTATACAACAGTAGGCTTTTTCATGATTTTTCCACACTAAAGTATATTTTTGGTCAAAGGGGGAAGAAGGAGTAAATGTGGATGTCTCAATGCAAATTCATTCACATTCATGGGAAAAGCAAATAAGCAAACAAAATCAACCAAACAAAAACTGAACCAAAGCACAAACAACTTTCAAAAGAAGAATAATGAGTAGTGACATCTTTATATTTAAAAGTTGGCAAGTATTTATCATTACATGTCCTTAATGCTCTTTTCATAGGCATCCTTTCAGAAATATAAAAGTCTCACAGAGCTCCTAAATTTTCTAAGCAGCCATTTTTTTCTATGTCCTTAATGGGACATGTCTCTCTATAAAAGAAATATCAAGTTGCCTAAGAGTGTGATAAACATTTACCAAGGGGAAAAAGTGAAAGAATTCAAAGTGAACACATCTAAAAATCAAGGCTTTCTAATATACTAATTAAGGCATTTGTAGCTAAGATTACTAAAAACAAAATCCCAAAAACAAATAAACAAAAAGAGATGAAAGATGAATGGAAAACTAGTCCAAAGCCCTTTATTAATCCTCGGGCCCAAACAAAAATTAACAGGGGCACTGCTGTTGTGAATCCATAGAAAGTATCTGTCCATTTGGATTTCCACTTTTCAGTCCACTTTGGTTATGACAGATGTAGATATTTAAATCAGCTGGAAGGAAATACATCTCCATCTCCTCCACTTGCCTGTTAAATATAGTTCCTGGCCAAAGTATAGAATAAGAGTAAAAAGCTCTTAAATATCCACTAGTAAGAGCTCCATGCTGAATGACTTTCATCTCAGCATTTAAAGGAAATCCAGGCAGGCTAGTGAACAGGCCTCATCTACCAGTTCTAACAATCTCCTGGGGTTTACTTTTTCCTTTTACAAAAATCTTAAGGTATCCACCCCCCCCCCCCCCCCCCCCGCCCCAGGAATGCAATTCTTCATTAAAAGCCAGCTACTCTGGTGAGTCAGGTTTAAAGTAATGGCCACTGAGAGCCAAACATTCAAATGTGCAGTCAATTAGCTTTCCCAAAGATGGAGTTTCCAGCCAGTGCCTATATCACTTTCCCCCACCCCTCATGGGCCCCACCCAGGGCAGTGATGGGTGGTTCGGTATTCTAAGGATTGGTGCACTTCCTTGAGTGATTGTATAAATTCCAAAGATTTATATGCACAACGTAACAGACCCTGAAACAGATCTCCAGAGCTACATTTTGGATGAAGTACATGTATAAACACCTACTGTTAACACAGACCACATTCTCTTTTTTGCTCATCTCAATGATCTTTGCTTAAACTCAAACCTTGCTTATTTCTCGGCAAAGACTGAATTTCCCCCAACTTTCATCATCATCATCTTCCACTCTTGCTTTCAGGGGGACACATACCCTCTCATGCAGTGTGGAGTTACAAAGACAGAGAAAGACCTGCGACATAAGAAGTGCTGAGTTGATCTAAAAGGAAATATCACACAAATGTAAATGAAATTACACCATCATTCTATAAGCCTGACGAAGACACCAGGCATCTATGTAGAGTTAACAGTCCATCTACTATTAAAGAATTGCTGAAATGGTTGCTTCTTTAATGCTCACTTATCCTCACAAAATCTCTCCTCAGAACTTATTTATTCCACATGCTCCAGTTGCCTGAAACTTGTTTTCTGGCCATGTTATAGGTCCTCATTTACATATGAAAATAATAGTACTTACCTCAAGATCTGTTCCAAGAATTCAATGAGGTAACCTATGTGAAAGCCTGGCACAGCCTTTTCTCACATGAGGCACTCAATAAATGTTAGCTTTAATATTACAGCTAACTTATGTATAGCCCGGAAGCAAACAGTCCAAGGCAGCTGCCCCTACCTTACTCTCTTTCTTTTCCAAGGAATCAAAGATATTGACCCAAATGGAGCTAGCAAACTGTTAAGGTTGACAGAGCCATTCCCATAGGTCACTTCTGAATGTGGTCTTGGGATCTTGACAACGCAGCTTGAGAATACACACCAGCCCATTCAAAGACATTGACAAATGTGGATGTGTCCTGTTTCTGGCAGGTCCAAACATGCTCTCAGCCTGAATTTCATGCTACCGTCCCAGAGATTTGCAGTCTTTGCTTGGGATATTGCTATGCACATGTCAACCTGCTCCGTAAGGTCAATACACTATTGGCTCGAAATGCTCAATGGCCTTAGGAGACTTCTCCAAGATGGAAGGGTGGTCACTTCTGGCTCCTGCTTCTTGCCTCTGAAGAATTCTTACTCCTTCTCTGTTGGTCACAAAGCTTTTCATTCATCTCTGCTCTGATGTTGACCCTATAAATGGAACTCACTCCTTTTCCTTGACTGATACCTCAAAGAAATCATATACAAAGATCTGTTTTTGTAGGAGGCTTTACCAAAGGTTTGAGGAGATAGAAAGAACTTAAAATGTTAATGCAAACCACTCTGAAATGTACATTGGTCTTCTCTGTTCTTAAAAGCTTCTCAGACACTCTGTCATCATACTTAAAGTGTTATTCCTCTCTTTTCTCTCTTGTCTCCCTCTCCAGTGTAAAACCCCCACCCTGCTCCTCAATTTCTCCCACTCTAACATAGAGCATCTCAGCTGTCTGTTTTAGCTCCTGAGCCTGTCTAAGCTGGAAAAGAAGAAACTGGAGAGAAACGTCAAGGTTTAGAGGAGTGGGGGTTGGGGAACCTGCCCCACTCCCATTACGAGGGACATGAGTTTCCCAGAGATGAAGTAACAGAAGGAAAGGAGCTGGTCTGGAGTCATCTCTAGAAAAAGATCTCAGCCACAGGAGGCTCTGGGGTGGACCAAAGGTGGCAAGACCTGAGAAAGACAAGTGAAACATGAAGACATGCTTCATGAAGTGGTCTGTGGACATCTTTGAACTGTATAACCAGTTGGTTGCCTTAGTGTCTTTCTTATGTAGCATAATCTGGTAATGATTTTGGCCTTAGTGTTCTGCTTAAAAGACATCACTGTCAAGGAAGAGAGACCACAATGATGCAAACAAACACATACACCAACATGAACAGATATTTACTGAAGAAATGCATTGAAGATTTTTAGAACATCCCCTGTAAACTGAGCTTTTTTCACACACTATTTTATTCAATCTTCATAAACTATTCTTCACAGCAGTATTGTTATTTTCATTTTGACCACAGAGGAAATTGCAACTTAGAGAACACAGACACTAATATTGCTGCCTGAACCAGGGCTTTTGCATCACCTCTGCTTGGAATCACTCCCTTGCATAATCCAGAGCTGCCTTTGTTTCTTTCTCCATGGGTCTGTTCCAACAAAGATCACTGAGGTCTTTGCTGTCTGTCCTATACAAAAGAGTACCCTCCATCCCCTTGGTTCTCTCAATCTCCTTTACTTTGCCTTTTCTCATTTAAAGCACATACCATCATCTGACATACTCCATATCTACTTGTTCAATTTATTTATTGTTTTTCTTCCTCCTCCCCTGAACCAAGATGTTAAGTTCCATGATGGCAGGGACTGTGTCTACCTTGTTCACTGTAGTGTCCTTAGCACCTAGGACAGGTCCTGGCCCAGGGTACATACTCACAAATATTTTTAAATAAATAAATGAATTGATGAATGAACTGTAATCGGCATGGGCCATGTCTCTTTCTGCTCCCCTACAATTTATTTTCAAATGGCACCCTAGTATTCCATGAATGAGGCTCAGTGCTTAGGTGTATATTACTTACCTGTTGAATGTGCAGTAGATTGCAAGTGACAAGAATCACATATTCTTTCAGGGTGCTGACAGAGTATGTGGAAGAGGTAGGGTTTTAAGAGAATTATATTTTTCTGCATGTTTATTTCAGTACCTCATACAAACATTCTAATTTAAGATGAAACAATCCTAATAGGTAGAAAGAGTATCTTTCTTTACCATAAATATCATTCTATAACTTGATGTATTGGTGCTTTTTAAAACACGCAACCCACTAATTCATCACTAAAAACAACAAAACAAAAACCTACCCCATTAATCCTCCACAATAAAAAGACGTGTTCATTCCTTTTGTATTATGTCTGTTGAATCACAAGAAAACCTTGATGTTTAATGTTAAGTAAATGAATGGTGCTTATTCAATGCTCCTGAAACTTGTGCATTTCCCAAGAGTATCTTTTAAAATAAAGATAAAACAAGGGTATTTTGAAGTGAATTTATTATATGAGCTAGCTAATCTTACATATGGCTATTTCATATCACTTATAAAGGATTACATTTTCTCCTTTATACATTTTCTTCCTTATAGTCAAAACTCAAAAATAACAAGTATAAACTTAAACTGAAGGAATATTTATGCAAATTAGGAATATTGATGATAGATCAAAGATGTTACAAATTTAGCAGAAATTATTTAGAAGACTCTATTATTAAACTGTTGTTGTAATTTACAATAAAGTAAAACCCTTTCTTGAGATAATAAAAATATAAAATAAACATTAATTTTCACTATAAACATTTAGAGGCAAGTACTACCTGTTTTTCCCCTTTACTTCCAAATATATACAAATTATTTATTTTATAGTGGTCTTTGGAGTGCCTGAAAAGACACTATAATAAATGCATCTGATTAAGATCAGATTTTTATCGTACTATTTGGGACAGCATGTATGGACCTAGATGGTATTATGCTTAGTGAAATAACCAGAGAAAGACAAATACCGTATGATTTCACTTGTATGCGGAATCTAAAGAACAAAATAAATGAACAAACAAAACTGAAACAGACTCATAGATACAGAGAACAGACTGATGGTTGCCAGAGTGGGGTGGGAGTTAAGGGATTGAGTGAAAAAGGTGATGGGATTAAGGAATACAAACTGCTAGTTACAAAATATTCACAGGGCTATAAAGTACAGCATAAGGAATGTAATCAAGAATATTGCTCGGCCTCCAAGCCAAGTGTCGCTGCTTCGATTCCCAGTCAGGGCACATGACTAGGTTGCATGTCAGGTCCCCAGTTAGGGGCGCGAGTGAGAGGCAACCACACAGTCTTGTTTCTATCCCTCTCCTTCTCCTTTTCCCTCTCTCTAAAAATAAAATAATAAACAAACAAATAAATAAATTATTTTAAAAAATTATTCAAGTCATTCTTTAAAAAAATAAAAAAGAATATTGCAATAACTATGTAGGGTGCCAGTCTCTTCCTCCTTGTGCCAGAGGCTCTCCTTTAGAGTGCTTTTGAATTTCCTGTTGGGGAGCACTTTGTAAATATGTGATTGTCTAACCACTATGCTGTACATCTGAAACTAATACAAAATAATATTGAATGTAAACTGTGATTGAAAAACAAAATTTAAAAAAAGAACAGATTTTTAATCCATAGGAAATTTGTCTTAAAATGTAAATATATCATATTTATAATATGATGAGATAAATATAGAGAAATAAAATATAAGTATAAAAATTTGTCTTAAGATAAACATTAAAACATAAGTATCTATAAATATAAATAAAACTATTTTAAAATATAACTTAAAATATAAATATCTTAAAATATAGCTATAAATATATATTATCATATTAATAGTATATTATCTATTAATAATAGTTGCCCATTACTAATAGTTCTCTACTTCTATTATTATTTATGCTACTGCTACTAATTCTTGCTACTACTGCTAATACCACCACAACCCCTGCAACTCCATCTTCACTAGCACTTGAGAGTTTACAAAAAGCTTTCGACACATGACCTCATTAAGTCCTTATAATAGATCCATGAGATTTTTATACACACCTCACAATTCATGCTACAGATGAGAAAACTAGGCAGAAAGAATAGTACCCTGGCCAAGGTTAAAAAGTGGCAAAGTCATTATTTGAAGCTGGACCTATTTGATGCCAAGTGGCCTTGTTCAAAATGAGAACATTACAATAAAAAGAGCCTACACTCCAAAGCAATAAATTGCCATATGAGCTTATTCTTCAGTTTCCCTAATATGATAAACATTCCCTTTACCCCCAGTCTTTATCTCTTCTTCTTCAATATGAAAAGCAATTCTTTATTGCATTAGCTAAAATGCAATGTGGCCTCAAGCAGTTGGCTTCTGTCTTTGGAGACTCAAACTTTATCAAGTTTTCTGCCACCATGAAAGTTATTATAACTTGAGAAATAGGTAGTTTATCAGATTAGTCTGCTAAATAGAGTATCAGTTAGCAAAGATATGCAACCAATTTGTTATGTGTAAGATTTACCCATCAAGATAAAAATACTTTTTGCCCTTCTGGGTTAAGGTAAATGAGAGAAAATGTCATTGACAGAAAGTATGATAAGAAAACATAACAAACAACTAAGGTCTCAGCAACAGGGAATTCAGAAGCACTCTAAAGGAAAGCCTCAGGCACAAGGAGGGAGAGATGTACCTGTGTAATAATAAGGAAAACTCCTTTCACTAGAGGGGACAGGTATAATAAATTAAGGTGCATGCATACAGTGCAGTGCAGTTCAATGATTAAAAAAAATTATATAATTAACATTTTAATGCAAAAATGTGTTATATTTATATTACTAAAAGTAGGTATGTAATGTGAATATATACAAACATTATGTGTATTATGTATTTATGCATATATGCAATAATGCACATAAATGTTATCCATATCACCCTGCCCAGGCTCTGTAGCTTCAGCGTCATCGCAAGATGTCGATTCAACATGGGAGGAGACAGATACTACCATGTCACTCCCGAGTCGGACTGCACAGCCATTCTCGGCGGTGCAGATGGACTCTTAAGAAGCTACACCATCGTCTCTCGAGACGGACGGCTGCCGACGACGAATATATATCATAAATACTATATACATATATGTACCACACCAAAGTGTTACCAGTGCTGGGATGAGTTGTATTTATGGTTGATTCTTTCTGTATTTTCTACTTATTCTATGTTGAAAACAAATGGCTGCCATAAAAGAAGTAAAATGTAATAAAATTTTTGCATATTTTTGTTTTAATATTTTGCTAAACCATTTAGAATGCTTCAGATATCATGCTACTTCATTCCAAATTACTTCAGCAAGCTTTTCATAAAACAAACACATTCTCCTACTACCTCAATATTATTATTACACCAAGAAAATTAATGATAACATTCCAGAATTTTCTAATAACTAATCTATACGCACATATTGTTAGCTGTACCTCAAATATCTTTCATAATTGCTTTCTCAAACCAAGATCCAGTGAAGATTTGCACATTGAGAGAGACTGTTCTGTTGCTCAATAATCTTTCAACCCAGTAGGTCCCTGTCTCCAGGGTTTGCCCCACACCTCTCGCACATACCTTTTTTTAAAGACATTCACTTTTAATGACATTCACATCCTTGTAGAATATTTTATATTCTGGCTATGTCTGATTGTTCCCTCGTGGAATTATTGTTTAATTTGTAAAAAAACTCTTTCTTGTTCTCCACAGCATCTTGATCGCATCTTATGGCTATAAGATCGTCTCTTATTATTCAAAATATGTTAATTATATCACTTCTTTTTGATTATTTTCTTCAGTTGTCTACATTATCTTTTTCCTCCAGGTTATTTTTTTTCTGTTTGTTTTTTTGTCTTTGCTTTTGGGTATATTTTCTAAATAAACACACCTTATAATAACCTGAAAACCAGATACAGATGAAAACCCATCCTTCTGTGTTTGTCTCTATAAATCTGGGCCCTCTCTTAATGTCAAATTCCCAGTCTGTAAACATTCCAGGATCTTATTTATTTATTTATTTATATTTTTCAATCCTCACCTGAGGATATATTCATTGATTTCAGAGAAAGAGGAAGGGAGAGAGAGAAACATCCATGTGCGAGAAACATTGATCTTTTGCCTCCTGTATAGACAGCGACCAGGGATCAAACCTGCAACCTCAGCAAGTGCCCTGACAGGAAATCAAACTGGCAAGCTGTTGGTGCACAGGAGGACACTCCAACGAACTGAACCACACAGGCCAGGGTTCTAAGATCTTATTTTTAAGAACTGTTTAGCTTGTAGCGGTTCTATTTGCAACTGCCACTGATGCAAGTCCAGGGAAATAATTCATTGCTAACAACTTAGCTAATGTTTCCCAGTCATTTCCCTTTCCATGTAGATACTTGAATCCTTTTAGTTTCCTTATTTTATTATATGGAAAACACACATATTTCATCAATGTCGCAATAACTACTTCCCTATAGTAACTATTCTTATTGCCTATACACCATTCTTGACTTTAATATTTGCTTGCCTATTTAGTAGCGGGAGGGGAGTATTGAGGCAAATTTGAGTTACATGTGGTCACATCTGATTAGCGCTTCCAGAGCACCAAGGAGCAGCTTGACTAGCTCTTCCAATGGGGCAGAGGGAGTAGGCTACCTGTGCTATTGCACACCTCAGCTAAGATAAAAACAACACAAAACCCCCAAACCAAAAAAGCAAACAAGCAAAACTTCAGTGTTTTTTAAACTTTGAGGTGCTACATATAGTTGTTTTATAAATTATAGTTTCATGTATATTTATCTTCTTTTAAAAAATTGAATTTATTGGGGTGACATTGGTTAACAAAATTATATAGGTTTCAAGGATACCATTCTATAACACATCATCTGTATATTGCATTGTGTGTTCACCACCCCAAGTCAAGTCTCCTTTCATCACCATTTATTGCCCCCCCTCCTGTCACCTCAACCCCTTTTCCCTCTGGTACTCACCGTATTGTTATACTGTTGTCTATGAGGTTTTTGTTTGTTTGTTTGTTTTTGCTTAACCCCTTCACTTTTTCACCCTAACCCCTTACCCCCATATTTTCTTATGGTAATATTTAAAAGGGCTTGTATACTCCAGTGGTGGTATAAGGTAGCAACGTTTAAAACTGAAGGAGAGGTAAGGGAAGTTGGCTGGTATTTTAAAATTTTGTAAGTAAAATCTACCAGGTGGATAATATTTTTGATGATATTGGCATTTGACTAGGTGACCTTAAAGTCCCTTCTAGTTTTGGTGGTTCTTCATTCTATGACTTTGGTGTTCTATTCTATAACTTTGGTTTTATTCTATGAATGGTTGCCTTCATTTGCTGTCTACATGAAGCCAAAACAACAACATAATTGTGTTCATAAGAAAGAACTATTTATCAACCCATTTTATTTGTGGATATATAGCTGATTAGTTTTCAATGAGCTGTTTTATTATTTTATATGTTTGACCACAGTTTTAAATAATGGAAGCTTTAAGAGTCTTGCTCCTAGACCTACTAAGAAGAAATTCTACTTGTATGTTGATTATGGTTTGTTTCCCTTGCTTTTCCCCTAGCAAGGGCTATAATTTGGGAAACAATGCACTTGTCTGTAATTTTATATATGCCCTCAAATACCTAGTAATGTACCTTACGGGAACTCTAGAAATGCTAATGACCATCTGTTAATCTGACAAAATGTCCAGCATTGTTTCACATCCTCCAATCATTGAGATTAGCCATAGTTGGTTGTTTTTAGGCATTTTCTCTCTGTCTCCCCAAGAAACTGAATGGCAGAATTTGCTCTAGTAATTTTCTTCTTTTTCTCTGTTCCAAGACCACCAAGCAATTATTGCTGGCACTTAAATAAAGACACTTACCAATAGCAAAAAAATCTTTTATTCTACTATAAAGAATATGGACTGTGATTGCTTTCTAGGCAGATCTTTCATTGGCACCAACAGTGACCCCAGCTGAACTTGTGAATTAAGAAATAGGTAGTTCTGAGTATTGGGTTTCATTTTATGTTACTTCTTTTACTACCACCAGGCTCAAAATAAATTTGCTAAGAATAACAAAAGAGGAAATGCTGTGAGAAGCATAGCAAGAGGAACTTAAAGGCGAGAGTCTCATTAACATGAAATATTTACCTGATTTTATGTGAGGTTGGAAAGAAAAACAAAAACATGTCACTACCTTTAGTGCAGATTCCTGTCACCTATGCAAGAGTTTGGATTCAAAGGGCAAGTCTATCGTGAACAAAAATCGTGACACGTTTAAAAGGTATTGCTTTGCGCAAATGTAGTCTGTGCCAATTATTGTGCCATTTCTCACTTGCCAAAAATGTTAATTCACATGAGCCTCAAATGTTATTTTTACTTCACTAGAAGCAAAACTTTCCTTACAGTTCTAGAAAATACTACATTTCTGTTTTGGGTTAACCCTTTGAGTCACGTGCTAAAATGACTTTATTGGAGGTTGGGTATACATGAACTAATGGCCTGTCATTGTCAGGAGCAAGAACTTTCAAACTGCTTAGAACTTGATCAGTTTGGACCTATGTTTGCTGTGATCATTGAGGGGACAACACCTCATATTTGATCAGAAATGAAACTATGTTTATATGAATTTTCATACTTAAATCATGTATTTTAAAAGCCTATAAATACAAGTACTCTGACAAACTATAAAACTTATAAATGATACGCTACTGCAAGTTTTAGTCCTCCTGAGTTATAAAAATCAGGTCTTTCCATTCTAGGTCAGTGACACTAGAGTTAGTTGGCAGCTAGGTCATCATCAAAACCTACTACTGTAATCTGGAGTAAATCACTTAACCTTTGCAAGTCTTGGTGTTCTTATCTAAAAACTGAAGGGGCTCAACTTGATCATGGTGGAAGTTCCTAGAAGCGTGACATTTGTTCGTTTCATATTTCAACACATACACTGTAATCTTGACATTTTCTCAGGCTATAGTTCAAGTGAGGGCAAGCTTACAAATACCCCGTCTGAGGACACTTCTAATTCCCACTTACATCTTGTAGGTAATGAGATTTTCAAACGCACTCAGGCCTTTACCCAGAGTGGGCACTGCCTAGCAACAGGAAGCATAAATATCCATCCTGAGTATCACCCATTGCCATGTTTTAAGTCCCTGACCAAGTCATTAACCCTTCTTCCCTCCATATTAGCCATGGTTATCATGAAACTTCTCTGTTGTGAAAATGTGCTGGTGTACTGTAACGTGATTTTTCCAATACTGGTAGAGAAAAATAGAGATTATGGCCAATTGTTATTGCTACATCCTTTATAGCAGTGAAAGCTGAAAGTAAGCTACATGTTCACCAATAAAGGATGATAAAATAAGTTTAACTGAGTCCAACTGTGAACAAGATGCAACAGCTAAATGAACATAATGAGGGAGAGCAACATTTTGATATGGATGACAGTTCATGAAGGCAAATTGTTGAATAAAAAAATGCAAAGTATCAAATAATATGTACTATGTGATATGATCTATGTAAAATAAATAAATTATATGTATATAAACATTGCATATAAAATTACACATTACTTTACATACATAAAATTGCAAAGAAAAAATAACTAGTACAGGGGTCAGCATACGTTTTCTGTAAAAAGCCTGCTAGTAAATACTTTAGGCTTTGTGGGTTTCTGCTGCAGCTACAGGACTCATGTGAAAGCAGCCAGAGACAACATGTAAACACATGGGCATGGTTGTGCTCCGACAAAGCTTTATTTACAAAACCAACAGGGGGCTGGACTGGCCCTTGGGCTATTGCTTCCTGACTCCTGATAGAGCATCATAGGTACTAACTGATGAAAGGGTTGTCCATGGGGAGGAAACCAGAACTGATATGGAATAGTCGAGGAGATTTTTCTCTTTACCTGCATTGTTAGATGTTGCTTTTACATTGAGAATGTATTTATGAATTACCTGTGTAATTGAAAACATATTTAAAAGAATAAGAATAAGACTAATTTAAAGAATAATTTAAAACTATTTCACCTGCCACTTAAAGTAGCAATACTGTGATTTGACAACCTTCTCTAAGCTCTTCCCAATTTGCATCCCATGAAGCAATTTTCCTTCCTGGGCTTTGTTCTCCTATCAGCTGTCCCTTAGGCATATTAAAGTGTGGCAGCCTGGAGCCTGCAGAGGTAAAGGACAAAGAACAGTAGGGCAGAATCCCACTCTGAAAAGCTCAAGGAGCAACCAACCCCTGCAGTAAATGAGGACAAGCTGCCCTGTGTTATGTTTCCTTTTTAAATATTTTTTTTACATCAAAAACACATTGCAGGGTAGTAAAGACTTCAGGGACATCCTACAAAAACAGGCTGATATTGAAAGCCAGCCTAGTTTTAATTAACTGCCAGTCCTGAGCCACATCCTTGAGCTCGAGATAGCCAATAACAATCTTGTAATTTCTAAATACGAATGCCACTCAGGTGGAGACCAAATAGTGAGGGTTTCAGCTTACCTCTTAAAATGTAAACATGAAATGTCAGATTTCCATAGCAACCAGACCTCCCTTCACCTAAGACACCTTCTTCAAAAAAAGGGGGGGTGGAGAAGAATTTCTGTGGTGGGTGGCATGTAGACAGTTGCCCATTAAAACGATAACATCGAAATATAAACAGCCAAGCCTTTTCATCATTTATTGACCAATGACTCAAAAGACTGCTAGTGAAATCCTTTAAAAACCTTTTCAGACATGCTGGAAATTCAGATGCCGACAGCAAGTTAGATTGACAAGGAATTACAATCAATGCCACCACAATCATGGGTAAAACATATTTAGCTATATGTTTGTATGCCAATATTTAACACCAAAACAGAATGCAAGGGATGCCACCAGGCCCCCAAATCACCATGCTGATTTTTACCAACTGAGCAGCCACTCAGGCTAGACCAGAATAAAAAACTCATAGGCTGGAAACTGAGGTGTCCTGACTCAGAAAGACCTGGCCAGCTCTGGATATTGGGAGCCCTTAGTCACTGCTCTTTTCAAAGGGTGACAAATCAGGGCTGTCTTTCTAGCATTCATGAATTTAACCTTCTGTCCTGTCAGCTCTTTGTTGGAAAGTGTTTCTTAAGAGCCAGATGTTAGTATTCAATTCTGTTCACAAAATAATTACTCTCCAGTGTAACATCAGTGGAAGAATGAATAAATAAATGGTACATTTACACTGTGGAATACTACAGAGCCATGAAAGTAAATGAACTAGAACTACATACAAAAGTATGAATGATGTTAGAAAGTTGGACAGTGGGTGCCCTTGGAGGGTGTAGGAACTGAAGATTGACTTCTAGGTTTCTTCTAAAAGTCTCCTCAGATTAGTCCGAGTACTTGATCTGCAGGCTGGTTGCTCTGGTATGCTCACTTTGTAAAAATATCAAGCTGTATACTCCTGATTTTATTTTTTGTGGACTCTCAATTTATATATATTTTTATTTATTTTTTATTGAATCGATCAGGTTGGCATTGGTTAATAAAATTATATAGGTTATAATTCTACAATACATCATCTATATATTGTATTGTGTGTTTACCACTCCAAGTCAAGTCTCCTTCCATCACCATTTATTCCCACTTTACCCTCTTCTACCTCCCTCCACCTCTCCTTTCCTCAAGTTTCCACAAGCCTTTCTTTTTCTTCTTTGCTTAATCCTTTTACCCTTTTCACCCAGCCCCCAACCCCTGCCCCATGACAGCTGTCAGTCTATTCTCTGTATCCATGAGTATGTCTCCACTTCATTAGTTTAGTTTGTTCATTAGATTCCACGTATAAGGGAAATCATATGGTACTTGTCTTTCTCTGACTGGCTTATTTCACTTAGTATAATACTCTTGAGGTCCATCCATGCTGTCACGAAAGGTAAGATTTCCTTCTTTTTTACTGCTACATAGTATTCCATTGTTTGAAAGTATCACAGCTTTTTTTATCCACTTATCTACTGATGGGCCTTAAATTTAAGTATGGTTGGCATACAATATTATATCAGTTTCAGGTGTATACCATATTGATTTAACATTTATACAACTTACAATGTAATCGCCGCATTATACCTCCGATTTGAGTACTATTCTGTATGCTTATCACACTTTCAAAGAATTTACAAACAACAGCAACCCCAACAAAACAGTTCTTAGCAGCATATGTGCCTGGCTCTATGCTGAAACTAGAACAAATATGATCACCTTTATGCTCCAGAAATTTATAGTTGAGTGGGGGAGATGAGTTTAAAAACAAAACAGTATTATTTCATACGACTACGCTCTATTAAAGAATTAGGTAAAAGGCATTACAGGACCAATTTCTTCTGCCCTCACGGTGAGAAAATTTCACAGAAGGTGACCCTGAGCCAAGCCTTGAGTGATGGGCTCCATAAGCACAGAGTCAAGGGAACAGCACGACCTTTGGGACCTTTGCGGAGGGCCTGGCAGGATGGAAAAGCAGTATACACAGTGTTCGAAAATGAGAACTACCCACCCGGGGTAGGGAGTGGACAGTTAAGAAGTGTTAATCTTGATTCATTTGTTGAGTATTCGCTGTTTTTCAAAGAACACTTTATTCATAGCCAATTGCAAGGTTCTCTTCTTCAAAGGAGAAGTATCTCTATAAACAGCTGGATCGACCAAGCAACACCAATAAGCTCGGGGAGGAAAGGACAGAGACCAGGCTGCGAGCATTCATACTCAAGACAAGCGCAACAGCAACGGCGATAACCACCATTTGCGTTTCATCCTTGACATGCACCGTCTGATGCATTTAATCCTCAGACCAGTTCAAGGAGCTCAGGACTATTATTACCTCCATTTGGTGGGTGCCCAAACTCCGCAAGGCTCACTGACAGCCTACGGTCACGTACACAGTAAGCAGCAGACCCATTGCTAGACCCTGGCAGGTCCACCGCGGGGGCCTGTCTGCTCGGCGAACACCCCGAGCGGAGCTGCTCCTGGCCCTTGAATGTTCGGGCATAACTCTCCCTTTGCAGCCCAGGCAGCAAGGCGAGCCCACGTGGAGGGCAGGCTCCAGGCAGTCACAAACCCATGCCAGCCAGGACTGGCTGCAGCTTCTCTGGCCTTCTGGCTTCCCAGTGACCAAGCGAACGCCCTGGAGACAGTGCCTTCCACACCCTCGACGTCTACTCTGCCCAACCCTAAGGGGAGAATCTAGCTCAGGGTTTCCAATTGGGCTTCCTGGAGCTACCAGCTGGGAGGGGCCAAAGATGGGGACGGTGCACCCCACTTCCTGGCTGCAGCTTCTACACCTCCTCGGCCTCAGGTGGGACTGAGTTCCTCTCCGGGAGCATTCTCAAACGTGTAGCACTCTGGAAAATGTGTTTCTTGACTAGAGGTGGCTTTAAAAGGTGAAGTGTGTCAAACAGCTCAGGTCTGAGCCATACTGAGAAAGACCTGCAGGAGGTTACCTGGAGACCAGAAATGAGGACTAGACATCCTTTTGCTGAAGCTCCAATGCGACCACGATGACAGGGAAGTGAGTGACTCCCGTTCCATTTGAGAAACATCCTTAAAGAAAGAATTGTGTGCTATTTGGAGGGAGGAGGCAAGGCACCGTTCAAATGGAAGGCAGAAAGCTTTGTTTTCTCAGTCATACTGTCCATTTTATTTGTCCTGGCTGTTGACTCCACCGCGAAAGGTCGCATAGCAAACTGCTCAGACCAAGCCAAATGCAGCCGGGCAGGCTCAGGCTTCACCCACCCACAACACAGCCCTCCTGCTATTTCAGGCCTGGGGTCTGTAAAACAGACGCCGCTGCCCTCCATCCTGGGTTGTGTGAAATTACGTGGTGGTTTGGTGAAGTCAACAAATAGCTAGAATGAACCACATTGGGGGAAATTAAAAAGCAGCTGGCATCGCGTGGGTCTGCAGAAGACAGTATAAGTAAGGACAGTTATCTATCCTCTGTTGCCTCCTATCTCTGTTGGTCTTTTTTAAAAACTTTTTCATTGGAAATTATTTCAAATGAGAAGATAAGTTTTAAAAATAAAAACAGTACAAAGAACACTTATATGGCCTTTACCAGATTCATCTATTAAAGGAATATACTCACACAGAACCACAGAACGGTTATTGCTCTCCATGAATTTAACATTGATACAATATTTTAAACTAATCATTTGTTTTCAATTTTGTCAATAGCTCAATAATGTCCTTTCAGTCCAACAAAAATGCTACCGTTGCCGTGGTCCCATCCCTAACCTTCCTCTCTCCCTTTGTGACACTCTCTTAGCACTTAAGTTTCCTTCTCTTATGACTTTTATTATGTCCTGCCTTGCACGGGGTGGCCATTTACCTCTTCTGCTAGACTATAAGCTTCCTAAAGGCAGAGAAAATATCTGTTGAAGTGCCCCCTCCCCAACATACACACACACACACACACACACACACACACACACACAAATGACCATAGGATTAATTTGTATTAGATGGTTCAAGACTTCTGTGATATTTAAAAAGTAATACTTTTCCCTCTTAGCCTAAAAAGAGTCACATACTATAATAATCTTTAACTGGAATTATTAAACAACCACAGTCTTTGCTTATGAAGTGAGTTCATTAAAATGTTTTTACAAAAATTTCATAGTATTATCATTTATTTGGGGCACATGAGAGGTTGGATTACAATTCCAAAGCATCATAATGAATGAAAAAAGCCATGTGAACAACAGAGTTCCTATCTGCCTGTGCACTGAGCATTAAAGACAGTATGACATGGGGCAAGAGAAGGTGACAAGTAGTATCTATATTGAAAGTCTCAGGGGATCACTATGATTATAAAAGGTCAAGGTCAACAAAGCAGCTAATAAGGCAACTACTAGACAGAAGAGTTGGTTTGAACCACAACACAATTCCTTATACCCTTTGCCTGTGTTTTATCCTTACAATGTTATGTACCTTTTATTCACTTCAGGGAGGAGAAAAATGTGAATGTGCCAAAGGAGCTGCAAAAAACTGTCCAAGAAGCCAAAGTTATTGTCTTCAAACAGAAGAAGTAAGTTTTCTTTAAAAAAAAAAAAAACCCTCACACAATACTAACATCCAGAGATAACTACCGTTAATACTTGGGTATAATTACTTCAGTCTTCTCTATGGCATATGTATAAACAGGCATTTTCTTAATATCAAATCACAGTCACTTTACACTTTTTGTAACCTGTTTATTTTGAAAACTGTTTTTTTCCCTAAAAGTACATCATGAGCTGTCCTTTTTAATAGCTAAATAGTGTTATATTGTATGGATGCATCTTAATTTATATAAATAGTTCCCTAGTAATAGATGTTTCTAAATTTAAAAAAATTTTACAATTGAGAAATTTAAAAAAGCAGCTAGCATTAGTTCTAATCCTAAAAAGCGGTAAATAGAAACTTATATTTATTGGGAAATGATTTCAAATGAACAGATAAGGTACAAAAATATGGTTCAAAGAACACCATATGTCCTTCACCTAGATTCATCTATTGTTAATATTTTAAATAAAACTGCAATGAAAATTATTGAAGTTTAGTTAAATTTTTTTTCTCATTCTTAATTAATTCCCACAGGAAAATTTCTAGAAATGAAACTGCTCAGTGCATACACTGTTTCAAAGCTCATGACAAGTATTGTCAAGCTGCCTTTCAGCAATATTGTGACAATTTTAACCCCTGTGGCAATGTCGGAGAGCTTCTTCACCCATCCCCTTGCTGACATGGACATTATCTGTGACGATTAAACATAGGCAACATAGCTCTATTATACATCGGGTTAAACATTAACTAACTTAATTAAAAATTTGCACCCTCCCTTTAGGATTTTGGGGCCATACATATTTAAAAAGTAAAAACAAAGGCTAACTAAAGAAGATAAGACAATATTTAAAGCATTGTTTCAAATCCAGTAAAACATAACTTCACTCCGCATAATAAAACAGGCATAAGAAGAAACAAGGAAGGTTTGTTCCAAGTTTAAGCTCAGTGTCACTTGTGAACATAGCCCTTACTCCGCATCTATGAAGGATCAGAAATTTTGTAAAATGCCTGTCGAATTTTGGCTATTTTCTCTTTTCTAGAGGGCTGAATGTTAAAAATCAATAGAAATGTTGCGGCATTCATGCTGCCTTTAGAAGGGTTAGGCAGACTCACGCCTGCAGCATTCAAAGCCATTTCTCTTCAGAATCTTGGGAAGGAACCTATTCCAAACTTCCAGAATCACAGCTGGCAGGCTATAATTTAGAGCTGCATACAGGATAATGTGTATTAGTCCATTACTAAGCTGTAAGTTGACACCAACCTTTGGAATTGCTTTCTCAGAGGAAATGTTGAAGAACCAACGCCTCAATCATTTCCAACAGGGCTGGGAAAAACATTCAAACAACCCATTAGATCCTTTCATCTCACATTTTGATGATTTTCATCAAAAGGGAGGTGGAAAGGGGGTGATTAGACACAAATTTTCACCCTGGTGAAAATCTAAACATATTTTTAAACTCAAGACATCAATAACATATTGGCAAGTTCTTGTCCCCGCTTACATGAGCTATACCAGCCACCCAGAATATCCTAATGGTAATGAACATGTTCAGAAAGAGGGGCTAGTGAGCAGATACTAAAGCAAATATCGCCTACATATCTGACAATCAAAAGACATTTTCATGAATATCAACAAAAGGATTAGGTTTAAGACTTGCAGTTGCCAAAGTCTATGCCGAATCGCGGTCTAGCTGGGAGATTAGAGGATTGTTTGTTACATGTGTAAGAGTCTGCAGTGGTGACACAGGTTTGACTAAAGTCACATCACCATCAACTAAAGAGCTCTGAGCCCACTTTGGGGTAGGTCAGAGGTGCGGGCTACATCCCTGCTCATTCAGTCAGGGTAGCTTCTGCCACAAATCAGGACGCACCAGTTACTCAGGCTCCAGCCACTACAAGCTAAACCACTGTGCTGCACATATCTGTTTTCCAAATTGACTAGCTCCAAGCTGGTCTATGAACAAACGGAACTTGATCTAAATCTAAGCCTCCCATGAAGATTAGCTGAAATTTGTTAGGCACAAAATTTTTTTTCCCAATGTGTGACCTAATGTGTCTTTCATTTCCCATTCTCATCAAAAGCAGAAAAATGTTGTCTACTATTTTCTAGCCCAGTACTAACTATCCAATGGAAATGTAGCATGAACCATTCTAAATTTTCTAGTAGAAAAAATACCATTAATAATTATTCTAGTTAACATAATACATGCAACATATTGTAATTTCATATATAACCAATATAAAAATTATTGTCTCAATTTTTTTCTCACTTAAAGTCTTCAAAATCCAGTGTGTACTTTATACTTACAGTTCATCTCAATTTGGACTACATTAGCCACATTTCAAGTGCTCAATAGCCCCATGTGCCTGGTGGCTACTGTGTCAGAAGAAACAGACCTAGAGATTAAAATGTGGATCAGGACTACCAGAGCAACATAAGGACAATTCAAGATCCAAAACACAAAACATTGTACCTCACGACCACTACACTCACTTCATACGCCCAGCAATGCAAAGAAAGTTGGGGAGATGCTCTACAAATCATCTGTTCAACATCCACCTGTGCTTCCCAACAAGCCCGATGACATCACATTCCAATGGAAAAAACTGTTCAGCCCCAAAATGCAAACATGAGCCTCTTGTGTTTTCCCTTCGCAAATAACAAACTGTAAAGAGGTGCCCAATGTAAAGAACATAAATGTGAAGAGCACACAAAATTGTTTTCATGTCATCATGGTACCAATTCCTGAGAGCTATCATGCCAACATTAAGTTCTTATAAATGTCATGTAGGGCCTGGATTTTAAAAATGTGTTAGCAGGTAATAGCTCATTATAATTTCCCTCTTCACTCAAGTGCCATTTGTATGATGAAGTTATATAATTTCCAAATGTGTGAGTCTTGTTCAAGGCAATTAAAAAATGACAAACATATTATGAGAGACTTTAAAATGCATCCCCATAATGACATATTATTTTAAGCATGGGGAGAACTTTTGCAAATAACCTATGAAATGTTGCCGTCCCACAAAAATGATTCACCAAGTACCGTCTTCTTCCATATAACACAACCTATTCTTTAGTAATAATAATAACACTTTACATGTAGATAGTCTTTTACTGTTTTTAAAGCATGGTTTACCCTGTCCCATGAAGTTTCACAAAAATCCCTGTGAGGCATGGATGACAAAATAAACAAAACACAAATTCTTTGTCATCAGCTTTCTGCCAACCTTTGACTGACTTCCTTTGGGCACATTGACTATTTGCAAGGTCAATGTGGGGAGTTTCTCAGTTGTTTGAAAAAATTATCAATGAATAGTTCAGGCTGTTTGATAAACTATGTCCTAATGATAATTTGGTGTTCACATTGAATAAGTCAAAGTTCTTGCCCTACTCAGCTCCGGTCAAATAAATCCTACTGGCCAAGGCAAGTCCCTTATTATTCAGTTAATTCTAATGTTTTTTAAATAGTAAACTGAAGCCTTGACCCGAAGACTAACTTACCCTTTAAGTCACTTTATGTGTGGTCCTGCCAGGTGTGGGGACAGCTAAACCTCTGAACAATGGCTTCCTCTTGCCCTCAACAAAGTATAAAAGGTCTGAAAATAAAAGATCCCCAAAGAAATTAAAACTACAAATTCAAAAGACTGACTTAAGATTTTAAGAAAAATCTGTACCAGAATAAAGTCAGAAGAGAGGTTTAATAAAATTATTTTAAAAATAAATAAAATAGGAGTCTTTAGAACTGATACTACTCAAGACCAGATAACTCAAATTCCAATTTTCAGGGGAAAAAAATATAGAGGAACTAAGATGACGTTTGAAATTGTGAAGTAATTCATTAAATAGCTTCACCTTTTCGAAGTATTTAAACATTTTTCAAAACCTGGAGTCCTGGCTCAGCTGGGTGCTGCTTTCCCTCAATAGTTACACCTAAAGGTCAAAGAGGAAAATCAGAGGGAACATGTTTGTGCACGGAGTGAAAAATATACCACTTGGTTAATTATATACCTACCTGTGTCCCCAGTTCACTGTCTTACACAGAAAAGTGTGGGGAAAGTGGGGATACCACAAAAGTAGCTCCTGCACAGAAATAGGAAGGCATGAGGAGAAGGACCCAAGCTTCATGTGTGGCTTTCACTTCCTTTTATTGTAAATGCCACACACGGAGCACGGCAAACTGACCAAAATAGCGTTTGGTTTCCTTAGTTAAACAGCTCAGTAGAGTTGGAAGTGCCCTCATGCCAAAGCAAGCTAACCAGTCAGTCCTTCTCCGAAGACTTTTGCCTTCTGTGTCTTATAGAAATATAAAGGTTACTGCTCACTTTGAAGTAACATGCACTATACATTTCAAAGTACATGGGAGCATGTTTAAGGAGTTTTCTGAGTTACTAAAACCACCTTCCAACCCCCTGATAATGAAGAAGAAAAGAAAAACAATTCTGAAGGAAAATCTGATTCGCCTTTTGATTTAGATGAAGATTAAAAATACACCGTAGCCAGCTGTTGAAGTTTATGTCACTGAAATTCCAGTTCCATATTTTAATTGTTACTATGAAAAATTCTTTGATTGCACTTGATGAAATTAAGTTTTGACTTTTTAATGATTAAATGTGGGAAAATTCCAGTGTGTTCTAGTTAAGAATTTAAAAGATAAAGTAAGATCTACTGGGATATTATTTTATCTCGAGGTTAGATACAACATGCAGTGACTGCATACAGGGCTTGCTCACTCTCAGTTCTTTCAAAATGACTGAAATATCCCTTCAAAGAAGAAGACAGCAAGGATTTACTCGGTTAAAACAGAGGAAACTGTAGGCTTGCCCTGTTTGTAGCTGTACTGTGACAGAAGTTGTTTTAGAGGAGGAAAAATGACCAATTTATCCCCAGTTGTTGTGTGATAGTCTCAGGAGTCATTGGTCAGTCAACACACTCATAAATATGGTGCACATTCGGCTCCCGGGATAGGATTTCACTTTGGAAGATGACCAGGGTGTCTGCAGACAAGAGGACAGCCAGGAAAGTCACTGGTACCTCAAAGACCCCCTGATCACACAAAGATTTTTAATGATGAAGCCCAGACCATGTGTTTCTTACTGTAGGCAGAAAAATCTGTCCCGGGCTGTAGCTGAACACTAAAATGGAAAAACTGAAAAGAGTTAGTCTTTGAGTACAAAGGAAATAATGAAAGGGAAAGAGGGGACTGTTGGCTCCACACAAAAGAGCTCTCTCAGAAAATGTCTCTGTTGTAAGATGTATGGCATGCTTAGAAAGTTGTAATATTGTTGAACTTTTTGTAGTCATAATAAGATAACTATTTATAGTTTTAAAATAAAAGTGCCTCAAAATTTTACGTTAAGTTTATCAATAGTCATGATAAATTTTACATCTCTTGTGAACAGTTGCAAGTTTTGGATGAAAAATTAATTACTTCATTGCAAGGGAATATATTCTACTTTCTTTTAAAAGCACTGTACTAATGCAAGAAAATACATACAGTGCCATTTTGATAAAGAATACAGTAAGTTTTATTTTATGAAGGTAGCTATCATATTAGCAAAGTAGGAAAGAAACTATTTGAATATTATTTCTAAACCACCCACTTAAAATTACATAATTCTTGACTGGATGATAAATTGGTTATTCACCACTGAGTGACTTAGTTTCCCCTCTGTGGGTGGTCATGGCAGTCCTAAATATGGGGAGTGAACTTTCTTATATCTTGGATCCAGTATAAACAGTCTTCATAAGTAGAATATTGAGTCTATTTATAAGCAGAGGTAATCATAGTATTCATAGTCCTACAAGTGGCATCTTTAACAAATATAAATGCATGAAGTGGTAAAGTTTGGAGAACATGACTTGTTTAACTCAATTTAAAGGCATCTTGCCCTGACTGGTGTGGCTCATTGGGTTGGGCGTCATTCTGCAGAGCAAAAGGTCGCCAGTTCAATTCCCAGTCACAGCACATGCCCAGGTTGAGGGTTCGGTCCCCAGATGGGGTGTGTTTGAGAGGCAGCTGATCAATGTTTCTCTCTCTCTCTCCCTCCCTCTCTCCACCTCTAAAAATAAATAAAATCTTAAAATAAAATAAAGTCATCCCTTAAAAATCAACCAATAGGATAGTAACTACATTGAGATGTAGGGCTAATACATAATAAGAAGAATTACGTTTTCAAAAGAACTTTCAATTTTAGAATAGTTGTGGTTTTACAGAAAGGTAGTACAGAGTTGTCTCATGTACCCTTCACCCAGTTTCCGCTATATTTAACATCTTATATTACTATGCCGTTTGTCACAACTAATGAACTAATCTTGATACATCATTATTATCTGAAGTCCATCCTTTATTCAGATTGTCTTAGTCTTTACTTGATATCTTTTTTCTCTTTGGGAATCCCATTTAGAATGCTGCATTATGTGTTTCCTTAGACTCCGCTAGACAGTGATAGTTTCTCAGATTTTCCTCGTTTTGATAAGCTTGAAAATTTTGAGGAATCCTGGTATGGTGTTTTGTTTGAGGCCTCTCCACTCGAATCTGTCTAATGTTTTTCTTGTGATTAGACTGGAATTATGGGTTTGGGGAAGGAAGACCATAGAAATAAAGTGTCAGTCCCATCAAATCTTACCAAGGGCACATAATATCAATTTGATTTGTCACTATTGATGTTGACCTTGACCAGGAGGCTGAGGTAGTTCTGTCTGGTTTCTCCATCATAAAGCCACTCTATCCCCTTCCCCTCTCCCATTTTCTGCACTACAGCCCATGGAAGGAAGTTATTATATGCATAACCCACATTTAATGAGCAGGGCATTGGGCTTCACTTCCTTGAAGATGTGGGATCTACATAAATAATTTCGGATCTTTTTGTATGGGGGACTTGTCTATCTTCCCTGATTTACTTAGTTATTCCATCATTTACTTACATAATTATGGGCTCATCGATTTGTATTTTACACTTGAATTATGTCCAATACTCAACTTTCAGTTACGAGTCCAATCCAATCCAATGATTCGCTATTTATTTCATTGCTCAAATTGTTCCAACTTTGGCCACTGAGAGCCCTCACTGTTTGCTCCCATGTATGACTTTTTAAAGAGGTAGCTATATCTTTCCTGGTCTGACAATGTTTTCTTCCAAGTTGTATGAGAAGAACATGCCAGCTTTCATGCTGATTATACACTGTTTTAAATGTCAAAGCCAGACTCTTAACTGTGGTTCATGATGGCTCATGCAGGTCATCAGGCGAGTTCTTTCTTAGTCGGTAGATGATCAGATTCTTGCCCAGAGCACACTTATTCCTCTTGAAGACAACGGGCCATTCCAGCTTTTCTCATAAACTGTTGTAATTTTTCTTTTCTTTTTTTAAACATGTTTTCCTATAACATGTTCATGCAGAGCAGCTCATTTTCAAATGTTCACAAATATGAAACTATCAAACCTAACTAACCCCATGCTTGTGAAACTAACCTACATTTGTGAAAACAGAATGGAAATCACGTGACATTTAGAGTTGAAATTAACATGCCATATTTCTAACTAGACAATTCAGAACTAGGTTTCCTCCCACTCTTTAGAAAAACAAAAACTTCTGGGTCAGTGACATTGTTTTAGTAATCAGATTTCATGTCTGGATTTTATTTTACTTCTTCAGGATGGTGTCACTTACAGAAAACATTATTTAGATATTTCAGTATAACTAAATGCTAATTTATAAGAAAGCAGGGCCTTATATACACGTATAAAAAATACACAGCAAACTTCTGAGTTTACTACTGAGGAAAAGATCAGCCAGGTGTATATAATTAAGTGTTCATCTCATGAATATTTCTGGGTCACCTGCTCTGTGTGGAAATAACAGTCCTCCCAGTGCCCCTCCCATCTCCTCTTTCAAGGTTAGAGTGAAAAGAGTTTGTAAAACTGTTGAGCGATGCTCTAAGATCTCCGAGATTTAAGTTCAGATACATTGCCTATTAAAATGGAAAAGGCATGAATTCAAGGAATTCTAGACTGTTCCCCAAATTAAAATACTTATATTTGTTTAAAGGAAGAAAATGGGAGACTAAGGAGATGGTAAACAAGAAATGTGTCCTAACAATAAAGATTTTAAAACGAGGAATACAAAGGAGCCTAGGGGAACGGGAGCTCCGCACAAATGCCCCCCAAGGCCTCAGCAACCTTCTGTTCACCTCTAGGCAGTTAGTTCATTCTTTTTCCTGAGGAATTTCTTCAGCCTGACTGCTTTTAAAGGTGCCAACAGCAACAAACCACCACACAAAAACCAACTGCGAAAAGACACACACAGACATATCGCGCGCACACACTCCCTCGCCCCCGCCTTTCTCCCCCTACACCTTCATAAATTCCCTCCCCAGCGAGAAGCTGTTTTGCCACCACCGGAAAGGGTGGGAGCATTTCAGCCTGTTTTCCTCGGCTAGTGGGTGAGTGAAGAGGATGCAGAGCAAGGAAATAATTAAAAGGAAAACTAGATACTTACAGCCAAATACTAACACGCGGGAGTGATCACTAGTGGACTCGTAAACCTCAGGGCAGAAGATTTAATATATGGTCTGTAACATGTAGAGAGGCATACGGTAAACCTGGTTGGTAGAAACTGAATTAGTTGGATCACCTGAATTAGTTGGATTCTTCTGTGAAACCAAAAAGTAAAGTTTTTTGCCCTTTTTTTTTTTTTCTTTTTTCTGATTTGAAGATGGGGAAACGGGGGTAGAAATGCCCGTGGACCTTCAAGGCCACCCAGAGAGCCTCCAGGGCCTCAACTTCGCTTTAAAATAAAGGTTTACTTTCGATACTCAAATAGACATTTTTCAATGTTTGCAAATCCAAAACCTCAACCATGTTTATAGTTCAGGATTATACATATTTCCCTCGGTCCTGCGAGGCCTCATCTCTGAGACTTGATTGATGCACTCCTGCAGCCCCAGGCCAAGGGGCAGAATGTTTCACGGAGAACACAACCATTAGCTAATGGGAGACCTTTTTCATCCCATGGAAGGACAGACGGCTGCAGCCAGCTCCGGGCTGGCCAAAAGTGGCACCTACCAGCTACGAAGGACGGCGAGTGGCCAACGCCCACATGGCAGAGGAAAACCGCACTAAGCAAAGCTCAGACTCACCAAGGACTTTATCTGGGTGTTTCTGGCACACCCTGACACCGCCATTAAGGTGATCATGGATGTGATTACTGTGGTTATTTCGATATTTTCTATTTCACTGCCACATCTCAAACAACTGGTAAATGTTCCCGGGAGGAGTGGGAGAATTCTGCAGAAGACCTATATTACTGGTGGAACATCTAGAATTTCTCTGTAGGACGGGCTTAGGTATAGCATTTTCTTTGGAAGGAGACTAGGGAGAGAATTGGCTAGGAATTTTGACTTGAAACTGTGTTTGCCTAGCAGTTTATAAAATATTGAGGGACTGTCAGAAGTTCATCTGAAAGAATGGAGGTGCTGGTAGAAATGTAAAGTTTCCCCCTCAGATCACGTCTTAGTACTGCCCCTGTATGTAAGGGAGATGCCTCCCTGAGAGGAGAGAATGTTTTTGAGTCTATAAGATCATGCCCACCTCCCACCGACCTCTCCCTACCAAGGCATCCAACACCACCTCCGCAGTCCACACCCTGGATGGCAGAGGTTGCAAAGATATGTCCTCGTCATTGTACCAGGTCAGGGGATAACTTGGCAAGGCTAGCTGGAAACTGAAGGTGTAAACAGGTTTTTATTTTCCCCTTCGTTTGGCTCTCCATGAATAGAACTTTCACAGAAGAACCTCAAGCTGAGGGAAAAATTAGATAATCACACCCCGTTGCCCTGAACTCATCCTTGCTGTGGGTCAGCTAAGGGCTCTGCAGATGTGTGAAGAAAAACTCGTTGCCCAGTTTACTGATGCCGTTGAGGTGGCAAGAGACACGAAGACACAATTTTGACAAACTTAAGACAGATTTTTTTTTTTTTCATTCTGATTGCTTTGACTGAATAAACATAATTTCCATGTACTCGTCTGTTTTAAAGTGCTGGGGAAAAAAAAAAAAGTTTTCTCAAAAGTAAGCCGCCAGCGCCCTCTCCTGGCTGTTTTTCTGTAGTGTGCAGAATTGAAAATAGCAGGGCACAGCAAGCAGGGTTTAAGAGACACAGGAAAACGTCCAAGGGAAGACTGTGTGTGTCGTGGAAAAGTATTGATTCTCACGTATTTAAGGTTAACTGTGAAATCGTAGCTGGTTCTAAGTGTTCGGGTACATATTCTTCCATAAGACATATGAAAATTTGACCCTTATAACATAAAATACATAAAGAAGATGGAGAACACATATGTCTAATAGGATACAAATGTCTACTGATTATTCTATCATTTTCATAAATAAACATATTCAAATATTAAACAAAATTTTTCCCTTTAGAGGAAACTGTGCAAATAAACAGTGATAGTTCTGAAATTCACATAATTTAAGCCAGTTTTCCCACTCAAGCTCCGCTTACATACTCCAGTTTCAAAGTTAAAGCAAAGAAAAGCTTGCCAATCAAAGGCTTTGAATGGAAACTCAAGTCCCAGAGCCCACAACTAACTGACTTTATATGGGAAATATTTGATTTTGAGAAATGTTTTTATACTTGAGAAAGATCATTTTTAGTTAGAAACATTTCCATCTGTGGCTAGTTTCTTTTAAATAAATATTTTAAATGTTGGGACCAGTATGACTTCTAAATGTTCTTTGTTAGGCATTTCAGACACAATATCATAGCAATGAGTATATACTCCAAGATACAAAGCAATTCTCAAAGTTTCACAAGCCCACAGATTCTTAAAGATAACTGGTTATTTACTCTAAGGCAAATAACTCAATCTCTTTTCATTTTAGTGAATTCACTTTTTTCTGTTGCTGTCAAATGGATTCTAGTGAATACCAAGCACAGTTTCAGTTTCTCTGCCTGTGAACTGGAAAGGAGAGCCCTTTTTATTACACGTCCCAACTTAAACAGAAGAAATAGTCTAACCTAAATGAAAAGCAGAGAAGTGAAATATTCTGGCTTTGTTAATGTGGGGATATGTGTTATATAAATGCGTGGCCCTTTAAAGTGAAGAGTGAAATTTTCTAATTTCATTTCCTTGACAAAAAGGAACTCGATTCTAGGCATTTACAGATTTAATTTGCCACAGAGTTTGGTAGACACTAGGCACTGAGTGAAATAAATGAAGTATTTTGAAAGTTCCTCACACAGGTCAATTTAAGTAATTTAAGAGTTATAAGGGACAGACAGATCATTTGATCTAACTCTGCTCCATCAGGATGTGGCTCCTCTTAGCTCCAATAAATTGTTTCAAAAAATAGCTTTTCCAGAAGTTTATAGAAATAAAATATAAGTACTCATTAAAGATTTGGGCTCATCAATGCAAATTAAATTAAAATATAAAAGTATGGAGATGAGCCTAGGTTTAAATCCCAGAAGTACATCTCTTTACAGCCATGTGGCTCCATGCATGTGAGTTAAGCCTTTCTCACCCTCCAAAGCCTGATCTGTAAATACTTTTTAGAGCTGCTGCACTGGAGAGGATATGTGTCAGGCTTCTGGCACATACGTGTTCAATGAATGAGAGCTGTTACTATATTTATTACTATGTATATCTTCCTAGGCTCTCTTGTGACTATACAAGAATCTCATGCTTTCTGAATTAAGAAGAGCTTAATTTTCTAACATGGAATGAAATGATAGCATATGAAACAGAGCTCATTCACTTGTCTCCATTGCTATAAATGAGATAATTGCCTTTGAGGTCAAACAATTTGTCTTTCATGGTAGAGAACAGAAAATAACATGCTGCCAGATTTTCGCTTAAATCAAAAATTTCATTTTGATTAAAAAAAAAAAAACCAATGTGAAAAGATGCTCAACGTCACTAATCATCAGATAAATACAAATTAAAGCCATAATGAGGTATCACCTCACACCTGTTAGAAGGGCCATCATCAACAAACAGCGTGTTGTTGAGGATGTGGAGAACGGGGAACACTCCTGCACTGTTGGTGGGAAAGTAGACTGGTGTAGCCACTGTGGAAAGCAGTATGGATTTACCTCAGAAAATTAAAAATGTATCTGCCATATGATCCAGCAATTCCACTTCTGGAAATTTATCCAAAGAAACCCAAAACACTAATTTGAAAGAATATATGCACCCTTATGTTCATTGCAGCATTATTCACAATTTAGCCAAGATTTGGAAGCAG
This sequence comes from Furipterus horrens, assembly GCF_987537825.1. Classification (NCBI taxonomy): domain Eukaryota; kingdom Metazoa; phylum Chordata; class Mammalia; order Chiroptera; family Furipteridae; genus Furipterus; species Furipterus horrens. The sequence goes on from NW_028327179.1 coordinate 30,011,574, forward strand.
CCATCAGTAGATGAATGCATAAAACAGCTATGGGACATTTAAACAATGAATACTTCTCAGCTATAAAGAAGAAAAAGTTTTACTCGTTGCAACAGCATAGATGGACCTGGAGAATATTGTGCTAAGTGAAGTAAGCCCGTTAGAGAAAGACAGACATCATATGATTTCACTCATATGTGGAATCTAATGAACAAACTGAATTAACAAGCAAAATAGAGACAGACTCATGATACAGAGCAGGTGGAGGGATCGATCAAAAAGAAAAAAGAGAAAGAACTCCAGGGTAAGGGTGAGTGGAGGTGGCAGAGGGTATGGGGGGATAAATGGTAATGGAAAAAATACATTTTTTAAAAACAAATAAAATAAATAATTCAATTTAAAAGTGCATGGGCGATTTTATTTGCTCATTTCCTCCTTAGGACATGACCATCCGACCTCTGGCTGCTACAGCAAGACGGCTGTGGGCAAAAGCCATGGGGCCAGGTGTCATGGGTGGGCACAGCTGGCACCCAGAGGAGAAAATACAGAGCAGATCCCGTAAGGAATGTCAGGGAAACATGAATCAATGCAAATGCCAATTCCTCACAGGCAGACTTCATTCTTAAATGGCACACCAGTGGAGTCACTAATAAATTATTAGGTATCTTCATTTTGCAAGGCTTGTCCAGCATTAACTAATTTGACCATATGATATTTTCAAAGGGATAATTATCATTCTCATCTTGCAGATGGGGAAATAAAGCAGGATGATCATCACATGTAAAAAGGAACATCATTTCATATTATGACTAATATCACATTCAGTTGCCAATGTTATTAAAGGGTGAAAATACTCTGTCTGCAAACAGAAATAACACAACTGACCCAATATGGTAAGACGTGTGCTTTGAGTTTTCTTTTTTAATTACTTGCTCCCTCCCTTACCCACAACCCATGAAAAAAGGATTTCAAGTGGCTTATAAAAAAGACCCAAAATACAAAAGAATAAAATAAGTAAATGAGGAATTTCTGATGAAAGGAAAATATAAAATCATGGACAGGAATAGCAGCTCCATCCTGTCCAGCTGCCAGAAGTGTTTCAGAGCTTCCTCATGAGTTAAGGAAATAAAAAAGCAATTCACTGTGGCCATAGAGATCATGTGCTTTGATTTGTTTTTTCCAGGAGTGATGTGTCAGCTGCTTCTACTAGGCTTTCTTGCCTAGCATTTGCAGTCACGTATCAACCCAGTGCTTGCCTGGGATAAGGCGTGTAGTTTTGGCTGTGAAATAGGTCAAAGCTAAAAGGCTAGTATGTGAATCAAATGTGCAATTCTGCCCAAGATCAGAGCTTCCTGACAGGTGTGTCACTGTCACTGATGGATTACAAGTGAGCGACTGGTCTCCTCGGCCTGGGATGAAGATGGGGGTGCTCCTCCATCCCTCCCAGTGGGTCACACCAATATTGTAATTTTAACATGAGAAATGATGGGAAGCACAACTCTAGAGAGCTGAACTAATGAACCATAGCTATGTTAGTGAATAGACTGAAGGTCAAACCCATAACCCTAAAGACTGGCGAGGACACCATTTCCTGTGTGTCCACTCCTGGCATCCCCAGCGAAGCCCATCTTCATCTCTCAAAGTCCCTCCCTTTCAAGTTCTCACATCATGACCACCTTACTTGGAGGTGAGGGTCAGTTTATGGAACAAGGGTCAAGATTCAACTTCATTTCAAGAAAATTCACAGATGATATCCATCTGTAAACCTGAAGATAAAACCATATTAACATCTGTTTTTCTTACCTAGGGCAGAGCCATGAACCAGGTTTTGGCTCCTAAATAGAGCTGCCAATAATGAAAAAGACACTAGCTTGCCTTAAGCAAACAAACCAAATGAAAAGGCCTGCCTAGAAATATTAATAGACTGTCTTTGCCAACGGGGATAGAGCATGAATCAAGGGAATTTAATTAGCTTTCTTTTCTACCAACTTTGCAAAAGTTGGTTTTCATTTTGGGAGCACGGGGGAGTAGCTATTTTCAAAAATGCATGAAACCAACTCATGGCCACAATAGTAACACGCAGGAAGTCCAACTTAATCTGTGCCCCACAGGTCTCCTGCCCTTAGGATGATCCTCCCACTGTTGAGAAGCTGATCCAAAGGCGGGGGGAGGCTGTGGGATGTCAGCCTCCGATCAGAGTTGGTGCTAATGTAGGTCAAGACACAGACAAAGGCTGCATCTCCTGCCCCTGCTTCTGAAGCTGGATGGCACCTCCCCTCACATTGGTCCTACCAGAGGGGTAAGACACCATTCCTGCTTAGGACAGTTCTGCTAGACAGCTGCCTTGAAATAGATCTTTCTGGGGGGAGAATCTTCACATGATCCAAATAAGAGGAGTGACATTATTAATTATGAACTTTTCACGACATTGCAAACCAAGGGGTGGGAAAGATGCACTTTCCAAAGACAGCCAAGTGCACCTTGACCAGGAGGGATTCAGAAAAAGTCCTCATGCTGTGGAGTGCAGAACAAACTCCTTCCTTCCAAAACTGCCTTTCCTCTCTGCTCTCAGGAGAAAGGAGAAGCCTTAAAAACAGTTTGGGTTACACAGTAAAAAAAAACTGGTGCTTGGGAAATTGTCTTAGAGATGAAGACTCTCTGACATTTTCTTACAGATAGTTTGTAACTAGTTGTAGTGGCCTTGAGACCTGAGTTACATATATATATTTTCTAATTTCTTTTAACGGTGGTACATCAGGACCTCGAATGCCGTTGTTCTGTTCAATGTCATTTCATTATGGCATTGATGAGATGCCATAAGTACTTAACTATTGTTTATATCAATGAGCCTGTAGTAAAATTGGTTTTGTTATACGTCATTTGGCTGCAGATCCAAGACCCTATCAATGCAACAACATTACATGAGGATTTACCACATAGCCCTCTTTACAGTGGTAGTTCTCAAAATGGGTCTGAGCACTTACTACATGTGCAAATAAATTCTCAAAGGATAGGCCAGCAATCTGGTTCTAACAGGGCCCCCAGGCAAGTCAGAGGCTCTGTTCAAATTTTCTTCAGACTATTCTTTCCTGTTTCTCTCCTGGCTTCAGATCACTTTGCTTTGATCACAAACAAGTTCAAACTTTCAAACCTGTGAGCTTTCCCTGACTTCAAGATCCCTGCCCTCTCCTGAGTTTTGACAACCATGGAATTATCCAGTCTTGTCTGTCTGCTTTTTGTACTGTGTCTGGCACTTGTAATTCTAGCTGCTGGCTGAGTCCCTGCTGCACTCACATTTGGGTGAGATCGCCTGTCCTGAGTTTTTCCAAGCTAACCTCCTAAAACAGTCAAGGCCCCAGAGCATAGCTTTCATCATGCCAGTCCTTCTCACCTCCTATTTTAAAAGATTACAAATCTTTAACGCTTACTGCTTCCCAGAGGAAAAATGATTATGACAAACATAGTGATGATGAAGACAATGGTGGTCATCATTTATATATGCTAGTTGCAAGCAACATTGAGTCATGGTCATTACCTTAGTTCATTTTCAAAACCCTGTGAGGTGTGATTATGTCCTCTTTTTTACAGGTGGGAAATCTGGGTACTTTTCCAAGCCCCTGTAGGTAAGCCAGAGGTAGAGACAGGACTTGACTTCAGTCTCTAACTTATACATGTTCATAATTCTAATATCAATTTCTAAACTTCTAAATGCATTGTTAAGTCATCGAACACCCAACACAACTGGATTTCCCACTGTTTTACGGGGACACTGTTCTACTTACCCCACATAGCTTCCATATCCTTGCTAAGGCAGGACCATCTGCCTTGGAGGCCCTTCCCTTCCCTTGAGCCTCTCCAAGTCTTAATCCATGCCTCAGAGCCCAGTTCAACGTTTGCCACTTCCACAGAGAAATGCCCACTCTATGTGGGTCATACATGCATAGATGAAGGGCTCAGGGAGACAGTGAGGCAAGCCTCCATTTGAGGAAATCACAGTATGTCCCACTAGGAAGTAAGAGAAGCAGGAGTTGGGACAGACATTCCTTTATCCCACAGCTATTTGCTGAGCACTGGTCAGATGGCAGGCCCTGTGCTGGGTGCTGCAAACCAGAGAGACTCCCTGAGTTAATGGGGCTTGGAGGTGAATAACCAAATAAGGACAATAATTATAGGTTATGGTAAAAAGCTATGGAAAATAAAATAGGGCGATGTGACCAAAAGTCAGTAGGTGGTATGGGGTAGAGGGGAGGAGAGGTAGGGGCAAGGCATGGTCTGAGAGTGGAAGGATGAGGATCAGTGAGCCATTCAAAGAGCTGAGGAAAGGGTGTTGCAGGTGGGTGAAGCAAGGCAAAGGCTGGGAGTCATGAAAGGACTCGGGGCATTCAGAAGGAACAGCAAAGAAACCAGTGAAGATGGATGATATAAGCAAGGGCGAGAGCGATGTGAAACAAGGATGGAGAGCCAGGCTCAGACAGGCCACAAAGGACAGAGTAAGGACTTTAGATTTGATGTCAAGGGTGCCTTGGAGCCACGGAGGGGCTGAAAGTAAAACAGTGGTGGGATTTCTCTATCTTTCATAAAAATCACTCTTGCTTCATCCCTCCTTCTTATATTAGTTCCTCATCTTTCTCCTTCTTCTCGTCTTGTGCACGGTTCTGGATCTAAATTCCCTTACATTCTGGAAGAGCAGGGAGTGTGGAAATCCAGTGTAGTCCACCGTGTCCCCAGCTCCAGCCCAAGGGAGGCACATAAAAGGTGTTCAATAAACACATGTTAAATAAGAGAAAACCTAAATCTGAACATATCTTTTTGGCTTATATGTAATCTACAACAAGGTCCTTATAGCTGAGGGAATTGTTTTTGTTTTTAAATCCCCATTACTACTAGAAAATACAACTTGAATACTTTGAGAGCTCAGTTTTTTTCTGTCTCAAGTTCCTCCAGAGCTTCAGCCACGCTTCCTTTGCTGTTTAATTACCGAACTCCTCTTCTCCTTTCCATGAACTTTTGTCCTGCCGTTCTCTCCCTTTCATTTAGAATTGTTTTTATCCCAAGTCTCTCTTGGGTATTTCATCATTCTTTACATCCTCCCATTGCTTTCTGTTCCAGGAACAGCCCTAGTCCAGACACTGTCTGGAGAGCCATGCCCCACTCTTTAATTTTTCCCTGCAGTCTCATAGACCTTCCCTCAGCCCCTACTCCCCGTCTTGTAATGCAGTTTATGCCTCATCTTAAAAGCAGTCTTTTGTTTTTTTTTAAAGGCCGAGATCACATTTAACAAGGTACATTTTACTACTGACTCTTGACGATGCAGAATGCTAGCTTTCCAACATCGCTCCGTGGGGAGCGGTCTGTAGAGAGCTCTGCCCACCACATAGTTAAGCCTGGCAGACTCCTTCTGAGCCAGATGCCAGGGCAGATCACACTCAGGAATCCCAGATCCTGGGCTGCTTATAAACCCTCAACAGCTTTGGATGACCCCTGCATCCAAACCCTTCACCCCCAAAACCCTTGACCCCCCAAAGAGGCCAGATCACTTGCTTAAATCTTAAAGATCAGCTAGAAAATTGCTAGGTACATCAGAGGGTTGAAGAGTTGTTCAACCAGTAATATAGAGCCATTGATGTCTTATTTTCTTTTAAAGGAACATCATGGGTCATTTTTTTTATTGCTTTCTGACACAAAAGGCTGTATTATTTTCCCCCAAACTCTTTTAATTATTACATCAATAATGCCTACCAATGCATTTAAAATATTACATATTAAGGGTATAACATACTAGATGCTAAATCTATTTATAGATCACTATTCAAGTACTAACTGATTGCTTTTAGACTGAAATACAAAAATATAACTTACTTGCTAAACCAGAATTTTCCATGCTATAGTTCCAGAAAAAAATCCTTTTATTGTTTTATAAAACTACACATAAAAGTGTTTACATTTACATTAAATGTCAGAGTGTTATCAGAAACACCATGTCCCTGCATGGTTGCTTTAAAGTTAAAGAGAGTGTTCCATGATTCTTGTCCTTAAACAACATACTCATAGGCTGCTTAACTGAATTTACCATACCTAGATAGCATTTTGTATCCATTAAAAGATAAAGTATAAAAAGTAAAACATATTCAACAATTACAAAAATATCCATATATCATATGTAGATGAATTTTTACTTACTATTTTCCAGACTATTCTCATTCCTTTTATTTCTTACCCCTCATAGTTAACATATTTTGTTTTTCAAAAATTGGATTTAATTGGCCTACGCTTTTCTAATTTTTCATCTGATAATTCTGCTAAAAAATATTTACTGAGTATTGAATATATAAAACACTTTCTGGGACCAAAAAGGAAAAGTTTCTCTCATTCATTCTAGTGAAGAAATCACAGAACAAGGATGAAACTAACTGATACAGTCATGTGAAAGCTGGAGTGAGGACATGAACTTGGAAATCTTTGTTAGGAGATGTGTCTTGGGCTATGAGCACTGGAATGAGTAGGGCTGGGATGATTGAACAGTAGAGGGAAAAGCATTTGAAAAGAATAGGAAACAAGACCACAGAAACAAGGAAAGGAACGTAGGTGAACTTTAGTGCAGAGTGAAGAGGCAAGGTTAGTTGGAGTCAAGGGCTTGTGTGTGGGAAGCGGGGGAGGTTAGGCAGGCAAACTGTAGAAGGTTTGGGGGGCTGGCTTATTCTCCTGGGAGACAGAAGACTTGACATTTCTTCCCAAAATGCACAATCATTCCGGGAATTATACGATAGCTTATGAAAGCATTGAATACATGACCTTAACTCATTTTCAGGTACTCACTCCCTTCAACTCATGAGAACAATGCCCCTTAAAACAGTGAAACATGAGGCAAGAATATGTGATTGTATCCACATACTTTCCTGTCATTGGCATGACCCAAGAACGGGACAAGAAGAAGCAAGTAGCTAAGAGCTCAACAGCCCTGTCTCCGACTGAGCTGCAGATTTCAAAGAAGATTCTCTGCAAGCAGAACCTCAGTAAGGAAGCCGGGAAGCCAGCTGCTTGGAGAGCTTAAGTGATTTAGCTTAATTCCTCTGTAAACGGTATTTTAAATGACTAGGAAACCACATTTCTGTGACTGGTATTGTTTAAGGGGATGGAAGCCCAGCTAAAAATGCTTTGGTTTTCTTTCATAAATATTCAGGTTTATTCTTCTGAGACTTTTATTATTTTCTTCCTTAGCAGTCTCTGAAAATCAAGTCATGAAGAGACTGGGCTGCCCAATGTACAACCTGAGGGTGCTGTGTTTGGCACATAGATCTTATTTTTCCAGAAATCTAGTGAACTGTACTCTTTCTGGTTGTTTGATAATGTGGCTTTCTATAAATAAAATAAGAACCAATTCACCTTGATTTCCACAAAGACCAATGTTACCTTGCTCCCAGCCCCCAAGTGTAAGAATAAAGATTAAAGGTTGGTTTCTTGTATGTTGAATATGGCAACTCTAATTCTCAATTTTATATTGGGTAAAAAAGCCCCTTCTAGGCATAAGTGGAAGTAAAAGATAACTCTTTCACTATGATCAGGCAGCCATTGTAAGCACATGGTAAAAAAAAACAGCCAAACCAACCAACCTCTGAAAGGAATGTTTTTAAAAGCTTCAGAGAAGTTTGACTTAAAAAATAGAGCTACATCTGTGTGGGAAACAGGAAAATACATCCATAAGAATTGAGTTTCTCATAGATATGGACAATGGGGTGGGGAATGACTATGGGAGAAAGAGTGGGCTGGGGGTGGGCAATGAAGGAAAAATGGGACAACTGTAATTGAGAAACAATTTAAAAACAAGAATTGAGTTTCCCTGTGTCAAGGAATCAAGACCCTTTTTACCTATATCTCATTTGATTTTCATGGTCATCATATGCATGTTTCCCATTTACAAATGTGGAAAACAGAGCTCATGGAAGGAGATTAAGTAACTTGCTCAAGGTCACAGTTATATGTGGTGAAATAAGAATGGAAACACAAGCCTCCCTGGCTCACAACAGCCGGCTCTATATTCCTTGCATCACATCAAAGAGGTTTCCAGAAATAATAGGAACTTCAGCACATCACTGAACAGGACTACTGATCGAACATATCTGTTAGAAAACTTAAAAACTGTTCTCTTTTCCCTGGAAAAAAAAGTACATGTCATGAAATAATCTGAAATATATTCATATTGAGAAGCCCTACCCCCCGCCCCCAAATATAAAATATACAAGCTAAGAGGAGAGCTTAGATGCAGGCAAATTAAGGCATAGGCAGAGTAAAAGACAACTTCTAAAAGATAATAACATATTATTATTATTGAAATGAATGGTGTATATTATAAAGTGTTCTGGTTGAGATGAGAGTCACTGGAGACTTCAAAGCAAAGATAAAACTGGGGCTTACCCTTGTAGGGTGGGCAAAACTTGAACCTGCTCCCAATGTTGGCAGGATAATGAAATGGCATCTATGAAAAAGAAAAAGCTTGGGTGAAATGGAGTGTTATCAGGAGCCCCACCCTTATCTCTGCCCTAAGAGAGAAGTCCCCAGAGAATAATTCAGGCAATAAAACAGAAGGTGAATCTTTAGGAGGATCAGGGACCCCGTGTGTGTGAGTAAGGCTCAAGTCGTACTAGAGGAAGGGCTCCCATTAGTATGGATCCCTAATTCTGTACTTGATAAGCTTGAGGGGGTGGGGGTGAAGAAGAAAGTGGCCTTGTAAAGAAAAAGGGCCCCAGGAGTGAGGATCTGCAGCTGAGTAGGTCTACAACTAAAAGTATAGAACTCCATCAGCACTCAGATTTTTATTCCTGGGAGCTATCCAAGGTACTGACTGATTTCACCCTAATTTCTGACCCAGTGGGCCAAGGTCTGTCCTAGTGTGTCTGTAATGTAACCTTGTAATGTAACACATGAACCTCTTTACCACTCTCAAACTAACTGCTATTTATGACCTCGGTTACTTACTAAGCCAACTTATACATTGTCTGTTGCCTGTTACAGTTTATAATTCTTGGCCATTACCTTTACACTCTGATTGGCATTTCCCCAGATTAAAAAAAAGTAGTGGAGGCATTATTCGTGAAAATGACATTTTAAGCAGAGGTCAGAAACAATAAATTGACCTACCTATTTGTTCTAAACTAATTATTACATCTATAGGGAAATTGTAGAAATGAGCCTTGAAATGTAGGTTGAAACTAGCTTATGACAAGTCTTGATTTCAATGATAAGGAATTTTGACTTATGCAACGGGCAATTTCAAAGCTCTGAAAGCTACTAAATAGGACATTGATGTGACAAAATGTGTTGAGGAAATTAGCATGAAATATCATGCCAATGGATTAAAGAGAAAAAATTCAGGAGGTAGGTGAATAGCTCCTTCTTTGGCCTAAAATGCTTTTTAGAATATATATCTTTAACTGAAAAAGTATTTTCATGGATTTAGGGTTTCAGAAGAGGGATTTTTCAAGAATTAAAGATCATATTGCGTTCTACTATGTACCAAAGTATACTCTTGAATCTAAATCTAGTTAGATTTAATCAACTTATAAAGAGAAAAAGAATGGTCTCTGTTGTGTCCTGTTGCATCCTGCATTTGACTGATAATGCACCTTTTCATCTCCCAGTCTCTTGCCATTTTTAAAATAATAATCTGACCAATTTCTCAATGCTGAATCTTTCACTACACTTTTGCAGAATTCCCCCAGACAAAGTGTATCACTTATGGCTCACTGTTGTGTGTTCTTAAAACATAGTTGATCTCCAAAATATATAAAGAACTTATATGACTCAACACCAAGAAGACAGATAATTCATTTAAAAAATGGGCAAAGGACCTGAAAAGCTTCTCCAAAGAGGACATACAGAAGGCCCATAAACATATGAAGGAATGCTCAACATCACTAGCCATCAGAGAGATGCAAATTAAAATCACACTGAGATGCCACTTCATACTGGTCATACACAAATCAACAAACAAGTGCTGGTGAGGATGTGAAGAAACGGGAACCCTAGTGCACTGTTGGTGGGAATACAGAATGGTACAGCCACTCTGCAGAGCAACATGGAATTTCCTCAAAAAACTAAAAATGAAACTGCCTTTTGATCCAGCAATTCCATTGCTAGGAATATACCTGAAGAATCCTGAAACACCAATTCAAAAGAACCTATGCTCCCCTATGTTCATAGCAGTGCTATTTATAATAGACTAGTGCTGGAAATAGCATAAGTGCCCATCAGTAGATGAGTGGATCAAAACACTGTGGTACATTTACACAATGGAGTGCTATGCAGCAGAAAGAAAGAAGGAACTCCTACCTTTTGAGACAGCATGGATGGAACTGGAGAGTGTTATGCTTAGTGAAATAAGCCGGGGGGCAAAAGACAAATACCATGTGATCCCACCAAATACAGGAAAGTAACGAACAAAACAAACCAATGACCAAAATAGAACCAGAGGCAAGTAAACAAGGAACAGAATGACAGTGACCAGAGGGAAGGCGGGAGGAGGAAAGGGGGGAAAGAAGAGGAAGGGTCCAGTCAAGGAACTACTATGAATGACCCATGGACATGGACAGTAGGGTGGGGATTGACTGTGGGAGAAGGGGTGGGGCAGGGGAGAGCAATGGGGGAACAAAACAGGACAACTGTGAGAGAAAAACAACAAAAATGAAAAAACAAACAGAACAGTTTCCTCCTCTGTCCAGAGTTCATCCAGCAGTTTCTCTAACTCCCTGCTGCCTTTATCGCCCATAGAAGGCCAGGAAAAGAGAAACTTGAACTCAAGAGCCTGAGGTGTAGCTGTAGTCCAGGTCTTTGTTAACAGGACTATGGCAGTGACGTAGCGTGGATTCTGGGACACTGATAACCCTCTACCATAAGGTAGTTGTCAGATTAGGGGTAATCTTGGTCCTACATAGTCCTTAAAATAAAGGGCTAACCAAGCCTGGTTATCAACTCTACAGCATCAATGCCTCCAACACAGCAAGGCAAAACTGGAATTGAAATCTCTTATTCTAGCTACAAAATGTTGCCAACATGTCAACCCAGCCCCAGGATGCGGCTGCTGCTCTCGGACCGCCTTTGTCTCTTGGCTCTCTGCCCTAAGCCAAGTGCTCCCCCAGGAGCAGCCACTAGTTCCTAGAATTTTGGCATTCCACTCACTTTACCTTGCCAATGATGCACATTGCCACCCTTTGGAGTCAAACACAGAAGGATCGAGATTTTGCCTCTCCGAGTTACTGGTTGTGCCCTTGGACAAGCCCTTCCCTAAACCTCAGGCTTCTCATCTGTCAAAGAGGAATGACTGGCCTTATCTCACAATGTTGTTGTAAAGGTAAAGATTAAATAAAGGATATGAAGCACTTAGCAAGGTCTGGAAAGGGGAAGCATTCAATAAACTGTGAATAGTGGTGGCAATGAAATACTGACGATGATGCTATTATATGCAGAATAGGCACGTGAAAGCCAGTTTTCCATGAGCTGAAACACTTCAGACTTTCTGCCTTTCCATCTTTCCGTCTTTCCTGCCTCCTGGGGTGTGGTGCCACTTTCTCTCATGGCTCTGCATCTCTTCTTCACCTTTACTTCACCTGGGGTCCAGTCCTTGGCAGCGGTTACTACTCGGCTAAGCCAGGTGTGACGAGCCTTCCCACCCTCAGCTGGACATAAATAAGCTTCAGAAAATCCAGGTGTGGGGGGGGGGGGCTGGCTGCTGTGGCTCAGTAGATTGAGCATCAGCGTGCGAGCCAAGTGTCGCTGGTTCGATTCCCAGTCAGGGCACATGACTAGGTTGCACATCAGGTCCCCAGTTGGGGGCGTGAGTGAGAGGCAACCACACAGTGATGTTTCTCTCCCTCTCTTTCTCCTTTCCCCTCTCTCTAAATATAAAATAAATAAGCAAACAAACAAATAAATTAATTTTTAAAAAATTCTTTAAAAAAAAAGGAAATCCAAGGGGCCTTGCTCCTCAAGACGAACACTTTTGCACACAGGTGTGAAGCAGTGGGGTAAAACAGCACAAAGCACTTTGGAGAGAGCTGGAGTCTGACCTCAGTTCAGGAAATGTGAAAAAGGTCCCCTTTTCCCACCTTCAATACACTTACTACCAAAATACTAGCTCCAGGAAATTGTCCCACACTTCAAGTTTCTTCTCAATGGGGGTAAAGGTAGCAAAGAATTCCTGCTACCCAAATAGGGCTGTGGAGTACCTTAATACTGTGCACTACAGATGGGGCTGAACCACTGGGGTATCTCACACCCACTAACAATTTTACAACACTCAAGGACATTAATGAAGGTCCTCAAGTCAACTAGAAACAGCCAGTATTTTAAAAAACAAAAACAAGAACACTGAATTGACTAGAAAGATAGCTTTCATACTGTTCTCCGTGGAGGAAAGGTGGGGTCAAGTTTTCACATGTGGATTAAACCAAAATGAAATAAGATGGCCCATTGTTTATAGTAAGCTAGGGGCCTGCAGCAGGCTTTTCCCTTGGCAGTAATTCTAACAGCCTGAATAAAGAACATGTTGAACTCTCTACTTTGGGGAGAAACCACTTGGAGTATTTCATTAGGAGAAGGAGACAAGTGGATTTAAAACATACCATGTTTTTTAGATGACTGTTTCCCTTGCATAGAAGCACAGTATAAACATCACTTTTAAGAATGCCATGTTTCTTAAAATGCTATGCTTTCCCCGATGTATAACATGAATGTAAACAAGGTGTCTGTCAAGCAGAGCTATAACATATTGCTTAACACACCAAACTTATAATACGCACCTATTATTCTTGGTTCTCTTAATGAAAGAAACTGAGGACACTGCATAAATTCTTCAACACATGTTTCATTTCTCCAGCTGCCTTGTGCTGTAGAACATCAGGCTAACAAGAACTGATGCTAACAAGAAGCTAAAACCAGTGTAGCAAATGGGGCATTTAAATATATATAAACATACTGGCATGCACAAAGAAAAGGGCTATTTGGGGAGAACTAAATGGATCCCTAGACAGACATATTTTAGTTAACATGCCATGTCTTTTTCTACATGCTAGCCATTTCAGTTCTTCTCAATGGCAGAAAAATATTCTGCTAGAGAACAAGACGTCAGCAAGCAATTATCTCCTGGACTCATATTCTAAACACAATTATTTGGGAGGAAAGGTAAAAGGCAGCCACCTGAATTTTACCAACTTTCTCTGGTCACCTCAGGGTCACTCTTAAATACCAATATTTGCTGACAGCAGCTAAAGAAACAAAGTGTAGCACTGAATATGCTACACAAACCACCAGGTAGCTCGTGTGCATGCCAGGAACCTGGCCGTTTCATGCCCTCACTTGTCCACTGGAGCTGAGGATCAGTTTAAGATCTCACTCCTTACCCTCCTAAATGCTCACCAGGGAAATCAGTTTTTGTGGGTTGAGGCCAAATCCATATAGCAGTAATTTGTGGTACAAATTCAGAATGAAGAAATGGCTGGTCTTTTCACCCAAAGTATCCAGGTGTTTGGCCAACCCTTAAGCTGATGACGGCCCTCATCTAACCATGCAAGGCTTCATTCACCCATCGATGCCCTCTCCAAGTTCTGCATCTTCCATCAGGAAGCACAATCAGTAAGCAACTCTGTTTCAGAGAATGGAACATCTTGAAAATGGTATCTTTTGTCAATGAAAGCCAGCTTCCATATGAGGAGGATTTAGAGTCTATAAACATATTGAAAACAGTTCAAGAGCAACTGCTGGGAGGGTGAGGGATGCTGGGAAAGAGTACAAACTGTTCTTCAAACGAAGTGACCCATTAAACTTATTTACTATTAGAGGTGATGTTTGGTGCACACCTTGCTTCATCCTGAAGATTGCAGTCTAGCTTCATTCATTTGCTACTAATTATTCTTTAATATATTAAATGGAGCAAACAGATGCAATGACACATTCTATTAAACATTCAGAGAACAGAGAACTCCGTCCCTTTGACTACAGCCAGTTTAATACCTTGGGCTCCAGGAAACCAGTCAGAGCTTGGCCCAGCACTCCCAGGCCATCAAAGTTGGTCTGAACAGGTTCCAAAAGAACTCTGCTCCAACCCAACTGGGCACTGGTCAATTACGGCAGAGCATCATTGAAGCTGAAAGGGATAGTTATCTAGGCCTAAAACCAGCTGGAAACAGAGCCACTGCCGTGTCAGCAGCCTGCCTTCCCCATCGGCTCCAGCACACTTAGTTTGGCTCTTTTGTCACTAGTCATTTGCATCCAAGTTGACATGGTTGCTTAAAAAGAAGAGGATGACCAGTTTGCTTGTCATACATTATTATTTCTCTTCTCTCCCTCTACATCCAAGAAACAACTGAGGAGGAAATTAAAGATTCTCTTCATATTTCATATTTTCTTTTTATACCAAGTCCAAGTAGGGAAAATATTTCATTAGAAACACTCAGTTTTCATCATTATTTACAATGAAACTCCCAATAAAACTTTCATTCAATTTTTACTAGGGTTTCTTTTACAGATGGAGGATGGATGACAAAGATTAAATACTATCAAAACCCCTTTTCCAAATATACCAAGACTTTAAGAAAAGCCCAAGTCTGTCTTTGGGATCAAACCCTTTTATTTTCCTGCTCTGATATCACTCAAAATGAGTTTTAATGGTGAGTGGGTACATTTCATGGGGCAACCATTTTCCACACAGATTTCCAATTCCAAATCTCCTCAGCAATGACCTCAGCCTGACTCCGAATATAACTGTACACATCTAACCTCAAGTGCAACTTCTCCAGCAAACCCCAGGTTGTCCTTATTTTGCTTTCTAAAGCAATGTGTGTATTGTAACTGGTCCATGATGGTGGTGATTATTATATTAATAAAGCTACTGTTCCCTGGAGATGTGGCTTTGTGGTTTCCAAAGAACCTTCTGCCCGAGCCAAGAAAGAGGCAAAATTCTTGTATGCGTTGTTTTGCAATGGTTTGTGGCAAGGAACAGCAGAAATGTCATAAGAAGGAAACAAGAATTAAAATGGAAGGGAAATTTGAAGAAAAACAGAAACTAGGATGCTTTTCCAGTAGTATGCTGAACGCAGGCTACAGAGCACTACTGGAATTAAAGTAGGATGAGCCTCCAACCCATGTAGCTTCAGGCTCCCTCTACAGATGAACTCCCAAGCTTGTGGCTAGAGAAGGCAATGGAAATACACGTGCAAACTCTTTCCAGATCATTGTCAGGGCAAAATCACAGGCTCTACAAAAGGATCTATGTATCCCTGAGTGCATATGCAGATGAACCCCTACAATGATAAGAAGTGTATTATTTACCTACTATTTCCACCAGCTACTCTAAAATCAGGGGTTTTGGGGAATAAGGTGAGAGAGATACAGAGGTAGAACAGAGTTTAGACAACAATGAGGAGCTAGAATTTTCTGGGGGGTAGTGATAGGAAAAAAAAGACCCAGAACATTCAAAACTTGCTTTTATGATTAAAAGAAACTGATTATGTAAATTTTCTTGCTCCTTCTCTGAATGCCTAACATGCTGGAAACCTTGAATGAAAGTGGTGGCTTCTAACACGCTCCTCATATAGGATTATCCTTACCTGTGATTTTCTCTCTGTGCGTGATATTTATATTCCATGTTATTAATAGTGAACACCAAAATATTTTACACTGTGTTTTTTAAGAATACCCTGTGTGTTTCTTATGATATCCTTTTGCAAAAGCAGATTTTAAAAAAGCAGGATAAAATAAGTGTTTTCCCCCAGTCTCTCAGAAGTGAACTGGGAAGAAAAAATGCCTTAAGTATGATAGCAAATGGAAGCCGATTCCAAGCACCCATCCCTGATTATATTATTATCTAACTCCTAGTCAGTGATTTCATATGTTCCTCTACTGTTATTTTGAGACTGAAGTGCATTTTGTTTAGATTACTAGAAATATTTTTAAAGAAGATTAATATCTAAACACTGAATAATTAAAAAGCTTAATTACAGACAAGCTTTCCTTGTTGACATTTAATATAAACTGTACACTATCCAAGTAGTATACCATCAAGTTATTTTATGATGAACATCAATTTTTAGGAAAAAAGAGAAAAACATACATTATCCTTCTTCTTTTAACCTTTTGACTTCCTTCACCCATTTCTCCCAATACACCCCCTCATCTTCCCACCCCCACTTTCTGTCAATCATCAAACTGTTCTCTGTATCAATGAGTGTGTTTTTTTGTTTTGTTCTGTTTTAGATTCCACCTGTGAGAAATCATATGGTATTTATCTATCTTTGTCTGACTTACTGTACTTAGCATAAAGCCCTCAAGGTCCATCCATGTTGTCAGAAATGGCAAGATTTAATTGTTTTTTTTTTTTTTATGGCTGAATACTATTCCATTGTATATACAGTCATGCACTGCTTAACAACAGAGCTACATTCTGAGAAATTTGTTGTTGAGTGATTTTTGTCATTGTGCAATTACCATGAGTGCACTTTCATGAACACAGATGGTATAGCCTATTAAACACCTAAGTTCTGTGGTATACCACCATTGTATATGTTGTCTGTCATTGACTAAAACATTGTTATGTGGCTCATGACTATATATACCGCATCTTCTTTATCCATTCACCCACTGATGGAACTCAGGCTATTTCCATTCCTTGGCTATTGTAAATAATATTACAATGAACACAGGGATGCACATATCTTTTCAAGTTAGTGTTTTCATTTTCTTTGGATAAATACCCAGACTTGGAATTGCTGAGTCATATGATAGTTCTATTTTTAATTTCTTTTTAGTAACCTCCATACTATTTTCCATAACAATGACACTTATTTACATAACCACCAACAATGCACAAGGGTTCCTTTTCTCTACATCTTCCCCAACACTTTCATTTCTTGTCTTTTTGATAATAGCCATCCCAACAGGTGTAAGGTGATATAGCATATCATTGTGGTTTTCATTTGCATTTCCCTGATGATTAATAATGTTGAGCATCTTTTCATGTACCTATTTCCTTTGGAAAAATATCTTCTGCCCATTTTTAAATCAGATTTTTTTTTTTTTTTTTGCTATGGAGTTGTATGAGTTCTTTATACATTTTGGATATTAACTTGTAATAGGTACATGATTTGGTAATGTTTTCTCCCACTCACTAGGTTCCCTTTTCATTTTGTTGATGGTTTCCTTTTTGATGCAGAAGCTTTTTAGTTTGATGTAGTCTCAGTTATTTATTTTTGCTTTTGTTGCTTTTGATTTTGGTTTCAGATTTAAAAAATCAGCACCAAGACCTATGTCAAGGAGCTTACCACCTGTTGTCTTCTAAATGAACATATAGGTATGGATTTATTTCTTGACTTTCTATTCTGTTCCATGACCTATGTTTTTATGCCAATACCATACTATTTTAATTACTGTAGTTTTGTAAAGAGTTTGAAATCAGGGAGCACAATGTCTCCAGTTTGCTTCTTCTTTCTCAAGATTTCTTTGGCTCTAGGGTTTTCTATATGTAATGAAAATAATGACAGTTTTCCTTCTTTTCCAATTTGAATGCCTTTTATTTCTTTTTCTTGCTTAATTGCTATGGCTAGGACTGTAAATACTATGTTGAGAAAAATTGGCAAGAGTGGACATCTTTGTCTTGTTCCAGATCTTGGAGGAAAAGCTTTTAGCTTTTCACTGTTGACTATGATTTTAGCTGAGGGTTTGTCATGTACGGCCTTTATTATGTTGAAGTAAATTCCTTCTATACCCTCTTTGTTGAGAGTTTTTAAAATCATGAATGGATATTGAATTTTGTCAAATGTGTTTTCTGCATCAATTGAGATGATCATATAATTTTTATTGTTAATATTATTAATGTGGTTTATCACACTGGTTTGCAAATGTTTAACCATCCTTTTACCTGTGATTTTTCCATTAGTTTCATTGCACAATGTGCCTGAGGGAGCAGTTTTGCTTTCCCCAGTCACTGCTGTTTCCATCTCCATTTTCCAAGTATTGACTGAGAACCTCAAATTAACAAATTAAAAAATGTCCTGGATGATTTCTGGCTTGGTAGAACCAATGGACCAGACCTGGCAGTCCAGAGTGAAATTAGTCTAGGATTCTATTTCAAGGGTGCCTGGTGTGTAAAGAGGCTGACTGCTGATCTTCACATTATTTCAGTTCAGAGTGACCAACAAAACATTTTGATGTAATAGCCCAGGCATCAGATTTTTATTTTAAAACCTAGCCTGGTGATTCTAATGTACAAGCAGGGTTGGGATCCTTTATTCAAGGAAAGGTTGCTATGCTTGGAGTCTCCAGATATAACACCATCTCCTCTCCATTGCTTTGACACTCTAAGAAGTCATTTCTTTAACAAATACTGTCTATCATTTGTAAGTTACTGTCCTATGTAATAGGAATAGTCTATGAACAAAACAAAATCCCAGATTCGTGGAGTTTACATTCTTCGAAAATAAACTATTTTAACAGTGCTTGGAGAATCTCAAATTCAAAAGCTTACCTTGACTTGGGGAAAAATAAAAACCCTGCATGTTAGTAGCCAGACTGTTTTTATAAAAGAGATTCCCATTCCCAAGAAGAAATCTTAGGACCTCATTACTGGGATGATCAAAAACTCATTGTTCAGAGCATTGCATTTAATCAATTGTTTCTTCAAGTCCATACAAGTTTTTCTCTTTCACCTGCCTCAACTGAAAATAGTGATTAAAAAAAATAATAATAAGTTCACAGTTTAGAGGTAAATAATTCCTTCTATGTAATCTCAGGTAAATTGAGGAAAGTTGGGGAATCTCTCCTTTGGAAAGAGCAGCAGTTTTATGAATTTTTCCTTCAGATATAAAAACAAAACAACCACAAAGTAAAATTTAGATACTTCCACTGCCTTCTACAGGCACACCTCAAAGATATTGCAGGTTCATTTCCAGACCACTGAAGTAAAGTGAGTATCACAATAAAGTGAGTCATAATCTTTTTGCTGGCGGAGGGTCTTGCCTTCAATTTGTAAAAACCACAACATCCGTGAAATGCAATAAAGGGAAGTGCAATAAAATGAGGAATGTCTGTATTTTACCCGCACCCTGAATTTCTCTAGGTGGCTTGGTCCACAAGTCTGTGAGCAGGTACCTACTAAGGCATAGTTCAGAACCCCTCGTCCTGTGAGAGAGTGGACAGAAGCCTCAGAATCTGGGGGATGGGATTCAGTGGAGCACAGCCATTTTCCTAAGAGATATCTAATTTCTTAGTTATGCAAATGGCTATGGGCACCAAGGAGATGGGAGGGGCTTTGATCATAGAATAGTGACAAAAGAGCTCACAGGACCTGCGCAAGATTCTGCGAGGGCCTGGACTGGTCACCATGCTGACTGCGTCACCGGCCATGGTCAGGGTTTTAAAAATAAGGTGGCAGCCATTTGGGAAATGGAGCCACGCAGTTTGAAAGGATGTAGAGGGACCCTATCAACCTGCCAGGAAGCCCGGTGCATAAGAAGGTGCAGCACAGTTCTGAACTAAGAGCTGCGGGACACCGTGACATGGGCCGAGAACCTCCCCAACCAAGCACGGATGAATGGGAGCTGCCAGGAATGCGGAACTGGGACTGGGAAATACGGAGCCACAGACTTCTATTTTCCTAGAGGGAGACGGTACCTCTGACTTTTCTGTTCTGAGACTGGCCTGACTCGGCAAGAGGAAAGGCAGGACTGTGTCCTTGTGGGTGTTTTAAAGGAAATGGGACATAACAGCAGAATACTGCCATTAATCTAAATCTGTATAACCTTTAAATAAACAATTCATTTCCTTTTCACCAAACTCTGGCATTGGGAGTTACGCTTTTTTGTGGTGGGCATCGAGCCCCTCATAACTGAACAGCCTGGGGGTTCTGTTTCAGGCCTTCAAACCAAATCGTCCCAAGATGTTATATGCAAATAGCAGACGAGGCACAAACAGGCTGGGGAAGTGCATTTGAGAAGATTCAGAATTTTTAGTCATGTATCTAAACCAGGGACAGATTAAAAATACAAGAGAGTCTTGGATCAAGAATCCACATTCAACAGTGAGACAATCAGTTGAAAACTGTGGGACTTCCTAAATTAACACAAAATCTGAGCCCCCAGGAGGTGACCGAGTTTGATATTCAAATCATTACCATTTTGCATGTGGAGTTTTCATTAGGACAAATTCGCCACATGTCAGACAATCTGTATAGTCACAGATGTGGTGTGCGTGGCCATCAAAACCTGCACGGAGAGGATAATTCCCAGCAATCTCCACCTGACTGTGGCTGAAGGCCACATCCAATCAAAGGGCAGAACTCAGCGAATAAATAAATTGCTTTGACAGGAAATTCCAACAGCAATTTTAATTCTGATCAGGCTTCAGGAAATGGAAAGAATAAAAACACATCAATTATATAGTGACAGGAAGTTTTAAATCACATGGCGAGCAGCTGCTGCCAAAAGATGTGTCTGCCAGCTTTGTTAAGGAGCCCGGTATTTTGGTGTGACCAAAATTTTACACCAAAATGTTATAGGCTGACATCACTCCCTAATTGCATGTTATCTCTCTACAAGGGCAAAGAAAATGACATGCTACTAAAAGCATATCATTATTATAAAAATAAATAAATAAACTTGACTGTAAGGGTTTGGAACGTATTAAAAAAAAAAAAGCAATGAACACATACAAATATACTCCTCTGAATAGAAAGCAGATCTACCTACCAATTAAGTAGCGACTGTTCAATGCTAATGTAAATATCTTGTTTAATCAACACCCGGGAATGAGTTCTCATTCCATTTTATGATGAAGAGCTAGATTTTTCTATCCTGCCCTTTAGGCCTTCTGGTATTTAGACTCTTTCCCTTTATGTGTGTTTCTTAATGCTTTTAAGCTATGTCCACAGGAAGGAATGTGGAGAAGAAATCGCGGACAACAGAGGACAAGTCCACACAACGTCCCACACTGCTTGGGGGTGAGGCAGAGGTGATTTTCCACTTGGTATATAGAAGAGGCTCTGCCTTCAAAAGAGTTTTAACTCAGCCATTCTAGACAAATTATAACATAAATTCATTTTCCTAAGATTTACAAAGTGCCTTTCCATAAAGTTCAAAGGGGGCTCAGAACTTTCCCTGGTTTGTTGCTTTTCCTGCTTCCTGCTTTGGAACCTGGGGATAGATGTTAATGACCATGTGCTCATAAACGGCCCGTGGACAGGGTTATAATTCAAATTCTACTTTTCCTCACCCAATTAGAGGCTTCCCCTTTTCCTAAAAGTCCAAGAACGGTGGCATATTCCTCCCTTTTTAACTGATACAATCTCAGTTTATTAACCTCCATTGATAAATCTGAGATAAATGTCCCATCATGGTCTTACAAGTTAGAAGGAATGGCATTGCACATGCACTTAAAAATCCAACTTCTAAGTAATTTTCACTATTCTTAGTATGTTACACCAATACAGTCAGTGTGACCAGCAATATTTACTAACATTTAACATACGATACATTTTAGAAATCTTAAAGTAAGCCCTTCAGCTGAATACAAACAAAATGAATTTTACTTTTTACTTTTGTATGAAGCTAAATAGAACATAAATAGAATTGATGATAAAAGTCATAGATTGACATCCGAGGCTCCTAGAGGGTAGGGATAATAATTTACAGCCATTTGTAGTTCCCACAACATCCACCAACACCATGAAATAATAAACTTGTCTTGTGACTACTCACTGGCCTTTCCTGTGTTTGTCTTCAGGCCACATGATTTCGTGGAAAGAATATGAGATCTGATTCAGACTGAGCTGTGTGTGACCCCACTTCCAAGTGTTTAGTTGCTGTGTAACTTTTGGCAAGTTTCTTATTCTCTCTTGGTCAGCTATCTCATTTGAGAGGGGGATTAATAATAGTATTTAATTCCTAAGGTTGCTGAGAGGATTAAATGAAACATTGAATTCAAAGTACTTGGTATAATACTTGGCATAGAGTAACTATGTAATAGACATTAGATGATAAAGTCATACTTATCATTATTAACGTTGATAATAATAATCCTTCCCGGTCTGTCTCTTTGCGTCATATTTTGTTGAGAAGTTTATGATGTACCGAAGCTCGGCACATTTCTCCTCCGACACCTTCCTTTTAGATAAATAGACAAGAGCTGAAAATTAGGGCTCTTCACAGGGCAAGTCTTAGGAGATGGGCTTCCTATTCTAGCCCCATCCATACCCCCTGTACGCTCTTTCTGGAATTACATGACAGAGCAGCCCTCTCCATTCAGCAGCTATTGCCAGCCCTGCTTTCTCTGCAGCAGCCTGGTTGTTGCTATAATTAGCACAGCAACCAGGACGTCATAGACTTGGAAGCTTAGTGCCTTCTGCTGCCTCTTGTTACAAATAACTTCCCAAGGAAGGGGAGCATGGAGAAAGATGGTTTCTCTGGCCTCCCCATCTCATAGACCCTGGATTCACAGTCCTTCTCCAGGGCCAGCCAGTCCTGCTTTCATTATGAGTCCCTCAGGTCACAGTGGTATAAGATAGGACTCTTATACCACTATTACCTAAAGGAATCAATTCAGAAATGGTCACTACCCAGGCTTTGAAAAAGACACACACTCATACATATTATGTTTGTAGAGCTAATAATTTTGGATCTCCAAGGATACTGGATCTGAATGATTGAGGGACAGGCATGTAATTACAATATCATACAACAGAAGTATAACACCAACATATTAAATAGTTACAAAACAACTTTATATGCAACAGCAGAACAAAACCCAAGGCTTCATCAGACATTCTATATTGTTTGGGCAATGGTTATTCACTATGGGACCAAGTTAATTTTCATGTGGCTTCAAAATCTTTATTTCAACCTTTCACAGGACAGATTGCTTCAAGAGATTCCAAACTCTATTCTCCAAGTCCCAACCCAGTGAGCACACTGTTTTGTTTCATAGTTTTGTTTCCTGTTTTTCCCACTTGGCTTTGTTTGACATCTGTCCATATTCACTATTTTTTCCAATGATATTACTAGCTTTGGCATCTCAAAGAAAAAGGCCTTTGAGTCAAGCCATGCTATTCTTCAGTATTTCCTAGATTGCTGGGTCCTTGACACCAACATTTGTATGCTTGGTAGCTGAGATTCACGGAGTGCCTGCAACGTGATGGGCCTGGACAGAAGCAGGAGTAAGGCTCATGTGTCCTCACCTAAGCAATATATGAGACTCTAAAGCCCAGGCAACATGGCTTATTACACTGAACTTCAAGGGAGTTACTGGACTGATGTTTCACGCTTGTCATTTTTAGAGTCTTAAACAAAAGGACTAGACATTTACAAACCAAACTGTATGACACACAAAGGGCCATTTTATATGGTATGGATATTTCTATTAAATAGACATCAAGTACTTCCCTATCTTTCCCCTCTTTGATTATAAAACCCCAGGGAAAATGATCAAAAAAAGTATAAACAAAACTTTCTTGAGTCACAAATCTATACAGCAAATGCCGATTAACACACTTCCTTATTTATATTTCTCAAATTATCTTCATAAAATAGGTGAATTTTTCCCGTAGTCCATCAGGACAAATAAAAAGTATACTGCTTTGGAAATTTGTCTGCTGTGAGACAGTTCTAAAACATGCTAGTGTTTAGCAGACAAAACTGGGAAGTTATTTTTTAATATGTCTATTGATTTGAGAGAGAGAGAAAGGAAGGGGGAAACAGAGAGAGAGAAACATCAGTTGGTTGCCTTTTATATATGCCCTGACTGGAAATCAAACCCACAACGTAGGTATGTGCCCTGACCAGGAATTGAACCACCACCCTTTTGGTGCATGGGATAACACTCCAACCAACTGACCAGGGCATAAAGTTATTTTTTAACCCTCCCTTTTCAAAACCCACTGTGCCAAGACTTATAAAGAGTTATTACGAAACTAAGAAAATGTGAAACAAATTTAAAAAATTTAAAGATGGAATTTCTCGGTTTGGTTCTCTTACTTTACAACTGGTTTTGATTTTTTCCTCAGACCAAATGCAAAACAGTAAAATAAGCTTTCTAAATAGCTACTTCCTTTTGATGCCCACAATCTATATTTGTTTGCTAGGGCTGCCATATCAGAGTCGCATAGACTGGGTAACTTAAACAACAAAAAATTTATTTCCTCACAGTTCTGGAGGCTCAGAGCCCAAAATCAAGGTGTCAGCTGGGTTGGTTTCTTCTGAGGCTGCTCTCTTTGGCTTGTAGATGGCCGTCTTTCCCAGTGTTCTCACATGGACTCCCCTCTGCACGTGTCCGTGTCAAAATTTCTTCTTCTTACAAGTACACCAGTCATATTGAATTATTCTCTTTAAAGAACCTGTCTCCAAATATGGCCACCTTCTGAGGTACTGGGGGTTAGAACTTCAATATATGATTTTTGGGGTAACAATCAGCCCATAACATAACCATTAAAAATCATTTGAAGGTGCATCTTCTATTATATTTGGTTCTTAAGGTTATGTTCAGGTGGAATTTTAATCAACAAGCAGCTCTTAAACTATGAGCATCAACTTCACCAGAGGACTTGTTAGAAATGCAGATTTGGGGGACATACCTCCAAACTTCTGAATCAGAAATTCTAAAGGGGAAACATGAGTTTTAACATACCCTCCATGTGATTCTGACGTATGCTAAAGTTTGAGACCCACTGGAATTAACCAAATGGCAGTTTCAACACACTTTTAGAGGTATTTTGAATGCAGTACTGTGGTAGACTCTTTTGCTAAATAAAGAGCCCTTTTAAAAATGTGACTGATCCCCTCCTAATTTTTGTATTTAGGAACTTCTGAATTTTAATGCTAGCTTTTTTGCATAGGAAGGCACGTTGGTATTTCACTTGATTAAGTCTGGTGTTTATTCCTGAAAATTGTTTTGAAGAGTGTATACATACATATATATACATATACATAGACATATTGCTAACCCACATCACCAGCTTATTAATTTAATAATTCACTAGTTACTGTCTCCCATGTTCTGTTTCTTTTTATTCAGGTCAAATCCCAATGGCACCTTCTTCCAACTACTTTTCCCAAACAAGCACTTCTCATTCCTTGAAAGGAGATCTCCCATGCTGAACTGAGCACCAATCCAAGTCCCTTACATCACATAACTTCAGAATTACCAAAATTACAGATTTAAGTGGAGGTCCTTCCAGTTTTTTCCTCTTACATTCTAGAATTACAAATCGGTTCAACTGAGAAGTCATGCTTTTCTGGCTATTTTGTGCCCAGGGATAGAAAAATGACTTCTAACAGCTACTAAGTCATGTTTTGATTGTTGTTGTTTTAGTCCTAAATATTTCAGCAGCAAATGATGAAACACAAGAAACTCAGAGGTGGCCTGCCGAAATGAAATTTTATTCCTTTTGCAGACAACCAGATCTTTGGCAACATTTGTCAAAGAAAAATTACATTTTGGTAAAACACTCATTTAACACACAGACACACAGACACACTCACTCATGCCTGCACTCACATGAGCACTTTTCTCCCGTGAATTACTGGAGGACAGTGGCAGGAACACTATACTTTTATCATCCAGTCAAGCTGGGAATTCAGACTTTTCTGAGCCAATAACAAAAGCACCTTTAATCTGATTTTTATTTTTCATTTAAAATATATTTTAATCATTCAAATGATAGATGCTATTGAGCCTTTAGTGCATGAGCGCTCTTTAGACTAATGATATTTTCATGAAGGCATTCAGCTTAAATGGAGGTGTGGTATTCTAAAGTATGCCAGCCTGGCAGGGAAAAAAAGGAATGTTAGTGATCAGCAAACAGGGCCACTGTCACCACTACATACTGAGTTATAGGGATTTACCCTCAAGGAAACTAACAAGTCAATGGATCATAGACGGGTACCTTTGAGACTGATTAAAACGATGGAGCCTCTCTTGAGAATAATACACCCAGGCATTATACAACTATAAACACAAATATCAGGGTGCCTGCAGATCCTAAAATAAGAAGACTCATCATTGTGGGATAGATCTTGAATTTAGTCTTGGACTCAGTCCAGACATCATCAGAAATGAAGGATGCCATTAATTCTTTCCTCCAAGGAAGGATCTGTGTAAAGATTGGTTACAACATTTTAAATATATATATTTAACTTCTTATTGAACTTCTAATGTATAAAGAAATCATTAAAACTTAGTCCTCTCTCATGGGGAAGAGCAACAGAAAGCTATGACAGAAGCTGAAGATGCTATAACATGGGTACGTTTAAATGAGAGAGAGGACATTCCACTAAGAAGGAAGAGGTGGAGTAAGGAAAGCTTTGAGGCATCAGACAAGGGCCCTAAAGGACGGGAAGAAGTTAAAGGACATAGTTGACCAAAGGAGGCAGGAGAGGAGATAGAAAAGGTGTTTCAGCAGAATGGAAGAACCTCAGTAAAAAGCATAGAGTAGTTTTCAAAATCTCCTTTGATCAGAGCAATGATCTTTAATTCTGGCTGTGAATTCTAATTACCTGGGGAAATCTAAAAACTCCCACCTCAGACCAATTAAACCAGAATTCTGAGAGGAATTAAGCCAACTAGACATCTGTATAGTTTTAAAGCTCCCCATGTGATTCCAATATGTAGCCAGGGTTAGGAACCACTGGACCAGAGCAGAGAGACTGAGCTGTGGATGGTGGTAGATGAGGGTGGCTCATAAGTTAGTGTCATGTGTGGCAGGGCCTCCTGTGCTCACACTGCATTCTGTACTTAGCCAAAAGTCACAGGACAATTTTAGACAAGGGAGGTGGACTTTATCAGAGCTGCCTTTTTGAATTATTTATTTTTGCTAAAACCTGCCCTGTCATATACACTAAGAACATACAGATTGAGTCAATGGAAATGGGGCACAGACTCTCTCGTCCCTGTCTAGTTTCCTTGGAAACAGAATACCATCACTCAGAAAGGGCATGTTTCCAGCGTGTTCTCTGCGATTATTGCTGCTCTCTTCCATATGTCCTTCAATGGAATGGAGGCACATTTTGTCTATTGTGTCTCAATTATCTAGCATTTCCTCAACCTTTTCCCCACTTTTCTTTCACTTTGCATCCTTGACAAAGGTTTGCTTTGTCAGTCAAACAGCATAGTTGGTCAATTCACTGATGTCAAAATGAAACAACTTTGAAAAATGCTTTTAAAAGTGTGTTTTCTTTCTATTAAAAAGAGGTTTGAGGCAGAGCAGTATCATGGGGAGAAGCTTAGTCAGGAAGCTCAGAGTGTGACTCCTGGCTTGGCTATATGTCAGCAAGTTAAGCTCTTTGAATTTTAGTTTCTTTATAAAATGTAGAATAATGCAATCTGTCTGGCTTAGGAATGAAAATTGTGGAGAAAAACATATGGATAGCATGTCCCACTCAGCAAGTAATAGGAGCTCAATAAAGGATAGCTGCTATTATTAATTAGTGTCACCCAAACTTTGAAAGTAGGGTTCAGAATATGACCTCTTTCCTTTGGAGAAATTATGTTCAACTCTCTAACTTAGGGAAGAAAAATGAAGTGCAAGGAACAAAAAAATTTTAATGTTTTTCTTCCTGTTGCTCAATAATATTTTGAAAGCAATACTAGTTCCTAAAATTATTTCAGTTTTAGGAAGCTAAGACCAGGTGTATATCTAATAATAAAAATTCAAAAGTAACATGCCATTCATATCTGGAGAAAAAGATAAAGTTCCTAGAAGTGAGAGGATATTTGGTGATTTTTGAATCAATATGTGGATTATTTTATGGAACCATTAAGACATCTAGTTACAATAAGTGCAATGGTAATTTTAAGCTAAAATTTATGAGCACTTATAACAAGTATTGTGCTTAGCACTTGACATGAATTGTTCTCTGCATGGACTATATTTGATCTTCACTACAAGCCTATGAGGTAAATGAAGAAATGAAGCTCAGAGAAGAAATTGAAAGCACTGTGGTCTATGCAGCCTGTAAGCTGTTTTTGCCTCTATCATGCCTTCGGCCTCTTCACTGTTTATACCTGTTGTCCATTTCATTGACTTCTCAAGAAATCACTGTCCCAGAATCCCATGACCTTCCTTCACTTTAACTCTCTTCCCAAGGAAAATTCATTGTTTCCCTCCTTGCTCACTGGACTCCTCCAATCTGAGTTCTTCTCTCTTACCTGTCAACTTCTATGTAGAGAAAATTCTTCCCATCCTGCTACACATCTACCTGGAGCTTCTGCCTTTGACTGGACCACTTCCTCTCTACAACCTACAAAAACCTCTTAACCTCAGCCTTGCTGGGTTGTACAAAATCATTAGACATTTTGTTATACACTTAATATAGATGACAGAAAGACTGAATTCCTTAGTAGTGTTTTGACATTTTAAAAGATGAGGGGAAGAATCCTCAAGATGAGTGTTACTGCCCTGCTGTTCTCTTATCATTATATCAAAGATCAATTTTCAGAATAAAAAATTGAGTCTAATCAATCAGAGGGCTTCATCTGGCCCCCTCCATAAAGTTTATTAAATAATTCCTTTTTAAAAAATATTAGGAAAATGCAAGACTTCTTTCTGGTCAAGATGGCAACATAGGTAAACACAGCTTGCCTCCTCACACAACCACATTAAAATTACAACTAAAATATAGAACAACCATCACTCAGAACTTTCAGAAATTGAGTTGAATGGAAGTCTGACAACTACAAAATTAAATAAACCACATCTATTCAAACTAGTAGGGGGGGGCAGAGATAGAACAGGCTGGTCCCACAACCACATGTGTTACATAAAAATTCGGAAGGGATATCTTGGGAGTGAGGAGTCCCAGCCCCAACCAGGCCCCCCAACCGAGGGTTCCAATGCCAGGAAGATGAGCCCCCATAACTTCTGGCTGCAAAAACCAGTGAGGATTGAGTTAGTGGAAGAAACTACTGGAGCCTCAAGCAATTCCCCTTAAAGAACTCACACATGGACTCACCTACTCAGACTCAGGTACTCAGACTCATGTCCTCTGAGCTCTAGCTTGAAAGGCACCAATGGCATATAGGGAGGAACGGAAGTGTGTGGCATCAAGGTGAGAGCTGGGGATAGCTATCTCTCAGGCAGAAAGGTGAACAGATGTCATTGTCCCTTTTCTGAACCCTCCCCACCATGAAGCCACAGAGCCAGCAGGGAGGTGCCATATCTGAGACTCCATCAACCTGGCTAACACTGCTTTGGAGATCCCCTGAGACTCCGTCTCACTTAAGTTATGGGCCTACCCAAGCTGTTAACCATGACTTTCCCATATGAATGGCTGGTCTTGCCTCAAGCTTCACAGCTTCCTAAATCCTATCAACAAGCAACAGCTGGTCTCAGGAAGCCCCCAGCCCCCTTATCTCTGGCTAAGTGGCCCCAAGCCCAGCACTGACAGCAGCCAGCCTAGATTCACAGCTTGGCTTTGCCTGGGAATCCCCAAGCCCAGCACAAGTTGCAGCCATCTCAGATTGCTTTACAGCTCATGCAGGGTGATCCAAGGCAGAACATAAGTGGGGACTGACCTTGGCCTGCACCACATGGGAAACTGCAGAGCCTACGCACCCGGTGGACAGCTACTGACCATGGAGGAGCACCACCGTCCTGCCTCTGCACAGCTGATCCTCCATGGAGGGCAGAGGTTGGTGGTAAGTGGTCACAGCCAATTATTGCAGCTGACTGGCCTGGGTAAATCCCATTGACCAGCCAACAGCAATCAAGGCTCAAGTAGAAGAGGAGCATATACTTAGCTTAAATAATAGGCGCACCTCGAGTACTCAGCTTAGGTGATAGGTGAGGCTGTGCCACTGGACCTTATAGGACACCTACTATGCTAGACCATGCTATCAAGACAGGATTCATAGCAGCTCTACCTAATACATAGAAACAAACACAGGGAGGCTGCCAGAATGAGGAGACAAAGAAACATGGCTCAAATGAAAGAACGGATCTAAACTCCAGAAAAAGAGCTAATCAAAATGGGGATAAGTAATCTGTCAGATGTAGAGTTCAAAACACTGGTCATAAGGATGTTCAAAGGACTAAGTGAGGACCTTAGCAGCATAAAAAAGGTCCAGTGAGAAACGAAAGATACACTAATTAAAATAAAGAAAATTTACAGGGAAACAAGAGTGGAGTGGATGAAGCCAAGAATCAAATTGATGATTAGGAACATAAGGAAGCAAAAACCAACAAGAACAACAAGATTGCAGAACAACAAGAAAGAAAAAAGAATTAAAAAAAGGATAGTATAAGGAGCCCTGGGACAATTTCAAGCATTTCAACATTCACATCATAGGGGTATGAGAAGGAGAAAAGAAAAAGCAAGAAATTGGAAATCTATTTGAAAAAATAATGAAAGAAAACTTTCTTAATTGGGTGAAGGAAATAGACACGCAAATCCAGGAAGCACGAAGAGTCCCAAACAAGATGGATGCAAAGAGACCCACACCAAGACGTATCATAATTAAAATGTCAAAGGTTAAAGATAAAGAGAGAATCTTAAAAGCAGCACTAGAAAAGAAGTTTGTTACCTACCAGGGAGTTCCCATAAGACTGTCAGCTGATTTCTCAAAATAAACTTTGCAAGCTAGAGGGATTGACAAGAAATACCCAAAGTCATGAAAAGCTGGGCCCTACAGCCAAGATTGCTCTACTCAGTGAAGCTATAATTTAGAATCAAAGGGCAGATAAAGGGCTTCCCAGGCAAGGAAAAACTAAAGGAGTTCATCATCACAAAACCCTTATTATATGAAATGCTAAAGAAAGTTATTTAACAAAGAGAAGATCAAAACTATGAAGAGTGAAATGGCAATAATGCATATCTATCAACAAATGAATCTAAAAGACAAACTAAGCAAACCAGAAGAATGGAGACAGAATCATGAATACGGAGAGCATTTTGATGGTGGCCAGATTGGAGGGGTGTGTAAGGGAATGGGCGAAGAGGTGAATGTATTGAGTACAAATAGGTAGCTACAGAATAGCCATGGGGATGTAAAATACAGTATAGAAAATGGAGTAGCCAAAGAACTTATAACATGACCCATGGACATGAACAATGGTGTGGGGGAGTGGGAGATGCTGGGTGGAGGGGGGCAATGGGAGAAAAATTGGGACAACTGTAACAGTATAATTAATAAAATATAATTTTAAAATCTTTTAAAAAGAAAGGAATGCAGTAGATATCTTTATTTTGAAAAAAGACAAAGTTTTATCACTAATGTTCTCCAAGACTGTTTAAAATGGTTGCTGAGAACCATTTTAACACAATTCTTGTTTGTTAGAGGAGAATCATTAAAACTAGTTAGCCAAATGAACTAAAAATTAAGAGGAAATTCCTTAATGGCCTTTTTTTATACTTCAAAGAATAATACATATAGCAGATCATCCAAAGTGTTGCCAGATTTGAATTTCTTAAAAATCTTTCACTGCCAACATATTGCTGGTGTTGAAATACAACCCATGTCTCTCACAGCTTCAACAAACATATTTAACACATTTGTGCATACATTGCTTAGTGTAAACATGACTCACTTAAGTAGAAGAAATTTTTTTACGATTTTAATATTTCATCACCATGTCATTCCATGGAAACTACCTTGGGGCTACTATGAAGGGGTTTCAAACATTTCTCATATAAAACATCATTACACATTAGCAGAAACTCCATTCAATCAAGAAGAATGGCATATTGGCTAGAGGCAACTCTATAAAGTGCATGCAGTTTTAATTAAATTCATTAAAAATGCTACATCTCTCAGTAGATTTGAGGGCAGATAGAACCACTTAACAATAGCCAAGACCTAATCCAGTTTGTCAGAACTAATAATAATACAAATGCAATTTCTCACACAGGGACACATCCAAAAAGTTCACGAATGAGCAATTGTGGTGGTATTTTTTTAAGTAATATTTATAAATTATTGCAAGATGTTACCAGCCTCAGACCATGGTTGCGACGTCTAATTCCAATGAGTTGATAAAAGGTGCTATTAATAAAAAGGCACATTTGGGGCAGCTGACATAACTAATTGATCAAGTAATTTGAGTAAAAATACAAGATTTCACTAGGAAACCCGACAGGGATGAAATCACTCAATTTTCCAAGAGCCAGAAGGCCTTGAAAAAATAGGAAACCACAAAACACTTTTATGTCTAACCAAAACCAAATAAAATGATCCCAACATACAAATAGGCTTCAGATGATATAATGTGACAAGAGATTTCAACTATGTGGGCAAACCTTTCATTTTCTTACCCAAATATGCCAAGCCAAGGATTACCAAAATAGGGAGGGGAAAAGTCCTATTTCCTCAGTGTGTTGTCTCTGTAAGGGTAGCAAGGAACATTTCCCCCCCTCTTCAGATTTCACTGTACCTCAGTAAACTAATACTCAACATAACATTTGGATCTCAAGATCTGGGTTAAATCAAAACAAAATAAGATAAAATGGACCCAGATGAGCATGAATTTACCTAGGCTGACACTTCTAATAATGGTTACTGGGAGATACATTACCACCAGCCCACCCAAGAATCCCTCTGGCAGACAAAATCACTGCTTGTCCCAGGCACCTGAAGGTGATTGGGCCACTATTTAGTTCTGCTAGATGACTCTGCTGAGGTTACCACAGTGCAAGCGTTACAGCTGCTTAAGCTCTCTATCCAGGTACTTTAAGAAATATGGTATCTCTCTCTGCACTCTTTTTTTTCTGGGAAAAGAGGCGCTTCTCAAAACTCATCATTACTAAGAAACTCTCAATTTTGGCAAAAACACTGTCCTGATCCATTTTACGAGGAGGAGTTTGGTATTACGTATACACTTCCTCAGTCCTCCAGCAACAAAACCAAACTATCATATCATCATTGAGATAACAGTTTAAGGAAAGGAATTTTCCAATCATTTTTTCATCTATTGTTGCAATATCCTCTGAAGAAAAGGGTTGAAAAAAGATAGAAACTTTGTGATATCTGAACAGATCAAAATGGTTGCCCAAGAGAAAGACTGGCTTTTTAAATAGGAGCTACAGTGGAGAAAATAGGAATAGAAAGAAATTTTAAATGGTACCCCTGAAGACAGGGTGTCCTCAGGCAAAGCAAGTATGAAACCAATGGGAATTATGAGATGAGGAATACACAAAGCAAATTTCACTCTCTGTGAACAGTTACTATATTACAAACTCATATAATTTCATCACGTTTCGCATTTTACCTTGGAACTAAGGTTATCTAGCATACCACTCTATGCATGGCCACATGTCTGACCACAATTGCTTACTTAATCAGGAAATGTGAATGGGCTGCCAGGGACTGCCAGGGACTGCCAAATGACACCAGAAAATAATCAAGTAGAGGGACTTGAAGGTTATTCTCACTTTCTTTGAGCTATCAACTTACTCTTTCCAGTTCAAAAAAAAAAAAAACATATTTAGCAACATCCTGAGTCTTCAGTATGCCACACTCACAGTGAAAATGACCACTTGCTCTATTAAACATAAGGAAACAAATTTCACACTACAAATTGGGGGCTGTTAAATGAGATCGACTCTTCTCCCATAGGTCAAAACATTATCTTATTTTATGAAAAGAAAAATTTCTCACTCAGATATATGTTTTCCTGCAACAAAGCCATCTAAATTATTAACAAAACTGATATCCTGTACATAGTATTTTATAGAAAATCTTATTCTTTGTTAGGGCTCTGTGATGATCGTGATGGTTTGTTGTTTGTTTGCTTGTTTCTTAATAAGCCAACAGGTGTAGCAGCCTCCCTGGATCCCTGGGCTCACAAACCACTTTCTAATTTGTAGGGTTGGTCCTGCCACACACAGGCCCAGGGCTGACACACATTTATGAAGAATTAAAAGGCATTCAGGGCTCAACATTAAGTTGACTTTATTACTTGTTCCATTCTGACCTTGAGGTCCACTTCTGTAAATAAGCTCTTGCTTATTTACAGCTAGAATGTAAGCCTCTTCCCTTGATATCAGTGACTCTTTTTTTTTTTTTGTCAAATTACCTAGGGTTATTAATGTTATTTTCAGTACTTTCACCTCTCCAGAACTGATATCTTGTCATGATTTTCCTAATACTTGTTGAAATTCTTAAAAGACATATAAATGGCACTCGAATGAGAAGATAAAGGTAAAAATGGAGCAGGGTCAAAATAACACTTTCAACATGGAAAAAGACTGAATTAGAATACAGCCTACTGAGATAGCCAAGTGGACCTGCTAATTGATTTCCCAAAGTAGGCAGATTTACTCACCCACTCACAGGTAAGGCCAGATTTGACAGATCTCCCCAACTGAGTGTGAACTGAGTATGACTAATGGCAAATAGGAGCAGAAGGCAATTTGTATGCTACAGGTATGCTTGTTTCCCCAAGAAAAAAGTAGAGCTGGCCTGAGACAAGTCATTGGACCTCCTCTGGGGATGGAGGCTGGGAGGTAGGGTGGAGTAAGTCCAGGGGTGGCAAGAGGTCAGGAGTATTACACTAACGAGCTCTGTACTGCAGGAAACATCGGATGTGGGTGGGAAGTTCATTAGGTTGATTGAATTCTCTTACCATATAAGAGGCTTGGGGTACATTTCTAGGCTATGTACCAAGATGCTGGGGTTTTGAAGAGTCAAATTAATAGCACCACTCTTTTCTGTCCAAGTTCTGAATTAATTGAGAAATAATATCAGAAATAAAACAAGTAAAGGTCAAATTCTCATCATTACTATAGATAAGGGATAGGCTGGTAATTGTAACTTAACTGAATGTGCTGCACCTTTCCCCAATTCCAGACCCTGGAACAGTTCCTATGTGGCAGAGCAAACACTTTTCCTTATGTCACTACCTGGTCTGGGAGTGACAGTATTATCAAGAGACCAAATTTCCCATGCTTAGGACCATTCACAAATTAGTTAGATCCAAACAAGAAATGTTGGCCAATAATTATTTTCTGCCAAGCTTCCTACAATTCTCCCTCTATTAGAAGAAAAGAAAGGAGCAAGAGTCAGGCATTTTGAAGGAAGCTCTTTCATCCTGGAAACCAGAAAAAGGGAATAGTAGGCATAACCTTCAACCTATCTCCCTCCCATTAAGCCCATGCTGTATGGTTGAATTTCCAGTGCTTTCAACTGGATGCCCCAGATTTAAACCTCTTGCCTGTCTAAAATGTATGGAGACCAATGGAACTCTCCTGCCCCCACTTCCACTTCCTTGTCTAGTTATTTGTTTACAGCTTTCTTGCTTGCTTTATGCTACAAGAGCCAAGCATCCTTTTCTGCCTACTTTTTGATTGCCAATACTTACTCTACTTTCATTGAGATAAGGGAGAATGGAACCTCAGAATCTTCATTACAACAATCTAGACAGTCACTACCAATAGATTCCAGTTGACCCTCAAGATACAGCATATTTCTATTATGGATAACCTCATACTGTCATTTTAAAAAAATTTATCTACCATCAGTTTCTTGACACTGTGCCACCTTCACATGCAATATTTTCTGCCACCTTAGAATTTTCTCCATTCTTTTACACCACTTTCCCAGTACTTTTTTTCTAATGCAAACCTCTTTGTAAGCCATTGAATTATCTCTTGATTATAATTTTCTCATCTGTACAGGCACACCTTGGAGATATTGCAGGTTTGACACCAGACTAACACAATAAAGCAAGTTGTAACTTTACTGCTGGTTCAATAGGAAGAAAAGAAGAAAAAAAAATGAAACATCTGTGAAACACAGTAAAGCAAAGTGCAATGAGGTATGCCTGTACTGCTACTATATTCCTCTGTCACACACACCTGCCTAGTATTGTGAAGTCAGGACCCCTGTAGGTCTCTATCTGGCAGGTCTCGTTTCACCATGGTGCCCATGCACTAATATAGTATCGTGGGATTTGTATCTGCCATCCTTCTGTTTTATTTCGTTT
This sequence comes from Furipterus horrens, assembly GCF_987537825.1. Classification (NCBI taxonomy): domain Eukaryota; kingdom Metazoa; phylum Chordata; class Mammalia; order Chiroptera; family Furipteridae; genus Furipterus; species Furipterus horrens. The sequence continues at coordinate 30,047,494 of NW_028327179.1, forward strand.
TCTATATGCCCCATGCCTTCTTTTGTTCCTCTATTATTCTTTTACTGCTTTCTTTTATATTAAGTGAATGTTTTTAATATAATATCTTAGTTACTTGTTGTTTTTTTTTCCATTTTTTAGATATTTCCTTTGTGGCTGCCTAGGGTTTACCATATACATCTTAACTTATAAGAACTGCTTTAGACTTGTACTAACTTAATTCCAAAAATATACAAAAATATTGTACCTATACAGTTCTATGCTCTCTCCTTCTTTTTACGCTATTATTGTTATATATAATATATTTATAAAGCCAACAATGCATTGTTATAATTATTACTTTATATAATTGTATTTTAAAGAAGTTGAGAGAAGAAAAGAGAGCAATTATACTTATAGCTTTTGTTATTTAGCTTTAATATTTTATTTTCTCCATTTGTTCCTGTTGATTCAAATTACCATTTGGAATCATTTTCTTGGGCCAAATGCAGCTTTGCTCTTACCTACTTCCTTTATGTTGTTACTAGTGGGTTTGATTTTGTTTTTTTCCCCTAGTGGATTTGTTTTTCTTTGTTTTGTTTTTTCCAGTGGATTTGATTTGCTGTCTGGGATTACTTGTTTCCAAGCTGAAGAACTTCCTTTAGTATTTTTCATAAGGTGGGTCTGTTAGCAGCAGATTCTCACACTGCTTACCTTGGAATGTCTTTATTTCACCTTCATTTCTGAAAGAAAGTTTTTGTTCCGTTCACATTTATTAGTGGCAAGTTTTTTTTTTCTTTGAGCACTTTAAATATGTTATTCCACTGTCTTCCAGCTGTCATTGCTTCTGATGACAATTATTAATCTTACTGCATTCCCCTGTAAGTGAAAATTCATTTTCCTCTGTTGCTTTCAGTATTTTTACTATGATGTGTCTTTTTTGGAACTTTGAATTTATTCTACTTGGAGTTTGTTGAGACACTTGGGTTTGTAGATAAAAGTTTTCATCAAACTTGAGAAGCTTCCAGCCATTATTTCTTCAGATATTTTCTGCTCCTTCTCTCTAACTTCTCCTTCTGCACTCCCATAACATGTATACCGATTCATCCAATGTTATACCACATTGCTCTGAGGACCTCATTTTTCTTCATTGTTTTTTTTTTTTTCTTTCTAAGCTTCGGATTGATTACTCTATCAATCTATATTCAGATTTGCTAGTTCTTTCCTCTGCCATTTCAATTTACCATTGTGCCCTCTAACGAATTTTTCTTTTCAGTTTTTGTACTTTTCAAATCTGTAATTTACATTTGGTTCTTTTTAAATTATTTCTACCTACGTATTGATAATCTCTGATGAAATACTATAATCATACCTTCATTTACTTTGAAGTTTTTATCAATATATCCAACATCTGGTCACTCTCAGCTTCTCCTGTCTACGTTTTTCCCTGTCTGACACACCAGTTTCTTTGTATGCCTCACTTTTGTCATTGTTCTTGGAACTCACTGTTTTTGATAATATATTTTAGAGAGTTTGGATACTAGTTGATTCCCCTTCCCCTTCTTCAGGGGTTGATTACTTTTATTTGCTTGTTTATTTGTTTAGTGATTGAGTTATTTAGATCAAGTCTATTCTCCCCTTCCCCTGTCCCCCCTAGTGTGAAACCTCTGATATTGCTCACAGGAGGGTACAGCCTTAGGCATGTGCACAGACATCTTGACTGACAGTCCTTTGCAGTCCCTTTAACCATCCCTTTCCTTGACCACACCCAGCTGCTAAATTCCATTAATTGCGGAGGGATTGCTCCATTGTTTTCAGCAACAAAGCCCTGGGGCACAAATTTCTCCACAGATTGATTTAATTGAATTCAGGTCCCTTTATGGATAGTTTTTTAATTTTTTTAAATTTATTATTATTTTTTTCAATTAGAGTTGACATTCCATATTATTTTATATTAGTTTCAGGTGTACCACATAGTGGTTATATATTTACATAATTTATGAAATGATCTCCCCCATAAGTCTAGTACCCACCTGGCATACAGGGATAGTTTTTTAGATCAGTTGAGATTTTTCTGATCCCAGGAAAGGTCTTCTTTAGCTGTCTGTTTCCCTGGTTCTGTCTGGGCAACTAGCTGGCATATAGCTCAGTTTATATCTCAAATGCCTCTACCAATTGCTCCTTAGTTGCTTTACACTATAACCTCCAATGTTTTGAGAATTTCCTTAGGATTAAACATGTTCACATTGTGTTGCAAATACAGTTAGCTTCTTTGGGAAGAGATTCTCAGCTTTTTTATGGACTGCTTCTTTCACTGGGCAAAATCTCTGAGCCAAGACTCTAAGCTGGGGGAGGGACAGTAGTATACTTCTCTCTGAGTGACACCCCTGTTCAGAGGTGGGTAGCCTCTGATCTATTTGGCTTGCCTCTCCTTGAATAGAACTTCTGCTTTACACATGAACTTGGGGTGAGGGTGATTGGGGCTCCAATACGTTTAGCACACTGAGCCCAAAGTAAAGTTCCCACCCCTCAAGTAAGGACTAGGCTGAAGAGAATATGCATATTTCAGCTGCACTTGCTTGGCTCTTAAGTTTTGTAACAGTTAGCTTGGGGCAGAAGTAAAAATGCAAATACCTTGCTCCTCCCATGAAGATACCATAGCCCCTGTTAAAGGGTATTTCTTAGTGGGGAATGTTAAAGGGTATTTCTTAATTGTTTAGTCAGTAGGGTAATCAGCTGAACTTGGGTCCTGGGAACCAGACCCCCACGGTTGTATGCTTAAACCAAGCAGGACAAGGAACTTGACCTAACTGTTATTCCTTTGAGCAGCGATTTATTCCTTTGAGCAATGACCTGGGAATAGTGGGAAATTTTTGTCTATACAAGCTGTATTTCTGTCCAAGTTTCTACACCTGCAGGAACAAGAATGTACCTGAACTGCTTTATAAACCCCCTCAATCCCTAAGGTCGGGGCTGTCCACCTACGTCCGACTTGTGGATGGGTGGGCAGTCGCTGGCCAGCTAATAAAGGCTCTTTAAATTCTAATTTGATTGTCTCCGACCGTTTGGTTCTCGCACTTACTCCACAACAGCCCCCCAACTGGGAGTTGGTGGGGGAAGAGAGAGGCACCTCTGTGTTCTTTGAAGTACCCATTTGAAGTGGAGTTTGCTTCTAGTTGAACTGGGCGGAAGGAAGAAGGGAGCAGGCTGTGGTTCAAACACCACAGACCCTGTTCTTACCGAGTTTTAGCAAGTTTTCTTGAATAAAAATTAAAAAAAAATTTAGCTGCATGCTCCTGGGACCATTTCCAGAGACTTTAAATGGTTTTTAAAACATAATTTTCACTCATTTTACTGGAAAGCAGATCCACAGAGCTAGCTCCCATATTGCCATGTTGGAAGTTGAACCTTTACATCTTGAGTTAGTCAACATATCAATTATTATTCTCAAGGGAATAAAAGGCTTGAGATATCTCTTAGCATTCTTTAAACCCAGTATTTCTTGGCTCTCTCATTGACCAGGAGCAATGGACAAAACATTCTCTTCATTTCGGTGTGTAGTGGTTTATATTTGAAAATTATTAATGTGCTTTTCTATTTGTCTGTCTGAACACAGTGATCTTCACTCTAGTCTACATGAGGTATTCATTTGCTACAGAATTTGGTAGAATCTGATACAGAGGAATTACAATAAAACAGCTAAAGATTCAGCTCCCTTCTCAAAAAAATTGAAGTTTAGAATCCCACAGTAGGATGAGAGCTAGATTTAATTGAGGTAGAAAGGATATTCCAAATTCCTTTTTCTTATCATTTAGAATGTCAAAAACAGTAAAGATCATTCCTTCGGTCTACTCCTTTCCTAAATGTACGGTACAGAAATTGGTATCAGAAGACAGTTGCTTGGGGAATTGGTGTTGGTTATTTGCCCTAGTGGGGGCTAAATTTATTTCCAGCTAAATGGCAAGAAAAGGAGTATTTAGAGAAGAGAAGATAAAAATTTTCAAATATATCTGGCTTTCCACTTTCTGGGGAGACGCACTGGGAAAGGCACAGTGTTAGATAACTGAGAGGAGACACGGACATAGGGACCCTTGAGCCATATTCCTTGTTTGGGAATCTAGGAGGAGGCCATTATGCAGCCGGTCCCATTCACCACAAAGTAACCCCGCCTCGCTGGAGCTGGCTGGCATGATAGGACAGAGATAACTGATGAGTGCTTCCGAGCCTCCCTCAGATCATCTGAGGCGCAGTCGCTAAGCTGAGAGCCAGTCTGCCAGGGGGTCAAATGTGGTAGAATAAGGGATTATGTAGCATGCGCTAGGGATGGACTTCTGGGTCAGGGGCTGAATAGAGAACAGGGTATTGACTCAAAGTCTGGAGACAATGAAAGCTGAGAGGAGACCTAGTCATCCAGAGGGAAATGGGAAATAGCCCACATTCCCTAGGAACATTGCCAAACCGAAAGTACAGCCACAGCTCACCAGCTGCACACTGCAGCACTGGGTGGCAGTGCCCAGGTGGACAGAAAACATGTCAGAGAGTGCAGGAGTCAGCCAGCATACTGCGGAGGACTGGCATGAGGCTCCATCCGCTAAGGCCATGAGGCCAGGTGCAGCTCATCCCTCTCCCCTCTATCCTTGGGAGAAAAGTAGGTGAGAGTGAGGTTCCATGACAATTTGACCAGTTCTGCCTGATTTTAACTGAACACACCAACTGAGTCTTTTAAAATAGGTTGTATTGAGGTTGTTTATTTCATGAATTTTCCCAATTTTCCCCTGCCAGGCAGTAGTGTTATAAACAACTGAGGACAAAATGAAAGAGCTGCATTCTCTCTGCACTGCTGATTTAATTCATAAGGTGAGTACATTCTGTAGTGACACTACAAGCACAATAATATACATGAATGTGCTGAGCACATAATAAATATATCTTCTATAATTTGTCTCTTTACTTACCTTTTTTTTTCTTCTCACACCAGAGTGGGCATTTTTTAAAACATGTATTTTTGGCTGCGCAGTAACCAAACACCTTTTGTTGGAGGGGAGTATAGCAAACTAGGTCAAAGTAGAGTCATAGCTTTCTCCAAGATAAAGGAAGCTGGGCGGGAGTACCTGTTCCTCTGCCTGGTCGCCCTCAGCTAGGGCACGGCAGGTAACCTAGGCCCAGCTAGTGGACTTCTGTATGGCTCTTTAAATCTCAAGGGAGCATGGTCAAAGTGCTGGGAGAGGAGGTTTACAAGGTAGCAGCAACTACCGAGTTTAAATCCTAAGCGTAATGATGACTGTCCAGTGACAGGAAGTCTTCTTACCAAGCTGAACAGGTTCAGTGGCATGACTTTGCTATGTTAGCTGCTGTCTGAGTTGGCTAGGCTGCCATAGCAAAATACCATAGACTGAGAGGCTTAAACAACAGCAATTTATTTTCTCACAGTTCTGGAGGCCGGGAAGTCCAAGATCAAGTTACCAGCTGATTTAATTTCTTGGGAGCTCTCTTCCTGGCTTGCTGACTCCTCCACACTGTGTCCTCACATGGCCTTTCCTCGGAGTATGCACATGGAGAAAGATAGGTCTCTCTTCTTCCTCTTATGAGGCCACCAATCCTATGAGATTAGGATTCTACCCTGGAGACTTCATTTAACCTTAATTACCCGCTGTAAGGCCTGTTTCCCAATAAAGTCACATGGAGGGTTAGGGCTGCCTTCTTTCTATTTCTAACCTAAATCTCTAACTTTTTGTCAATTCTATCAAATATCTCATATCTTTCCACAAATCCCTTTTCTATTTAAGTTAACCAGAGTTATTTTCTACTTTTGGCAACCACAATCCCAGACTGGTAGAGGAATTGGTATCAGAAGACAGTCACTTGGGGAATTGGTGTTGGTTATTTGCCCTAATAGGGGCTGAAGAAATTGAAATTCAGTTAGAGTTCAGGAATGAGAACCTGTCAGCCATAACAAATAACTAGATGATTTTTTTCTTCTGTGGTGATCTTTAATGAAGTGTCCATTGAAAAGAAGGATTTAAGGGATCAAACTGTCACTGCCATTGAATAGTGCGAATGGCATGAAGAGTTTAAAGATGCCAGGGTGAGAGAGCAGCTTCTAATGAGACTGGACAGCTTAAAGAAGAGATGACAAGCTCAAATCTCTATATTGTAGCTCAAGGCATAGGCCCAGGGAATTTTTCTGGTTGTGATAAATGTCTACAGATATGTCTGCCAAAATCAAACGCAAATTTAAAATTTTGTGGCTTCCTGACTTTATTCTGTTGAATTGCAGCCCCACCAGCTCATTTATGTGAAACTGAGAGTGCAGACCAGGAAATAATAGAAAGCTGAATATAGGAGAGAACACAGAGGCCTGAGAGTGTCCCTAAACCATATTCTACACGAAGACTTGCTTGACAGAAAGAGAAGACCCACCTAATTTCTCTTTGTATCTTCACCATCTTATATTAGGGTTGAGCTAGCTCTTTGGCTCTATCTATATACCTTGATCATCTTACTTTCAAAACAGGGCATCACACCAATAGGACCTGGATAGTAAGCTGGATTGGTACCTTCACTATTTTGTTAAGACATAGGTAGGCTAGAGGATAGGAGAAAAAGCTTTAGAAATATAGAGACCTGTTACTTCAGAACAGTTTCTATGGGTCTAGTGATCTGTTAAACTTCAAAGTATATAGCAAGTACCTTGTTTCTATTATGCTAAGAATCATATTGCTTGGTAGGTCATTCTGGTTTTTATACACAACATATTCAATGTTTGCATGTACTTATTTAATTCATTTACCAGGTGACTCAAAGGGCTTCTACTTTTAAGTTGCTTACTACTTAGAAATTATAGTCCAGCTGATCCGATGATGCCCATAGTGTCTGGGGAAAATTGGACAAATCAGTCTCTAAAGGAAATCACACAAAAGGTCCTTACATTTTACAGCGATAGTGTAGCCACTTCATTATGTTATTATTCTTTTGACCGACAGGTGTTGGTTTGTTGCTGAACCCAAGTAGAGATTAAAGGCTTCTCCTCTGGAATATCAAAACTGGCTAGCATTGAGGTCAATATCATTTTATTGTCTAACCCAAATCAAGAACTAAACCATCAAAGCTGTTGTGACTAATGGCTGAAAAAATGGTTCAAAAATAGGCAAAAGAATATTTTTTTTTAACCAGAACATTTTGACATTTTGACTACTTAATATAAATCATATCTTTAAAAAAGTAATACCTGGAATGTCTAGGTTTCTTAGATAGTTTTTTTTTTTTTTTTTTTTGTCTTTCAAGAGACTTGTCAAGATATGAGATATGAGATTAACATCCTGTAAAGAAAACTAATCTCCCTGGAGAGGATCCTTCAATCCCTGACCTTATTAACATGAGCCCAGAGGCTCTACAGTTTGTTCTCAAAGAGGATTAATACTTTAAACCAGTGTGAAAGGAGAAATAGCAGGCATATTTCAAGGAAGCAAAAAATAAAAAATAAAAAAATTGACAGATGTCAATCTTTCTCTGGAATAGTGTCAGTTCTTATCTAAGGAATAGAAGCTAAGAATAAGATTAGCACGTATCATCTTTACTGGGGTATTTTAATTTGCAACCCAGAGGCCACCGTGGCTTGTATCCAAACACATGGCTGAGTTAAATATAAGTTCAGAGAAAGAGTGTAAGGTCCAGGAAATTGGGAGCCAGTTGAAGAGCTTGGGTTAAGATTCTAACACCATAGCCTGCTTCCTTCCAAGTCATCTCCAGGTGTTTCAGAATTGGCTTCCATTAGGAAACTGTACACAGTATTCCCTCACTTATCACAGGTATTACGTTCTAGACCCGCCCCCCACCCCCGCGACAGGTGAAAATCCGCGAAGTAGGACCCTTACATTTATTTTAGTATTTATATATATTTTAAGGCTTTATAAACCCTTCCCACACACTTATAAACCGTTCCCAGTCCCTCTTTAACCTTCCCACTCCCGTATTAACCTTTTCCACACTTTTATAAACACTATTTACATTCTTAAACATATTCTACACTCTTAAACCTAAGTAACTTTAACAACATACATATATAGTACCGTAAAATCCCATGATATAGCGAAAAATTCATGATAAATAACTAAATATAATATTTTTTAAAATCCCGTGATACAGTAAGGCTATGATAAATGAACCGCAATATAGAGAGGGACTACTGTATCTAAGAGCTATCTGAGTTCAAATTTAAGGTCCCAAATAAATATTTCCATTTAGATTATCTGGGAAATCACTTCATTTGGCAATTTTGTATGAAAGAATTATGTTTCTGGGGCCACCAAGGTGTAGGAAATTTAGAATTAAACTTTCAGCAGTTGAGAAGTCCAATCTTAATTTTGATCTCTCCTCACTTCTTGCAGAAGAAGAGGGGAGCAGCAAAGATGTAGACACCTGACAAAGTCATACATGTTCTTTGGTAGTCCTTTGGGCAGCATGAAGACAGGGTAAGAGAAATGAATGACCCAATGAATCTGTGAACTATTAGCTATGCATGTAAAACCCACAGGGGTTTCCAAACTGCCTCTACAATGACAGGATGAGCCTTATTCCAGATTTGTTCTGCTGAGGGTACAACATGGCTTCTGTCCAATCATCTAACAAGTGTTACAGGTGGCCTTGGATATGGCTGACCTCAGCAAAAGAAGAAGGATCTATGATGTCGTCATTCACCTGGAGAAGTTCTCTACAAGTGAGAAAGGGCTTCTAGCCCAAGCCCCTCTGCCCAGCCAAGGTGCAATGACTATCAGGCTGGCCTTGGGGGTCTCAGCTTCACAGATGGGTCGTGGTAGACCTAAGCTGTCCAACGCAGGAGCCACCAGCCAGTGGGACAACTGAATGCTGAGATGTGGCTCATGCAACTAAGGAAATTAATTTTTTTCTTTTATTTAAGTTTAATTAATTTAAATTTAAACTTAAAGACTGATATTCAATTTGATTATTGAAGAACTTTTAAATATGTTTGGAATGACAGTGTTATATGAGTCTACATTTTGAACTGTAAATTTTATAAAATCTTATTATAGTTCAAGCAATTCCAATAAAAATTTACTGTCTGAATTTGAATATGCCGTAAATGTAGAAAAAACAAACTTTGAAGATTTATATAAAAAATATACACATTCATAATTTTAACATTGATTACATATTCAAATGATCATGTTTTTAGTATACTGGGTTAAATAAAACATATTATTAAAATTAACAATGGCTCATTATGTTTCTATTGGACAGTGCCGGACTAGACAAGTAAGGGCAACTATCTCTATATTTGCAGCTTCTGTGTGGAGTATGTGCTGGAGAGGATGGGAAGCCAAGGCAGAAATTCTCCTAACCAACCAAGACAATATTTTTTTTAAAGTACAAAGGTGAAACAAGAGCCTTCCTTAGCCACCCTCCTGCACACCTATCCCAAACTCAAAGTACTTTAAAGAGCATCTCTGCACAGTAAAAACTTGATGACTGCTTTTCTCTGTCCTGGGCCAACCCAGGCTGCCTCAGTGACTTTCCTCTTCAGCCCTCATAATTATGTCATGGTCACCAATGTCTGCACCGGCCTGGGGATGGAATCAGGGACCCAGCTGCAGAGAGCTCTCCTCCCCACACAACCAACCTCACTTTCATTACTTTTCCTTGAAAACCCCATAAAACTAACATAGCCTTAGTGCATGGATCATACTCCATCCTCCCTGCAATGCAACAAGTAGCTTCTCTTTCCTTTTTAAAATTCTTCTAGGATCATCTCTTTCTTCATTTCTTCCATTGATATCTATTGAGCCCTTTCTTTGTGCCAGGCACTATGTTGGCCCTTGGAGGCACGCCCTGCCTTCAAGAAGATCACAGTCTAAAAGGTAGACATTAAAATAAAAATTAAATACAGTGTGATAGGAGAAAAGCAGCTGTGCCCGCATGAGGGGGGAAATTAACCAGAAGTGGAATTACCCACAAGCTGACCCTTGAATGTGGTCCTGAAGGAAGGCAAACAAGGCAGATGGCATTCTGGGCACAGAGATGGTTTGTGCAAGCATATTGAGGCATGAGGCTGCACACCACCTGGAAAGTGCAAGAAAACTGGGCTTTCTTGAAAGTTAGAAATAAGGTACGGGAAGGAAGTAAAGGGGGAAGTGTGACCAACATTAGGTCACTAAATTCCCACTTACAAGATACCATGAAGAAAAGAGGAAGATCGGAGACTTCTTCAAAACTATCAACAGGTTGTGTAAGTCTCCTCTTCCTCCTCCTCCCTCCAGACTGGCTTGCATCTTTCCAGTAAGTTACTAAGTTCTCCTTCTTCCAGGAGTTATTGTAGAACTTGGAGTTTCTAGGGTGTCTGGCATCGTCTTTGTCATTCAATAGCATTTGTTGGGTGTCTGTTATGAGACAGCCCTTTACTAGCTATAATAAAGGCTCAGAAGACTGGCTTCCTAACTAATATCAGGACCTCATTGTCAGTAAGGGGCGATGTTAATAACAGGCCAGGCAGAGGTAGTTTGGCAGGGAACCATATACACTTTTTCCCTTTCTTACTACTTGGGAATAAAAAGCATGTGTTTAAAATATTTGTGGGGTAGAAAGATCCAGCTCCCCCCCAAATCAGTGTTTCCTAATCTCAGCTTTCTTCCTCTTCAACTAATGACCTGAAGCAGAGAGGGAAGGTCTAAACTTGTATTGGAGGGAAAAAAAACCCCAAAAAACAGTGTTCATATAGCTGTCATTCCCAAATCTTCCTGGTTTAAATCATTCTCTGGAGTGTTTCTCTTAACAGGTCATTATGAGCACAGATTGAGACCATTCATTTTACTATATATGGAGAAAAGACTTAAGCTTGGGCAAATCCCAAGTACCTTCCCCTTCATTTTAAAGAATAAAATGGGAACATGTGAAAAAAAAATGCACAAGAACCCCATTAGATATACAACAGATCAATGATCTGAGATTATTAGTTTGAAAGTATTAAATTTACCATAGTCATATAATGACTTTAAAAAATAATCGTCATTCCTTCATAGGCAATAATGATCTAAAGTGGATCTTATATACACTACAGCTTTAAATATTATGCCTTCAGGTGCCTCATTGTGCCATAAATTCAGTAGTTCGTTGTTTCCTGCCTCTAAATGGCTGCAGTTGTCATGAAGACATTGCCATGGCTCAAGCCCCCAAATCGGAAGCCACCCCAAACCTGCCACATGGCATCTCTGTCTGCTGACTGCTGCCCTCTGCCCCCCTCAGCTCTCCCTCTGCCCCCTCCCTTCACACAGCAGGTGAAAGGCAAGCACGGGGCACCTTCATCAGCCTGATGGCTGGGCGACTCTGGGCAGACAAAGGCCAAGGAGTCATCTGTGGTGACAGGACAATTTGCTGAACCCCAATTCAAAGTTCTTCTAAGCCCACTGGGAATTGCTTTAATGTCTAGAGCTACAGCAGCTAGTTCTGCGTTCCAGCCTGTATTGTGGAATCTGAACTACTGAGACGCCCATCACCACAAAACACTCTATGAGTCTCGTTAACAGAACAGAACAGACTTTCTGCCAATAGCTGAGAAATCAATTCCTTTTCTCTTGCTGCTTGGACCTCAGCGTAATGACGGCTCCCAAGCTCTCTCTGCAGTAATAAAATGAGATGCACAGCCTTTTCCTTTTGATGTGTCCAGTTTAAAAGTTTAGAGTTGAGGCCTGTTCATCCGTAATGTATCTTCCCTTGTAAATATTTCTGTACTTTTTCCAATATCTGAAGTCTACACATATAAAAACAAAAATTCACTACTTCTCCTATTTCAGTTGTATAACTTTATGTTATGAGTCAAATTCGGGGCTAAATAAACATAGCTCAGGCTACAGTCTGCAAATACCTTTGGCAGCAAATTAACTCAAACAAATGTTTGGGTTGGGTTTGTTTTTTAACGATCTTGCTGATCTGCCCGAGGCCCAAGGATAGAGTAGGTAAACTCCAAATGCTTTTCTAACTTTGTATTTTCTGTCACATTAACATACAGGTCTCACGTTTGTTGCAATGGGTGGTTTCAAATTCAACCACCAGAGGGTGCTACTTGTTTGCTTCTAAATGTTGATTTCACTATCAGGCTTGAAAAATGGAGGCCTGGCTACCAGCTAATCGAATAGTCCCCATGCCAGCCAGCTTTACCCAGGAACGGGTCTCAGAAGACCTGCAGGCAGAGCTCTACTTCAAGGAATCCGATTTCACTTTGCTTTTGACATTATGTGTTTAAAACCAAAATTGAAAAGCTCTGTAGCTCGCACAAACCAAACTGCATTGATTTATATATTTACTGTAAACCAAGCAGGTAAAGTGAATCGTTTTTCATTCTCTTGGCTTTTTTGCAGTACGTACTACATAACAACAGTGAAACCAGAAATCTGGCTTCCTCTTCACCGCACCGAGCAATACAACAACATAAAGGGGAAAAAAAGAATATGCTTAGCTATAACAATAATGCAATTCTTGAACAACACAATCTTTGCTTATCTTATTTTAAGTATACACAGGTCCCTCTTCTGCTTTGGTGTAATTTTTGACTTCCAGGAAGCATTTTCATTTATCAGCTTTAACTTCTTTTATGAGCATATATTTTTGATTCACTGAGATTTGAATGAAAATTTTCCACTTAATGTTTCTGGTATGTATGAAGGAGGTATGAGATCAATTCTCATTCACCTCTGCTGAGCTTGCACTGAAAAGCTTTTTAACTTATGGTAAGAAACTCTAGAGTGTTGTCACCGCAATTGACAAAGCCAAGCCAGGGTCAGCAAAGTTTTTCTGTGAAGCACCAGATTAAAGATTTTGGGCTACGTGAGCCATAAATTCTCTGTCACAACTACCCCACCTTACCACTGTATCCAGAAAGCAACCACAAGAACACAGATAACAGGGTGCGACTGTTCTAAACCACTATTTTGAAGAACAGGTAGTGGGGCTGTAGTTTGCTGACTCCTGCAAATGATGACTCTTAATGTACACACTCTTACTGATAAAACTTAGAGAAGTTTCTATTGTAACACCCTTTGACATGCCCCCCTGCCACCCCATCTCCCACACTGTTACCCATGTTAAAGTTCACGGGTCCTTTGGAGGAGTACCATGGGGTTCCCTTTTCAGAGCTTTCAAAACCAGAGACAAAAGCGACTTAAGCCTTTGGATGTGTCATTACGTTTGTTTCCTGTGAAGATCTCATGGTAAAATAGGAAATTAATAAGGACGATGTGACTCCCTGGTAGTTTCTCCAGAGATTATATGGAAAGTAAACAAAAGACGCGGTTCACCTTCAGACTGATGTGGAGCTAGAGGAGTCTGGGTTTCCTTGGAGTAGGACACTACTTCCCTGGGCAGGAAATCCACCTGGGTGACCTTCGACACTCCCAGCTTATGTAGTCTTCGTCTGTAAGTAACAAAGGACAGATGCTTAGAGAGGGTGGCAGTCCATGCAGAAGAGCTCTCAGTAACGAAACAGAGGAGTACAGCAAGCCCAAAACACCCCCAGCTTCCAGTATAAGGGTCAGGGTGAGCAAGTAGAACTGACCCTGAGCCGGAAGTTGGGACACTTGTGTTCTTGGCTTATTTTGGCCTTAATTTGCTGGATAATGTCTAGGGGGTCTCTCATGGTGACCGTCAGTTTTTCTATCTATAAAACAAGGTGTTGGTCCAGCTCAGATGAGACCTCTTCCATTCTGAGCATCTCTGACTTTGCTTGATTTAAATTCACGAAGGGAATTTTCATTTGTAATATAAAATTCTAGTCTCTTAGGTGAAAGGGACAAAAGAAAAGTATGCTTCTCAAATGTGAAAAAAAGAGAGATGATTCCTCAGTGGAGTAACATGTTCTCTGTGTGGCAATGAGAAGCTATTCCAAGAGGGAGCATAACATCTCTCCTTTCTCCAGGAAAGTAACTAACACAGATCAGCATGTGAATTTGTTTAAAGACACATTGATATCACACAGAAAAGTGAAGAGGGCACTGGGATAATAGTGATAAAGTTTTAGCTTGGAATTCCCATGTAACCCCGTAAAGAATCATTTCTGAATAGTTCAGTAGCACCTCAAGGGCTTTCAGATGTCTTTCATGTCTGTGAGGCACATGGGCAGATGCTGTCATCATCTGCAGCTTATAGACTAGGAAAGTGAGAACCAGGCTGAAATACTGTTGGCCTGAGTCCTGGTCCAGGGCTTTCTCCATGAAGCTAAATCCTACCTAAGGTTCTCCATGGTAAGATGGTAATTTCCAAATTACTGCAAAAGTGCTTCCTGAGTCACCCAGGAAACAATCGATCATGAAAGCAGCGTACTGGTGATTAAGCACATAAACACTAGCTCCACCACTTCGCCATATGTGTGATCTTGAACAAGTTATCTAACTTATCTGTGCCTCAGTTTCCTCATCTGTAAAATTACCAGTACTTACTATTAGGACTGTTATGGGTAAAGTATATGAACCATATACATATAATGTAGATATTATTATCTGCATATATAGACATAATTTACAGACATAAATCTATGATATTTTCTAGAACAGTATTTTTGTATATATACTTAATATTAATATTGAACATATCCTATTATATTTCTTAAAAATTTACAGGTATACAGTACCTGTGTGAAGGAGAGAGGGGAAATGAGATTAAGGGGAAATAACCAGTTAGCCAAAATCTCCCATTCTCTAGCTCACTATGATCAGTACAAGCACACTCCATTCACATTATTGTATTTAATTACTGCTAGCAGATGGCACAGACTCATTTATTCTTTTTAATAGTAGTCATAATAAAATGAAAGAAAATGCACAGAACCACCAGGAATTTCTATGCATAATTTCCCAACCATTCTTGGAAAACAAAACTTTCTTCTTTTCCATGACTTACTGAACAATTGAGGTGAGATCTAAGATGTACACAGAGAAAGTACAAACAAGTACAGGGCTGGTCTGGAGAACAAGCCCAGCCGGCTGCCTCTACAGGCCCAGTGGGCAGGGCTGCAGCCTGAGCGCTGCACACCCCTGGGCTACAGGGGCCTCGTTTTCCCAGAAGTCTGGGTCACAGAATGTAAGGAGGGTCAGGGTGGGTCTCCAGCCCTTCCATGAAGCCTCCTCACACAGAATTAGGGCAAAACACATAAAATGTACTAAAAACGTACCAAACAAGGTAAAACGTTCCAAGTTTCAAATAAAAAACTCAGATATAATTTTAAAGCCTACTTGGGTCAGAGATAAATGTTTCCCTTCTGGAAAGGGGTCTTTCTTCAGGGATGTGAAGAAGAAAATATGAAAAAACACCCCATGAAAGCTTGAGGTAGAGCCCTTCCTGGTGTTGAATATCTCCGAGCACCTTTCTGAGACCCCAAAAGGTGAGATGGAAACGAGACATGGACTGATAAGGTGCTTCAAATTGGGGTCACCTCTGGCATGGAAAGACCACCCTGGATCTTAGGCTTTCATGGGCATCTATGTGGGGCCCAGACATCTCCACAATCCCATTAAGAGATACCTACACCTGCTCCAGTGCGTGCTGCTCATGGGATGTAAGCTGTAGGCATGCCTTATTGTCTTCTTTATTGGGTGACCAGCAGCAGGCACTGGGCAATAGGAGGCTGATCTGTAATTTTATAATCCACTGTGACAAATTGAAATCAACCAGTGAGGCAGTATAGTGTCATGGCTAAGTCATGCACTCATATAGAAAATGGGTTCCTTTCCACGGAAGATAAAGCACAAAGTGTGACTAAGCATGGCCAATGACATCTACCAAAGCTGAAGGAAGCTGGAATTATGCAGACTTACTCCCAAATAAAAAGAGTGTCCTAAATGGCATGAGACACATGTATATTGTCATTGATATGTTAATATATATACACTACATTTCAAAGATGAAGATAATTCAAAGTGGGAGACCCTGGGTTTGTGCTTTTTTTTTTAGAAAGAAAAAGACTTCTGTTCCTTTCAAAGCCATGAACAACAGAACTTCAGCTTCTGAAGGCACTGACCCTGTAACCTGAAAATATGGAGAAATGCTTCATGCCTACATGTGGAGTTCTAAAGAAAACCCACTAGATTTCAAAGAAACTATGATCTAGATGCCTTTAAGAATAAAGGTAAAGGATTTAAATGGGAAAATAATTTTGCAATGACAAGGATATGGGTGGGAGGGGGTTGGTTATAAATAGCAAGCGAAAGCAGAGTTCTTTGATCAGAGACATAAGATCAAAGCTCCCTTAATCTTTTATTGAAATAAACTTTACATACTATAAAGCCCCCCTTAAAAATATACAATTCTGTGTTTTTTAATGTATTTACAAAGTTGTGTAAACTCACTACTATCTAATTACATTAACTTTTTGTTACCTCTCAAAGAGCCCCTGGCAACCACTAATCTATTTTCTGTCTACTTTCATATGTATGGTGGACATTTTGGTTATTTTCACTTTTCTCTATTATAAATAACACTGGTATACACATTTGTGTACAAAATTTTATGTGGATATATTGCTTCAATTCTCTTGGAATTTATATGTAAATAGGAGTAGCACTGCAGGGTTACATGTGATTCTATGCCTAACTTCTTGAGGAAAGGCCAAACTGTTTTCCAAAGAAGCTGTGCCATCTTTCATTCTCACTAACAGTGTAAAGGGTTCTAATTTCTCCACAACCTTGTCAACCCTTATTATTATCTGTCTTTTTTAGTATAGCCATCCTAGTGAGTGTGAAGTGGCATCTCACTGTGATGTTGATTTGCATTTCCCTGCCGGCTAATGATGTCAAACATCTTGCATATTGGCTATTTGTATACCTTCTTTGGAGAAATGCCTTGATCAAATTCTTTGCCCATTTTCAAATTGGGTTATTTGTCTTTTTAATTGCTGAGCTGTAACAGATTTTCATATATTTTAGATATTAGGCCCTTATCAGATATATGATTTGCAAATATTTTCTCCCATTCCGTGGGTTGCCTTTCCACCTTCTTGATGGTGTCTTTTGAAGTACTAAAGTTTTAAATTTTAACCAAGTCAGTTTATCTATGTTTTCATTGGCTGATTGTGCTTTTGGTCTCATGGCTAAGAAACCATGCCCAATCGAAGATCATGAATTTATACCTATGCTCTCTTCTAAGAATTTTATAGTTTTATTTCTGAGCTTGAGGTCTTTGATCTATGTTTGAACTAATTCTGCATATGGCATGAAGTAGGAATTTGATTTCATTTATTTGCATGTGGCTATTCAGGCGCCCCATGCTTCATTTTTCTTAATATTCAGAGACTAGATTGAGCAGGGGAGCTGAGAAAGGCTTTTGTCATGAATATCGGTCCTCAGTGATGCGTACTGGCCTCAACCAGTAGTCAAATATGACTGTGGGAAGATGGATTCAAGAGGAAGCTCATCATCGGACAGCTTCCCAAAGCTCATGAAAGCTTCCAGAACACCTGAGCATAAGCATCATCAAATTCTTCCTAAATCAGTAAAACACAGCACAACTCAGATTCTGATGTTCTCATTTCAGACCACAGTGAATTCTATACAGCAAACTTGATGTTTCTGCATTTCATATGCCAGGTAAATAAATAATATTGCATAAATACTGCTGTACCATCTGTTGGATGCATGAAGGAGCCTCATATTATCAGAGAACTGGCTTCAGGCAGCTCAAGTTTTAAGCAAATTGGCTGCCCGGAGAATTTCACAGGTGCCATCAGATAACCCTCAGAGATACACTTGTCCCCAAGTGGATGATTCATTTTCTGACCCCTACCAGTACTGGGGGGTAAAGCCACAAGACTGAGCCCGACATTAGTAGGATTTTTTTTTTAATGTGACTGTGCAAGAGCTTCTGTGAATACCACTCCCCCTCCTCAAAAAAAAAAAGCTAGAATAAAAATATACCTCAGGTATCTAAGAAATTCTTCAAATATTAGAAATTGTAAACCACAAAAGACTCTCAATAATGGTCATTGGATAGTAGCCTCAGTGTGTTCAATGGCTGGAAATCATAATGTTGAGGATATATCGTTAGACCTGGTGGCAAGAGACGAGTGTGGGTAAATAAGGTGCAGATTCAGGAACTTGGGTCACAAGTCAAAAAATCAAAAGGGGTTATTGTAATATAGCGCCGCCTCTGGAGAAGGGAAGGAACCTAGAAATAAAGCAAATAAACCAGTAACAGATGTTCCCAGAGACAGAGAATTATTTGGCCAGATGCCAAAGTAGGTCAAAGCCAAGGAATAAAAGAATGTTCTCAATGGGCCCAGACTCAGTCCTGCAGGGTTTTATTCCTGATTATTTGCATGTAAGTATTTCATCCCCAAGATATATTGATGATACTACCAGAGATGTTTTTCCTTGTGCTGCTTACAAATTTCTGAGGTTTCTCAAAGAAGAGGCCCCTAAAACAGAGTGATAATTGTACCACTTCTTCCTTGTCCAGGAATCTTATGTGGTTATCTATCATGTCCTTGACAACTACCAAAGGCACTAGTTTAGCCAACATCATTATCAGCAACCATAAACAATTTTTGAAGCACAACACTATGCCAGATGCTTATAACACAGAGAGAATATGGAGATCAAACAGATTCATTAAAAGGCAACAGGCAAATAAGAATGAAAGGTAGCGTCCTGACCAGTGTGGCTCAGTTGGTTGGAGCATCGTCTCACAAAGCAAAAGGTTGCTGGTTAGATTCCCAGTCAGGACACATGCCTAAGTTGCAAGCTCAGTCCCCAGTCTGGGCATGTACAGGAGGCAACCAATAGAAGTTTCCCTCTCACACTGATGTTGCTCTCCCTCACTCTCTCTCTCCCTTCCCCTCTCTCTAAAAATCAATGAATAAATAATCTTTAAAAGAATGAAAGGTAGCAAATAATAAGAGCCAACATGAGAAGTCACATAATAAACGGGACAGGAGAGTCTAATGTGCAGAGTATGTGTTTGGGGAAACAAAGCAAGTTTCACTGAGAATAGAGGCCTGATGGGAGTCTTGGAGGATAGGCAGGACCCAGTCAAATGGAAAGGAATGAAGAGGGTGTTCTAGGGAAGAGGCTCTGTGATCTAAAGACTGAATTCAGATCTTATGCCTGAGAGAACAGTTTTTCAGAATAGAAGTTGTAAGTTGAAAAGCAGGAAGAGGTATATGTGGAGAGGTATATTGAGGCGGGAAGACTAGAGAGCTTTAAATTTCAGGTGAAAGAACTTGGACTTTATGTTGCAGATGAGGAATTACTAAACATTACTAAGTAAGAAAATGACAGCTTCCAAGAGACACTGGAAACATATTAGTATAGCAACTGTGTGAAGAATGGAATCAAAATCCCCGTTTTACAAATGAGCAAGCAGAGGCCATGTGTGGGACTTTAGAAGCTGAGTGTGGAGAAAAGGGGGAATTGAGAAACGATCTATAAGCAAAGGGTGGGTGGGTTCAGTAACTAATCAGAGAATCCAGGCAAAGCATTAATTCAAAGAGGACAACCAGAGAAATGATTACTGGATTTGTAACCAACTGTCTATCCAGTGTAGAGACTTGGCCCAGGGTGATGAGAAAGCACTCATGGTGATGTCACTGGGGATACAAAGGAAATGTTGTAGTTGGGTGACTCTGGAAAGGAATTTAGGGTAGACCCAAGCAATTTTCTTGGTATGGAGGGTAAAGGAAAAATAATAGATTGGAGATTATTTCAAGACTTCATGCCTTGTGGAAAGAGAAGTGAGTGGTGTAACTGGAAGACATCGGGGAATCTAGAGAAAGATCTGTTGGGGGTGGAACGAGTACCTCAGTGACTGAGTTGGTGGTAAGGAGATTTCCAGTTGTATAAGATGTAAGGAAAAAGCTCAGAAAAGAAGACAAAACAGAAACTGTGGCCCTGGCAGCCACCCACTGAGAGTCACATGAGATAATGCTGCACCAACAGATAAAGAGAATATAGGGAGCTAAGGGTATGGAAACTCGGGTAACGTGAAAGAGGTTTCTAAAAGTGATACAAGGTTAATTCATCTTCCAAGCACCCTACGCTATACGCTAATGTAATAAGATGTCAAAATGTGACATCTCAAGGACCAATTCCCAGAATTGAGAACGGGACACCAGACAGAGGACAGGGGACCTGGGGCCCCACACAGAAGAGGTGAGCCTGGTGTGGCAGCCCCCTCACCACATTCAATTCATCATTTATGTTCAGAGTGGGTGTCTCCCTCCAAGGACTGAGCTGCAGCTTGATAGTTGACCTTTTCTGATTACATCAAATAGGATGAGTTTCCATAGTCTATGTTCACATTTTAAAAAATCATTTAAGGAAGTATTTATTTCACTTCCATGGTATTTACTTCTTACTGTGCAGAGATATTAGTTTGGCAGCTGAAGTATTTTTCCTGAACAGAAGCAAATGTCAAGTCTGGCTCCGTCAACAGGCACAGGGCCCAGCCAAAGGGTTTGCTTTGAATTTCATAACACAAGTACATCTCGCAAATTTTCCAGGAAGAGACAGGAGTCAAAATAGTCATGGTTATAATAGAGCTCGAAATATTGGTGAAGGTTCTGCTATAAAATGCCCACTTTACAAAGGAAATTTAAAGTTCAGAATTATCAGGAAAGAAGGTACAGAAGTGTGTTTTCTCCAGTATTACATACATACAAACTATGATAATATAAAAATTATATAGGAATGGCCTTTCATTAAATTGACATTTATGAACAACCTCCAATAGAGTTTTAACATAACAGACTTGTTCAAGACACTGAGTACCAAGGATAAGCACACATCCATACCAATTAGCTATATTCATTTTTCCAAATTGGAATAAAAAAAGAATGCTTTTTAAATTCAGTTGCTAGTGTGGAACAGAAAATGTCCCATAATTGCTTTCACAAGATTCTTGAGGGTGGAAAACAAAAACTGGCTGAGAGAAGCTTGTCAAGAAATGTTTGGGGACGAAATACATGGGTATTTTAAGAGGTGGGCAAAGTGCTTTCTCTCAGTCTTGTGACCAAATTTTGACTGGATCTGTTAAACTGATTTTACTGAAGTTTTTCATAGGTCTAAGTTTATTCTATTGTTTCAGATTCTGCAATGCATTACCTTCTGAGACACACACATATGTATGCACAAGTTACAAGATGCTGTTCTACATTTCAATTTCTATAGAAACTTTGATTTTGATTATGTGTTTTTGAAGAGGAAATGATCACCAGTTTGCTCAAGAACACAACCTATATCATTCTCAAGAGAATACCAGGCATTGTTACATGGGAAACCTTATAAATTCATTCAAACCAGAGATCTAAACATAATGCATAAGAACATTTGACAAAACCTGAAGAGAATAAGCCAAAAGAAGATAATTTAATCAAAGGCTAACAAGGTTATTACTGTTCCATTAGGCAAATGCAACTAACTTGAGAACATGGAAAGACCTCTCAAACTGCCTGGCTAGCTTTTCTCAGATACCTCTCACTACCTTGAAGAATGTTTTTCTGGTGCCTTTGTAGAGCTGGTTTAACTCCTATTATTGGCAGTGATGTTGCTGTTTCACCACAGCAGTTGGGATGGTGCCTAGTGGATTCAGGAGTAATATCCTCTCTTCCAGCCAAGAATGAAGAGAAGATTGAGAGAAAAAAGAAGCCACCACCTTCTGACAATGTCTCCCAAGGATAGAAGAAATCTCTAAGTTCCTCCTGCAGGGTATGCAGGGTAGGAGCAACTAAATCCTTGCTCACAGCCTCAGTTTTTCCTTATTCTCTCTTTGCTTTTCAAACGTTCACAACCCTACTAAGAGTCTAATATACGAATAAGACACGGAGGAAATATAATTGTGAGGCCTTCATGAAATCATAAGCCATTAAATATTCCTCTGTACTACTGGGTTTAAGAATTTGAAGTGAGGGGCCATAGAATATCCTTACTTCTCATTGATGTCTTTCATCACTTAGAATCTTTGCCTCCCTTCCACCCACCTTTCCTTTATGCTGACTCAGCACATTGCCTAAAGACTGGCAATATCATGATGGCACTTTCACTTACTTTCTGTTTATAAGACAACAGAAAATGTTTAAAATATAATCTCTCCCTCAGACTTGCTCATTGCTACCCCACATTTCAATGACATTTATTCACTTACCAGCCTATACGGATATTTTTTATCCTGTGATCTTTTATTCTATTATTTCATTTTTACTTCTACCATCTTCAGTTCACTTAATTTTTTATTATAGCCTAAGAAAGCAAAGTGTTTTTGTTATAAAAAGTAGTTGTCTGGTTAAAACAAAAGTAAAACAAGCTGCGTTGTGCTTATTTTCTCATTTCATTTACAATTTTCTTGAAGGTACTTTTTTTCTGAATGCCACATCATCTCCCTGTGTTGCCATTTACTTTGCTGATCACATAGGTAACATGCAAACCAGACACATCTGTGCTTCTGGTCAAGATGGAGTAATAGAGATCAGATTTACCCACTGTCTAAAACAACTAAAAAAAAAGAAAAGAAAAAGAACAGCAGTTAGAATGAAACTGTAAATTGCAAGACACTAAGGATCAGGCCATGAAAGATGGGAATACTGTACATGAGAGAGAAGAAGCAAAAGATGAGCCCAACAACTTCTCTAGCTTACTGGATTAAGAGTCTTCAGGCCACGGTGCAAGGAGGAAACCCAGGTGAAATTTAGTGGATTTCCTAAGTTGGGGAGACAGACTGCAGAGTCCAGAGAGACCAAGGCACCTAAAATTCACAGGACACAATAACAGAGAGAAGAAAACTGCACAAAAGGAAAACTCAGAAAATCTTCAGAAAGTTGCTCTTAAGGATTAGCTTAGTATTGATCAGTGGATGTATGTAAGGAAGCTACCTGAGACCAAGGGAAGAATTATCTGAAGGAATTAGAGGTAACAGTTCTGGGCACTTACATAGAAACAGGAATGGTGTCTGCTCCCACCAGCCAGGCTGGAGAACCTCAAGATTTATGGGCATTGTGTAGAATACACAAAAGAGTCTTGTTTCAATGGTAGGAGTGAATTAGCCCTATGCACTGCCCCAATCCCAGCTAATAAATCTTAAAAGCAAGACTTCAAAGTATCAGTTTCTAATGAATTAACTATTTCACACCAAATATTAAGAAGGTTTATACAAATCCAAATATATCTAACACCTAAAAAAGTAATATTCACAATGTCTGACATCAATCAAAAGTTAGAAGACATGCAAAGTAGCAGGAAAACATGACTGTATTGAAGAGAGAAGTCAATCAATAGAAACTGAGCCAAAACTGATACATATGGTGGGACAGCAAGCAAGGTTATTAAGAGTTATTTTAAATGTATTTCAACCCCTGGCTGCTGTGGCTCAGTGGATTGAGCGTTGGTCTGCAAGCCAAGTGTCGCTGGTTTGATTCCCAGTCATGGCACATGACTAGGTTGCACGTCAGGTCCCTAGTTGGGAGCGCGAGTGAGAAGCAACCACACAGTGATGTTTCTCTCCCTCTCTTTCTCCTTTCCCCTCTCTCTAAAAATAAAAAATAATAAATAAACAAATAAATAAATTATTATTAAGAAAAAGAAAGTATTTCATGTGTTCCAAAAGTTAAGTAGCAATATGGAAGATATAAAAAAGACTAACTGAACTTCTAGAGATAAAAATTAAAATGTATGAAATTAAAAATTTTCTTGGTAGTCTTCATGAAATACTAAATGTTACAAAAAGAAAAATATTAGTAAATATAAAAACATATCAATAGAAACTATCCAAAATAAAACACAGATACAAAAGAAAAATAAATAAATGAAGCAAGTTGCCTAATATACATGTGACTTTAGTCCCCAGAGAAGAAGGTAAGATGGAAAAAATATTTGAAAAAATAATAGTAAAAATTTTACTAATTTTTAATACAAGAAGCATGAAAAAGACTACAACAAAGTATAACATAATCAAAGACTACAACAAAGTATAACATAATCAAATTGCTCAAAATTAGTGAAAAACAGAGCATTGTTAAAGTAGACAAAAATAAAAATAAATTAAAAAGATATTACACACAGAGGAACCAGGGCAAGAATGACAGTGGATTTCTGATCATAAACAATGCAAGTGAGAAGACAATGAAGCAACATTTTTAATGTACTAAAATAAAAAGATTTCTGACTAGTGAATATCCTACAGTGTTTCTTATAGTGAAGATCATTTTATGTCTTAAAAGTATTTATTATATCACTGTTTTTGAAAACTTTAAAGGACCTAATTATATGCTGCCTATGACAAATTCACTTTAAATATAAAGACACAAATAGATTAAAAAGTAAAAAGATGGAAAATGATATATCATGCTAAACCTCAGTCAAGAAAACACTGGCTATGTTCTTTTGAGACAAAGGAGATTTTAAAGCAAAATATAATACCAGGGATAAAGAAGGTCATTTCATAATAATAAAGAAATAAATTAATCAAGAGACACATAAGAATCCTAAGCATTTATGCACATAATAACAAAATTTAAAAATAAATGAAGCAAAACTGACAGAATAGCAAACAGAAAAACCAAAATTACAACTGAAAACTTCAACAGCTCTCTGCCAACCATTGATAAAACCAGAAGAAAGAAAATCAGCAAAGAATATTGAATATTTGATACAACCAATACCTTAATCTAATTGACATTTATAGAACATTTCACCCAATAACACCAAAATACACATATTTTACAAAGGCACATGGGACATTCACTAAAACATATCATACTATGGACCAAAAATAAGTCTCAACAAATTTAAAAGGAGACAAATCATAAAAAAATTAAATAAGAAATCAATAACAAAAAGATCTCTGGAAAAATCTCCAAGTATTTTAAAACTAAGTAATGCATTTTCAAATAACTCATCAATTAAATACAAAATAAAACAGGAAATTAGAAAGTAATTTGACTTGAGTGAAAATAACAAAAATATCGAAATGCTCAAGTACTAAATCACTAAGCAGTACTTAGAGGGAATTTTATAGTACCACACATACATATTAGGAATTAAGAAAGGCCTCAAGTCATTGACCTCTTCTTCCACTTTATGAAACTAGGAAAAGAAAAGCAAATTAAACACAAAGCAAGTAGAAAAAAAAGAACTAAAATCAGAGTAGACATCAATGAAATAGAAAAATAAAGAAAAATTAATAAAACCAAATACTGGTTCTTTGAGAAGAGCAATAAAATTTATAAACCTGTAGCCATTCTTATCAGGAGAAAAAGACAAAATTTACCAATATCAGGAATGAGAAAGATTCTAGAGATTCTAAAGGCTCTGTAGATATTGAAAAGATGATAAGAGATTACACAGACAATTTTAGGCCAATAAATTTTCAAATACAGAAGAAACAGATACATTACTTGAAAGACACAAACTACCAAATCTCGCTCAGAAAAATACAAATAACTGCAAGAGCTCCATTACTATTACAGTTATTGAATGTGTATTTTTAAACCTTCCTCACAATAAAATTCCAAACCCAAATTGTTTCACAGGTTAACTGTATCCTACCAAATATTTAAGAAACCATTAAACATTGAAATCATGTCAAAAAATTATGACTCATAAAAGAACAAATTTGTAAATTGAAATTTGTCAAAATTAAAGTGTCTTAAAGACTGCTGAAAGAGTTAAAAAGGTAAAAGAATTAAAAAGGTAAGTCTTAGACAGAAAGAAAACATTTACAAATTATATATCAAAGAAAGAAATATATGCCAAATATATAAAGAACTCTCAAAACTCCAGTAATAATGAGAAAACAAAAAACCTAATTCAAAAATAATAAGGGCAAAAGATTTAAGCAGACACTTCATCAGAGAAAATATTCAAATAGGAAATGCACACACAGACATTCAACAGCAGTCACTAGGTAAATCAAAACTACAATGTGATACTACTACACTCTTTAAATAGTGGTTAAAAAAATATTTTTAAGTCCAAAATAAGTATTGTTAAGAATGTGGAGGAACTGAGGCTCTCATGCACTGCTGATGAGAATATATAATGGTTTGATAGCATCTTAAGTTAAATATATATATCCATTATATAATTAAGCTATTCTACTTAGTGGCATTTACCACCCAAAATGAAGGCACATGTCAATAAAAAGATTGAAGTTTGATTTTTAATGGGCAAAAACTAGAAACAACCAAAATGTACATCAAATGGTGAATGGATAACAAACTGTGGTATATCCATACAAGGAAATATCACTCAGTAATAAAATGGAGTGACTTATTGATACACAGTGAATCTCGAAATAATTATTCCCGGTGAAAGAAGTCAGTCAAAAGAATACTTATTGCATGATTTCATTTCTATGACATTCTAGGTATGTAAAATAATGTACAGTGACCGCAGAAAGCAGATCAGTTGTTTCAGGGGATAGGGAGAAGCAGGAGTGAGAATTACCAAGGAACATGGGCAACTTTAGGGAATGATGAGTATGTTCATTATCTTGATGGGATGATGGCTGTGTGTTCACATTACAACTTATCTATTTGAATGCTTTCAATGTGTGCATTTTATATCAATTATAGTTCAAAAAATCTATCTTAAAAATCAAGTAACAGAGCAAGCTATGGCCAATTCCATGGCCAATTGAATGGCAAGGATCAAGAAGAAGAAATAAAATTGTCTCTAGAAAGATCTTGTTGCCTGAGGTGTATTTCATAAAATTATATATGAGAGCAACAGTGCTCTGCACATAATGACTATCATTAAGGGAAATTGTTCACTAAATCAATATTTGAAATTGTAACATGGTCAAAATAATCTCTCTCAAATATTCTCTGAATGTTCCTTCCAAATTCTCTAAGATAAGCCACCCAGTGAACAGGAAGTCTCATATGTGTCTCTCTCTCTGACTCACTGGTCCTCTCTGAAGTAAAATGTGGCAGGAAGGTGGGAGCCACAACAGATATGCCATCTTCACAGAATGAGTCACAGGTTCTTATCTGCAAGGTCACCTGAGTTTTTTGCTTGGAAAACAGATAGAAATGGGAAAATTCCTAACAGTTCCACAGCAGCAAGTGTACTGTAGCAATGCTACAATACGTCCGAAAACCTGTTAATGTAAGTACCTAAGGTAGAGTCTCTGGGAGTTCCATCCTCATTTTTTCAAGCATAATGATATATTGAAGAACTGTACTTGGAAGTTCCCCTGAACCATAACATACTATATATTTTTTTTTTTCATTGTTTCACTGCTTCATCAAAGCCATGTTTCTTGGATACTTAAATTATACAAGTTTAAATATAATATACAATGAACTATATAACTAAATAGACAAAATGTTAGTAATGTTTAAAAATAATAATGTATCAGTTACCTAAAGTGTGATGGTATTTCAATGATCTGGCACTGTTGTGAGCAGACAGCTTGGACCCTAATGTGCAAATAGCCCTTCAACCTCCTTGTATACCTACAGTAGGCACTGACATTGATAGAAACCCATAGAAACATGCACAGAAATCTCAGCAATTCAAAATAAATAAATATCCACTTTAGAATTAATTGAGCTATATTTAAATAGAAAGAAAACACAGTTTCATAAAATACTGTAATAAGATCTGCTATTCATATATTGAAGTACCCAATGGCATGTTTGGTGAATGTTTAATAACTGGCATGGGGGAAAGGGAGCAAGCCCTGGTTTGTAGCATTTGCCCATTTTTGTGGTGTAAATACTCCACTGTGGCAAATTTCAAGCTAATTTCACTGAATGCAAAATGAGGAAGAGAAGCACACAGTCAGCTCTTCTGAACTTCAGCACAAACTGGTACAAGCATCCCACTGGAAATACCTTATGTGTACCACAGCTAACTTCAATCCTAAAAGATAAATTGATCAACTTTGTAGAATATATCTATGTTTGATTTTTTTAATTGAGCTATAATTGAAATAATATAATATTAGTCTCAGGTGTGCAATGTAACAATTCAATATTTATATATATTACAAAAAGATCACCATAATAAGTGAAGTGAACATCCATCACAATACATAGTTACAATTGTTTTCTTGTGATAATAGCTTTGAAGATCTACTCTCCTAGCAAGTTCTAAATATGCAATACAGTATTATTAACCACAGTCATGCTGCACACAACATTCCTCTGACTTATTCATTTTATAAATGGAAATTTGTACCTTTTAACCCCCTTCACCCATTTTGGCAATCACCAGCCTTTTGCCTTAGGCAATCACCAACTTGTTCATTATACCCATGAGGTTTTTCTTTTTTGGCTTTGGGAGATTTTTTGTTTGGTTGGTTTTTTTGATTTCACCTATAAGTGAGATCATGTAATATTTCTCTTTTTCTGACTTATTTCACTTAGCATAATGCCCTCAAGTTCCATCCATATTGTTGCAAATGGCAAGATTTCATTTTTATGGCTAAATAATATTCCATTGTACATATATACCACATTTTCAATTCTGAAGCTATCTTTTAACCTGTGACAATACATTTTCAACTGGAAAAAATATCATCTTTAAGATGTAGGATACATTACCTGTCATCAAATATCTGAGATTCTTTAATATTAAGGAAGTCAACAAATTAGCTCTTTCTTTAATAAGACTCTTTCTACGTTCAAATTTGATTCAAATTAAATGCGTATTACAAGTGTCAAAAAAAGGAAAAAGGAAAAAAACAAATAAGACACAGCATTTTAATACTGATTTTAGACAAAAATTAACCTAAGGCAACTTGTTAGTAAAAGGGGAAGACAGTTAGGATAAACTCAAACATATTTCCCATTGAAGATATTGTGTGCCCCACCTTGAAAGTAGAGAGAGAGAGAGAGAGAGAGAGAGAGAGAGTGTGTGTGTGTGTGTGTGTTTGAGGAGGCAAGTGTTCTTTTGCAATAATAGGAATTACGAAAGGAAGACCAAAAGCCATCTTTTTGTGGCATGTTCCACAAAGAGAGACTTCCTTCAAAACTTAACTTTATAAGGCAAACTAACAGAAGGAAATAAAGTCATTAAACTGGAAGTTCAACAAAAGGGGAAAAAACAAGAGCAACAACAGCTCCAGCATTTCAACACAACTATAGCAAAGAAAGGATAAATGGAGTAGCAAAAGAGCAGACATATACCCAAGTTCTGAGTCTGACTGCAGCTGGAGCACTGAGGGGTCTGTGTCCCACTGCAGGGTCCTAATCGTGCAGCACAAAGGAAAAAGAACACAGAGAATTAACAAAAGGGGAGGGGAACAAACCAAACCAAACCACATCATTCATCAAGGCAGTGGCGTACACAGTACATACACAGAACATCTCCCACTTCACCCCACAACGCCCAGGTGCAAAGACCTGTGATATCAAGGGACAAGGGAAAGCCAGAAGCCATCCTCTCCTTTCAGCATTTGTTTGATCCTGCAAGTTATGGTTCTTTAGATGGGAGGAAGCTCAGAACTAAATATTCAAACTCCACGCCCCCTCACCCTGTTTTGTTTTTTACTGAAGCCTGATTGGTTTGAGCATGTAACCTGCTTCAAGTGTCTCTGACACCCCAGAGCCCATTCACACCTGGGAGCACTAGGGATCTTCCATGCAGAGAAGAAAACCAAATGCAAACGTGCATCTGGGCCACAGCAGGAACCTCTGGTAAGGTGGGGCCAGGTGGAGCGTGACTGCAGGGCCTGGTAAATAACTGGCTTCCTTGGGTCAGTTATTGCAAATATAAAATGCATTAGATTTCGAAGTCCATGAGTATTCAGATGTCTTTAAAATTTATTAATTACACCCTGATCATCAATCATATCATTTGTCTCTAAGAATCCAGGGATGCCTTACATCTTACGTCTTTAAAATATTTCACAAGCCATATCACAAAGTATCAACAGTTACCCAGGCATTCATTTCCCTTCAAAATAAGGGCAAGCAGCTCTTCGATAAACAGAATGCACAGAAGGACCTTTCTTGGGCCGGTCCTTTCAACTGCCTGGATGTAAGCAGTTACAGATGAACCAGGAAGGTTATCTCGTGGGCAACTGGTGGCCAGCAAGAATTTTGGGGTCAGGCATCTGGGATTCGCATCTTGCATCTGCAATTCACTAGCTGTGTCACATTGGGCATGTTGCTTAAGTCTCAGCCTCACTACCCTTTTGTTTAAATGTGGCCCACAGACCAGCGGCATATGCATCTCTCAGGAGTTTGTTGGAAATACAGAGACTCAGGTCCCACCCAAGACTCACTGACTCCTCTGTACAGTTTAATAAGGTCCCAGATAATTCATTGGAACCTTAAAGCTTGAGGGGACATGATCAGTTTCTTTGTTAATATTTACCATGGCTTATCTTCAAAACTTATCTCCAACCACTGTCCCCCTCCCTCACTGTGTCCTCCTTGTGTCTTCTATCCTCCTTGATGTTATTCCCTTAAAGACAGTGGTTCCCAACCTTCCTAATGCCGCGACCCTTTAATACAGTTCCTCATGTAGTGGTGACCCCCAACCAAAACTAAAGCACAGTGATTAATCACAAAAACAATATGTAATTATATATGTGTTTTCCAACGGTCTTAAGCAACCCCTGTGAAAGGGTCGTTTGACCCCCAAAGGGGTCGTGACACACAGGTTGAGAATCGCTGCTCAAAGAGTTGAGTGGCTCATGCACTTGCCTCTTCCATGTCTTGGCTCAAATGCCACCTGTTCAGAGAGATTTTCTTCTTCCACCACCCTATCTCAAGTAGTACTTCCCTGTCACACTTACCCCTCACCTTATCCAACTTTACTTTCTTTGGAGCACTTACATTTACCTATGATTTTGTTATAAATCATTTTACTATTTGTTGGTTTATCTGGCCTTTGCCTCATAATGGCAGGGGTAGCTATATCCCTAGCTTACAAGGATATGCCTAGAACTGTGCCTGGTATGTATGCTTAAATAATACAGAATTAGTTGAATAAATGAATGAATGGGTGGATGGGTGGATGGATGGATAGATAATCTCTTTCTGGTCTACAGGGATTATATACAATTATCTCTATAAAGTACAAAGTAACTATATGATAAACCGTAGCCGCTCTTCCTGCTATCACATCCCTATATCTACTACCCAATGTTTCTCTGAGTCAGTGACCTATCTATGTGACAGATCCAGGGGATGCAGGTGCTGCCAGTCCATGGACCTCATTTAAGTAGCAAGGTCCAGACTTTAAAAAGTGGCTCTCAAACTCTGATGTGAATCAGAATGACCTGGAAGGCTTACTAAAAATACAGAAGGCTAACCTCCACTGCCAGAAATTCTGATTCTGTAGCTCTGGGGAGGGGCCTGAGAATTTGTATTTTAACAAGTTCCCAGAAAATGCTCACAGCTGACCCTGGAACCACCTTTAGAGAATGACTGGGCTGGACTATTGCTTTCATTAGTGAGCAGAAAGAAAGCATCACTGATCCCCAGCTATGTCAGCATCTAAACCTATGATTAACTCAAGCCTGGTCTAAGGCCCAGGCCACTTTCAGACCAATTAAATGAGAAAGTATGGGGCGGTACCCAAGCATCCGTATTTTTGAAAACTCTCCAGGTGATTCTAATGTGCAGCCAGGGGTGAAAACCAATGATCTGGACTCATCCTCTGCTCAAGAAAAGCAGCTTTCCCACGTCTGGACACCGATTCCTTGCCTTGTTTCAAATGGTAGAAGTAATAGAATCCATTACAGTAATTCATGTTTGCTGTCCACATACCTCTGGGGACCAAACCTTTTATACTTAAGGGCATTTCTTTGGCTGTAGACAGAACAGCAGCCTCTGGCTCTGGCTGACCATGAGAAGCATTCCCTCATAAAGGTTGGGATCAGCTACTTTGCCCTCAATTTGTCTTGAGGTTTCTGATGGAATGACCTTTATCGACCTTTTCTATGTCTCCCAGGCAGGTGAAAAATGCAGCAGACCCCAGGTGGCTGGGCTGTTTCTGTTACTTATCTGACAGCTCACCTGAACTCACTGTACCCTGCAGAGGTACAAATGATGATTCCATCAGAATCACTCCCTTAAGAAGTCCACAGAGTCGCAGTCTAGAGTTTGCATTTACCCAGCCAGAACAACAAAGGTAGTCTATGTAACTCATTTACCACACCCCTGCCCCTGAGCCACACCTATAATATCATTCAGTAAAGGAAATCATAGTTACTATCAATCACGAGCAGTGGGTAAGTCGTCAAGTCAAGGATGCTATCAAGTGCGCTAGTTGTATTTTTTTTTGCATTTTTCCCGCTATTACCTGTGGGGTGGTCAGACTTGCACAAAATGCACTTTGTCTTTGAAAAGGATCTTGAAGCCAGTACATTAAATGGGCAAAGGTAGCCTAGGAAGATGCATTAAATGTTTGCTGAATGCCTTCTGCACAAGCCTGCAGAAACCCTCTCCTGTAGATGGCAGCACCTTGGGGAGGGCTGTGTCGAGGCGCAGGGGTGGGAGGTGTGTGTTCTGGGCACGGCTGACCTCCCGTCATCAGGCAAGTCTTCTGTCCTCAGCAAAACGGGGAGGCAGGCAGGCTTAGAGGCCCTCTAAGGACCTTTCTGCTTGATCATTTAAAAACATCAAATGATTATTAAACTGCCTTTCAGCTTCCTCTTCTCTAATTGCTATACTTTTATTTAACTAATTGCATAGGTCTTATTTTCCAAACATCCTATCATCGAGTTCTTGTATTATTGAAAATAAAATGATGGTTTTCCCACAGCTTCTTGGGCAGTTTGAAATCTTACCAGGCAGTGTATGTTTAAAAAGGAAAGAAGTAGTGAAAGTATAAGTAAATACAAGTGAACCCAATATACTCTCACTAAAAGTTTTCACATAGAAATCATCCTGTTTCCCACGGTAATTAGTTAGTTTTCAGTCACTTCTAGAATGGAGCAATCAATGCATGCAGGGAGAGAATATTTTTGATAAAAACATTCATTTACTTACTAAAAAATACCTTTTAAAGGACTAATATGTAAAATATCACAATAGAGTATTGGAAAAATTCTTAAGGAATCTACCATTCTTATGGAGAGATAAAACATGTATGAATAGTTCAGTAAGACAAGGCAGACAGTAAAACATGCCATATAAGTGGCACCACAGGTGTGCTGTGTGACATGGAACTTGTACCTAAGAGCCTTACATTTTAGTAGAAGACTGAGACATACAAATACTTATACTTAGTGTTATACTAATAACATACACAGGGAAGAAAGTAGTGTTCATCACTTGCCTAGGGCCTGGCACAAGTTAAGGCTTCAATCAATATTAGCTGAAAAAATAAATAAGTGCCATAAGAAAGATTCATGGTGATAGTTTTAATTTCCTTTCAATGATGAGTTACTGTGTGCCAGCCAGCCAGGTTTTGGACTGTACTTCCATACCCTCTGGAAGCCACAGCAGGGAGATACCCTTCCTCTGAAAAGAACGGATTACACTGGACTTGGTTTTTGAAGGATGGGATAGGATCTAGGCATAAGCGCATTTACATCAGTGCCTAGTTTATTGGATTTAGATGGAAAGTTAGTCTACTGGGTCTGATAAGACTCTGTTATATGTTAGGTGCCAATTTACCAATTTATCATGAGAGTGGTAATGCCCAGCATGGCAATTACACAAGCATGACAAAGCCAGGTGACCAGTGGTGTCTTTGGAATTTCAATAAGTAAAGCTGAATGTGTGACTACCACAGCTTCTCCCTGCCCTTCTCTCCCACCCCCATCATATCTGCATCTTTCAGCAAGGCCAGGCATACCCCCTCACTGCTGCCAGAGTCTCTAAATTCCTTCATTCCTGGGGTGACCAACAGAACCCTTTCTGAATGATGTAATCATGCTTTAAATATGTCAGTCAGATTTTTGTCCAGTGTTCCTATATGGGAAACCATCCTAGTTTTATTTGCTTACTTTTAAGAGTTGTATTTGTCTGCACTGGTCAGTTTTAGGTTACTTCTTAGGTTAACTCTCTGAGGGTCTAAGGAAGGATGTCTGATCTCTCTTTCAAGGGGACCCTGCTGTTGGTACAGACCCTGAATAGCCCAATAATTCCTTACCTTCTCGGGACTAAGGGGCATTGTCATGGTTCGCTGGTCCCACAATTGGATTGCACATGCCAATTAAGGTCACATTCCCCAACTTTGTTTCAAAATACTACATACAGAAGTTTCCCACATCATGTAAAATAAGCATTCACTTATTTAACCTTTAATATGCTAGACCATCTAGCTTCTGGCATCTCATCTAAAAAGGCCTACCCTATAAGAATTAGTTTAAAATTTGGGGGACAATTTGACTTTTAATACTTCTCTAAGAATAGACAAAACATTCCGGCCACTTTGATGTGCAACTGAAACTGATATGAAATGGTGTTAAATGTAAACTGCAATTGAAAAATAAAAAAACAACAAATTTTAAAAAATATATAAAATAACTTCAGAAAAACAAATAGACAAAAACATCAAAATTCTTCAAATTAGCAGTAACCTACTAAGAAACTAACAAAACTTTATATTTTAAACCTTTTACCAGTTCATCACTATTCAACTTCAGATGCAATTCTTCCTTCACTGGTCTAATTTTACTTGCTCAGTTTCAGTTTTAGATAGAGTGAAATAAAACTTCAGAAACCAAAAACATTGCCTAGCCAATTGTTGGAAGTATAACTTAGGAGTAAAAGGCGTGATGTCTGGGTTGTATACACCTTGCTCTCTGATGAGGGGTTAACTTCTTCCTGTTCAGCTCTTACCAACAGCCAAGTTGGTGGTTTCCATTCTTCTTTCCATCTTATTAGACCTCAGTGTAGAAAGCCTTGAAATTATTCCTAAAGAGTGCCTTTGTTCTATTTTTTTGTCGGTGTTGGTTATAAGAAAGTAATATCTGATAAATATTTGGAAGACAATACTCTGTCATTTGTTAATTCTAACACTCAACGTGGCTAAAGGCACTCTTTTCAAAAATGATTTTTTAAATTTATTTTTAGATAGAGGGGAAGGGAGGAAGAAAGAGAGGAAGAGAAACATTGATATGAGAGAGAAATGTTGATCAGCTGCCTCAAGCACATGCCCTGACCAGAGACCGAACCGGCAACCCAGGCCTGTGCCCTGACCGGGAATCAAACCAGTGACCTTTTGCTTTGCAGGACAATGCCCAACCTACTAAGCCACACTGGTTAGGGCAACTAAGGCACTCTAATACACTGCTGCTAGCATTTAAAATTAGCACGGTTCTTCTGGGAAGCAATACAGTATGCCAAAATGTAGCAAGAATCAAAAACATAGAATAACTCATAGACTGGTTTAACTTCCAGAAACTCAGTCTATGGAAATAAAATATCACAAGCAATAATAATAACAGTAAAAATGATGATGATGATGATGACGATGATGATGATGATGATGGAGGAGGAGGAGAAGGAGGGGGAGGAGAAAATGATGATGACAACCTCCAAATCATCAAATCGCATGACCAATTTTTGGCAGGGCCCCTATTCTTTCCATGCCCATAAAGCCGATTTTCCCAATCAGGGCTACTTCTCCCTCACTTCCATATATCGTCTGAACAAATAACCCCAGAGTCCTCATCACCATTGAGCTCCAAGTTCCACTTTACCACATTTTGGGCATATCCAGCTGCACACCAAAGCCATTTACCTTTCCTTCTCTCATCTTATGTTTTGTTTCCTTTTCTACTCCCATAACTCAAGTTTCAGGCCTTTTTATTAGACCAATGGTTTCCCAAACTAGTCCTCACACCTTGAAAGCATTATACAATTGCAGTGTCCCAGACCTCACTTCAGACCTGTGGCCAAGGTGCCTGTGTTTTTAACAAGCTACTAAGGAAATTCAATAAATAATCACTAGGTGAAGGAGCCAGGGATCTCAATATCTCAAAAGTCATACTTGTCTCCCAGACTCTGATCTCTTTTGATACTTCCTCCCTAACATTTTGCATCCCATTCTCCCACCCTTTTCCTTTGTCTGTGCCTTTCCCATGATCTGAATGCCCTTTCTTCCATTGCTACCTGTCCAAAGCTTCACGTTCTTTAAGGCCCACCCCCAAATGGCTTGCTCTCTAAATATATTTGTCCCTGATAACCTCATTCAGAAATAACTTGTCTATGAAACCATAGAGAAATACCTGTGCCTCTTATTCAACATTCTTTTTTGCCAATCTGCAATCCACTTGACCTCAATAGCAGCCCTGTATCAGGCTTTAAGACCAAGTCTGAAAATGGCCCACGGGAGGAATAAGCACTGTTACAAAGCTCAGGGCCTCAGCATCAAACCAAACACACTACTAGCCCCAGTCTGATTTTTTTGTTTCGAACCCAGTAACTGGATTTCTGCCTTGTTTCTGTGAGCAAATCCTCGACTTGTACTTCAGTCCTATAACTACTGCCTATGGTTCTCCTTGAGTAAAGTTCACCTTCAGGCAACTTGCCCAGCAACCCTGAACTTCCTTGCTTTTACCTGTGCCCTCATCCCTCCACCCACTGCACCCTGTTTTTCAGAAGCTGTGCATGCGCATAAGTATATGTGTATGTACCCATAAGTGCACACACACACAAGTCCATGAACATTTACCAAGTATCTAATATGTGTTAAGACTCTGTGTAGCATACTAACAAATCAAAATCACTTGTCCCACATGAATATACTACAAATTAATTATAGAT
This sequence comes from Furipterus horrens, assembly GCF_987537825.1. Taxonomy (NCBI): domain Eukaryota; kingdom Metazoa; phylum Chordata; class Mammalia; order Chiroptera; family Furipteridae; genus Furipterus; species Furipterus horrens. The sequence continues at coordinate 30,084,113 of NW_028327179.1, forward strand.
AATTTGGAAATAATGGTTTAAGACATTATTGCTTATCTATGGGTACAAATATTTGAGAGCTGTAATTTCCTTACATTACCTTAGATGGCCTCAAATTAAATCTGTCAATTTCCTGGAAACAGGCTCTTTAGAAGAATTCCTATCTTTATATTCCTGTCAGGTTTAATTTAACATTCATTGTGTGTCTTGCACACAGTAAATTCGCAATTATTTATCAAATAAATACATGAATGAATCAACAAATGAATGGTCTTGGCTTGCTTTTCTGCAGATGAGTATTAAGTGTGAGGGCAAGTTGATTCCCAAATAAATCGTTTTTACTTTATTTATTTAAAAATGAAAGAATAAAGCAGGGCATGTCTGTCTGACCTCCTTAATCTCTACTAAGCTACTTAAAAGGAATTCAGTGTTATACAGCATGATGTCACCACATGGTCCCAACAGAATTTTCAGACTTACTTCCATATTAAAGAAGGAAATCCTATTTTTAAAATGCTGGGCATAATGCTGGTTTGTGCTGAGAAAGAAAGAAGTCCAGCTGTCTTCTCCATCAATTAACTTAGCATCTTTAAGTTGTCCCTGAAGCAAGTGCAATGTTCGGAACCCAACTTTTCACATTATTCCTTTCCTCTTTAAGGTGGAGAGAGAGCTTGATGGCATAATCCTGAGCTCCCTGAAGTCCCACAGTCTCTCTGTCAAACCAATCACTAGCCACTAATCAGATCAAGAAAACAGTTTGGGCCGATGTGAGTCCAGTGCCCAACAGAAAATCTCCAGTCAAAGTCCTCTGCAAAGATTTATTTCCTATATGCCATTTCCAAAAAGAAAGCCCAGAATAATAAGTACATTTAAAAATTCATCATATCTCTCAATCTGTCACAGTCATTAATTAAGGATGGCATTTAAATAATGAGTTAACGTTTTACTTCCAGGCCTCAATTAATTTCTTACTTAGGACTGGCAACGATGATGATTAAGATTTTCTGATGTCAGAAATAAAACTGGAACAGTGCAGTAGATACGTATATCAGACTCTTTTTTCAAAGCCTTCTTCTTAACTTGCTGTGGGAGAATCTGCCCTGTTGCCTACCATCACACCCCTAACACAGAGTGGGCCGCGCTCAGCCATGGCCATCAAAGCTGAACTCAAAAGGAGAAATGCAGACATCCCAGCACAGAGCTGCTGCAAAGCAAGCAGTTCCTCTAGAAAAAAGCTCAGCAATGTTTTGCTTAAGCAGATGCTTGCTGGGTTGCTCTAACCACACAGTACACTCTCCGGAACACAGTGACAAAAACGTTTAACCAAACCAGGTGATGTGCTACGCATAGAGAAAATCCTACAGAGTCCATCTCCTCTGCACTTTTGTTCCCCTGTTAAGTGCTACAGAAGGCACTTCTTCATGGGCAGCATTTAGGTTCCTTTGGGAGGGACCTCACCTTCCTAGAGAAAATCCATGGATGTAAGGGTTTTGGTTAATTGATGCTGATGGCCGGGAGGCCAGACATCAAATTGTAATTATGTTATAACAGGGAAAAATTGAAGATAATACATATTAGATAAGATGTAATATATTGAAATGGAAAAATGGAGATACTTGATTAGGATGACAAGCTTAACAATTTTATGATATGATATAATGTATCACATATATAGTGGCATATATGTGTGTGTATAGATAGATAAGAGCTGATTCATTCAACAAACATTTATCAAATACTTAATATATGGGGTACCTCTCAAATATCATGTACTCCCTGCCCTCAAGAAACTGTCATTTCCTGAGCAAGCGAGGCATGTGTTCAACGAAACATAAATCATTCTTCTTTAAAGGCTATAAATTACTAAATGCTTCACACTTGTATATAAAAGAGGCAGGCTGTTGGTTTGAGATTACTATTAGTTATCATACTGAGAAAAAATATTTCTATTCTTAGTTTACTATTTTAAAATATGGAGATGGATGTTTAAAATTCTCAAGTACCATTTAAGTATATATTGCAATGGTTATTTTTTCCTCTTTGTTTGACCTTTCCACATGCTGAATTATGGTAATACACTTTCCTACACTGAAATATCTTTGTATTGTTTAATTAATCCTAAATTAATCATAGCATAGTGTCTCACTAATATTGTTTTGGATTCTAACTTCATATTGTATATTTAGGGGTTTTATATCTATGTTTAAAAGTAAAACTAGTCTTTCACATATTTCATTAATAATATTGAGCTTAGTATTTGCCCAATATAATTAACTGAGAAATGATTAATTAGTTCTACTAAAATTGATTAAGACAAAGAGTAAAATACCACAGATGAAAATTGTAAATGAGAAGCAGGCTGTAACATTAGAAGCAGAAGTTGCAAAACAGTTTAAGTTAAAAAAAATTAAATCATACTACTATAATTGAAAAATTATTATATATTCCAACTCTATTCATTCTTTTAAAAAATTAACTGCTCAAAAGTCAAAGAAATTTTGTTATACTTGATTTTTTAAAAGCACTGTTTTAATCTTTTCTTTATAATAGGTATATTAAGTGTGCCTGTTTGCAAATTAACCACTTATAGGGGTTATATAAGAAATGTTTGCCAATTTGGCTCTGTAAAGAAAATTTTAGTTTTGGCTTGAAATTTTGACAAATGAATGACAGAATTTATGTGCACCTTTAGGTAGGTCCAGATGTGTTAATTTGATTCCTAAGTTATCTTCTGAAAGATTTTCCATTTTTTAGAGTTCGAATTCCACACAAATGGGCAAATTTGTGTGGATTTGAATTCTAGAGAGTTCTATTCTTAGAAATTACCAAGCTTTTTTCCTAGTTTCATGTTTTTATGAAGTGTTAATCGTAATTGTTTCAGAGATGTTTCTTCTACAGAAAAACACATTCCAAGTGGAATTTTAAAAACAAATATAATATTCTTCTGAAATTTGATTCTCATATTTATTTTATGGAAGCAAAAACATAAATTTTCATGGAATTTTCCTAAGTTCAAAACAAGGGCAAGATTTAATAAGCTATTCCTAATGTCTTCTCCTCAAGCAAACTTTGTGCTCAGTTTTTCTGAAAATCATAATTTCCTCAGTGCCAATTTTCGAATTCCTATGAAACCTACACTTATTGAGGAATTTACTCATTGACTTCTAGTTGTCTACTCTTGCCAGAATGTTCCTATAAAGAATCGAAGCTGGTCGGAGTTCGTATGGGAAAGCAGAGGACAGCACTTCTTCCAAAGTGACTTCCTGAGTTTAAAAAAATCGTGTAAGAAAGGGGAAAATATGAAGAGTTATGTTCTGAGAAAGAAAAATTGCTGCTGTCCCCAGGGTACAAACACCGTGGGTCAGCTTTCTCTAGAAAGTTTTCAAAAGGGCTCAACTGTGAACTCAGTAATAGAATTTAATGCAGCTAACTGCACCCCTTGGAGCTAATGGACACAACACCATCATTGCGTAGAAAGAGGCAAATATATTAACTTAATGATAGACCAATGGACTCCCTAACAAATGTGATTACATTGTGCCATCTAGCTCTTATATAATGTTAGGTCTTACATAACTGTGTTATTATGACTTTTTCTTTCCCCTCAAAGACCTTTTGAAGTGTTCAAAGCAGAAGATGAGAGAAGACGTGTGCTGCCCCAAATCACAAAGGCGATTTGCTAAAATAAACTAGCCTGGTGCCCACAAAAACCTCTACTTTCATTTTTCTCAAATTGAAAGCAGTGTCCACTAGTTTCAAAAGGCCCTTTCAAAACAAAATATATACTCAAGTCTGAAACACACCAACAGGCAAATATGGGTTAGAAACAACGCACTTTCAGAAGATAATGCTTATGATAACATGTTCAGAGTAAAAAGAAAAATGCAAAAATTCATACCTCTCCCCAGTAACATGTGTGGTCACAAGAAATTCACACAGGTACACAGGACTGAAAGGTACACAGAGAAGGCAAAGGCTAATTTGTTGGAACTACAGTGCTGTGGATGACAGCTTCTTCTCTTATTTGAAGTTTATTAAAGTATTTTTTTATTATTATTTTTAATCAAATATCCAAGTCAGAGGTCACAAATTGCCAACCCACAGGCCAAATCTGGCTCCAATCCACTTCTAACAAAGTCAGTGCCATTTAACGTTAAAGAGATGACTGCATGAACACTTGGATTTTTAGCTTCTCATGAAAAATTGAAGGCGGTAGAAAAACTGGGTCCATAGTCCCACATGAGTTCAATCAGCCTGAGCTGTGAGAAGACCATCTGGTCTTTATAAACAAGATGCTTGCTAACCAGTTGTCATAGGCTTCCTGGCCCCACTCATGTGTATCACCTGCCTCTGGGTACCTGCAGATGGGAATCCTGGTGAAGACAATTGCATTAAAAAAGTTACCATGAGGGAGAGCAATGGGGGGAAAACTGGGACAACTGTAACTGAACAACAATAAAATAAAATAAATAATAAATAAAAATTAAAAAATAAAGAAAGTTACCATGACTCCACATATATCAGTGAGACTCCTCCTTTCTCTCTTCACATCTTTATCTTTGGGATATCCTTTCAGAGATCAAATTAGAGAATGGCTATATCCTCTTTCAAAAATTACACAAGCCTTGAGTAGACATAGTATAATAAAACTTTTGGCAGCTGACTCACAACACAAAGCAGTCAACCATGATGATGTTATTACTATTACAATTAGTAACAATAGAAATACTTCAGGGACTGAGTTCTCAAATTAGTCAACTCTCATAAGAAAACAAAAAGATGTTTAAAAAGTTAATTTCAGGGTTAGAGCATCTCAGTATCCTATTCACAAAGATTCTCATGGAAACCAACACCAAAATAGGATAATAAACACCCAGATATATATTCCATTTGTCCTTGGTCCTTTCCTGCTCTGTTGTAGACCCTAGCTAATGGATATATTTGTATTTGTTAAGCAAGGTGTTAATTAGCTCATTCAAGGAAGGATTATATAGAAATTTATAATTCCTAGTGTTCAAAATCATTGCTATGCTACCAAAATAGCTAGCCACCATAAAGTTAAACATGAAATGACTGAGTATACATGCAGACACATGCATATTTAACAGTGTACAATAAATTAGTATGGTTTTTAGGTCTTCTTTTTCTTCTTCTTCTTTTTTTTTTTTTGTACTATTGACATTCCACCAGAGCCTTTGTAAAGGGACAATTCTTACCTTGTTATTGGTCCCAGGTCGCCTGAGTCTTGGCTTCCAGCTTCACTGGGAGTGCTCACTGATTTCGAGGAGGGAGACATAGGGGTTGGGACTAAATAATGAAAATAACAGGTATCCCATGTTAAAAAATGCAGCGATTGCACTGGGGAAGAGCAGCGTCAGACAAATCAAAACAAATGGGCCCAAATTAAAGTGATTGTATGGCCAGGAGAGATTGAGATAGGATACGAAAAAAAGGAAAGAAAAAGAAAAAAGGAAAGAAAAGAAAAGGAAGAAAGTCAAGTGAATTTTTTTTATATTTTGGAAATTAAAATTTGAAATGAATTTAGATAGAATTAACTTGGGGATTCTAAGGCCATGCCCACCTTAACAAAGTAAAATGGAGAGTCAAAATCATTATCAAGATAATTCAAGTCAAAGATCTCTCTAATATGAACTATCCAGATAATTCTAATTCTCCACTTTATTTTGTTAGTATAGATGTGACCTATTAAAAATAAAATGAGTGTCTATAAAACTTTACAAGGTTATGAAATAAGTGATTCTGGATTATTTAAATGATCAATAAGGGTAAGAAAAATCTGTTTTTATGCCTGCATTTGGAGGGAAATCTATCATCTGTGGATTATAAATTGCATTTGTTATGGGAGACTAAGTGACAGAGAAAGGGTAAATGCTGAACCTAGTAATTTAAAAATCTCTTTCAAAACAAAGAAAAATGTCAGGATGCTTTGTTTTTACATTTAATTAATAGTTTCATCCTATTGTATTGTTTACTGTGTTTGGGACCTGTGTTCCTTTGTCTCTGCCATGTGCACATATTAAACTGCTATACTGAAGATAACAGAAACAAGTTCAAAGATCAAGGTCAGAGTAAGCAAGGATAATTAAAAAAAACAAAACTAAAAGAAAATGCAAATGTATTTCTTTTTTTCTATCCTTCAGATATGAGCCAAATATCCTTCAGATAGAAGCTGCACCAAACAGCCAAAATGACTCCAGGCCAGACAAATTCAACAGGTTCTCAATGTCACACACACCAAAGCAGCCACACGGGCAGAAACTTCAAGACATGAGTGTAGATTCCCATTTGGTTTCAATCATGTGCAATTTCCTTTTATTTATTTAATAGAGTAAAGGGTTTAACTATTTTGTCCAAATCCTATAACACAATGGCAGATCTGTCAAGAAACTAGAAATTTTCATGTGGTCTCACATTTAATTCACTGATTATTCTCTGCAGTAAGTCAGAGGGTTAAGTCAGAGAGATGGATGAAAACTCAAAATGGGGTCTACCCTTGCCAAGGCCTGCTGGTAGGGATGCAAGGATAGTTCTTAGAATTTGGTTATGGTTTAGGGATATTTTACTGTTTTGTTCTTAAAGTTTAATTGCTGGCTTTATGGAGGGTAGGGAAGAATAGAACATACTACTACTGGGTTTAACCACTGTTCCTTCACATTCCAACAGAATTTCTAAAACTATTTTGAAGGAAAAATATAATTGATTACAAAGTGTCTAATTTATATCACATGTCAATTATGTAAGTACAAAAATGTTTGTCAACCTCCTTGAAGAAGGTCCATCAGTTGAATATCTTCCACACCATGAGGAGCTAAACAAAATAATTAACATCTTATTGGGTCTTCTTATAATTATTAGACATGATTTTACCTACTACAAATTGAGGTTGAGCATAAAATGCTTTTTCATGGTGTTCTAGTTTTGCGTGTACATGTTAAATTATATTCAGCAATACTTAATAATCTGTATGCTTATTATATATTGCTCTATTTCTTATTTACATTGATATAAATACTTGTCATTTTATTGTATATGGGATAATTTTTGTTCTTAGTTTAAGTAACCATGGAAATCAGTGAAAACTTATTTTAATATATATAAAAGCTAAAGATAGAATTAAAAAGAAACAGATCATTTTTTTAAAAAGAGATCTGATATTGTATTAACTCTACTGTATTGCTTTAGAAGTTTTATTTTTTTTAACTATATCAAATATTACCTAGTTTTACAGACACCCTAAGATTACTCTGAAATGTAAGGAAAGCAAATAAAGAAAGAAAAATAAAATAACATACCACATGAGAAATATATAGTTAAGTGACAGAAGAAACACAATATATACAGGTTACCTTCAACACAAATAAAACAAATTGTTCAATATCCAAACCCAAGTGATAAAATGAGATCATGGACAATTAACTACGAATGAATGAGTTAGAAGAGGGGTGTTATAGTCAAAATGCCAATTAGCAATAAAACCAAGATATATAATAGAGTCAAATACATTTAAACTTGTTAATTAGCTGCTAATCTGACACCATTTTAAGTTTTCCTTCAAATTCCCCACTGAGCATTTTGTTTTCATCATGGAATAACTATGGCTGTGGTGGTTATGACTTTCATTCATAACCAGATTCACCGTATTTAGGTTGGCAGAGAGAGGTTGGAATCCAACAATGGAAATGAACAATTTAAGAAAAAATTGCAAGATTTCTTGTATTTACCATGTGGCAACTCATTTAACAGCTATAAAATAATCTAATAGTAACATAGTGGAGGTGGTTGACCACATAATCAGTGAATAAGCAGCAAACTGCTGACAACTCTACAACCTGTCCTCCTCTCTCCTTCCAGCCCCCTCAATTCCAAAAATAAATACACCTGAACCATAAGCCACGGAATTTCTTAAAAAATAAAAATAAAAAAGACGTAAAAGAATAGTAAACGCTGGACATGGTATATCCCATGCAAGTCAAATTTAAAGAAATAGACACACAAAGCACTTTTAAGTACCTAGAGGGGGCTCCGGTGATATACCAATGCTTTGCAGCAAAGCCTCCGTCTCTCGGCGTTTGCGATCCAGGTCTGAGTCATCCTGAACCGGTTCTTTCTTCTGCTGCATGTCAGCCTTTAAAAAGTAGATGCCAGTAAGTAAAGTTAATAACAGAACCAAATGTGTGCTTTTCCAGGCTGAAACTGAAAATGGTAAATGCAGGGCAGTGAAGACCAGGTAAAAACCCTAAATAGATGTAATCATGTGTATAAAGGATGAAAAAGACTAACTGCTCCATTTAATCATTACTAACCCAGAGCTTTCTCTTTTAGTTGGAGGCTTTTTCCTGTCTCTATCACATGGTTATAAAAGTTTCTCTCACTGGTTTTGGAAGAAACCATCAAAACAAATTACTATTTTTTAATTCTGTCTGCTCTTTTAGACCTCCTTGACCTTCTGGCAAAACATACTATCAGTTCTTGATAATTGTTTATTTGTAATACTCATATTCACTACCCATGTTTAAGATTATGCAAACAAGGAATTAATGTGATCTGGCTCAAAAAGTAAAATCAGCTATGAAACTCCATCCCTGTAAAATACATTATTTGCACCAGCAATCCAAGTTTACCATGGTTTCAAATAAACTGGGTTAAAATGTGTTTAAGGCATGTGAAGAATATTAATGTAAGCCTTGTTACTTGTTACTTCTGACTTTCATAAGCTTCCATTATACATATTAATTCAAAAGAGAAAATTATCATATAGAAAAATATAGAACAAAAAAATCACTTAGGAGGACTCTCTTTCTCAAATTCTGTCTGAACTTCACATCTTGCATGGTCCTCTTTTTATTCAGATCCTATGCCCAGTTTGTGTGTATCAGGATAGTGACAAGTCAAAGCACAGGTTAAAGAGGTCAGTGGCAGGATTCTGGGGGAATTAAACATTCAGGTCTTGTTTTCTTTTTCATAACACAGTTACTTCTTAAGACAAGGCATTTGCTTGCCCCACATCTGAAACATGATATTCTACTTCATGTGCAGCTACCTCACGACAAAGCTTTGTGAGTTTAGAAAAGTAAAGCATCATCAAGCTTGTCAAAAACTAATCATCCAGTTATCAGACACATCGTCCTCCCCAGGGGCAAGGTGGACACCCGAACAGACACATTACCTCCTCCAGGAGTGCAAAGGGCATTGCAAAGCAGTGAAGCATTATTTACATCCTGGTATCTAAAGAAGAAAGAGTTCATGCACTTCTGACTTACTCCAAATGGTAACGTACACCCTGATTATAAACAAAATGCATCTTTGCACATAGTGCTGAGCTCAACACTTCTCTTACTCTTTGCCTCAAGCTTAAAATGCACTCATATTTTTGAAGTCTATCTGTTGTTAGAGGGAAAACTGCCATTCTGGGGGTCGATCAGGGCTAATGAGAGTACAAGAGGATTTTAGGCAGTCTCACATAACTCAAAATTCTGAAGTGACAGTTTAATCTTTATCAGTGAAGATATCATAGTTCATGTTCTTTTCTGATTTCAACATTTAAACTACTGAAGCAAGTTCCAAAATTTGTGCATACGACCGAGGCAAAGGTAGAACTAAGATGAGAAAAAGGACCTTGCAGAGTGAGGATCTATATCAACATCCACATTAATTAGAGTTAAAAGAAGGATGGAAGGAAAATGGAGGAAGGGAAAGAGAAGGGAATTATCATAGCAGCTACTGAAATACAAATGAAAAAAACTAATATAAGCAAAATCCATCTTAGGAAGTCAACATGGAATTGTATAATGGGTTTTATTTTACAGTGAAGGGTTACATCATAGATGAATCATCAGCTTTACTGAGAGCAGATATATGTTTATTTTGTTCCCCATTATATCCTCACATCTACATCAGGGCCTGACACATAGTAGATGCTCAATAAAAAATATGTTGCATTAATGAATGAATATCTGTCTTAGGTTAAATGTTATTCTACAGCTATAGGATCTTAGCATGATACATCATTCAAGCCAGTTTCCACTTGCTGTACCCCATTCAGAAAGCCCTTCACAACACCACAATTAGAAGTCATCTAAACCTCCAGTGACCCTATGCTCATAACAAAGCCATTTCTATATTCTAAGATAATAAAAAAAAATCTTTAACCTTTCCTCATTCTTTCAACAAAAACTTATTGAAGGACAACACAGTGCCAGTAGTAATAAAACTAAGAAATTCTAATACAGCTTACATAGAGTGAACAGAAGAAAATCAACCTAGTCTTTTCCTTTGGAATAAACTTAGGGCATATTATCTATAACTTCTGTCATGTATGTCCTGTGCAGAAAGGCACAGAATATGTCTTTTTTAATTTATTCTAATGTTAATCACTAAGCATTCAAGAAATATACTAGAGTAAATGACATGTCAACATGCATAATCATACATTGTGCAAAAAGAAAAAAAAAATACACCTGAATTCCACCACCAAAATTTCACTCCCACAATACAAGGTGCCTCTACAACTCATTCCCTGCCTTCCTCCTTTTTAACTCTTAAGGAAACAGAAAATGTAATGACCTATATTAATAAGGACAAGTGTCCATCTAGATGTAACAGAAGCTAAGGAAAGCTATCAACACTTAAAACTGATTGTGAAAAATATAAAATTAGGTTACTGAGGCTTATTGAAAATAAAGAGAGCCCCTATCAGCTACCAATGAGCACCTGAAACTAAACAAAATGTTACCTCGTCCAAGACAGTTACACCAAGTACCTTAATCATGAAACTTTCCATTTTTTCCATGTAAATACTACAGATCCTAATGTATTTTAATGACTCAATAAAGAGTGATTTCATGGTGCTAGTAATTAAAAATATGCAAAGAAATATCATTCCCCAGTGAATGATATTTCTGTTTGTGAAGGGTAATTACAGCTGAGGCCCAAAGAGAATAACCGAACAAAGAAAAATTGTCAGCTGAGAATTATCAGTCACTTTTCCAAAGGCAGCTTGGTGCTTATTCAAGGAACAAGTGAGGACAGGCCAGGAAACCTCTGTCCATCCTACCTTGCAGCAATTTGGCAGAAAGCCAAGGACAGAACAAAACTTCAGGGTGGCCCCATTAAGCACACCTCATTGCATTAAAGCCTATTTTTCATGAAATTGGGTCTGTGTCTTAAATGGTGGCCACTATATTTATTTTAAAATCAGATTCCATCCATAATACCGCAACCAAGAAAGCAGTTGACATCCAAAGGAGCAGAGAGTGGTAATTTTATACACGTACACAGTTTTCTGGATTCTGTGAGACAATCAGCCTGGGTGGTCCTAATTCACACTAGTTTTCAGTCATGGCAAAAACAGGTACTCAGATTAGCATCAAAATCATTTTGTTTCCCTTTTATTCTAAATTTGTTTTATTTACAATATAAGCCTAAATAAAGTTAAAAATCAAACCTATAAGCTGAAGGCTATTTCTACCTCTCTATAAACAATATAAAAACTAGGAAATCTTCAGGAGTCAATGACAGCAGGCAGTTAAATGGAGCATCTCATAGACTCAGGATCACAAGCTTCCAAGGAAGTTGGCAGGAAATAATCCTAGATACATGGAAAGGATGTCAGTGACCAGTGTCTCGGGTCTGTCCTAACTAATTTATGTATTCATACATTCCCTCATACCATTGTAATACAAGTAAATAATATAATAATTAATAAGTAATAGTACAAGACTAAACTGTTTCATGTACTTACAAGTGTAAACCTACTTTTGCCAATCCCTGTATAATCCTTAACTGAAGGCCTACTGTAGTGGCAGGATCTGAGCTAGACACTAAACTTTCACGATGTCAGAAGAGAAAGACGAGTGAGGAAGCAAATTTAATGGTCTGTGCTAAATGGTTTGATAAGGTTGAGGGTGGGTGGGGCATGACTAACTTAGTCATGGATGCAGAAAGGCATCAGGGAAGGCTTTCTGGAGGAAGTGACATTTGCAATGAGAACTGTGAGACATGTACTTAACAGCCAGGTGAAGGACAATTGAGAGAAGTAGAACAGAAAGAGTGTTGTGCCTGTCCAAGACCAGACGATCATGGTAAGTTGGGAATGGGGTGGTGAAAGAATGACCCCAGATTTCTGCTTTGGACCCTGGCTGGAAAGGGTCGGGGGCTTCCTGAGACTAGAGATAGCGGGCAGCTACCTAGAAGGCTCGGGCCTCTGGAATTTAAGAGCATTTGAAAAAGAGGGATCAGAATAGATTACTTCCAGGTTTCTTTCAACAACAAAATGCTATCATCCCAGGAAATGCAAGGCCCTACATCTTAAGACCCTTCCAATAATGGCGCATTTTCAGAAAATGGCCTCACCAATAGCGATCCTGATAAATATATGCAGCCAGTCTATGGGCCTGCATTCTCCCACTCTGGCAGCTGACTTCAGGAGCAGAACTGCAGCTCTACCTGTCACTGCTCTACAGTATCTCCTGGGTTGTCACAGAATGCATGAGAAAGGCACCACTCTTTTCTCCATTTCACAGAGGGAAGCATCTTCAGAGAGGTCCCATACCGGATCAAGGCCATGCCGGGAAGGGCAGGGCCTGGCTTCCCAGCCACGCTTCACTGAGAAGCCTGTGTGCATAACCACTGAGTTTACTGCCTTCTGTCTTACAGCACCAGCTGCTCAGACAAACTGAAACTTCACAGTCTACCAAAGGTGCTTAGGCTGAACTGAGCAAAGTGCTTTTCGGGAGGATGTGCTGCGGAGGGACAGGATTTACACCCCGGGCTGACCTTAAAGGCCATGTAGTCCAGTGAATCCCCAAATCTGGCCCCATTCGGATCTTTCAAATTAAAAACTTTGAGATGGGAGACTGTGAGTCTGTATTACAAGGGGAGTCTGTGGAGCAGGAGCAGGATAGCAGGAGCTTAAACCACCCTGCCAGTTTAGAAATGAGAAGAGGGAGAGTACGTGACTTTAATGCCAGAACTCGGTCAAGGCCCAGGAATGCCCACGAGGCAGGTGTCCCGCCCTCGCACCACCTGCTGCCCCGTCTCCCAGGGCTCTGTCTGCTGTGTGACAAGCCAAGTCTCCAGCAGGCAAACCTGCTTGCTGCGGAGACAGAAGGGGTGGCCTCTTTCGATCAGCCTGAAATAATACAGATGGAGCAGACAGGATAATTCGGAACCAGATTTCCCATATCACACCGCACTTTGTGGTAATTCTGTGAAATTCAAGTCGGATATTAGAATGTCAGTTTACAAGGAAACCGGTTATTAGCCAAGGATAACAGGTGCTTGCAAAGTACAGTAAGTGTTGACATTTGAAGGAAAGGAAGCATAATCACTGGAGGGTTTTTTTTGGCTCTGCGTGTACATGAATAGCCACTCCTCATCAGTTCTCACCTCCAGTTCATGCAAAGACTGCGTATATACCAGCAACGATCTCCAAAGGAAAAACCTGGTGCACACAGTCAAGGACACATGAACGATGGGGCCAAGCACAGTGTCGCAGAACGGCAAGATACAAGAGGCTAGAAGGCTGATATGCAACCGCAATTATGCTTTACTTCATCGGAAAATAATTTTTATAATATGTTACCTTGGTCTCCCAAGCCTTCTAGTGTGAAACAACACTTACTTAGATTGTGAGGCATCAAAATACATTCCATTTTACCTTAAAGAAAAACTCTTATGTAGGGAAGCGGCTCTGGTTTCCATACACACAAGCATATTATGGTATACAAAGTTTCCTTCTTGGGAAACTATTCAAAAATATCTTTAGGGCTTGACTTCTGTACAACATGTGAGCTATTTCTACACTGCATATCAAGTATTATAAAAGGATTCTTTAAAGGGTCCTCTTTATCAATGTGACTGGCCCCCCAGAATAAAGTAATTTTCCTTCCTCACCACCACAAACACCTGACACCCAGTACTTACCTCTTTTTTTTTCCTCTCCTCTTCCTTCCGTTTCTTCTCTTCTCGTATCTGTGCTAAGCGCTGTTTTTTGCGCTCTAGCTCAGCTTTTAAGTCACTTTTGTCAGACATGTTGGTTTCCTTGGAGGGAAAGAAAAAAAATATGAAGATATAAAAATATCTATTCCACAGTATCATTTGCAAGAATCATTCCAAAGAAAATCCGGCTTTTGGGCAATAGCATGTTGTCTTACTTAGCCTATGTCAAAGAATCAAAGAAAGAAGTCGAGGTAAATCTGGTCTCACGCCATATAAAATCTTCCTCCTTTCTATATATGTAAATATTTGAAAAAATACAATGTTATAGTCCATTCTGGTCTGATGAGCAATAGTAACTTCAGAATAAGCAACACATTTTCTGTAAAGGTGTCTTAAATAAACAAAAGATAAATAAATAAGAGAATGGAAAGAATCATGATCATGGCTTCCAATTTAGATGATAACGGATCAATTCATGCCCACGCCGAGAAAAGAAAATAAGCTGTCATAAACCCTTCGAGTCATGCCCTGCTCAAATTTCTGTGGATTCAGTAAACATTCCTCCACTGAGCTTGGGCACATGGAGATTGCACTTTGCCTAACATTATATGCATCAGGGAAGACAGCTACTGAAAACCTAACATACTAATCTTCTTTTTCTATAAAACTCTCCTGAACTGTCACAATTAATTTCATCTCCAGCACAAACCTAGTTCTATAAAACTTACATTTGCATACTGAGACTGCAATATGGCTTATCCTGCCACTTTCTCTTTTCAAAGCAAGAAATGTTCGTGAACACATGAAATGAGAGATAAACACCAAGGCAAATTCTTGGGAAAATTTATCTGAATGAGATTTAATTTCAGTTTTAATGGTGATGGTGATGCTGGTGGTGATAGTGCCAGAAATATTTTTTATTTATTTTATTTTATTTAGTTATTTATTTTATCATTTTTTATTTTCAATAACAGCCAACATACATTATCATATTAGTTTCAGGTGTACACCTCAGTGATTAGACATTACATAACTCGCTAAGTGTTCATCCTGATAAATCTCACACCCATCTGACACCGTACATAGTTACTAGAACGTTACTGACTATATTCCTTCTGCTGTATTTGGTGCTAGAAACATTTTCAAATAAACTGGGTTTGGAGATGACTCTCAGCAATCTCCAATTATTATATTTGTCTATTTTGTGTTCCCAACTGGAAACTAAGGAAGTGGAAGCACTGAGAAATCAAGAACCTCTTATGACCCAAATTCCTAAAGTTTAAAAAAATGTTAAGACGTCATGAGTGCTCATTTGAATACCATTTATATGCAATTGTGCTGAATATATTATGTATCCCTAAGTAGATGAGAGAGCAAGAGAAGGCAGAAGAGAACCAAAGAATACAAAATAATGACAAAATCCTCACACTTCCTGCCCTTATCTTCAGAAGGAAATCAAGAACCTGCAGTCACCCCGAGACAAATATTCTTGGTTGAAAAGTGTACTGCTCATGTTGTGATGGCAAAGATATGTGAAATAATCGCAATAATAATCACAACAATCGATCTCTGTCATTCATGATCACAGTCTGTCTTCCTTTTTCAACAGATACTTCTGAATGTTTAATATCTGCGTGAGGCACTCTATAAGGCATCAGAGCGCAAAGATGAGGAAACCCAGATCCTCTCCTTCGAGGAATGCATAACTCAACATTGTGGGCATGTGCTGTGGTTGGAGATGTTCTCTGAAATATTGGCTTAGTGATTACTGAATGCCAGGCACTTCACATGTATTATCACATTTAATCACAATAATCCAAGAAGTCCCACATTAGACTGAGTATAAAAGATATGGATGAACCTGAGTCAAAAAATAGCGACTCTCGTTTGTAAAAATGGATATGTGCAGGCAACTGGGGAAGCCTTGGGAAAAGACAAAAGTGGGTTCCATTTGGGATAATGACTGATGGAAAATAAGAGCAACTTTTTGAAAGGAAAAGCAACGAGAGAAAAGTGAAATTCACTTAAACCTTCTCTTGTCTCTGCCTGCAAAATAGATAAGAACAGAAATTAGAAATAAGGCAAGCTGCTGCAAGGCTGGTGCCAACATCTATCTGGACTGAAGGCACCTACACTGGGAAGTGAATGTACAGCAGGATATAGGGCAGGCAGACTGGAGGGAGCACAGCCAACAAGGAAGAAGTAACTCTTGGTAGCTGTTAGATGTGGAAGCTAAAGAGAAAGATTCAATAACAATTCACCCTTGAGAGAGCAAAGAAGATGGCAGTGAAATTGGGAAGAGAGGGCAAAGGAGCAAACGATGAAAACACAATTTGGGTGTCATTGGGACTTCTGGGTAGAAAAAATGCAGAGATGCAGAGATAAGAAGCTGGATGGGGACTGGACTGTGGAGTAGAGTTCAGAGTCACTCATCTACAAAGGACTGTTCAAATCTGAGTCACAAATTCAAAGTCCTAGAGGTGCCATAATGATGAGATGAAGGAGCAAAGCAGAGGTCACAGAAGAACTGGTGCCCGAAGGAGGCAGCTCTTCCAGCTCCAACTGATAGTTAACATTGAAGAGTAAGGACCCAAGGAGTTTTTTCTTCTGATTTTCTTGTTTCAAGCGAAGCCACAGAACTGACAGAAGTCACATTTATCAATAAAATACTGTTGATCAATAAAATACTGTTGGTCAATAATTTTCAACACCAATGGGCAAAATGCTTGGCAAGAGAAAATTTGATCCTAATTCCAGAAGCCATCTGAGAAGTTACTTATACGCTTCCAAAGTGGGGACCAGTTTAATTTATGTTTTTGACATTTTTCTGCTTTAACAAATGAAATGTACAATGAGAAAAATCACTGTTCAAACAGCAGTTGTGGCATTCAGTGCTGAAAGCAGCCAATGGAAACATCTAAGTTACCCTCTTCTCTGCATTTCCCCAACTTGTACCCACCTTTCCCAGTCCATCAAATAGTAGGACTTTAGGTACAGAGCAAACTGTATACGAAATTCCTGTATTTTTTGTGATTTTCTTGTGAAGAACTTCATTCACTAGTGGAAAATAAGGTGCATTTTTGGTACATGTCTGTAAAGGGCAAAGGTCTTCTTACAACCAATAAATATGTCTGACAATGTTGGTCATTTAATATGGTGTTACCAGCCACAAAGCCAATATTTTAAAAATAAACAACAAAAACACCAAGGGGATTTTTAAACAATTATATTAAATGGTGATGTTTCAAATAACACACTTCTCTTTTTAAAGGTAGTTGAGCCACAATGCTAGACAGCTACAGAGTACCTTCTACTTAATTATTTTTGGTTCTATTCCAAAACAGACACTTTGCATCAGCCCCTAGGAGTGTAAGAAATCTCAAGAAAATGCCTCATAAAGAGTTTGGAAAGTACACAGTAGAGTAAATGAACGGGCCTTTATACATACTGAAATGGTTTAAACAGTGGCATTAAATGCAGTGTCAGCATTGAACTCCACAGGTGTGGGGGGTGCAGTCCTGACCCACTAAATCTTCTTGCATATCAAACAGAGCAAAATCCAGGAGCAGGAGTTACAGAGCTGCTTGTGGCCAACACAGGTCCTTGCAAAGGCAATTATGATGCTCTCAGTTTAAGAAAATAAGAATCAGAGCTACCTGCTGCTAATTATTGTTCCCTTGCTTCCAATACAAAATGAGCTGGTCTCTTTCCTTTATAAATGGTAACGTTATATTGGACAGGGGTCTCAAGGTCTAGGCAGTTCTAAATGCTATTCTTGCTAAATGTTAATATGTAGCACAGTATTTTGCAGATGCCTTTACAGATGAGCTGACAGGAACTAAGAGATAAGCATAGACAACTGCAAAGAAATAACATGCAATTGACCAAATAGTGATATTATATGAGCAATGGCTGAGCCTCCCGTTGGGGAGGCAGAGCTTTGGATATGAACCTCCTCATCCTTCTGTCTCCTATGCGTACTACAAGTAAATAAAACTACCATATTTTTCGCTTCATAAGATGCACTTTGTTTTTCCCAAAAAAGTAGGGGGAAATGTCTGTGCATCTTATGGAGGGAATATTGCATCACAGACCGTGATGTGTATCACCTGACCTGTCAGCGGTGGCAATAGCTGTTAGAAGAGGAAGCTGTGGGCCCACGCAAAACCCCTGGGGATGCTTAAATGTCCCACTTTACTGCTGAATCTCAGGGCATCTAGTCATTGCAGTCCACCTCTGCCCATCACCCGGGACCTGGGAGAGTGCAGAGAGCCGCCTGACACTCCCAGCTACAACCGCTGACCTGTCAAATCAGCTGGTAGTAATAACAGGCATTAGGCACAGTGCCAGTTGCCAATTGTCTTTGACACTGGGTGGGGTCTGTGTCAGTAGAAACGCCTCCAATCACCAATCACTGTGTCTTAAGCTCCACCAATCATGAGTGGCAGATGGGTGGAGCTGAAGTAACATGTTCTTGGCTGGCTACTGGCTCCATTAGATGCTACAGCTGCCTCATCGACCTACATACTGTTTCCAGTGCACACCAGATTTCTGTGTGAGGAGGCCAGCAGTAACTGGGTCAGCAGCCATCAATTCTGAAGTTTGTACTATATAAAGGGAGTTATGGTGGGGTCACTATACTAGTAGTAACACAGGCACTGAGGGGACTAAGGGGTATCAGTAGCCATAACAGGCACTGAGGGTAGAACGCCAGAACTTGTATCTAGGATAGTGATACTCTCAGTGACTATTACAACTAGTGATACCTCTTAACTCCCTCAATGCCTGTGAGTAAAGGCCCCCATAAGTTCTGACACTAGCGATGATGAGTTCTTGGGGTTCCCAGAAAAATAAAAGAGTACTTGAACCTTAAAGTCTCTCCTCATTTGTTAATGACAGTGATAATGGTTCTTAATACCACTGTTGACTGCTGTTCACTTTACATGGTTGAAATATTATTCTGTTATATTTTATTAAATATTTTAGTATGCCATTTGATTGAGAACATTTTTTTTTTCTTGTTTTCCTCTAAACCTAGGTGCATCTTATGGTCAACTGCATCTTATAATGCGAAAAATGTACTTTGCGACAACCATGTCTGGTTTTTGAATAAAGCATCCCAAGTGGTGAACCCCTTGAATTCAGTAACAGTAAGGGGTCAAGTACACAAATCAAACCCTCCTCTGAGTGTAAGTCTCTTCCCTGTCTTATCATCAATCCACTCTCACCTACCAGCAAACTAGAGCTTAACTATACCCTGGCTTAGGAAGAATTACCACTTAGTCTCCGTCCAGCTCCACCCGTTCCTCAATCAGTTGCACTTTTGCACACCTGCTCAGCTCTCCTAATAGCAGAGTCCCATATTCTGGACTTGCTTTTTAAATTATTACTTTTTTTATACTCTGCCAGCTCTTGCCCCCATCATTAATTTCGCCCTAATTCAATAACCAAAGTCATCACTCAAAGCTCACCGCAATCATTTAAAAATGTTACAGTGAGAAAAATATTCAAGGTATAGCATAATACTGATTTACTAGTAATGCAATCAGAGCGAGAAAACCCAATCTGCACCTTCTAGATTATCCTAAAGCACTTTTAGAGAACAAAAGGATCTTCTCTCTCTAAATGGGTTACAAAATGGAAGGCATGTGGTTAAAGAGGTGCGACTCAAAGAAAAAGTATTTGTTTAATTACATGTAATGTAATGAAGCAGTAGTAAAATTCTTCTCAAGTTTTCTGTTGAACACAGGAATAACATATTAAGCAGTCCCAGGTAGGCATCTTAACCACTTCCCCCAGAGGATGGAGAGGCACCTGGAGACATGGCTTCTTCTCTAGTGAAGAAGTTAGTTGCACTTGCTCTGGCCAGGGTTATCCCATAAACCAAAAGGTCATGGGTTCAATTCCAGGTCAGGGTACAAGCTTAGCTTGCAAGTTAGGTCCCCAGTCAGGGCACATATAAGAGGCAACTGATCACGATGTTTCTCTCTCACATTGGTATTTCCCTCCCTCTCTCTCTAAAGTCAATAACATGTCCCTCTTGGTGTTTCATCATAGAAACAGTTCCTGGGCCTAAATCTCAGTAGAAGAAAGAATGGGGAGAAGAAGAAAGGAAGAAAACATGAGAGAGAAAAATACCAACGCTGAGAAGGGAAGAAACGAAACAAGTCATCTTCACATCTCTTCTTCCCTTCCCAGTTAACCTTGAATCTCCTTCACGTCTTATGTCCATACACATCCATAAGGGAAGGAACCTTAGAGCTTTTTGAACCCCTAAATGAGATCTTTTGCCTTCATTTTCATCTCTGCATAAATCATCATGGCATGGATGGGTCTTGTTTAGAACCAAGTGTCTAACAGACAAGCAAAAGGTTTAAGTTCTGTTTACACAGCTGCCAAGTACCGGAGCCTCCCCAGGCTTAGCTTTTGAACAATATAGATCTTCATTTCCTTTCAGTAGTCTAAGTTGGCAGCAGTTTGAGATTCCATGTCTAATGCTGGCATATGCAAATTATTTTTAAGCTTAAAATCAGAATCCTGGGAGGTTTAAAATGACAACCCAGCTGTTGCCAGACCCATTGAAAAAAAAAAAACAAAAACCCAGGAGCAAGCTCTCTTTTGCTGCCTGAAAACAATTGCTCTTGTCAGCTCTTCACTATCAACTATTGAACTTTTCTTCTGCCACGAGGAACAGGAAAGAAATTTAATCTTTCACAACCTTGTTTCACCTGCCAGCTTCTCATAAAAGACAGCTGCCTCCTTCCACTTAGATGGGGATGAACTGGACCACAACTATTAGTCTATTTTTACAGCTTTCTCACATTGTCAATAAAAAGAGGGTTATACAACTCTCAGGAGTAAGGTGGCTAATGAAAAATGTGAAGGGTTACTTGCTAAATTTTAACAGTCATCAGTACTGTGAAAACAAAATTTTTAATAAAATCCATCTCATGGTGGGAAGTTGCCCAGGCCTGGTTTACTTATATTGGAAATGAACAGTTCTCAAACATTTTGGTCTCAGTATCCCTTGATACCCTTAAAAATTATCATGGACCTCAAAGAACTTTTGCTTATTTGGGCTATATTTATTAGTATTAATCATGTTAAAAAAACTGATAAACTTTAAGTATTTACTTAATAATTAATTTTAAAATAACAATACATTTGTTAACCATTAACATAAAATTTTTATGAAAAAATAGCCATGCTTTTTAAGACAAAAAATATTAAAAAGGTAATTCTTTTACATTTTCTTATATCTCTTTAATATCTGACTTAACAGAAGTCAACTGGATCATTGTAGCTACTTCTGCATTCAATCTGTTGTGGTATGTTATTCAGTTGTGAAGAAAATCTGGTCACACATAAATATGTGTTCTGAAAAAGGAGCATGTGAATAGCTTCTTGAGGTACACCGGAAGTCCATAAATAGCAGTTTCTTAAAATTCAGCTGCAATGTGAACATGAAACCATATCAATCAATGAACTTTTTGCACTCTGTCAGATCAAAATCCATCATTATGTCTTAAACATTGAATGAATTTTATCCATGTGTGATTTTAAATTATTGTGCATTAATTTAGAAAATTATACAGACTTCTCAAATGCTGATACATTTCATTGTATAATATCCAAAAATCATATTTGGTAATATCACTAGCAAACTCTTCAGAAAACTCTATTGACATAGTGAAGCTGTCAAGCTCATGGTGGCAAACAAAACTCTCCCAAAATTCTAATTTTACTTGAAAGCTCAAATTTTACCATTAGCGATAAATATTGTCAGTTGTGTTCTTAAAGTGACAAGCTCGTGTCATTGGCTTTTTTTTTTTTTTGCAGAGGTAGTCCCCTATTCAATCTGGGCTGCCACAAAGACAGGCAGAAAGAGCAGGGATTTTTTTCTTTCGCATCCTAGTGCAAACCAAAAGAACAACGTTAGATTGTCCAAGGTCTATCAGTGGATGCAGGCCATTGGCTTTTAAGATAATTTCTGCCAAGTGCCCAAGCTGAATAGCTATAGTTTGTGAATTGTTTTTTCAAGTAAACAATAGTGTTTTGTGGGAAAAAGAAGGCAGCTAATTCAGCTTGCAACTCAAACTAATGCACAAATCCTTTCTCAAGACAAGCACTGAACACTGGTAGGCAGTAGAAGTACCGTATTTGTTCCTCTTTTTCATAGTAAAGATGTATGTTCAAGTTTAGAGATTTAATATAACTAATATTTTTTCCTGCTTCATGAAGGACATGCTTTTTTTTTTTTTTTTTTTTTAACTCTAAGTATGTGGCAGTGAAGTCTGATGCCACTACTAGTACAGTTTGATGCCACCATCTCGGTTCATGCTAAGGTCGCCGCAGTTCTACACACAATAGCTTTCACACCATAATAACCATTATGTTATTATGAAAATAGTTTTGACCTTACAGATCCCTGAACATGTCTTGGGAGCCCCAGGGATCCTCAAACCAAGCTTTGCCTTAACCCTTTTCTGATAAGATGGAGTGAACTCTAAAGCCTACGGAGACATTTACTAACAAAATCTTGCTAAGTGTTATATAAATAACTTAAAGAGAGGTGGTTAGAGCCCTTTCTTTTGAAGAAAAGAAAAAACACAGTAGCAATATCACTGAGCATAGATAATTGAAGTGTGTGTCAGGTAACTATAATGACTTAAAAATGCCGATTATATTTAAGACTTCTGGATATAGCATAAGGAAAACTGAAGTCAGGGAAAGACTGAAGCCTCGGGGAAAAAAGGAAAAAAAAAAAGGTTCCATCAAACCCTCTCTTCTCACTTGCCTAACCTGCCTAAGCCAGGAGGCAGGTAAGGAAGATAAACTAAGAGCCTTCTCTCTCCCCATTCTCTGCCCCGCATCCCTACACAAAAATTAATCGGCCTTAGCCTCACTGAGTGAACTAAGACAATTGTTAAGATGTCACCTCTATTGTGTGAAAAACGTTTTATTCTTTTGTTATTTTAATTTTGCTGTTTTAATAATTACAATTACACAGGTTTGTTTCCATACAAGAACTTCAAAAATGATATTATCCGATACCAATATTTTACCATTAAATAGGGAAACTGAGATGCAGTTACCTAGGTTCACAACTATTAAGTGGATGAGCCAGAACTGGAAACACCAAGTCTCCTTATTCTTGAATATTTTTACTAAATAATGCTTTGCTTTCAGAGTTTATTCAATATTTTATTCATTTTAGTCAAAGAAACGCTCTTGTTTAAAGGCTTTTATGGTAGATCCCGTCAGTCTACTTCCAGCCTCATCTTGCAATCACTCTCTACCACCACCTGGTGGCAGCAATCGTAAATTGCATGAGAGCTGACAGGAGCAAAAGCTTTGCCTCTGAAATTCCCAGCCCGGCCCCCTTCTCAGGCCACCCCACCCTCCAACCGTACTGGGTAGTCCCAAACACTGCAAGAGTTTCATTCACATATCTACTTATGTCAACTATTGTTTGCCGGCGGGGGTGGTGGTGTAATTTCAGTACATACTGTTATACGCAGTAAAACATCTATGTAGATCTTTCTAGGCTCCTTTTCATGTAATTCAGATTGAGTTAGTTCCTGACTGGGAAAATCAGGCACTGTTTCTAAATTAAGCCTTTAATATCTCTCTTGTTGGGTTTTTGAGCTATATTTAAGACTGCTGTGTCTGCATATTGTCTCCAGTCCTACGTTCACTACTTCACAATTCTGAGTTACCCAAATTATACTGCTTGAACTGTAACTTGAGTACTGGCAATTGTGGTGCGTTAAACAGGAGAGACTCTCAGGCACTCAGCTCAGAGGCCCATTATGCTAGGAGAAAAATCAATCCATAGGGCATCGGCCCTCTCATCTAGTTAAAAGAGTAGAGATGAGAGCTCTTAAAGCTTTGAGGGCTCAAAAGTCATTGTCATCTTCTCCAAAAAGTTCTGGAAGTTTTTGAGTTATTTCTGACCCCTACAGTGAATTCAACCATGTTAGAGACCCAACACACTTCTCCTTGGCAAAAAAAAAAATTGTTTCTCAATTAAGAGAATCAGTCATTCTTCTCTTAGAGTATCTTCCTTTAGGAAACACTCAGATGATATCAAGAGTGCCTGGGAAATGAGCATTTCAAGCAGCATCTTTGAAAGAGACAACTAGAGGGCAGTAGTTGGCACTGGGTCCTTAAAAACTAGGGCAGAAAAGGAACCAGAAAACAGAATTAGAAGAAAGGAGTGGGAAAGAGAACTAGAGTGAAGAAAGAAGTGATCCAGTACAAACACCTAACTTTAGGTCAAAATAGATAGTAAAACTGTGTCACCTGACTCAGCCAGGTGTCAGGTAAAGAAGCCAAAAGAAGAAAGCTACCACCATTGCACTTTGTATAATGAGATTATATTCTGTGCTCCCAGAGGTCTGAAAGCACTTCAGAGCAAAGAGAAAGGAGCTTTTCTATCTAAGTGGGCTCTCAAGGACACCCTGGCAGGTGTGGTTCAGTTGGTTGGAGCATTGTCCCATAACTTAAAGGTTTCTAATTCAATTCCCAGTCAGGGCACATACTTATGTCATGAACTCGATCCCCGGTTTGGGGGCACATACCATCCCTGGTCGGAAGCCTAGATCCCCCAGCCAGGTGCATACGAAAGGCAACAAATTGATGCTTCTTTCTCACATTAATGTTTCTCTCTCTCCCTTTCTGTTTAAAATTAATGAAAAAATGTCCTCGCATGAGGATTAAAAAATAAAAATAAATAAATGGGCACTCAAGGAGCACTTCACAAGGGGCAACTTCTCTCTAGACCACGATGTAAACTGCCTTTGGCATGTGCACAGTGGCGCCTCATATTGAGCACATAGTAGGCATTGAATAAACACTTGACATTATAGAAATGGGTTAACTGTGAACTCTGTGTATTGATCCCATGTTGCTTAATTCTTCACATCAGGCTGGGACCTTTAATTAGCTTTGAATGCCCACCGGCACCAAACATAAATTCTTACACATCCAATTGCTTTAAATATAGCTCAAATAAGTATTTTAGATATATGGAACTTGCCTGCTTTTCATACTTTGCAAAACTGCACCCAATATCTGCTAAACATAGATCGGACAATCCTTGTGGCTATGAGATCTTTAATTGCGACTGCCCTTTGGAGCTCTGTGACCCAGAGACATTTCGCCTTGCTGCTGAGTGGCATCCCCTAGACACATGGCCTCTCTCTCCAATTCCCTCTTCCCTTTGTGAGTGGTGGCCCCATGCTTCTGTCCCTGGAAGGTCTCCAGCTATGAGGGACATCCCCACTTATCCAAGCCTATCCAAGTACCATCCCATAAAGTGTGTTGCGCGATGCTGCCACCTGGTGGTCCTGTCCTTTCCTTGATCAACCCTGAATCCTCAAACTCACCACACCCCCAGTCAATTTTCACCAGTGGCCCCAATTTTACCACCTAACATTTCCAACTCTGCCCTCGCCTATCCATATCCATCCACACTGCCCAATGTCTAGCTTCACAGTGCTCCCTGGCAACTGCAATATTTTTCTTTTTCTTTTTGTTATGAATAAATTTGTTTTTTATAAATTAAATTGATTGGCATACATTAGTAAATAACGTTAAATAAGTTTCAGGTGTACAACTTTATAATACACATACTCCCTTGTGTACCATACGGCCCAGAAATCCCTCCCCTGGGTATGTACCCCAAAATTTGAAAACACATATTTGTAAAGATATATGTACCCCAATGTTCATTTCACCATTATTCACAATAGCCAAGACATGGAAGCAACCTAAATACCCTCTGACCAATGGTTGGATAAAGAAGGTGGAGTTCCTATATGAGTATACACTGTAATACTACTCAGCCATAAAAAAGATGAAATATCGCCATTTGCAACAACATGGGTAGATCCTGAGAGTTTAAGGCTAAGTGAAATAAGTCAGATGGAAAAGGATAAGAACCATATGAGATTTCATTCGTGTGGGATATAAAACAAAAAGCAACAAATGTACAAACAAAACAAACAAGTAAGCTCACAGATACAGACAACAGAAGACTGATTATCAGAGGGGAAAGGGGGTGGGAGAAAACACAACGAAATGCTCTTCCTGTCTCCACACTAACCTTTCTCCCTGGTGACCCTCCACATCCTCTGCACTATGTCAGGGTGCTCTTTCTGTCACTCAAATCTGAAGAGTCCATTGTCCTGCCTAAAACACATCAATGACTCCTTCTGAATTGCAAAATGGGTTCCAACTCCCTATCATGGCAACTAAGGTGCTCTCGTTGTATATCTCTCTACCCATATACCCTCCTCTCCATATTTCACATTTTACTAGCATACGTCAGGCTGTTTTCTCCCTTGCACCTTTGCAAACTCCAGAAATGCACTTCTCACCATTCATTCTCTGACGACTCCCGTTCATGTTTCCGTCTCAGCTCAATCACATCCCTTCAGGTGTGACTGAGCTGAGACAGGTCTGGACCAAGTACCCTGTCCATGGTCTGCTACAACGTGTGCCGCATGTTCCATTTATGCATTTCTATGTTCTGTTTATAGGATTCTCTTCTGTTATCCTGAAAGCTCTAAGGGAAGGGTCACATCTAATTTATCTCTATACTTCCAGTGCCCACAGTGAATGCTCTTCAACTGCTATATAACCATTAGATAGAAACATGAAATCTTCCACAGTTTCATGATCAGAATTTTTCTAATAATCATTATATTGAATCAGTGCACTAAGCTTTTAAATGACCAAACTCAGAAAAGTTCTTCCTTACTACGCAAGAAATCTGTATTCCAATGAGAGGGAGGATGGCAGCTGAATTTTTTTCATCCATTAGTACAAATGTGCAACAAACACATAATTCTATCATTGCCTCATCCATTGAACTATCTTTTCCTAAATAATTACAATTAGCCATTAATATAATGTTTTCCTGCCTGGTTTATATTTTTAATTTGTTTTCCCACTCCAAAAGGATTATTTAGCAAAATCTATTTAATTTATAATTGACAGCCTCTATTATTTATTTCAAGCACAAATTCAGCAATCTAGAATCTATCAGGCAAGATGCCTTGAAGATAAATCATCATGCTGATAGCTGGGTTTTCCTTTTAAGTGATGAAAAAGATGAGTGTTTTAGAACAGAGCCATCTATTGCACTTAGAGCTGTTTTCCCTGAGTTGCTAAGATGATAAATGAACATGTCTAAAAATAAATGACTCTGGGGCGACCTGTGGGGCTGATCTTTAAAATAACTGACAATAGCAAATTTTCAGACGTGATCAACTTTAGCTTTGATTCTGAGTCTTTGGCCTGCTGTCCCTATAAAGGGGCCAGATTTTCTGTGCAGTTAAATTAAGTCAAGACGGTCCTAGCCAGTGGACCCGCCTAAAGCGGGGATTCTATCCTGATAGAGAATGCAGGCAAGTTCGAGCCGCCTGGATGTTCTTGTGCCTCACATATTAGAGCAAATTTAACTGTCATACTAACAGAAATAAAGTCAAAACACATTAATAAAAGTAAAGGAAGGAAAAATTTTAATGCCTAAATAATCAAGTCAAAATAGATTTTCTCAATGTAAGTCAGCAATATAAAAATCCGAAATCAATATGTTTTAATCTTCTAAAAAGATGTTAAGAGATTTCCACATTATAAAACCACTTAATTCACTACCCTCCAAAATTAACCCCAAAATGCTTATAAATGTTTAATTAATCCTACCTAATTTTTAAGGACTTGACCTTATGATGAGTGGAGAAACACATGCAGAAGAGGGATGTGCTAAGGTAATAACTGTCGTCACACCCAGAGGAAAGAACTTTGACATGTGAAAAGCCAAGATTCAAACCCAAGGTTTCAGAGTACATGCTCTTAATGACTGCCTTTGCCTGTCACCTTATACATTTTTCATCTTCATCTGTCCCACTCAACAGCCCTTAGCATCTATCTATATTGGTTCATTTAGTTTCCCTTGTAGTCTTTCTTTGCTGTAGTCACCCCTGTATATCAGCAGTTTTCCTTCTCATGTTTGTTCCACAAATGATAAAGAATAAGACAGCTGAGAAAAACACACAACTGCTAAAGATCCCACAAGTCAAAGCAGTGCTCACAAGAAGACAGTGAGAAGCCTCATAGAGCAGGTGACTTAACAAAGAATCAGAGAGGAAGAGCAGATCTGTGGAAAGCAGAAAGTGAGGGTGCATCCCAGGCCGAGGGAAGCATGGACAAAGGCAGGGAGATAGGAAAGAGAATGGCCTGTCTATGGGACAAGTCATCATACATGGATGGAACGCTGAGTCCAGAAGAAGATGAGGATAGAAATGCAGCCAGGAATCGGATCAACCAGGGTGAATGACTAACCACCCCAACTTCCATGGAGGTGAGGAGTTCCCTGGATTAGGACTGTCAGTGCTAGCACCAGGGAAGTCCCAGGCAAACCTGGACAAATTGGTCACCCTACAGCCAAAGGTCTGCCATGCCATGCTTTAAAGGGGTCTCTGTAGGCAGCAAAGAAACATGGAAGAACTAGAGCAAGTACAAAATCAGATCATTTATTCTGAGTATGTAATACACACCACACCAGCCTTCTAAAGAATGGATTGCAACCCACTGCTGAGTTACTAAACCAAGTAAACTAGTAATCATAAGCAGCAACTTTTGTGATCAACAGATCACAATTATTAGAATGCACTGAACATGGTAAGGGCAACTCCTGTTTCATAGAACTTGTTTAGGACACACACAGTTACTGGTATGTATAAAAGGTATTTATATTGTTAATTGCTGTTTAAAGAGTTTGAAATATATTGGTCTGCGTCCATTCTAAAATTGGTAAATTTGAAATTATAAATTTATCTCTGCCTTTGTCCTTTCTCAGCCAACATTCTGCATGACATGACACCCATAGATCATGATGACATTTGCACAGGAGTCTGACCTGAGCTGTAACTACCCTGAGGGCCAAGAGGTCAATATCTGGGGACACATGTAACCTGCAATCCATTTGCAGAGCACTGGTGGGGAAACTCTACCAGAGGATGACCAGAGTAAGCTCAGCATTACTTGTTTAAATCTACCTGAGAAAGAAAATGAAAATAAAACAAATCCCTGGGTACTTAAGGCACAAACACACCAAGGTTCCAAAGATTAACCTGCTTCTTTAGCTACCCAGTATGCCCAGAAAAATCAATACTGCCAGGAATGCAGAGCCACTGCATAGTTCCTGCAGACCATGTCAGCATAAATGCTCAATGACCCCAGGATTTGAGTATTTGCTATTTGTCCCATCAGCATAAACTTTATATCCCTCTTAGAAAGCAAATACCCATCTGAATAGCTTGGCTGCAAAGACCCTTGCTGGACCCAGCACATGGCATCCTGTACATGAATGGGTAACTCGGCAGAATGAGGCAATATTAGGAGCAGATTCTCAACCAGTCCTAAAAGGCTTAAACCCTTCTGATACTCATGTGCACATTCTAATTCAAGAGTTAAAAAAAATCCTTTTAGTTGGAGTCAGTTTCAACCATCTGTCTCTCTGGGTGAAAATAGGATGTAGGCTTGTATATATCAGCTTTTGAAGAAAACCAGTTTTGGCAGAAAGAATTAAAGTAAAAGAAAAATTGTATCTCAATTTTCAAGACCATGGTAAAGAGAAATAAAATATTGAAAGTAAGTAGTAACTTAGACGAACACATCTATCTCCTTTTCTTCCTGTTAGGCTGCCCCCATTCCTGACCATTTCTTGACTGACCATTGCTGCAATTACACCTACAAGGATTTTGAATTAACCCTGGCTGGTGTGGCTCAGTTGTTTGCAGCATTGTCCCATAGACTGAAAGGCCTCAGGTTCGATTCCCAGTCAGGGCATATAGTTAGGTTGTGGGTTTGATCCCCAGCTGGGGTGGGTACAAGAAAGCAACAGTTGATGTTACTCCCATTGATGTTGCTTTCTCTCTCTCTCCCTCTCTCTCTAAAGAGCAATTTAAAAAGGAATTTTGAATTAATGGAAATACAGCCTGATCACTTTCTGAAAGTTGAAATAGAACTTACCTTAAAACACAGGACATCTCCCAAGTCAAAACTATCACAATAGCCCTGGCTGGTGTGGCTCAGTGGATTGAGTGCCGACATGTGAATCAAATGGTTGCCGGTTCAGTTCCCAGTGAGGGCACATGGCTGGGTCATGGGCCAGGTCCCCAGTTGGGGGCACGCAAGAAGCAACCACGCATTGATGTTTCCCTCCCTCTATTTCTCTCTCCCTTCCCCTCTCTCTAAAAATAAATAAATAAATAAAATCTTTAGAAAAAAAAACCTATCACAATATTACCATAACATCACTTTTAGGGTTGACCAAATGTAACAGAAAACCACCCCATCATTTGTGGTAAACAACTAGAAGAAAAATTACAGTTAAAGGAGAATGGAGTCTTAAATGACAGAAAAAGAAATGTGCATTTTTCAGGTTTCCTCTAGTGAGTCCAGGGAAAAGGATACCCTGACCATTTGGGTATCCTTTGGGGTCGTCTTTCTTGTGCATCTGTTAGCAGAGTCACCACAATGGCACAGGGCTACCCTCTTGGAACACCAGTCATGACAACTGTTCCTAATGTCCTGGCTCCACACATATCTTTGAGCAGACCTTTGGTCTCCCACACTTCAGTTAAAGGTGAGTAAGTCCAGCCTTCAATGAACTCAGCCCCAAAGCCTTGGAGTCACCCCTGATTTCTCTCCCTATCAAATCCCACATACAGTCCATAGCACATTATCTAGGCTCTCCTTTCCCAGCATATCCCGAACCTGCCTACCTTTCACCACCTCGCCTGCCATCACCCTGTCCCAGTCACCACCCCTTCTCACCCACATTCCTGCAAAAGCCTCAACAGTGATTCCTTAAGAACACAAGTCAGATCATGTCGCTTGTCTGCACAAGGTTCCCCAATGGCTCCCATTTCTGAGTAAAAGCCAAAGTCCTACAGTGGCCTCCACGACCCCACACAGTCTGGCCCCATGACTTCTCTGATCTCGTCTCCAGATGCCCTTCCGTGCTGTCCCTCACACATGTCAGGGACACCCCCTCCTCAGGGACCTCGTGTCTACCATTCCCTCTGCCTGATAGACATCTTGCCCTGCATAGCAGAATGACTTATTTCTCCCAAACTTAGTTCCAAATCCATCTCATTGAGGCCTCTCTTGCCCACCCTACTTAAGAGAGCAAACGTCCCCGTCCTGCACCTGCGTTCTCAAGTCTTTTCTGCCGTCTTGCTTTTCTTCATTACTTGTATCACCATCTGACATACTCTATAACATATTTAGGTATTTTTCACTGTTTGTCTCTCCTTCTATAATTTAAACTCCAGTGAAGGCAGAGCTTTTGTCCTTACTATTCACTGATATATGGCCAGTACTTAGAAGACTGGTACAGAGTAGATACTCAATAAATAGTTGAATAAACAAATTTGGCTTCAAAAATGTGCCTGAGTGAGCTCCTTCTAGTTTCTATAAATAGGGTCAAAGCTCTATGGGCTTTGATATTCTCCTGGGCTTATTCCCCTACCTTCCATCTCAACCCTTTTGCTGTGATCTGGTGTCCTCAATTGTCATGTTATTGCCACACCTAGATTCTGCCTCCCTCCCTGGCCCTTTTGGATGTATTACATCATTGGACCATTTGTATGATTTTTTCCATTGCCCATGTTACCGCCAGACCAAGTCTTCAGGATTATTATTTTTTAATGTTTTTAATTTTTTTTAATTTATTTATTTTAGAGAGAGAAGAAGAGAGAAAGAGAGAGAAACATCAATTTGTTGTTCCATTTACTTATGCACTGGCTAATTCTGGTATTTGCCCTAGCCAAGGATAGAACCCACAACCTTGTTTTACTGGGATGATGCTCTAACCAACTGAGCTACCCAGCCAGGGCTTCAGGATTACTCTTAATGCCCTAAGTGTAGTATTATCCCAACCAAGCCCAGTTCAGATCTGAGACCAAGGGCCTAAGAACCTGACTTCTCAGTAAGAGTTCAGAATACTGACCTATAAGCCAGGGAACTGTGATTCCCATGGGAAGTTAGGTTTCCCCTGGCAAGTCAGTAAGTAGGCATTTTATGTTTGTAGCCTAATATATAACATATACTTGCATTGGGTTGTGTGAATTCATCACTAAGTTGCTAGAGAATTTTAGCTACGTAAGAACAATGCAATATCTAAGCCTTCAAAACTAAGATTCAGACCTTAATTCTGCCTGTCTGAATAGACAACACCTGGCTGTCCCTGATCACATCTCTGTCTCCACAGCTACAATGTGGCCACTGACTCCAGATAAGGTTGATGCACAAGAGTGTCACCTCCTCATGTTCTCAGCACGTGAGTATGCACCCACACACATATGCACGGTCACCTAACTTCAAATCGCTCTGGTAGGTCAGAGCACGCTTCTCCCCAGCGCTCCAGTCCCTGCTGCCCAGTGACCCTTTACAGGAAGGGAGCAGGGGACAGTGGGGAGGGAGAGTGGGATGATATCCCCAACGTGAGAACACGGGTATCTGAGCAAGGTCCCTCATATATTTGTGAAGGAGGGAAAAGCACCCCAATCAACCAACTTTTCTAATTTGCCAAGAGCCAGAAAACCCAAGTAGTTGCCTCCATGATGCTAAATCTCTCTCTATGTTAATGCAATTTAATGAGTACTGACTGAGCCTCTAGAAGTGCACAGGGCTATTGTCGGTGCTGTGGGACTTAACACAAATGATCAAGATAGCATCTGTCTCAAAAAGCTTATAATAGTGTAAGATCTGAAAACACCATCTCCACTGCAAGGGAGAATGGGATGAGTACCTGTTAGAGGTTTAGAGCATGAAGAACAACAGTGTGTAGCAACGAGACCATGAAGAAGGCTTCATGTAGGAGGAACCACAAGAACCAGACACTGAAATACATGTAGGCGGTGAACTGGGGAAGCATTTCCTGTGGACAGAGAGTGAGTGTGAGTGAAATGGCAGAGGCAGGAGGTGGCCGGCATTTGGGGAATGCCAAAGAGTTCAACTGGACTGTATGGCCGAATGGGCTCGCGTTGGTGCCACAGGAAACAAGCTGGAAGGGTGTGTGTTTGGTTCCCTATTCTCAGGGCACAACTGACCCAGGGCAGCTGCTTCTGTCCTTTGGTCCTGCTTCATTTCAGAAGGAAGTTATTTATTTTTAAAACATGTGTAAGAGTCTGGATGAAAAACATTTGCATGTGAAGCCAATCCAATCTATTCAAAGGTGTTAAACAATGCAAACAGGTGGTTTTAACACTTCTCTTACATATCACACCTTTGCTGCATCTAAGGAAAAAGTGAGAAATTAAATGCTCAAAATAGAAATCTTAGAATTTGTAATTCATTCTTTGCATAAAAGTAGCATTCCGGGAGGGAACTCTATCTCCCAAGTCATTGGTAGTGTTCTGTTCTCACACTGTAAAAAGAGTAGGGAAGTTGAGGGTTTCTGGAATATGCTTTTGAAATGACATATTTGCCTAGCCTCTGCTTGGTGGCAGGATGGATCAGATTTTGATCATCAGGACACATTAAGAGATGACTGAATGAAAAAATAAATAGACAAAAGAAAGGGCGCTCAACTGGATGATGATGTGGCCAGCTTGGACTGAAGTTAGATGCAAGCATTTTTTTGTTTGTTTTTAATGGTTGTCACAAGCTGTTAAGTTTCCTGCAACCTGGCCGAAACTGCTACACAGCATCCCCAGTGTCTGACAGCAGCCTAGGGAATTTTTATGAATGAAGGAGTGGATGAATGAATGTCACAACTTCAACAGTTACATGGGAAAAGAAGTAGACATGGAGGGTCACATTTTTTATTCCAGCTTGGCATCTGTCCTCTGATTTATGCTGGCAGAACCCGGCCAGAGACAAGAGTGATGCAAGACTCTCTCCAGTACATAAAATCACAGAGTCTTGAATTTGGAGGAAAAAAATAACATAAAAACTACCAAATACTGGTCTGACCTCTTATTGGCACAATAATCACTTTACAGACAATCCTCACTTGGTGGTGGCATCTTGAACTCTCCTGGGCCCTGAGAAGTCACTATCTTAAAGGTAGCCCAGTTCATATTTGAACAGCTGGAAACAATCAAAGGTTCTCTACTCTCCTTTCTCCTAGAAGTTTCGGCTGCAATAGCTAGGAGTCTTTATACTTATTTGCCATACATAGAGTCCTCATGCCTGCCTCATCCTTTCCTGAGAGCTCTCAAGCTCTCTGCAGCTTCAAATGCAAAGTTCATCCACTTTGTATTTGAGGACTTGTGGGGGAAAGGGGGAGCCAAAGGGGAGGTAGAGAAAAGAGAGGGTGTGCCTCTGCCAAGATGAGCCACCCAGCCTCCCCTTCAGCATGCCCACACTCTAGGTCTTCAGACCTTTACCTGTGGTCCTGGTTCCAACAACATGGACCTTGTAACTTTCTGGAGTCAAACAAGCAGAATGCCTCTGTGGATTTGTACCACAGTAGATTTTAATTTAACATGACTTTGGAGTGCTGGGTTTAAGTGTACAGGGGCTGGAAAAATGTGGCTTCAGAGGACCAGAATTCCAAGATCAGAGTAGAGGCCAATTTGATATTCTAGAAGTCACCAGAATAAGGTTGTGCCACAAGCCAGGGAAAACGCAAACTGACTCACCTTGAGCCTTGTAGTGCTTTGCTGGCCACAGATAAAAATGCTGAACAGGATCCTGATTCAGGAAAGCAAGGCTTTCAGAATCCTAGCAATTACCAAGTGCATGTTCATTTTTTGGCCCAGATATCCAAAAGGTGTCACATTTAGGGAAGTCAGTGTCTGCACTAAACACACCAAAATGATCCAAGGGAAAAAATTTAAATCTTACAAGAAATGGAAAATTAAGTCATATTTAGTCTTTCAAACTTCACCACAACACTAGGAAGTGGTACTATTGTTATCACTCCTATTTTACAGATGAAGAAAATGAGGTACAGGGAGGCAAAATAACTTGTCAAGGTCACATAGCTATTAATAAGTGGGGGCACTGGGATTTGAACCCTGGCCCCAGAGGTCATGCTCTCATATTACCTCCTTTTTCTATTATTTTATTTATTTTTTCATCATATTACCTCTTAATAACTGTTATGATTCATTTTGGCATCAAATCAGGTCCAAGGGCAAAAGAAGATAAAATAAAACATTAAAAGAAATGGCATTGCCTGGTTAATACTGATGTCTGGTCAGGCTGCAAATTCAAAGAAATGATTATTCACTTCATTATTATTCACTTCTCTTATTTGAACTCCCACTGTATGTTGTTACACCTCTATTAGGTACTTATGGCATTTTACCTTCTGTGACAACCATGTGATATACGTATTACACGTAAACATGAAGCATTCCTTCTTGCTTCATGACTGGCTCTCCTTACGTACTAAATCAATGCTCTTGACTGGGACCAAAAAAACTACTGAAGGAAACTGATTTTCACGCCTACATACAGAGGTGGGCCAAAGTAGGTTTAAGTACCCACTTTTGTCAGTCATTGGTTAAATTACCGGCCATCATTACCTAAAAGATAAATCATAAGGATACAACATAATAATAACAATAAGAAGACATATAACACAAATAATATATTAATTAATAAATAAATAGTAATACAAGAACAAACTGTTTCATGTACTCACAACTGCAAACCTACTTTGCCAACCCTTGTATATTTCTTTTGTTCATTAGAAGTAAAATCTAGATTTGTAAGCTCACTGTTCCAAGACCCTATTATTGCTCATGATGCTAACATCATTCAAATGCATTTTATATTCTAAATGAGCATCCTTTCAGGTGCTACTGAAGTTGGGTATTGAAACCATTACACATGTGACTGTATCTCAGCAACCTTCCTAGGGATGTCTTTCAGAAACAGTACTTAGCAGCAGGAATAGGCAGAGATCAGAAAAGTCTCTCCCTTCCACAGTCCTTGGGGTTAATCACAAATTCCTGTTCTCCTCTATGACTATACTTAACAACTCCTTTGAAGTCAGGCAGGGTCATTTGATTTGCTTTGGCCAGTGAATTGTGAGGGGTTGAGACAACATATATGAAAATCAAGACTCTCACTGAATATAGGGACAGATACCCTTATTGACCACACTGGATATGTAACCTAAATGAGAAAAATCCTCTTTTATGTTATTCTACTGAGGTTTGGGAGTTTGGTATTGCATCCTGATGCAGCCTACCCTGATCAATACACTCCAATGGCCCAAACCCACTCCATTCACCTTCCTCAGTTTAGTGTTGGCAGCTGCAAGTCTCCCTCCTTCACCATCCCTACCCGAGCAGTGGAATGCCCTCTGAGAAGGGGGGTCTCCTTGACAAGAGTCCAATTTTATTTTAATTTTTAAAAGATTTTATTCATTTATCTTTCGAGAGAGGGGAAGGGAATGAGAAAGAAAGGTTGAGAAACATTGATGTATGAGATATACATCTCTTGGTTGCCTCTTGAACTCCTCCAGCCTGGGACCTGGCCCACAACCCAGGCATGTGCCCTGACTGGGAATTGAACCAGTGACATTTTCGTTCACATCCAAAGCTCAATCCACTGAGCCACACCAGCCAGGGCATTAAGAATCCAGTTTTAGCAAGAGTCCTGCTGAATCAGTTTAGCCAGAATCCTCCACCCTCAATACCTGATCCTTGATATCTAATCAATATCTGATTGAGTTCTTCATCCCCCATTATCTCCTAAGGGATGATATCTGATCGCACTGGCCTGCCTTTATCAAGAATACTTTTAAGTCGGTTTTGCCTGAATCCCTCTCCTTAACCCTGATGTTTCCTCTTAGTAATTTTCCATCCACTGACTGCCACCCTGCTCCTTGGTTATAAATTCCCACTGATCCTTGTATTCAGAGTTGAGCCCAATCTCTTTCCCCTACTACAAACTCCATGGCAGTGGTCAGACATAGGACAATAGTCCCCTGAATAAAACCCTCCTTATCATTTCTTTCACAAGTGTCAGGAATAGCTTCTTCTTTAACAGGTAAAGGACTAAGAAAGCACTAAGTGTCATTCATTGTTAACCAAACAGTCACCAGAATATAAGCCCTGGTTAAAGCAACTTCCAATTTGATTTTTCCCTCAGAGAGCTTAGGATCTACCTTCCCGGCGTTTTTGGAAGGCAGGGGGGGTGTTGACAATGTTCAGGGTGGCATTTCCAACACCCTGGCTCATCCCCAAAAGCAGTTCTGCCCAACTGACTGAGGGAAATGGCTTTGTCTGGGCAGAATATACTAGAGAAAGGGAACATTTGAAGACAGTCCCAGCTCTCCTCCCCTCCAGCTGTCTGGTAACCCGACTTTTCTATCTACTTTAAAATCTACAATGTGTGGGCCTTCAGATTTTAGGAATTCGCGTTTCTGTATTTTAAAAAACAAGGTGCTCTCCAGACAAACAAGTACAATTCCCCTCTCCCCTCCCCACCCCCGGTCACCATAGAATCAATGGCAAAAGATACGGGATTTCATTTTGTTATTATGTCAATTGCTTTTCGGCAGCGTTTGAAAATATTAAAAAAGCTTAAAAGAGGAAGCAAAAAAATCTGTATTCTAAACCCCAAAGATGGCCTTTACAATGTCCCTGGGTGGTCCATATTTGCATTGGTAGATTTAGTTTGGCATTTTAACTTATGTAAATAGATTCTCACTTTCCTCTGAGTCTGAAAGCATTCAAAGGGCGAAGATCCTCTTTCCACATCAGTGGTAACCTATACCTTCTGAAAGTGAACAAAGTCACACTTTTCCAGGAAACAGGCAGAGACAGTTTTTGTTATTCTTTCTTCCACAAAATACACACCAATTCCCACAACCCCTTGCTATTTTTATCCTAATGGGGCGGATGGTGAAACAGGAGACACCCCATCATTTTAAAAGGGGACACTGTCAAAACACAAGCGTCCCCACAGGGCCTGCTTACCTTTTCACCCACCCAAACCCACCAACTACTGAAATTCCACGAGCAGATTCTGAGACAGAATCTCATGTCATTCCCTAAAAACCGGGCTCGCACTAACGACTGCATAAATGGTTAAAGGCTTCCATATGTGCAGGACGGGGTCTAACTACTTTCAAAAGGAGGGGATTTCGTTGCATTTCAATTACTAAAGTCTTCGGCTTGGCAAACAAAGAAGTGAGTACTATTTCGGGTTAGAGTAGAACATTGCATTCTCAAAGGGAAACTGCTGCAGGCAAAGAATATATAATATTGTGTCATTACTTAACCATTCAGAGAAGGAAAACTCTGACTCCAAAAAACCTCCGCTGCCTTGCGGCATACCTCTTCAGGGGAAAGGCTAAGGGAGTAAACCCCGACAGAAAATCCGGAGCCGGAGTCCCTAAGGCGGTTTGACGTTGTAGTCAACACCGGCAACTCCTGCGGCGCACCTGAAGCCAAGCTGTATTGACTCCGTCTTTCCCTTGGACCCTTCAGCTGCGAAGAGAGGGGGGGTCTGCTGCATGGGCAACAGCAGACCCTCCATATCACCCTGCCCAGGCTCTGTAGCTTCAGCGTCATCGCAAGATGTTGATTCAACACGGGAGGCGACAGATACCATGTCACTCCCGAGTCGGACTGCACAGCCATTCTCGGCGGTGCAGATAGACTCTTAAGAAGCTACACCATCGTCTCTCGAGACGGACGGCTGCCGATGACTTAACCATTAGCACTATTTAAAATATACACATTGCTCTTGGTTTCACTCTAGACATTAGTATAAAATAGAAATCTGACAAATGAATCAAAACTTCCCTTCTCACCAAAAAGGAACCAAAGTACAGTACTGCTCAGAGGAGAGTGTCAGATCAAAGTCAGATCAAGAGAATTCGCCCCAGGGGGGTCATAAAGGAAAACACAAGACTCAAACCATCCTGGCTGTCACTTCAAGAATGAAAGGTTGTCCTCCTCAAGATCCTCCACCCCCAGCAGAAATGCTCGAGGTTATCCTGATTCAGGAAGGCAAGGCTTCCAGAATTCTAGGCATTACCAAGCCTACACTCAGACTAGGCCCAGACACGCAGTGGGGTCTACATTTCAGGATGTGAATGCTTTTACTAAGCATATTAAAATGATCCAAGGGGAAAGAATTAAATCTTATAATAAAAGGAAAATTAAGTGGAATCTATTCTGGCTAATATGTTAAGTGAACAAAGCTTGTTGAGCATTTACTCCATGTAAGACCCTCTGCTAGAAAATACAAAGATCTCTCGGGGAGCCTAAAGTATAGAAAGGGAAGGAGCCCTTCATTTTTAAATGTCAAAATTTACAGTATTCTGGAAATCACTTTCATTGTGATTCTTCACATGTACAATGGAAACTGTTAGATGCTAACCTAAAACATGTGGGGTTAGGGGACAGCATCATTTTTAAAAAATTCTTTAGAGGTTATAGTACAATAATCAAAACAATATTGTACTGTCATAAAAATGGATACATAGATCAATGGAATAGAATAGAGCCCAGAAATAAACCAACACCTTTACTGGAGTAAGATAGTCTCTTCAATAAATGGCACCAGGAAAACTAGACAGATAAATGGGGGGAGGGGGGGGGAGAAAAAGAAACTAGACCATTTTCTTCCTCCATAAACAAAAATAAACTAAAAGTGGATTAAAAACTAAAATGTAAGACCTGAAACCATAAAACTCCTGGAAGAAAACATATCCAAGAAACTCTTAGATAGTGCTCTTAGCAATATTTTTTTGGCTCTGTCTCCTTGGGTAAGAGAAAAATAAAAGAAAGAGAGAAAAAGAAAGGAAACAAATGGAACTACCTCAAATTAAAAAGGTTTCGCACAGTGAAAGAAACCATCAACAAAGTGAAAAGACAACCTACTGAGTAGGAGAAGGTATTTGCCAATAAGACATTTGATAAGCTATCAATATCCAAAATACATAAGGAACTTAATACAACTAATACTAAAAAAGCAAACAATCCAGTTAAAAAATGGGCAGAGAACCCAAATAGACACTTCTCAAAAAAGGATATACAGATGGCCAACAGACATTTGAAAAGATGCTCAACATCACTAATCATCAGAGAGATGCAAATTAAAACCACAATGAGATACCAACTCATAGCCGTCAGAATGGCTATTATCAATAAATCAACAAATAATAAGTGCTGGTGAGGATGTGGAGAAAAGAGAAACCCTGTGCACTGTCAAAGGGAATGCATATATGTGTAGCCACTGTGGAAAACAGTTTGGAGATGCCTCAAAAAATTAAAAAATAGAGCTGTCATATGATTCCACTCCTGGCATTTATCCAAAGAAAACAAAAACACTGTTTCAACAAGATATATGCACCTGATTTATTGCAGCATTACTAGTAATAGCCAAGAAAGTTATGGAAGCAACCTAGATGTCCATCAATAGATGAATGGATAAAAAAGATGTGGTATGTACATGTGTATATGATGGAAAGTCACTCAGCAATAAGAAAGAATGAAATCTTACCCTTTGCAACAACATAGATGGACCTAGAGGATATTACACTAAGTGTAATAAGTCACAGAGAAAGACAAATACCATATGATTGCCCTTATGTGTGGAATCTAATAAAAGTCAAACAAACAGAAAAGAATAAACAAGACACAACAGAAACAATACCACAGAACGAAAAACTTAATGGTTGCCAGAGGGGAAGGGGAATAGAAATAATAAACAAACAAACGAATGAATAAATTTTTAAAATGCTTTAGAAATATAGGAGAGATGCCCGGTTGAAGTATAATGAAGCACACTGGTATCTGTTTCCAGGCAGATCTGTTGATCAAGGACAATCATCCTTTCAGTGCCTGAGACCCATTTTTATTATTATATAAAGAATGCTCTTGACTCTAACATCAATTTCTGCTCTGTGTGTTTGCCACACTAATGGCATTAGCTGGTCTGTATCCCCAAATAAAACAGTGGGTCATTCTATAAAATTATAGCAAGAATGTGGGTGAATCCTTAAAATGTTAGGGATTAAGTAATATTTTAGAAGCAAGAGCAGCTGCTTGTGAGGATCTCAGGGTTGATATCAGCCTAAAACTAAAAGGCATGTAAGGCATCTGTTAAGCAAAGGTCCTTCCAGGATTCCCTACCAAGTTAATGTTTCGGATTGCAATGCAGACACTCTGTCAGGTAAGCCCAGAGGATTGAGCAGCTTTGAATTCAGTTTTGAAGTAAATTCATCTTTGCAATGAATAAAGTATTGACTTGAAGCCACCCTTTCAAAATCAACCTTCTGGGCTGCTATGCACTTGGCTCTCAGCAAGGTACCTAGTGACACTTGAGAATCAAATGCGTGGGGCTTCAGCACACCTCAAGGAACGTAGGGCTTGCTTATCCTGTGACACCCGGAGAGATGTCTACTATTCTTGTTCCCCTCTGATAACACATTTTGACTTTTCCTATCAGCATGTGAGCTTCTTCTTAAGGGACTCTCTGTCCTGCCACAATAAAAAGTTACGCTAAACAGTACTTTTTGGCATCCCATGCAGAGAAACAATGAGATAGGATGGGAAGAAAATAAACAGACTTCGGAATTTGAAATCCAGCTCTTCCACTAAACTGGCCTCATATGGCCTTGACTGAGTAGCTTAACGTTTTCAAGCACCAGATTCTTTGTATCAAGTGAAGATAAAAATATTGGCCTTACGGGGGTTTGGGGATGATTTGATAAATCAAGACTATGAACAGGGTTAGTGCCAAAGAAATGGCAAGCAGTGCTAGGGCTTTTTGCCACTCCTGCAGACCTCACTTGGTTGCAGCGTGCTTTAGTACGTGTGTTATACCTACACCTGGGCAGTGCAATGCCAAAAACATTTTTTGTTGG
Organism: Furipterus horrens; assembly: GCF_987537825.1. Lineage (NCBI taxonomy): Eukaryota > Metazoa > Chordata > Mammalia > Chiroptera > Furipteridae > Furipterus > Furipterus horrens. The sequence goes on from NW_028327179.1 coordinate 30,125,916, forward strand.
CTGGCTCTGGCTGAACAGATATGCCTTGTTTTCAACACATTTCAGCAGAGAGGCCTCTGTTCCCTCACCTTTTCCTAATCAGTATACTTAAACCAGTGGTTCTTAATCTTTTTTTTTTAGTCACAAATGCCCTATATTTTTCCTAGAAAATTTCATTTATGCACACATCCATAAAATTTTGCATCGCTTTTATTGGGTTCAATAACCACCTGAAAAGTATCATGTGCCTGCCCTTCATAATGACTATGACTCCTGTTTAAGAAGCTTCCCCTAAACAGAGACCCAGGAAATGCCTTAAGAAGATGGGGGTTCCTCAGGGCTGACGCCTGGGCAGCCATGTCTATTACAAGGCAAGCTTCAGTCTCATGTTCTGCAGCCAGGCTTTCTGTAGAGAGGCAGCAGAGGGAATGAAGCCAGGATAGCAATGGAAAATTCCCAGTCAAGAAGAAGAATTTTTACATGGACCTAGGCAAAGGATTTTTACAAATTAAAAAGAGAGAGAGAGAGTCAAATTAACTTCGGTTAATTCTCAAAGAGGTCAACCCTAGAAGTTCACCGTCTCAGCAAAATTCCCAAAAGAACGTATATTCTTACATATTCTAGAGGACGTAGAAGCCACAAAGATTTCTAGTCAAAGGCATCCTGTGATCAAGGGAATAACTATTTACCTGTCATTTGAGAACCACAAAGTATTATGGGGAATTAGCTAGTTTTATTAGGAGATAGAACCAAAGCAACATTTGATTTCAAAAGAATTATGGTCCTACTTTGGGTCTGCCATATCACCCTCAGCTACCAATCAGCTGAAAAAAAAATAGTATGGCTACACTTTAGGCCTCGAGGAAATAATAATGGCTCACAGAGAAATTTTACAGCAAACCTGAAAGAAACAGACAAGCTTGGCATTTCTGTTTCTCACAGAGAACACTAGCTAAAATTGGGTGAGTTCTGGTTTTAGAGTCAGATCTGATGTGAATCCTACCTCTGCTATGTATTAACTAGAACCTTGAGTACGTCACTTAACTCAGTTTTATTATCTGTAAGATATGGATAATAGTATCTACTTCATAGGATTAATATAAAGAATAAAGTAAGATAACATAAGAGAACCTGATATTCAATATGAGAAAATTAACCTATATAATTGTTCTATAGTATGGAAGAGTAGAGTCAAACCACCTGGGTTCAAATCCTAGCTCTACAACTTATTAGCTGAACAACTTTCAGAAAGTTACTTGGCATCTTTGTGTCTTAGTTTCCTCACATGTCAAATAGTATTACAAATAATATAAAACCTGAGACTTCAGTGAAGATTAAATAAGTTAATACAAGGGAAAGTAGTTTAAAATGTAATGCCTGGTCAAGTGCTCAATGCATTTCAGTAAATGTATTGGTAATGCAATACATTTAGTAAATGTGAGGTAATACAATTACTATATGTACTGAGTACTGGTAAAGCACTCAATATATTACCAACCTTTGTTGTATTTGGTGGAGCGAAATGTTGGCAGAAAAAAGTGGTGAGGAAATATACTGCGACCTTTTAAAGTGATGTTAGATTAAGTGACGGAAAGAAACAGGATGACAAGAGAAAATAAATGGCCCTTTTGGGTAACTAACTGTGGACGAAGCCTGTGCACAGAGCCTGTGCTTAGAGACATGGCTGGGTTTCAAGACTTGGCATGTATTTCACAGCCTGGTTTATAGGGCTGTACTGAGTAAGAACAGAGATCCCCAGGACAGATCACCAAGAATTACTCAACTCAGAACTGGAGTCAAGGGATAAGCTTATTAAATGCAAACTCAGGAAAGTGAGGAAGTAGAAAGTGGGGGGGGGTGAGTTCACAGAGCCCCCTCTTAGACATAAAACATGCTGACAGAAATGCAGGTGACTTCCTCTTACCATCTCAGAAGCTCGTCAGAAACTAGAGATCAGGAACCACCACTGTAAGATCTCTGCCCCATTGTCCTGTGAGTTGAGTTTCTTTTCTCAGCAGGTACCCTTAGTGGGACTGTACATAATGATGTAGACCTTTAACACCAAAAGAGCTTCGGATCAAGTTTTCAGTAGGAGAGGACAAGCTGGGTGTGGGGAGGGGCAGAGCCATCCCTTGCCCCCAGAGCACCCTGCAGCAGAGGCTGCAGCACCCAGACTCTAAGGGGTGAGCAAGCAGGCTACAGTCCAGCCCTGAAGCCAGAGATCATGAAGAAAAAAAAGATGTTCTGACTCCAAAACTGGGCCAAGTGCTGGACAGCCTGGGAAAAGCCTGCATTGGCTCCCCCAACCATTGTACAAACATCCCAAAGATGGTGCTAAAAGATTTTTAAGAGAAATGGCCCTTGGAACACTGGATCTTCAGGCCTTAAGAAATATTAGAGAGTTGGTGCTGATGAAGAGAACACTGGATAACTTAGTGGTAGGAGTGTCTGATTTAATTTTATTGAGAAATGTGGTCAGAAGAGCAGAGTCTGGGCTCTTATTTTCACACCAAAACTTTCAGAAAAATATTGGCATTTTAAATAATCAGAGAAAGTATTAATCACATTCCCACTGATATCCTTAGGCTGCAACTTGCACTGAATGCTCCATTTAGAATTTACTAACACTGATCCACTTCTTTCTCTATAATTTCCACAATGAAACTATGTACCTAGACAGTCACCCATATCTATGCTAACATTAGCTTATGATGCCTTCCACAGTTACCATGCTTCACTATTAGCTACATTTTCTGCTAATCTGGAATATGTGGAAGCAATTTTTCACAACCCTGAACTACAGGAAGTCTAGAATGCCCACTTGAAAGGCATTCCAGGGAAGAAAATGGCTGGCTACTTTTTCCTGCCCCTTACCTAGATGTAGTAGCGGCCAGGATAACGACTGTGTTCCACCTTCTGCATTTCGGTCGAGACTCTGATTTCCTAAGTAATTTCCTGTCTTGATCCTAGGTTTCTGCTTAACCTTATTAGCCGAGGTACCAGTCATGAGACTCCAGCACACTCAGTTCCCATCAGCGCTGCCAGGATCACTGCCCTTACGATGACGACGCACAGATTTACAAGGCCAGAGCGATTCGGGAGTGGGAGTGGGGGAAGGAGAGCCACGCGGCCGGGAAGGTGTTTATGAAAACACCCCACCACCACCACCACACTTTTTTGCAGCAGTGAAAGAAACTGGCATCTTCCTGCGTAAGTGTTAATTAATGCCCTGCTGGAAGTGCACTCGCTCCCTCTGACTCGGCGGATAGCAACAGCATCTAAGAGCTTTGCAGACAGCTGAAAATGTAATCAAACAGCATCTTCCCCCCCACCCCCCGTTCTGGTGCTCTCCCTCCCCCAGGGGCCGTCAGCCGGTGGCTCGGGGGCTGGGGGGGGGGGGGGGCAGTGTGGATTTCACTGCCCCTGGCCTTCCGCTTCCTAACTGGAGACCGAGGCGGAGCACGCTCAGTCGCCCCTCCCAGCCCACAAGGTGGGCGACAAGGTGAAGACACCGTGACCCCTCCCCTCCTGCACTCACCTCTCGGCTTTGCTTGGGGAGCGGCGGCAGGGGCTGCCGCTGGGGGGCTCTGGCCGCCTTACCTTAGGGAGCCGCGGAGCACGCAGGAGCCAGGGGCGGGGGCCGAGGCAAGAGTCCGGCTGCGCTGCCGGGGCCGCACTACTGCCTGGGTCCCAGCTCAGACGACGCCGGGACGGCAAAGGTTAAGGAGGGGAGCCGAGGTGGTGGCTGCGGGAGGGCGCGACGCCCTCCTCCTGTTTACCTGGACACGCTCCGTGGTGGCACTAGTCTCCCCGAGCGCGGTGGCGGCTCCCGGGCGGCGGCGGCGCTCGAGCGGCTCCCGCGGGTGGCGGGTGCGGCGCGCGCAGGATGTGCTGTCTCACGCTGCGCCCGCCGCTGGGCTCAAGCTCCTCTGGGAGCCAGCACATCCTCTCTCTCGCTGAGCGTGACACTGACAGCTCCCCGGAGCACCCAGTCTGCGGGGCTCGCCCCGCCCCGGGCCCACGCCCTCCATGCCCCCCACCCCTCAGGAGCGCACTCTGCTCCCCTTCTCCCCCCACCGGGTCTCTGCAGGAGCGGGCGGCCGCGGCCGCGAGGCTGGAGGCAAGCAGGGGACCTGAGGAGGTCAATCCCTCTAGTCCTGTGCAGTCGGCTGGACTCACCTGAGTTACTGCGGACAGAAAAGCTTCAGTGTTTTGTTTTGGGAGATCCTGCTTCCAACGTGCCAACACTTAACAACTTCACTCCCAGACAACTACTTTAAGGTCATTTAACTAGAAATAGAAAACTCAGATCCATCTGCTACCCACAAACACTTACAGGTCTGATTTACCCTTATTTTTTCCCAGAAGGAAAAAACAACAACATAGCTTGCCTCTACTGCATTGCTTCTTGTACTCCTAGCTTTTAAAAACCTGGGTAACCATACTTGGACTTCCCCAAAGCTTACCTTAACAGCTAAGTTTTAAGGCCCAGAAATGGAGTTTGAGATTCTGTTAGCACCATTTTATAGGTAAGCTTTTCATCATGTTTCTTGAATATCAGTGATAGAGACTAACTGGGACTTTAAGGGGACGTAATCAGTCGGGAAAGTCTGTGGGAGGAGCTAGGGCTTATGGAAGTTTTCGAACTCCAAGTAATGGAGAGAGCTCCACAGGAAGAACTCTGTTTATAATAAAGCTCTATGGTTCTAACTTCCCCGTCTCTCATATTTCCCTTTATATAAATACCCTCCTGTCTTGGCACTTAGGCCAGAGTGTGCATGGAACATGATATGTCTGCATGCACTGAGTTGCAACCCTTTCTTTTTCCTGAAAAAATCCTTTTTGGTGATGAAATACCCTACTCGATATTATTTTTCAGTCGACATGTGGGGTCATTGCACACATTAGAATGAAAGTTAGTTGAGGACAAGGACTGTATCATATCATTGCTGCATCCCCATTAGCTATAAGAATGATGTTAGATGCATAATGGTACTCAATAAATATGTGTGAATTTAGTTAATTGGCAAGTACTGCAGTCATTTATATGTATATAATTGTAAATACAATATCATTCGTACCTATAAAATGGCCATCCTTGTTTTAATTTTGCCTCCCTGGCAAATTATTGCAACCGTAACTATGACTAAAAAAAAGAGACAAGTGAAATATCTTTAGATAGAACGAACTCAAGATATTCCAGAAGAAAAATTCTATGGAACAAATATTTGCCTCTGTCATGAGTTGGATACCTAACACGGTCATATCCTGCTTAACAGGGATAGTTCTGAGAAATTCGTCATTAAGCGATTTCCTGGTTGTGCATATACCCTAGTGCACCGTTAAAAACAAAGGTCAATTGAGTAAATTTGAAGCTCTAATTAGCCTTCTTAAATAATTCACGAATCCAGCAGCATCCCATTTAGCAACTAGAAGGGTACACCTAGTTCGTAGAAGGGTGGGACAGGAGAGCTATTAACAAAAAAAAAGAAAAAGATTATTTTTAGACTAGTACAACTTCTGCCCCCTCCAAAGGTTTTGTTTGTTTGTTTGTTTATTTGTTTGTTTGTTTGTTTATATTGTTGTTCTTGCCCTGGCTGGTATGGCTCAGTGGATTGAGCACCAGACTGCAAACCTAAAGGTTGCCAGTTCTATTCCCTGTCAGGGCACATGCCTGGGTTGTGGGCCAGGTCCCCAGTTGGGGGCGTGCCAGAGGCAATCAATAGATGTTTCTCTCCCTTTCTTTCTCCCTTCCTTCCCCTCTCTCTAAAAATAAATAAATAAAGTCTTTTAAAAATCGTAAATAAATAAATAAATAAAAAGCGATTAGGTCAGGTATTAAATCCATGTTTGGCGTCATGGGCTTTTAGCACAAGTGAGACCATTTTGGGCCTGAGGTTTTCTCTTTAACAGTATATACGTAAACCTACACATCTAGGCTATATGTTATAGCCGACTGCTCTGTAGGGGAAGAAAAATAATTTTACCTTTACCTTTCTGGGTTCTCAGCTGAGACATGTCTGTAATAAATAACAGAGTAACAGGAGAAAAACAAAGTCTAATAACATGTATACTTCATACACAGGAGAGACCCAGGATAATTGAGTTATAATTTTTTCAGGAACATGTACCCAGGTATAATACAGACAATTGGGTGTGGAAATGAAAATGAATAAGACATGAGTGGTCTCTATATTCTACAAACTTAAAATCTAATTAATAAGACAAAACTGGGTTTAATATCAAGAATACTAAGAAAAGAAGACTAATTGAAGTCATTTGCCATGAAAGATGGAGAAGAGGAAAATCCATTCCAATTGGGAATCTTTATGATCTGGAAGGCTTTGTTGAAGAGATTTTGGGGGTATGTCTATAGTTAGATACAAATTTTGACAGATGGTAATATGCATTTCAGAACAGAGTTAGAAAGCAAGCAGAAAAAGAATCATAGACCTTATTTTTATTGGTAGACTTTTGAGAGTATTCTAGGTTTACAAAAATATTGTGAAGAAAGTACAGAAAGACCCTAAAAATTATAAGCTGTTCATTGCAAATATACCTGCTTCACCTCTTAATGTAGTTATTGCTCCAAAGTTTGAAAAACGGTCTCCAAGAAGAGATTAAGTGGCTACCACAAAATATGCTGGGCAAATTCCTAACTTGTTAGTCATTAAGAGGTTGCTTTAGAATCCTTCAGACAATAGTGTGGCTAAGTTCTCCCACTCTTGGATCAGACTCTCTATCTACAGCTTACTGGTGTGGTATAGTATTTGCACATTACTAGGGTCCTCCGAGACTCAAATCTCCTATAAGTCAAAAGGGAGCAATAAGCCCTGGCTGCTGTGGCCCAGTGAATTGAGCGTCGGCCTGCGAGCCAAGTGTCGCTGGTTCGATTCCCAGTCAGAGCACATGACTAGGTTGCACGTCAGGTCCCCAGTTGGGGGCATGAGTGAGAGGCAACCACACAATGATGTTTCTCTCCCTCTGTTTGTCCTTTCTCCTCTCTCTAAAAATAAATAAGTTAAAAAAAAAACAAATAAATAAAAAAAAAATTTTTTTAAGGGAACGATAAAGATACCTGTCTCCTAAGACATTTCAGTGAGTTAATCCATGTGACATCCTTGGCACAGTCCCTAGTCTATGATTAGAAACATTCAATAAATGTCAGCTATAGTCTGCATTAAAAGTTAGGAAAGTAGGGCTTATTGTACCCTCTAAATTCAGTGTCGATTCTGTGACATTACTAGATTTCAGGGACCACTCAGACCTTGGGGGTCACTACTAGTCTTCAAGACAGAGATTCCTCTGCCCCTGTGCATCTGTCCTTCATTAGTGCTGGATACAGGTGTGGCCCCACAGCTGGTTCTTGTCTTACTTAGTTTCCCAGAGCCACACTTCACACAGGTTACAGCCACACTTTCATACACCAGATTCTTTCACATCTACCTGAGAATCTCCTCTGGAAGTTATTCTCCAGTTGATTTTATCTTTTTTTAAAAGATTTTATTTATTTATTTTTAGAGAGGGGAAAGGGAAGGAGAAAGAGAGGGAGGGAAACATCAATGTGCAAGAGAGATACATTGCATGTGCCCTGGCTGGGAATTGAACTGGCAATTTTGATTCACAGGCCTGCTACACTCAACCCACTGAGCCATGCTGGCAAGGGCTGGTTTTTTCTTCATCAGAAGACATAAAACTGAAAATTTACCTCTGTGGTCCAAGGATTTTAAAATCACAGAGAAAAAAAAATGAGCCCTCTGAATCAAACTTGGAAATATTCTCTATTTAAGGCGACATAAGCTCTGGCCCTGGCTGGGTAGCTCACTCAGTTGGTTAGAGCATTGTCCTGATATGCGAAGGTTTGGGGTTCAATCCCTGGTCAGAGCACATACAAGAATCAACCAATGAATGCATGAATGCATGAATATGTAGAACAACAAATCTTTCTCTCTCTCTCTTTCAAACAAAAAAAAATTTAATGTTTAAAAGATGACACAAGCTCCACATCATGCTCAGAATAAAACCCTGTGAGGAAACTAATTAAAACCACTGCCCAGTGTCACATGTGGTTTTGTTTGGGAGATACAAGATCTGTCCAGAAAAAGTCCAATCTTTATTAACATAACAAGAACAGTTTGGACTACAATGATGTAACCTGGCAGCTAGGGAGAGTTGACTGGGATGTGCATGTGTGAATAATGACAACTTTACTGTACTAGTCAGTGGGGGCAGTAGATACTATTGACAGAGCATGTGTACTGTGTGGCTGTCACATTCAAAATGACTGAGTGAACAGAGCAATGAATCTGCTTCAAATTTTGCATTAAGTTTGAACATTCCTCCACAGAAACTATTTGGATAATTCAGAAGGTCACAGCTATGGGCAACGTAATTGGCAGCTTCATCACAACAACGCGCCCACTCAGGCATCACATCTCATGCAGTGTTCTTTAGCAAAACATCAGATCACTCAGGCGACTCAGCCCCCTTACCTCCCAGATTTGGTGCCCTGCAACTTATGGCTTTTTCCAAAACTAAAATCATCTTTAAAAGAGAAGATATTTCAAACTGTTGATGAAATTCAGGAAAATATGATGAGGCAGCTAATGGCGATTGACAGAACTGTGTGAGGTCCCAAGGTACCTGCTTTGAAAGGGAGTGAGGTATCATTGTCCTATGTGCAATGTTTCTTGTGTCTTGTATCTTGTATCTTCAGTAAATGTCTCTATTTTTCATATTACATGGCTGGATACATTCTGGACAGACCTCATATATATCTGGTGGGTTATGTTTTACATATTTTTCTAATATATGACTGAAATTGGTCTTTTTGTGCCAGTCAAAACAATAATAATGGATATCCAAAAGCAGGTGCATTGTTAGTGTTGGAAGATTTATTAGAAATCAAAGCGTGGATGTTTCATCTTGAAGGGTGTTTACTGCTTTCTGTTCTGAAAGAGTTGCATTTAATACAAGGTGACATTCATCAAGATCTCCACTTCTCAAATTGGTCATCATTGGGCCTGGTTTCAAAGTATAATGCAGAAAGGATACTCAAGTAGAACCAACCTACAGACATTTCGTGATTATTTCTGGTATTACATTTTTCATCATTCATAAGCTGATCGCCATTTATAGAAGATACCAGAAGTCAGAGGAAATCACTGAGACCCAACTGGAAGAATTAGCAGGGTGTTTCATTAACAAGGATCAAATTAATACCTTAGTAGAGGAGAAACTGAAAGACACCACCTCAGTATGATCTTATATTAAACTTGGACATCTATGGGCTTTTGGGCCTTTTTAAAGTCTCTTGAGCATTTTTAAGTGGAAATAAAATCTGGCAAAAAGAAAAAAAAAGAAGAAATCAAAGCGTGATTTATGGGGAAATCAAAGCGTGATTTATGGGGAAATCAATGATTTCAACTTCTAAAGCAACTTTTTTTTTTGTCTTCTGGACACTTTTCATTAAAGGACATAGCCTATGGTTTTATATAGAAGATTCAAAGGAGCTATAATAAATACACACACACACAAAACTTGCCTTCAATTTTGGAAGAATGAATTCAGAGATGTCTGCTGTATAGTTTTAGATTTTTCTAAATGCTTTTTGGATAACTTCCCAATGCAACTCCAATTATACTGTAATCACCTACATTTGTAATATAATTATATTACAGTCACCCATATTTTATCCCCCTTCACTTTTGCGTCCATGTGTCTTTGCTCCTCCCCCTCCTTTTTACATTTCTTTCCATCAGCTTTTCTTTCCAGGATGATGCTAAGCCAAAATGCATATTTTTTAACAATCAGTAAAAAAATGCAACCATGAAAATATCTACAAAGCAAAACTAAACATTTTTAAAACTTAAAATGTTATTTTACAGACTTAAATTCATGGAATTACAAAATATAAATTATTTTTGTTGCTTTAAATTCACTTCTCATTAGTGTGTAAATGTAAATATTTTCCCAGCTGTGAAATCAGTTTCTATATCCTTTATTTGCGTTCAGTCTCATTACTTGTTATTTCAAATTTGTATTTTTAGGAATTAAATAAACCCACCATATCAGAAGAAATTAAACCACATTTTTGATAAATTACTTCTCTATTTTATTTTCTAGAAAATTATCCCACTCATTAGGAAGATTGATCCTAATAGCTCTACCTGCTACAGCTCTCCCAAGATTTAAAAAAAAAAAAGTCATGTGTATCTATTTGTAAGTAATTAAATGTATATACATTAGTACTGTGTGGACCTTTAACCAGAAAATTTGGGTATTTTTCTTTATAGTGTTGCATTATTTGTTATGTGTCATGTGCTAACTCTTAATATCATTTGACTACCCAAAATGTGAAATCTAAAGGTTTTATGTATTTTAGAATACAAATTTTATACATTACACATTACTCACTTCTCTTCCTTGTTAAGCTTACATCATTATAGAGTTATGCTTTAAGAAGAGTTATAACACAGTATGTATAAAATAACACAATTTCATAGTACTACAGGAATGTATAAATCCATAATGTTACATTGGGATCAAGAACACAAGCTTTGGAGTCAGGCATACGTGGGTTAAAACTAGTTCCTGTGGTCCACTAGCTGTGTGATTCTGTGCAACTTGTGTAAACCCTTAAAGCCTCAGTATCTTCATCTGTATAATGGGCATAATAATGCTCATCTCTTAAGATTTTAATAAGGGTTAAATGAGATAATGTTTATAAAGAACTTGGTTATAGTAATTGGCACCAAGTAAACACTAACTGAATGTCGTCATCGTCGGCAGCCGTCCGTCTCGAGAGACGATGGTGTAGCTTCCCAAGAGTCTATCTGCACCGCCGAGAATGGCTGTGCAGTCCAACTCGGGAGTGACACGGTATCTGTCTCCTCCCGTGTTGAATCGACATCTTGCGATGACGCTGAAGCTACAGAGCCTGGGCAGGGTGATATGGAGGGTCTGCTGTTGCCCATGCAGCAGACCCCCCCTCTCTTCGCAGCTGAAGGGTCCAAGGGAAAGACGGAGTCAATACAGCTTGGCTTCAGGTGCGCCGCAGGAGTTGCCGGTGTTGACTACAACGTCAAACCGCCTTAGGGACTCCGGCTCCGGATTTTCTGTCAGGGTTTACTCCCTTAGCCTTTCCCCTGAAGAGGTATGCCGCAAGGCAGCGGAGGTTTTTTGGAGTCAGAGTTTTCCTTCTCTGATGTACCCTGACTGGAAGATCGAACCAGCGACACTTAGCTCGCAGGCCGACGCTCAATCCACTGAGCTAAACCAGCCAGGGCTAACTAACTGAATGATAGACATAGTTATTATGTGAATATGCATAGTAAAAAGACTAAAGGTTATACAAAATGTTAAAGGTGGCTTAGGTTTTTTGGCCGATTAGATTATGTGTTGTTATTTTTTTTTCTTTTGACTTTATCCTTGTTTTCTAATTGCTTCATGCTGCATATACATGTGTTCCAACAGGTCTGTTAATACCAGGGGAAATCCAGAAATACCATTAAGTCCCTTAAAAACAAAAGAGCTTTATATTATAAGCTTCTTTCTTTGGAAACTCCCTGAACAGACACTAAATCTTATCACTTGGCAGTGGTTATGATATACATTTCAAATATTAGAAAGGATAAACTGTGGAGAGATGAAGTGCTAGACCTCCTTGCTAGAAAGGGAGTCAGGATAAGGATGCAGAGAGGATGAATGGAGTGATCACACCCTCTCACTTTCTAGATTAATACTGAGTATCATCCTGCACGCCCCTTCCAGCAAATACCACTTAGATGGTTGTTGTGCCTCACTGGTTCCATTGAGATGCAATGAGCCATGAAGGAATCCCTCCCTGAGGATCTAATAATGATATTCTACTGTCTCCTCTGGAAATGGGAAGATATGCAGTCTGTCTATCCTCCAGGGAGATGTCCTTCATGCTAGTGATGAGCAGCTAGAGCCACGTGGCCAGCGGTGCACCTGTGACCTCAAGTCCTTACTCCTCACCATTTGCCAAGGAGTCAGGTGAAATTCCTTGTGGAGGTTATGTTGGAGGAGATCACATTGTAATGGCTGATTGACCTGAGAACTCGATCAGGGCAGTCGGAAGCTCCCCACCCCCTCTGCTGTCCTTCTAAGGTGCCTTCTGCCCACCATTCCCATAGTGGGAGCCGTTTGCAAGGATGTGGCCTTGGGAGAACAATGTGTTGTTGAGACTGCCTGGCTTGGATACGTGACTGAACCACATTAAGACCTCTATATAAACCTTTAAAGAATCTGGTGAATAGATGCAGAGATCTACTTGTCTCTGTGCCTGTCCAAGATGAGCATTATAAGTTCCCTTGCTTAACTAAATGTGCCACCCATCAGTCTGGAGTGGCCTCTTTCTGAGGTCTCTCCTTGCTCCCCATGTGTGTGGCCCAGTTTGCAAACCAACAGCGTACTACAGTACACATTATTGACCATGTGATTTCTAAAAGTATGGCCTAACTGAAAACTATAAGTATAATTAGTTAATGGGAAGATAGTTAAAGAAAGAGATCATATTTCCACTTAAGTTTCTAGCATGAAAACCAATTAGGACATGAGAAAGCCTTTAATACTTTTTTAAAAATTGAATTTGTTGGGGTGATATTGGTTAATAAAATTATAATGGTTTCAGAAGTGTAATTCTATAATACATCATCTATCTATTGTATTGTGTATTCACCACCTTCGGTCAAGTCTTCTTCCATTACCATTTATCCCCCTTTACCCTCCCTGCACCCCCTTTACCTCTGGTAATGACCATACTATTATTTGTCTATGAGGTTTTTTTCCCCTTAATCCTTTACCTTTTTCACCCAACCCCTCCTGCTCCCTCTGACAGCTGTCAGTCTGTTCCCTGTATCTATGAATCTGTTTCTATTTTGTTTGTTAGTTTATTTTGTTCATTAGATTCTACATATAAGTGAAATCATATGGTATTTGTGTTTTTCTGACTGGCTTATTTCACATAGCATAATATTTTCCAGGTCCATCCATGCTGTTGCAAGGGGTAAGATTTCCTTTTTTCTTTTATCAGCCACATAGCATTCCATTGTGTAAATGTACCACAGCTTTTTTATCCACTCATCTATTGAAGGATACTTGGACTGCTTTCAAATCTTAGCTACTATAAATAACACTGCAGTGAACATAGAGGTGCATATATTCTTTTAAGTTAAAGTTTTTTTGTTTTTTCGGATATATTGCCACAAGAGGAATCACTGGATCATAAGGCAGTTTCATTTTTAATTTTTTGAGCTAACTCCACACTAGAGAAAGCCTTTAATGTTTTAATGCTATCTTACAAGAACAAGATCTTAAGGTTCACTTGAACTATTTCTTTGCCTCTTAGATGTGTCTACCATATTTTGAACGATTTCCCAATTGATATTTTAGATTGAATTCTTTATTGTTGCAAATATATGTGTATGTATATTCAAATCTTGAAAAATGGTCTGAAGTTGTTAAAGGATGATTCATAAATATTTGTACAACTTAGCTTTATTCCATTTGTCATTCAGTTTTGGGATCATTTTTTTGCATTGCATTTCTAACTTTGAATGAAACTATTTAAATACAGTAGTGAATAAATCTTTTTTAAGAGTATCTTTAAAATTTAACTTTTATTTTTTATTTTTTGTTAGTAAAATTATATTTAATAATCACTTTTTAAAAATAATTTTATACAAATTTTTATTGTATAAAATAATAGAAGATAAAAATATATAGAAGATAAAAGTAATAGATGATAAAAATATTTAAAATAATAGAAGATAAAAATATCATAAGCTTCCTAAAGCTATTGTATATTTTTCACTACTTTGACATAATTAATATTACGTTATTATTTTTAAGTCAAACATTCCTCCTCACTGAAGTCTCATGGTGATGGTGATAAATTGTTGAACTATTTAAATAGTTTCTAAACATGCTAACTTGTCAAATATTAATAAGTCATATAAGATCATATTAAGTGAGATGATTAGCCACATTAAGAGTCTGAAAAAATTTTTGCTTTCTTACAGTACAAAAAACACAAGTATAAATAAATACGTGTATTTTGAAAACAATCATTTTGTGACATTTCAGGTCAACAGATTAATACAAATCCAAGTTTTGTTCAACAAAGCCAACAAATAAGAATATATTTCATTTCTATAATATGATGGAGTTAAGGAAAGAAAGAAAGTTCCAAAGAAGTTGGAAGTTTGGAAGAAGTTCCAAAGAAACAGAAATAAAAAAATAAAGAAAAAACAGACACAAGGAGTCAGTAAGCTCTGAGATTAGCCACCATGTAAAATAAAATACTCCTGTTACATATTATTTTAAACATATTTGAACCTTAGGTCAATGTTAATTAGCTTATTAACAATTTTTAAATATTCTCATCACTTTTAGGAAGTGTGTGGTTTGCTTTTATTTTCAAACTTAAGAAGTTACTATTAAATATATATTTTCCAGTGAAGACCTTGAGAGAGTAATGTGTATAGTTGAGACCATCAGGACGGTATATGTGACTTAACCCAGTTAAGGCCTTCATATAAACTTCTGGCAGGTGGGCCCTGGTCAGATGGCTCAGTTGATTGGACCATCAAAAGGTTGCAGGTTTGATTCTAGGTTGTGGGTTTGAGCTCTGGTCCAGTCAATGTTTTCTTGCACATCCATGTTTTCCCCCCCGCCCCCCCGACTCTGGAATAAATAAAAACATACCCTCAGGTGAGGATTTTTTTAATTCTGGCAAGTGGGTGCAGAGATCTATTTCTATTGCATCTGCCCAAAGTAAGCCTCATATGTAAGTTCCCTTACTTTTTAACCTGCCACCACCCACCCATCTGGAGTGGTCTGCCTCTTTGTGTGAGGGGATTTCACCCAGAGTTTGCAAACCAACACTCTCTCTCAGGGTGGCCCTGAGAATTAAATCAGTTAGCATGTATGAACATTAGAAAAATGTCGCATACGTGGTAAGAACTATTATTAAATCTTGAGAACTATTTGTTATTTAGAATTGTGTTCTTATAGATTTTCAGTTCTCCAAGGGTATTTGGTTTTTGTTTGGTTTGATCTTTAATTCTCTACTTTTGACGTTGGAGGATGGTGAATAAGACAAAATAGTAGCAGCTGTTCAGCTGTTAGTGTTAGAAGAAGAAAGCTGCCCAGAAAGGCAGCGGAAAACAATTATTTCAAGATACGCTGGAAGGGGGCGGGGGAAAAATATCGCATGTCAGAAGCAGGGTTTCTAAAAACTACACTAGGGTAATACACACACACGTCCACATCATTGTCTTTATAGAAATTAAAACCTGGGGAGTTGATGGCACAAACCAGCACATTAAATCCAAGACAGTAAACATGAGGGGTAGGTTGCAATGAGCAAGTTGCAATAATACAATGCCATCCTCAGAGGCCTCCCCCGCACTGGTGCCCAGCCATTTTCTCCCTGCCACCTGCTCCTGTCCCTGACACAGCATGTTCAGGGGTATGGTTAGCTGAGTCTCTGACCTCCCACTACCATGTCTGTTTGCCCTCCCTCCCTGTCTAACTCCACCTGCAGCCTTTGCTACACACTGGCCCTTTTTAGGTTTTAATCAGGCCCTCATGTTGAAGTTTTTGTACAGCTGTACAACACATTTAGGTTTGAAGCTAAGTGTTATTAGGAGTTGAAAAGTTAAAAAATTTAAAAGATCATAAAATAAAAAAGTGACCGTACCATAAGTTTCATTTATTATTGAAGAAGTTTAATAAATTTAATAAATTGAGTGTAGCCTGAGTGTACAGCGTTCGTAAAGTCTACAGTAGTGGACAGTGATGTCCTGGGCCTTCACACTCACTCACTGGCTCACCCAGGGCAACCTCCAGGCCTGCAGGCTCCAGTCACAGTAAGGACTCTGTATAGATGTACCACTTTTTATCTTTTATTTCATCCTTACTATACCTTTTCTATATTTGGATATGTTTAGGTACACAAATGCCGTTGTGTTACAATTGCCTACAGTATTCAGTACAGTAACGTGCTGTACAGGTTTGTAACCTAGGAGCACTAGGCTAGACCCTGTAGTCTAGGTGTGTGATAGGCTCTGTCATCTAGGCTTGTGTAGGTGCATTCTATGATGTTCACACAATGACTAAATTGCCTAAAACACATTTCTCAGAACATCTCCCCATTGTTAGGTGGCTCATGACTGTATGCTGAAAGGGAAATAGAAGTTTGGTGCATGACCAGCTGTCTCTATCCCATCCCCTTAGTTCCTAAATCTAGACTTTGGTCAAGATCTAGATATTACTGATCATATTTTTAAATATTCAAAAATAGGACCAATAACTTGTTTTGGAAAAAATAGTACTGAGTGTGAGATGTAGGATAGCAGAAAGTGAATAAACAGACTATCTCGTATACTCTCAAAGACATGCATGTTTATTATCTTTCTGGGGGATATTTAGTAATTATCTTAATACAATATCTTTAATAGTGGAAGTAGGGGCTGTACAATTATTAAACAAACTTGCTGTTTGGTTGTCAAACACACACAAAGAATGCAAAGAACTAGTCTATATTTCAGATAAGCACCATCTCTTCCAAATCAATGTGCATCCCGAGCAGTACAGGGGTTTCAAAGTGGCACCTTTACTCTCGTTGACTTGTCCTCACAGATACTTGGTGTACAGTGCTTCCTCTCTATATCGCGGCTCACTTATTGTGGCCTCACTGTATCGCGGGATTTTTAAAAATATTATATTTAATTATTTATCGCAGATTTTTCACTATATCCCAGGATTTTGCGGCACTGTATATGTATGTTGTTAAAGTCACGTAGGTTTAAGAGTGTAGAATATGTTTAAGAACATAAGTAGTGTTTATAAAAGTGAGGAAAAGGTCAATAAGGGAGTGGGAAAGGTTCATAAGGGACTGGGAATGGTTTATAAGTGTGTGGGAAGGGTTTATAGAGCCTTACGATACATATAAATACTAAAATAAATGTAGGGTTCCTACTTTGTGGATTTTCACCTATCGCGGGGGGGGGGGGGGTCTAGAACATAATACCCGCGATAAGTGAGGGAATACTGTATTTATGTTCTTTAATCCCAGCTGACAGGACTGTCTCATACGCCCAAGCCTTAGGCATCCTTGAGGAAAAATCTTTCTCCTGCTATCCTCTCCCAATGATTAAATTGTAATTTTTACCTGTTTGACCCCTTTTCCCAGAACCTGGTTCCTTTAACCAAGAAGACCGTTGATTACTTGTGTTCATCCAGACCCACTCGGGGTGGGGTGAGGCCACCGGGGAAAGTACTGCAAATGACGTGAACATGAAAAATCAGCCCCTCCATACTGTCATGTTGACCTCATGTTAGCATAACTCTTGTTCATGGTTTTGCTATTAAAAACACAAAAAGTTTTCTTATGTTCCTCAGCCCCGGGTCCTATTTGAGGTTTAGAAATAGGTGGAGGAAGGGTGCTGAGTGGCCTCGTAAGCATCTCCAGCTTCTCATAGGTCAGATAAGGTGTTGGCAAGGTTTTGTTTTACCCCCTGAAGGGAGTAGTCCTTTGTCCTCTGCTGCAGAATCTGAACTCGCCACCCATTTCCAAAAATATTCCACCTTTTCCTTGGTGATATTCTAGATCATACCGATTAGGTCCAACAAGTTTAAATTTTACCAGCTCGAATTTTCATCTGTGGGGGCGGCCTGGCCTCTTCCCCTTGCTGGGGTGGTAATTATACCTTCCCTACCCAAGGTTCGGGGTTCGTGGCCCCACATCACTCTCATCAGCTCCTCTCTACAAGTCATCTTCTAACCTCTCACAGACGTGAGAGGTACTCTCATTTGGCCTCATTTAGAGAATATTAATTCTGTTGTAGATGTTGGTGACGATGTCTGGAAGCGGTATTTCCCCTCCCTATCAGCTTCCTCAAGGATAGGAAAAGCTCACCTAACAGCCCCACTTTGGTCTTTATCTGTCAATGTGGATTCTCATTAGCTCCCCGTCAGGGCTCTCTCCTAGCAGTCAGGTGGCCTACCTGCAATCTTGGCACTGCTCTGGGGTGAGTAGGGGTTTGTTTTCAGTGTTACGTAGCCCTTCAGCAACAGGCAACCATCATGCCTCTTGGAGTTTTCTCTGAATTTAGGCATATATGGAAGTGAAATTATTGTTTTGCTCCCTTGTCACCAACAAAGTTTGAACGAAAGCTGGTGTAAATTAAGAAATTGAAAAGGAAACTGGAGAAATAACTTCTTAGTGGCATTGTTTTCATGCACTAGGATATATATTTATGAGTTCGTGTTTTTTCTGGATGGAGAGACAGTATAGTTTTTTTGGATTTGGAGACCCTTTGGATAATAAAATGTAGTCTTAGATTTTTTGATAATCCATAAATTAAAAGATAGTATAAACTATTTCAGTCCTTTTGAATGTATTGAGATTTGTTTTGTGGCTCAGCATCTGGTATTTCTTTGTAAATTCTATATATATTCCAAAATAATGCCCATTTTCAGCTCAGCCAGCAAAGAAATAAAGGCTTACTTCTCTTCACCAATAATAATACTTATTTTGCTACTGTTGATTGGAGTGCAATATAAATAGTAAATTAGTTTAATCTGGTTGTTAGTGTAGTTCAAGCTTTCTATATTCTTTTTCTTGATATAAGGATAAGAGTGATGACTTCCAAGCCCTTTACATGTCACAACTGAAACCAGAAATCTCAAAAACCTGTAAAATAAACCCAAAGAAGAACAAGGAAGGAAATAATAAGGTTAGACATTAATGAAGTAGACAACAAGCTACTGATCATGAAAATCAACAATAACAAAAGCTGATCTGTTGAAAATTGATAAACATTTAATAAGGCTAATAAAGAAAAGAGAGAATGTACAAATATAAAATATCAGGGTTGAAAAGGGTGGACCTCACTAGAGGTTTAGATCTAGATCTCTAGATAACACTAGAGATCTGCCAGACCTTACAAGTAAATAAGAATAGGCCTTGGCCGGGTTGCTCAGTTGATTAGGGTGTCATTATGATACCCAGGACTACTGGTTTGATCTCCGGTCAGGGAATATACAAGAAGCAACCAATGAATGTGTAAATAAGTAGAACAACAAATCGGCATTTCTCTCTCTCTCATCAATAAATAAAAATTTAAAAGTAAATAAGAATATATTAAGATATTATAAACAAATTTATGTTAATAAATATGAAAATGTGGATGAAATGGATATATTTCTAGAAAATACCACTTATCAAAACTTGGAGAAGATAGATATCTAAAATATATTCACAATGTTTATAATGTAAACTAATCTTAAATAAATTAAATTATAATTATAAATATAAAAACCTTTCCATAAAAAAAACCTCTAGGCTTTGATAGAAACAAGTTCTGTTTTTTTTGTTTGTTTTTTTTTTAATACATAAGAAATCACTTATACTTAACACATTTTTCCAGTAAAGTACAATTATGGGAGGAAGAATTCATGTGTGATATTGGGCAGCCCATAGGATGGTAGAGAACAGACATTTGCTAGAAATCTCTGACTGCCCAGTAATAAATCCCATTTATATTATTTAGAAAAACAAACAAATCCCACAGTACATGAGTCTTTTAAAGAAGCGGAGACTTTATCCCACTACGAAAGATTAAAGAATACCAGATATTTCTTTCCTGACCTGGGATTTTTGGAGGTGGAGAAAGAAATGCAAAGACAGAAAAATTTAGAGGCAGCATGGTTGACTGCAGTTGGATCCTCACAAACTGTTCTAGAATACAAACTTGGATATGTTATCCATTTGCCAGTTTTGCTGAAATCCTGCCCATTATCAGAGCCAAAGTCCTTTAATTTCCTTGTCAAATCTGTGAGTGACATCATAGTATTGTAATGAATTTTTCTCTCTCTAGGTTAGCCAGAGATGAGAGGTAAATCGCCATGCATTTTCTTAGTAACCTGAGGTGATACTGCTGAGAAAGTACTAGCGCCTTTCACAACCCATTCAAGAGGCATTGCAGTACTTTCTAAAAACTCTAATTAATTAGTGTTAATTGATGCCATTCCCAGAGTAGGGTTCTGGCTTTTAGAGAAGGCTTATCCTTTCCCTACATGAAAAATCCACTGCTTTCTACCACCTTGAATCTTTCAAGTGGGTTCCTTGTCAGACTTCCACTCTCACTTAGGATGACTGAAAGTTCTGGGTTACTACTTCAAGACTGCTGATGTACAATCTTCAGGATGCATGTCTTTTACATCCCAAAGGCAAGCATTCCCTCAATAGCAATAGTATCAGAGATTTGAACCTGATAATATAATGGAGCATCTACATTCTTGTTTCTCAGCCTTAACCAACCATAAAAACAAAAAGTACAGTTTGTAGAGTTGCTATCCACTGCTGCCTATTCATGCCCAATTTAGCATTGGTAAGGACATTAGCAGTGGTTTGATATAGGTTTATACTGTAAAGGGCATTGTGATACACATAATGCTTCAAATGTAACCACCACATTCTTTTTCACATCTAAGAATATTAGTTTATGAGTGAGGTAGCAACTCTAATTGTCAGACTGAATTAACCTAGCTCATTCTACTTGAGGGTACTCCTGTTATGATACTATTTCAAACCTTCCAAGTAGCATTTATGTGAAATATTATTAGTGCTGCAAAAATTCAATATTCAACACAATGCTCAGCATGGCAGCTCCCACACCCCTCTCTCTCTCTTTCTCAATCTCTCTCCCTTACTGAAGGATTTAGAGGCCTTTAGTACTTTAAATTCAGAAATATTCCCTGGCTCTGGATTCCTCCCCTACTGAGAAACAATGTGTTCCTCATATGTCACAAAGTTGAAGCAGGGCCAACTCTTATCAAGGTCAGTTCCGACCCCACCTCCGGCTCCTTCAGTAGTCTACATACTCAGGCTCCTTCACAGTCCTTATAAGGACATCATAAATTTCAAATATTTCATATCCTCTTCTGCTATTGAAAGGTGGCTGGCCCTTGGAAATACCCTGAGTCACTCTTCTAAGATTGAAAAATTCTCAGGATGATTTTTCTAAAATATATTACCTATTGTGTTGTCCTGTTTCATAAATTCATATCATTTTCTTCATAGACTATAGATTTACCTTTAATAATTCCCTGTGTTCTTTGGGCCCCAAAGAATTACCAAGGACAAACTCACTTGAAGTAATATCTCAAGGTCCTCAGCACCTCCCTGCTTCCAACCACCTTTTCTACAATAATTGGCACAAGTGCGCAGAACTATTCTGAGAATATGGCTAACAACCAGAAGAGGCTAACATTCAAACCCTGTCTTAGCCTGGATTTACCAGGAAGCAGAGCCCAAAGAAAAGTTTAATGTGCCAAACCGTGGGCTAGGTCCTGAGGGCTGGAGAGCCCCAGCCTGCAGGAACATCATCTCCGGAAAGTAGGTTGTCCTCAGCTGTGTGGTGGTGGGAGGTGCTCCACTGCTTCCCCTTCTCAGCCCACCTTCCTCTCAAGAGTCACTGGGCTCCAACCCCTAAGTATTGTGAACCCATCCCACCCCCCACCCCACCCCTATGTCTTCTCTCATTTACTATCCTGGATCTACCAGTTACTGGCTAGGCAATCTTGAGTCAGTTTTCTGACCTTTTCTTTTGTTTCTTCATCTATAAAATGGTGACAATAAAAACACATACTTTATAAGGCTGTGGTTTGGCTTAAGTGGGTTAATATGAGTAAAGTGCCAGACCTATCGTCAGTGCTATTATTATTACCGATAGTAGTAAAAATTGATTAAATGGTGAAGTTTTTAAATTAACCCAGAAGGTAAAAATTTCATTAAATTATTTCTAATATAGCTATAAAATGGAATACCCTGTAAATATTTTAAAATGAAGAAGACATAAGATATAATGATCTGGAAAAATTTCACAACAGCTTGAATAACATTTGTGGAAAACAATGTAGCAAAGTAATATATATTTACATTTGCTTGCATGTGCATAGAATTGCTTGAGTAAGATGCACTAATAATAGTAGTTTTTCTACTTGGGGCATAAGAATTTGGCAGATAGGTGACAGGAATGGAAGAGAGATTTTTTTCACTGTAAATTTTTATACTTTTCAGCTTAAGAACCATGTAAATGTATAATCTATTCAAAAATAGAGTAAATGTTTGAAAAATGAAAATATAAATGAAAGAGTTCTAATTCATTCGTTGGAGCTAAGGAACTCTAAACCCAGGTGAGAGCCATGATCCTGAAATCTAGGTTGTATAAAGTACATGATCAGTCTTTTTTCTTTGGGAATTTCTGAATTGCAATTCTGAGATGAGTTCTGAGAGCTCAAAAGGCCTACCCATGGCGAGGGTGACCTGCAGGATGCACTGAGAATTCCTTGATTTATTTATGTGCTGAGCATAACACTACACTTGGGACATGGCTTAAGGTGGGTAAACATGGATTTCCCATCAAAACTGCTAGACAAAGACATTTGCATAAGCGCTGATGGAAATTCTGCAAACGAAGACATCCAGGAAAAGCACCTTTTACTCACTAGTGGTATCTTTCAGCAAAGGTACTTTATAGCCTCAAAAACATGATTCCTCCAGGTATAAGATATGGAGAATGAGGCCCATTTTTTAGAGTTGTATGAATTTGAAATAAAGTATGTGAAGTTTGTTGTTCAGTTCCTGGTACACTCTGGAAGTTTAATAACTACTAGTCATTGCTATTGGTAATAGTGTCAAGGAGGAAGAACAGGAGAAAATCCAATTTAATTTTATGTACAGGAATTCCATCAGAATATGGGGGGTGTTCAAGGACAAATGAGGCAGTTGAGGCTTCTATGTATGCCCTCTTGAGCTAAGGAGAAGAGGATAGTGTTTTGAGACTTCAAAGGAAAGGAAAGCAATTCACATGGAAATGAAAAAGCAAATGTTTGGTAAACAAAAGTTTGCTTGGCCTTACAGAGGTACTGGGACACAGAGTGGACTCCAGATCTCTAGGCCTGCTGAGTCTCCCCCACCATACCTAGCCATATTCTTCACAGATATCTCTGACCACAGCTCTATTCAAGGGAAACAGGCCCTTAATCTAAACTCTTTTAGGCAGTTAATTAGGGAGTTAACAGGAAAAACATCCTGAGTCTTCTGTTTCTTAAAAGATAATAAGCCTACGTTACCAGAGGGGAGAGGGTTTGGGGGACTGGGCAAAAAAGGTGAAGGGATTGAGAAATAAGATTGATAGTTCAAAATAGTCATGGAGATGTAAAGTACAACGTAGGAAATACAGTCAATAATATTATTATGATTTCCCTGACTGGTGTGGCTTAGTTGGTTGGATGTCATCCTGCAAAGTGAAAGGTCTCTGGTTCGATTCTCAGTCAGGGCACATACCTAAGTTGCAGGTCTGGTCCCTGGTTGAGGCATGTATGAGAGGCATGATTGATGTTTCTCTCTCACATTGATGTTTTGCTCCCTCTCTTTATCCTTCCCTTCCCCTCTCTCTAAAAATAAATAAATAAAATCTAAAATTTTTTTTAATAACTATATATAGTGCCATTGGGTATTAGAAGTATCAGGGGGATCACTTTGTAAAGTATATGATTGTCTAACCACTATGTTGTACACCTGAAACTAATACAAAATAATATTGAATGCAGACTGTAATTGAAAAAATAATTTTAAATGTTATAAAAATAATAATAATAATCAACCTAAATTAATCTTCATGTCAAAGAAACACATTTTGGGACGGCAAACTCTGCTCCCTTACAATAGCCACTGTCCACTGGACTGATTCTTTCAGCCAGATGCCCAGCTTGCTGTAAATCAACCCATTTACCATCTTCCAAAAGAAATCTGATCACACCAAGCACAACATAATTTTTGAGGTTATAGTGCAGAGTCACAAAGCAGTCACCTGAGCAATGACCAGGATCTCATTCAGGGCCCTTGTCCCTTGTAGCACTTGGCTTCTGGGACTCCTGCTTTCAGCCCAGTCCCTTTCCAGTGACAATTCAGCAGAAAGGACTTTCATTTTATGGGGAGGAATAAACAAATCTAGAAAGAACCAGAAGTGGGGAGTTGGATGAGTAGGTGGTGTGATCAGAGGTTGAGCTGAAAATGTTGTTAAGGAGGAATTGTTCCACATTCTAATGTGTGCCTAACTAACCTCAGGAGCCAAAGTTCGGGGCTCTGGGGGAAGAAGAGAAGCCTGATTAAAGTTTGGTCAAAGTAAGTTAGTGGACACTTTGTTCAAATTCATCAGTGGGGACAAAACTCAGCTAATATTTTGGGCAAAAGAATGGGATTTGGAGGCTCTGTATCTGACTTTGTCCTATGTAAACAAGGGGCTCATCTACACATCATATTTAAGTCATAGGGAACAGTGATTATTGACAGTAAGTCATTTCTCAGAACACTAGCACAGTTTTCCAGGAGCATAGGGCTCAGATTAAGTTCAACATGATGATTTCAAAACTAGAACATCGCATTTCATTCACTTCCATTGCCTATCATTTGGGGTCATTTACTCACCATTCTCTGCCTCTGTCTCTTCACCTATCTATATTTTCCAGGAAAAAGGCTTACTAAGTTATAAATTACTGATAGCAAGAGAAATTTATCAACTTTTGGTCAAGATGGAGGTGTAAGTAGACATGCATTGCCTCCTTGTGCAACCACAGAAAGAATCTCAAAACTAATAACATCCAGAGCCATGAGAAAATCAAGCTGAATGGAAGCTCAACAACCAAGGATTTAAAGAAGCCACACTCATGCAGATGGGCAGGAGGGGTGGAGTTGTGGAGATGAGCAGAGAGGTGGCATGGCATGGAAAGGTGGCAGTAGAATGAATGGGAGGTATACCTTAGAAGTGAGTGATCCCAGCCCCAGGCCAGATTACACAGCCCAGGTTTCCAGCACTGGAAAGATAGACCCCTGTTACCTCTGGCTGTAAAAACCAGTGGAGTTTGTGGTGGCAGAAGAAACTGCTAGATTTTTGCCATTTAAAGGGCCAGCATGGTCTCAAAGCATAAACAAACCCACTCACTCCAGGATTCACCATGGGGACAGCAGCTGTAACAGTGCCAGTCACACATGGGAAGGGAGTGAAGTGACTGGAAATTGAGCGAACACCGAGCAAACCACCAGAAGCCAGGTGGAAGAATTGTCCCCTCTCTGAGCCGCCCCCCCCACCCCCCCAGCCACAAAACAGTGCAGCAGGTTGCTTTCCCTGGCAATTACCTAAGGCTCTGCCCACACAATTTACAGGTGCCTTTTCTGTATAACCCACATGACTAAGACAGGAAGTCAAAGTGCTCTACCTAATACACAGAAATAAACATGGGGAGGCTGCCAAATTGAGGAGACAAAGAAATACGGCCCAAATGAAAGAAAAGAATAAAACCCCAGAAAAATAATTAAGCTAACCTATAAAATGCAGAGTTCAAAACACGTGATCAAGATGCTCGATAACACATTAAATACAGCAAAAAATAAAGAAAGAAATGAAGGTTACATTAAGTGATATAAAGAATAATCCACAGAAAACCAACAGTGAAGGGGAGGAAGCCATGATTCACACCAATGATTTGAAACATAGGGAAAAGATAAACATTCAACCAGAACAAAAAGAAGAAAGAGGAAATTTTTAAAAATGAGGATAGGCTTAGGAACCTCAGGGACATCTTCAAAT
The DNA here is from genome assembly GCF_987537825.1 of Furipterus horrens. NCBI lineage: Eukaryota > Metazoa > Chordata > Mammalia > Chiroptera > Furipteridae > Furipterus > Furipterus horrens. The sequence continues at coordinate 30,151,580 of NW_028327179.1, forward strand.
GTGCCAACATCCAAATCATAGGGATGCCAGAGGAGAAGAGGTAAGAGCACAAAATTGAAATTTTATTTGAAAAAAATAATGAAAGAAAACTTCCCTAATTTGGTGAGAGAAAAGACATACAAGGCCAGGAAGCACAGAGAGTCCTAAACAAGTTGGACCCAAAGAGGACCACACCAAGACACATCATAACTAAAATGCCAAAGGTTAAAGATAAAGAGAGAATCTTAACAGAAGCAAGAGAAAAGCACAGTTACCTACAAAGGAGTTCCCATAAGACTGTCAGCTGACTTATTAAAAGAAACTTTTCAGGCAAGAAGGGGCCAGCAAGAAGTATTTAAAGTGATGAAAAATAATAACCTACAACCTAGATTACTCTATCCAGCAAAGCTATCATTTAGAATGGAAGGGCAGATAAAGTACTTCCCAGACAAAGTAAAGCTAAAGGAGTTCATTACCACCAAGCCATTACTATAGGAAATGTTAAAGGACTTACTTACTTAAGAGAATGAAGACCAAAAACATGAGCATTAAAAAGGCAACAAATTCACAACTATAAACAACTAAATCTAAAGCAAACAAACAAAAAGCAAACAAGCAGAATAGGAACACAATCATAGGTATGGGGATCATTTGAAGAGTTATCAGCTGGGAGGGGGAAGTGGAAGAATGAGGAGAGGTACAAAGATTAAGAAGCATAATTGGTAGGTACAAAATAGACAGGAGGATGTTAATAGTAATACAGGAAAAGGAGAAGCCAAAGAATGTATATGCACGACCCATGGACATGAACTAAGGGGGCTGGGGATTGCTGGAGGGAAGGGGCATAAAGGGAGAAAAAAATGGGACAACTGTAATAGCATAATCAATAAAATATTCTTTAAAAAGAGAAATTTATCTATACGATCATATAAAGTTGCACACATCATATACGGGATGCCTTTTCTAAGAAGAACATCTTTTCATATAACTATAATAATAATATCTTCCTAAAAAATAACATCAATTTTATAATATCTTATAATACCCAGTCATCTTCTCCTTTTCCTAATTGTTCTTCAAATTACTTTTATGCCCCCCCCACCTTGAAACAATATCCAATCTAGGTTTACACAAAACAATGGGCTTTACATAATTTTAGTTTCCTTGAACTTGATTGGTTACTCAATACATGATCCATGAATCAATGTTATTAGCATTACCTGGAAATGGGTGTGAAATGCAGAATACCCAGCCCTACCCAGACATACTGAATCAGAAACAACTTTGGTACCAGTTGCCCAGGTCATTCCAATGAACCTTAAGGAACAAGAAGTGCTGCTTTTGGATGTTTCCACTTTTTTCGCCCATGATCTGAATTTTTGAAAATTCTCAGTTGTCTTTTTTTTTCACTACCACTTATCTAAATACAAAAGTCACATACATGATTCTAGAGTGTTTAGACAATGGTGATTATTTTCCATTTTTCAGTTTTCTGTATCTAAGTGTGCTTTTCCTTTTCTTTTTCTCTTCTTTCCTTTTCTCTCCTTCTTTCTTTTGCTCATGTAAGTAATCTATGAATACGTTCGCTTACAAAATTTTACATAATATAAACACCTGTAAAGAAATGTATTCAACCTCCTTTACATTACTTATCTCTTTTATTCCCCTTTTCAGACATAGCACTGTATTATACTGGGTTCTGTCAGGATGAAAATTATGGAAAGACAGATATCATAGGAATTACACCTTATGAAAATGTTGGAGGTGACTTTGAAAATTATGAAAAGGAGACAATTATTCTAGAAATTAGACCTTATAAAAATGCTGGAGGAAGGGAAGTGAAAAGTTGAGAAGGGGAGTCAGAAATCAGACAGCTGGGGGCCACAGCACAGGAAGCCACATCCTGGAGCTTGTAGGGAAAGCTGAGAAGCCAGCCATATCCCACCAGCCATGCGGGCCATGGAGCAGCTCATGGAGAGGACTTTGGGAAGCTACTCCCTCTGCATAACTTTCTCTCTATGGATCCACTGCCAAGCATTTCTGATCAGCTCAGGGCTGCTGTTGGACATCAAGGCCAGATTGGAAAGCCCCGATGGACAGGGAGCTTTGACCCTCTTTCATCATGCTATTTGACCTCAGTGACCTTCTTAGAACAGTGGCTGCTGTTTGCTTCTGCCTTCCAAACCATACTTTTCCTTATGGCCAGTGCTAACTTGGGTCAGAAAAGAAGACACAGTGTAGTGCAGCCTCCTACCGGACCTCTTTAAATAAATACGTATATGTGTATACTCACATTCTTCATATAAATTGTGACATTGTGTATATTGTTTGCCACTTTCACCTGTCAGTTCATAAAGTCTTCCAAGGTCAATCAGTACATATGGCACACTAGACCAAACTACTCAGTGCTTGTCCACTTCACAGCTCGTCAAACCCTGCACTCATCGCATTCTGATGGGAACGAAAGTGTTTCAGCACTCGTCACTTGCTTGGGGCTTGTCCCATGTGCTAGAACTCATATATATATATGAGTCACAACGTCTGCAAGAGAAAATGCTTCATTACTCATCGCTTGCTTGATACTGGTGAGTTCCAGCACTCGTCATGAGTTCTGGAATGAATTAATGATGAGTACCAAGACCACTGTATTTCTTTTTATCTTTTGCATCCCCTTAAGGCAGCATTTTCAAACCGCTGATGGCATCCCTTAGTGGTTCATGGGATTAACTAGTGTGTCAAAAGCACTATTAGAAAAGAATAGATTAGAGAATATAAAAATGCATCTCCCTCTATAAGGATAACTATTGCTTTGTGAAATGTTTGTTTTAGTTGAATACAAGTGAGTGCTGAGGGCACAGCTTGAAATATATAGCTTACTGTGGGTAACAGTGGTTAAGAATAACATTGCCTTGTTTTTATTTGTTTGTTTGTTTTGGTGGGATGAGGGAGTTGGCTGAATTTTCTGTTGGTTTATTTTATTTTGACAAATAACAGTTTGGAAAACATAAGGAATTTCTGGAGCTAATGGTTTCTTAAATATAGGGAGTGAAAAAGGAACAAATTCACCTTCAAAAAAATCATAATATGGTTATAGATGGTACCTTATCAATTCCCAGTCCAGAGTTATTGATGAGTATTAGAAGAAAATTCTTCTTTAATAACGTGAATGAAAAGAGATTGCTATGATCATAAAATCAAAGGATGTAGCCTCAGAAGTGCAAAAGAAATCTCTTTGGGAAATGTTGAATTAGATTTAGTTTCTGAACCTTGTTCACGAGACATATGCTGATTTGTTTGGCAATGGAGACCTCTACAGAGCTCAGGGTAGAACTGCAGAAGAAAATTGTTACTATTATTGAGAGTTGACTGGTCTACGTTGTAGGTTTTTGAAACACTAAAGGGACTTTGAGAATTTAATTCTGTATACTTGGATCCTCCTAAGACTTATTTTTCACCCTTTATAGGCCAAGCACTTTTATAAATAATATTTAATTTGGTTTTTATAACAATTCTGTGAGGTAAATATTATCACTTTTACTTTTTTAATTTATTATATTTCATTTTAATTTTCCCAGATTTATTGAGATATGACTAAAAAAGAAAAATTGTATATATTTAGATCGTACATTGTGATTTTTTAATATATAATATGATTTTTTTGTATTTTATTGTTTATGCTATTTCAGTTGTTTCACTTTTCCCCCTTTGTCCTTGCCCACCCCCACTTCGTAATCAGTCCCCTCACTGTTGTCCACGCCCATGGGTCCTCCACATATGTTCTTTGGCTAATCCCTTCATCTTCTTTCAATCAGTCCCCGCCTCCCTTTTCTCCTCTTACAGATGTCAGTTTGTTCCATGATTCTATGCCTCTGGTTATATTTTGCTCATTAGTTTATTTTGTTCATTAGATTCCTCTTATAAGTGAGATCATATGGCATTTGTCTTTCACTGACTGGCTTATTTCTCTTAGCATAATAGTCTCCAGTTCCATCCATGCTGTCTTGAAACATAGGAATTCCTTCTTTCTTTCTGCTGCATAGTATTACATTGTGTAGATGTACCACAGTTTTTAAAAGTATACATCATTGATTATGCTATTAGAGTTGTCCCAATTTTCCACTTTTGAGCCCCTCCACCTGGTACCCCCACTTCTCTCCAGTAACTCTCATCTTAGTTCATGTTCATGAGTTATGCATATAAGTTCTTTTGCTTCTTCATTTCCTATACTATTTTTAACATCCCCCATCTATTTTGTACCTAACAATTATGCTTCTTAATCCCTGTACTTTTTCCTTTTGTTCTGCTCCTTCCCCTTCCCCACTGATAATCCTCCAGATGATCTCCATACCTATTATACTGTTCCTGTTCTAGTTGCTTGCTTAGTTTCTTTTTGTTTTAGTGTTTAGGTTCAATTGTTGATAATGGTGAGTGTGTTGTTATTTTACTGTTCATAGTTTTGACCTCCTTTTTCTCAAATAAGTCCCTTTACCATTTCATGTAATAATAGCTTGGTGATGATCAATGAGCTTCTTTAGCTTTACCTTGTCTGAGAAGCACTTTATCTGCCCTTCCATTCTAAATGATAGCTTTGCTAGATAGAATAGTCTTGGTTGTTGGGTCCTTGCTTTTCATCACTTTGAATACTTCTTACCTGAAAAGTTTCTTTTGAGAAATCAACTAATAATCTTATAGGAACTCTTTGCTTTTCTTTTGCTGCTTTTAAGATTCTCTCTTCATCTTTAACCTTTGGCATTTTAATGATGATGTGTCTTGGTGTGGTTCTCTTTGCATCCGACTTATTCGGGACTCTGTGCTTCCTGGACTTGTATGTCTATTTTCTTCACCAAATTAGGGAAGTCCCCTTTCATTATTTTGTCAAATAAGTTTTCAATTTTGTGCTCTTCCTCTTCTCTTTCTGGCACCTTTATGATTCAGATGTCAGCACTTTAGGAGATGTTCCAGATTTATTATACTCTCCTCATTTTTAAAAATTCTTATTTCTTTATTCTGTTCTGGTCGAGTGTTTATTTCTTCCTTGTGTTCCAAATCGTTGATTTGAATCCCAGCTTCCTTTCCCTTACTGTTGGTTCCCTGTGGATTTTTCTTATTTCACTTAGTGTAACCTTCATTTCTTCCCTTATGCTTTTGCCGTACTCAGTGATTCTCTGAACATTCTTATCACCAGTGTTTGAACTCTGCATCTGATAGGTTAGCTATCTCTGTTTCATTTAGTTCTGTTTCTGGGGTTTTGTCCTGTTTTTTCATTTGGGACATATTTCTTTGTCTCCTCAATTTGATAGCCTTCTCGTGTTTGTTTCTTTATATTAGGTAGAGCTGCTTTGACTCCCTGTCTTGGCTCATCTTTTAAGTTGTATGGAGCAGAGCCTTAGGTAATCACCAGGGTGGGACAACTCACTTCACTGTTTTGTGGCTTTGTAGGTGGGGGAGGGTTGGAAAGGGGACTGTGTCTCTGTCTGGCTGCTGGAAGCTTACTCAGCCCTTGCGCCTTTTCCAGCTACTTTACCCACGCCCCATAGGTGACTGATGCTCCTCTAGCTGTTGCCTTGGTGGTGGTTCCCAGGGTGGGTGGGTTTATGTACATTCTAGGACCATGCAAGTCTTTTAAATGGACTCTCCTGAAGGACTGGCAGCTTCTTCTGTCACCCCAACCCCCACTAGTTTTTACAGCCAGAAGTTATGAGGCTTTATTTTTCTAGCACTGGCACTCTGGGCTGCATAGTCTGGCCTGGGCCTGGGATTGCTCAAGTTACCACACGTAAATGTGGGGCTGCCTGTTCCACCAGTTGCCACTGCCACCACATTGTCACTGCCACTGCGTTGCCACCACAACACTTCCTTACCACCCTGACGCCCTGTCTCTGTCCTTCCTACCCATATTGATGAATAAATATAGCTTCTTTAAATCCTTGGTTGTCAAATTCCATGCAGTTTTATTTTCTGGCAGTTCTGGGTGTTTTTTGCTTTGAGATTAGTTGTGACTCTTCTTATGGTTGTGTAAGGAGGTGAAACATGTCTACCTATGCCTCCATCTTTACCAGAAGTCCTGGTCCACAGGTTTTTAAATCCACTCATCTACTATTGGGAACTTGGGCTGTTTCCAACTCTTGGCTATTGTAAGTGCACTGCTACGAACATGGCGGTGCATAAATTCTTTTGAACTGGTGTTCAGGATTCTTCAGGTATATTCCCAGCAGTGGAATTGCTGGGTCAAAAGGCAGTTCCATTTTAGTTTTCTGAGGAAATTTCGTACTGTTTTCCATAGTGGCTGCACCAGTCTGCATTCCCAATAGCAGACTAGGGTTTCTTTTTCTCCACACTCTTGCCAGTACTTGTTGTTTGTTAACTTATTAATGACAGTCATCCTGGCAGGTGTGAGATGATATCTCCTTATGATTTTAATTTGCATTTCTCTGGTAGCTAGTGATGTTGAAAATTTTGTCATATGTCTATGGGCTCTCTGTATGTTCTCCTTGAGGTACCTGTTCAGGTCCTTTGCCCAGTTTTTAATGGGATTTTTCTCCTTGTGTTGAGTCATGATGATTTAATGCACATATTCATTGTGAAATAATTACTGCAACTGAGTTAAATAACATGTCCATTACCTCACATAGTTGTTTTTTGTGTGGTAAGAACATTTAAAGTTTACTCTTAGCAAATTTCAAGTACACAAGATAGTATTATTTTTTGTCTCCCTATAAATATTTTTCCTTTATTTGTATTGTTGACACTATTACAGATGACCCCATTACCCCCTCACCCTTTTCCCCTCTCCTCCTAGTCCCTGTTCTTCCTTTCCTCTGGCCATCATCACACTCTTGTCTGTATCCATGGGTCATAGAGATATGTTCTTTGCCTAATACCTTCACCTACTTTCATCCAACCTCCCCAACCAAGACTATAATCACCATGATGTACATTAGATCCTGAGAACTTATTCATATTATAACAAAAGTTTGTGTCCTTTGACCAGCATATTCCCATTTTTTTTCACCTCCTATTCTACTCTGGTTCTATATGAGTTAAACTTTTTTGGATTCCATATATAAGTGACATTATACAGTATATGTCTTCCTGTGTCTGGCCTACTTAACTAACATAATGTCCTCCAGGTTCATTCATATTACCACACATGGCTATTATCCAAAAGATGAGGTCAGTGTTGGTACCGATGTGAAGAAAGGGAAACACTTGTATATACTTGGTGAGAATTAAATTGGTACACTGGTCAAGATGGAGGCATAGGTAAACACAGCTCACCTCCTTGCACAACCACAGCAAAAATTACAACTAGACCACAAAACAAATATCACCCAGAATCATCAGAAAAATTGAGCTGTATGGAAGTACGAGAACTCAGGAATAAAAGAAGTCACATTCATCTAACAATGTAAGAGGGCAGAGACATGTGGAGTGGTGTGGAGATGTGAAGATGTGGAATGGGCACTCCAACATCCATGTGTGATAGATAAAAATTGGAAGGGATACCTCAGGAAGCAAGGTATTCCAGCCCCACATCAGACCACCCAGCCCAGGAAGATAAGTCCTCATGACTTCTGGCTATAAAAACCACTGGGGTTTGGGACAGTGGGAAAAATTGCAGAATTCTCAGGAGTCTCCTCTTAAAGGGCCCACAACAGACTTGGGACTTATTCAGACTCACTTTTCTGGACTTCAGCACCAGGGCTGCAGCTGGAAGGGCACCAGTGGCATACAGGGAGAAACTGAAGTGTCTGGCATCAGGGCAAGTGCCAGGGGACAGCTTCTTCCTAGAAAAAACTCCAGAGGCCAAGCAGCAGCATTGTCCCTTTTATGAGCCCTCTTCCATATAGAACCACAGAGTGGTGACACCAATTCTGAGACTTCATCAACCTGGTTCACACGAGTTGCCCTACTCTGGCAATTACCTAAGGCTCCACCCCATACAACTTATACTGCACTTTTCTACAATAGGCCTTGCTACTAAGACAGGGACTCAAAGCAGCTCTACCTAATACATATGAATAAACACAGGGAGGTTGCCAAAATGAGGAGACAAAGAAACATAGCCCAAATGAAAGAACAGAATAAAACACCAGGAAAAGAACTAGGATGTTCAAGGAACCCATTGGGTACTTCAATAACATAAAAAAGACCCAGGCATAAATGAAGATTAAATAAAATTTTACAGGAAACCAACAGTGAGTGGATGAAGCTGAGAATCAAATCAATGATTTGGAACATAAGGAAGACATAAACAATCAACCAGAACAGAACAAAGAAAAACGAATTAAAAAAAAAAAAAAAAAAAAAAAAAAAAAAAAAAAAAAAAACAAGAATAGGCTAAGGAGCCTCTGGGACAACTTCAAACATACCAACATTTGAGTCATAAGGGTGCTAGAGGAAGAAATTGAAAACTTATTTGAAAAATAGTGAAAGAAAACTTCCCTAATTTGGTGAAAAAAAAAAAATAGACATACAAGTCCAGGAAGCACAGAGAGTCCAAACAAAATGGACACAAAGAGGTCCACACCAAGACACATCATAATTAAAATACCAAAGGTTAAAGATAAAGAATCTTAAAAGCAGCAAGAGAAAAGCAGAGAGTTACCTACAAAGGAGTTCCCATAAGAATGTCAGCTGACTTCTCAAAAGAAACTTTTCAGGCAAGAAGAGACTGGTAAGAAGTATTCAAAGTAATGAAAAGTAATAACCTACAACCTATATTACTCTATCGAGCAAAGCTATCATTTAGAATGGAAGGGCAGATGAAGTGCTTCCCAGACAAGGTAAAGCTAAAGGAGTTCATCATCACCAAGCCATTATTATATGAAATGTTAAAGGGACTTATTTAAGAAAAAGGAGATCAAAACTATGAAAATTAAAATGGCAATAAATCCACAACTATCAACCAATGAATCCAAAAAACAAACTAAGCAAACAAGCAGAACAGAAACAGATTCATAGATATGAACATCAGTTAGAAGATTATCAGTGGAGAGAGGGAAGGGAGAGAATAGGGGAAAAGGTCCAGGGATTAAGAAGTACAAATTGGTAGGTACAGAATAAAAAGGTGGATGTTAAGGACAGTATAGGAAATGGAGTAACCAAAGAACTTATATGCATGACCCACAGAACTAAAGAGGGGATTGCCAGAAAGAATGGGGGGGTACCAGGTGGAGAGGGACAAAGGGGGAAAAATTGGGACAATTGTTACCGCATAATCAATAAAGTATATTTTTAAAAGAAGACAATAAATAAATAAATTTGTAAACAGTTATAGAAAATAGTGTGAAAATTTCTCAAAAATTTGAAAATAGTGCTATCAAATGATCCAGCAATCCCACATTTGGGCATATATTCAAAGGAAATAAAATTCATATCTTGAAGAGATAGCTGCATCCCATTTACAACAGCCAAGACATGGAGACAACCTGAGTGCTCATCAACAGGTGACTAGATAAAGAAAATGTGGCATATATGTACAGCGGCATATTATTCACTTTCATTTTGTAAATGAGCAAACAGCCTCAGAAAGCAAAGTGATGTATCTAAAAGCAGGAAGTTAGAAAGTGGGAGAGCCAAATCTGCAATTCAGGACTCTGGATTCCCAGGCCAACAGTTGTATCAAAATAGTATACCTTCCCTTAAGTGAAGAGAACTTAGAGAACAATTAGCCCATTTTCTTTATTCCTAAATGGGGAAAGAGGTACAGACATGAGAGCACATTTCCTGGGGTCACATAGCTGGTAAAGATCAGAACCAGGTTAGCATTCCTGTTCCCTGGTTTTCAATCCATAGCTATTTCAGTTATACTGCAGGAGACTAAATACATCCTAATTACCAAAAATGGGGGACTCATTCCTAACAATATGGCAGAATTTTTTTAAGAAGAAGAAAAGGAGAAGGTGACAGAGAAAAAGATGAAGAAGAAGGAGAAGAGGAAGAAGAAGAAGAAGAAGAAGAAGAAGAAGAAGAAGAAGAAGAAGAAGAAGAAGAAGAAGAAGAAGAAGAAGAAGAAGAAGAAGAAGAAGAAGAAGAAGGAGGAGAAGGAGGAGGAGGAGGAGGAGGAGGAGGAGGAGGGGGAGGAGGGGGAGGAGGGGGAGGAGAGGGAGGAGGGGGAGGAGGGGGAGGAGGGGGAGGAAGAGGAGGAGGAGGAGGAGGAGGAGAAGGAGAAGGAGAAGAAGGAGAAAAAGAAGAACAAGAACAAGAACAAGAAAGAGGAGGAGGAGGAGAGTAAGAAGAAGAAAATAACTTCTTTAAAAAAACCCTAATAATTACAGATAAATATTTAAAAACACATGTTTAGTTTCAGAAAGTTAATTTCCTGACATTGAAAGTTGAAGTTCTTTAAGTGAAGGCAGAAAAGAACCAGAAAATTTCAGAAGACAAAGGACTGAACAGGGTAATCAATGAGGTGAGGAACTGAGAGGCTGGGACTGCTCAAAGGGCAACTCAGAATTATGGTGACCTTGAGTTTCCTATCTAGCGGTCTCACAGAGCATCAGACAAGAAAGCAAAACTTCAGGCCCCTACAAGATGGAAATTCAAACAGAATCCCACTGCATGAAGCTGGGACCCCAATGGGGTGAACCCTCAATTAGAAAGGTGAATTTGAACATCAAAGATATTCTACAAATGAAAGCAATGAAAAGTCTTGTCTTTTTCACACTTGGTGCTGAGCTGGGGGAAGGGGGTATAAAGAAGCAAAATTTGCTACCCCAAAATGTGTCTCTCTGGTAGGAGGATTATTTGATTTTTAAGAAACAAAAGACTCAGGAAGAACTTTTGACTTTCCTTTTTAAATAACTGACTGAAAGAATTTAGATAGGGGGCCTATTCCAGGAAATAGAACTATCACCAGAAATCTCTACAAAGAATATGGGCTAAGTGTGGTGGGGGAGAACTTGGCGGGGGTTAGAGATCAGAAGCCACTCCCTGTGCCACTGTCTCTACATGGTTCAGAAAACTTCTGTTCACCAAATGCTTTCTTTTCCATCTCTATGTGACTTGCTTTCCTCCACTTTAAAGTCCCAAACCACTACCTTTTCTCAGTAGCTCAAGAGAGCCCAGAAGCCTTAACTGCCCACTGACTGTATCTTAGTTTAATGTCATTTTGGTTGAGAGGCTGCTTGTATTTTACTTTCTCTCTATTGTTCAATTTAGTTAATTTCAACTGTTCTAGCTTCAATTTATTGATTTCTTGCTGTTTTCTCCACAGGAAACATAGTGTTGAACTCATCCACTGAACTTTTTATTTCAGTCATTGTATTTTTCATTTCTAATATTGCAGGGTGGGGCAAAAGTAGGTTTACAGTTGTTTGTATAGAAAATAATACAATAATTAATAAGTAATAATATAAGAGTAAACTGTTTTGGGTACTCACAACTGTGAACCTACTTTTGTTCTACCCTGTATAATTAGTTTATTCTTTGCATCTTCTATTTCTATTTTTTTACTTTTCATTTTCTTCCTCAGTTATAGGATGCTGGATCTTAATTGAGCTTTCTGTGTTAACTTTTCCTGGCAGCCCTCTCTAAAGGGAAGAACGTGCATTGCCTCATTACTGCACAGTGGAAGAAGAAGTGCAGGTTGATCACTCAACTCACCCAATAGTTACTGCTAGGCAGGAGTGAGTGCTCCAGCTCCCCTCAGTGGTCTCTACCAGTGCTGTGGTGAAGTTGGCCTCCTTACTAAGGGGCAATGCAACAGTTCTGACTCTCCATTTGGAGGGTAAGAGTGCCCTCTTACTGCCAGGTGGGAGTGGAAGTCCAGACATCCTTGGGTGTGCACTGCCACCTTGTTGGAAGGGGGTTCATTACAAGATAACAAGAATTAAAGTTCCATCTTCAGGCTTGGCCTTCCCCGGAAGTGCAATGAACAAGGATATCAAAGGTATGCAAACTGTAAAAAGAGCAATGAAATTATCCCTATTTGTATTTGACATGACTATCTACATTGATGTCAGCAACCTTTCTCTATAAGGGGCTAGAGAGTAAATATTTTCAGTTTTGTAAGCAAAGTGGTCTCAGTCATAACTATTCAAGTTACCTAATATAGCTTGAAAACAGCCATAGGCAAACATAAACAAATTGGTATCTTCTTATAAAAATTTGTTTACAAAAACAGACATGGGCTGAATTTGTCACACAGACCAGTTTGGAGAGCTCTGGTCTACATAATACCTACCCCTGCCAAACACCCGAGAACTAATAAGTGAGTTTACAACAGGATCAGAAGATACATGGTCAACACCTAAAATTCAATCATATTTCTATATACTAAAAATGAACAATTGGAAGTCAAAATTAAAAAGATAAAACCAATTAAAATCTTTCAAAAAATGAAATACAAGCATAAGTCTAACAAAAGATTTCCAGGACTATATGTTGCAAAGTACAAAATGCTGATGAAATAAATAAAAGAAGTACCAATAAAATGGAGAGACACACTATGCTCATAAATTGGAAACCTCGACATAATAAATTGTCAATTATTCTCAAATTTATTTATAGATTTGGTGCAAATAGCTAAAGTGCTCAAGACAAGTTTATAGAGGTATAGGTAGGCACATAAATCAATGGGTCAGAAGAGAAAACATAGAAATAGACCCACACAAGTATGGCTAACAGATTTTTAACAAAGATTCAAAAGCAATTCAATGAAGGAAAGAATATTTTCAACAGATGGTGCTGGAACAATTGGACATTCATAGCAAGAAAAATCAACTTTAACATAAACCTCACACCTTACACAAAAATTAACTCAAAAATGGAACATAAATCTACATGTAAAATGTGAAACTATAACATGTTTATAGAAAAATATAGGACAAAGTTTTGTTACCTAGGGCTAAGCAGAGAGTTCTTAGATATAATGCCAAAAGTACAATTTATAAATGAAATTAATAAATTGGACTTAATCAAAATTAAAAACTTTTGTTCTGTTAAAAACCTTATCAAGAGGTTAAAATGACAGCCACAGGCTGGGAAAACATAGTTAAAAATCACATATCTGACACAAAAGTTATATCCAAAAGAGATGAAGAACACTCTAAGTTTAACAGTAAAAACACCAACGACCCAATTAGAAAAAGGGCAAAAGACTAAAACAGACATCAAACCTAAAAGGAAATAAAGATTGTATAAAGAGATGTTCAACATTTTTGTACTCCTTTTGCGACATTTTATGAGTCCTTAATTATTTCAAAAAGCGATCAAAAGGGAACCGCTGAGCTGCCATTGCTACTGCCACCTCAGTATCAGTTCTTTGGCAATGAATTTGAAAACCAAGATGAAATGGGCACATTTCTAGAAAAACTATTACTTACCAAAGTGACTCAAGAAGAAAAAGAAAATCCAGATCACTCATCTACCTACATTAAAGAAATGAATCAAAGTCAAAATAATTTTTCCACAATGAAAACACCAAATAAACTCTATGTAACTTTGAAGAATAAACTTTACTTAAGGGAATAAAGATAAGGCGCTTTACAACTCCATGTGACTGATGTCACTGGTGCCAGCTGTGCCTTCCCCATAGAAACATGCACTGCTAAATTGACTTTTCTTCTCCAATATCTTGTAATTTTTATTCTGTCTGTTCCAGTGAGTCATTCAGAATTTAGATAATTCATTAATTCTGCTAAGGCACCTAGCTAGGTGATCTTAGGTCACATTTTACCAGGACCCCTACTGATGTGGTTCTTCCTAATGTTTTAAACCTTACTTTTCTATTTACCTTTATGCATACTTGGGCATTTTTCCTGAGATTACTGATATTTGTAGTCCTGTGCCTAGTAATCATAACTTCTTTATTCAATTACATTTTAATAGATAATATAGAGTAAATCTTCTGATTGGGAATATAAAAGAATGTGAAATTTCTAGTTTAGAACTCTAGGTTTTGCTTTTCTCCTGGCTCTGAGCTTTGCCCTGTTCTTTTTTATTGGGACAGCCTATTTTCTCTCTCTCTTTGTTGAAATGGGTAGGTTCTTTGGTTTGGGAATGCCTGATGGCCACTTATTGCTCCATGGTCTATTTTTCTGTCTCATGGAGGTTGCTTGTCCCTAAGATGGGTATAATCTATTTGTTTTCATGTCCAAAATAAATTGTAGGTTTTTCTTTTCTTTGCTATTAGACTTATTGAATGATTTTTTTCTCCTATTTCTCTCAAGTCCACTCTGGTATGCAAATTAATCCTTTCCATATTTTCAGTAGTTTATGTCCTAACTGTATTTATCTCACCTGGGATGTCATTACAGCCCACCTATACTTTTAGTTACTCTCATAATTGTATTTCTTCCCTCAGGAGATCTTGGCTTATAAATGTTCTAATCTTTATTTCATCTACACTTGTCTGAACAACAATTTGTTCTGTGTGCATGCATTATGCCTGTGCTATCTCTCCTGATTTTATCAATAGTGTTTTGCTCTTCTACAATCTTTCCATGGTTTAGCTCTTAAACTGTTGTTTGGGGTGGGACATCTTATTTCCATCCTGAAAATACCCATTTCAGTGATGACTGTCTCCAGCCTGTGACTTTTATGGTGTCTGAATGTCAATCCCCTCTTTGATTTTAACTTTAGGACTATCAGGGAACAGGACATGTATACCATACATAGCCAAGAGGTATCTAAATTCTCCAACTTGATGTCTGAATTCTTTAGCAATGTTTTGTAATTATAAATATTATATATTACCAGTATATTTGCCAAATTATGTGTTCCTTATCCTGTGGTTGAGCCTATCTCATGTCCACCAGAGCACACGATTTCTAGTAATCATGACTAGTCGCTCTCTGTAATTCCCGTCATCTGGATTGTTGAAATCCCCCTTAGAAGTGTCATTTGACCAGTCCAGAACCCCTTGGGTCATTATCCTCACCACAATATTTATGATTATGCAGCACCATCTGTTTGGAAACACAAAGTTCTTTCTTCCTTTTTTTTCCCTAATTCTGTCTAGATCCAGCATTACTTCGCATCATAATCATCACATTATTTTACTCCCTAACTTTCTCTACTCGAGTTGGTCTAAACATCATGGGAGCAGACTTTTATTTTAGGTTTAAACATAACTTTATATTTATTTTCTAATGTTTATTAGATTCCTTTTAAAAGTCACGCCTGTCTAGTTTGTTACCCTAGGAAATATTCCTTTTACTGAGTTGCAAAACCTTTTAAATTTATTCATGACTTGAAATTACTAATTAATTTCTTGCAGCCCTTGACCTCAAATTCTATTTTGCTTTAGTCTTAGAGAAGCATGTCACAACTGGGAGCCTGTCACCCTAAAAGCATGCTGCTGTGCACACATACATAAGGCTGACAGAGACTCAGAAGGACCTTTATGTTCTAAAGGTGAAGAAAGGTCAGGTTCAAGCTTAATTATATTCCTGGAGGAGAAAATGTCATGTCATTATGTGGATAAGTGTTATGTTAGCATCAGGTTTTAAAAATGTGTAAACATAATTGGTGATATTTTTCTTGAAAAATAAAACAGACACACCAAGAGCTTAAAAAATGGCTCCAAAGCATGAGTGTCCTGAGTGAGGAGTGGGTAGGTGAGGCTGTGCTGGTTTGGTATTAAGAGATTCAAGAAAGCGAAGTCATGTTTGATGTGAGGAACTCGCCTGTGGAAAGTTGAGAAAAGCTGAATATGCAATGAAATGGGGGTTAAGCTGAAATAGGGTGAGTCTTACAAGCATTATGAGTGCAGGAACACTGTAGGGTACTCACAGTACAAGAACACACTGGCTCCCGGCTATTGAAAAATGATAGTGCACCAGGCTCTGAATTCAGCACACTACATGCACTTTCTCTAATACTACACCAACTCCGCAAAGTGGTCAGGTTTGTGCATATGAAGAAACTAATACTCAGAGAGGCCGAGGTTCATTTACCTTCGGTGGCAAGGAGAAAATGTGAAGCCAGGTGTATGAGGCTCCACAACCTACATTTACTGTACCTCACTAATCTACACTTCCTGCCCAGTATGGCCTGTGTAAATACATTTTTGGTTATAATTTCATCAGTCATTATTAAAACTTTTCTGCTTAGCTATTTCATTGGGGACTCAACATTCAAGAAAAACTGAAACCAACATACATGTGCCCTCATAGCTATAGAATCTCTCTCTCTCAAGCTCTAATTTCTTAGAGCTGCGATTGAGCAGAAATTCTAGAAGACAAAAGTCAATTTATGTGTCTGATAGTTCACATTGGTAAACTCATGCACATGTTTAGAGCTTTATAGCTCCAATAGATTTATTTGTTAGCACTGTATTTTTTCTTTCTTAAAAAAGCATTTCTAAGTTTTTGAATAGAGAATACTTAGATTATTCAAAAATCAGAAAGTATAAAAAGGTATATAATAAGTAATCTATTTCCCACTGTCGCTTCCAGCTTCCCAGTTTTTATTTATGATCCCTCAAAACAAGTGACCACAGTTATTCGCCTCCTATATCATTCCAGAGAGTTTTAGCACATATATACACAATATAAAAGTATAATACTGCCTACTTTTCTTACACAAAGGGCAGTATATTATACAGACTATCCTGTACTTTGTTTCACATGAATATATATATATAGCTCTTAAAACAATGCATAAAGAGCTTACATACATTTTTAAAACAACTGCATAGTATTCTATTGTACCAACGTACACTTATTTATTGATGGATATTTAGGTCGATACCACTTGTATTGTTTGTTATTTATTAACAATAATTTTAAAATTATATTAGTTTTCTATTGCTGCCATAACAAGTTACCAGAAAATTGGTGGTTTAAACATTACCTTTTTCATTATTTCACATTTCTATAGATCAGAAGTCCAGGTGAGTTTGACTAAGTTGAAAGTTCAAGGCTTTACATTTTTTCCCTTTTTGTAAGCTCTCCAAGGCAATTAGGAGGAGACAGAACACAATTTGTAATCATTGTCACCAGTACTATTAAGAGCCATATTCATCTGATCACGTCTTATCATCCACTTATACTGCATCCTACATGAGTGATAACTCGAGTAATTATGATATTGCTACATACCATGGATTACTAGTGTCCTACTTCCCCTGGCAGAGGGTATCTGTGAACTCTTCAAAGATGTTGGCAACAGAATCGCAGAATCCCATTTTGAGGATTTGTTTCCTTGGGCCATTCTTGATACCAATCACTGTAGAAATAAAGACCCTCACAGAAAGCAAATGGCATAATCAAGGTATTTAACTGAAGAAAATTTAGTGAAGGAAATATTTTAAGAGAAACAATGTGTTAGTTAAGGTTCTCTAGAAAAACAACACACATACACACACACACACACACACATAAAGATATTTATTATAAGAAATTGGCTCACATGATTATAGAGGCTGGCAAATCCAAAGTCTGCAGACGCAATGTTCCAGTTTGAGTTTGAAGGTCTGAAGCTGCTACAGAACCAGGAAGAGATGACCTTTCAGTTTGAAGACCTTAGACCAGCGGTTCTCAACCTTCTTAATGCCGCAACCTTTTAATACAGTTCCTCATGTTGTGGTGACCCCCAACCATAAAATTATTTTGTTGCTACTTCATAACTTTAATTTTGCTACTGTTATGAATCATAATGTAAATATCTGATATGCAGGATGTATTTTCATTGTTACAAATTAAACATAATTAAGGCATAGTGATTAATCGCAAAAACAATATGTAATTATATATGTGTTTTCTGATGGTCTTAGGCGACCCCTGTGAAAGGGTCATTTAACCCCCAAAGGGGTTGTGACCCACAGGTTGAGAACTGCTGCCTTAGACAGAAGGGTTCTTTCTTACTTGCAGTAGAGGGTCAGCCTTCAGTTCTGCTCAGGCCCACCCACATTTGCGGAGGGCAATCTGTTTTACTCGGTCTACTAACTAAATCTTAATTTCACCCAACACCACCTTCACAGAAACACCCAGAATAATGTTGGACCAAATATCTGGGCACCCTGTGGCCCAGTCCAGTTAAAACACAAAATTAACCATCATAGATAGGTAGGGCTAAGGGAACTGAAAAGGAATGGTGAACATCCAGGAATTAGCTGCAGCAGGCATGTATTTGGCCTGCTAGCACAACGGGGAAGAATTGGGGTCATTAGAACCTGGTGATGGCTATAGTCATCGAAGAAGTCATTTGACATTAGCTATTGGTGGGAGAGAAAAAAAAAAAACCCTCTTCTAGAATTACTCTTGTCAAGGGAGGAGTCAGTGAAAAATATCTGGACCTCTCTCTTCCTCTCCCTCCCAATCTCCCGCTATGGTCCACCCCGCCATTAATCCAACCTAAAAAGATGTCAGAGGGTACAGGAGCCTGTGCACTTGCTAAAGGTCAGCCTCCTGGACCAAACAGCATGGCAGAAAGGACTGAAAATTGAAATGGGGTGGAGAAATGGAGAATAACCAGAGCAATGGTCTGTCTCTGGTCATCAGAGAAGGAAAACTCTGACTCCAAAAAACCTCCGCTGCCTTGCGGCATACCTCTTCAGGGGAAAGGCTAAGGGAGTAAACCCCGACAGAAAATCCGGAGCCGGAGTCCCTAAGGCGGTTCGACGTTGTAGTCAACACCGGCAACTCCTGCGGCGCACCTGAAGCCAAGCTGTATTGACTCCGTCTTTCCCTTGGATCCTTCAGCTGCGAAGAGAGGGGGGGGTCTGCTGCATGGGCAACAGCAGACCCTCCATATCACCCTGCCCAGGCTCTGTAGCTTCAGCTCCACTGGAGAGGACACTCCAGCGTCATCGCAAGATGTCGATTCAACACGGGAGGAGACAGATACCGTGTCACTCCCGAGTCGGACTGCACAGTCATTCTCGGCGGTGCAGATAGACTCTTAAGAAGCTACACCATCGTCTCTCGAGACGGACGGCTGCCGACGGTCTGTCTCTGGTACAAAGGCATGGACTTTCTGGGTCAAAGGGTAGATGCATTTGTAATTGTCATAGAATTCCCAAGCAATTTATATCCCCTCCAGTCCTGCATGAGGATATCTTCACCCCACAGCTTGTCTGACCATTTTCTATCAAACATTTGGGTTTTTTGTTAATATGGTAGGTGAAAAATGTTATCTCCGTGTAATTTTGTTGTTATTTCTTTTTTTATGAGGGGGTATAACATCAGAACTCATTCAATACAAGTGGTAGAAAACTCAACTTAGCAACAGAGAAGAAATAAGAGCCATATAAAAGTCAGTGGGTGGGTATATCCAGAGACACATCTTCATACAAGGACTCCAAGAATGTCATAAAGCCAGCTCCTTCTCTCTCCTTCTCTCCTCTCCCCCTTTCTTGGCTCTATTCTCACGACTAGTAGTGGCCCCAGGCAGCTCCAGACTTTCATCGTCACAGCTGCAAGTTCAGCACAAAGACTGAAGCCTGACTCACTGAGTTCACGTGTATCGTGTGCCTGTCCTTGAACCATCAGAATACACAGGGGGATGTGCTGCTCCATTGGCCCAGGTCTGAGTCACAGGACCATGTACTCTTCTACTCATGCACATGTCTTCAAAGACGTTCATATCAATATAAGGCAGCTGTACTTCTCACAATAAAAACTGCTTATCCACATCCCAGATAAACAAGCCCAAACTCAGAAATGGACTAGTTATTGCTCCAATGCAGAATCTTCTTGGTTGAGTCCTCAGCTGGCTTCTCATCATCCAACAAACTACGATTAGATGAAAACCACAATTCACTTTATACACATATAAGGTGAAAAAATGACTACTGACATAAAGCCTTGCATTTGGAAAAGAGGAGAACAGGAAGTAACCACAGTGGTCTCTGACCTCAAACACTGACTAAGGTCCCTGATGCTGCGGTGAAGTGCGCTCATGAGTCATACAATGTGGCCACCCTGGAAGGTTCTCTCTTCTCTTTATCTTGTATGGCTTGTTCTGGGGACCTTTGGCAAGGGTGTCTCTTGTATATGTTGCCTCTGTTTAACATCTCATTTCCTGAAGGTTTGGGGGCCTGGAATAGCTACAGAGACTGAATGGGTGCAGGCTACTGTTTGTTGGGTTTAAGGTTTCTCTGATAGTGAATCTCCCTAAAACCGTTTAGGAGGCAACAACACCGAAGGTAAGTATCACTGCCCTCATTTCTTAAGGGTAGATTCTACAGCTCAGAAATGTTAAGTGCCTACATCCATACAGCTGTGCAGTGACAACATCAACTATTTATTTATTTTTTAAGAGAGGTGGGAAGAAGAAAGAATGGGAGAGAAACAACAATGTGTGAGAGATACATTGCATGACCTTGCCTGCAACCCAGACATGTGCCCTGACTGGGGATTGAACCTGCTGCCTCTTGGTCCACAGGCCGGCACTCAATCCACTGAGCCACACCAGCCAGGGCAATGCCAACATCTGTAAACAGAGGACTCTACCTCTACCCCTCTATGGATACTGCTTCCCTTTATACAGGTTTTGCTTACAGTATCTTTATTATTACTAGCAAAACTTTCCTATGTAACAAACTCCAGTGCGGAATTCGTGCTCTCTGCCCCTCCTACCTGCCATACTTTTTCTGTCAATCAGAAAAAAAGAAAAGAAAAAATACGGAAATATCCCCACTTTGTCCTGCAGGGGCCAGCCTCATCACAGAACATTTATCTCCAGCTTCCCAGCACAGCTCTCAGGGTTACATGAGACCAGACGTTCTAGAAGACGTAAGAAACCAGCTCTTGCAACTTGTGCAGTTCAGTGCCAGCATCCATAATCTGTTTCTACTGCTTTGTAGCTCCTGGGTACTAGTTAGGGCATCTTCACTTTTTATTTCATTTAATTTTTGAACGGTAATGTATTTTATATGGCTTGAAAACAGAAAATACAAAAAGAATATAGTGAAAAAAAATGTTCATTTCACTCAGCTCATGCCAAATGTTATCAGTGTTATTAGGTTTTTTAAAATACTTTCACAGTATATTTTATTCATATATAAGACATATTTTTATAACTACCTTCTTTTGTTTTACATGATAGTGAACTATAACATTTTTAAAAATCCATCCCAAATATTTCATAGAGCACTATATCTTGGAAATATTTGTATATCAGTAGATAAAAGTCTCTCTCTCTCTGAAGTTCAAACTATTCTCACTGTATGGATGCACCAAAATTAATCAGCTCAGTTCTCTCCTGATGAATGTGTAAGTTGATTTTTTGCTATGAAAAGCAATGCTAAAACAAGGAACCTTTATAGAGTTCATTTTGTGCATGTGAATATATCTGAAAGTATTTGAGGATATACACATTTGTGATATTTCTAGGCATTTTAGAGTTGCCTTCTGCAGGGCTTCTACCAGCTTACGTTCCTGCCAGCCATGTATGAAATTGTCTATTTCCCCTCCTGCCAGCCAGGTATGAAATTGTCTATTTTCCTATAACGTGGCCAACACAGTGTGTTTGGGATTTTTGCCAATCAATCTGAAAGTGAAAAAAATGGCATCTCAGTTTTATATTTTATTTCTCTTATTATATATGAGTTTGAGCATCTTTTGGCTTAAGAGCCTTTTGCATGAGTTAGAATCCTTTTGATTGCAAGTGATAGCAGATCCAATCTTATGGCATCAGCAAGAAGACTGATATGTTTTCATGACTAAAAAGTCTGCAGGTAGATGTAGAATTTCCAAAGGGCTTTAAATATGAAGGTTTAAATGTCCCCAAGACCTGCAATTTCTCCCTCTTGCTGTTTCTTTTTCACTTTCTCTATCATGCTCACTTGCCTGCTCTCTCTCCCTCTCTTGCTTCAGCTTCCTTCTCTTGGCCTTATCCTCAGACAGCCTGCAATCGCCCCTGTTCTCACTGACCTGCATTGGAGAGGGGAAGGCAATGTTCCAATTGTCTAGGCCTGAGTCATGTGATAGCATCGAAATTCCCCAAATTAGGTGAATTGGGTGAGAAGGGATTTTGG
Source organism: Furipterus horrens (assembly GCF_987537825.1). NCBI lineage: Eukaryota > Metazoa > Chordata > Mammalia > Chiroptera > Furipteridae > Furipterus > Furipterus horrens. The sequence goes on from NW_028327179.1 coordinate 30,173,487, forward strand.
CTATGCAACGAAAGATCAGAGGGAGTTACATGAAGAAGGACTGGATGAGCATTGGCTGCTATAATGAATGCACCCCTCTGCCAGCTCAACATCTACACACATAACTTCTCTCCTCACATATCCCTTAAAATGCACCCAGGTCATGCCTGTAATGAAGCCATAATGACATGCTCTGAAACTGCATTCACCTCCTTCTTACAGGGTGACTCATTTAGTTATGGCTCCAAGTTCAAGATCTCTGAGTGAGGCACCATCTTTTTGGTCAGGTCCTGATGTGGCTCCAGTATAACTCTGACACAGCAAAAAAAACAGGATGATTACAACAAAACTTCCGTTTGGTAAGGAAGAGAATGGAAAACAGCATAAAGTGGTCTTTGGTCCGTGACACGTACGTAGGACAGGAAGAGCGAGATGTCCCTGACCCGAAGGTAATGTGGCCCTTAGCCACCCTGGCTGCTCTGGTTTGTTCTCTGGAAGGATCTCTTTTGTCCTGTCTTCCCATGGCCCCTAAGCGCTGGAGCCTGTGGAGGAGGCTCCTTCTGTGTGTTGTATCTCTGAAGCAGCTCTCTTCCTCTTGGAATGGGTTTGGGGTGTTTAGGATTGCTTTAAGGATTGAATGATCACAGGCTGTTGTTTGCCAGATTTGGGATTTCTCTAAGCAAGATAAGTCTCGGAAAGCACTGTGAGGCATTAACCTGCAATATAGATCACACAGTTCACATTTTACAGGAGTAGAAACTGGTTCAGAAATATTAAAAGTCCTTTATTTTAACTAAAGCCATGGAGCTGAGGAATAACAATGTGTGAGTGATAAAGCCACTATTAATCAGGGTGGTTAGCTCTTCCAATATGCTTATATGAGAAATTATGCCCGCAAAAACTTGCAATCCTAATGGGAAAAATCATCATTCTTCACCTATGCCCGGCTAAACTCTGATTACCGCCTCTAAAGCTCAAAGAAACAAAGTGAAATGTTCTGTTTGTCCTGAAGATGCCGCTGTAACCACAGGCTATTTCCATCTCGGCAGCCTGATCTCTCAGGGCTGGAAAAGATAAAAATTTCTATAAGATGGCGCCCAGTCTGCACAAAATTCAGTCTGACGAGCCCCACTCATGGACTTAGATTTCCATAGCTCCGACCTATGCTAGGACTCTTTTCCCCTGAAATTTTATTTCATTTTTGAATAGGTTATACAGTTACAGGGTTCAAAAATGAAAATATACAAAAAAGTTTTATTTGAAAAAATCTCCCTTCATCCCTTACTTGAAAAAATGTCCCTTTTGCACCAATTTCCTCTATGGAACCTGTATGATGGTAAGTCATTTTTTTCTCTATTCTTCTGGAGACTTTAATACATTTGCAACTAAATATGAACATAGATCCCTTCCCCCACCGTTTTCAATGCCATTGATAGTCAACTATTTACACCTTCTCTTCCCTTTTTCTTTCTCCACAGAGCTTTCCATTATCAGTTGCTAAGAAAACTTAATTATGTTAAAGGATTTAGAGTCCTCCGCTGTGTGAATTAAACCAGTTCTCCTGTGATAAACATTTAGATTAGATTACTGTCGTCTGTACTTCCAAACAATGCCTCATTTTGCACGTGTGGCTGTATATCTCTGAGACGAATTACAAAGAAGCATAATTGCTGGGTCAAAGGCTACATGAATTTTCAAGTTAATAAATGTGTCTCATTTTCCTTCTTTAGGGTCTGTTAAACTCTCGCTCTCAGCAGTAAAATAAAATATTTCCCTACAGCTTAGCCAACAGTGCCTGATCAATGTTAATTTTATTTTTTGTCAAGATAATAGATGGAAAATGATATTTCATTTCGATTCATACTTTTATTAAGAATCAGGTTGAGCAACTTTTATAGGTGGCATTGGAAATGCTTAGGAGTCTTCCAATCACAAGCAAACAAACAAATAAACAAAGTGTTTATTGTCTTTACAACGGAAAAGTCAGGGACAAATTCAGTTTCCAGTCTGGGTACCCTCAGAATCCTTCGTACCTTCCCTTTATCTCTCTCTTCCACTCACTCAGCCCATCTTCCTCTCTCCCGGCTCCCTTCCCCTGCCAGCCAGGGAAGCCCCGCAGGGCGTTGCTCACCGCCCCTGCTGCGGGTTGCATTTATTCAGCCTCTCACTTCCTATAGGCGCAGGTTCAGGTTCGGCGGCCTGGGGTTGCCTTAGGCATGGAGGAGGGCAGCATTCGTATTTCTTAGGTGACACAACTCACTTAAAATATTAGCAGGCAACATTATGACGAGGTAGATCTTATTATCAACCATTCATAAGTGAAGAAACTATGGCTTTTATAAAATACATAAGTGCTCCAGGTCCATCCATGCTGCCCCCTCAAAAGGAGGAAAAGAGTGGAGACAACTGTAATAGCATAAACAATGAAATATAATTTAAAATAAATAAACAGGTGCTTTTGCCTAAAGCTACAAGACAGTAAATGATAGGGACAGTATATGTATCCAGGTTTACCTGACAGCGAATCTACAGTGATTAGCAAAATGCTTTTGTTTAGGAACTCTACTGGAAAACCAAGCCCCATTCCTATCCCTGCCTTACTACCACCGCTCAGAAAAATAAATATTAAAAAAAGGAACAAATGGAAGATTCTCTATGTGGCCGCTAGATGCCGCCATTGCCCTGGGATATCGCTTTTCAATCTGCGCAACACAGCTCTCTGGAGCTGAAATTCTAGAAGATGGTAGAAAGCCTGTTTGTTCAATTTATGATACTGACATTTCAATGTCGGCACCCCACATATAATTTAGAATTCTGAAACTTCACTACGTTGTTATTCTATTTTTCTTTTAAAAATACACATTGAAAATACCTGTGGAGAGTTTATGTAGTTCCAAAATATGCAATAAAGTAAAAGGTATACAGTATAAAAATCTGCCTCTCAATCTTATCTCCTAAATCCTGTATTCCAGTGTCCTTGCCCAGTGGCAACTGCTTCTCTCAGTTTCTTTGCTGTCTTTCCTGAGATAGTCATACACATACAGGCAAATATGAAAAGGTATCCCCCAATTTTTATACAAATATTTTACACAAATATCTGCCCTTAAAATTGTTTCTCCTAACAACATTATCTTGAAGATCTGTCCATATTTGCACAAACAGAAATTCATTTTTTATAGCTTCACATATTCCCCTCTATGATGAATCATATTTTTCATTTATTCAGACACTTATTGATGGACATTTACATTAATGTTTTACTATCACAAACAATGCTGTAATGAATAAATGTTTCTTCATTTTATATGTACAAGTTTAGCTGTAGACTAAATCTTAGGAACAAAATTGTTAAGCTAAAAGATAAATTAATTTGTACATTTGATAAGCATTTCCAAATTACCTAGTACACGGATTGTGCCATCTTAACACTTCCATCAACAAAGTATGATAATTCCTATTTCTCCATAAAGTGGTCCATATAGTGAGTTATAAAGACATCTGGCTGTTGAAAACCGGTATGTCAGTGTGAGGTATATCAGGTTAAGTATCTTTTCATTTACTGAAGACACAGTGTATTTAGTTAAGATTCTTTATTCACCTGCAAGGATTAGAAAACCCATCTCATAGAGGCTGAAGCAAAAAAGAAGAAATTTATTATTCGTATAGCTGGACACAAGTGCTCCTGAATTTCAAAATCTCTCTCTTTCTCCCTCCTTCCCCTCTCTCTTTTTCTCTTTCTCTCCCCTCACCTCCCCTAACCTCCAGTGTTCCTCTTAGGCAGTTTCAGACTTATAACCCCACAACCCCAAGATTAACAAAAAGTTCTGAATTTTTTCCAAGTAAATATTCAAAATATTGTAGCAATTTTTAGTAGATCATAATATCAATCGCCCTCAGTCAATTCACAAAGTACTCACAGAGAAAAGACAATAGAACTATGATAAAAATTCCATTGAAAACATAGAAAATGGGAAACGCAACAGTGGTAATTAGCACATCCCTCATATTGTGTTTTAGAGTTCCTTGATGACATAATCTGGCCATTCTGGTTCTCTTCTTTAGAAACTTTCTCATTGCCTGAGGCAGTCTTTAGCAGCTCACTTCTCCTTGGAGTGAGTTGGGGGACCTGGGATTGCCTTAAGGGTCGAGCACTACCGACCTATTGTAGCTGAGTTGTTAAAAGAAAACTTCAGTGGGCAACACATTTACAAGGATGGCAATATTACTTACCATTTTATAATACAAGTGAGGAAACTAGGGTGTGAAGAGGTTAGGGACGTCTGCTTAGCGTCAGAAAGGTGTGTCAGGGAGAGTGTCAGAACCCAGGACCTGGTCTGCCTTCTTCAGCACACATCCATCCCAACCTGCTCTCTGTAGAATGGTTTTGTTTGCAGATCTTATGTCAGTAATTTTCAAAATTTTATTTCTGGCAAAAACAAAGAGAAACCGGCAGTCACAGTTCCAAACCACATGTTCTAAACTCTTCTGCATTTAAGAGGGAACAAAGTAACAGAAAGTTCTCCGTTTGTCCTGTAGGGGCCCCCTTAATCATAGAATATCTCTTTTGAACACTACAGCCCTCATAGGTCAGAACTGCAACAGAATATAAATTCTAGAAGGTGGAAGAAGCCTGATAAGTCAACATATGTCGTCAACGGTTCAGTGACAGGATCCCTACCCATGTGCTTAGTTCTAATGAATTAGTTAGGACTGTATTATGTTCTTTAAAATTAATTTACTGAATGTTTGAATAAGTAATATACTTATATAACTCCAAAATAAAAATAAAGGGATATTCAGTAAAAGAAAATTTCTCCCTTCCAACCGTGTCCCTTATCTGCTAAGTTCCATACCTGCTTCCCAAATATGAAATGACTCATTAGTTTCTTGCATGTCCTTACGGAGACTTACATATTTATGAATATATATCCTTTTTTTATATAAGTGATAGCATAAAATGAATTGGTTCACAAAAACAACATTTTAGAATATTATGTATCAAAATAAAATTTTTTACATCTTTTTTCTAATATCTTTATAATCTACCATATGGATGTATCACACTTCATTTAACCTCTTGGTGGGCTTCATATCTCTCAAGACATTAATTCACATCTCTTATTATTACAAAGAATACTGCAATGAATAACCTCATATATGCATTGTTTTTCACAGGTGTAAGTACATTTGTAGAATAAATTCCAACAGTATCACATTGCCCGTCATAAACATTGCTACTAACATGTCTCATCAACAGTATATGAAGGTACCTCCTTCCTCACAGCTTGTTGGATGTTTCGATTTTTAATCTGATAGATTAAGAAATGATATGGTTTTCCATTTAACTTGTTTCTCTTGTTTTCAACAAGATTGAACGACTTTTTATAAATTTAAAAGAATTGAAAGATTAGGGCTTATTTTATTGAAAACATCAGAAAACCAAATACCATTAAGCTAAAAGCAAAGCATAGTGATCGACTGATTGATTGATTGATTTTTGTAAGGCTGGGTAGATATTTCATTTCACCTTTTAGACTCCTGAAGGCTTGCCTCTAGGTAAAGGAGATCTCTGGGAAGTCTCTAGTCTAGGTTCAGTCTACCTCTCAGCCCCTGTGATGGGGGACAATGACAACTTCCTAGTCTTGGGGCTGTTGTTCTCCCAGATGTTGACCAGTCACTACCAACTCTGTGACTCTAGGAGAGGTGTAGAAATGAGCTACTTACATAAGTCACTCCACTTAGTAGATTTTTCTACCCATTCCATTGCTTCTTCTTAACTTGTAGAGGAAACTCCTGACAGAGTTAATATCCTCAGCCCCAGTCTCCAGGTAAAGATGGTTGCTGTTGTCACCTTGCCGCTCCGAGAGGCTTTTTCTCTGAAGCTTGCAGAAGCAGTTTCCACTGAAATTTTTCTACTCCCTCTGCTCTCGCCCCCAGAATCTAGCTTTTATTTCTTCCTTTTTGCTCAACCACTTCTCCGCTCATCTCTTCCCTCCATCCACACAGCCTTGCAGGTTCTCTTCAAAATCACCACAATATACATTTATCACCGAGTGTATGCCATTGTGTTTATTATACAGAACCATCTCTACTCATTTGTTTTACTTGCTTGGCTTCTGTAGGTGTTTGTCCTTGTGAACTACAGTTAATCTTTTGTGTGATTTGAGTAAGCAAAGCACTGGAAAAGCCACACTTTCAAATTCCAAGTCCAAATGGAAAGAGGAAATAACATTCTGGAGTGTAAGGTTATGCCCACGTTAATTCCAAGCTAACTATCCAAAAAAGAAAACTGGTGTCCTTACAAGAAATTTAATTGTTTATTTCTCTTACTTCTTTTCTTTTTTTACTAAATTTGTTTAATTAACCAACTGTTTTGCTTTTAGATGAACACAACCTCAGATGGCTGGTTTATAAGCTAGTGAGAAGGTATAGACTATGTTAAAAAGCCAGGAAGTTCGTAATAACCTAGATAGAAAACATTTCAACATACTAGAAGAGTTCTTTCAATGCCATCTTATTATTATTTCTTCACAAAGCATCTTTGTGTAGAAGTTGTATATATGTTAGTGTGGGAAGAAAAGGAGCTTTGGAGCCAGCAGAGATCAAACATTTCTTTTTTTCTGTGATATCTGGTAAATTAGTAAAACTCTATAAACCCATATATAAAAATAATTAAGAATCTGTTTTCATTCTGTAAATATTGAGTCCACCGTAATGTAAGTCCCATGACAGTTGAGACATAGAGGTGGGTAATAATATTTGTTGTGGTGTCAACTATACCCCAGACATTTGTGTAAAAGCCTATTGTGCAAATGGTGAGCAAGACAGGTCCCAGCACTCTGGGACATTTAGGAACTATTTGGTCAACTAAATAAGGAAGTAGGACGTTTCAGAACAACCAGGGGTGTGTGCAGGGAAGAATGTGAATTTGGGGAACTACCAACAATTTTCCATATCTATACAGTAGCATAGGGTGGAGAGGAATAATGAGCCACAAGTTGAGAGGGATAAGCCAGGACTATATTATGAAGGGTCTGGTAGGTCAGGCAAAGGCATTTGGTCTTCATCCCAAAGCAAAGGGATCCCCTGAAGGGTTATAAGTTAATAAGTATCATAGTTAGATGTGTGTTTTAAAATGTTCACTCCAACTGCTGTGCAGAAATAAGATTGGAAGGGAGCACGACTATATAGAGAAATTAGTATAGGCAAGACATAATGGTAACCTCAACCAGAAAATAGAAGTGAGTAGGGAGAGAAGTGAATGAATGTGAGAGACATTAAAATATAGAAACTAGGTGTAATAATTGATTCAATAGGGACACTGAGAGGATAAGGGGAATTAGGGAGGAAGCCAAAATTTCTAGCGCTTACAACTAAGTGGATAGTGGCACTATTTATACAGATAGTAAGTACAGGAAGAAAAATAAAGATTGGGGTAGGGGTGGGAAGAAAATGAAAAAGTTGCATATGATAATTATGAGATGTCAATGGCATATCCATTGGAGCAGTGCAATTGGCTGTATCATATATGGGTCTGAAGCTTTAGAGAAATCTAGGAGATAGCAGTTTGAAAGACATCAGCATGCAAGCTAACTGAAACTAGGAGCAGGGTTAATATGCAGATCAGAGAATAAACATTTAGGGTCTACAATGGCCGAAGGCCCAGCAACACTTGACGGTGGGTACAAATCATGGCTATATGCTAGAGTCACTGGAGAAATTGTATAAAATAGTGATGCCAGCACCCCATCCCAGGCCAATTAAATCAGAATCTCTGGAAGTGGATCCCAGGCATCAGCATTTTTGCATCGCTTTCGAGGTGATTGTAAATAACACAGCTGTGGTTGAGAACTCTGACTTAAGGAAAAAATAAGAGACAGAGGAGGGTTTGGATAAAAACCCAGGTGATATGGTGTCCTGGAAGTCCAAAGGAGAAAATATTTTTAAAAAGAGGACTGGTCAATAGTGATATATGCCTTGAGAAGTAAGTAAAAAAATATCATTGATAGCTTGAGCACCACCAGAAGTGGAGGATTGGCAGATTGCTGTAGAGTATTAGTTGGGATCTGATGCTAAAAGCCTCCAATAGCAGGGGCTTAAATAAGACAGAAGTGTATTTCTCATTCAAATCGAAAATGTCTGGGGCACAAAGGCTGAGTTGCTTGTCGACTTTCTGTAGGTCATGCATTCCAGTTCCTGGAATAACAGCTTTCCACGTGCATTAATCACTTAAGCCTATCAAGTAAGGCTAAAATCTTTAACTCTTGAGTTCTCTTATTAAATATGCCTGTTACATACCCAAGCTCCCTTATCTCTATATAATGCTTTTCCACTTTGCCATGCCTATAAATAATCTGTGGTGTTAATTAAAGACAGTTTTCCCTACCTCCAGAGATTCTAGCTCAGTAGATTTGGAGGTAAAGTCCATATATCTGTGATTTTTAAAACATTCTAGATGATCATGATGTGACTGGTTCTTGGGCAGCACTGAGAAATACTGTCCTCATTCAGGCCCCTTTTCAACTGACACCGACTGTTCTTGCTATTCTACCTGGTATACCTGGAATTCCTCTTTTTACCCACTGTTGACTTAAAAATTCCAATTTAATACGAATTTCTACCAAGAATCCTTAGCTATCAATTATATTCCATAATTAAGGTGCTTCTTCAGCATTTTGATAGAGATGTGTACATGATGATATGCACAGGGGTGTTCTGGGCTTGCTCATTGTGTCATGTGACATTATGTTCCCCAGTCTCCTGTCACCACTTTAGATTTCAATCTCCCTTGGCATAAGGGCCCTGTCTCTGACCAGAGCGCCATCTGACCCAGGAAGGTGTTCAGTAGCTGAATGCAGAATGAATAGACAGATAGGTGCACAAATATGAGTTTGTACAGATAATCAAGACACACAGAAAGATTAATGGGGATACCAGAAGCAAGCAGTGGATTGGAAAATAGAGATCTGAGAACTAGAATAAAGAGGAAAAATAACCCAGATTCCACAGTAAGAGAATCATTAAAGCCTGGAAGACAATGTGGTTGATTTAATCACAAATAATTTTAAGAAACATGAGAAAAGAGGTCTGCAGGCAACTTGAAATAGACTCTTAAGTACCTGACAAACCTGAGAAAAATAGGTAGCAAGAAAATCAATGCATTGAAACCCAACAAAGCCTCAATGTACCATCCCTTTTCAATCACTGGGAAGGAAAATGATGTGTTTAGTACATCCTCCTTCTTCATGTTTGGACCTCTAAATAGGGTATTTGAATTCACAGACTGTAGCTAGCTCAGATTGTCTCTCCTTCCAGCTCACAGCCATACTTCTTAAATGACACCAGATTTCTGAGCAAGATTGATTGTAAACTTGAAAAGGTTATCTATGATGCAATGAATAACACATGTTACTCCTTTAAGTGCATCTCTAGAATAGCACACATCCAGGATCCTGTATGTTCTCAAAGTTTAGAAAAGATTGGGAAGAGACCTGGCCAGCAAGCCAAAAGAAAGCTTCCTATTATGCTCTTTTAATTAACGGCTGTGTCTTGAATTCATTCATTCAATGACTACACAGTAATTAAATCTGACCATTTTTGTCATTCCCTAAATGTTTGTGAATGAATGAGTCGATGAACGGATATTATGTGCTAGTGACGGTGCAGGTGCTGTGAGGATAATAAGATAAATCTAGGACCTGCTCTTAGTGGAGATTACAATCTAGTAAGGGAAACAAAACATAAATAATCCTTCTTAAGAAATATGTGATAAGCAAGACTACAGAATATAGGGTTGGAGAGATTATTTCTAATTGGATTATTTCTAAATTGGATTTAAACTGAACCAGGAGGAATCTGAATGTTTCAGGAAAGATATTTGGGGCAAAGAAAGAACACAAGGTGGACTGTTAGAGATGTGTGGGAGATGGAGAAGAGTCTAATGTGTAGATCTGGACTTTACGAAGGACAATATTAGGCAACAATGTTGGAAAAGTCCATTAAGAATTTACATGGTGTTTTTTAAAAATATATATTTTATTGATTATGCTGTTACAGTTGTCCCAATTTCTTTTATCTCTGCTCCCCTCCACCCTGTGACCCCCCTTCTTCCAGTTGTCACCCCCCCTTAGTCCATGTCCATTGGTTGTGCATATAGCTCTTCTCAACATCCTCCTGTCTACTCCACTCCCTCCTACTATGCTTCTTAATTCCTGCATCATCTCCCTCCCTTTTCCCCTTCCCCCTCTCTGCTGACCTCCTCCATAATGTTCCCCACACCTATACTTCTTTTTCCCCTCTCGTTGCCTACTTAGTTTGCCTTTGTTTTGATTCCCTAGCTTCTGTTGTTGGTTGTTGTGATACAGTTTTCATTTTAATGTTCATAGTTTTGATCCTCCTTCTTCTAAATAAGTCCCTTTAACATCTCATATAACAGTGGTTTGGATCTGATGAACTCCTTCAGTTTTACTTTGTCCTGGAAGCACTTTCTCTGCCCTTCTATTCTGAATGACAGCTTCGCTGGATAGAGTAATTGTAGCTGTAGGTTTTCGATTTTCATTACTTTGAATATTTCTTGCCAGTCCCTTCTTGCCTGTAGAGTCTCCTTTGAGAAATCAGCTGATAGTCTAATTGGGACCCCTTTGTACATAATTCTTTTCTTCTCTCTTGCTGCCTTTAAGATCCTCTCTTTATCTTTAATTTTTCATATTTTGATTATAATGTGTCTTGGTGTGTGTCTTGGAACTCTCTGTGCTTCCTGGACCTGTAAGTCTATTCCTTTCCCCAAGTTAGGAAAGTTCTGCTTCATTATTTTTTCACACAATTTTTCATTTCTAGTTCTTCTTCTTCACTCTCTGGCAACCCTATAATTCGAATGTTCATTTGCTTATAGCTGTCCCAGAGGTTTCTGAGCCTCTCCTCATATTCCTCACTTCTTGTTTCCTCTTTCTGCACTGGTTGACTGTTTGTTCCTTCCCTATGTTCCGATTTCTTGATTTTATTCCTGGTTTTCCTTCCCTCACCACTTGTCTCATTTGTGTTTTCATTCATTTCAGCAGGACTAGCCTTCATTCCTTCCCCATCTTGTTCAATATCTTTTGTTAATTCTGTAAGCTGCCTTATGACTATAGCTCTCAACTGAGCCTCAGAAAGATTTTCTATTTGTTCATCGTTTAATTCATGTATTTGCTTTTTGGTTAGCTGTGTGATTGGTATTTCAATCATGATTCCTGCCATCCTGACCGTTTTGTTTACCTTTCCTTCTTGGGTGGGGCTGTCACCCCTCCTATACTATATTGGGTGGAGCCCTGTGTACTCGTCACAACCCAGCGACCTTTCTCACCACACTATGGTGCTTTGTGTGGGGGCGGGGGTCCAAGATGGATTCCTGCTGTTTGTTCTCTGCTGAGAGACCAGGAGCCTCCTCCTCCATCCCCACGCCCTCCAGGCCTCACAGTCTGAAGCAATGGGGGTCTGCCTTCTCCAGAGTTGGAATCACATGCTGAGGGGTTTAGTCTGCAGCCAGGGCTGGCTCCTAGGCGCTTCTCTCCCCCCCACTAAATACAGGTATCTGCTTACCGGGCCCCACCGCTTGTCGTTGCAGCTGCCGCCTCCAGCACAGCTTGATCTCTCTGCTCCAGCTTTGCCCTTCCTACCCATCCGGATGAGCACTACTTGTTTATAACTTCATACGTTACACTTCCATGTAGCTTTATTTTCTGGAACTTCTAGTTATTTCTGGTTTTGCGGTAGTTGTAGTCCTTCTTAGTTGTGGAGGCAGACGGAGTGTGTCAGTCTAGGCTTCCATCTTGGCCGGAAGTCCTGCATGGCAGTTTTTTAATCAAGTGTTTTTGATCCATGACTTAGCACAGGTTGGTTAACACTAATATTTATTGAATGCTTACTATGGGCCAGGCACATGTAATTACATAACTTATTGCAATTAAGGTTTCCAATAATCCCATATCTAGTTGCACAAGGTACTTCTTATCAAAATATAGTTAGTGCTGGGAAAGACCAGTTCCATTTCCACTTGAAATGAATACCACAATTTTATAATAAATTGTTGGGTAAAAAATGTTTGATTAGAACATTATCTTTAAAAATTAATGATATATATTTATTTTATCCAATCTACAAGTTTTAATACAACAATCTCTTAACTGAGCCATAAATTTTTAGAAGTATGTTTTTAAATTTTTTTTAAATTTTATTTATTTATTTATGTATTTTTAGAGAGAGGGGAAAGGAGAAAGAGAGGGAGAGAAACATCACTATGTGGTTGCCTCCCATGCACCCCCAACTGGGGACCTGATGTGCAACCTAGTCATGTGCCCTGACTGGGAATCGAACCAGTGACACTTGGTTCGCAGGCCGACACTTAATCCACTGAGCCACAGCAGCCAGGGCTTGTTTTTAAATTTTTAAACAGAGAAAGATGACTATATTTTGACCATTCATTTTTATTTTTTGGCATTGAGAACTGCACTTATTATCTGCGTGATGTAAATATCTAGATCCACTGGTGTTTGTTAAGACTTGTTTTGGAACCCTTATGTAACCAGTTTTTGCAAATAAGGAATATGTTTTTTAAAAGAATGTGTATGCTTTAACTGTTGGGTATATAATTCTATATAAGTATATTAGATCAAACTTCTTAATTATCCTGAAATATATTTTAAATCTTTACAAATTTTTGTTTGATTCATGAATTACAAAAAGAACTGTATTAAAGTCTTATAATTATGGATTTGTTGATTTTTAGTTTAATTTTGTCAAGTATTTTTATTATTTTAGGTTTTTTCTTCATAGATTTTTTTCCTTTTTAAATTAAACTTATTGGGGTGACGTTGGTTAATACGATTTATAGGTTTCAAGAGTACATTTCTGTAATACATGATCTATATATTGCATTGTGTGCCCACCACACAGTCAAATCACCTTCTGTCAGCATATATTTGACTGCTTTTACTCTTTACTACCACTGTAACCCCTCCCTCTGGTAACCACCATACTGTCGTTGTCTGTGTCTACGAGCTTTTCTTTGTTTTTCTTGTTTGTTCATTTGTTGCTTTCAATTTTATATCCCATATGTGAGTGAAATAATATGGTTTTTAACTTTTTCTGTCTGACTTATTTCACTTAACATGATATTATCAAGGTCCATCCATGGTGTCACAAATGGCAATATTTTATCTTTTCTTACGGTTGAGTAGAATCCATTGTATATGTGTGCCACATCTTCTTTACCCAGTCATCTACCACAGGATACTTCAATTCGTTTCATGTCTTTGTCACCTTGAATAATGCTACAATGAACATAGTGGTGCATATATCTTTGTGAATAAATGTTTTCAAAATTTTCGGGTAAATACCCAGAAGAGGCATTGATGGGTCATTGGTAACCTTATTCTTAATTTTTTGAGGAACCTCTATACTGTTTCCCACATTGGCTGTACCAGTTTACATGTCTGCCAGCAGCGAATGAGGATCTCTTGTCCTCCACAAACTCTCCAACACTTGTTATTACTTGTCTTATTGATAACAATCATTCTAACAGGTGTGAGGTGGTATCACTGTTTTGATTTGTATTTCTCTAATAGCTAATAAAGTTGAAGATCTTTTTATATATTGTTGGCTGTTTGTATATCTTCTTGGGAGAAGAGCCTGTTCAAGTCCTCTGCCCATTTCTTGACTGGATTGTTTGGTGTTGAGTTGTATGAGTTTTTTATATATTTTCTATATTAACCCCTTGTGGGAGCTGTTGTTTGCAAATATCCTGTCCCATTTGGTTGGTTGCCTTTTTGTTTTGTTAGCAGTTTCTTTTGCTGTGTAGAAACTTTTTAGTTTGATACAGTCCCAGTCATTTATTTTTGCCTTTACTTCCCTTGTCTTTCGGGTCAAATTCATAAAATCGTCTCTAAAACCAATATCCATATGTTCAGTACCTATATTTTTCCTTTGTGATTTATTGTTTCAAGTCTTATATTTAGGTCTTTGATCTAATTATTTTGAGTTGATACAGGCTTTATATGACAAACCCTCAGCTTAATATTATACTCAATGGTGAAAAACTGAAAGCTTTTCCCCTAAGGTCAGGAACAGGACAATAATGTCCACTCTCACCACTCTTATTCAACATAGTTCTGGAAGTCCTAGTTAGAGCAATCAGGCAAGAAAAAAAATAAATAAAAGGCACACAAATTGGTAATGAAGAAGTAAAAGTGCCATTCTTTGCAGATGACATGATTCTGTATATAGAAAATCTGAAAAACTCTACCAAAAAACTGTTAGAAACAATAAACAAATACAGTAAAGTTGCAGGATATAAAGTCAATGTACAACTATCCACTGCATTACTATATACTAACAATGAAATATCTGAGACGGCGGGATTGTTATTTTTTATTTTTAAAATAATTAATTAATCATTTATTTATTTTTAAAAAAGAAGAAGAATATATGAAAGGGTGAAGTGGGAGAGCTTGTATGTATGAACTATGGTCATGGACTGGGGGGGATTGCTGGGAGAGGGGGCTGCTGGGTGGAGGGGAGTAAAGGAGAAAAATCGGAACTATTGTAACAATATAATCAATAAAATATACTTAAAAATAAATAAATAAAATAAATAAATAAATCAACAAAGGGGGGAAAAAAGACATTTCGGGAAAAAAAAAATCCTTTTGCAATTGCAACAAAAATAACAAAATACCTTGGAATAAACTTAACAAATGATGTGAAGAACCTATATACTGAAAACTACAGAGCATTATTAAAAGAGATTGCAAAAGACACAATGAGAGACTTCCAGCCGAGATGGAGGCTTAGACAGACACGCTGCATCTCCCTCCACAACTAAAAAGGAATACAACTACCACAAAACTAGAAACAACCATAAGTTCCAGAAAATCAAACTGCATGGAAGTCCAGCAAACAAAGATATTAAGAAGAAATACTTATCCAGACAGGTAGGAGGGGCGGAGCCAGGGCATAGAGGATGCAGTGTGGTGGTGGCAGCAGCAGCAGGCTGGTGGAAAGTGCGCTCACACGTTTTAAAAAGTCAGGAGGCATATCTGGGGAGTGTTCCCAGTTTCTCACTGGCCCTCTCAGCTCATGGTCCCAGCACGGGGGAAAATCAAGCCTCGTTGCTTCTGAATGTGCAGACCAGTGGGGGTTGGGGTGGAGGCAGAAACTGCCAGTCTCTCAGCAGAGTCTGCTTGTTTAAAGGGCCACCACAGTCCTAGAATGTCCGCAGACTCACCCACTCTTGGAACAATGGTCAGGGCAGCAGCCAGAGGGGTGCCAGTCCAACGAAGAAGTAGGAGAGGTGCCTAGAAAAGGGGTGAGTGCTGGGCAGGTGGCATTGTTTCCTCTTGGACCCCTTCCCCATATACAGCACCACAACGTGGTGAAACAGGTCACCCTGTAATGATGAATTCTTAAGGCTCCACTCCTTACAATGTAACGGGAGTGACAGCTCTACCTGGGACATGGAGCCAAACAAACACAGGAGCCTGTCATAATGAGACAGAGAAATATGGCCCAAAAGGGGAAATTGATCAAGGTTCCAGTGGGAGAACTAAGCAATGAGGAGATAGCCAACCTAACAGATGAGGAGGTAGCCAACCTAACAGATGCAGAATCCAAAACACTGGTGATAAAGATGCTCACAGGCTTGACAGATATGCTTGAGTACAGCAAACGCATAAGAAGTGAAGGCTATGCTAAGTGAAACAAAGGAAAATTCACACAAGACCAATGGTGAAGGAAAGGAAACCAGGGTTCAAATCAATGATTTGGAATGTAAGGAAGAAAAACACAGTCAACCAGTGCAGAATGAAGAAGCAAGAATTGAAGAAAATGAGGAAAACTTTCCAAATTTTGTGAAAGAGATGGACATACATGTCTGGGAAGCATGGAGGGTCCCGGGCGAGCTGGACCCAGAGAGGACCACACCAGGACACATCATGATTTAGATGCCAAAGGTGAAAGATGAAAAGAGAGTCCTGGGGGCAGCAAGAGAGAGGCAGAGAGGTGCCTACAGGGGGATGCCTATAGGACTATTAGCTGATTTTTCAGAGAACACTTTGCAGGCAGGAAGGGATTGGCAAGCAGTATTCAATGTGATAAAAGGCAACCTCCAACCAGGATTACTCTATCCAGCAAAGCTATCATTTGGAATGGAATGGCAGATGAAGTGCTTCCCAGGCAAGGTGAAGCTAAAGGAGTTTATCATCACCAAACCATTATTATATGAAATATCAAAGGGACCTAGTTAAGAAAAAGAAGATGAAAGCTATGAACACTAAAATAACAGCAAACTCACAACTATCCACAATTGAATCTAAAATATAAAAAGAAAATCCAACTAAGCAAACCAGAATAGGAACAGAATCATAGGGATGAGAATCATTTGGAGGGTTATCAGTTGGGAGGGGGCAGGGGGAGAAATGAGGAAATGGTGCAGGGATTAAGAAGCATAATCGGTTGATGCAAAATAGACAGGGGGAAGTTAAGAATAATATAGGAAAGGGTGAAGCCAAAGAATTTATATGCATGATGCATGGACATGAAATAAGGTGGGTGGGATTGCTGGAGGGGAGGGAGGTACTGAGCAGGGGTGGGGGGAGCAAAGGGAAAAAAATGGGAACTACTGTAACAACATAATCAATAAAATATACTTAAAAAAGAAAAAGACAAAGACACAATGAAATGGAAAGATATTCTGTGTTCATGGATTGGAAGAATCAACACAGTTAAAATGTCCATATAAACCAAAGCAATATACAGGTTTAATGCAATGCCCATCAATATCCCAATGACATTTTTTAAATAAGTAGAACAAAAAAAAAATAATTATCCCATTGTATGGAACCACAAAAGATCCTAAATAGCCAAAGAAATCCTGAGAAAAAAGAGAGAAGCTGAAGGTATCAAACTCCTTGATGTCAAATTATACTACAAAGCAATGATAAGTAAAACTGCATGCTATTGACAGAAAAACAGACACACAGACCAATGAATCAGAACTGAGAGGCCAGAAATCAACCTTTATGTACAGGGGCAAAATAATTTTTGACAAAGGAACGAAAAACATACACTGGAGAAAAGAAAGCCTCTTCAATAAATGGTGCTGGGAAGATTGGAAAGCCACATGTCAAAGAATACAACTAGACTACCATTTGTCCCCATACACAAAAATTAACTCAAAATAGGTATGATTTTTTTTTTAGTTTAGAATTTCTGTATCTTCTTGTTGATTTTGTTCCTTATCACTCTTTAGTGTGCTTTTTCTAATGCAGTCATATCTCAGTACTTGTCAGCTTCAGAACCCGTCAAACGCTGTGCTCATCCCATTTGACAAGAAAAAAAAATGCTTCAGCACTGGACATTTGCTCTGGACTCGTCACACCTGCTAGGACTTGTATGAATCACGACGCCGACCTGCAAGAGAAAATGCTTCATCGCTCATTGCTTGTTGGTACTTGTCGTTTCAGCACTCATTACAAGTTCTGGAATGAATTAACAACAAGTACTGAAGTACCACTGTATATACATTTTAAATTTTACTTAAAGACGATTTTGTCAGATATGTTACAGCTATACCAGCTTTCTTTTAGTTAGCATTTTTCTGGAAT
The DNA here is from genome assembly GCF_987537825.1 of Furipterus horrens. Lineage (NCBI taxonomy): Eukaryota > Metazoa > Chordata > Mammalia > Chiroptera > Furipteridae > Furipterus > Furipterus horrens. The sequence continues at coordinate 30,191,102 of NW_028327179.1, forward strand.
GATTTTTCCATCCTCTTAGTTTCAGCTTTTTGTGTGTCATGTTTTAAATGTGTCTCTTATAAGCAGTAGAGCTGATTTTTTAAAAAATCCACTCTAATTCTCTTTAAATTTTAACTAGTGAATTTAGTTTATTTACATTTATTGCTATTATTTAAATATATGAATTGATTTCTGCCACTTTATGCGTTCTATCTGGCATTGTTTGTCTTTCTTCCTCTTTTAAAGGATTTTACTTAATTGATAGTTCTCTTTTTTTAATTAAAATATTTTATTTATTTATTTTTAGAGAGAGGGAAAGGGAGAGAAAAAGAGAGGGGGAGAAACATCAATGTGTAGTTGTCTCCTGCAGGCCCCCAACTGGGGACCTGGCCCATAACCCAGGCATATGTCCTGACTAGGAATTGAACTGGTGACCCTTCGGTCCACAGGTTGGCACTCAATCTACTGAGCCACACCAGCCAGGGCTAATTGATAGTTTTCTTTATCCATTTTTGTCCCTTTCTTTAATGCTCTCTTTAAACTTTTAACATGAATTCTTGATGTAACAGTGTCTAAACTCAATCAAGATTTTATTTTCTCCTGAAAATTGAAAGGATCTTAGAATTCTTTAATTCTAAACTTGATTTTTCTTTATATCCTATAGTTTTCTAGTATTTTATCTTATTTTCAAATCCTCAAATTTGTCACTCTTGTCATTGCTAATGCTTAGCTATATCCATACATTTATGAATATAACTGCTCATCACTGTTTCTTTTATCCACTCCTTCATCAATTCAATTTCCTTCTGTATGAATAACATACACCATTTACTAATTCTTTTCAGTAATGATCTTTGAGTGATTAAAGTTTCTAGTTCTTTGCTTGAAACAGATTCTTTTTTTAAGTATATTTATTGATTATGCTATTGCAGTTATCCCAATTTTTTTCCCTTTGCCCCCCTCTGCTCTGGTACCTCTCTTCCCTCCAGCAATCACCCCCTCCCTTAGTTCATGTCCATGGGTCATGCATATAGGTTCTTTGGCATCCCTATCTATTTTGTACCTAACAGTTACGCTTTTTGATCTCTGAACCTTTTCCCCCACTTTCCCCCTCCCCACCGCTGATAACCCTTCATATGCTCTCTGTATTATGGTTCTGTTCCTTTTATAGTTGTTTACTTAGTTTGTTTTGTGTTTTTAGATTCATTTGTTGATAGTTGTGAGTTTGTTGTCATTTTACAGTTCATAGTTTTGATCTTCTTTTTCTTAAATAAGTCCTTTTGACATTTTCTTAAATAACAATTTGGCCAAGTATACAAATCTAGGTTGATAATTATTTTCCCTCAGCACTTGGAATATATTATTCTACACTTTTCTGGTCTTTTTTTTTTGTGTGTGTGTTATTGACAAGTGTTGTTTTTTAAACCTAATTGTTGGACTTTGTTGAGTGTCTTTTATTTGTGTTGTTTCTATTATTTTAGGTTCCATAGCTTCACTGTGATGTACTTCTATGTAGATTTCTTTTTATTTATCATCCTTGGAAATCATGTGGTTCTTGATTCTATGGATTTATGTATTTCATCATCTCTGGAAACTTTCACAGCCTTTCAAGAGAGCTTCTCCCCATTTTTTTTTCCTATTCTATCCACCTGTACTCTTATCAGGGGTATGGTGACCTTCTAATTCTACGTTCCATTTTACTTAAATCTTAATATGCTTTCATTTCTTAATTTTCCAGTGTTGCATTATACCTAATATCCTCAGGTAGATTTTCTAGTTCACCAGTCTTTAAACATCTAATCTATTGTTCATTCATCAATTAAAAATTATTATTTTCTTTGTCTTTTTTTTTTTCTAATATGCCTTGTTTTTAAATAAATGTTCTCATTCCTTCTTAAGGGTTCAATTCTTTCATGTCTTATTTTAAACATAATTTGTATTCTGCTTCAGACATTCATTCTATTATCTCAACTTTTGAGGTAATAATTCTGCTGTTTTTGCTCATTCTCACTCATAGTGAATATGTTCTTTGTGTGGAATGTAATTTTTTTTTTTCATCGTGAGCTCTCTTCTTGAGCGTAACCTTTTTTTCCTATGAGAACCTCATATGACCTGCATTGTGAGAATGTCCCTGTAGACTGCTTCATGTTTGGCAGGCATGCACAGTATTTTTGGCTTAGGGCCAATTTTTGTGTTAATTCTTCAACCTGGGGTTGAGGGTTTAACCCATTTGGTAAGCTAAGTTCAAACCCTAAGTCTATTTGAAACACAGTTCTCTGGTTTTAACTTATCAGAAATAACTGTTTTGTTCTGATTTGTCTGCCCAGAACCCAGGCAGAAACATATATAAATGTATGAGTTGTCTCTCTTTGGCAGGAAACAAATTTACTCTGGGTTTGTCCTTTCACCGAAGGTGCAATCCTTTTAGGGCATCAGCTTTATGTGGGGAAATAGTTACAAGTTTCTTCCTTATTTGGGGCTGTGTATTAGCCTGCCTGAGCTGCTATAACAAAATACCATAAACTCTGTGGCTTAAACAACAGAAATGCATTTTCTCACAAATGGGGAGACTGGAAGTATGATATCAGAGTGTCAGTATGGTCAGGTTCTGGTGTGGGCTCCCTTCTTGGTTTTCAGGTGGCCACTTTCTCACTATGTCCTCATATGGCTGAAAGAGAGGTTTGGCGGGGGCAGGAGTGGGAGTGCTCTAGTATCTCTTTTTATAAGGGCACTAATCCCATTAAATCAAGGCCCTTCCCTCATGATGTCATCTAACCATATGTAACTCCAAATGACCAGGCCCTGTATACCATCATAGTGGAGATTAAGGTTTTAACATATAAATTTGGGCAGGGGGTGGGGAGGACACATTCAGTCCATAATTGGCCCAAACCTTTGTCTACTGCCCCCTTGTGGATAACAAAGCCAGACTTCTAGTCTACCAAGAACAAGGCCCTCACTCACCTGATACCCTGTTTTTAAATCCACTCACACTCTTATTGTTCTGGTCTCCTGTTTCAACTACTTCTGGAATAGAGGAACTTTATTTGCTTTCTTTGAATCAATTGTTCATCACGTCTAGGGTCTTTCAGGTCTTCTAGTGTTACTTTACTGGCAGAACAAGAAGACCCCCACACTCAGATTCTGTCTTTCCTTTGTGTGACCTGAACAGGTCTGCTGAATTTCCCTTCCTTTCCTATTAAAAAGAATGATGTACACAACTACAATTCTCATTCATTTCATACGTAATTCTGAGAATGAGTGATTAGAGATAGCAATGTGTTGCAAATTAAAAAATGTTAAATATAGAAAAAGCAAATAGAGTTTCTCTAATAATGCATTTTAATTATAATGCATTGATATAACACTTTTTATCTGAGGATACCAAAGTGTATAAGAACTATATCATAATTTCTTGAAGAGATCATGAATGTTTCCAACCTAGCAACTGTAGAACAATAAAAGGCCATTTGAGATTTGATTGTAAATTAAGTATTACTGACTCTCTTTTTAAAGATTATAAGTACAATTTCTAGAATGTTATACTATTGGTGCAGTGAAGGGCATTTTGCTCAGGACATGAGTTGAATAATTACAGTGGGATTATTTCAAAGATGAATCCTACAGGGTGAACAGTTCTGTGAAAAGTCAGAAGTTACATACACAAATAATCTTGGTTAGAGACAGTATAAATATTGAGGTTGGGGGGCTCATGAGTCTCCTTATTGCCTTGTTATATCCCAATGGCTCTGGGACAGATTATGTTCTCTTTGTGCTTTCCTTTTTACTCCAGAAATAAAGAAAAACAAGATTGATTGAAAAGATTATTTGATATTAACCATGAGGTCAAATCTAGTGTGGTTAGTACTTGAAGAAGAAGGTGCGTGCGGAAACTGAGCTGGACTTCATAATTTACAAAGACACAGTCTGTTTGGAAATTTATATTTACAGTAAGAATAATTCTTCAAAGAATAGGGCTAATAGTCATGGACTCAAACTGACTTCCTATGGTGTCCTCCAGAACCAGAGTTAGTTCCCATTCAAGCCAGACCTCCCTTTAGAAGTAAGGCTCAACATTAAGGATTAATTCACAAAAGTCAGTCCAGGGAAGAAGTTGATACCAAATATTAGAGCCAGCTTATACAATCTCTTAGACATTCATTTGCTGGAACTTAAGACATTTGCCCCCATTCCAAATACCTAAGGATGCTATTCAGCCAACTATACAGCCCTATCAGTTGCTAAAATATGGAAAGACTTCTATACCAGTTGGTAAAAAGCAACTGCCCAGTGTATCTAAGCTGCCCTGGCTATTGACTCCCTCTATAATTTCTCTGCACCCTTTGAACCACATTTCTCCACAAGGAAGATGAACTAGGGTAGCAACTGGAGAAGCTTCTCTCAGCACTGGAGCCAGAGTCTGTTCTAATAGGACAGTGCTGTGGCATTGATTAAGTACTGTGCATGTTGTCCTAGTCTGTGCCATCAGGCCTGCCTTGAACCAAAGCCTCCAGGTTCCACCCTTCAGTGTTTTTCTTGTGTCATAATAATCTGATTTTATGGAGGGTTCCAGACTTTGACTAAAAGTACTTACTATGACTTTCTGTCTTCCTGACTACCATTGCTTGTTCTCAATACCAGTAGATCCTAGCATTTTAGTTTGTAGATTAAATAAACAAATAGGAATTCTGGCCAGGATGGAGACCTAGACAAACACACTGCATCTCCCTCCACAACTAAGAAGGAATACAACTACCTCAAAACTAGAGATAATCAGAATTTCCAGAAGATTGAGCTGCGTGGAAGTCCAACAAAAAAAAGATATAAAGAAGAAATACTCATCCAGACAGGTAGGAGGGGCAGAGCCGGGGTAGAGAGGACCCAGTGTGGTGGCATCAGTAGCAGTGGCAGCGGCAGGCCAGCGGAGCGCAGTCATACATTTTAAAAATAGGGAGGGACACATGGGGAGCACTCTCAGCACCAGACCAGATCTCACAACTCACAGTTCCAGCACCAGGGAAAATAAAGCCTCATTGCTTCTGACTGTGAAAACCAGTGGGGGTTGGAGCAGAAGAGGAGATTGCCACTCTCCCAGCAGAGTCTGCTTGTTTAAAGGGCCCCCATGGTCCTAGAACGTCCACAGATCCACCCACTCTGGGAGCAATGGCCAGGGCAATGGCTAGAGAGGCACCAGTGTCATATGGAAGTGGGAGAAGTGCCTGGAAAAGTGGTGAGTGCTGAGCAAGTGGCATTGTTTTCTCTCAGACCCCTCCCCCACACACAGCGCCATAATGTAGTAAAATGGGTTGCCTGTACTGACAAATACCTAAGTCTCCACCCTTACAATGTCACAGGTGCGACAGCTCTACCTAAGACACAGAGGCAAACAAACACAGGAGCCCATCAAGATGAGGAGACAGAGAAGTATGGCCCACAGAGGGAACAGATCAAGGTTTCAGTGGGAGAACTAAGCAACAAGGAAATAGCCAACCTAACAGATGAAGATTTCCAAACAGTGGTCATAAAGATGCTCAGAGGCTTGACAGATATGCTTAAGTATGGCAAGTGCGTAAGGGAAAAAGTGAAGGCTGTGCTAAATAAAATGAGGGAAAATCCACACAAAACCAATGGTAAAGGGAAGTAAATCGGGGTTCAAATCAATGATTTGGAACTCAAGGAAGAAAAAAATAGTCAACCAGTACAGAATGAGGAAACAAGAATTGTAAAAAATGAGGAGAGGCTTAGGAACCTCTGGGATAACTTTAAACATGCCAACATCTGAATAATAGGGGTGCCAGGAGGAGAAGAGAAAGAGCAAGAAACAGAAAGCTTATGTGAAAAAATAATGAAGGGAAACTTCCCTAATTTGGTGAAGGAAATAGACATACAAGTCCAGGAAGCACAGAGAGTCCCAAACAAGCTAGACCCAAAAAAGGACCACATGAAGACACATCATAATTAAAATACCAAAGGTTCAAGATAAAGAGAGAATCTTAAAAGCAGCCAGAGAAAAGCAGAGCGTTACCTACAAAGGGGTGCCTATAAGACTATCAGCTGATTTCTCAAAAGAAACTTTGCAGGCAAGAATGGACTGGCAAGAAGTATTCAATGTGATGAAAAGCAAGGACCTACAACCAAGATTACTCTATTCAGCAAAACTATCATTTAGAATGGAAGGACACATAAAGTGTTTCCCAGACAAGGTAAAGCTAAAGGAGTTCATCATCACCAAGTCATTATTATATGAAATGTTAAAGGGACTTATTTAAGAGGAAGAAGATAAAAACTATGAATATTAAAATCACAACAAACTCACAACTATCAACAACTAAATCTGAAAAATAAAAATGAAATTCAACTAAGCAAACCAGAATAGGAACAGAATCATAGGAATGAGGATCATTTGGAGGATTATCAGCTGGGAGGGGGAAGAGGGAGAAATGAGGAAATGGTGCAGGGATTAAGAAGCATAACTGGTTGGTACAAAATAGAGAGGGGGAAGTTAAGAATAATATATGAAAGGGTGAAGCCAAAGAACTTATATGGATGATGCATGAACATGAACTAAGGCGGGGTGGGATTGCTGGAGGGAAAGGGAGTATTGGGTGGAAGGGAGCAAAGGAAAAGAAAATTGGGACTACTGCAACAGCATAATCAAAAAATATACTTTTAAATAGATAGCTAAACAAATAAATCACTGTTTAAACATTTTTCAAGTTGACATAATCTTACCAACTTTTTATCCTGCCAAGTAAAGAACATTATTTTTTAAAAAATAAATTTCTGCCACTTTTATGCTACATAAGAAAGAAAAGAAGGACACAGATTCAGGATAAAACTCCCTAAAGAATTTATCCTATGAAAAACTAATCATACTGTCTTTTTCTTTTTATTTCACCAAAGACTAGTGAGAAATTAACCCTGGACTGGTAGTGACTGAGGATATTTGCAAGCCTGCACTGTACTCCCTACATTCATCAGTTTCCAAGTTGAGCCCTAGTGAAGCGCAGTTGCTTCTTTTGCTTTGTACTTTGGTTTGATGTTCCAGACCCTGGGCACACCCAGACTCTAACATATACAATGAAGACAGTCTCAGTATTGGTTCTGTCCTTTTACTTCCTCCCACACTACTGGCGATACATAGGAGCCCTGAAAGTCTGACATTTACATCTGGTTCTCTGTCCTGAGGCTGACATATTATGGCCAGGCCTTTTCTCTTTTCCATACAACACGTTGGCATTGTACATTTATTTATATGCTTATTATCCAATAATATCAGAATTTTCCTGGTAACACGAATTGCTCCGCTAACAAGATGCAAATATGTAGCCAGGCCTTGATACTAGGCACAATAGACCATACCTTTCTTATAGAAAATAGTTCTCTGGGTTTGAATAAAAAGCACCTACCCTTGAGGACCTTTCATCTCTATCCTCAACTACATCAAAGAATAAGTGCTCCTAATGCATATTATAAAAGTGCAGGAAAAGGATTTTATCTGACATTTGATAATTTGCCAAACTATGTGTGGAGAAGAGAAAAGGCTTCAGTAAGCGAAACAGAAAGGCATAATTGATTACGCTATTAGGAAGCCATTATAACACAAAACAAATATCACAAGATTGTAAGAAGACTCAGCTAATAATGTTTTTCTGACATCGATAAAATTAGTTGTTTTTCATCTGTGTTGTGAAATTTCTGATTTGTTTTAGCCTCGCATATTATTCTATTATGACATGGTGATTTTCATTATGCTTCCCTAAACCCTATCAAAAGATAAAGTCTAGACTGTAATTATCTTTATATTTAGTCAAATAGTCAGGCTTCATCTATTTCCAGAACAGTTAATGTATTTGGCTCATTAGTCTGAAAACACTGAGTATAATTTAGCTCACTAAAAATGCATCCGGCATTAGCTTGTGTAAGGAGCACAATGGTCTACCGTGTGATGATTTTATTCTTTTCCTATGTCAGGGAGTCAGGAAGTAATAACTATTATTTTTGATCACATACTAGGTAGCAGACAGCATATTCAACTTTTACATGCATTATTCATTTAGTTCTCACAACAACAAATTCTTATTCACATTGCACATATTTCGAAGCTTACCTAGAGTCATTTACCTAGCCGCAGACTCAGGATGGCCTGATTTCAAAGCTTGAGGTCTTAACCACTATGTTATAAGAAATGCTTGATTCCATATACTCAAACTTTATTATGTCTGATGTTTGTACAGACCACATGCAGTTATGTCTTCAAAGAAACGGAACCTAGTGCTTCCACCTTGACAAGAGGCCAGTTTGAATGTAAAGAGAACATTAATTTTGTTTCTCCAAAAGGGTTATTCTGCTGGTTCACATCCTTAAATATATTTCCATTGCTCTTGGATAAAAACTCCTGAAAGTCTGTGAGTTCCTGAGCACTGGGATTGCCCTTCATTTTATGCTTCTTCACTTACTTGATTCAGCCACTCATGCCTTCTACCGTTTCCCCATCATTCCACACCACTTCCTTCCTCAGGGCATTCTCCCCACTCTTTCCTCTGACTGGAACATTCTCTCTGCTCCTTATTCACATTACCCATCTGGTTAAACATCATTTCCAAAGAGGCCTTTTTTTGACTCTCTAGCCCAAACCAAGTCCCCCTGAACTCTTTATAGCCCTTATCACAGGTTATAAGTACATATTTAATTTTGTGATTATTTCTTAAATGTCTCCCTCTCTCACTAAAATGTAAAATTTGATAATAGCAGGGATTGTGCTGGTCTTGCTCACCATTGAACATTCCTGAATCCCCACCCCCCATACTTGTTGATGGAGATTATGCTAGGGATTACTGAATGAATGAACGAATAAACAAATGACTGAGTAGTAATAGATTTGTGTATTTCCATTGTCTTTACAAGCAGATGCCAGCTAAGGTTAGGCTGTATCCATGGAAGTGAGCAAAGCTGTATGATCACATAGGTTTGAGTCTATGCTCTTGGCTCTGACACTAGACTGAATGTTTTAGTTTGTTCCTGAGCTGTTTCCCCTGAAACCGCTATTGAAGAAAACAAAATTAAGCATAGGACTAACTATTCTCAGGGAGTTGCTATAGTGCTTAGAACATGATGGAAGAAGAGAGAGGGGAGACTTGCCTTATATTTTTGGAGCTGTAAACTGGAAATGTCACATTCATTCACAATTGTTAAAGAAAGTATATAAAAAGTCTGTTAAGATGGCGGTGAAGAAGATAGTTTTTAAAAAATTCTTAGACTAATATCTTTATCATTGCAAATAGCCAAAATAAAAGATGTTTACATAGGATTTAATAAATATATAGAATTATAGAATCAACAGCATTTTTGTAAAATCTGACAGGAACAAAAAGGTATTGGTGGCTTTGAGATCATTAATTCTTTTTTATTTATTTATTTATTTTTTTTTTTGAGAGAAGGGAAGGGAGGGAGAGAGGGAAAGAAACATCAGTGTGTGGTTGCCTCTTGTGTGCCCCCAACTGGGGACCTGGTCTACAACCCAGGCATGCACCCTGACTGGGAATCGAAGCAGCAGCCCTTTGGTTCACAGGCCGGTGCTCAATCCACATCAGCCAAGGTGAGATCATTAATTCTTAATGCTGACGTCTACAGAATAGTTTTACAGTCCTAACCCTAACCTCCTGTACTACACCTATTCCTCCCTCCTCGTCTCCTCACCACCCCTCAGCTCTGGCAATAGCTGATAATTTATTGTTGCTATATTTTGCCTTTTTCTAGATAATATTTCAGACTTGCTTCTTTCATTTTAATGGTATGCATTTAAGGTTCTTTTGTGTCTTTTCATAGCTTAATAACTTATTTGCTCTTAACACTGAATAATATCCCATTGCATGGAAGTAGCAGTTTACATCTGTTCACCTACTGAAGAACATCTTGGTTGCTTCCAATTTGGGGATGCTCCACACCCTCACCAGCATTAGTGTTGTTAGTGCTTCGGGTTTTTGCCATTTTAATAGGTGTGTAGTGGTATCTCTAATGGCATTTCCCTAATGACATATGATGTAGAGCATCTTTTCACATGCTTATTACTTGCCATCTGTATATCTTCTTTGGTAAGGTTTCTGCAGATCTTTTGCCCATTTTTTAATTGTATTTTTTGTTTTCTTATGGTTGAGTTTTAAGTTTGTCCATTTAGTTGTTAATAATTATTATAATTTCTAGTTCTAAAAGTTATATTTCATTTTTTTAAAAATCTGCTATGCTAATTTTTATAGTTACCTATCCCCTGCAGGTATTTGTAAGCTTTTCCTTTATTTATTTAAAGTTATCAAGCATAATATTATAAAATATTTGCTGGTAGTGCTCATCCATTGTCTTATGACTCTGTCTCTGTTATTGTTCTGCTTGTTCTCACACCTAATGCCTTGTTTTCTTATATGCTTTATGATTTTAGACTGCAGGCTGCATATTGTCCTTGAAGCATTATATGTGAAGAATTTTTGAGGCCTTGAATAAACGTACTTTCAGAAAACAGCTTTATTTATATTTTTGTCAGGAACCTGGAGGCATTACTAGTCTAAGACCAATTTGGATTAAAATTAAACTGAAATCATGGGGATATTTTTTGAATTACTTAGATGATGTGAATGCTGACTGTGAATCTACACAAGCACTGTGTAAACAGCTTCTAGGGGAAAGGTTTTATTTCCCCTCTGCTCTGCTCAGCATCAGCACAGACACCAGGGGTTCTTTCGGCTGGTGCCAGGGAATGAATGAGTTTACCTCTTGTCATCTCTAACACAGTGCTGCAGCCCTCTGGAATCTCAGTTTAGTGTGGACAGGGATCCTATTAGGCTCTCTCTATTGAGCGGACATTGAAGATGTGACGTCAAAATCAAAGTTCAGCTTTGCAGAAATTGGCAGAGTCCCTGAGGGCAACAGCTCTGAGACTCTGGGCTCCCATTTTCTTCCTAGGCCTTATAATCCTTAATCTCTTATCAGCTCTTTGATGCTTGTATTGCCCATCTGTGTATCTTCTGTACCATTTTATATCTTTAAGATTTTATTACTTGATCCAGAATTTTTAGTTGGGGGGGGGGGTTATATTTGATACAGAATACACAGGTTAGTGAAGGCTTGGTCCCAACAAACTGGTCTGACTTAGTCCCAGAAATGGGTATCCTCCTCATGTCTTCTGTATCCTCTATGTTCTAGAATTGTCTTCTTACTATATTTGCCTTGAAGTCTGATCATGCTAGGCCAAATTCTAAATGTCACTACCTCCAAAAAAAATCTTTTCTCTTCACCCTAGCCTTTTTTTTCCCTAATATTCAAAGCATCTCATATGTCAGACTGAACCCTATGAGACTGAAAATTTTATAGGTCAAAGTCGTTATATATTGGCAATTTTATGAGTCAGCCTAAAACCTAGTTCAGTGCTTTGCAAAAAATTAACATGTACCTAATATTCACCTAAATGAGGGAACAAACATTTTAACAAAAATAAGCAACACAGCATTGTCCTGGTACACCAAGGTTATGGGTTTGATCCCTGGTCAGGGCACATACAAGAAGCAACCAATGAATGCATAAATAAGTGGAACAACAAATCGATATTTCTCTCCCCCCCAAAAATCATTACATCATCATCATCATCATCATCATCATCATCATCATCATAATAGTAATGAGCAATACATCCCAACAATGAAAGAAGATAAGTCATGTTTAATAGTTTCAGAGTAAGGAGAATTAAAATTTCATCCTTCTAAATGTATGAATTGTTGGTGTATATATAAATATAGATATACACACAGTAAATGAAGTTGCCCAAGGAAATTAGAAATCACCTTGGCTAGAATTCAGAAAAGAATAGGGACAGTGAAAGTAGCAGAGTTATCAAAATTTGCAGCTCACAGTCATTTCATAGGGCTGGATGGAAACAGATAACCTGCATGTACCCCAATCTACTTTGAACTAACAGAACGCAAGGGATCCTTTAAGAACAAAGTATTGTTATTGCAAAAATACTATTGAAAACATCATGTGGTAATTGAGAAATAAAGTCAGGAATTGCAATTTAAAATAAGTTAATTTAAGAGCTCTGTTAGCAAAAAGAGCTCTTGTTTCTAAAAACCTACTTTTAAAAAACCAAATTAACCAAATTGTCCATTAACATTGATCGCATTTGCTAAGTAATTGCTCAATCTCCATCCTACGCTTTGTAAATGCAGCATAACATGAAAGGAAGGACAAGATATCTTGAGGTGTAACATACCCTTTCCATATACATTTCTTTTAAAATTCTTTAAAACAATCTTCTTTGCTATGTGCCTACTGTTGGTTAGAACTGCTTTATATTATTATATAAGCATGGAACAGAGCCATTAGGGGGGACTTTTTGGATGTCATAAAACCAGTGCCTTTTGCTTTGCCTTCTCATGTAACAAAGGACAGAGTTCACTGATAAATGTTACTGGGACTCTGCCAAGATGGCCTTTGCAGCACCTGTAATAAAGACTCTGAACTGGAAGGCACAATCCCTCTCACTTTGCTGAACTGGCTACGTCAATTGACAGGCTAAGGCTTTTTATCACCAGGGAAACAAAGAATGTACTTTGAGTTCAGTGCAAATCTTCTGCAATGCTCCCTCTTAAAATGAGTACATTTTGTACCACCTGCAGAACAAGAATTATTAAACAGTAACTGAAAAACATGATTACACCTATGAACTTTATTCAATGAACTGATATACATCTAACTTGACAATGAGGAACCTTGCTTTCTTAACAAAATAATTATGGTGATGTTTTTATTTTTTGTGTGATATGTTCTTTTAATTTGATCAGGATGGTACCATTGTTGGAGAAACTCTAGAATCTCTTCTATTTCAAATTGAAGAACTTTCGAATGTATTGTTCATGGCCATCGAGGATATTTGCAGTGATGTGTAAGCTTTTAGAGCACGTTTCCTGGAGAAAAAGAAAACCAAAATCACTGAATCAAGGCCTAAGTTTGATTCATTACTAATGAGATATATAATACTGAGCAAGCTTTTAACCTATTGTTAACCTTATCTCCTTCTATAAAATTAAAATGAGACTATGCCCTTTCCATTTTATTAAAATATTTAGGGATTAAAGTATATTTTATACAACTTTTTAGAAGATGCAATATGGTGTTCATAGATAAGGTATTGCTGTTATTAATTTGTCGTATAGAATGTTAAAACTGTAAGGAGAACAAGGAAGACTTTGGGAACAATCAGTGTTATGCATCACTTAATAACAGGTTGGTTTTATTTTCCAAATTACTTTCTTTTGCTGTTCTGCTACTACATTATTCAGACCATTAAGGGAAGATGGAGCATCCTGTGAACAGAATTACACATGGCTTATTTTGTAATGCAAGAGAGAGTTCTGTCCTCTGATTGAGGCATTATAATCTCCCATTATAGCATGCCCTCTAAATCATCCTGCAGACTGAAGACAGGGCTGGACTCTCAGGTAATCTGTGAACAGTGACACTCTTTATAACCAGGTTACACCACTCTGTCCTCAGTGTAATGGGGAGGGGGTGTCACCAGCCTACATGGTACTACATTTCCATTACACAGATAGAATAATCAATAAAAGAAGTCTATTTCTATTCTGTGGGGCAGCTTCTATTATAAATGGGGCACAATGAGGAAGACACAGCTAACAAAATAGCAGTCTGAGAGACACAGATGACACCAATCAAACTAATAATTTTTAAAAATGATCTCTTTCATTACTTGAGGAAAACTTAGAGTTTTTTTATTTTTGTTTTTTTTTAATAGAGAAGGATCTCTTCAATTAGAGGCCTGACCACTTTGGGAAACAATGTTTTGAGAGTGTTAAATAGGAGAAAAATCAGTGAATGAAAATAATATAATCCATAACTCTGGGACTCCTAAACTAAACTAGGATGGGTGCGACAGGTTTTTGTCATTGTTGTTTTTAAATTCATCTCTGCTCTTTCCACACCTGGCATGGGATAAGTGCTTGGTAATTGCTTGCTGATGCTTGGTCAGGTGAATGGATAAATTAAAGATGACACATTCTAGGTGTAAACTTCCTTTAGAAACTGCATGTTAAATTTCTTTTGCACCTTTCAGCCCCAAAATTGGCCCTGTAGGCCAACCTTGGGCAAAATTGTTAAAAATTAGCATTCTTTTTCACTATAGCTTTAGTTCACCTTCCCGACTCTTTGACTCACACAAAAGCACTAAGGAAGATGGTAGCATTTATTAATTACAGTACAATTTTATCTAACATCCTTATGACATATGCAGGGCAGACATTACAATCAATACTCACTCAAACATTGCAAAACTAATGCTCAAGAGAAAATAGTGCAGCCAAGAATGTGGTCTAAGACATCTGAATACAATCCTGTATCTTTCCTATGAGAAACTTTGCGATTGCATGGTCTTAGAATCCAGCTGTCAGCGACCTATCAATCTGCTGGTAATTATACGATAACTAATGATCAAAGTTTAGATTCAATGTTTTGAAGACACACCTTAAAATATGGAAAGTGATAAAGGTAAAAAAAAAATCAATATATGAAAGAATGAAATTACAAAGGTCAAAGGACAAATGAGAGGGGTTAACCTGTTTTGGCCAGGGAACCCTGCCCAATGCCCTCTTAGTCACACTTTCAAAAGTAATTTAGTGGTTAGTTTCTGTATTCATACATTAGAAAGATGAAAGACAAAACAAAAACAAAAACATAATTTTATTTATCTGTTACTGTCACATGGAATTTCTAATCCTGCCCTTTCAGAGATATCCTTCACATTGTTTTCAATAATAAACTTCATTTTCAGAAGATCTTAATACACCAAAATTAAATTTCTTCAGTCAATTTGCTTGCTTGTTTGTAAGTGTATTCTAATTTGAATTAAGTTTTTGCCTCAAAAACATGATCTATTCCAAATTTCAGCATTTTCTGTGTTTTTTGGATACTGTCCATAAAGGTGACTGGGAAAACGTTTGAACTTATTTTCTTTTTAATTTTGTTTCTTGCCTACTAGCCTTACCATTGTTCTTTTCCTCAAGGCAAGGCCACCCTGACTTTAAACCTGAATTTGGATTATAAAATCTTCAGGCAACACTAGGTATTATACTAGTTAATAAATAATATTTACTCAGTGCAGAAGTTGCACAAAAATAAAGGGGTAAGAAATTAGAAGTGATTTGAAAAGTGTATTTTGACCAGTAATATGACATGTTTACAGATAATTTTCTAGATTTACATTAATATATTATACCACTATAAATAATGTTTTTAATATTTTAATAGTTGTATTTTAACACAAGTTGTGTGTTTTTGTACTCCAATGTATTTTGCTTTATGCATTTGAATATATTTTTTCTAATTAGGTGTCTGCCTAATACTGCTAAAGACACCATGGCACAAAATAGATTAATAACTCTTGTTCCATGTGCTGGGGTACTATAGGTCAAACAGAAGAAAATAGACCTAAGGGAAAATACTTATCCATGAAATAAGAACAAGTTGCTTTAAGAAGTATTCAAGGTGATGAAAAGCAAGGACTTACAACCGAGATTACTCTATCCCGCAAAGCTATCATTGAGAATGGAAGGGCAGATGAAGTGTTTCCCAGACAAGGTAAAGCTAAAGGAGTTCATTACCACCAAGCTATTATTATATGAAATGTCAAGGGGACTTACTAAGAAAAAAAAGATCAAAACTATGAACACTAAAATGACAACAAACTCACAACTATCAACAACTGAATCTAAAAAAAAAAAAAAAAAAAATCCAACTAAGCAAACTGGAATAGGAACAGAATCATAAGTATAGGGATCATTTGGAGGGTTATCAGCTGGGAGGGGGAAGGGGGAGAAATGGGGAAATGATGCAGGGATTAAGGACCATAATTGTTTGGTACAAAATAGACAGGGGGGAGTTAAGAATAATATAGGAAAGGGTGAAGCCAAAGAACTTACATGCATGACCCATGGGCATGAACTGAGGGGGGTGGGATTGCTGGATGGAAGGGGGTTACAGGCAGAGGGGAGAAGGGGGTTACAGGCAGAGGGGAGCAAAGGAAAGAAAAAATTGGGACTACCGTAACACCATAATCAATAAAATATACTTAAAAAATAAAAAATACATCAAAATTTAAAAAAATAGAACAAGTTGCTTTAAAAAGGAATACTCAACAAACGAAGAATCCATGAAGATTCCAAAGAGATGGAGAGACAGAAAGTTTTAAAAAATGCAATTGAAGTTTTGGAGGTTAAAGATGAGGATGTCTACTACAAAACTGATTTGAAAAGATGAAAGGGTGAAAATAGAGAGAAAAGGAAACTAGAGAATCAGTTCACAAGGTCCAAACTTCAGTTACCAGGAATTTTATGACAGAAAAAGAAAAAAAAGGAAAAGAAAACACTATGAAAACAATAATGGAAAAAAAATTAAAGCTAAAGGACATGATTTGGCGTATTGGAAGGACTCATCTTGCACAATGGATCAAAGAAGTTCCATATTCAGACACAGTTTCCTGAAATTTTAAAACACTGGTTAAACAGAATATTCTCCAAACCAACAGAGAGGAAACCAAGGATGAAAAAAACTTAAGACCCAAGAAAGAGCGGAACTGCACACTGGAGAAAGATGAAGGAAAATTTCAGGACAGTTGTAAAGGTGGCAATTGATCCACATTGGAAAAAGACGGTGAGAGGCTTCATGGGGACATCTCAAAAAGATAATAAATAAAAATAAAAAAGAACTTGCAGAGCAGCTGATATGTTTGTCATATTTAGGAGAGTTTTAAAGTTCTGTCATAGAAAATTTGTGACTGAATTAATAATAAGTTCATATAAAATGAAGCAAAGTTTTAAAAAGACAATTATTAACCCCAGGGAAACAAAACAGAGAAAGGAAAAGTAAAAACACTATAGCATGTGGTTCAGTTGTCACAATATTTATATATGTGTTAAAATGTAAATATTGAACAACGATCTAACCAAAATTAAAACACAAACAAAGTAGGAAGAGGGGGAAATGAAGAGGGAGGACACATCACAGCACTATTCACAATAGCCAAGATGTGGAAACAACCTAAGGGTCTGTTGACAGATTAATGGATAAAGCAAATGTGGTTTATATGTACAATGGCACAATATTCAGCCTTAAAAAAAAAAAGAAGAAGGAAATACTGCCACACGCAACAACATGGATGGACCTGGAGACCATTATGCTAAGTGAAATAAGCCAGTCACAAAAAGACAAATATTAGATGCCTCCAATTATCAGAGGATCTCATAGAAGCAGAGACTAGAATGGTGATTGATAGACTTTCGGGGTGGGGGACACAGGAAGTTGCTGTTCAACAGGTGTAAGGGTTCAGTCACTCAAGATGAGTAAGTTCTAGAGATCTGATGTATAGCCACGTGCCTAGAGTTACTATAGTGCATGCTTAAACATTTGTTTAATATGTAGATCTTAGGTCTTCTATTCTCACAACGATTACAATAACAACAACAATAATAACAGCCTTTGAAAATAAGTTGATTATTAAGAATGGACCAAATGCCTTATCTTGTACTTGTCCTGTGTAAACCAGTAATTTAGGTGACTGGCCTATATGCCTCTGGTAAATGAGGAAGTCTGAGCTTGCTTCTGTTTGTGCATTTGCCTTGAAGTTACCTCAAAGATGGGCTGAGGAGACTTTGGGCAGATCAGCAGCCCCTGAAGAGAAATCCCAGAAGATAAAAGCTGCAGAGAGAAAGGAAAGAGTTTGATTAGAATGATTTTAACAAATGTGAAAATGTCATATCTGGCTATGAATCAACATATAAATTAAAGTGAAAAAAGAAAGAAAAAGAAGAGAGGAGTAACAAAGGCAATTTCTCATTTTCATTATCTGGAAGTCAGTAGAAACCTGAAATTGAACAATAAAAAGTGGCAATATAGGAGTGCTTTTTAATAAATATGATATATTATAAATGGATAAAGGAATAAAATTGGGTAAACATTATATAGAAAGATTTTTCTTTCAATAAAAAGCATAGAGAATGGCCTCATGGAGATGTCTTTGTTAAATTTCTTTTGGTTGTAAGAAACAGAACCTCACCTGAATTTGAAAACAAAAAAAAGTGGGGGAGGACTTTTACCATAGGATACAAGGGTGTTCTGAAACTTAAATGTGGGGAGCAGAGCAGAGCCTCATAAAAAAGTGGAACCAGGAAACTGGTGCCAAATGAAAGAAAGGTGACTGTCTTTCCCTTCAGAGTCATGAGGCCTATGTTCCTTGTTTTTCTCTGGGCCTCTGCCTTTACTTCTATTTATGGAATGGCTTTCTCTGCTTCTGAGCATGGCTAATGAAGAATGATATCCTCAGTCCCAAAGCCTACATCATCTAGGTCCAAGAGGGATCCTTTGAGACTGACTAAAACTCTGAATCCCAGTTCCAGGTTATCAGAAGAGAGGATCCGAGTGTCTCAGCTTTGGTCAGGTGTCAACTCTGGTCAAAGTAACTATGATAAGGGTAGAGGGGTCATGTGTAACAAACCAAGCAACAGAAACCACTACTGTGGACAGAGAATAAAAGGAGTGGCATAGGCTAGGCAGAAACCCTAACAAGTGTCCCTCACATATTTTTAGGATAGATATGTTTTGCGCGAAAAAGATACAAGAAAAAAATTCCAGGCAGAGGAAAGAACTGGAACAAAGCGAGCAAGTGTGTGTCCTGTCTGGATACCAGTATGTATATGATTCCATTTAGCTTGCAGGACAAAGGAGAGGAAGTGCAATGCAAAATAAGGTTGGACATGGAGATTCAATGACCTTCAGATCAGATCCCAGTTTTCATCTTTGCCACCTGGTGGAGGCAGCCAGGGTTCTGTTTGTCCTTTTCTGATGTGTTCTGTACTGGGAAGTTGCTTAGAGGATTTGAGAATCAACCTGTTCAGACCTGTTTGCAAAAGATTAAGGAAGTGAATTAGTGAAAGGTTTGTATGAGCATCCAAGCTCTCTCCTACGTAAGACTGTACAAGGGAACATTTCATATCTTAAATCCTCAGTTAAACTAGTTTCATAATTATTTTTCCAAATTTATACTTAGAAGCATGTAAAGTACTTGTGAGAGAAAAGGTGATTTTTCAAGTGACCAGTTTAATATCAAATCCTGAATGCCATTGCCTGAGAGAGGAAATGATTTTATAAGAGGGTAGAAAAATTTCCTGGAAAAATATCAGAGTAAAAATAATCAAGATTCTCTGACAAAACAAAAACAAACAAACATCTCTGAAGATAATTACTTGAAAAAACTAATAAACAATATTAGGAATAAAAAAGATGATTGAAAAATTAAAAAGGCAGTGAGTAGGAATTATAAATAACTTTATGGGATGCATTGAAAATTCAGATGAAATAGATAAAACTCTAGGAAAAAATATGACTAAAATATGCCTGAAAGTTAGGAATAAGTGGGAAATATAAACAGTTGTATAACTATAAGAGAAATTAAATCATAAGTTTAAAATCTTCCTACAAAAAAAACTGGGTCCTAAAGAGTCTTTCCAAAAAATAGTCAAGGAAGAAGTCTGCATACATAGAAGGAAAAATAATTTCAGTTTTATACAACCTATCTCAGTGTGTAAAAGAATGAGACTATCCCTATCTCACTTTGTGAGGTGAATATAACTTTGATACAAAATCCAATGTAGCATGAGAACAAAACTACATATCAATCTTGCTCATGAACAGAGATGCAAAAATTAGAATATTAACAACTACAATCCAGAAGTGTGTGTGTGTGTGTGTGTGTGTGTGTGTGTGTGTTATGGTACTACATCATTTGGTTGATCCCAGGAGTGCAAGTTTCATTTTACATAACCTAAAAAATAAAAATTTGTTTCAAAAAATAAATTTCAGCAAATGTTTCACAGATATTTATAACATCAAAATTATAAAATATATAGAAATAACTACAAAAATTATTCAAGAAATTTATGAAAAATATTATAAAACTTTTTTGAAAGAGAAAGAAAACCTACATATATATCATATACATGGATAAAAAGGCTTACTACCATAGGAATGCCAATTCTTCCCAAACTGATTGGTAATTTTAATGATATTCTTACCTAAATCCCAGCAGGAGTTTGTGGTACTTAACAAGCTGATTTAAAAATTTACATGGAAGAGCAAAGACCAAGAAGAAGAAGAAAAGGGGTTACTTACTGTATCATATACTTAAAATTACTATAAAAGCATAATGAAGATGGGGGGTCTTGTCAAATGAAACAGAATAGAAAGTTCAAAAACAGACCTACTCATATGTGCATCTTTGCTATATGACAGCAGGTGTACAGCAAGTCATTAAAGAAAAAATATACTTTTCAATAAATTACAATGGGACACTTGGATATCCACAAGGGAAAAAAAAAATCTCTATCACACATGACATTTAAAAACCACGAAAGTCTTAGATGAGAAAGACAAAGCTAATGGCATGTGACTTCTCATAAAGAAAAAGTTAAATTCTGTAATTTCATTCAAAAGATTTAAAAATAATCAGAAGAAAACACATAAAATGAGAAAAGACATTTTAACACAAAAAACTAAAAAAGATTAATACACAATATATCTTTAAATCAAAACAATTAAAAAGAAAAAATAAAGCAATTCAATAATAAAGGGCAAAATCCTGAAAATAAACTTCACAGATGAATGATCATTAGTGGAAATATATATAAGAAAAGATACTCAACTTCACTACAAATGTTGAAGTGTAAATTCCAAGTACATGAAGTAATATCACACCCACAATGGAAATTAAAGTTTAGCAACATTTCATGTTGGTAAGGATGTGGGAAAGGATGGATTTTATACTGCTAACGGGAATATCAAATAGCTGTTACAACCATTTAAAAAACAATTTGTCTTTTTCTACTAAAATTGAAAAGGTGTATACACCATGACCCAGAAGTTCACTCCTGGAAATCCATGCACATGTGCAACAAGAAATATACCCAAGAATGTGCAAAGCAGCATTATTTATTATCTCAACAAATTCTGAACAACCCAGATGCCCATCGGCAATAGGATAGATAGATAACTTGTGTGTTACTGCAGTGGATTACTATTTACTAGTAAAAATTCGATGAATTTCAACCATACAGAACAACATGAACTTTTCAAATTTTCCATAAAATATATCTTTGACATGATCTCATTTATATAAAGCTAATATGTTTAGAGGTTCAAGAAAAAGGTAATGTTATGATAAGAAAATGAAATTATAAACACAAAATGCTGATTCATAGTTATTTGAGAAAGGAAATAGGGTATGGTGAGAAAGGGACTCACAAGAAACTTTAATATTCTTGGCAATGTTCTGTTTCTGGTCTTAAGAGTGGGTATTCACTGTATTTATCCTTTATAACTTATACATATTCCATACATATTTTCATATTTACTGAGCTTCTCATTTTAAGAACTCTTAAAAATTGTTTAAGTATATCGAACACAATAACAACTTTTCCACACTCTATAGTAACACCGTTTGAGAGAGTCTGTGCCTTGTCCAAGGACTCAACCAGCCAAGGCCCCTGGCAGCAAAACCCCAAATGCAAAAATCAATGCACCAAACTAGTGTAGCCTGTCATACTCAGTCACCTTATCCAATTTCCCTGGTTTCAAATCTTCTTTTGCCAACCCATCTCCCAATTATAAATTTAACATCCCACGTAGATTTGCCCATAGGGAGAGAAAGTACCGATCAAAAACATGAGTCACCGGAGAGCTTGATAATTCCATTCCTCACTGTAATTTAAAGGTGACATTCTGGCTGATATTTCAAGTTCCACAAGCACCCTCAGGGGACAATCTATGCCAGCTGATGGAAAGATGAATCATTCCAAGAACAAGAGGAGGGGGAAGCTGAGAAGCAGGCAGAGAAGCAGAAGGGAAGAAGTGTCATCCAAAGCCAAAATTCAGATGTCATAACATAAAACTTTATTATTAAAGGGCACTTAAACTGATTGCAGGCTGAAATTTGAGTGTTTACAAAGCAAGTATTCAATTTATGAAGTATAAACTAGCAATCATACTTTGTATTTTACAATGCAAATATTCAACTTATAAAGTAGTAAGTATCATCATGGAAGGCAGCATCTTGTAGTGGAAAAAGCAAGTATTTTCAGAGTCAAATCTGACTCAAATTTTGGCTTCCTCACTGACAAGGAAGTCTAAGTCTCAGTATATATACATGTAATAATACTGGTGATTAAAAATAATATACTGGACCTCTTCTCAAAGGGAAGCAATTTGGTAAAATGGAGGAGCTTGGGTTTTGATGCCAGACCCCACCTTGATACCAACTCCACCACCCTGGGTATATGGTCTCCAAGACTCATTTTTCTTATATATAAAATGTGGTAATGAGACCTATCTTGGGGATGTTGTGAGACTTAGAGGTAATAAGTCCAACAGTGATACCTAGGAAACATTCAACAAAAGTTACATAATATTGTATTATTGTTACTGGATGTTGATTCTCTATTAAAAAAACAAGATCAGAGATGGCTAAGACATGAAGCTAGAGAGACTCTAGGGACAAGAAGGTATAGTTATAGCAAAAGGCCATTGGCTTGAGCTGAGGCAGATGGGCAGAGAGAAGGAACAGCACTCAATAGCCACATGGGACTGGCTGTGGTGAAGTAATGAAGAAGTGCCAAGCAGGAAGAACACTGCCTTAGGATTAGCCAGGTCAAAGGTATCAGTGAATCAGACATGGGGACTTCCACTCAAGGGCAGACCTCTATTCACTGGAAAGGAGGGCAGGAAGAAGCAGTACAGCCAGTCCATTCCAGAGAAACTTAGGTAGAAATGGGTAATCAGAATAAGGACTCTGACTCAGATGTAGCTGAGGGACTGGCAAGATGGGGATTTAGATGGTGGAACTGGGGCATAAGTCATAGTATAATATTTATCACAATTTAAAGCAAGAGGCCACCAGATCACAGCAAGACTGACAATGAAAAGCTGTGTTTCAGTATGATGTTACAATTGCTATGTCGTCAATAGGTGATAAGAATTTGCCAGCTCCATTATAATCTTATGGGACCCCTGTCGTATATGCAGTCTGTTGCCCTTACATGTTATTATGCAGTGCATGATTGTAATTGTTCTCTCCTCTGACAAAGGAATGTTCAGGAGCTCTGTTTTGACCTGGGGCACAGTATCTGGGGAACTCATGCTGGCAAGGGGATGAATCTGCTCAACCTGGGGCTACAGTATATAGAGCAGAGGAAAAAGTCCCCTGAGGCAGCATGTTGGACAAAAGCTAAACAATGACCAGCCACACCGTCCAGAACAGGGCCAGGCAGAATCCTAGGCATTAGGATTAAAAGAAGGTTTGAAACTCAGGGTAATTAATACCTGTGCTGGCAAAGATTTCTACAGATAGCATTTTATAGAATTTGGAGCAGAGGGCTTGAGAAATAATAGGAGAATGGGAATAATCCAAGTTACAGAATTTGTTTGACATTACAATGTAGGTGCCCACAAGTCTGTCGCAAATTGAGGGAGCTTTATCTGCAAGGAGCCAAACACGTCCCACTTCAGAATGGCAGAGATAAGCAATAAAGGCTCACAGTGGAGTTGATGCCTGTAGCGTGCTCCAATCCCAAACCTAGACTCCTTAGCATGAGCCCATTCTCTACTAGCTCTTAGGAATGACAGTGCAAAATTCTATTGATGAAGATGTCTGCCAATGAGTTCCTGGCTATGCTGGATGGAAGTGTGCTGTTTGAAGAATAAAAATCAATTTCCTGAAAGAACTCTGTACAAAAGAGCATGTCATTTCAAAGTATTAT
The DNA here is from genome assembly GCF_987537825.1 of Furipterus horrens. Taxonomy (NCBI): domain Eukaryota; kingdom Metazoa; phylum Chordata; class Mammalia; order Chiroptera; family Furipteridae; genus Furipterus; species Furipterus horrens. The sequence goes on from NW_028327179.1 coordinate 30,214,942, forward strand.
TAAGACTTCTAAGAGTATTATTGACTTGGAAAATCATTTTGAAGGAAATACAATTGTATTTCTTGAATAGGAAACTAATCCAATTTCAGAATAACTCTTTCAAGAACATTTTCTTCCTAGCTTACCTCTCACTGAGGACCTCAGAAATGTCCTAACATGGTAAATATTTGCTTTCAGCTGCTTAGGTTTACTTCTTAACTTTAATTAATTTCAACACATGCATTATAGTTTGGAATATACTTTGTTGCTTGGCTTAAACATGACTCCCTACTCAAGACACCAAAGAGTGATTTAATGTTACATTTGATAAGGACAGATAGTTATTTCCTATTTCACTCATAGCCTCTTTTATTAATCATAAGCATTGTTCAGAAAATCATCTTGATGCTTTTGAGCAAATAACAAGGCTCTGTTTTTTCCAATTGCCCTCTAATTTAAAAAAAACCTAAATCCCTTTAAATTACCTCCCGCATAAGGGGTGTGGGGCTTATTCCATCTCAAGTTAGAGTGGAGAGCAAACTCTTGGGCAAATAACAGAACTTTCTAATCCCAGTGTAAAAGGTTAGATCTCTGAGTTCACAACTCGAGACTTTAACAGTACTGTTTGTGGTTCTTCGATTCACTCACTCTTTTACCTGGTCAAATATTCAATTAAGTCTAAAATGTGTACTTACTTCACTGCACATAACATCTCTATGTCATAAAACTAATCAGTAAAGTCATCATATTTGTACTTTCTGGTACTTGATTCTCTTCAGTAATCTTGGGGGATAGGGAGATAGAAGTCCTTATGTCCTTCTGTTCTAGCTCAGAGCTGAGTTTAAATATTCTTCCACCAGCCTCAGCCTCTGTGGCCATCCAAAATCCTGATATTTCTGTGGAATATTCCTTAGGCTTCAAACTAGCTCTTAGCCTATTTTGAAGGATTGGACTTTTGTTTATATATAAGAAAAATAAAATTGCCCCCCCCCTTTTTAAGTAGATACATCAGAGCTCTGCTCTGAATGAGTAGCAGGAATTATCAGGTTTTTTTGGAAGATTTGTTTTGGGGTCTTATTGTTATTCTGCTAAGGAATTGCCTGTGGACTGGTCTGGAAGAAAGAGATGGAGGAAAAAGCAGGAGCTAAACTGTTGCATAATGAAGTTACAAGAATTTTTGAATTGTCTTAGAAATGTGAGGAGCCCCACATTTAGAGACCCAAGGAAATGTGAGGAAGTGGGACGGTGGGAAATTGCAGAGCTCAGCAATAGAGCCATTTGCGACTGAAGAAAAAATGGCCCCTAATGGAATCCCCTGTGTAAGGATGAAGTCAGCCATCCAGCTAGTGTTTTCATCTGTGTTAGATCCTTTTATCATCCCTGGAATTTTATTAAAATCCTATGGCAAATAGCAACTTTGTGGAGGGAAAGGTGGTTTAGGTACATTCGGGGCGAAGATGAAGAAAGAGAGATCAGGTAGCAAGAGTGGTGGCAAAACATGCACGGTGACAGAGGCAGGGCCAGGAGCAGGAATCCTGAGGGACAGATGTCACACAGCAACCAGAAGACTGTACACTGCCCCCAACCCAGGAGCCTCACGAGTATTAGAAAAGGAACTACATGGCATGGGGTGTAGTGGTTATAGGACATGTACTCAGAGTACGAGAAGACTGAGAGATCTATGAATTCTGCATAATGTACAAATGTCTTTTTTCTTCTTTAAAAAGTCAGTATCCTTTCACCTTCTGATGCCATTTGTGTGGAAAATACTCATTTACTCTCTTCGATCCAAACAAACCCATCCAAAGGAATTAGTCATCCTCTGCCAATCCGACTCATGGGAGACACCAACAGAAGAACTTTGTTCAGTTCTGCTTCTTATAGTAGTAGCTAAACTTCCCTTTGACGGAGAGCATTTAGAGCTAAGTCAAGCTGATTTCTGGACATTTCATTAGCCATAATCCTCCTTAACTCGATTCCTTTCAAAGACGGAAGCCAGGACAAAGTTATGACCTCCTATATCCAGATGACATAAAACGAGGATAAAGTTTTTAAAATGCCACAGCTCCCTCCTCACACATATTGGGTTCTTTGCTGATAAGCCCAGAATCAGCTTCTGGATTCTTCTCAATGCCAGACTCCCAGCAGCCATTAGGAGCCAGTTAGAATGCACATGAGACATAGTGGACCCTCCTGTGCCCTGTGCCTTCCTCTCGGTTCACTTTTTACTGCAGACATTGCCACAGTCAGCGCCCCTGTCCACAGGTGCGTCTTGACAGCACCTCACATGAGCTTCACCACCTAGCTCGTACTTGCTGGCCACGCCTTGGAAGACTCTGAGAATCTGTCACATTGCTTCACATGTGCAGCCTGGAAGCACAAGGGAGTTAATACCCATAGGGCAATTCTTGACCAGTGGGAGATGGGAGCCAGTGGATAATTGCCAAGTGCCCCTCCTTTTCCATGCCCTGGGTGGTTCACTCTGCGGCACAGGCTACTCTGCTTGTTCGAGAATCCCAGTTGCCCACAGCAGTGACCAACTCAAGAATGCACCTTGCACTGGTTTTCCCTGCTTCCCTCCTTCCGTCTCCACTGCCCTCTGCTCCAGTTTCCTGGGTGGGACCACGTCCCCAAATGAACTACCTGCATCCACGCCCTCACTTTTTGAGAGGAAAATCAGGCTAAGCAAACTATACTTTACCTAGTGAAACAACAGTCAGCTTTATAAATAAAATAATTTGATTTTTATTTTGTTAAGCTGCTTTTAGAGTATTTCCCTTGAGAAATCCAGAAAGGATTTAAACATATGGTATGACAAATTGTCCTTTACACCTCTTCATTGCCTAACATATAACACTATCATGTAGATTAATTTAATCTCTAATTAATTTGATTCATGTTTGCATTTTCAAAAATAAGTGCAATATTTGCACTTGGTTTTGTTGCTGACAATTTAAAGTAAATAGAACTTTCCACTTATCTTTTAATTTTACTTTAGATCTGGCTTTACATTTATTTTTATTTAGTATGTTCACTCATTTTTACACTTGACACTGGTTTTTACGGGTTATCTGAGACGGTTTCAATAGAAACTGATGTTTAGTTTTCTGGCATTGCTCCCACCCTCTTAGACATTCTGGCTGTTAATCCATGTCTGGTTCTTGTTATGCTTTAAATCAAAAAGAAAGATCTGAGATGCCTCAGAACAGTAAGACTTGGTTTGTTCTCTGCTTGCTGCCTAGTTTCTGGGAGTCCCTATAAATGGGAGTTAGAGAATCAAAGGTAAATAATTATGATACAACCTCAGTAGCTAATTGTGATGAGGACAATGTAACTTGCCCTCCTGTAAAATGTAATTGTATAGGATGTAAAATTACATGTAAAATTGTCATGTAAATGTGAAATTTAATATCAGTGTAAAACTAATATCTATAACACTCCAGTTACAAGTCTTAATATTAAAATATTGCCCCTTCCTGTCTGGCCAGTGAAGGAAAGAATTCCAATGACTTCAAGTATATATTGGGATTTTATACATACACTGAAGGTCCAGGGATCCTCAAGAGTCCGAAGCACAGCACTCTGCCGGTTCCCTAAGTCCCTTCCCTCCTACTCTTTCCTTTCTTTCTCCTCTTGAGGTTTTCTTTGCCCACGTTCCTTCTTGAACCACACCATGCCCTCAGCAGCAATGCCAATTCTTCCTCTCAGTTCATATATAGCATGGATTGAAGTGTATGAGATATTTCCACAAGTAAACACAATGCTTTCCCAATGAACTTGTTTCTATTCCATTATACATTAACCATGAGTAACTTATCCTCTCTAAAGGAATACAGTGAAAATCTCCCTCTAAGGTGAATTTTAATATAAATAACATGGTTGGAAATGGCTTCCATCCTCTGACAAGACCCTTCTCAATCAGAAGAAGTAGAGCTTAGTTGGATAAAAGGTGAATAAGGAAATAGCAGACAATCTCAAACCATTTGGGGAGAGAAGAGAGAGAAAAAAGGACCCCTGAGTCCTGGATGTTCTTCTGGCCTAAAAGGGACAATTAACTTGGAAATTTCAATATTTCAAAGTTCAGTAGGTCCTGGGCAGATATGAATGGCAAACTCAGACCCTGGAACTTCCTGCATTTCATTTAATAAAAGAGATTTTGTTTATTTATTTTTAGAGAGAGGGGAAAGGAGGAAGAAAGAGAGGAAGAGAAAGAAACATAGATGTGCCATTGACTCTCACATGTCCTCAACAGGGGACCTGGCCTACAACGCAGGCATGTGACCTGACTGGGAATTGAACCAGTGACCTTTCAGTTTGCAGGACTACGCTCAACCCACTGATCCACAGCAGAGCAGCATTTCATTAATCATTCAATAAAATGACTCTATAGTTTACACAACTAAATTTTCAGGCCTTACGTACCTTATGGTGGGGGTTTATATGAATACGGAATTAGTTTTAACATCCTTTAATACATCATCTGTTGGGACTCTCAAAATAACCACCCCATTTACCAGTGAAAAAGAAACACAGACACTTCTGGAGAAAGTAAGGGACTTAACAAATTATTAACGAGAGTTGGAACTCCTACCAGTTCTTCTGATGGCAACTATACTGATTTTTCCTGGACAGCGTGCTTCCTTCCCCAGGATACATCATCAAGACTAGATAAAAGAAACTTGTTTTTCCTCCAAAACACTTACTTGGACTGACACTCTGTTAATTATCTCATTTCACCTGGCTTGTGTTCACATGTTTCAGAAACTATGTGGGCCTACGCCTTCCTATTGGTGGCCTCCAACTGCAAACTGGGTCTAAAGAAAACTTGGCAGTTTGGTAAATTCAAGCAAGCAGTCATTTCAGTTAAATATATAGAATTTGCAATGACATTAACATTGAAAGTGGATAAAAAATGGTTCTGTAGGAATTTATTGGCTAAGATATGTAATAATAGTAATAACAGTAGCAGGGCTTCCATTTATTGAGTGCTTACTGTGTTCCAGGTATGGGGATAAACATATTGTATAATTTAATCTCAATTAGAAAAAGTTTTATGAATTTATTTTTGTCTTTTTCACTATAAATGAATAATTTTGCATTGATGATAAAATAGCTAACTTAAAAAAACTCTAGGCTTTGAGGCTTACTACCTGTTATAATGAGTACATATGAACCATTATGACTAAAACTTTGTATTACTGTCAGGTAGAAAACAAGAACCACAGAAATGATTGTGATATTTGATTTATTATTAGCTTCTTAAACAAACATTACAACATTTGTTTTCTCCATCTGTCTACCCCAGTGATTTTCAACCAGTGTGCTACAAGAATTTTTAAAACATTCAATACCTGACTATTTAGCCAGGGGCACGGACCTCTTTTCCCTTAGATTGTCAAATAAAAAAATGATGACAGCCAACACAGTAACCAGCCAGTGTGAATGTCCTGTCTTGAACCATAAATATATAGGACATATGATAGAGTTGCATCTTATTGGTCACATTGCATAATATGCTTGTGTCTGATTGGTTAATTATTGGTACCAGAAATCCTTATATGAAAGTATAGACTCCCGATTTTTAAAAAAAATTATCACCTGAGAAAATGTTTTTATTGAGAGAGAGGAAGGGGGTGAGGGAAGTGGAAAGAGACATCAACTGGTTGCCTCCAGTGCACACTTGGACCAGGGATCGAACCTACAACCTTAGGTATGTGCGTGGACAGAGATTGAAACTTCAACCTGCTGGTGTGCTGAACAGCACTCCAACCAACTGAGCCACTGGTCAGGGTGGCACCTGACTTTTTATTTTTAAATCACTTGGAGTGTCCCTGGCTAGGTAGCTCTGTTGGTTACAGCATTGTCCCAATGCACCAAGGTTGTGAATTTGATCCCAGGTCAGACACATACAGGAATCAACCAATGAATGAATAAATAAGTGGAATAACAAATCGATATTTCTCACTGTCTCTCCAAATTCAGTAAGCTTTTTAAAAAAGTCAGTTTGGAGCAAAAAGAATAGGTAATTTCCATTACTATTTTTAAATCAGATTGGCAAAAAATATAATGTGTTTTTTGGTATGCCACAGAATTCTAGCAGCTTATGTGCCATAAGATGATAAAGGTAGAAAATTGCTAGTCCGTTTGTTACTTGTTACTTCCATGCCTTACAGGAAGCACCCGTTCATAGCTAGAGCAAGTTTCACTATGATAATCCAGTGTGATTTGCCTATCTGTACATTGCTTTCTCTGTCCTCCCGAGTAACTTTAATCTGTCTTCTAGATAAGTAAGAATATTGGAGAGGTTTGGGTCTTAACATAGCATTATTCTTTGATGAGGACTTTTATATTCAATCCTATTTAGTCAATTGGTATGATCAAAAGGGGGCTTTGAGGCACAGAGCAAAAAAAGTGGCCATCAAATGATAGATTGCATGTTGGCATTTTAACAATAGGCAGCCTGGGTTTGAATCTCCCTTCTCACATTTATTAACTGTGTGACCTTAAATGTTTTACCTGTCTTCTCTAACCTTTAATTTTCTCATCTTTAAAATGAAGATAAGAACAGTGTCTATCTCATAGGGTTAGTGTTACGGTTTGGGGAGATAAAGCACATGGGTGTGTTAGCATAGTGCCTGGCATGTAATAGGAGCATGATAAATACTGGTTATTAAGATAGAAATGCCTCCTTCTGCCACTTCTTGGATGTGTAACTTTGGCCAAGTCATTTAGCCTCTCTAACTCTGTGTCTATAAGGAAATAGACTAGACTAGATGTTCTCCAAAATCTTGTGTCAGTTCTAATTCTCTATGAATCAAAATTATTCTTTATGTTTAAGGCAGAGGTAGTTAGTACTCACCAAATACTCTACATGCTCTTGTACATTTCTAAGGATTTTAGTTAAGTGGAGACATCACAACTAGTGCTGGCCAAAGGAAATGTGACGTAAATGATGAGCTTCTCCGGGGTTTCAGGCAGTTAGTTATGAGCCACTATGAATTCTCCACATTCTCCTCTCTCTGTCTCTCTCTGTCACTCTCCTGTGGAACTAGAAACCAAAAATTCAAAGCACTGTTGCAATATGGAAGCTGCCTGTATCTCTGCCGTAGCATTGGAGAAAATCTGCCTGTCCTGCATTTAACTGTAACAAGAGTAAGAAATAATTATTTGTTGTATTAAGCGAACAATATTTTGAAGTTTGGCTGGTAAAGCAGCTAGAAGTTACCCTGACATATAAGTAATACGCAAACTTTTCCACATCCTATATCTCACAATTTTTATGTAGGTAAATTTCTTGAAAATAAAGCACACTGTTTGTTGGGGTGGGAGGTGGAAGGGGGGAAAGAGATGTAATTAAAGATCAACATGTGGCCCAAGAGGCATGCATGAAAACATGGAAGAAGTCAAGAAGCCACATATGGCATTGTTTTCTGCATGACCCCAGGCATTTTTTGGGGGGGTGGGAGTGGCATTTACTAGATGCCACTCTCTTTCCCATTAGCCTGGTTTGGGTCTTATTTCATTGTACTCACGGGATGGCTCTGCCTCTTAAGTCAGAAATGCCTCAATTTGTTTTTACAACACCTTACCATTTTTTCTGCTATTGCACTGGGTGTTGTAAAATTCTTGAAGCATAATTAATTTTATTCTAATTACAGTAATTATAAGAAGGAGAAGGTTTCACATCAGAGGTAAAATGGAAAGGCACACAATATCTGACTGCTCTATCTCACCAGACTGCTGTGGAGACCAGATACCAGAAGTTGAAAATTGTGGAGTGCTATGCAGTAAGGTGAGGGGGATTCTGGGGTGACAAAATGAGAAGTAGATAGCAAAGGCTCTCCGACTCATGAAAAAGTCTCAATATCTGATATAGGAAGCCTGTATATTTAAAGTCTAAATACAAAGCATGGTTAGAGATCCACACAGGAACTTAAATAAGTGGAGTTTAGCCTCATTATACAGAGTAGACATAATTTCCCTAACTATTCTTTTCTTTTCCATGTATTGATAGATTTTAGAGACAGAGAGAGAAAGTGAAAGGAAGGGAAAGAGAAACATTGATTTGTTTTTCCACTTATTGATGCATTCATTAGTTGCTTCTTGTTTGTGCCTTGACCAGGACGAAGCTGCAACCTTGGAGCATCAGGATGATGCTCTAGCCAACAGAGCTAGTCTTGGCCAGGACCTATTCTCTTTCTTTTAGAAAAAAAGTTACTAAACTTAGGCCCCAGACTGCCTATCTCCCACCAATGCCTAGAGGTCACCATGCGTCACTCCACTCCTACATGGCAAACACGTCCAGCTCTACAGAGACTGAGCAGTGCGGTGAGTCTCTGAATGCTGCTTTCCAGAGGTATGCTGGAAGGGACAGTGACAGCTATACACTCTTCAAAACTAAGTTTCTGACACTCGTGAATACAAAACTGGCTGCCTTCTCAAAGAACCAGAAGGAACCCAGTCTCCTTGACCACATGATGAACAAATTGGACATCAACTGTGATGGGCAGCTAGATTTCCAAGAATTTCTTAATTTTTTGGCAGCATGGCATTCACTTGCCACGAACCCTTTAGCAGTTTCCCAAAGTATATCTGGACCCACCCCTTTCCTGCCAGCTTCCCTGTCTTCATCGTCTCCTCACAGACCACACACACCCTGAGCTGAGCTACCTACCACCCCATGCAGGCCCCTCCTGCTGGGAGTAAAAAAACATATATTTTTTTAAAACACAGACACAAAATTAAAATTAAAATTAAAAAGTTACTAAATAATATATCAAAAATGAAACAATAATACCTTTTTTAGAAACTCTAAGAACAGTGAGAATGGTCTTTCTAAGCAACCACATCTCTGGATTATTTAGGAAAACTGAAATTCTTTAAGAGTTTGCATCCATATTTTCTTTTTTAAAAAAATTATAATTGATATACAACATTTTATGAGTTTCAGGTATACAACATAGTTATTCAACATTTATATATTGCATCCATATTTTCTTAACTAAGAAAATAATGTTGGTAGGCATTATGTCAATGCCATTTTATTAATAATGATTGACTTAAGTGTGAATTTCAAAGCAAATAAATACCAGTGATTCAGCTTTCCACGTCATTTATCAAGATGGACTGTTCCAAGACATTTATGATTCAGATGGAATGTTGGAACAGAGACCACTGTACCGTAACAAAAAAGATGAAAATATCAGAGGATGACTGTCGACCTAATCCAAACAAAATATCTTCTGGTTCCACAGGCTGTTGCTAAGTCACAGTAGAGGGCTAAGGGTAAATATAGCACAGAAGTAGAAAGGAGTCTGCTTGTCTTTCTGTTTGTGACTGTTCAAGCGGATGAATGATAAAACTCTCCTCTGATCTCCGCCAACTACACGGAAGCCATCAAATCACTGACGTCAATGCTCAGAATAGGGTATGCCATGGAAGCAGTCGTCCCCCGCAAGATAGAAGGAAAAAGTAAACAGTGTGACCCCAGGAAGAGAATTAGGCTTGATTGAGGCAATGAGTCAGGCCATTGAGGCAGAAATAACACTTAACTATATCAACAATCACCCTCCAGAAAGGCTTTCCTTGGACGCCTGTGAAGTAAGTTTTCATGAAATGAAATTGCATGGAAACTTGGTGGTCGAAGTGAAAAGGCACTAAGTAGTCTCATATTCCTATAAGAAGAGCAATGACCCATGTATTCTCTGACCTTTTGAGGGAGGTACATTGTGTAGTTTATAAGAGACCTGTTCCTCCAAAGTCTGGTCAACAATTGGCCATTCTATCTAATATTCAAGCTATAAATTGAACATATATGATTTTTTAAGGCAAAAATCCATGTTTAATAGTTGTCAGTGACTCTAGATTAGATGTAACCAACTGCCACAGGTTCCACAACATTAATATATCTAATGGCTTTTTTGCTCTTCAGTCAGGTTCTACTAATCTAGAAATAGAGAACAGGGAATGGGGATGAGAAGAGTGAAGTGTAAGACCTGGAGAATGCAGGGAGGAGGCAAAGTAATTTTAAGATGATTCATTGCTAGTGTACAGAAATACAAGTGCTTCTTGTGTATTGATTTTGTATCCTGCAATCTTGTTGAACTTATTAATTCTAACAGTTTTTTAGCAGATTTCTTAAGATTTTCTAGGAACATTGATTAATTTTGATATTGACATAAATGGAATCATAGAATACGTACACCTGGGGGCTTAACGTTTTTTCAAAATGCCTCTTTTTGTCAATTAGATATAGTTTAGGGGGAGATTCCTGGCTGGTTTGGCTCAGTGGATTGAGCGTCGGCCTGCGAGCTAAGTGTCGCTGGTTCGATCTTCCAGTCAGGGCACATCAGAGAAGGAAAACTCTGACTCCAAAAATCCTCCGCTGCCTTGCGGCATACCTCTTCAGGGGAAAGGCTAAGGGAGTAAACCCCGACAGAAAATCCGGAGCCGGAGTCCCTAAGGCGGTTTGACGTTGTAGTCATCACCGGCAACTCCTGCGGTGCACCTGAAGCCAAGCTGTATTGACTCCGTCTTTCCCTTGGACCCTTCAGCTGCGAAGAGAGGGGGGGTCTGCTGCATGGGCAACAGCGGGCCCTCCATATCACCCTGCCCAGGCTCTGTAGCTTCAGCTTCTCTGGAGAGGACACTCCAGCGTCATCGCAAGATGTCGATTCAACACGGGAGGAGACAGATACCGTGTCGCTCCCGAGTCGGACTGCACAACCATTCTCGGCGGTGCAGATAGACTCTTAAGAAGCTACACCATCGTCTCTCGAGACGGACGGCTGCCGACGACGAGGGGGAGATTGAAGAAGCAGAATTGTCCCAGTTTTTATCTATACTATAAGCACAAATTACTTTCATATAACATTATTTTTTGCCACATGCATTTACACAGATGCACATTTTAGTCTCACAAAACTCAGTGAAGTAAGTATTCCTGTGTCATCGTTACCCTCAG